>NC_086116.1:40148513-41488513 GCF_963921235.1 Mobula hypostoma
GGGGAAGATGCTGGAGTCCATTATTAAAGATGAAATAGCGGCATATCTTGATAGCAGTGATAGGATTGGACCGAGCCAGCATGGATTTACCAAGGGCAAATCATGCTTGACTAATCTATTGGGGTTTTTCAAGGATGTAACCAGGAAGATAGAATGTGGGAGATCCAGTGGATGTGGTGTACCTTGACTTTCAGAAGGCATTCAATAAGGTACCACATAGGAGATTGGTGGGTAAAATCAGAGCTCATGGCATTGGGGGGAGGATATTGACATGGATAGAAAACTGGTTGGCAGATAGAAAGCAAAGGGTAGCAGTGAATGGGTGTTTCTCGGAATGGCAGGTGGTGACTAGTGGGGTGCCACAGGGCTCGGTATTGGGACCACAGCTGTTTACGATTTACGTCAATGATTTAGAGGAAGGCATTGTGAATAACATCAGCAAGTTTGCTGATGATACTAAGCTGGGTGGCAGTGTGACATGTGATGAGGAGGTTAGAAGAATTCAAGGTGACTTGGATAGGCTGGGTGAGTGGGCAGAAACTTGGCAGATGGCGTTTAATGTGAGTAAGTGTGAGGTTATTCACTTTGGGAGCAAGAACAGGAAGGCAGGTTATTATCTAAACGGTGTGAAGTTAGGTAAGGGAGAAATACAAAAGATCTAGGAGCACTTGTTCATCAGTCTCTGAAGGTGAATGAGCAAGTGCAGCAGGCAGTGAAGAAGGCTAATGGAACGTTGGCCTTTATTACAGAGGGAATTGAGTACAAGAGCAAGGAAATCCTTTTGAATTTGTACAGGGCCCTGGTGAGACCACACCTGGAGTATTGTGTGCAGTTTTGATCTCCAGGGTTAAGGAAGGACATCCTGGCTGTGGAGGTGCAGCGTAGGTTCACTAGGTTAATTCCTGGGATGTCCAGACTGTCTTACGCAGAGAGGTTAGAGAGACTGGGCTTGTACACGCTGGAATTAAGGAGATTGAGGGGGGATCTGATTGAGACATATAAGATTATTAAGGGATTGGACAAGATAGAGGAAGGAAATATGTTCCAGATGCTGGGAGAGTCCAGTACCAGAGGGCATGGTTTAAGAATAAGGGGTAGGTCATTTAGGACAGAGTTGAGGAGGAACTTCTTCTCCCAGAGAGTTGTGGAGGTGTGGAACGCGCTGCCTCAGAAGGCAGTGGAGGCCAATTCTCTAGATACTTTCAAGAAGGAGCTAGATAGGTATCTTATGGATAGGGGAATCAAGGGTTATGGGGACAAGGCAGGAACTGGGTATTGATAGTAGATGATCAGCCGTGATATCAGAATGGTGGTGCAGGCTCGAAGGGCTGAATGGTCTACTTCTGCACCTATTGTCTATTGTCTATTGTCTATTATCCTCAAATATGCTGATCCCGTTTTTCATACTATCATCCAGATCATTGATATAGATGACAAACAGTATCAATCCCTGAGACACACCACTAGTCAGAGTCTGAGAAGCAATCATCTACTACCACTCTCTAGCTTCTCCTGTGAAGCCCAAAATCTAATCCAATTTACTACCTTATTCTGATAGTGAATGCCAGGCATATGTTGACTACCCATTTCTGTGCATAGATACTGCCTGATCCTCTGAGTGTCTCCAGCTCTTCTGTGTGATGCTCAGATTTAGAGGGATTTGGGCAATGTTCAGGCTGGTGAAACTAGCTCGGGTAGATTGCTTAGCATGGATAAATTGGGCTGAAGGGCCTTTTTCCATGCTGTATAACTTGATGACTTTGTGGATCTTGTGATTTATGCCTTTGAAATGGAAAAGGAGATTCTTCACAATAGATCCTACCAATGTTCCCTCTAACTCGTAATGACCAGTTTTTTGCTCAGTGACAACAACATGTGCACACTGAATTTTATATAAAGATGTATTCATTTTAACAGCTAGCAAAACACTAACAATAAGAACTTTGATCTCCTCTGGGTTTGATCGTTTTTGCTCTCATTCATCTGCACTCTCAGAAAACAATCGTAGCAGGCCTGTAGCGAATAATGAAGGATTCCCTCACCATAGCTTTTGCATGTCATCCATATGTGATGTGCTTGCTAAATGACGCTTTAAAAAAAGTCAAGTTTCCAAAAGTCTCTCCGCTTCTTTCCACTTACAAATTCTCCAGCAACTCTTGCATCATGACAATATACGCAGGTAACACCATTTTCTGTATCGGACATAAATATTTCTTGTAGCTGCACGTTCCTGCCCTCACGAGCTTCTACTCTTTCATTAAGCCATTCCACTTTAAATGAATTAGCAGTTCCTTTGTGCTTCATGCCCTTTGCTTCTTTGGAATTTGACATAGTGAATCAATAATTTCTTCATTAAAAACAGGATAAATAAGCCAGTTCTAAAATCTGCAGACAAAACATCGCAAGTTCCATGTTGTCAACACCATCCGCATCAGAAACCAGAGAAGGAAGTGTGATTGTGTACAATCATGAAATATCCTTAACATGCCAACGAGGTAATAGGAGACAACCTTCTGTGCACAGTTTAAATTCCTTTGTGCGCTAGTAGCAAAAGTTGTGTGTGCGTGCACATGTGCACATCTTAGCAAGAACATTGATCCTACTGTATTTTGGGTGTGTGGACATGCTATGTCACATTGTCTTTTACTTGTGCAGTAAATTTCTATGATCCTAAGCACAGTTGGTTATGAGTCAGAAAACTCCACTCCAGAGATCTAAGCACAGAATTCTAAGCAGATGCCCAATGCCACACTGTGGAAGTGATCTTGCATCTAAGGTGTGTTTACATGGATGAGGCTTCAAACTGAGACCCATCTGTTCTCTCAAATAAAGGAACGCACACGAGGATTTATTTTGAAGGATGATGTCCTTCTAATGACCTGCTCAATATTTACCACTCAATAAGCATGACTTAAGCAGATTTTCTGTTCATCGCTGGGAGCTTGCTATGTAAAATCTGGGTTCTGTGTTGCCATCATTATAACCATGCCTACACGAGAAGAGTAAAGCATAAAACTTAGAATGGTACAATACGGTAACAGGCCCTTCGGTCCACAATGTTGTGCCAAACTAATTAAACTAATGATTAATTGCCAGACTAAATTAACGCCCACTGCCTACGCAATGTCTATATCCCTAAATTCTCTGCACAATCATGAGTCTTTTAAACTCTGCTATTGTATTAGTCTCTGGCAGAGCATTCCAGGCACCCACTACTCTATGAAAAACTTGCCTTGCACATCTCCTTTGAAATTACGCCTTCTCACCTTAAATGTATGCCCTCTGCTATTAGACGTTTCAACACCAGGAAAAATGATACCAGCTGTCTACCTCTCATGAACTATAAACTTCCATCCGGTCTCCTCTCAGCCTCTGCCACTCCAGAGAAAATAACCGTAGTTTGTACACATTCTCCTTTTAGCAGATGCTCTCTAACCCAGCCAGCACTTGGGTAAACCTCTTCCGCGCCCTCTCCAAATCCTGTGGATCCTTCCTGTAATGGGGTGGTCAGAATTGAATGCAATACTCCTAACATGGCCTAACCAGAGTTTTATAAAGCTGCAACATAACTTCCCCACTCTTGAACTCAGTTCCTTGGTTAACAAAGGCAAGCATACCATAAGGCTTCTTTACCTACCACCCTACCAACCTGTGCAGCCGCATTCAAACAGCTATAGACACAGACCACAGGATTCCCCTGTGCATTATCCTTGCTAAGAGACCTACCATTGTCCATTTAAAATTGATCTCCCAAAGTGGAATACCTCACACTTGGCCAGATTTAACTCCATCTACTATTTTTCAGCCCATATCTGCAACTGATCTATATCCCACAGCATCCGATGGAAATGTTCTACACTATCCACAATGCTGCCAATATTTGTACCATCAACGTGTCTCATTGATTGTAAAACACCTTGGAATCTATGGTAATAGGAACAATCTAAATGTTGGTTGTGCTTTCATGTTCACCTCCATCAATCTTTCCATCTTATTTCAAACAGTGTGTTTAAAAACTCAAATTAATATCAGTTCAGTTTATTCTACCCTTCTCCATGAATTTCTCTGCCTTGGTAGCAACCTGTACTGTGAGAGGTTTCCATGCCTCTCCTTCTATTTGCCTGTCTGCACAGTTGGTCATTTGAAAAAGGACAGCAAGCAACAGAACAATTCAGTATTGAAAGGTATAAGGAGTCTTTATTCTTTTCCATAGATGCTGCCTAACCTGCTGTTCCTCCAGCATTTTATGTGTGTTATTCTGGATTTCCAACCTCTGTAGTATCTCTTGTGTTCAGTATTGAAAGCCAATTTACAGCTCATTACTGTTACTATTGCTGGAAATGGTTTCGACAACCTGCAACAATTTAAGTCGGACACAAGTTTTATTTTTTCTGATAATTGAAAAGTAGGAGAATTTGATTCATGTGTGACCACCTGTGAAACCACAATCTGTGATGGAAGCAACTGCCAACCCAATTAGTGGATCATTATATTAAGACTCACTATCAGCGGATAATTTTTAAGCCTTGGTCCATCGTGAACTTATACTTAATAGGAAACTGTTGTGCTAATCAAAACGGAAAATTTTCCACTCTGCAAATTAAATAAAGGGAAAAATGATCTGTACTGGTCATGGATTTATACATGGTAAAGACATTAATTTAGTTGTTTATCAATTTATGACAGCTTATATACTATTATATGATGCTTTTGTTAGGCTTCGGGTTATAAGATGAATTATGAAAAGGTAATGAATAGGTACTCAATATTATTCTTTCTCGAGCAATTTTAAATTGCAGTAATAAATAATCCCAATACAATTAGATAGTTATAATCAAATTAAGGTTTGAGCTCCATGGATAATTAATAACTTGAAGCAGAGTACACGTCTCCCTATGTTTAATATTGGCAAATGCTATTCAAATAGAAACTATAAATTTGTGCAACTATTCGTCAAACACTGGTAGTAATCTGTCCCCAAGTATTGTTTGTTAATTTCACATATGTGTTCTTATTCAGGCACTGTTTGTCCTTCTAATGGTTTAATTGCGTCAAATGACTTATCAGTATCAGGACTTATAGACTGGCGCTCATCATTCAAAGGAATGTTAGAGAGCTTCTAATATATGTAAAATCCTGCCCTTCCAGCCTTCCATGCATACTCCATGGAAATGAGATGGAAATAGGGGTTCCTTGCTCAGTTGCTGAATGCTTAAGTAAGTTACTGATAGAGATTATTTATTTGTGATAAATTGTGATATTTTTCCAAGCTGTGTGGTTTGTGGCTTGGAGGGTGGTGGTGTTCTCTATCCTTTCACTGTCCTTGTCCTTCTAGATGGTAGAGATTTTATGTTTATTTGGAGATACAGCACAACAAGCTTGTGCCACCCAGTTACACCCATGTGACCTACTGACCCACACATCGTTGGAATGTGGGAGGAATCCAGAGCAGCCGGAGGAAACCCAAACAGTCATGGGGGAGCGTCAAAACTGCTTGCAAGCAATGGTGGGAATTGCACCTCATTCACTAATGCTGCAATAGCGATATGCTAACTGCTCCAACCCTCCATGCTTCAACCAAGTCTTCCCTGACTTTCCTAAATCTTATTCCAGCATTTGGCGGATGGAGGCCAGCCTGGAAAAGTGTGAATAGATTCAAAGTTCAAAGTTCTAGGCTAATTTATTATCAAAGTACCTATACGGTATGTCAGCATATAAATACAACACTGAGATTCATTTTCTTGCAGGCATACTCAGTAAATCCAATAACCATGATAAAATCAATGAAAGACCACACCAAAAGGGCAGACAACCAATGAGCAACAGACAACAAACTGCAAATACAAATGGAAAGGAATAAATAAATAAATAAATAATAACAAATGGTAATAAGATGAGATGAAGAATCCTTGAAAGTGAAACTATAGATTGTGGAAACAGTTCAGTGATGAAGTTGAGTGAAGTTATCCCCTCTGCTTCACTTTGCCTTTCAAAAACCAACCCTACGTACCCATCGTGAGAGGTGGAAGCAGTTAAAGTTGGTCAACTTTGGTCTGGTGAAGCTGTATATGCTGATCCCCTGTACAGCAAATAGAATAGATTACAGAAGCATTGACCAGCTCCAACAATACCATCAACTTCAGAGGATGATGGAGATGGGAGGACATGCTCCACTGAGAGCTAAGGGCCCAAGTAAATAGTCACTTTAGAACGTTGATCTTGAAGGCAGAATACAGAGTTAGTGGCGGGATTCTTAGCAGTGTGGAGGAACAGAGGGACCTTGAGGTCCAAATTCACAGACCCATTAAAGTTAATGCACAAGTTGATTAGGTCGTTAAGAAGGCATATGGTGTGTTGACTTTCATTAGTCGTGGGACTGAGTTCAAGGGCTACAGTATGAGGTAATATTGCAGCTTTATAAAACATCCCTGAAATCGCACTTGGCAAATTATGTTCAGTTCTGCTCAGCTCATTCTAAGAGGGATGTGGAAGCTTTAGAGAGGGTGTAGAGGAGAATTACCAAGATATTGCGTGGATTGGAGAGCATGTCTTATGAGGATAGATTGAGTGATTTATGGCTTTTCTCTTTGGAGCAAAGGAGGATGACAGGTGCCTTAATAGAGATATAAAAGATGATACGAGACATTCAGAGAGTGGACAGTAAGAGACTTTTTCCCGGGGTGCTTGGACAAAATTATATGGGGGATGTCAGAGATAAGTTTTTTTTTACCTAGGGAGTGGGGAGTTTGTGAAGCGTGTTGCCAGGAGTTGTGGTAGAGGCAGATACATTAGAGACATTTAAGACACTCATGGATATTCAAATGGTTGAAAGAAAAGTAGAGAGCCATGTAGGAAGGATTCATTTTAGAGTAGGTTAAAATGTCGGCACAACATTTTGGGCTGAAGTTTCTTTACTGTGCTTTAGTGTTCTATATTCCATGTTCAATTGCAAACTTAACCTACCCAACATTCCTTCATGAAGGAATATCTGAACAAAAGGGATGAGTTTCATCTGAACCTGAGGAGGATCCTTTCAGGGAGGTTTTCTAGAGCTTCTGGGTAGGGCTTAAACTAATTTGGCAGGGAGATTGGAACTGGAGTGATAGGGCTGAGGATAGGGCTGTTGGTGTACAAACAGAAGTAGTAAATAGTGAGACTGTCGGGGAGGACAGACAGATGATAGGGTGAAATAGCTGTCAGTATGATGCTTTGCAGTGTAAAAGGGGGACAAAATTGAAAAGAGGGAGGCATACAAGACTGAGGTGTTGTATTTGAATGCACACAGTATATGGAATAAAGTAGATATTGTGGGCATCACTGAGTTGTGTGTAAAAGAAGAATTTAGTTGGGAGCTTAACATCCATGGATACGCATTGTATCAAGAGGGCAGGCAGATAGACAGAGTTGGGGGTGTGGTTCTGTTAGTAAAAATGAAATGAAATCTTAGGTAACAGAATATGTAAAATCCTTGTGGGTAGAGTTAAGAAACTGTAGGGGTAAGGAGATCCTGATGGGAATTATATAAAGACCTCCAAACAGTAGCCATGATGTGGGCTACAGGAAAAAGGAAATTATAGGCCAATTAGCCGGACCTCAGTGTTTGGGAAGGTGTTGGAGTTGATAGTTAAGCATGTGCTTTCAGGGTACTTGGAGGCACATGATAAAATAGGCAAAAGTCAGCACAGTTTCCTTAAGGGAAAATCTTGCCTGACAAACCTGTTAGAATTCTTTGAGGAAATAACAAACAAGATAGCCAAAGGATAATCGGTGGAGAATCACCTGGATTTTGACAAGGTGCTATACTTGAGACTTGCTTAACAAGATAAGAGCCTATGGTATTACAGGGAAGATACTAGCATGAATAGAGCATTGGCTGATAGGCATAAGGCAAAGAATGGGAATAAAGCAAACTTTTTCTGATTGGCTGCCAGTGACAAGAAGTGTTCCGAAGGTGTTGGTGTTGGGACCTCTTCTTTTTATGTGGTATGTTAATGATTTGGATGACGGAATGAATGGATTTGTGGCCAAGTTTGTGGATGGACAGGTAGTATTGGGGAAGCAGGGAGGCTGCAGAGGACTAGACATATTAGGAGAATGGGAAACTGGAATAAAGTGTCAGGAAGTGTAAGGTCATGCACTTTGGAAGAAGGAATAAAAGTGTAGACCATTTTCTAAATGGGAAGAAAATTCAAAAATCCTGTGTGCAAAGGGACTTGGGAGTGCTTGTGCAGGATTCCCTAAAAGTTAATTTGCAGGTTGAGTCAGTGGAGAGGATGGCAAATGCAATAAGCTCATAAGACCATAAGATATAGGAACAGAATTAGGCCACTTGGCCCATAAAGTCTGCTCCTCCATTTCATCATAACTGATGCATTTCCCTCTCAGCCCCAGTCTCCTGCTTTCTCCCTGTATCCCTTCATGCTCTGATTAATCAAGAATCTATCAACCTTTGCCTTAAATAAACCTAATGACTGTGTGTAAATGAATTCCACAGATTAACCACTCTCTGGCAAAACAGATTCCCCCTCATCTCCTTGAACTTGCTTAGCTAGAGAGAATCTATTAGAATCAGTGCCGCAGATGGCTGTGGAGGCCAAGTCATTGGGTGTATTTAAGGTAGAGGTTGATAGGTTTTTGATTTGTCAGGGCATAAAGGTTATGGGGAGAAGGCAGGAGAATGGGGTTGACAAATAAATTAATCAGCCATGATGAAATGGTGGTGCAGTCTCAATGGACTGCATGTCCTAATTCTGCTCCTTTGTCTTATGGTCTTATGGACTAATACGATAAACATTCATCCAAGAGACTTGTCTAGTTAACTTTCTTTGGGCTGCAAGTTACATCCCTTCTGAAAGTGGCAACTAAGTGGATAGGATGGTAAAGAAGACTTCTGTCATGCTTGCCTTCATCGGTCGGGCAATAAGTGTAGAATTTGGAAAGCCATATTGCAGTTATAAACTTTGGTGAGGCCACTTTTGGAGTATTGTGAGCATTTCCAGTTGGTACACTGTAGGGAGGATGTAGTAAAAGTTAACTGGGACCTTGTCTGGATTATGAAGTATTAGCTATAACAAGAGGTTGGACAAATTTCGAATACTTTCTCTGGAGCATCTGAGACTGAGAGCTAACTGATAGAAGTATATACAATTAAGCTATGAAAGGCACCAAGAAAATAGATAATTAAAATATTTTTCCCAGAATGAAAATGTCAAATGTTGGACAGCACAGATTCATGTTGAGAGGGGCAAAGTTTAAAGAAGATTTAGACTTTCAAACCGGCACTGCATTTTTGTTTTACACAGAGACTGATAGGTGCCTGGAATACATTGTCATGAGAGGTTGAAGAAGGAATCAAAACTGATGTTGAACATGTGTTTATATGGACACATGAGCATGTAGATAACAGAGAGATATGGAACATGTGCAAGTAGATTCGTTTAGATTGGCATCATGGTTGCTCAAATAACCACATGGTACAAGAGAGGTGTGCAGAAAGCAGCCCTGAACACACATCACATCAAACCTTAAAGTGGATTGCCTACAACAGCCAGAATACCATGAACGTATGCTTGTTGGACGCTTTAGTGGGTACAGGAGGTAACTAATAAAGTGGCCACTGTTGGAAAACACTGTTTTTTGTTAAATAATACTTATTATAAGATTTGTACTTTTTAACAAACTCATGTATTTTTCACACTCACTGGCAGAAAACAGTATAACAGCTAAACTAACGGTTTATCACCTTTCTCCATTTTCATTGGCTAAGTATTAGCAGATAACCCATGTGATGTAATTGTTTTGATGATATAGTCTATTAATTAATTTGTCTCAATCTAAGGAATTTCTCTTATCTATAGAAGTGATAGATTTTTCAGAAGTGCCCTCTTCATTGTCTTAAAAATTCCCACCTTCACATTGTTTCTCTTTATTTAGTTTGCTTAGTATTTGTATGTTTGTTTGTCCACTAAGATAAACTGAAATCTTGGAATTAAGACTGCTCGCCAGTTTTAATTCCCAGGAGAACCCTAAGGATCAGAAAATAAACAGAGATCCAACACCACTAAACGTATATACATTTGAGCAGACCACCTAAAGTGGACCAAATGCAGAATGAGCTGCTCATGAACTATTAATAATTTTTCTCTCTAGAACAATGTAACTTTCACCCTCAATGGATCAACATCTAATTGGTGCTGTTACTAACAAGGGAAGATTTAAGAATACATACAAAGGCTTCATTTTGCATTAGATGTAAATATGGACAAATTAGTGCCTTGGAAACATACCCAAAAATGAAACAACATAGTTGAAAATATGAGCCAAGAAATTACTAGATCTGGCCAACTGATGTCACCTGCTATTTATTAGATTTGGCTTTGGCCAAATCTATTGCACAATTTGATCATGCAAATTACAACTTGTGAATTTAGTTAATAGTGAGGAGAAACATAATGCAAGGAGACATTTGAAACTTGGAAACTGTGCAATTAAGTGTCAAGATCACTTTAACAAAGATAGAAGCAGAGAGATGCAATTTGGTATGGCAGTGTGGAAAATCAGCATCTTGGAAAATAAGAGATGTGAAGGTGCAGAAAAGTAAATGAGTAAAGTTCAACTCAAGTTCAAGTTCAAGTTTATTGTCATTCAACCATACACATTTATACAGCTAAATGAAACATCATTCTGCTGGGGCCAATGTGCCAATCGCAGTAAATACAGTCACACACAGTACATATAGTTATGATCCAGCACACAAAGATTAAACAAGAGAAAATCTGCAGATGCTGGAAATCCAAGCAACATAGACAAAATGCTGGAGGAACTTGGCAGGCCAGGCAGCATCTATTGGAAAAGGGTACAGTCAACATTTTGGACTGAAACCATTCATCAGGACTGGAGAATAAAAGATGAAGAATCAGAGTAAGAAGGTGGGGATAGGGGCGGAAGAAACATGAGGTGATAGGTGAAACTGTGAGGGAGGGCATGAAGTCAAGAGCTAGGAAGTTGATTGGTGAAAGAAATACATGGCTGGAGAAAACGGATTCTGATAGGAGAGGACAGAAGGCCATGGGAGAAAGAAAAAGGGGAGGAGCACCAGAGAGAAGTGATGGTCAGGTAAGGAGATAAGGTGAGAGAGGGAAATGGGAATGGGGAATGGTGAAGGAGGGGTGCATTACCGGGTCTTAGCCTGAAACGTCGACTGGATTCTTTTTCATAGATGCTGCCTGGTCTGCTGAGTTCCTCCACCATTTTGTGTGTGTTGCACAGAAAGATGGAACAGGCCAGGTTTGATGTGATGTGTGTTCAGAGCTGCTCTTCTGCACACTTCTATTGTACCACATGACCTCTAGTTGTAGATCCACACAAACTCAGTGGAAAAAGCCTGCTTGCATTTACCATATGTATAATGAACATAATTTTGTATTCCTCGATCAAATCTCCTCTCAATCTTTTGCATTCCAAGGAATAGGCCAGGAGTTTATTCCATAAGACCATAAGACCATAAGACAAAGGAGCAGAAGTCGGCCATTCAGCCCATCGAGTCTGCTCTGCCATTTTATCATGAGCTGATCCATTCTCCCATTTAGTCCCACTCCCCCGCCTTCTCACCATAACCTTTGATGCCCTGGCTACTCAGATACCTATCAATCTCTGCCTTAAATACACCCAATGACTTGGCCTCCACTGCTGCCCGTGGCAACAAATTCCATAGATTCACCACCCTCTGGCTAAAAAAATTCCTTTGCATCTCTGTTCTGAATGGGCGGCCTTCAATCCTTAAATCATGCCCTCTCGTACTAGACTCCCCCTTCATGGGAAACAACTTTGCCACATCCACTCTGTCCATGCCTTTCAACATTCGAAATGTTTCTATGAGGTCTCCCCTCATTCTTCTAAACTCCAAGGGATACAGTCCAAGAGCAGACAAATGTTCCTCATATGTTAACCCTCTCATTCCCTGAACCCATAAACTCTACTTCACTACATTTTGCTCTCTTTTTGCACTACTTACTTAATATAATTATATATATATTTCTTATTGTAATTTTGTAGTTTTTAAATTATTATGTATTACAATTCAATGCTGTTGCAGAACTACAAATTTCATGATATCTACCAGTGATATTGTACAGAATTCTGATTCTGACAGATAAGACTATCTTACTGGGCAACACAGTCATAAACACAAGAGATTCTGCAGTTGCTGGAAATCCAAAGCAACACATGCAAGATGCTGGCAGAACTCAGCAGGTCAAGCAGTGTTATTGGAAATGAATAAATAGCTGATGTTTCAAGCCAAGACCCTTCATCAGGACTGGAAAGGAAGGTGGAAGAAGGCGGAATAAGAAGGTGGGGGGAGGGAGAGGAGGACAAGCTAGAAGTTGATAGGTGAATCCAGGTGGGGGGTGGGAGGGGAGTGAAGTAAGAAAATGGGAGGTGATAAATGGAAAGGGCAAAGGGCTGGAGAAGAAGGAATTTAGTAGCAAAAAAGATCATGTGATAACAGAAAGATGGAGGTCACCAGGGGGAGGTGAGGAGGAGAGGTAAGAAGCCAGAGTAGGGAAATGAAGAAGAGGTAAGGGAGAGGGAAAAGAATGGAAGTTGGAGAAATTGATGATCATGCCATCATTTTGGAGGCTACCTAGATGGAATATGAGGTGTTGCTCCTCCAACCTGAGTCTGGCCTTATCATGGCAGAAGAGGAGGCCATGAGCTGACACGTGGGATAGGAATTGAAATGCTTGGCCCCCGAGTAATTCTACTTTTTGTGGATGGAGCTGAGGTGCCCCATTCTATGGCGGGTCACACCAATATAGAAGAGGGTGCAGCGAGAGCATCGGATACAGTAGATGAAGCCAATAGATTCACAGGTGAAGTGTTACCTCACCTAGAAGGAATGTTTGGAGGTGAGGAGGTGACTGGGCAGGTGTAGTACTTCTGCTGCTTGCAGGGATCAGTGTCAGGAGGGAGATTAGAGGGGAGGGACAAATGTACAGGGGAATCATGGAGGGAGTGATTCCTACGAAAGGGGAGAATGCGGTGTGGTAAAGAAGTGTTCAGTTCTAGGGTCCTGTTAATGATAGTGGAAGTTTTGGAGTATGATGTGTTGTAGGCTAGTCAGGTGGTAGGCAAGAACAAGAGGGACTCTATCTCTGTCAAGGTGGTGGGAAGATGGGGTGAGCGCGGATATCTGGAAAATGGAGGAGATGCAGGTGAAGGCAGCATCAGCGGTGAAGGAAGGGAAAAACTGCTCTTTAAAGAAGGAGGACATCTCTATTGTCTGGGTAAGGAAAGCCTCATCCTGGGAACAGATGCAGTGGAGACAAAGGAACTGAGAAAATGGAATGGCATGGAGTGGCATTTTTACAGAGGACACAGTAGAGAGAGGTATAGTCAAGATAGCCATGGGCATCGATAGGTTTATTAAAGATATCAGCAGACAGACATGGGGAAAAGGGAGAGAGATTGTGATTCTGGGAGTTCTCCAGAGTTGATGAGGTTGGTGATGGTGTTGCAGACAATTTTCTGCTGATCCGGAGTGGGGTCCTCTGTAAGGGGTAAGTAAGTGGAGGTGGCTGAGAGTTGCTGCCTGGCTTCAGCGCAGTAGGGGGCAGTCTGACATACTACAACAGCATTCTGTTTTTCTGCAGGTTTGGTGGTGAGTTTGGGATTCGTGCAGAGAGAGTGGAGAGCAGTGCTTTCAGAGGGGTGAGGTTTGAAGAGGAGAGAGGAGTGCAACACAGTCAGCAAAGATGAGTTAATCCAAAAGGCCTGATTGTTTGACTCTATATCAGGCCAACAAAACAGTAAAACATGCTAACAATCTCTCAAAATTTCTCAATCTCTCCGAGGACAACATCACATCTAAAAACTGGGAAGATATTGCATTTGAAGTGCCCTTTGTAAAAATAAAGCTTACATTGCACATCTCCTTTGGTCAGGGTCAGAGCCGTCTCTATTTCCTGAGGAGACTGAGATCCTTTAACATCTACCGGACAATGCTGAGGATGTTCTACGAGTCTATGGTGGCCAGTGCTATCATGTTTGCTGTTGTGTGATGGGGCAGCAGGCTGAGGGTAGAAGACACCAGCAGAATCAACAATCTCATTCGTAAGGCCAGTGATGTTGTGGGGATGGAACTGAACTCTCTGACAGTGGTGTCTGAAAAGAGGATGCTGTCCAAGTTGTATGCCATCTTGGACAATGTCTCCCATCCACTACATAATGTACTGGTTGGGCACAGGAGTACATTCAGCCAGAGACTCATTCCACCGAGATGCAACACAGAGCGTCATAGGAAGTCATTCCTGCCTGTGGCCATCAAACTTTACAACTCCTCCCTTGGAGGGTCAGACACCCTGAGCCAATAGGCTGGTCCTGGACTTATTTCCTGGCATAATTTACATATTACTATTTAACTATTTATGGTTTTATTACTACTTATTACTTATGGTGCAACTGTAACAAAAAACAATTTCCCCCGGGATCAATAAAGTATGACTATGACTATGACTATGAACTCAACCCCTCTAACTTTACATGCTTGCACTCTAATGTCAGATATTTTGGCCCTTGGAAAAAAATATGTTAAATTAATTCTCCTTGTGCTGTTTATGTTTTTTGGGTCATGTTATTTACGAAAAAAGAGATGTGTAGTGAAGAGTGATTGGATTTATTCCTGGGATGAGAGACTACCTTATGAGGAAAGAATGAGTGGTGCAGGCTCTGCCCCATGCTTCCTGAAACTTATTGAAGTGAGCAGCAATCTCCCACTCTCCCTCTTCCTCCCTCCACTCTCATTCTCCCTCTACCCATCTCTCTATCACTCCCTTTTTCTCTTGCCTCCTCACTCTCTCCATCTATCTCAACCCTCTATTTTTCTTTCTCTTTCTCCCTCTCGCCATCCCCTCTCTCTCTCTCCCTTTCAATTTCTATCACCCCTCTCTCCCTCAATATCTCTATCTCACCCTCTCTCACTCTTTCTTTCTCCCTCCCTCTGGTGGAGGCAGATACACTAGTGAAGTTTAAGAGACTACTGGACAGGTATATGGAGGAATTTTAAGGTGGGGGGTTATATGGGAGGCAGGGTTTGAGGGTCGGCACAACATTGTGGGCTGAAGGGCCTGTAATGTGCTGTACTATTCAATGTTCTATGTTCTATGTTCTCTTCTTTTCTCTTTCTCTCACCCTCTCCCCCTCAATCTGTCTATCTCACCCTCTCTCACTCTTCCTCTTTCTCCCTCCCTCTTCTTTTTTCTCTCTTTTTTCCCTCCCACCCCAACCCCCCTACCCCCCTATCTTTCTCCCTTCCTCTCTCCCATCCACCTTTTCCTCTCTCTCTCTCTCTCTTTCTCTATCTCTTGCTTTCTTTCCTTCTCTCTCCCTCTAAATGGATACAATTCTGACAGGGTTAATTCTTAGAGGACGTCTTTCTTAGTGAGGTTTTCTTGAAATCAAGGGCATATTCTCAAGATAAAGGTCTGACCACTTAAAACTGAAATAATGATTATAAATATTTGGATTTCTCCATCCCAGATAGTAGTCATTTGAGGACGAGACAGACCGAGTTTTGGACGACAGAAGATTTGATGGACAGAGACTGTAGAGGAGGATGCTGAAGCCAAAGATTAGCTTCAGTATTATCTTATTGAATGACAGGGCTGGCTTGAAGGGTCATGCAGCCTACATCATTTATCTCATATGTGAAATTTGCAATATGGTTCCAAACCAGAGATTATGGTTACTAAGAACAAACAAGCAAGCCTGATTTTCTTTTCTTTCGATAAGAGGTGACCTGATGAAGAATTAATCTGAATGACATTTCAGACCAGCTCAGAAACTGAACACATTTGAGTGACAGTAGAAGAGTAAGAAAGCATGCGATACAGGAAAGTCACTCAACAACCTTTGACAGTTCCTGGTCATATTGCACTAATGTGAATGGATTTCATTAATTATTACACTTCCTGACAGAGTATGATAACCATATGCAAATCTCCAAGGGAAACAACTTCAAGTACCTCACTTCCTCTGTATCAGAACTGGCCTTTTCTAATGTGCTCCCTTTCAACATAGAATCAGCTTTATCATCACTGCCTTATATCACGTGAAATTTTCTTTCCTGTGGCAGCAGTACAGCACACAGACATAAATTACTAAATTTTACAGAAATAAGTAAATAGTGCAAAGAAAGGAATAATAAGGTAGGATTTATGAACAGTTCAGAAATCTGATGGCAGAGGGGAAGAAACTGTTGAATCATTGACAATGGTGAATAAACTCTTCTCGGTCTTCCAGCCGGGTACAGGTATTGATTTTAACTGATGTTTCAATAAAATCACTACTATCTTCATCAGAGATGATGCCTGGGCATGTCTAATCCGGTAGTATTTATACCCCAGGTGTCTGTCCTTCTGATTTGTTAGTTCACGTCCAATCAGATTTCCGCTGACCTACCTTGTTAACAATCGAATTCCTGTTCTTACTTAGAGCAAGTCCGCTGCCTTTGTTAAAATTCTTTTCCTCTTGTTTTTTCTTAATAGCTTCCTTCACCAGGTGGTCTCAAAAGCCATCGGCATGGCACAGTAGTTTTGTGCCATCGAAGTCGATTGTATGGTCATTGTGAATGCAATGTTCTGCTACCGCCGATTTATTCGTGTAACCCAAATGGATACACCTCCTGTGCTCCTTGATGCAGGTTTCCATTGTGTATCCCATCTGACCAATATACGCTGCTCTATATTCACAGGGAATCCTGTAAACACCAAGCATCCTGAGACCCAGGTCATCTTTGACCCATGTAAGCTATGATTTGAGCTTCCTTACGGGTTTATGGATGGTATTAATCCAGTATTTCTTCAGGATCTTGGCGATCTTTCCAGAAACTGTGGAAATATAGGAGCATCAGGGAGTACAGAAGGTGTATCAGTTTGGGTTACCCAGCGATACCAGTGGAGCAGGACATTGCATTTGTAATGGTCACAGAATTTTCACTCGAAGTAAGAACTGGAGTTTGATTTTAAACAAGGTGGGACAGCAGAAACCAGATTGGATGAGGACTAACCAATTCGGAGGGACAGATGATGGGGGTATAAATACCACCACACTGGACATGCCCAGGCATCGTGCCTGATGAAGATGGCAGAGTTTGTCATTGAAACGTCGGTTAATATTGATACCTGTACACAGCTGGAGGCCTGAGGTGTTTATTCATCATATACACTGGGAAAGCACGAGATCTTTTTTTACTCATTGTGGGTCTTGAACCTCCTGTACCAGAGTTAGATTGACTGTCACTGACTCAAGTCGTGAAATGTCTTGTTTTGTGGCAGCTGTACATTGCAGGTGTAACAAATTATTAGAAGTTATAATCAAATGAACAAACAAACAAATAAATAAATAGAGCAAAAGAGGAATAGCAAGGTAGTGTTCATAAGTTAATTGACTTCAGAAATCTGATGGTGCCGAGGAAGAAACTGTTCTTAAAAGACAGGCCCTAGAATTGAAGCTCTGTAATGATAGATGCCAACTTCTTCAGGCACTGTCTGTTCAAGATATCTTGATGGTAGGAAGGGGCTGTGATGCTGTAATGCTCCATTGGATACTCAAAGCTGCTGTGCAGGTTGACTCTGTGGTTAAGAAGGCATACAGTGTATTGGCCTTCATCAACCGTGGATTTGAGTTTAAGACTTGAGAGGTAATGTTACAGCTATATAGGACCCTGGTCAGACCGCACTTGGAGTACTGTGCTCAGTTCTGGTCACCTCGCTACAGGAAGGACGTGGAAACTATAGAAAGGGTGCAGAGAAGATTTACAAGGATGTTGCCTGGATTGGGGAGCATGTCTTATGAGAATAGGTTTGAGTGAACTCAGCCTTTTCTCCTTGGAGCGGAGGAGGATGAGAGGTGACCTGACAGAGGTGTATAAGGTGATGAGAGGCATTGATCTTGTGGATAGTCAGAGGCTTTTTCCCAGGGCTGAAATGGCTAACATGAGAGAGCACAGTTTTAAGATGTTTGGAAGCAGGCACAGAGGAGATGTTAGTGGTATGTTTTTTTTAATGCAGAGAGTGGTGAGTGCATGGAATGGGCTGCCAGCAGCAGCGGTGGGGGCGGATACGATAGGGTCCTTTAAAAGACTCCTGGATAGGTATGTGGAGCTTAGAAAAATAGGGGGCTATGGTAACCCTAGGTAATTTCTCAGGTAAGTACATGTTCAGCACAGCTTTGTGGGCCGAAGGGCCTGAATTATGCAATAGGTTTTCTATGTTTCTATCTCCTGAAACTCCTAATGAAGTAGAGCCACTGGTGTGTGTGCCTTCTTGATGACCTCTTCAAGATTCAACACAGATTTAATATAAGTACACAGCTAGTATATTTTTCCAAGGTTATGAGATCTAATACTCAAGGTCATGTCTTTAAAGAGAGAAGGAATAAGTTCAAAGGGGATGTGAAAGGCAAGGTATTTACACTGGGTGCTCAGGATACACTCTCAGGGGTGGTGGTGATGACATATAAAATAGAGGAAATTAAGAAGTTCTTAGATTGAATATTAATGTGCAGGGAATGGAGAGATTATGGATATTGTGAATATGTTGGGCCCAGGACAATCCGTCACATATCTGCCATTTTACTGAATAATCCCATTTCCTAACCAAATTTTCCTGTCAAATTTTTTCACATCCTTCCTATAACGAGGAAAGCAGAACTGAACATAATACTCCAAGTGTGGTGTAACCGGAATTTTATAGAGCTGCAACATTACCCCATGGCTCCAGAAAGCAATAGCTGCCATGAACTCACTGCAGCACGCATGACTAGAGGTAAATGGGACCCATCTCTTTATTTAAATACGTAAAATATGATCCAAAATCTGCAATAAAAATGTTATGGAACGTCATGATCTCAGCATTAGTATAGTCCTCTCACAAAAGGATCGACCTGATGCCTACTTAAGCAAAAGATGATCCGCAGGAGACTCAACAGATTAGGAGTGAGACCGACGGCTGTCATTTTGGGTTGAGCTTCCTCATATGGACTACTGCAGGTAGGTAGAGCAGGTGAGGAGGCTCTGTTGGTAAAAAATATTATGAAATCTTTAGAAAGAGTTAACGTAAGATCGGAAGATGTAGAATGCTTGTGGGTGGAGTAAAGAAACTGTAAGGGTAAAAGACCTTGATGGGTGTTATATACAGGCTGCTGAACAGTAGCCAGGATATGGATTAAAAATTCCAAAACGAGATAAAAAAAAGCATGTTGAAAGGGCAATGTTGCAATAATCATGAGGGATTTCAATATGCACATAGAGTGGGAAAATTAGGCTGATGCTGGCTCTCAAGAGAGGGAATTTGTAGAATGCCTATGGGATGGCTTTCTAAAGCAGCTTGTGGTTGAGTCCACTAGGGGAATGGCAATTCTGGATTAGGTGTGATGTGATGACCTAGATTTGATCAGTGAACCATTAGGAGACAATGATTATAATATGCTAAAATTCACCCTGCGGTTAGAGAGGGTGTGGTGGCATGGCAGTGTAATGGTTAGCATAATGCTTTACAGTACAGGCTACCCAGGTTCAATTCCACCACTGTCTGTAAGGAGATTTTGCATTCTCTCCACGATCACATGGGTTTTCTCCGTGTGCTCTAGTTTCCTACCACATCTCAAAGATGTATGGGTTGGTAGGTTAATTGGTCATTGTAAATTGTCCTGTGATTAGACTAGGATTCAATCGGGGATTGCTGGGTGGTGTGGCTTGAAAGATCAGTAGGCCTTTTCTGTGCAGTAGCCCAATAAATAAATAAATAAAGTCAGATGTATCAACATTACAGTGGAGTAAAGGGAATTACAGAACATGAGAGAGGAGCTGGCCAAAGTTGATTGGAAGGGGACTCTGGTAAGGATGATGGCAGGACAGCAATGACTGGGGCAAATTTAGATGGTGCAGGAAAGATACATCCCAAGGATGAAGAAGTGTTCTAAAGGGAGCAAGACGCAACCCTGGCTGACACGAGAAGTCGAAGATACCATAAAAGCAAAAGAGAGGGTATATAATATTGCAAAAAATAGTGGAAATGTCAAGTACCATTAAGCTTTTTAAAACCAACAGAAGGCAAGTAAAAAAGCCGTAGAGAAAAGATGAAATATGAAGGCTAGCTAGTCAATAATATTAAAGAGGATACAAGAAGATTTTTCAGATATATATAGAGTAAGAGAGATGAGAGTGGATTTTGGACTGCTGGAAAATGATGCTGGAGAGATAGTAATAGAAACATAGAAACATAGAAAACATACAGCACAATTCAGGTCTTTCGGCCCACAAAGCTGTGTCGAATATGTCCTTACCTTAGAAATTACCTGAGGTTACACATAGCCCTCTATTTTTCTGAGCTCCATGTACCTGTCCAGGAGTCTCTTTAAAGAGTCTCTAAATGGGAGACAAGGAAATGGCAAATGAACTTACTGAGCATTTTGCATCAGTCTTTGCTGTGGAAGACACTTGCAGAATGCCAGAAATGCAAGAGTGTCAGGTGGCAGAAGTGTTGTTGCTATTACTAATGAAAAAGTGCTTGGGAAGTTGAAAATTCTGAAATTAGGTAAGTCACCTGGACCAGATGAACTACACTCCAGGGTTCTGAAAGTGGTAGATGAAAGGATTGTAGGGGTATTGGTAATGATCTTTCAAGAATTGCAAGATTCTGGAATGGTTCCAGGGGACTGGGAAATAGAAAATGTCACCCTTTTCTTTAAGAAGGGAGGGAGGCAGAAGAAAGGAAATTATAGGCCAGTTGGTTGGGAAGACGTTGGAGTCGATTGTTATGGATAAGGTCTCAGGACATGTGGAGGCACATGATAAAAAAGGCCAAAGTCAGCATAGTTTCCTTCATGGAAAATGTTGTCTAACAAATCGGTTGGAATTATTTGAGGAAATAACAAGCAGGATAGACAAAGGTGAATCACTGGATGTTGTGTACTTGGATATTCAGAAGGCCTTTGACAAGCTGCTGTACATGAACTGCTTTATAAGATAAGAGCCCAAGGCATTACAGGAAAGATAATAGCATAGGTCTAGCATTGATTGATTGACAGGAAGCAAAGAGTGGGAATAAAGAGAGCCTTTTCTGGTTTGCTGCTGGTGACATAGCAATCTTCCGTAGCAGTTGGTGTTGGGACCGCTTCTTTTTACGTTGTATGTCAATGATTTGGATGATGGAATGAATGGCTTTGTAGCTAAATTTGCAGATGATAGGAAGATTTATGGTGGGGCACATAATATTGAGGAAGCATGGTGTCTGCAGGACTGAGACAGGTTGGGAAAATGGGCAGAGAAGTGGCAAATGGAATATAGAGCAAGGAAGTGCATGGTCATGCACTTAGGCAGGAGGAATAAAGGTATAGATTATTTTCTAAATGGGGAGAAAATTCAAAAATCGGAGATGCAAAGGGGACTTGGAAGTCATCATGCAGGATTCTCTAAAGCTCAACTTGCAGATTGAGTCGATGGTAAGGAAGGCAAGTGCAAAGTTTGCATTCATTTCCGGGAGACTAGAATACAAAAGCAAGAATGTAATGTCGAGGCTTTATAAGACATTGATCAGGCTGCACTTGGAATATTCTGAGCAGTTTGGGGCTCCTTATCTAAGATATGCTGGCTTTGGAGAGGGTCCAGAGGAGGTTCACAAGAATGATTCCAGGAATGAAAGGGTTAACATATGAGGTTAATATATGAAGGATCATGGCCTGTACTCACTGGAGATTAAAAGAATAACAGGTCTCTCGTTGAAACTTGTCCTGTAGTGGGGGTGTCTGGGACCTGCGGGGACAGCCTCAGAACTGAGTGATGTCCATTTAAAACCATGATGGACAAAAATTTCTTTAGCCATAGGGTGGTGAATCTGTGGAATTGATTGCCACAGATAGCTGGGCAAGCCAGTTCATTGGATATATTTAATGCAGTGAGTGTTTATTAATAAGGGTGTCAAAGGTTATGGGGAGAAGGCAGGAGGATAGAATTGAGAGGGATAATAAATCATACATGATGGAATGACAGAGCAGACTCGATGGGCCAAATGGCCCAATTCTGCTCCTATGTCTTATGGCCTTATGGTCTTATAGTCATGTTTCACACAGCTATGTTACTGATGAAAGTCATAAACTTTGAGTATACAGGAATACAAAGAAATTGAAACATTGCTCATGCATTGAACGATACAGAGATGAAACCTGTTATTGAACCCCTGGGTGAAGTTCCCTCTGCTTCATTTTTGAAGAATTTTCATTTAAAATGAGGGTTGAATTCTTGTGCTGTGCAAATTACAATTAAATGCAAATTAAGCCTAATCATTCTAGATAGAATAGCAGCCTATGAGGCTTTTGGGAGCACAGTGAAAGGTTACATTGATTTCTGATTCATGGAGTTAGTGATGAATGGTGGGAAAATATCAAGATGTGGATATTCAGAAACATGAGTCCGGAGGGTCCTGAGAGTCATCTAAAACGTGTTGCTTCACATAAATCAGAAAATGTAATTTGACAGAGGAATGGGAATCAGGATGTACATTGAATCAAGTACCGACATGTATAAAAGATTTAATGAAATAGATTAAACAATGCCGTGTTGGATGAGATAGACTATGAACGGAAATGGGGAGATATTTTATTTTAGTTTTTTTTTCAGGAAATGGGTATTGGTAGACAATGCCAACAGATACGTACAGTAGCCACTTTATTAGGTACATCCTGTACCTATTAAAGTGGTGACTGAGTGCATATTTGTAGCCTTATGCTGCTGTAGCCCATCCACTTCAAGTTTCAGCGTTTTGGGCATTCAGAGGCCTGTCCTGCTGAAGGGTCTCGGCCCGAAATGTCGACTGTACTCTATTCCATAGATACTGCCTGGCCTGCTGAGTTCCGTCAGCGTTTTGTGGGTGTTCCCCATTCTGATGTTTGGTCTGAACAACAACTGAATCTCTTGACCATGTCTGCATCCTTTTTTGCTTTGACTTCCTGCCACGTGATTGGCTGATTAGATATTTGCATGAACGAGCAGTGTACAGGTGTATCTAAGGCCATTGAGTGTGTTGCCCATGACTAATGGCTTTCAAGAAGCTGGTGGTGGGTTAGCTTCATGAAGCCTGCAGTCCCTCGGGTGAAGGTACTCCCCAGTACTGTTGGGGAAGGAGTTCTAGGATTTAAACCCAATGATGATGAAGTAGGAAGCTAAGAGGAGGCTTGGTGGAGGAGTATATAATGATCACAGGCATAGATAGAGTAGACATGCAGACACTTTTTCCCAGGAAGGCAATGAGTAACTTGAGGGGGCATAATTTTAAGGTTGTTGGAGGGAAGTATAGGGAGATGTCAGAGGTAACTTTTTTTTTTACACAGAGTGGTAGGTGCGTGGAATGCGCTGCTGGGGTAGTGGTAGAGGCATATACATTTAGGACATCAAAGAGAGTCTAAGAATGCACATGGATGAAAGAAAAATGGTGGCCTATGTGGGAGGCAAGGGTTAAGGTTGAATTTATAGCATGTTAATGTAGGTCAGCACAACATCATGGCCTGAAAGGCCTACACTGTTTGTTCTATGTTTTAATTTCTATCTGGATGCATACCAGCTTGGTCTGGGAACTATCCATGTGTGACTGCATGAAACTTTATGCCAGACCTCCACAGACCCCATGCTTAATGGTGTTGGTCCATGGCATAAAAAGAGCTGGGAACCCTTGCTGTAGAGCACTGTGGATACAGCTCAGCACATCACAGCTCGTCTTCTTTTGCACATTGGTTGTTTGTCCGTCTTTGTTTGTGTATACATCGGTCCTGTTGTATTTCTTCGTTCTGCAGTGAATGCCTGCAAGAAAATGAATCACAGGGTAGTATATGGAGACATCTACAGACTTTGATCATCAGCCTAAAATAAGTTTTACAATGGCATTCCCAAGGGTCACTGCCAGAATTATTACTTCTATTGATCTATTGATTTATATCCATGGCCTGAGCTGAGGTATACAAGGCATCATTTCCACATTTGTAGAGATTATAAAAGTGGGAAGTGAAGTGAACAAAACAGCTATAGATTTCAAGAGGATACTGATGAACTGACAGGTGAAAAGATTGAAACAATACTGTGTAATATCCTATATAGATAGCTGTAAGGACTTGTTGCTTTAAGTTTGTTGCTACTTTGAGAAACTGAGTCACATTGGAGACAGTTACTATACTGAATGTAGCATGCTTTGTCCTTTGCTTTGAGATGACTACTGTAATAAACGATCACAATCACAATCAAAGTGAGTTCGTGTAATACAGCATTAGAAGAACCATACATCACTGCAGCTACCATTTGGTAGGAAGAATGATAAAAAAAAAAATAATATAAAGAGCACAATTCTCTAAGAGGTGCAAGGAAATACTGCAGATGCTTCTAATCCAAAGTAAAATCAGAAAATGCTCGAAACACTCAACAGATCAGGCAGTATCTGGGGAATTTTTTAGTAGCAGCGATGGGGAATGTGAGATGAGGTAATGACCAGAAATATATCTGCTCGTGAAAATATAGAACATCAAACATAGAACAACACAGCATAGGAACAGACTCACAATGTCTATCAACCATGATATCAATCCAAATTAATCTCCCCTTCCCGCATATGGAGTATATCACTTCATTCCCTGCTTCCTCATATGCCTGTCTAATTGCCTCTTAAATGTTTCAGTTGATTCTGCTAATTATTTTCACTCTCTCTTTCCCATTTTTGAACCAAAACCTGAAAAGTTAACTGTTTTTCTTCCCGTAGATGCTACCCAAACTGGTAAGTGTTTCCAGCATTTTCTGTTTTTATTTGAAGGAAGAAATAACCCAGTTGTACTTATCACCTCGTAAATCCCTTAAGTGACATCTTGTTATGGCCTGGCAACCAACAATCAATGCCCTTGGAAAACTAGTTCAGTTTGTCAAATATATTGTATAGGTGGCAAACTGAACTATCAAAGAGCATCTGTTTATCTCAAAACTCCAAATTTTTGGTTTTGATTTGTGAAGTCCATTAGGATGAATTTCCAATACCCAAAATATCATAACGTAGGCGTAGCGTATCTGTGCACAAACCCATGTAGATAGTAGAGAGGACTAATGGAGCAATTACCAATGTATGTTCAATTGTGCAGTTTTTAAACATAGAAAACAAAATCAAAAAGGCTAAGTTGAAATAGGACCATGAAAATGTTAGAAATACTCAACTGGCCAGGCAGCAACAGTGGAGGGAGAAGCAGATTTAAAGATTCAGCTGAATTGCTCTTCTTTAGAACTGCAGAAGGTCAGAAATCGAACACGTTTTAAGTTCTGAGGGAAGGGTAGAGTGTAGGTTGTCTGCAAAAGTGGGGAGGAGACCAAGAGAGACTAAACGTAACCAGATGCAGTGTCAGATGAGAAAGGGTGAACGTCTGTTCAGAATCAGAATCAGATTTATTATCAATGGCATGTGTCATGAAATTTGTTGTTTTATGGCAGCAGTACAGTGCAAGACATAAAAACTCACAATAAACAAATAAATAAACAAATAAATAGATAGATGGATGAACAAACAAACAGAGCAAAAGAAGAATAGAGAGGTATTATTCATGAATTCATGAACTGTTTGGAAATCTGATGGCAAATGGGAAGAGGCTGTTCTTGAATTGTTCAGTGTGGGTCTCCAGGCACTCCGTCCCTGATGGTAGTAATGAGAAGAGGGCACGACTGTATAATGATCTGATCTGTATGGAAGATGGGCTTTTCACAGCATCTCGATACATGAGGAAATAATAAATCAATTCCAATTCCAATTCTTTCCTACACACAAATGGCATCAACAACTTTTGCCTCATTCAGTCATTTTGGTTTCCATAGCTCGCAATAGATCAGATTGTGCTTGGTGGGACAAATAACCTTCTCCTCTACTCTCAGAATTCCATCATTCGATAATCATATGAAGAAAAAGGCTTGATGTCAATGAATTTGTATATGGGAAAGACCAGGTAAAATGACACCTCTTGATCCAGAGGAATGAATTAGTGATTCAGCATGTAATTAAAACCTGACCCAACCCAATGCCCAATGCAAAGAAGACCTTAAGCCTAAGGAATTGTAGAAATAGAAGAGACTGCAGACGCTGGAATCTGGAGCAAAGAACAAACTGCTGGAGGAACTTAGTGGGTCAAGCTCCATTGGGGGAGCAAAAAGAATTATCAACGTTTTGGGTTCTGATACAGTGTTTCAACCCAATATGGCAACAATTCCTTTCTCACCCTATATACTGCTGGATCTATTGAGTTCCTCCAGCAGATTTCTTATTTGCATGAGGAACTACAATTCTTTTCAACCTGAACTTGACACATATACTCAGACCCCTTTGAGGTTGAGGCAGACAGCCAGGCTATGGAGACAATGCTCAGAGGAAAAATGAACAACATTAGCTTAATAAACTGTGCAAAGGCACCTAGAGATTACAGTAAACAGAGTTGAGTGCAGTGAAATAACCCTCTCTTGTTGTGAGTGAAGCTATCATGCTGTAAAATTATCTGATCTGACCATGTTTCAGGGGAGAGATGCTATTCTCCATAGGACAGATTAAATTCTGTTCAGTAGCAGTGTAATACAGTTTGCAGTCGTGTAAACAGGCAGAAGTAGTGATTGAAATTCTGCTCCCAGAGCCTAATCCACTTGGTCTGACTGCTTAGTGATGTCTGCTTCTGAGGAACTTGCGGTGGGAGCATATCACTAAACATTGGTAATAAAGAGCTCCTGAATAAGTACAACAACTCAATTACTTGTTAGCAAGTACCAGCATTCATAGAAAAATAGAATTATGGCTTAGATTAAGTCATTTAATGCATTAAATCAATGCTACATCCCCTGATAAAACAATCACATCAGCTGCATTATCTGCTTGATTACTATACATAGTTCCCAACAGTAGTGGCCATCAGGCAGGAGATACAGAATCCCAAAGTCTCACACCACCAGGTTCAGGAACAAATATTTTGCTACAACCATTAGGTTCTTGAACCAACCTGCATGTCATCAATGGACCACTGTGGACCACCTCTTGTATTGCCATGGACTTCTCCCTGATTGTGTATTTTTGCACTCAATGTCTTGCAATGCATAGCAATTTTTTCACTTTCGTATTATTTACGGATAGCTTATATTCTGTGTGTTGTTGTCTGAATCGACACACAGTGGCCACTTTATTAGATACTTCACTGAGTGTATGCTCGTGATCTTCTGCTGCTGTAGCCCATCCACTTCAAGGCTCGATGTGTTATTCATTGCGAGATGCATACCACAGTTGTAACTTGTGGTTATTTAAGTTACTGTCACCTTTCTGTCAGCTTGAACCAGTTTGCCAATTCTCCTCTGACCTTTTTCATTAACGACACACGCTTCATGCACCCATGCTGAGCTCGTCAATTTCATTAACTTTGCCTCCAATTTCCACACTGCCTTTAAATTCACTTGGTCCATTTCTGGCACATCTCTCCATTATCTCGATCTCTCTGTCTCCATCGCTAGAGACAAACTGTCTACTGATATCTCTTATAAGCCTATTGATTTCCACAGCAATCTTGACCAACCTATTCTCACCCTGTCTCTTGTAAAAATTTTATTCCCTTTTCTCAGTTCATACATCTCAGCCACATCTGTTCCCAGAATGAGGCTTTCTTTTTCAGGACATCGGAGGTATCCTTCTTCTTCAAAGAACAGGGTTTCTTTTTCTTCACCTCACCTGCATCTCCTCAATTTCTTGGTCATCCATGCTCACCTTAACAGGGATAGAGTTCCTCTTGTGCTCACCTACCACCCCATGAGTTTCCACATCATTCTCTACAACTTTGGCCATTGCAATAAGTGAAATTTCCCAGTGGCTAACCATTTTAATTCCTATCCCCATTCCCATTCCGACACGTTGGTCTCTTCTGCCATGATAAGTCCACCCATAGGGTAAAGGAGCAACACCTCATATTCTTAGGTAGCACCAATGTGATGGCATGAATGTTGATTCCTCCTTCTGGTTTAATTTCTTTTTCTCTCTCCCCCGTCCCACTTTTTCTATTCCCTACCTGGCTTCTTAACTCTTCTCCTCACCTGCCTATCACCTCCCCCTGCTGACCCTCCTCCTTCCTTTATCCCACAGTCCACTCCCCTATCAGGTTGCTTCTTCTCCAACCCTTTCCGTTTTCCTCCGATCACTTCTCTGTCTCCTTCTTCATCCCTTCCTTTCCCACTCACCTGGCTTCACCTATCACCTACTAGCTTATCCTCCTTTCATTCCTTTTTTTCTGGCGTCTCCACCCTTCTTTTTAGAGTTTTGATGAAGGGTCTCAACCTGAAACATCGACTGTTGTGTTCATTCCCATTGATGCTGCCTTACCTGCTGAGCTCCTCCAGCATTTTGTGTGTGTTACGGCTGATTTATACTTCTGCATCAACTCGACGCCATAGGTACGACATCGTCGCGAACCCTACACAGAGCCTACGTGGATCCCTACGTGGTAGCCTGACGTGCAGCTCTCCCAAAGTGTAACAATGCATTGCGGCAACGCAGAACACAGCAGCTGTGATTGGTCCGCTTGGTAGCATCGCATTTCCTCCTACGCTGCGATAGCTTCCCATTGGGCGACTGAAGGGCAGAGAAGGAACTCTGGCTGCAGTGCTTTCCATAAAGCTTTACAGACCTCCGAAATAATGGAGGACACATTTCGCTTTTAGGAAAAAAGACGCTCACTTCTTGTTTACCCCGAGAAAGACTACCATGACTATGAAGCCTTGCATAGGAAGGTGCGTGCGCATGTGCGACGTGCCCCAATTGCAGAGCGACGCAGACACACCAACGCACAGGTATAAATGCTCACAATGCGCGTTGGTCACTTGCATAGGTTACGGCGTCGAGTTGACGCAGAGGTATAAATCAGGCTTTAGCCTAGAGCAAGGGTTCCCAACATTTTTAATGCCATCGGCCTCTACCATTAATGAAGGGGTCCATGAACTCTAGTTTAGGAGCCAGTACTCCAGAGACTGTTGTTACATTTACTGTGTTTTTGTTATTATTGTGTTCTTTATACCTTGCTTCTTTTGTACTGCCTCAGATTCAGAGAATATAGTGTAGGGAAGTGTATGGTCATGTACTTTGGTAGAAGGAATAAAGGCATAGACTATTTTCTAAATGGGGAGAAAATTCAAACTCAGAGGTGCAAAGGGACTTGTGAGTCTTTGATTCCCTAATGTTTAACTTGTGGGTCGAGGCAGTGGCACGGAAGGCAAATGCAATGTTAGCATTCTTTTTGAAAGGACTAGAATATAAGAGCAAGGATGTGATGCTATACTTTTATAAGGCATTGGTCAGACTGCAGTTGGAGTATTTTGAGAAGTTTTGGGCTTCAGAAGGTAAGCAGCATCTATGGAAATGAACACAACAGTCGATGTTTCAGGTTGAGACCTTTCATCGAGACTGCAATTGGAGTATTTCTAGAGAAGATGTGCTGACATTGGAGAGGCTTCAGAGGATGTTCATGAGAATGAAAAGGTTAATGTATGAGGAGCATTTGAATGTTCTGGATCTGTACTCACTGGAGTACAGATTGAGGGGGAGGCTCATTTAAACTATTGAATATTGCAAGGGCTAGACAAAATGGATGTGGAGAGGATTGTAGGTGAGACTCGGACCAGAGGGCACAGCCTCAGAATAGAGTAGCATCCATTTATGACAGAGATGAGAAGAATTTTTTTTAGCCAGAGAGTGGTGAATCTGTGAAACTTATTACCACAGAAGACAGTGAAGGCCAAGTCATTGAGTATATTTAAAGCAGATGTTCATAAGCTTTTGGTTAGTCAGGGTGTCAAAGGTTACAGAGAGAATAGGGTTGAGAGGGACAATAAATTTGCCATGACTCAATGGGCTGAGTTTCCTAATTCTACTCCTATGTCTTATGGTTTTAGATCCCAGGAGATCAGTAGTTTCTGAGATACCTAAACCATCCCATCTGGTACCAACAATTATTCTACTGTCAAAATCACTTAGATCACATTTCTTCCCCGTTCTGGTGTTTAGTCTGAACAACAGCTAAACTTCTTCACCATGTCTGCATGGTTTTATGCATTGAGTTGCTGCCACATGTTTGAACATTAGATATTTGCATTAACAAACAGATATACTGATGTACTTAATAAAGTAGCCACTGAGCGGATGTGTCTGCGATGCAGCGGCAAGCAAGATTTTCATTTTACCTGTACTTCATTGTAATTGTGCTTACGACAATAAACTCGACTTCACTTGCTTATCTAATTCCTGTTTGAAAGCCCTTCATATGTTTCCAGCATCTTTACAGCAATTCCTGATCATGGCCTCTCTTGGCATAATTAAGGCTTAGCTCATACCCCTGTGTGCTTTTCCCATCACTTTGAATGCCTGTCTCCTTGTACTAAAGGGAATCACTTACATCTCTTCACCATTGAATCTGTTCATGATCTTGTACAGTCCCATCAAACCTTTTCAAAGTCTCCAAGAAGAATAACCCCAGCTTCTTCAGTCTACCCTTGTTCCTGAAGTCCTTCACCCTTAGGGCCGGCAGAAAATTTCTTCTGCACCCACCCCAGGAACTTCACGTCATTCCTAAAGTATGCAGACCAGAATATGAAACAATACTCTTCCATCAAAGACTCACCAGACTTAGAGACATCAAAAGCTCCTCATGTGTTAGACAAGCTTCATAGACCCCTGGCTTAATGGTATTGGTCCATGGCACAAAAAAGGTTGGGAACCCCTGTGTCAGTCCTTTCGTTTCTGGGATCGTTCCTGTGAACTTCCTCTCAGCCCTCTCCTTGGCCACCACATCTCTCCTTAGATCCAGGGCCCAAGATTGCTCAGTAGTTCACGCAGAATTAGAATTTAAAAGGTTATGTGAATTTAAGATAAATATGGCAATAATTATATTCTCAAGAAAATGAGCAAGTTTGATGTCATTACTTGAACAGAGGTAAGTTTAAGAAACCCAATACCATTTCCTGGTCATGCAGCAATTTTTAAGCATCAGACGTTGCCAGCTATGAAGGTTTGCCAAGATGGAGGTTGATGATCTTGCAGGCTGATGTGTAATTCAGAAATAACGTAGCATAATTCACTAAGTATTTACAGATTGTGACAAAGAAAATATTATTTGAGGAAGAACAAATGTTGGAACAAAATACTAGAACAGTGAGTAGATTTGCACTCAGTGCCCACTTTACTAGGTGCACAGTACACCTGCTTATTAAAGCAAATATCTAATCAGCCAATCATGTGACAGCAATTTGGTGCATAGAAGCATGCAGACATGGTCAAGAGGTTCAGTTGTTCAAACAAAACATCAGAATTGATGAAAAATGAGATTAAGTGACTCTGACTGTAGAGTGATTGTTGGTGCCAAACAGTGTGGTTTGAGTATCTCAGAAACTGCTGATCTCCTGGAGTTTTCATGCAAAACCATCCCTAGAGTTTACAGAGAATGATGCAAAAAATGAAAAACATCCAGCAGTCCTGAGGGCAAAAATGCCTGTTAATGAGCGAGGTCAGGGGAGAATGGCCAGACTGGTTCAAGCTGATAGAAAGGCAACAGATATTCAAATAACCAGTGGAGGGCAGAAGAACATCTCTGAACCACAACATGTCGAATCATGAAGTGGATGGACTACAGCAGCAGAAAACCACGAATATACACAGTGGTACCTTCTGAACATAATAAAGTGGCCACTGAGTGTATACCTCAATACCCATTCAGTGAAACAAAATTCTTTCAGATTCACTTATTTATCATATGTACTTTGAAACATAGAGCATTGTTTGTGTTAACAACCAACACAACCTAAAGGAGGTACTGGGGGCAGCTCACAAGTGTCATCACATATTCCGGTCGACTGAAAGTGAAACCTGAGGTGCATTGTACTTCAATATTTCCACATTTCCTCAGGTCTCAGAAGGGGGCCATTTGGCCCATCAAGTCTATTCTGGCTCTCAAAGCATTCCCATTCCTCCATTAATTTTTCCTGCATCCTTTTCTCCCCACATGCACATCAGCTCCCATCAGTTTCTACACATTAGGGACAATCCACAGCAGCTAGTTAATCCACCAAGCTATATATTCTTGGAATTGTTCATTGGATGAGGCACTGCAGAGAATGAAATCTAGATTCAGTACAGTCACAGGCCCTTTAGCCCGCAAAATCTGTGTGAACAATTAAACAACCAGTACACCAACCGTCCAATAATTCACCTATATTGGGCTATATTCCTATCAACTGTCCCCAAGAATCAACATGGTAGGAGCAATTTACAGTGACCAATCAATCTACTGGCCTTTGGGATATGGGACTAAGCTGAAGTACTTGGGTCACAGGGAGAACGTGCAGAATCACACAAGCAAAGGAGGAGATCAGGACTACACCTGGGTCCATGAGGCAGCAGTTCCGTTCACTGCATCTTCAAAGCAGAAGAGCCCCACTAGCAACAAAATGGTGCTTGGGCAACGATTTTGTTGCTTTATAATGATTAGCTTTATTTGCCATTGAAACATACAGAGAAATGTCATTATATTGGTGGCAGCCTGCAAAGTGTCTCCACACTTCCAGTTCCACTACAGAATACCCACAAATTACTAACCCTAAACTGCATGTTCTTGGAACGTGGGAGGAAACCGGAGCACCCAAAGGAAGCACATACTGTCACAGTAGGAACCTACAAACTTCTTAGGCTGTGGCAGGAATCAAACCCCGATCGGTGATCACTGGTTCGGTAAAGTGAGAGGTGCTGCAAACTAAATTATTTTAGCTTTCTTTAAGCCTGAGGGCATGCAACAGTTAAGACTTGGCTCATAAACAGAATCTTAAAGAAGTACACCTGTAAGAGTTCACATTCTTTCCCGATGATTATTATTCCCTTTTAAACCCAAGTCTGTGCTGTCTCCTAATCTACATGAAAAACACATTTGGAATATGGTTTAAAATAATGACATACTTATTAAATATGTCATTATATAATGCATGGAGGTGCTGCTTGATGATAATCAATGCATATAATTTCAAAAGTCCCCTTCCTAAGCTGTGTTGTACAACATGATTCCCATCTGCATAAGCGCTCTTCCAAAGTTTCAATGCATATAGTAAGGACCGAACCAGCAACATTCAGAATTCAAATTAGCTCTCTGAGGGCCAGGAAAACAGGGCAAATAAAAGGGAAATTACAGAGAGTGGGTGACGAACAGAGAGGCAGAATGATACACAAATACATTGTTACAGTGGAAAGCAACAGAGACAATGCACACAAAGACTTTGCAACTTTTTTAAGCCCTGCATCTTGATTTCATATGGCAACTTTCACAAATACAATGCTGTGTGACTCGGTCTCTAAGCCCAGGATTTTAAGAGTCCCCCACAGTTCATGAATTGCGATTGAGCTGAATGAATTATTACAATGTAGGAAACATAACAGCCACTTTACATGCAGCAAGTTCCCAGAAAATTCAAATGTTGTGGCTAAATTTTAAAACAAGATAACAAAGATGGAAATTTTAAAATTTAGGACATTGGAAAACTAGGACCTAAAACAGGTCAGTAAACAAAATAATTTATTTTTTTATTTGGCGATGTAAGACGGTAACAGCCCCTTCTGGCCCAAAGAGCCTACGGCACCCAATTACACCCATGTGACCAATTAAGCTATTGGCTTGTACATCTTTGGAATGTGTGTGGAAACCAGAGCAATATCATATGGTCAAGGGGAGAACATGCATACAAACTCCTTACAATATCTCAGTTAACTAACTAAGGGGAGCACATACAAACTCCTCACAATAACTCAGTTAACTAATTAAGGGGAGAACATACAAATTCCTCACAATAACTCAGATAACTAACTAAGGGGAGAACATACAAATTCCTCACAATAACTCAGTTAACTAACTAAGGGGAGAATGTACAAACTCCTTACAATAGCTCAGATAACTAACTAAGGGGAGAACATACAAACTCCTCACAATAGCTCAGTTAACTAACTAAGGGGAGAACATACAAACTCCTCACAATAACTCAGTTAACTAACTAAGGGGAGAACATGCCAACTCCTCACAATAACTCAGTTAACTAACTAAGGGGAGAACGTACCAACTCTTCACAACAATCAGTTGACTAACTAAGGGGAGAACATGCCAACTCCTCACAATAACTCAGTTAACTAACTAAGGGGAGAACGTACCAACTCCTTACAATAACTCAGTTAACTAACTAAGGGGAGAACGTACCAACTCCTTACAATAACTCAGATAACTAACTAAGGGGAAAACATACAAACTCCTCACAATAACTCAGTTAACTAACTAAGGGGAGAACTTACAAACTCCTCACAATAACTCAGTTAACTGACTAAGGGGAGAACATGCCAACTCCTTACAATAACTCAGTTAACTAACTAAGGGGAGAACATACAAACTCCTCACAATAACTCAGTTAACTAACTAAAGGGAGAACATACAAACTCCTCACAATAACTCAGTTAACTAACTAAAGGGAGAACATACAAACTCCTCACAATAACTCAGTTAACTAACTAAGGGGAGAACATACAAACTCCTTACAATAACTCAGTTAACTAACTAAGGGACGATCATACTAACTCCTGAGACAGCAGTGGAATTGAATCTGGGTCACTGGTGCTACAACAGTGTTCCACTAAATGCTAGGCTACTGTTCCACTCGCATATAAAGTCCAATGTTCAGAGTAAATTTATTATAAAAGTACATATATGCCGCCATATACTACCCTAGGTTTCATCTTCTCACAGGCATTCATGGTAGGTGCAAAGAAATACAACAGAATCAGTGAAAAACTATACACAAACAAAGATGGACACATAGACACAGGTAAAAGTGACCTGTTGTGAGCTCAGTCTTGGACGGAGTTTTAGATGATCTTGTGTAAATAGGGAGTGGATTGAAAAAGAGTGCCAGCTGGAATTATGACAAGTAGGAATGTGGTAATATACTGGTTAAGTTATTGGACTGGTATCCAAGGAGAGTATCCAACGAACATGAATTCAAATTCTACCCCAGAGGCTGGGAAATATAGACTCTAGTAATTAAATAAATCTGGAATAGAAAACTAACAATGGAAACCATGAAGCTACAGCTTTCCTGTAAATACTCATTTGGTTCATCAGTGCTCTTCTGGGTAAGAAACCTGCAACTTGTCTGGTCTGATTCCAAATATAAAAACAGTGAATGCAACCCAGTAGAGTTTATACTATGTATTGATGAGAAAACGGCCAAAGCAATTAAATCAATAACAATAGAGACATAACTATACAGGAAGAAGATGACGTTACTTTTACCCTGCACAGAACAGTATATCCGTCACTGTGTACCCACAGCAGAGGGATAATCGGGAGCAGGTGTTACTGATTAACTAGCCTCTGAAAATTCGCACTTGTTCCTCAAAGTTCAAAGTACAAAGATCAAAATAAAAATTATTATCAGAGTACATCCATGTCACCACATACAACCCTGAGATTATTTTTCTGCAGGCATACTTAACAAAATCTATAGAACAGTAACTGTAAACTGTAAACATCAGGAACTGTTAACTGTAAAAAAATGTGCAAATAGTAATAAATAAAGGTCATGAAATAACAATATAACATAGTCCTTATACATCCTTAAATAATTGTGGCTAACCCCTCTTGTTCAAGAGCCTGATGGCTGAGGGGTAGTAACTGTTCTTGAACCTGGTGGTGTGAGTCCTGATTGATAAATTACAGAACCTCTTTACCTTCCTCTGCAATTGGATCCTCAACTTCCTAACTGGAAGACCACAATCTGTGCGGATTGGTGATAATATCTCCTCCTCACTGACTATCAATACTGGTGCGCCTCAGGGGTGTGTGCTTAGCCTACTGCTCTACTCTCTATATACACATGATTGTGTGGCTGTTATGACTCAAATACCATCTATAAATTTGCTGATGATACAACCATTGTTGGTAGAATCACATATGGAGATGAGAGGGCGTACAGGAGTGAGACATACCAACTAGTGGAGTGGTGCCACAGCAACAACCTGGCACTCAACGTCAGTAAGACGAAAGAGCTGATTGTGGACTTCAGGAAGGGTAAGGTGAAGGAACACATACCAATCCTCATAAAGGGATCGGAAGTGGAGAGAGTGAGCAGTTTCAAGTTCCTGGGTGTCACAATCTCTGAGAACTAAACGTGGTCCCAACATATCGATGCAGCCATAAAGAAGGCAGGACAACAACTGTACTTCATTAGGAGTTTGAAGGGATTTGGTATGTCAACAGAAACACTCGAAATCTTCTATAGATGTACTGTGGAGAGCATTCTGGCTGGCCGCATCACTGTCTGGTATGGGGATGGGGGAGGGGGAGGGGCGCGGCTACTGCCCCTGAAAGAAGCAGCAGAGAATCGTAAATTTAGCCGGCTCCATCTTGGGTACTAGCCTACAAAGTACCCAGGACATCCTCTGTGTCTCACAAAGGTAGTGTCCATTATTAAGGATCCCCGGCACCCAAAGCATGCCTTTTTCTCATTGTTATCATCAGGTAGGAGGTACAGTAGCCTGAAGACACACACTCAGTGATTCAGGAACAGCTTCTTCCCCTCTGCCATGCGATTCCTAAATGGACATGGAACCCATGAACAATACCTCATTTTTTCAATATATATAATTTTTGTTTTTGCACAATTTTTAATCTCCAATATATATATACTGCAATTAATTAATTTACTTATTTATTTTTCTTCTATATTACGTATTGCATTGAACTGCTGCTGCTAAGTTAACAAATTTCACGTCACATGCCAGTGATAATAAACCTGATTCTGATTCTGATTCTGACCAGTACCGTCTGCCTGATGGGAACAGTGAGAAAAGGGTATAGCCGAGCATGGCCCTCAATGAGACTTTATTTACCTGGGTGCATAAGGAGAACAACATGGCCCCTAGCACAACACTGTACAGAAGTCTGAACAAAGAAATGCCATTTTATACAAAATTTACAAGCAGTTATGGATATTGACCACTTCATAAACTTTCTATGTCCAAATTCCAAGATCAATTGTCATTCACTGTACAGGTGTTGTACGTCAAAGATACCACAAGCTAACAACACAGGATACCCTGTAGTAAAGTAATTGTCCCTCAGTTGGTGAGTGTTACTTCAAACTCTGTTACATGTTTATCTGATCTCCAGACCCCTGCTGTCCAAAGGGAAGTATGCTCCTTCCCTCCTGCCTGGGCTGTCTGCAATCTATCTCTACCTGTTAATCCTTGTTTTGCCACTCCTTCCACGCTGACAACAAACGCCAGTCTTGGCAATAATGTCTGTGTTGCAAAATACCTGTAAACAAACATTTACCCCCTTATTTCTAATCTAATTCTAATTCCCGATTTTGGTCCACACATCTGTAGCAATGATTCAAATAAATATTCAACGACTTTTAACTCCAATTAATATTTTCTCCACGAACATCTTTCCAGAAAGTGAGGTTCAGTCCCTGACTATTTCTCCAAATCCCTAATTTAATTTCCAAGTTTTTAGACTCAGACAAACATAGAAACGGGGAAAGAGAGAGGGAGGGAGAGAGTGGGAGAGTGCACGTGAGAAAGGGAGGGAGAGAGAGAGAGGAGAGGGAGAGAGGAGAGGGAGAGAGAGAGAAGGTGTCACAACCATGGAATCGGCAGCGCAGCAGATACTGTGATTGCACTCGTGAATATGCACGTGTCAGCTAATTATTATTTCATTGTGTTAGTATTTAACTCCATTCATTCCGTCGTAGTATTTGTCGAGACTTGGACACAACTATGCTTCGCTGCCTGCATCCCGCCTTGCCTGAGAAATTGGACTGTTGTGTCAACTGACTCTGAAAAATAGCGGTATTCGTTTTATCAACACACACAAAAAATGCAGGTGAACGCAGCAGGCCAGGCAGCATCTATAGGAAGAGGTACAGTCGACGTTTCTGGCTGGGACCCTTTGTCAGGACGAACTGCAAGAAGAGATAGTAAGAGATTGGAAGTGGAAGGGGGAGGGGGAGATCCCTGTCAGCCAGAGAAAGCAGGATCTCCCAGCGGCCACACATTTTAATTCCACGTCCCATTCCCATTCTGACATGTCTATCCACGGCCTCCTCTACTGTAAAGATGAAGCCACACTCAGGTTGGAGGAACAACATCTTATATTCCATCTGGGTAGCGTCCAGCCTGATGGCATGAATATTGACTTCTCTAACTTCTGTTAATCCCCCTCCTCCCCTTCACACCCCATCCCTTATTCATTTATTTATTTTTTAATATATTTTTCCCCCTTTTTTTTTCTTTTTCTCTCACGTTTTTCTCCCTCTGTCCCTCTCACTATAACTGCTTGCCTGCTCTCCACCCTCCGGTCTCCCCTCTCCACTTCTCTTTCTCCCCAGGCTTCCTGTCCCATGATCCTCTCCCTTCTCCAGCCTGGTATCCCTTTTGCCAATCAACTTTCCAGCTCTTAGATACACCCCTCCCCTCCCGTCTTCTCTTATCATTTCGGATCTCCCCTTCCCTCTCCCACTTCCAATGTCTTACTATCTCTTATTTTGGTTAGTCCTGACTAAGGGTCCGGCCTGAAGTGTCGACGGTACCTCTTCCTATAGATGCTGCCTGGCCTGCTGCGTTCACCAGCATATTTTGTGTGTGTTGCTTGAATTTCCAGCATCTGCAGATTTCCTCGTGTCTGCGGTATTCGTTTTATTCTTAGTTGTTCTTTTCAGCTGCTGTGTAGACTTCATTTTCCATTTGAGAGTTTTACTTCATGGCCCTGTTTTGGCCTAGCATTTATTGTTTTCCTTCCCCTTTAACATGGTTCTCATTAAAGTCTGTGACCTATCGACCTGCTTCAGAGTCTCTCACTCTGCACTTGGGCGATATCCGAACCTGGTAACAGTGATTCAGAGAGAGAGGCAGAGGGAGAAAGGGAGGGAGGAGAAGGGGAGAAGTGGGAGAAGAAGGAGGAGAGAAAGAGAAAGAGAGGGAGAGGGAGAGGGAGAGGGAGAGGGAGAGGGAGAGAGGGAAAGAGAAAGAGCAACAGACAGATATAGAGAGAGAGAGAGGGAGAGAGGGAGAGAGAGAGAGAGAGAGAGAGAGAGAGAGAGAGAGAGAATAGGATCAGCTTCTTCTGCTCCACCATCTGATTTCCAGATTTTTGAATGGGCAATGAACCAACCCAGGAACACTACTCTCTTTTTGTACTACCTGTTTAATTGTTATTTAATATACTTCTTATTGCAATTTATAGCGTTTTTATGCATTGCACAGTAATTCTGCCGTAAAAGAACAACAAATTTCACAACATATATCAACAATATTAAAACCTGTTTCTGATTCTCAGAGAGAGAGAACAACTCCCTCCATACACATAGCCTATGCACTGCCATGGACAGGTAGAGAAATCCCCAAATAGCCGCATAGATATGGAGAAATTACAGACACACAGATGCAGAATGCCAAACCGTCAGTACAGAAGCACAGAAACCTAGGTGTGCAGGCTTCTGCTCCGTGCTTGAAGGCCAGTGATGTAGACGAGTGATAAAGATATTGGATAATAGGCCCATGTGAACAGGAGGCACAATGGTCAGAGGGTCAACAAACCTGGAGTTGAGGGTCCTATCATCGGCCTGTCCAGGGGTCGCTACTGAGGGCCGAAGCACGAAAGTCAAAGCCTGATATCTGAAGACTGGAGGACTATCCTGGAGCTGGCAGACGGTGCCTGAGTGTGGGTGGCCGCTTGCTTTCCTGGTCTTGTTTTCTCACTTCGTGTGTTCCAGTTTGTTGTATTCTGTGTTGTTCTGACGAGCATTGTGGGCATGCTATACTGGCAATGAAACGTGTTACGACTCTTGAGAGCGGCGCTCGACGCATCCTTAGATTGTGCTGGCTATTAACGCAAACGATGCATTTCACTTATGTTTTGATATACATCTGATGAGCAAATTAATATTCATCATCGTCGTGGCTATCCTTCGAGGTCGAGGATGATGGTCTTCGTTCCGTACAGAGCGAAGATGCCTTTGCGTGTATTTGTTTAACGTGTACTTGATGTTGCACTCCAAGAAGCACACAATACTTCACAAATCAACCAACTGATTCCAACAGCGTGGAAACCACGACGATTGGAGCTGATGGATTTGTTGTAGCCTTCATCCACCATCACAGCTGTTGAGTTCGAAGTAACTTCGTCCGCCTGTTCCACTGTTGAGGTCTTGGTTGGATTGTTCTTTGTCAGGGACCTCACCCTCGACCTTACCACCATGGGTGACCCTACCAGGAGCATAGCTCCAGACGGCATTGCTCTCGGGATCTCAGGACCACAAAAGCTTCTCCACCACGACAAGGTGACAATTAATTGTCAAATTAATATGAATCTGAAGCTGAATATTGTTTAGTTACTGACTTCTTTGCTAAGGGCTAAATGTTGTTCCTAATCACCCAGGAAAAACATATATATCATATATTGCATTCATGCCCTACCCCAGGTATCTCAAATGTATCAGGCAGAAGATGAAAAAGCTTAGTAATTAAGTAGCACCAGGATCGAGGACTGATTCTACCCCACTGTTATATGACTATTGAACTTGGTTCATGATGCAGATGAACTCTTAATCTTCCAATCTACCTCATCCTGGTCCATGCTCTTTGTTTGTCCCGTTAACGTTACAGTCTGCCTTCCGTATTTTTTCACTCTGCTGTTTGTACTACCTCAATGTACTTTGGTATGGAAGGCATGCAAGCAACGATTTTCACTGTATCTTGGTACTCAAGACAATAAGACCATAAGACATAGGAGCAGAATTAGGCCATTTGCCCTTCGAGTCTGCTCCACCAATTCATCGTGGCTGATCCAATTTTCCTCTCAGCCCCAGTCTCCTGCCTTTTGCCCGTATCCCTTCATGCTCTGATCAATCAAGAACATTTTTTTTAAAAAATCACTGAAAATTTTTTTCGTATCTCAATTAGATCACTTCACTCGTGGTACACAAGAAAATATACTTAAAAAAAACAAAAACAACAGGAATTCTGCAGATGCTGGAAATTCAAGCAACACACATGAAAGTTGCTAGTGAACGCAGCAGGCCAGGCAGCATCTCTAGGAAGAGGTACAGTTGACGTTTCAGGCCGAGACCTCTTCCTAGAGATGCTGCCTGGCCTGCTGCGTTCACCAGCAATTTTGATGTGTGTTGCTTAAAAAAAACAAACAACTCACACAAAAAACAACAGGAATTCTGCGGTTAGTCCTGACGAAGGGTCTCAGCCTGAAACGTCGACTGCACCTCTTCCTACAGATGCTGCCTGGCCTGCTGCGTTCACCAGCAACTTTTATGTGTGTTGCTTAACTCACACAAAATGCTGGAGGAACTCAGCAAGCTAGGCAGCATCTATGGAAAAGTGTAAACAGTCAACGTTTCAGGCCGAGACCCTTTGTCTGAACTGAGAAGGATGTGGGGAAGTCAGAGTAAGACGGTGGGAGAGGAGAGGAAGAAGTTCAAGGTGGCAGGTGTTAAAAAAAGACATTTTCTTTTGTATCTCAATTAAGTTTTCCCCCTTTCCCCCCAAAAGATAAGTAAATCCCAATCAATCTTTTCAAATGCCCCAAATTTTCCATTGCTGGCCATATGCTTACTGAGAGGAAACAAGGGGATTATTTCATCTGATAGTTTCCTCAGGAGGATGGGATATAAAATTTCAAAGTCAATTCTCGGTGCTGTAAAGGTAAAATCAGAAGGTGCTTTCACATAACACATCTTGAACTATCTTGCTGAGGGAATCATGCTTTCAGCATTTAAAATGTTGGACAAAAGTAAAAAGAAAGGAAGAGCAGGGAGGTAGAACTATGGTGTTAAAGAGGCATTTAGATCGACACATGAACAGGAAGGGAATGGAGGGATTGTAGACGGGTGTGCAGTTTAAATTGGTGTCATGGTTCGCACGGACACTATTGGTTGAAGGGCCTGTACCTGTGCTATGCTGTTCTATGCTCCAATTTTAATAACATTCAGGTACCTGTGGTAAATACCCTTCTCTTCTCTCTTCATTAAATTCCAAATGGTTTGTATTTCTTTTCAAATTTCCTTATGACATAGGCAGCCATTCAGCCATCATGTCTACACATTCCTCATTACTGTATCCTATTTTCTTCATATTCCTAACAATTCCCTAGCGTCTCCCACTTTTCCAGGGGTAAGTTAAGTGGTCGTCTAACCTACCAACCTAGACATGCTTTGAATGTAGCCAGGACGGCACAGTAGTGTTGCAGTTAGTGTAACGCTATCACAGCGCTAGCAGCCTGGGTTCAATTCCTGCCGCTATCCATAAGGAACTTGTACATTTTCTCCATGACTCTTGGGTTTCTTCTGAGGGCTCCAGTTTCTTCCCACATTCCAACGATGTTCAGGTTAGTGGGGTAATTGGTCACATGGGTGCAACTGGGTGGTGCGGTCTTGTTGGGCCAGAAGGACCTGCTACTGTGCTGTATTTCTAAATAACAAAGATAAAAATTGGAAAGCAGAGGAACAATGAGGAGAACATGCAGAGAGAAATTAAGGTTAGGACTGAAAATGGGTCACTGGAGCTATGAGGCAGCAGCTCTTCTAGCTGTGCTTCTGTGCCTCTCTATTCAGTATCAATGTACTGAAACGCATGAACTCAGGAACGTTGTCTAACCCTAGGTCCTTGAAAGTGGTGTCACAGTTAGATAGGATCGTAAAGAGAGATTTTGGCACATTGGCCTTCATAAATCAAAGTACACAGGAGGTGGGAAATTGCGCTGAAGTTGGATAAGATGTAATTGAGGCCTAATTTGTGGTATTGTGTGCAGTTCTAGTCCCCTACGTACAAGGGAAGATATCTATAAGATTGAAATAAAATTCACAAGGATGTTGTCTGGATGTGAGGATGTAGGGAAAGAATGAATAGGTTAGGACTTCATTCCTCGGAGTTTAGGAGAATGAGGAGAGATTTGATAGAGGTATCCAAAATTATGAGTGTTATAGATATGGTAAATGCAAGTAGGCTTTTTCCAGTCAAGTTGGGTGAGATTAGAACTAGAGGCCATTGGTTAAGGGTGAAAAGTGAAATTTTTATTGGGAGCATGAGAGATAATTTCCTCATTTATCGTGTGCTGTGAGTGTGGAATGAGTTGCTAGTGAAAGTGGTGGATGCCAATTTGATTTCATCATTTAAGAGAAGTCTGGATAAATACCTGGACAGGAGAGGTATGGAGGGCTATGGGTCTAGGTGCATGTCTATGGCACCAGCAGAATAAGAGTTCAGCATAGACGAGATGTCGCAAGGACTGCAGTGCCCTTTGACTCCATAACCCAAATAGGACTGAAACAATAACACAACTGATTTCTCCTCAAATGGATTATTTGGCTGAAGACTTCTGGAAAATCTCATTCACTTGTTTCTTTTTATGCCACAAACTTAAAAATAATAATGCTTTCCGAATGATGTAATGGCTTGTTGATCATCTACCATCCACACTTGGCACTTCTTGGACAACAGAAAGCTGACATGTGCTGAACTGAAGTACTGTCTATGACTGGGTAGCAACAAAATGTGGTAACAAATGCCAAATGCTGTTTTTAAGACCTGCCAAAATAATCAAAATAAACTTCATATTCTTGGAATGGTTAGTGTTTTTTTTTCTCATAAACTTAATCGCGGCAATTTTGTACAATATTGGACTTGCTAACCTGAATTATATGAACACACAGGTCACTATTTTACTGAGGGAATCTGAGATCTGCTTTGCATCAGGCTCTTGATGGCGGTTTAATGACAGTTACATTATAAGACAGGAAGAAAGGGACCATGGAAAGAACAGACTAGATATCCCAGAGGTTTAGGCAGCTGATAAAGTGCTGATTGTTGTAACAACATAAACATAGTTGTTAAATTCCTCACAGAAAGCTTGCAGAGGCAGCAATGAGATAACATCCAAATGATCTATGTTTAGTCATGTTGCATGACAGAAATATTGGACAAGGCATAAGGGATAATTCAAAAGCAAAATACTGCATTTGCTGAGGAAATTTTTGCCTGAAAGGTTAACCTTCTCTCTTTCTATTGATGCTGCCTGTATTCCCAATATTTTCTGTTTTCTAGTCGCACACCACCAGGTTCAGGACAGTTATTACCATCGACCATCCTGCACCTGAGAGGATAACTTCGCTCATCCCAACCCTGACTGATTCAACAACCAAGGATTCTACAACTCCAATTCTCAATATTATGTATGTATCATTATTATTTTGTTTCTCTTTTTGTGTTAGTTCAACTTGTTGTCTTTTGCACATTATTTGTCCGTCTTTTTCACTGATTTAATTCTGTTTCTTCTTACTTATTATGAATGCCCACAAGAAAATGAACCTCAGTGCAGTATATGGTGACATATATGTACTTGGTAATAAATTTACTCTGACTTTGATCAGAACTTGGAGATGTGCTGTGACTGTATCTTCACTAACCCAGCTATCTCAGCAGTTGGGACATGACCTGCTTGGCTCAGAATGATTTAGCAGCTGGAGAATACCACGTGAAGGAATTGGGTATCTTTTCCTTCTTTGAACCGTATCAGTTTGTGGGGCTATTGCAAAGTGCAGAGAAATGGGACACACTGACAGGGATGGTGATCTCTTTATATCACTATAGATCCTGGGCTTGACAGTTCCTATCCTAAATGACTCTCTCACTTCAATATAGCCTTTGAATTCAACCTATTTCCTTCACCAAGCCTTTTGCTTTTTATCTTTGTTTAGGGAACCTTGATTTCTGAGAGATACTGAGGCCCCGATTAAGTAGAAGAAGAAGATGCATAACAGGTATAGGAAGTAAGGAACAAATGATATTTTGAGGAGGATAAGAAATGCGAAAGAACACTTGTGGGAAATCAGGAGGACTAAATGAAGTCATGAGATTCCTCTAGCAGACGAGGTGAAGGAGAGCCCTAAGGGTTTCTACAGGTATACTGCCTGTAAAAAGTATTTACCTCCCTTGGAAGTTTTCATGTTTTATTGTTTTACGATATTGAATCACAGTGGATTTAATTTGGCATTTTTGACACTGATCAACAGGAAAAGACTCTTTCGTGTCAAAGTGGAAACAGATCTCTACAAATATAAAATGCAAAATAATTGATTGCATAAGTATTCACCCTCTTTATGCCAGTATTTAGAGATACACCATTGGAAGCAATTACAGCTTCGAGTCCCATTTCCCCCTCTCACATTATCTCCTCACCTTCCCATCACCTCCCTCTGGTGCTCCTCCCTCTTGTCTTTCTTCCATGGCATTCTGTTCTCTCCTATCAGCTTCCCACTTCCCCAGCCCTTTCACCAATCAACTTCCCAGCTCCTTACTTCACCACTCATGGTTTCACCTATCACCCTGTCTTTCTTCCTCCCTTCCCCCACCTTCTATCTCTGACCCTTCATCTTTTTTTCACCAATCCTGATGAAGGGTGTTGGCCTAAAGCATCAACTATACTCTGGTGTGCTGAGTTCCTCCAACATTTTGTGTGTGATGCTTAGATATGTCTCTATCAGCTTTGCACATCTGGACACTACAACATTCCCCCATTCTTCTTTCGAGAACTACTCAAGCTCTGTCAGATTGCATGGAGATTGTGAGTGAACAGACCTCTTCAAGTCTAACCACCAATTCTCATTGGATTGAGGTCTGGACTCTGACTTGGCCACTCCTGGACATTAGCTTTGTTATTTTTAAGCCATTCCTGTGTAGATTAGGCTTTATGCTTAGGTCTTGCTGGAAAGTAAATCTTCTCCCAAGTTGCAGTCTCTTACAAACTGCATTTGGTTTCCCACCAGGATTTCCCTATATTTTGCTGCATTCATTTTACCCTCTACCTTCACAAGTCTTCCAGGGCCTGCTGCAGTGAAGTAACCACACAGCATGATGTAGCCGCCACCATGCTTTGTGATAGGGATGGCGGGTTTTTGATGATATGTGGTGTTTGGCTTACGCCAAACATAGCGTTTAGACTGAAGGTCAAACACCTCAAATTTGGTTTCATCGGACCATAGAACCTTCTTCCAGCTGATTTCAGTCTCCTACATGCCTTCTGCCAAACTCTAGCCAAGGTTTCATGTTCAATTTTTTCAACAGTGGCTTTCTCTTTGCCACACTCCCATGAAATTGTGATTGGTGAAGCACCTGGGCAATCGTTATTGTATGCACAGTCTCTCCCAACTCAGCCCCTGAACTTATTATTCCTCCAGGGTTGTCATAGGTCTCTTGGTGACCTCCCTCATTAGCCCCCTTCTTGCATGGTCACTCAGTATTTGAGGACAGCCTGCTCTAGGCAGGTTTACAGCTGTGCCATATTCCTTCCATTTCTTGATGATGACTTAACTGTTTTCCAAGGGATATTCAGTAACTTGGAAATTTTCTTGTAATTGACTTGTTGTTCCATGACCTTTTTGTGGAGGTGCTTGAGGTGTTCTTTTGTCTTCATGGTGCGCTTTTTGCCAGGATACTGTCTCACCAGCAGCTGGACCTTTCAGACAGAGGTGTATTTTTACTACAATCAGTTGAATCAGCTTGACTGTACACAGGTCTCCAAAAACAGATTCTCCATTTAGCTAATTATGGGACTTCTAAAACCAATTGGCTGCACTAGTGATGATTTGATATGTCATATTAAAGGAAGGGGAATACTTATGCAATCAATTATTTTGTGTTTTATATTTGTAATTAATTTAGATCACTTTGTAGAGATCTGTTTCCACCTTGACACAAAATAATCGGTTTCTGTTGATTAGTGTCAAAAAAGCCAAATCAGATCCTCTATGATTCAATGTTGTAAATCAATAAAACAAGAAAACTTCCAAGACGGGTGAATACTATATATTGGCACTGTATATTAAGGGCAAAAGGATCACAGGAGATAAAATTGTTCCTCTTGAAAATCAGTACATAGAGAAGACATTTATCTCACTGTGCAGTTCTGTGCTGAGATGTCAACTTAAATTATGTGCTGACTCCTGGCTGAGAAGATGAGGGTGCTGCCTTATAACCAGTGTGGTATGCACTAAAGGTAGTTGTTTAAGGGTGTTTTTCTTTTTTGGTTGATGCTCAGTAACAGTGCAGTATGAACCTGAGTATTACTTTCGAATCTTGTCTGTTTAATTATAAGTGTGTGGTGGCAGGATGGCGTAGCTGTTAGTGTAATGCTATTACAGTGCCAGCTGTAAGACTGGGGTTCAATTCGCACCGCTGTTTGTAAAGATTTAGTACCTTCTCCCCATGAACATGCGGTTTTCCTCTGGGTGCTCTGGTTTCCTCCTGCATTCCAAAGACATATGAATTTGTGTTAGTAAGTTCAAAGGTTTCAAAGGTTCACTTAATGTCAGAGAAATGTATACAATATACATCTTGAAATGCGTTTTCTCGCAATCATCCACAAAAACAGAGGTGTGCCCCAAGAATGAATGACAGTTAATTGTTAGAACCCTGAAGACCCACCCCCCAGCTCCCTTCCCTCACGCACCTAAGCAGCAGCAATCGTCGATCCCCCCTCCCCCCACTGGGAAGAAAAAGCATCAGCACCCGCCACCAAGCACTCAAGCATGCAGCAAATGCAACGGCAAAGACACAGACTTGCAGTACTCCAAAGACCATGTGTTCACCAGGTATTTGACATATCACAGGTTCTCTCCCTCCCTGATAAGGGAGAAAGAGATGTCTCCATTTCACAGCAAGAGGGGAGATGTAACAAACAACTTGCTTGTTTACAGTGCTAAAAGTCCGTTGCATTATTTTTCCCGAGCTCTGTGCCCAAAGACCTCAGGCCTCTGGGCACACAGCCAAAGATCTTCCAGCTCCCATGACACATCACTCTGTCAGGACTCTGACCTACCTCCAGAGCCCTGAGATCCTAGGCTTCCAAAGGCGAGCCAAACTCTTAGGCCACGCCCATGGAATGTCAGATAATGGCCAGTTGTGTAACCCCGAGAGAGGATCCCATTCCCTCAAGGATCCAAAGTCAGCGTGTAACTCCAGGTCAAGGTCTTCAAAAGAACCCTGAAAAGGCAAAATAGAGATATTAAAGATGGAAATAGAGCAGTTTCTGAAGATGCAAGCAAAGGACTGGCCGCATAGCGCCATCTTGACTGGCCCTGGAAGCATGGCAATACTTCTCAGATGCTCCCAGCATATCCTCAGACTGCATTGGTCATTTTTGCTGTGAAGCATAACATAGTATGTTTCTATGTACACATGACAAATGAAGCTAATTTTTAATGGTTAAGTTTTAGTCTTGCTCTGTTATTCTATGTCTGATTTAAACTTGACTTTTAACTCACCTTTCTGTCTTACCCCTGTTTCTCTTAATTCACCAGCAGTCCAATATTCTAACTGCCTCCACCTTGAAGAGATTCAATGACTTTGCCTTGTTGTTATGTGGGGGATATAATTCCAAATATTCACAACTCTGAGAGAAACATATCCTCTTTGTATAAAATGGGTGATTCCTTATCTTGAGGTTTTACTCCCTAGTTTTATACTCCTGCACCAAATTAAACATTCCTTCATGTTTCAATATCATCCCTCATGCTTCTTAACTCTGGAGAACTTTGAACCTCTCTGCTCAATGATTCCTTATTTGCTATCACCATTGGACATGAGTCAGGAAAAATAAATTATCTTATTGTTCACATCACTTTTTCAAGTGAAGTTGAATCAAGTCAAGTTTATTGGCATGTGCACAAGTACAGGAACAGGTTCAATGAAAAAATTGCTTGCAGTATCATGGGCACAAAAAATCAGACAACACACAGAGCATATGTTATGCATAAATTATACAAGACAATGAAGAAACAGACTGTGCAAAGCAAGGCATAGTGCAAAACCACAATTAGAAACAAGTCCATGGTAGTCCAGAGGATTGTGCCACCGATTCAAAAACTTGATGGTTGTAGAAAAGTAGCTGTTCTTGAACTTGGTGGTGTGGCACTTCGGGGTTCAAATTGCCCAATGGTACCAAGTGAGAAAATGGCATGATTCAGATGGCGGATATCTTGAATGATAAATGCAACACTCTCAGGAATACCTTTAACTGGCTGAAGTTCTGCCGTGGCTAGAAGAGAGAGCAGGAGAGACGGACAGACTTCCAGCCAACTGAAAGTGTCAAGGCCCGAAAGCAGAAATCAAACTGGTGTTCAGCACCACTAATCCATGCCAGCCATGATTTCCCCCACCTACCATCAGCCAGGAGGTGCGGGAGTCTTGGGTCCCAAGCTGCCACATTCGGCGCCAGTTGCTAGCCTCCAAGCCATCGGCCTCCTGGCCAGCTTCACTCACATCAGCGGTGAGCTGACTCCGTGTACTCTCTTTTGGGACTCTCTTCTCTGTATTATTTGTTACTTTTATTTTGTGTGATTCATCCTCTCTTGAACGTTGGACAGTTGTCAGTCTTTGTTATGGTGGGTTTTTTTAATACATTCTATTGTGTTTTTTTTGGCTGCCTGCAAGAAAATGAATCTCAAAGCTGCGTGGTATACAGATGTTGATAATAAATTTACTTTGAACTTAGAACTTGCTTGAGGCAGTGCCTCTTGTGCATGTTTTTGATGATGGGGAGGATTTTGGAATATGTGTGTGTGTTTGAATGTTGAATAGCAGATGAAAGTAGGTGTTTCTAATCATACATAGATTGATAGCTTCTTGATTGGTCAGGATACCTACGCCCACCAGTGCAAGCCAGCGAGCACTGTGAGGGTCATGTTTTTTGACTTCTCCAGTGCGTTCAACACCATCCGCCCTACTCTGCTGGGGGAGAAGCTGACAGCGATGCAGGTGGATGCTTTCCTGGTGTCATGGATTATTGATTACCTGACTGGCAGACCAAAGTACATGTGCTTGCAACACTGTGTGTCCGACAGAGTGATCAGCAGCACTGGGGCTCCACAGGGGATTGCCTTGTCTCCCTTTCTCTTCACCATTTACACCTCGGACTTCAACTACTGCACAGAGTCTTGTCATCTTCAGAAGTTTTCTGATGTACAGGGCTACGGTAGGAAACTTTGTCGCATGGTGTGAGCATAATTATCTGCAGCTTAATATGAAAAAGACTAAAGAGCTGGTGGTAGACCTGAGGAGAGCTAAGGCACCAGTGACCCCTGTTTCTATCCGGGGGATCAGTGTGGATATGGTGGAGGATTACAAATACCTAGGGATATGAATTGACAATAAACTGGACTGGTCAAAGAACACTGAGGCTGTCTACAAGAAGGGTCAGAGCCGTCTCTATTCCCTGAGGAGACTGAGGTCCTTTAACATCTGTTGGACAATGCTGAGGATGTTCTATGAGTCTGTGGTGGCCAGTGTTATCATGTTTGCTGTTGTGTGTTGGGGCAGCAGGCTGAGGGTAGCAAACACCAACAGAATCAACAAACTCATTCGTAAGGCCAGTGATGTTGTGGGGATGGAACTGGACTCTCTGACGGTGGTGTCTGAAAAGAGAATGCTGTCTAAGTTGCATGCCATCTTGGACAATGTCTCCCATCCACTACATAATGTACTGGTTGGGCACAGGAGTACATTCAGCCAGAGACTCATTCCACCGAGATGCAACACAGAGCGTCATAGGAAGTCATTCCTGCCTGTGGCCATCAAACTTTACAACTCCTCCCTTGGAGGGTCAGACACCCTGAGCCAATAGGCTGGTCCTGGACTTATTTCCTGGCATAATTTACATATTACTATTTAACTATTTATGGTTTTATTACTATTTAATTATTTATGTTGCAACTGTAACGAAAACCAATTTCCCCCGGGATCAATAAAGTATGACTAGGACTATGACTATGACTATGAGATAAGAGATACTACGGGGAGAAGGCAGGATATTGGGGCTGAGAGAAAACTTGGATCAGCCATGATGAAATGACGGAGCAGACTTAATGGGCCAAATGCCCTAATTCTACTCCTGTATCTTATGGTCTTAAGATTTCCATGAGATGCCTTTTGATCAAACTGCCTAATGGCAACCAGAGACCCAGTTTACATGCGAGTAACACATTTTTTTTGCCTGTGGTTCCTGGAATCACATTCTGGTGAAAGCCAGACAGATGCAATGGAGGGAAAAGGGGGGAAAGGAAGAGTTAATGTATAATCTAGTTTTTACATCAAATGTCCACTGAGTGGAAATTGGGCACAGACTGACTGTCAGTTTGTTTAATTCGTGTTTGTCATTATAAGATAATAAATCACATTGCAAGTCAGTTTATTTTCCAGAAAAAAAATAATGAATGTTAAGTGGTGACATTTCAGTTCTCTAATGGGGAAGAATGTATAATCCTGCTCCTTCTCAAGAAGAGGAAGAAAGGATCATTCACAGACTAGTGTCTAATATTTAAAATTATCCTGTATTTATTCTGACTGTAATTAGTCAGTCAAACAAATAATTGTTTGTGCAGTTCCCAAGATATGCAAACAAGATGGAGATAAAATTTGGAGCTGGAGGTTCTTGGGAAAGGGAATCGTTTGTCTAAAGTTCAAAGTTCAAAGTAAAATTGTTATTCAAATAGGTACTGTTATGTGTCACCATATACTATCCTCTGATTCATTTTTTTCTTGTGGGCATTCACAGTAGGAACAAAGGAATAGAAAAGAATCAATGAGAAACTACACATAAACGAAGAAAGACAAACAGCTAATATCCAAAGAAGACAAATTGTTCGAATACAAAAAATAATAATAACAATGTGGCAAACATTTGGTCCATGATGACAGATGAGAAAAGCTTGTTTATCCCAACTGCCGCCTTTTTTAAATGTCTTTTTTATGATCACAGGACAATGATGGATACTAAGATCTTCAGGTACTGCAGGCGTACCCCATCAGTGAACTGCGCATTGGCGGACTAGCTGGATATGCTGGACTTGGTGTGGACCATGCTACTGCCTGCTACAAGGAGGTATTGGAGTTAGCGCTCAAAGATGGTGTACAGTCTAACAGCGAGCGATTGTCCTGGATGTTTCTCTTGCGATTGCAACACCCTGTTGGACATTGGTAATGTTAAAAGCTGCGAGTCTGTTTCTCTTGTTTATTGGTGAGGGAGACGGCGGGAGAGCTGCCTGGCCGCAGTTGTAGTGGGGACTGGGTCTCAAGGTGCGAGCTTACCTGTTGCAGCAGTCCACGGAGGTGGTACTGCGTAGTGTCTATGCTGCTTTGGGGGCTGGCCCCTCCCATTGGCGCTGTTCTCCCGTGTTCGATCGGTTGAATGACAAGTTGGATTGCATGCAAGCACTCATACGTTCATCTGCAGACAGCTGGAAACTGTTTGTTCTTGCTGATTACACCCATGTAGTATTAATTTACAGCCCATGTCACTCAGGGACTTGGGCTATATATATACATATATATTTGTGTGTGACTGTATGTTTACTTGCTATCGTATATGTGCTATATGTACCTTGTGCTGTGTATGACTGTTGGTACTGAGTTTTTCACCTCGGCCCCAGAGGAACATTGTTTTGTTTGGGTATTAATGTATGGTTGAATAATAATTAAACTTTAACTAATATGAATAAATAAATGAATGAATGAATCAATCAGTGGATGAATGGATGAATCAATGGATAGATAGATAGAACAGATAGATGAATGAATCAATCAATCAATGGAGAGATAGATGGATAGACAGAGAAATAAAATGTTTTCACTCCAGTTCTCTTGGTTCTAAGGTGGTTGATGAGGTGATTGTTGTACCTATAGACTTTACTACTGATGGGATGATGGGAGAGGTTTTAGATCGTGAGGTGGTGCAGTCTTCCATTTTTTCTCTGGACTTCCGTACGTTTCCAGCACATGGATATAAACTTCTCTGTACCAAGTGGAATGCTCCTTCTCCACTTTGATCTAGAGGTTCCCAGCAGTCAGTGGCCATTCCACGCTTTTCCCTTTGAGCACATGGATGAATCTTTTTCTCCGTCTATGTGCTAATGACACAGCTCAGAATAAACTGTCGGTTTCAGGAGTCTGGCATGTTAGAATATGATATGCCAAATGTTAGTGAGGTCTTAGTGATAGGGACATTGGTTTGGAAAATGGCATTAACATCATATGGAGGATTCGTGGTGTAGAAGGCTTTTGGTGAGCTGGCCATCATCAGTCAGGCCACCAGGTATTTAAGTTGGGATATCACGTTGCACTTCTACAAGATGTTGGTGAGTCAACATTTGAAATAGTCTCTTCAGTTTTGGTCACCTTGCTACAGGAATGATGTAATTAAGCTGGAAAGAATGCAGGGGAAAATTATTAGGAAGCTGCTGGGACTTGAGGGACTCAGTTATGAAGAGACGTTAAGCAGGTTGGGACTGTTTTCATTAGAATATAGGAAAAAGTGGGTTAATGTTTTTAATGATGTATATAATCATGAGGGGCATAGATAGGGTCAATCCGTACAGTCTTTTTCTCAGAGAAGGGGAAGCAAGAGCTAGAGGATACACATAGGTTTAAATTGAGAGGGGAATGATTTAATAGGAAACTGAGGAGAAACATTTTCACACACAGAGTGGAAAATACATAGAATGAGCTTCCAGAGGAAGTGGAGGAGGCAGATACCTTATCAACATTTAAAAGGTAATAAGACGGGTGCATAGATAGAAAGGTTTCAGAGGGATATGAGCCAAATGTCAGAAAAAAGGCTTAAATGGGATCTTAGCCAGCATGGACCATTTGGGCTTAAGGACCCATCTCCATGCTCTGTGACTCTCTATGACTCTCCACTGATTTGAGATGCATTCTGTAGGTAGTTCAGAGATATTGAAATTGAAACAGTCATTATATCAGGGGTTGATATTTCAGAGAGAGGAATCGCATTCCATTGCACATTTCTCCACATCAGGACAGCTGACTCTGTACTAAAAAAAGTTTACATGTTTCCCTGGGGGATAGATGAGCAGCATTACTATATAACAGTGAACAGTCTGTGAGGTTGGAAGTTTTACACCTCAGCAGCCAAGCCTGTACAGCTTGTGTCTGCAAGAAACCAGGTTGTGTGACTTTATTGTATAACTATGTTTTGTATTCCGTATAACAAGCTTATCTCTAGACAACACAGTCAGGCTTGAACCACAAGGAATTATTCACTGAATTTAAAGAGAGCTCTTTACAATCTATTTTTTTTACACATCTTGAATCCCTCTGTGATTAGGCACCTGACTTTCAGGACTCCAGGACTCTAGCAACTGAGATTTGCCCATTCCATCATGAAACATGACATCATTAGGTTTAACACACACACACACACCAGGAGGACCTCTGTAAGTCAAACAGCATCTATGGAGCGGAATAAACAGTCACTGTTTCTTGTCGAGGCCTTTCATCAGGATCTTGATGAAGAGTCTCGGCCCAAAACAATGCTGAATTGCTGAATGCCTGACTTGCCGAATTCTATTAGCATTTTTGGTGAGTTGCTCAAGATTTCCAGCATCTGCAAAATCTCCTGCATTTATTATCAGATTTAAAACTGGCTTTTCCTTTCTGACACCATGTTTAACACAAAGATACTTTATAGAAACATGGAAACATAGAAAATAGGTGCAGGAGTAGGCCATTCGGCCCTTCGAGCCTGCACCGCCATTCAGTATGATCATGGCTGATCATCCAACTCAGATCCCTGTACCAGCCTTCCCTCCATACCCTCTGATCCCTTTAGCCACAAGGGCCATATCAAACTCCCTCTTAAATATAGCCAATGAACTGGCCTCAACTGCTTCCTGTGGCAGAGAATTCCACAGATTCACCACTCTCTGTGTGAAGAAGTTTTTCCTAATCTCGGTCCTAAAAGGCTTCCCCATTATCCTCAAACTGTGACCCCTTGTTCTGGACTTCCCCAACATTGGGAACAATCTTCCTGCATCTAGCCTGTCCAATCCCTTTAGGATTTTATATGTTTCAGTAAGATCCCCCCTCAATCTTCTAAATTCCAATGAGTACAAGCCTAGTTCATCCAGTCTTTCATCATATGAAAGTCCTGCCATCCCAGGAATCAATCTGGTGAACCTTCTTTGTACTCCCTCTATGGCAAGGATGTCTTTCCTCAGATTAGGGGACCAAAACTGCACACAATGGACCAAAACTGCACACAAATGTCTATGCATAGACACTTAGAAGCATGGAGTCATAGAAACACTAATCACACAGACCCTTCTGCCCATTCAGTTTGTGCTAGCTGCTAAACACATGTTAACATTCCAACGATATGCTGGAGGCACCTAGCAGATGAGGCAGCACTTGTGGATGGAAACCAAGTCTCAACGTTTGGACTGAAAGATAGAGGGAAATAACTGATATGAGTGGTAAAGGGGTGGAACAAGAACTGGCAAATGACTGGTGAATCCAGCTATGGAGGTGTGATGAAGGATGGACAAGTGGAAATAGTGACAGAGATTGGGAAGTGATAAGTGATAACCTATACACCTTTGGAATATGAGAGGAAACTGGAGCACCCAGTGGAAACCTACACTGTCAATGGGAGAATGCCATACAGACAGACAGACAGTGGCAGGAATTGATCCCTAGTCTTTTGATTGTGGGTGATATAAAGCTTTAAGCTAACCTTCTATTTCTTATGTCATATCAACTTGAATTGGAATCACACTCAATGTGCTATAGACTTCATTAGTTAGTGTCACAGCAGAGAGCACAAGTTAACCCATCACTCCATGTATGCATGAGTATAGCAGAGAAAAAACATAGGTAGAAATAATTCATATCCTTTAGTTATTTGTTTGACTGCAAATTTCTGTAAGTAAAAGAAACTTCCGTAATATTTGATGAAGAAGAGTTTCTTGTGATTTGTCAGCTTTGTTGGACAGTGTCAGTCACTGTATACTGTGACGCTCTGGGGGAACATGGTCGACAGCCCGCCTCTGCATTTCTAATGACTAGCACTGCTTATTGTTCTTGTGTCAAAATGCTTTTGTGGCATTATGTGGGGAAGTTCCAGTTCATTTATTGTTCCATTTTAGCTTGGGTTAGACAGTGATTCACTTGTTTATTTGTCGGTAAATGTATCCAGGATGTGTGAGGGTCACCTCCCCTGTCTGTTTGAGGCTGGTCGGTTCACTCTCCGGGTCATGGTGCACAGTCAGTTTTGTGTTTATCACAATAAAATGGTTGTTGAGTTAATGAGCTTCCTCGTCTGTCATTACAGACCAAATGCTCGCCACATTACTGTTGCATATTTAACTATACGTTGCAACAAGCAGTGCCCACGGCTCATTGTGCGACTTTGGAAGATCTTAAAGGTGATCTGGCGGAGAGGGAAGGTCACTGCTCAGTGGAGGCACGCGGAGGGTGTCTGGATACCAAAAGAAGAGGATTCAAGCAACATCAAGCAGTTCCGATTCATCTCGCTGCTCAGCGTTGAAGGGAAGATCTTCTTCAAGATTATAGCCCAATGTTTAACTGAGTCCCGCTTGAAGAATGGATATGTAGATACCTCAGTACAGAAGGGGGGAGTTCAGGAGTACCTGGATGCCTAGAGCACACAAGAGTGGTGACCCAACTGATCTGGGAGGCAAGGGAGAACAGAGGAGACCTTGCAGCACTCTGGCTAGACAGAACCAACGCCTATGGATCCATCCCATACAAGCTCGCTGAAACAGCACTGACAAGACACCATGTTCCAGAGATGATCCGAAACGTCATTCTGGACTATTACAGCGACTTCAGGTTGAGAGTCTCCTCAGGGTCATTAACATCCGCCTGGCATCGGCTGGAGAAGGGCATAACCACTGGCTGCACAATCTCGGTGTCACTCTTCTCACTGGCCATGAACATGATTGTCAAGTCAGCGGAGGTGGAACGTAGAGGCCCCAAGTCTAGATCTGGTACTCGGCAGCTCCCCATAAGAGCATTCATGGATGACCTGACCGGTGATGGCAACATCCATCCCTGGGTGCAGATGGCTCCTTCAAGGGCTGGAACAGCTCATCTCATGGGCAAGGATGAGCTTTAAACCAGCCAAGTCCAGGTCTCTGGTCCTGAAGAAGGGAAGAGTGGCCGATCGGTTCCGCTTTACCCTGGGAGGGATCCAGATTCCAACAGTGACAGAAAAACCAGTCAAGTGTCTGGGCAAGATCTTCGACAGTTGCTGAAGGACACAGCCTCACTTCAACAAATCAGGAGCGACTTGATAACCTGGCTCACCTTGATTGATGAATCGGGGCTTCTAAGAAAATTCAAAGCCTAGATGTACCAACACAGAGTCCTGCCAAGGCTACTCTGGCCCCTTCTAGTCTACGAGATGCCAATGTCAAAAGTGGAGGCTCTGGAGAAGACCATCAGTCAGTCTCTCCGGAGGTGGTTGGGGCTCCCCCGGACTTTAAGCAGCATTGCCCTGTATTGGCAATCCACCAAGCTGCAGCTCCTCATCAGCGGCCTATCAGAGGAATTCAAATTCACTCGAGTCAGGGAGGTTATAATGTACCGAGACTCCTCTGATGTTAAAGTCGCTTCAGCAGGAATCCGCATAAAGACAAGAAGGAAGTGGCAGGCACAGGAAGCTGTCGACAGAGCAGAAGCTTGGTTGCGGCGCAATATTTCGATGGGCACTATGGCAGTGGGGCAGGCAGGACTGGGCTGTTTTCCCAAACCACGCTACGACATAACCCGTGGGAGGGAGAAGCGTCAACTGGTTCAGGACAAGATACGAGCAAAAGTGGAGGGAGAACGATACAGCAAGATGGCCGGCATGTACAAACAAAGTGCCTGGACTAGATGGGAGCATGCGGAACCTCGCAAGTTCTCGCAAGCTCTGGAGAGCCGAACCATTGCATATCAAGTTTCTCATCCAATCAGTCTATGACGTTCTCCCAAGCCTGGCCAACCAGCGCAGGTGGGGCATGGCAAACACTCCAGCATGCCAACTGTGCCAGAAGAGGGGCAACTTGGAGCATATCCTAAGTTGCTGCCCGAAGGCATTGGGGGAAGGGCGATACCGCTGGCTCCATGAACCCGTCCTAAGGTCTATGGCAGATGCAATCAGCACAGTGATTCAAGACAGCAAAAGTCAGCTCGTTCCCAAACAGTCCATCACCTTTATTAGAGCGGGGGAGAAGGCTCAACATCGGCCTAGCTCCTCGGGAGGGCTTCTCGCCACTGCATGAGACTGGCAGCTCCAAGTCAGCCTAGGGAGGCAGCTCAAGTTCCCAGAGAACATCGCTGCCACTCTGCTCCGCCCGGACATAGTGTTAATATCGGAGTCGACAAAGCAAGTGGTCCTGCTGGAACTTTCTGGCCCCTGGGAAGACCAGATTGAAGAGGCCAATGAGCGCAAGAGGGCTAAATACACAGATCTTTTTGCAGAATGCTGGAGCAATGGCTGGAGAGCTCGCTGTGAGCCAGTCGAAGCTGGGTGCCAAGGCTTTGCTGGCCATTCATTACAGCGGACTCTAAAACTCCTTGGAGTTAAAGGACTGCAGTGCCGAAGAGCCACCGAGAACATTCTGGAGGCTGCGGTGGCCTCGCGGTGGCTGTGGATCCGGAGGGGGGATCCGTGGATTAGTGCTCCACTTGGACACAAGTCGGGGGCTGATCACCTCCAGCTGGATCGCCTGGTTGAGGTTGTCTGATGATTAAAGACCTGAAACACCCTATGACCCCAGGTTCATCACTGAAGACGTGTCCAAGTAGCACCAGAAGATGTATTCTACAACTACTTGCATATGCACTTTATCTCAATTTCTAAATCTTCAGAATGTTTTTAATGTGATAATATTGTTGTGTTAATATTATGTTATATGCTGCATGTGATATACATACTGAGTCTTGCTCCTTGGTTTCTGGGGAACATTGTTTTATTCAGCTGTATACACAGGTACAGTGAATGGCAACAAACATAAACTCGAACTTGTCCATAACACATTATCACCAACCATTTCTTGAGCAAATTTCAGGTAAGTTTCTGTACCCTGCTTTGTGCCCTTGTAATAGTCATAGAGAAATAGAGAATAGAAACATGCCCTTCAGCCCATCTAATCCATGCTGAAACTATTTAAACTGCCTACTCCCAACAACATGCCAGCTAGTGGCATAGTGGCATCAGCGCCGGACTTTGGAGCGAAGGCTCCTGAGTTCGAATCCAGCCGGCTCCCTTGCATGCTTTCCATCTGTGCTGGGTTGAGCGTTGAGCTAGCAACTCGGCCTCGTAAAAATAAGAAAGCCTGCTAAAAAAACGCCGTCATGATGGCATCCCGATGACTCCACTCGAAGTTAAGGGCTTTCTTCTTCTTCTTCACTCCCAGTGACATCCATATCCCTGCTATACATGTCCCTACTAACCACGTACCTTTCCAAACTTCTCTTAAAAGTTGGAATCAAGTTCGCATGGACCACTTGTGCTGGCATCTGATTTCACACTCTCCCGACCCTCTGAATGAAGAAGTTTTCCCTCATGTTCCCCTTAAACTTTTCACCTTTCACCCTTAACCAATGACCTCTAGTTGTAATCCCACCCAACCTCAGTGGAAAAAGTCTGCTTGCATTTACCCTATCTATATCACTCATACCCCTTGCATATGATATATCATTCTAAAAGATTTAAAATGATTGTGAAGGGAGGTTCTTTATTTTCCATGGAAGAGTTCATTTGCTTTTATGTGTTCTTGGTGCCAGTGAAGGCATCATTTACTGTTTTTGTCCTGAGGGTCTGAGTTATAGGGAATGGTCAGGCAGGCTAAGATTTTAATCCTTGGACTGTAGGAGACAGAGGGTGATTTTAGTCTTATGAAAGCATGATTATAGCTCAGGATGATGTACAGTGTCTCTTTTGTACGGGAAAAGGGAATGACTACCTCGAGGGCAGAGGTTTACGGTGAGAGGAGTACGATTTAAAAGGGATATGAGGCGCAACTTTTTCATGCAGAGCAACACTGACAACATATTGGAGGAACTCAGCAGGTCAGGCAGCATCTGTGGAAATGATCAGTCAATGTTTTGGGCCGGAACCCTTCATCAGGACTGAAGAGGGAAGGTTGGAGGAGCAACACCTCATATACCATCTGGGCATCTGCAGAATATTTTGTGTTTTTTCATGCAGAGGATGGTCTGTACATGGAACATGCTGCTAGAGAAAATGATTAAGGCAGGTACACTAACAATCATGAAAAGTTATTTGGATAAGCACATGGATAGGAAGAGTATAGAGGGATATGAGCCAAACACAGGCAAATGGGACTAGCTTGGTGGGCACCATGGTTAGCATGGATAAGTAGGGCCAAATGGCCTTTGTCTATGCTGTATTAATCTCTAACTCCATAACTCACTGCCTAGAAGACAGAAACCCTCACCATTTTTCTGAAAGCCTGTGGGCAAGCTTGTGACTTGCCATAACATGCAGGAATATGGGCTAAGGGGTGAGAAAAAGGAGACACAAGAGATTCTACAGGTACTGGAAACCTTGAGGAACGCACACAAAATGTTGGAGGAACTTTGCACGCCAGCAGAATCTTTGAAGGGAAATGAGCAGCTGAAGTTTTGAGCTGAGACCCTTCATCAGTCCCAAAAATCAGATGTTCATTTCCCTCCATAGACGCTGATCGACCTGCTGAGTTCCTCCAGCATTTTATGTGTTTATGTGAGTAACAGATAAAGCACAAACCTCCTTTTTTGCTGGCATGGTCACAATGGGCTGAATGGTTTTTTATAATGCAGTGATTCTCTAAGCTGAGGCAATCTTCACCATTTTGCTGCTTCCCACTGGAATTTCCTTTATGATTCCTCTCCACCCTCTGTTGAAACCCACATATCACACCTCCCTCCCCACGCATCCCCAACCAAAAAATTCTCTCCTTTCAACTCCTCTTCCCCACTGCCTATTAAATCAGCTTTGACTGTACTTCCCACTGGTGCCAGGTTCTATTTACCCAAATGCCAAGGAATATTTCCTGCTCCAAGATGACAAAATAAATACAAGCTATTGTCATTGTTAACAAGTCTTGAACACTCAAATGCATACGTCCATGCCAAATAGAAGACCAATTAGAAGTGCTTTGTTGATATTATTTCAACAAATAATATAATATTTCAAAATATATTTCCCATTCTGAATCTATTGAGAAGACATACCGTGGTCTGCCTTGTGTTTACATTTACATTGATTGGATCTGAATGTGCATGCATTAATAACTTACGACACTCAGGTAGAATTATAATGTGCGATTGTAGACTCTCTTATGGCTTCTGTCACTGCTGATCCCCGGAACTGTCACATTCCATTCCCCCGCTCGCGTTGTATTTATTAGATATTCACCAGCTACTGTCAATGAGTAAATTAGACCACAGGGGATTTCTCATTCACTTCCAATCAAACAAACCGTCACTGTATAACAGGCCATGAACTTGTACTTGGGGGCAAGAAAGCGGAAACATCGGAATCTGCAAGCATTGTTTTTCATCAGTCAGGGACCGAACGGTTTGATCAGATTTGTCCCCTCAGAAGAATGTTCCCCCGTCCTCCCACTGATATTGGTGCTTGGAACCTGCTCTCTATTATGCCCAGAGGAAGTCTAAACTTAATCAGCAGCAACAAGGATTCAAGCGCATTTTGCAGTGTCATTCAGATTCCTTGCTGACAGATGTACAAGATTCAAGATTCAAGATTGTTTCTTGGTATTTTCAGTACACAAGTGTAAGGGAGAACAAAATAATTGTTACTCTGGATCCGATGCTCCACAAAAAAGAAACACACATAGTAAGATAAGGAACAAAATCATAAAAAAAAACAATAAATATTATACATAAGATAACTGATATACGTAGATTGATTGCATGTCCATAAAGTGACAGTAGGCACAGGAGTGTCTGTTCATAAATGACTTTGACAGGAAATGATAAAGTAGTGGTAGTAGTGGGTTGATGGGTTGAGGTGTTGATCAACCTTACTGCTGTACTTGGGGAAATAACTGGTTTTGAGGCTTTTGGTCCTGGCTCTGTAACCTCCTCCCTTACGGAAGATTCATGCAATAGCGATGGTATTGGGGTTGCTCACCGCAAAGTTCTAAGCTCAAGCAAAGTCCTTAAGCTCCATCCAATATGAATAGTCATGAGCGCTCTCACTAAAGGAAGATGTTACTTTTACGACCCAGTCTTCAAAGACTTGTTCACTTCTCCAAAGATGGGGAAAAGAAGATGGCGGCACCACGCAGTGCGCTTGGCCTCTCCAAATTGATATCGTATTTGTGAAGTAGGATGCCATGCACAATCCTGATTTGATGGAGACAGCCATGAAAAGCACGGAGGAACACCTGGAGAAACTTCTGAAATGCCCACTTCGCTGCTGCTGCTACTGTGCGATCGAGAATCTCCGGAGGGGAAGGCCCCAAATCCTCGTCTTTGCCTATTGCCTGTTGCCGGGGCCGGGGTCGAAGTGCTCAGCCGAGATGGTGCTTGGCGCTCGGTGTCGGAGAGCTGGTTGGAGGCTCGAAGTTTTCGGACGGACTTGGAGTTGGACTGTGGTCGGGTGCTTCCAGGATGCTGCATCGGCAAGTTGGCAGCACTGTAAGCTCATGGCAGGAAGAGTTTCTCCCTTCAACCGTCTGTGTGAGGTGATGGGACTTTTGAGAGACCTTGAGACTTTTTACCGTGCCCATGGTCTGTTCTTCCATCAAATTATGGTATTGTTTGCACTGTTGTAACTATATGTTATAATTATGTGGTTTTTGTCAGTTTTTTTAGTCTTAGTTTGTCTTGTGTTTCTGTGATATCATTCTGGAGGGACAAATTGTATCATTTCTTAATGCATGCATTACTAAATGACAATAAAAGAGGACTGCGTGTCCTCATAACCTAATCTAATCTAACTTCCTTGTTTATTCTTCACGGTGGGTTTAGCTGCCAATACCCACTATTTGAGGGGTGGATCCCCTTTCACTACCAAGGAGAAGATTCTTCCAGCTAAAAAATAATTTGAAACACAGTTCATTTATTTACAGTGATACATATTTAAATCTAAATGACATTCTTAGAACACTTGTAAAACTCACAGAGGATTTCTATCTTAAGCATTTCCAAAACAAAAAGCATTTCTTAAATATAAAGGATTCCTTAATCTCAAAGGATTTTCAAAACACAGGTACAATTCCTATAAACTAAAAGGACCTACACACAATGCAGATAAACAAGTTACCCATTGCAGAAACCAAAGTTGGAGGAATGGAATATATTTCAGCATGTGCTTCTTCCATGTTTCATTTTGATGTTCCTGACCCCATTCCTAATAAGCTTGAACTGCTCTCTACTTTTATACCCTTTTCTCTCACTTGAGTAATTTCACAAGCATATGATATTTCCTCAGATATCCTTTTAACACAAACTGTCTAAAAACATTTTTGGAAACAGTGAATTGTCAGCTTAGTGCTCACAATTCATAATTAATGCTGTAAATGTTGTGAGTCTAATTCCTTGAGCACACAAACCTTCAAACCACGGTACCTATAAAAAGTATTCACCCATTGGAAGTTTTTATGTTTTATCGTTTTACAGCATTGAATCACAATGGATTTAATTTGGCTTTTTTGAAACTAATCAACAGAAAAAGACTCCTTTGTGTCAAAATGAAAACAGATCTCTACAAAGTGGTCTAGATTAATTACGAATATAAAACACAAAATAATTGCATAAGTATTCACCCACTTCAAGTCAGTATTTTGTAGACGCACCTTTGGCAGCAATTACAGACTTCAGTCTGTGTGGATAGATCTCTATCAGCTTTGCACATCTGGACACTGCAATTTTTTCCCATTCTTCTTTACAAAACTGCTCAAGTTCTGTCAGATTGCATGGGGATCATGAGTGAACAGACCTTTACAAATCCAGCCAAAAATTCTCAATGGGATTCAGGTCTGGTCTCCGACTTGATCACTCCAGGGCATTAACTTTGTTGTTTTTAAGCCATTCCTGTATAGCTTTGGTTTTATGCTTGGGGTCATTATCTTGCTGGAAAACAAATCTTCTCCCAAGTCACAGTTCTATTGCAGATTGCATCAGGCTTTCCTCCAAGATTTCCCTGTATTTTTCTGCATTCATTTTACCCTCTACCTTTGCAAGCTTTCCAGGGCCTGTTGTAGTGAAGCACTCCCACAGTACAATGCAGCCTCCACTATGCTTCACAGTAGGAATGGTGTGTTTTTAATGATATGTGGTGTTTGGCTTCTGGCAAACAAAGTGTTTATCTGATGGCCAAAAAGCTCAATCTTGCTTTCATCTAACCATAAAACCTTCTTTCATCTGACTTCAGAGTCTTCTACATGCCTTCTGGCAAACTCTAGCCCAGATTTTATGTGAGTTTTTTTTTTGGTAGTGGCTCTCTCTTTGCCACTTTCCCATAAAGCTGCGAATGGTGAAGCTCCCAGGCAATGGTTGTCGTATGCGCAGTCTCTCCCATCGCAGTCACTGAAGCTCAGAACTCCCCCAAAGTTGTCATTGATCTCTTGGTGGCCTCACTCATCCCCTTATTGCACGGTCACTCTATTTTTGAGGATGGCCAGCTCTAGACAAATTTACATGTGCATATTCTTTCCATTTCTTGATAATTGACTTAACTGTACTCCAAGGAAAACTCAGTGACTTGAAAATTTTCTTGTATCCATCTCCTGACTTGCTTTTCAATAACCTTTTCATGGAGTTGCCTGGAGTGTTCTTTTGTTTTCATGGTGTCATTTTAGCCAGGATACTGACCTGCCAGCAGTTGGACCTTCCAGATGCATGTGTATTTTTACTATATTCAATTGAAACACCCTGACTGCACATGGTAATACCCATTTAACTAATTATGTGAATTCTAAAAATAATTGGCTATACCAGATGGAATGCACCCTCGTGCTCTGAAGGAAGTAGCTGTGGAGATTGCGGAGGCATTAGCAATGATCTTTCAAAAGTCAATAGATTCTGGCACGGTTCCGGAGGACTGGAAGATTGCAAATGTCACTCCGCTATTTAAGAAGGGGGCAAGGAAGCAAAAAGGAAATTATAGACCTGTTAGCTTGACATCAGTGGTTGGGAAGTTGTTGGAGTCGATCGTTAAGGATGAGGTTATGGAGTACCTGAAGGCATATGACAAGATAAGCAGAACTCAGCATGGTTTCCTTAAAGGAAAATCCTGCCTGACAAACCTATTACAATTTTTTGAGGATTACAAGTAGGCTAGACAAGGGAGATGCAGTGGATGTTGTATATTTGGATTTTCAGAAGGCCTTTGACAAGGTGCCACACATGATGCTGCTTAACAAGATAAGAGCCCATGGAATTACGGGAAGTTACATACGTGGATAGGGTGTTGGCTGACTGGCAGGAAGCAGAGAGTGGGAATAAAGGGATCCTATTCCGGTTGGCTGCTGGTTACCAATGGTGTTCCACAGGGGTCCGTGTTGAGGCCGCTTCTTTTTACATTGTACATCAATGATTTAGATTATGGAATAGATGGCTTTGTGGCTAAGTTTGCTGATGATACGAAGATAGGTGGAGGGGCCGGTAGAGCTGAGGAAACAGAGAGTCTGCAGAGAGACTTGAATAGATTGGAAGAAGGGACAAAGAAGTGGCAAATGAAATACAATGTTGGAAAGTGTATGGTTATGCACTTTGGCAGAGGAAATAAATGGGCAGACTATTATTTAAATGGGGGAGAGAATTCAAAGTTCTGAGATGCAACGGGACTTGGGAGTCCTTGTGCAAGATACCCTTAAGGTTAACCTCCAGGTTGAGTCGGTGGTGAAGAAGGCAAATGCAATGTTGGCATTCCTTTCTAGAGGAATAGAGTATAGGAGCAGGGATGTGATGTTGAGGCTCTATAAGGCACTGGTGAGACCTCACTTGGAGTACTGTGGGCAGTTTTGGTCTCCTTATTTAAGAAAGGATGTGCTGATGTTGGAGAGAGTACAGAGAAGATTCACTAGAATGATTCCGAGAATGAGAAGGTTAACATATGAGGAACATTTGTCCACTCTTGGACTGTATTCCTTGGAGTTTAGAAGAATGAGGGGGGACCTCATAGAAACATTTTGAATGTTGAATGGCATGGACAGAGTGGATGTGGCAAAGTTGTTTCCCATGATGGGGGAGTCTAGTATGAGAGGGCATTACTTAAGGATTGAAGGGCATCCATTCAGAACAGAGATGTGAAGAAATTTTTTTAGCCAGGGGGTGGTGAATCTATGGAATTTGTTGCCACGGGTGGCAGTGAAGGCCAAGTCATTGGGTGTATTAAAGGCAGAGATTGATAGGTATCTGAGTAGCCAGGGCATCAAAGGTTATGGTGAGAAGGCAGTGGAGTGGGACTAAATAGGAGAATGGATCAGCTCATGATAAAATGGCGGAGCAAACTCGATGGGCCAAATGGCCGACTTCTGCTCCTATACTATATAGTCTTATACCAATAATGATTTGGTGTGTCATATTGGGGGGGGGGGTGTATAATTGCAATCAATTATTTTGTGTTTTATATTTGTAATTAATTTAGATCACTTTGTGGAGATCTGCTTTCACTTTTACACAAAAGATTTATTTCTGTTGATCAGTGTGAATAAAGATAAATAAAATCCATTGTGATTCAATGTTGTAAAACAATAAATCATGAAAACTTCCAAAGGCGAGTGAATACTTTTTATAGGTTTTATATAAACACATCAGTTGTTGATATGCTAAATGATATTATCTATCTGATCTGCAAGTTTCCTTGAACTAAGCAACTTAAGAGTCAGCTTGACTATTTGAATCAACTCAAGTTAAAGAACCCATTGTCATATCCAGCATCTCAAGCATTAATAAAGCAAGTGTAGTGACTCTTTACAGAGAGAACATCTGCTATATACAGAAGTTATTTGTAAATTTGTTCTATAGATAATATTTTGTTTTAACTTCAAGCTGATTACTGCTTTCTATTTACATTTTAAGAAATGAAGACTAGCTTATTTCTGTGGCCAGAAATTAAACAAACTGTTAGTTGGAAATTTACTTACATCTGTTTATGATCTTTCAAATGCCAGCTGCTGTTGTTTGGAAAGCAAGTTTAGCAAAATAAGAAAGAGGCCTAGAAGACTAGGACAGTGAATATTTTTCACACAATGAGTTTGATTTTCAAAGATTACAGCCTTCATAAAGACATAGTTATCAAGTCAGAGGTGGATAGTGATGACACAAAGGGTGAGGCACAACTGATGGGAAGGTAGAACTTATCTTGCAATCTACTAAAGAATAGTTACTGAATTAAGGGATGTCATTTGTCCCATCCATCTCCTTGTCAAACAATCCCATCAACCCCTATCCTAAAAACCTGCATGTTTCACCCTAATCCCTTCAATACCAGCGGTTAATTCTGTTTCCAACTGCAGGTGGTGAGTTTCAGACTGCAGCAGTCTTTTTTTAAAAATGTTTTTCTTAAGTTATCACCCTTGTAATTGTACAAACTTTTATATCTTTCAGCAACATACTTGTTCCTTCTTTCAACAAAGGTTGAGTTTACATTTTAATTTCCTTTTACATTTTTGCCAATATCCAACAATGAAATGCAAGCCACTGTGTTTAAGTTGTTGACATAATGAGGAACATAATACAGAAAAAAGGTCAACGACATAAAATGGAGAATATGCTCTCTGTACTTGGATCAAAAATTGGTAGAGCTGGACAATTAACTTTTTTCTCTCTCCAAAGAAGCTGCTTTGTATTTCTGGTACTTCTCCCCTTACCCCGCTCTCTTGATCTGTCCATCACCCATGTTTTCCTCTCTCCATTTCCCCTCCTCAACTCTTTCATTTTACATTCCATGGTCCTCTGTCCTCTCCTACCCAACTCCATCTTCTTCAGCTTGTTGTTACTTCCACCTGTCAGACACAGGCTCTTACTTCATTTCCTCTCTCCCTCCCTCAACTGCCTTTCACCTTCTCACCCGGATCCATTTATCGCCTGCCAGCTTTTTACCACCGCCCCCCTCAACTACCTTTTAACAATATCTATCTCCCTTATTTGTTTTATTGTCCTGATAAAAGGTCTTGACTCAAAACACCAACTGTCCGTTTCCATAGCTACTGCCTGACCTGTTGACTTCCTACAGCTGTCGTGAGTGTTGTGGTAGTACTTCTGCTCCTTTTCTAATGATAATCACTAACCTTCATTGGAAGGTAGGGAAATTTCTGAAATTTAAGGAGAAATAATGGTTTGCCTAAAAAGCTCATTTAATGGTAGTTCTAAACTGGAAAAAGAGGGCGAACCAAATATTCACATCTGCTTTGGTCCATGTCTGGATTCAAGGGAATACGCTATAAGGACAGGCTGAAGAAACAAGCAAGATCCACAAAATGCTGAGGAACTCAGCAAGCTAGGCAGTATCTATGTCAAAGAGTAAACAGACAACATATTGGGCGGATACCCTTCATTAGGAGTTGTCTTCTCTGAAGCAGTGGAGGGGCTGAGGAGAAATGAAACAGAAATGCAAAAAATTATCAAAGCAATAGATAGTCAGCCTGTATCTTTTTCCCAGTACTAAAATGACTAATGGAAAAGTGTGGCTGTGTTTAAGTTGAGAGGGAAAGTTCAAAGGCGATGTTGGGGTTAGATCTTTTAAACAGAGAATGATGGGTGCTTGAAGTGTGTTGCAAGAGATGATGGAGAAGGCAGATATAATATAGGCGTTTAACAGATTCATAGATTGGCACATGAGTATGCTTTTCACTGCATGTTTCAATGTTTTGATATACATGTGACAAATAAAACTAATTTTTATCGAAGAGTGGAGGTAGATGGACCATGTGCAGGTAGAAGTGATTGGATATACTTTGCTGAATTAATTTGTTGCAACACTATGTGTCGACAGGACTGTTTCTGTGCGGCACTGATCAGTGTGGCCTAGGAACAGACAATCACTTCTTTAAAATAGCACGAGAATGGAAAGGCCAACAGGAAGTAGTAGATATAGTCTATTTCATCACAGGAGTATCCTCCCCACCATTGAGTATATTTACCAAAAGCGCTACCACAAGAAAGCAATATCCGTCATCAAAGGTTCAGCCACCCAGGCCGTGCTCTCCTCTCGCTGTTACTGTTGGGAATAAAGTACATAACAAGAGGTACAGGAACAGCTATTACCCTTCAACCATCAGGGTCCTGAATCAAAGTGGACAACCTCTCTAACCAACGTGTTGAATGATCACTGAACAGAACTCTGAACTGATTCCACAAGCTATGGACTCTGCAATTCATTGCTCAGTATTATTTATTTACTTATTTGTTTCTTCGTTTATTTATTATTTTTTGTGCTTGTACAGTGTATCTTCTTCTCCACATTGGTTGCTTGTCGGTCATTGTGTGCAGGTTTTCATTGATTCTGTTGTATTTCTTTGTTCTACTGTGAATGCCTGTAAGAAAGTTAGTCTCGGGGTAGCATTTGGTGACACATACCGTACATACTTCGATAATAAAGTTACTTTGAACTTGAACTTTGAACTCTGAGCTGCTACAGGACCTCAATGATGAATAACTAGAGTAATTCTAAAAAGGATATAAAGCAAATGCAAGCACAAAGTGGAGAGAAGGAAAATTAATCCCAATGTTTTACAAAGAGCTGGCTTAGTGATGGGCTGAGTGGTTTCTATTAATGCCAAGCAAATCAATGAGATTTCTGTTTTAACTTGTTAGATTTAGCGTTCTCAGCTTTCCATTTTTCTTCCTTTCACCCCCTGCAGTTAGGCCTGTGCACTACTAAACATGAAACAGAGGAGTTCAGACGAGTTTTACAGATTCATTCCGAGCTTAATTACCTCGGCAATATGTTGCTGCAAAGTACAAAAAAAACAGTTTAAACTTGTTTCCAGCCAAAAAAAAGTAGCACCAGTTGATGCAAGGCTTTTAAATAAAGAGTTGATGGACAAGTGCTAATTAAGTCTCAGTAATTGTGCTCGGTTTTCTTAAACTCACATCAGTTGGTGACTTGGGAGCAAAAGAAACAGGAGGAGAGAAAGGTATTGCTCTGAGCAGCATTCAAATTCCTTAATGCACTTCATTAAATGGTGGATGCGGCTTCCTGTACAGTGTCCTTCTGCAGTGACATTGCTTCTATTGCACAATTCAAAGGCTCCTATCGAATCAAAAACTGACTCCATGCTGATCCCAAGGCACATTGCTCCCTTGCATCTAAATTAACACTGTCACTGTTGACAAGCAAAGAACATTTAATATCATCAATAAAGCTCCTCAGCAGATAATTATTCGTTCAGTCACTAAAAACAAAATAAGTTAAATGTTGGCCTCAAAGGTAAAAAAATTCTTGTTGGGAGGAACACTGGAGACAAACCACTTTTTGAACCTGTATGGAATTTCATGGTTTAAAATTCAACATTGCTTAATGTCATTTCCAGTACTTTAAATCACCTATCATCATCCCTGTACCGAAGAATTCTACACCTTCAGAATTAAACGACTACTGACCAGTGGCACTGATGCCAATCATGATGAAGTACTTTGAATAACTGGTAATGGCACACATCAAAACCTCCATTCTTACCAAACTGGGCACTCATCAATAATCAGTGATGGAACCTCTCTACGACAGATGCCATATCATCCATCATGCACCTGGCACTGACACACTTAGGAAACAAGGACACTTACTGTATGCGAGAATGGTGTTTCTGGATTTCTGTTTGCCATTCAGCACTATTTTCCCACAGACCTTAGTGAACAAACTCCTACTCCTCGGTCTAAATACACCACTGGCTTAGATCGATGTTGTTCTCAACGTCTCACCCGTCAAAAACCGTCAATTAGTCTGGAGGGTAGAGTGGCACGGGACCCGGTGGTTCTGGGCATTGCTTTGGGGCCTGAAGTTCTCACCATGGCAGCGGGAGTGCCACACTACTGTTGTGGTTAGCGTAGTCACTTTAGAGCACCAGCAATCTCCAAATGGGGTTTGATTTCCCACCGCTGTCAGTAAAGAGTTTGTTCATTCTCCTTGTGATTATGTGGGTTTCCTCCGGGTGCTCCAGTTTCCACCCACATCCCAAAAAGACATATGGGTTAGGGTTAGTGAGCAGCGGGCATGATAGGTGGGTACCGGAATCGTTACAAAACTTGCAAACTGCCCCAAGCACACCCTCAAACTGTGTTGGTCATTGATGCAAAAATGATGCATTGCACTGTATATTTCATGTGACAAATAAAGCTAATCTATAATTTAGAGAACTTAAATGTAAGTCATAAATAAATAAATATGCCATAAAAACGTCAGAAGTAAATGGTGATGGTGAATGACATAAAAATTCACCATGTTCATCTTTGTCCTGCAGGGACAGAAATCTGCTATGCTCACAAAATGTGGTCTAACAGTGTTTCCAGACCTACCAGTGCAGTCCATTCATCAACTTCCTCTACCCCTCAGACTTCAAATGGTCATCTTCACCAGCAGAATGTCGCCTAATGATCTTCTGAATTTCTTCTGGGTGCTTCTCAGGAGATTTACAGTGTCAGGCAGTGATCATAAAATCTGCATTTTGAGCTATTTTCTGATGAGTTATCTTCTTTGCTCTTTGTTGCGGATCAATGTGCACTCCAGATGATCTCCAAGTTCATCAAAGGTACAATATCCATCATCAAAGACCTCCACAATCCAGGCAATGCCACCTTCTTGCACTTATCATCAATGAAGAGGTAGGAGCCTGAACTACCACACCACCAAGTTCAAGGGTGGGGGGGAATGTGGTGGACTATGGTCGTGGTGCATGTCAGTGGAGCTACGCAGAATAACAATTCAGCACCGATTTGATAGGCATTCTTGTGAATGTTGTGTACACAATGCTATGTGCCTGCGATGTTGCTTCAGGTAAGTTCTACCTTGCCTGCAGTATGTGTATTTGTATACTTGTTCCCATGGCAATAAACTGGACACTGATGCTGACTTTGATATAAACACAAGATCTTTAAGAGGTTCAGTGTAAAATTAAACCATAATTATGAAAACTAGCAAGTTCATTCTTTTGAACAGAAGAGATTCTCGAGTTTAGGTAGGCACGCGAATGTGAGTGTTATGGACATGAAGCAGACAGAAGTGTAGTTGGCTATTTGATTATTAATTTAATTGGTTCAGCACAACATTGTGGGCCGAAAAGCCCCTTCCTGTGTGGTACTGTTCTATGTTCTATATTCTATTCTGCAGCTGTTGCTTGAGCAAAGCCCACAAAATGCAGAGTGAACTCAGCAAGCCAGGCAACATTTATGGAGGGAAATAAAAAGTTGGCGTTTTGGGTTGAAACCCTTCCTTAGGACTGAACTCTTGATGAAGGGTCTCAGCCAGAAACATCTACTGTTCATTGCCCTCCATAGGTGCTGCCAGAATTGTTGAGTTTCTCCAACATTTTATGTGTGAAATTCAGTCTCTTGGTCAAAATGAACATCGACTTCAGATGGTAGACATTGTACAATAATTAAAATGGGGTTGATTTGACCCAGTAGGGCACTGGGTAATAGCTATGCATTTAAAATAAATTGGCCAACAAATACAGTGAAAAACTACACAAAGAATGCTACTCACATGGGTTGAGCTGTGAATATCAGAGGAGATGCAATGCCCTAAGGGTCCTCCTTTGCTGTAGGCATTGGCCCACGACCAAAAGCTATACATCACTGTGATCTGAGTTTTATTTTTTGATCAGAAGCAAACAAAGTTCTCTGTGCGTGTGCTTGTAGCTGCACGCCGCACACTATGCGTTGAGTGACAAACAACTGTTTATTCCTGAATCAATGGAGACTGCCTGCTTCTGCATTAACATTAGAAAGGCTCAGAATTAAAAGGGAAAATATTCTTTGTCAAAGTAAATTTCCATTGCACCGAAGTGTGCTTGAAGCTGAAGCAACATGATTCACAACAGAGTGGCGAGAGCGACTAGGATGACCTAATCTGGATGTGTGACAGCACACCTGATATACTGCTAATGAGGCAACAGTTTTTAAAATGCAGATGCAAAGAAGGAGACCATTTGGTCCATTGTGCCTCTACCAGATCTCTGAAAGAATTGTCCAATTAGTGCTCTTAATCTCAGTTTTGCCAATTTCCCTTCAGTGTTTATTCAACTATTGCTTGAAGTGCGCTTTCACCGGCCTTCTATGAGTGCATTTCAGATCATTAAATTGTTAGATTAGAAGTATTCTCTTTCTTTAAATCTGTGCTGTCAGGCTAATGATCTTCCTATCAGTACGACGGCTCCCATTATTTTACTGCAGATCTCATCTGGGTCAGGCACACTTATCACAGCTGCCATAGGGTAGGAGGTATAGAAGCCTGACATCCTACAACCAGGTTTAGGAACAGCTACTTCCGTTCAACATTCAGCTCTTGAACCAATCAGCACAAGCCTAATCACTGTCTCAGTTTAACAATACTATGATAACCATTCTAAAATTGAGATTGTTTGATTTTTGTTCAAATGGTCTTCTGTCTTGTAAAAGTTGACCACTTTGAACCCTTTGCTCTAACATTGAATCTATTTCAAGATCATTTAATTGTCACGTTTAATTGTCATTCAAACCATACACATTTATACAGCTAAATGAAACGGTGTTCCTCCAGGTCAAGGTGCAAACCATAGTACATACACTCACACACAACAAACAGCATAATATGATTATGGATAGCATTTAGTCACGAAAAATAATATTAGCTCAAGTCCATGACTGACATGGCCTGGATTGATGGTGCATAGAATATTGTCATGGAGTCACGTTTCTGCAAAAACAAGTGTGCAGCAGTTGCTCATCTCTTGTTCTATTTGTGTTCTTTCTTGTATAAATTGTGTATAATGTATGCTTTTCTTGTGAATGTTATGGCTCTGATGCTATATGCTTGTGATGCTGCTGCAAGTAAATTTTTCATTGCACCTGTGCAGACATGTACACATGCAGATGACAATAAACCTGACTTTGAGTAAATGTCAAAGTCTGTACCAGAGGTACATGCAGAATATCTGTTCCATAGAAGGCACGACTTCAAGAAGGCAATGCCTATCATCAGAGATCTCCACCATGCCACCTTCTGACAGCTACCATTGGGCAGAAGGAACAGAAGCCTAAGCCTGAAGTCCCACCCCACTAGGTTCAGGAACAGTTACTTCCCTTCAGCCATTCTTGAACGAACCAGTACAACCTTAATTAATACAGTTTTGGTAACCTATGACCACTTTGAAAACTTTGCACTAAAATGAATTTTTTTCATTCTATTTGTGTTCTTTCTTGTAAAATTTGTGTTTTATTTGTTTATTTTTTGTTTTCTTTTCTTCTTGTGAATGCTGCTCATATATTGTTATGTGCCTGAGATCCTGTTTCAAGTAACCTCCTTTATTGCACCTGTACATACATGTACTTGTGCCACATTACAATAAATTAGACTTTTTGACTTTTAAGTCCCACCTTAATTTTTACAGACTCCCCTCCCTTGTCCCAGGTGCTAGTCTATTCATCCCCTGGAGCACCATCACTGATGTCTTAAACTGCTTGCTGGAGCAGACACCCACAGATTACCCAGGGAGTGTTAGAGAAGTTCTATTCCTACTTCACAAAATCTCAGAAGAAAATCTTCAAGAAGTGGAAATATCTTTTATTCATTATCGTGTGCCTCACCAAGTACTGGAACTTGCCCGCAACTCACTTTATACTTCATACTTATGAATGTGAGGCTAAGCACAGTTCCAATGCCATATTTAAGTTCACTGACGGCACCACTATTGTCCGAATCAAAGGTGGTCATGTATCCATATACAGCACACGAGGGAGATTGGATATCTGGTTCAGTGAAACATCTCACGTTCTCAGCATTAATTTTATTTTCACAGTTTGTCTTCTATTGCACATTGGTTGTTTGTTAATTTGTCTGTTTATGTGTAGCTTTTCATAAATTCTTTTGGATACGTTTTCCAGTGAATGACACAAGAAAATGAATCTCAAGGTTATATATGATAACATGTATGTACTTTGATTATAAATTTACTTTCATTTTGAATTTGACTTCCCCTGTTGTTACTGGTATGTGGCTTCGGGTTAAAGTTCATGATCTAACCCTGACCTATATAAGTGCTCACCTAGCTGGCAATTTGTCCTTGAATGTCACCCAATAAATGCTTCTTAAAATAGCAAGTAAAACATGGACTTAGTAGCTAAAGTGTGGCTAATATCTTATCTTCCTGCTTGATTTGGTCTCATCAAGTAAAATTGTGCCCTAAAGGAAGGTACGTGCATGGAGAGAGTTGGAAAAGCATTGACTAGGTCAGAGATCCGGCATGATAAGCTGAGCTTGGGTCAAAGGCCTGAGTGAATTTGAACACCCATTTTAATTCTACTTTCTATTCCCATTCCAACATGGCAGATCATGGCCTCCTCTACTACCATGGTGAGGTCACCCTCAGGTTGGAGAAACATTTCATATTCCATCTGGATAGCCTCCAAGCTGATGGATTGAACATTGATTTCTAGTTATTTCTCCCCTACCCCCTTCAATCTTTTTCCATTCCCCAGTCTGGCTCCCCTCTTGCCACCTCTCTTCACCTACCTATTCACCTCCCTCTGGTGTTCCTCCTACTTTCCTCACTCCCGTGGTCCACCTCTGGTGTTCCTCCTACTTTCCTCACTCCCGTGGTCCACTCTCTTCTCCTATCAGATTCCTTCTTCTTCAGCCCTTCACCTTTTCCACCTATCACCTCCCAGCTTTTCATTTCAGCCACCTCTTTCCCACCCACTCATCTTCCCCCTCATCTGGCTTCACCTATCACCAGCCGGTTTTCATTCCTTCCCTTCCCCCTTCTTCTTATTCTAGCTTCTGCCCCCTTCCTTTCCATTCCTGATGAAGAGTCTTAAACACAAGCTGTTTGTCCTCTTCCGTAGCTGTTGTCTAACTTGCGGTTCTCCAGCACTTCGTGTGTTGAACCTATTTGTCAGGTTCTGTATTTCCAACCATGTTCAAAAAGACTGTTGGAATTGTTCCCATTTAAAGTATAAATATGTGCAAAAAGAAATTCACTACTCGCTCTTCGTGCACCAAAAGTCAGATTAGGGATGATTTCAACTTTAAACCCTTCATGGTACAATTTCCTCCTCTGTGTTTTCACTAAGGAATGATTCGACTTGCATGGAGGTCTATCATCACCACGTACCATTGTCAGTCCTTCAGGAATGTACTGCACCAGCAGAAACTAATTAATCCTCTGAATGCTTTCTGGGAGAAAAGTCAGAGGGTCCTATGCATAAATATTAACATAAGCACAATAAATTCTGCAGATGCTGGAAAATCAGAGTGACACATACAAAATGCTTGATATTAAAATGCTTAAAGGGCTTAAAATGGTTGACTTCATAAGTCTTGATGAAGAGTCATAGCACGAAACGCTGACTGTTTAGAGACCTGATGAAGTGTCTCGGCCTGAAATGTTGACTTTATTCTTTTCCATCGATGCTGCCTGACCTGCTGAGTTCCCCCAGCATTTTCTGTGCATAAGTATCTTTTTCCCCTTTCTTTGAGCAGCTGCTTATACAGTTGCAATAACACTGGAACTAGGAATAAAAAAGCTGATTGAATGATAGATTGCCATGTCAGATGGGAGGGCATAAGGCAGATGACCGAGGAAGCAGAATCATGTGACAAAAATTTCTAAGCTACACACAAATTAACATGGCAAATCCAATTGCCAGTAAGAATGTTATAATGATTCAATCAATTCAATTCAATTCAACTTTATTGTCATTGTGCTGAGTACAGATACAAAGCAAATGAAATGCATTTGGCATCTGACCAGAAATGCAAAGAATAGTGTTATTTACAAAATAACTGTGAATAAAAAAGTGCTACAGCACACAAATATAAAAGTACTGAGACAGTACAATACGGGTGCAATACTGCTTAGCACTGTGATGTGAGGTTCAGCAGTGTCACAGCCTCAGGGAAGAAGCTCTTCCTGTGCCTGCTGGTGCGGGAGCGGAGGCTCCTGTAGCACCTACCGAATGGGAGGAGAGTAAAAAGTCCATGGTTAGGGTGAGATGCATTCCTGGTAATGCTTTTCACCTGCCCAGGCAGCGTTTATGGCAGATGTTCTCAATGGTGGACGACTGGGTGCCGGTAATCCGCTGGGCAGTTTTCACCACACGCTGGAGTGCTTTGTGGTCTGATACGGGACAATTGCCATACCACACTGAGATGCAGTTGGTGAGTATGCTCTCAATGGTACAGCGGTAAAAGTCCCTCAGTATCCTGGGACAGAGGTGAGCTTTCTTCATGCTCCGCAGGAAATAAAGGTGCTGTTGCGCCTTTTTGATCAGGATGGAGGAGTCCAGGGACCAGGTGAGATCCTCGGAAATGTGGACACCAAGATAATGATGCTGAGCTATCTTATCTTTTGGGTAAGATGTAAGGCAAAGAGCCCCAGCTCTGCTCTCAAGTAGTTGTAGAATATTTTCAAATTACGGGTGGCACAGTAGTGCAGTGGTTACTGTGCCAGTAGTTGGAGTTGAATTCCCTCCATTTTCTGTAAGGAGCTTGTATGTTCTCCCAATGACCACATGGGTTTCCTCTGGATGCTCCGGTTTTCTCCCGCATTTCAAAGACGTGCAGGTGAGTAGGTTCACAAACAAGAGAAAATCTGCAGATGCTGGAAATCCAAAGCAACACATACAAAATGCTGGAGGAACTCAACAGGCTAGGCAGCATCTATGGAAAGGAGTACAGTCAGTCCTGCTGAAAGGTCTCAGCCCGAAACGTCGACTGTACTGTTTTCCATCGATGCGGCCTGGCTTGCTGAGTTCCTCCAGCATTTTGTGTGGGTTAGCAGGTTATTTGGTCACATGGGTGTAGTTGGGTAGCGCTGGAAGGGCCTGTTACCACACTGTATCACTAACTAAATAAAAGAATTAATTAAATAAAGAAATCTACAATTGGAAGATGAGCAGCTTTACCTCCAGTGGCACAGCCAATAGGTCTCTCAATCACGATCATTTTTATAGATTAACATTATTACCTTGTTGTTTATGGGACACTCGCTGTGAATCAAAATTTAATAGCGCTGACATGGGTCATGAAATTTATACGTGATGCTGCCTGACCTGCTGAGTTCCTCCAGCATTTTGTGTGTGTTGCCATGATCCTTGCTGTTCTGTGGCAGCATCACCATGCAATACATTAAAGTACTATAAATTACAATCAGAAATATATTTTTAAAATTAAACTAAACAAGAAGTGCAAAAAGACAGAAAAAAATAGTGACATAATGTTCATGGGTTGGTTCATAGTCTATTCAGCAATCTGACGGCAGAGGGTAGAAGCTGTTCCTAAAACATTGTCTTCAGGGTCCTGTATCTCTTCCCTGATGGTATTAATAAGAAAAGGGCACGTCCTGGGTGAAGAGCTTCCTTAGTGATGGATGTCACCCTCTTGAGGCATCGTTTGTTGAAGATTTGAAACATTAATATTGGTTTATTGCCATCTCATGTACCATGGTACGGTGAAAGTCCTGAGTTCAATACCATAGATCAAAGCCTGAGGATCGACCAGAAGCCCAGAAGACAAAGCCTGACAGCTGGAGCCCTGAATCTGCGGGTCCACTGGGGAAGTCAAAGGCTCAGTGTCTGCGAACCCGAGTCATTGTCCGCTGTAGGCTGGAGTCCGGTGCTAAGGTTTGGGGACTGTGTGTGAGGGAGGAACTAGGCTTGTTTTGCTGTTGCTTTGTTGCTGTTGTTCTGTTGCTGTGTTGTTCTGTGAACATGGCGGAATGCTATAATGGTGGTGGAATATCTGTCAGCACATGTGGGCTGCTTCAGGACATCCTAAGTTGTGTTGGTTGTTGATGCAGACACAGCATTTCGCTACGCAAACACGAGGAATCCTGCAGATGTTGGAAATTCAAGCAACACGCATCAAAGTTGCTGGTGAACGCAGCAGGCCAGGCAGCATCTCTAGGAAGAGGTAGAGTCGACGTTTGGGCCGAGACCCTTCGTCAGGACTAACGAACTTCGTTACTCCTGAGGAAGCGTCTCGGCCCAAAACGTTGACTCTACCTCTTCCCAGAGATGCTGCCTGGCCTGCTGCGTTCATCAGCAACTTTGATGTGTGTGACAGCATTTCACTATATGCTTCAAATATACATGTGATAAATAAATTAATTAATCTGCATCTGAAGCTAGTTTGTTTGCATGTCATACGTAAGTATACTGAGGTAGTTAAAAGAAATAACATTTACAGAATGCAGAACATAGTGTTAGAGAAAACATGCAGTGCAGGAAGTCAAACAACATGCAAAACCCATGACAAGATAGACTGGGAGACCAAGTTTGTCCTTATTTATAGGAGATCTGTTCAAGAGTCTTATAACAGCAGGATAGGAACTGTCCTTGAGCCTATGGTACATGTTCTCAATCTTTTGTATCTTGCGCCCGATGGAAGAGGGGAGAAGAGAAAATGACTATGGTTGGAATGTAAATTAGCTTACATATTTTCTACATTACAACAGCAACCGAACTCCACTGTGTATAAGCTGGTTCTAGAGCCCCAAGAGTTTGAAAGACATTATGTAAGTGGGAGTCTTAAATGCTTCAAAATGCTAAACTCTGCATTCTGTTTTTCTTTTTGGAATCTTGGTGTACTTATTTATAGGTCTGATGTCTGTCGACAAGTGTGGTTTGCCTGGCAAGTTGAAGTTGTGGTGCTTGCAGTACGGACTGATGCCACGGATAATGTGGCCACTAACTGTCTATGAAGTGGCAATGTCCCATGTTGAGGCAATGGAACGGAAGATCAACAAGTATGTGAAGAAGTGGCTTGGAGTACCGAGCGGCCTCTCCAATGTTGTAATCCACAGTAGCCAGACAAAGCTTACCATCCCTGTGCAATCCCTTGTTGAAGAGGTCAAGGTAGCCAAGGTAAGATCATTCTTGATGCTTCGAGACTCAAAAGACTCTGTCATCAAGAACACCCAGTCAGATGTGAGATCAGGCAGGAAGTGGTCAGCCCGTGTAGCAGTTGATGAGGCAGAGTCTAGATTGAAGCACAAGGAGACAGTTGATGCTATCCAGCTAGGCCGCCAGAGACTTGGATGGACAACCCACAAGTGGTGTTCATCTTCTACAGGTAAGGAGCGCCGTGAGCTTGTAACACAAGAAATACGAGAGGAGAAAGGGGAGAAGGGGTTAGCTAAAACAGCTGGCCTGGCCAAACAAGGGGCTTGGACCTGATGGGAAAGTGTTGAACAACGACATCTATCTTGGAATGTTCTGTGGCAGATGGAACCGCTCCGCATTTCTTTTCTGTGCAGACCAGCGTACGATCTGCTCCCAACACCTGCCAACCTCAGCACCTGGTATGAAGATAAGACAGACAGGTGTGCTTGGAGGAATAACAACGTTCTCAAAGTTGCAAAAGAAGCGGTTGAGCAGAGAGTACTGCAGCACAACTTATCTCATGCCCCATGCTGCACAGAACATCACATATCATTTGTGAAAGAAGGCTCCAAGTCAAGGGTGTACAGCGCAGGCTCACGATCAAGCATACTTTCTTCAGCCAATGATTGGTGTGTCAAGGCTGACCTGGACGGGAAAGGCAGTTTCCCGGAGCAAATAGCTTTCACCACATTGTGTCCAGATATAATCGTATGGTCTGACACCAGTAGAGAAGTGGTTATTGGTGAACTCACAGTCCCCTGGGAAGACAACATCGATGAAGCCCATGAGCGCAAGTTAAACAAGTATGCAGAATTAAGATCAGAGTGCAGAGACAGAGGGTGGAAGGTCTCATACTATCCGTTTGAAGTAGGCTGCCGTGGGTTTATTGCATTCACTTTCCAGAAGTGGCTGCGTGACCTTGGCTTCACTAGAAGAGAGATCAAGTCAACCAGCAGGGCTGCAGCTGAGGCAGCAGAGAAAGGATCAGCGTGGGTGTGGACCAAGTATGTCCAGAGGGGCAGATAGTCAGACAGAGTATACATCTTTTGCAAACCCTTCAGTAGTTTCATAGACACATGAAGAGTAGACTATCTTTTGGATGGAAGCGACTAACAACTCTGATAGAGGCAGATGCCAAGTTTTTAAGCTCACCAGTGGGAGGTGGTGCTTTATCACTGCTGGCCCACCACCTCGAGGGAGTCTTGATCATAAGCGGGCCGAAACTCCTGAAGACAGGTGGCAGATCAACTGATGATCCCACTGGTGATAGCACAGGACAGTTAACATCTTAGTCCACGTGTATTTTCAATTCTGGCATGATCTGCCTGGATGGTAGATGAAGTTTTTAACTCTATCTCAGTAAACGTGACAATAATAAACCAGACACAATAACAATACCAATTACATTGCTTAGATGAGATTACTTGTGTTGACTTTTGGATGGGACATTCAACTAACCTCTGTATGGGCTGCTTTTAATGCCTATGTACATTTTGAAAGTATAAGACTTATACCCAGTGACTTGGATAATATTTGTCTTTGAATCAACACCAATAAAACATAGTTGTTATCAATTAAACAAATTAAATTAGATTATATTAAATGTATTTATAACATGTACATCAAAATATACACAAATGTTTCATTTGAGTCTACGCCCAATATGGTCCGAGATTGTGTCCACCAGTTTCACCACGCATCCGGCACAAAAATAACATGTCTATTACTTATTAACCCTAACCATAACCATATGTCTTTGGAATATGAGAGGAAACCGGATCACCCGGATCACCCTTAAAGGCAGTAGCAGGAATTGAACCCTCAGCACTCTTTGCTATTGCTATGAAATGTTGTACTATATGCTACACTACGAGGGCTTACTGTACAGATATTGTTTGCTGCATTTCCTACATTACAGCAGTATCTACATTAAAACAAAATCTTTATTGACCAGAGAAGGACCAGAATTGAATGTAAAAGGTGCTATGTAAATGCATCACCTCTTTCCTTACAAATCAATAAGGCTCCTGCTTCAGTGATGTTCATTATGGGAGCGTTCATATTAGACCCTGGTTTCGTAGAGTCAAAGGGTCTTGTCAGCCTATTTTTAAGTAAATATAATTCATATCAGACCCTGGTTTTGTAGAGTCAAAGGGTCCTGTCAGCCTATTTTTAAGCCAATATAATTCTTTTTTACCTGAACTATCTCTGCTAGGGATCCATCAAAGAGAAAATCAGAGGAAGATTGCTCTCAGATCAGAAGAAATTCTGCTTTGTAGGCAGTACTGAGTGTCTGTCACTTCTCATTCATCTTTCACAAGATCATCACTGGCAATCCTTACACTTCAAAAAGAGAGAGAGAGAGAGAGAGGAACGAGAAGAAAGAGTTCAAACAGAGGGACAGAGCCAAGAAATGGGTAGGACACCTTTCCAAAGGAAAGGAAAATAGAATTAAACAGGAATTTTGTTAACAGCAATGATTTGGGGTGCCATGATATCATAGCAGTTAGTGCAACACCATTACAGCTTAAGGCGTCAGAGTTTGGAGTTCAATTCTGACGCTGTCTGTAAGAAGTTTTGTATGTTCCTTCCTGTGAGCATGTTGGCTTCCTATAACAGTCCAAAGACGTAGCGGATAGTAGGTTAATTGATCATTGTAAATTGTCCTGTGATTAGGGTGAAGTAGGTGGGTCATTGGCCGGAAGGGCCTGTTCCATGCTGTATCTTTAAATAAGTAAAATAGATTCCAAAAGTTGTTAAATTAACAGTGTTAAAGAATGAACTTGGTTAATGCAAATTGAGCAAAGACGTCAGCATCAAAAAAATCACATAATCTCAGCCTTAGAGATATCAGTCACACTTAACAAGACTTGACTCCCATAAATAAGTACAAATGACGAAAGGTGCTGACATGACCTTTGGTATAAGTCAGACCCTTTCTCTCTGCTCCCTTCAAACTAGCAATTTATCAAATCCAACAAAGCTAGACCAATTAAGGAACCAGATTATTGCATCTAGCATTTAAAACTAATTTGAGATCATAACTCATTGAAACCTATGGAATATTGAAATGCCTAGATAGTGTGAACGTGGAGAGGATGATTCCGAAAGTGAGGGAGTCTAAGACCAGAGGGCACTGAATATAAGAACGTCTCTTCAGAACAGAGATGAGGAGGAATTTCTTCAGCCAGTGGGTGGTGAATCTGTGGAATTCATTGCCACAGACAGCCGCAGAGGCACATTAGGTACTTTTAAAGTGGAAGTTGATAGGATCTTGATTAGTAAGGGTGTCAAAGTTTACAGGGAGAAGACAGGAAAATGGGCTTGAGAGGGATAATAAATCAGCCATAATAGAAAGGCAGAGCAGAGTTGATGGGCTGAATAGCCTATCTCTGGTAGATAGATAGATAGATAGATAGATATATTTTATTGATCCCGAGGGAAATTGGGTTTCGTTACAGCCGCACCAACCAAGAATAGAGCATAAATATAGCAATACAAGAACCACAAACAATCAAACAACAATATACAAACTATGCCAGATGGAAATAAGTCCAGGACCAGCCTATTGGCTCAGGGTGTCTGACCCTCCACGGGAGGAGCTGCAAAGTTCAAAGGCCACAGGCAGGAACGACCTCCCGTGGTGCCCAGTGTTGTATCTCGGTGGAATATGGCTGGAGTCCAACAGCAAAAAGTTCAATATCTGGTCTACAAACACATTCCTCAATCGTAATATGACCAGGATTACACCATCTGTTGTTAACCAGAACAGTAAGCCCCCAACTCCTTTACGCTTACCGCTTTCAGTGCACTTCCGGTCAGCCGGAACGGTCTGGAAGCCATCCATGGAAAAGTTTTGATCGGGTATGTCCTTGTGCAGCCCCATTTCAGTAAAACACATAACACTGCACTCCCGAAATGTTCTCTGACTCCTGGCTGGCGCCGTCAACTCGTCCATTTTATTACTCACCGAACTCCTCTTCTCCATAAGTCTCTGTTGTCTCGACCCGGTCCTCTTTCCTCGCCTTTGTGATCCCCCTCTGCATCCTCTGTGTGTTTTCCTCCAGATTTCAGCCGGGGTGTCCGCTGCTCTGCTTGCTAAATCGGCCGGCATAAGCGCAATCATCTGGTCCCTGGAATAAACAATGCGACCATACTGCTGCCCCGCTAATGAGACGTGTCCGAATGTAACTATTTCCAGCGCTAAAAACCCAAATAAAACTCTCTCCACCAGCATGTGAGAGAGGGTGCAGCTTCAATGTGTTACCATGGAAAAAAAACAACAAATAACGTAAGTTAAAAAAGTAAGAAGAAAAAAGTAAGAATACTAGTCGGAATGGCTGTAACAGGCTGCGTGCAAGACCGGTGCATGCGCACTATGTCATATGTCATATGTCTGAATAGCATGCAAACAAAAACTTTTCACTGTATCTCAGTAGATGTGACTGTGCTGACTGTGAATGAAGTCATCAGAGAGACACTGAAGCTGGTGACTGAGAAGTCTTTATTCAGCACAACAAGCAGACATCATTCTGGAGACATTCTCAGTCGAGGTTCACAAACCCAAACGTACTTCACGTTTTTATATCACTTAAGATTAAAAGTAACAGTGAGTGATTCAGTAAGATTTCAATAGTTACAATGACGTTGTTGACTGATTGCTCCCTAACATACCCTCCTCTTGGCCCCTGGACAGAAATCTGTCCCAGGAAGGCTAAGCTTTGAGGAACTTTATGTGGGTTCAGTGTAAACACCCTTCACTTTGGATCCCTTCACCAATTACTAACCTAAGTGAACCTAAAGCTACACATATGGCTATCAGTCTTTAGGCAACCAGTCTTTAAACTTTATTCATGGTTTGCTAACACTCACTCTCTCTCTCTCTGTCTCATGGTTATCTATAAGAATGCGCAGACACGGTGATAAAATGCTTCAGAAGTTTGATCATGTCCTCTTCGTCCCTTCAATTGGATAGTTAGAAGTATCAGTAGTGGCTGTCAGTAGTTAACTCTGTGGAAAGGGTCACAGCAAGGTAACTTTGTTTCAGGTGCACAGGCAAAAGTTCACATTCCATGCAATGACAGAAGTTTATTAAAACGATCTTGACAACCAGTCTTTTTGATCGAGCTATTGGAGGGGTTGGGGGTCTCTATTTGAATAGCAGCAGAAGCATCGCCCCGGTGACACTCCTCCCAGGCTATCCTTTCAGTCATTGTTCCTCCTGCTGAAAGGGCCGAGCTTATTTGTGTCCACTCCTCATTCAGCTGAGGTGATTGTCCTCTGGCGCTGTGTGCAATTTCTTTTCACTTTCTCGGTCTGCCTTTCCAACGAGGTTGTGGAGCTGGATGTCTCTGCCTGAACTCGGATCCCTTCAAATCTATTTTCCCCAATATCTTTCTATTCTGATCTATATAACTAATCATCTACCTCCAAAAACCAGCCTTCATTACAAAAGTATAGTTACAGTTATACTTTAAACTTTATTCATGGTTTGCTAACACTCTCTCTCTCTCTCTCTCTCTCTCTCTCTCTCTCTCTGTCTCTCTATCTTCTGCATCTGCATTTCTGTTCTCTTTTATCTGTAGGTTCTCCATCAGGCATGGTCAGATGTGACACAGCAGGCTGATGATCATCACTTAGATTCACTGTAATGACTCTGCTAATGGCTAGACTTGATCCCTTGTTCTTTCTGTGAGGCAACAAGGGGGGTGAGTCATCTAATTTAACCTGAGTCCATTGTTTCCACTGGGTGCCTCAGCGGGTCTGTAGAAAAAAAAAGTGACATTTGTTAGAAGCACTGCCTGTGGTTCTATCCACAAGGGAGTGAACTCTGTCTTTTCAGGCAGATCCCTTACCATGACTTAGCTTCCCGGCTGTGGGAGAATGTCTTCTCTCCCCTTTGGCTCTCTCTGATCAGCAAAATGTTGTTGTTGTTTCGCTCAGTCCCTCAACACTTTAAGCTGGTTACAGAGGTCCTTTAGATACTGGGTCATTTTATCCCTTTTGGTTCTAGTTTCTCTGCAACCCTTAATCACCTCATAAGGGAGTCGAATTGCTTGCCCCGTCAGTAATTTATAGGGCGTTTTGGATATGCTCGCAGCCTTAAAGGTAAGAGAAACGTATACAATATACATCCTCAAATGCTTCTTTTAAACCATCCACGGAAAACAGAGTGTCCCCAAAGAATGAATGACAGTTAAATGTTAGAACCCCACAACCCCCCCAGCTCCCCTCTTCCCGCGTGGAAGCGGCAGCGAGCAATGATCCCCCTCCCCCCACTGGCAAAAAAAAGCATTGGTACCCGTCACCAAGCACTCAAGCGTGAGCAAAGCAACAACAAAGACACAGACCTGCAGTACTCCAAAGACTATTTGTTCACCCGGTATTCAACATACGACAGGCTCTCTCTCACTCTCCCTAATAAGGAAGAAAAAGATGTCTCCATTTCACAGCGAGAGGGGAGACATAACAAACAACTGGCTGGTTTAAGATGATAAAAATCCGTTGCATCGTTTTTTCTGAGCACTGTGCCCAAAGATCTCGGGCCTCTGGGTCAGGGTCTTCAAAAGGGAAAAACAGAGATATTAGAGATGGAAATAGAGCTGTTTCCGAAGATGCAAACAAAGGAGTCGCCATTGATCCTCCTGAGCTCCTCCCTTATCAGGATCTCTGTCAATATATCAACTCATGTCTTTCCTGTCTCTGTTATTGCTTGAGCTCAGGTAGTTTTGATATCTTGGTTCATCCTTTCTACCATTCCTGAGCTCTGAGGGTGGTAGGGTATGTGGAATCGTTGTCGAATCCCTAACAGCTTGCACATTTCCTCCATCACTTTCCCTGTGAAATGTGTTCCCTGATCCAAGTCTACCCTGGCTGGAGACTCCCACCTCGGGGGGATTTCCTGAGCTAAAATCTATGCCGCTGTGCAGGCGGTACAAGCTCTAGTTGGGAAAGCCTCTACTTACCGGGTGAATTGATCCATGATCACAGCAGTAGCTTTTCCTCCTGCATTTTGGCAGAGGCCCTGTGACATCCATCTGGATAATTTCCTAGGGCCCCTTCGGCTGTGGGTTGTTTGCTAACTACACCTTTACGCTCTTATTGGGGTTACGCTGGGCACAAATGACCCAATGGCAACAGAATTTCTCAACGTCTTTGCCCATCCCTGGTCACAACCAGGCTTACCAGAGTGTTGTGATAATGCAGTGCTTCCCTCATGATATAACCTCAGTAGTTTCAGCCTAAAACATGAGTCCAGCTACCAGATGGTTCTTCCTTTGCTCTCTCCCCCCTCCATTTCTCCTTCTCCTCTGCCTCCACCTCTTTATATAATTTTACTAAACTGGCTTCAGTAGTTTCTTCCTGGGCACTTGCAATTCCAGTTGCCTCTTGTTCTCCTGCTGCCATTTTGCCTTGATGTCTGCCCACTCATTCCCGTTCTGCTCTTTACTCTTCCCTTACTGTTGAGCCTTAACTTTAATCACTGCATCTCTGCTGGCAACGTCATTCCTTGTACCAGTTCACGCATTAGGTGCCATACTGAATACCGGTCCCTGTTGAGGTTACAGACCCTCGTCATTCTCACACCATCAGATAATCATGCACTACCCCAAAAGCATACCTGCTGTCTACTTATAAATATTTACTCCTTGCTGTAGCACAATGCTTCTATCTGAGCCACCAGTTCCGCCACCTGAGCTAGGCAACCGTCTGGCAGTGCTCCTGAAGCTAATTCCTCACCTGTCTCCTTCATCACGCCCCAACCAGTCCATGGCCTTCCATCTGTGTACCTCCGAGACCCATCTATAAAAATTTCCTCTGCTTCCCTTTCCGGAGGTGTTTCCCTCAAACCGATATCTTCCTCCTGCTCTATTTCCGCTATGGTGCTTGCAGAATTCATTCTGGTGTCCCTTGCTACTGTCACTGACTTTTTTTTGGCGATAAGATCTGCCTCTGCTGTCAGTGACTGTCAACAGCCTCCTTGTATTCAGGAGCTCTACAATGGGATGGAGAGCGTGCAGTATGAGTTGCCCCTTCAGCACAACAGGTTCGCTTACTCACACCACCTACACTGCACAGTCTATTGACACTACACAGTGGGGAAGCCCATAAGACCATAAGACAGAGAAGCAGAATTAGGCCATTCAGCCCATCAAGTCTGCTCCACCATTCCATCATGGCTGATCCAGGATCCCACTCTACCCCGTATACCTGCCTTCTCGCCATATTCTTTGATGCCCTGACCGACCAGGAAATGATCAGCTTCTGCCTTAAGTATACGCATGGACGTGGCCTCCACTACAGTCTGTGGCAGAGCATTCCACTGATTTACCACACTCTGACTGAAAAAAGCCCTCCTTACCTCTGTTCTAAAGGGTTGCCCCTCAGTATAAAGGCTGTGCCCTCTAGTTCTGGATACTCCCACCATAGGAAACATTCTCTCCACATCCACCTTACCTAGTTCTTTCAACATTCGGTAGGTTTCAATGAGATACCCCCGCATTCTTCTAACTTCCAGTCTGTACAGGTCCAAAGCTGCCAAACGGTCCTCATATTTTAACCCCTTCATTCCCAGAATCATGCTCATGAACCTCTTCTGGACTCTCTCCAATGGCAACATACCCTTTCTGTGATATGGGTCCAAAACTGTTGAGAATACTTTAAGTGCGGCCTGACTAGTGTCTTATAAAGGCTCAGCATTATCTCCTTTCTTTTATATTCTATTCCTCTTGAAATAAATGCCAACATTGCATTTGCCTTCTTTACCACAGACTAAACTTATAAATTAACCTTCTGGGAGTCTTGCACAAGGACTCCTAAATCCCTCTGCACCTCTGAAGCTTGAATCATCTCCTCATTTAGATAATAGTCTGCACTATTGTTCCTTTTACCAAAATGCATTATCACACATTTCCCAACGCTGTATTCCATCTGCCACTTTTTTGCCCATTCTTCCATTTTGACTAAGTTCTGTTGCAATCACATTGCTTCCTCAGCATGACCTATTCCTTCACCTATCGTCATATCATCCACAAACTTTGCCACAGAGCCATCAATTCCATTATCTAAATCATTGACGAATGATATGAAAAGCAACGGTCCCAATACTGACCCCTGAGGAAAACTACAACAGGTACCCTCTCTCATTGCTGCAGTAAAGGTGAAAGAGCTGAGCCGCAGCTGGTAACCCTAGTGCAGGTGCAGAGAGCAGGGCTTTCTTGATATCTGTAAAAGCCTTTTCCTCATTTGGCCCTCAGTTTACTTCCTTCAGAGGGGGCGTCTCTTCTTTGATTAAGGCCTATATCAAAGGCTCTAATGAAAAGAACACTGGCATGAAATTATGGCTGAAACTGAATAGTTATCTTTCTCACTCCCCTTATGTTGACTGGACAAGGCATGGAGCTGATGGCAGAGAGTCTGTCATTTGACACGTCCCTCCTGTTCTGCAATATTATGCATCCTAGGCACTATACAGTTTGTTTCCCTACCTAAGCCTTGTGTGGGATGATATTAAACACCTCATTCCACAGTATTTCTAAAACACTGGCTATTGCCCCCAAGTGAACTAGTTTATCCACCGAGGGAATTAGTAGATCATCTACATATCGAAAGATAGTTGAGTGGTAGGATTTTAAATTGTCTGTGCCATGAGCCACTGTGGAACCCCTGATGGAGTCAGGTCCATGTACGTTACTGCCCATCCAAGGTGAAGGGAAATCAGAAATCAGTCTTAGGACTCAGATGCTAATGGGAGCTCCAAAATCCATTACCAATGTTCAGGACTGAGAAAATGTTATGTTCTTGGGACAGGCCATTCAGGATTGTGCAGGTCAGGGCACAATGGGATGCCATCTCGGTGTGGTCTTTCTGAGGACTGTATAATCTATTGTTAAGGGATATGATCCATTTGGTTTCTTTACTGGCCATATTGGCAAGTTAGTGAGTGATGAAGTCTCTCTTAATATGCCTTAGTGTTTTAGTTCCTTCACTATACTTTGGTCATGTCAGTGCATCAGCTTTAATGGGATATTATTTATGGGGTTTATGTAGATCCCCCTTTATTTTAACTTGGTTTACCTTTACCTGACCACACTCTTGCTTGTTTCAAGCTCACACCTCTGGGACCTCCTGGCAAAGTAACCCAGAGACACAATCCTGGCTCCAGTCTCTGATGAATGGTGTGGCTAGGTTATGGACTCTGTTAGTTGTACGTGTTTACTGCCCCTGGCTTGTCCATGGTATTTCTCCCTTTCCAGAGTCTAGAACAGCACCTGCCTCCATTAGGATGTCTATTCCAAGGATAGTACCTTCATTATTTGGACAGACCCAGAAATACAACAGAACCTGCACTCCACCAATTTTGAGTATCTGTGATTTACTTCTTTCTGTCTTCCCCCTACACCCGTGTTATAAATAGCCTCTCAAGTCATTGGCAAGGGTAGATCTGTTGTTGATACCCTCTCTCACCTTACCTGTCCATCACCTCCCTCTGGTGCTTCTCACCTAACAACCCCCCTTTTCTTTCTTCCATGGCCTTCTGTCCTCTCCTATCAGATTCCCCCTTCTTCAGTCCTGTATCCCTTCAACAATCAATGTCCCAGCTCTTTACTTCACTCATCGATGCCCCCGTCCACCCCGGTTTTGCCTGTCACCTCGTGGTTCTTCCGCCCCTCCCCACACTTCCTTGCTCTGACCTCCCATCTTCTTTTCCAATCCGGATGAAGGGTCTCGGCCTGAAATGTCGACTGTACTCTTTTCCGTAGATGCTGTCTGGCCTGCTGAGTGCCTCCAGCATTTTGTGTGTCTTGCAGGGCAATAAAGCAGCAGTCATTCTGTCATGTATATTTACAAGAAAGAACATAGTGCCTGGAATCACATAATGTACAATAATAGAGATACAGAAGGAAAAGGATAAATACAGGGGAAAGCGAGACAGTGTACAAGTACAGCTAAATCAGACTGAAGGACAATTAGAACATTTAAGGAGAGAGAGAGACAAGGATTAAAAACAGGCAGAACAATTCAAACAATGCAAGAATGAATTAGTAGTCGGGGACCTGGGCAAATTGAGAGGTAAATGTGATAAGGACCAGCAAGTAGGTGCTCGCTGGACAGCTGATGAAGGTGATGAGGGAAATTGGGAAGCACTGGACAATGGAGTCGACAAATGGGACACAAGCAGGAGAGGTTATACCCAGTGCTGCCTGTCAGAATGGCACCTATCGAGACCAGGCAGTGACAAGCTCAGAACCCCAATGATCTCAGCCAGGAGCTGCACTCATCACCAATATCCACGAGCCCTTCACCCCAGGGGAATAGCAGAGAACTCTATCTGAACTGTCCTCACTTAGACTTGCATGTGGCAATGCAGAGTTTTGAGGTAAGTCAGAAGAAATGATCGAAATCCACCGGATGCACCCCAAAGATTTGCTCATATAAGTTTAAGCTAAATGCCTGAGAAATACATGGGACAGAATGACTCCTGGGATGCAGGGTGGAAAATGGGTAACTAGTGGGAATGGAAGTACTAAGGAAAGATATTGGAACTTTAAGGAAGAAGAGAGGCAGCGACTTGGAGATGGAGGAGGTAAATGAAAATGATAATGCCAGTTGTTCAGAACCTGCCATGGTCTACGCAGAGTGAAAATACTGGGCTTATGATGAATATTTGGGCCTGGGAAATCCAAGGAGGGATGATCCATTCTTTCTGAAAATGCTCAAAGCAGGCTGAGCTCAGCCTTCCAGGAGGTATACTCTTGGGGATAACAGTGGAATCCACCTACCCCACAATAGTTTCGTGGGTCCTGGAAATAGATTAAGAGAGAGATTAAAAGATTAAGAGGGTCATAAGGTGACAGTAGTAGATGTAGCTGCTGTGAAGATGCAAGGATCTTGTTTTGTTTGCCACTGACCAGGGTACTTAGCGAGGGATTACTGCACTAGACATAGGAGGGCAAAGGAGATAATATGTGACCACTACGGTTTCCCAGGCCACAGCTGAAGACAGTGTCCTAAAAGGGGAAGGAGACATGAGAGTCACCAACCAAGACAGGGAGAGACCACAACAGAACCTAAGTCCTGAATCGTCTCTGTCCAGTCTGATTGCTAACCTTGAAAAGACAACCTTCAGACGATGGCTCCCGTTGTCAGCTCTGGTGACCCATGGATGTACACAGAGGGGCATTGTTGTTAATGGTCACAGCAGCATCGGTATCGATAACGGACCTCCCCTTACCAATGACTTAAAAGCCTATTTATAATATGGGAACAAGGGGAAGACCAGTGAAGGCAGAAAGAAGTGAGTCACAGACACTCAAAATTGGTACCAGTGTATTTCTGGGTCTGTCCAAATAATGAAGGTACTATCTTTGGAATAGATATCCTAAGGGAGTCAGGTGCTATTACAGACTTTGGAAAGGAGAAATAACATGGACAAGCCAGGGGCAGTGGGCATGTACAACCAATAGAGTACACAACCTAGGCAGCATAGCTGCAGCCATACCATTCATCAGGGACTGGAGCCAGGATTGTGTCACTGGTCAGAAGTCAGAAGTTCCCAGAGGTGTGGGCTGGGAACAAGCAAGAGTGTGGTCAGGTAAAGGTAGATCCAGTAAAAATAGATGGATATCTACATAAAGCTCATAAATAATATCCCACAAAAGCTGATGCACTGACAGCTAACCAAAGTATCATGAAGGAACTAAAACACCAGGGGATATTAAGAGAGACCTTCGTAAGAGAAGAAACATCCTCTCCACATCCATTCTATCTAGGCCTTTTAATATTTGATAGGTTTCAATGAGATCCTCTCTCATTCTTCTAAATTCCAGCAAGTACTGGCCCAGAGCCATCCTTTCTTATTGTTATTATTGCTTATTATTATCACATGTACTAAGGTACAGTGAAAATCTTGTCTTGCATGCTGTCCACACAGATGAACTCATCACAACAGTGCATTGAGGCAGTGCAAAGTAAAACAATAACAATGCAGAATAAAGGTTTCTGGTACAGAGAAAGCATAGTGCAGGTAGACAATAAGGTGCCAAGTCACAATGAGGTAGACTTTGAGGTCAAGAGTCCATTTTATCATTCCAGGGAACCACTCAATAGTCAATAAACAGCAGGGTCATTGAAACTCGTGGTAAAAGATTTTAAATTTTTGTTTCTTCAGCCAGATGGGAAAGAGAAGAGAGAATATCTGGGGTGGCTGGGATTTTTGATTATGAAAGTGACAAAGCAAAGAAAAGTGTGTAAGGGGTTTCTTGTTTTATGCTACTGCGAAGGTTAACAAAATGGCTTCTTTGTTATGTTATAATTAAAATAGCTTTCCTGTAATATTAGCAGCAATGTAAGGAGTTTTCTCTCTCTCTCTCTCTCTGCTTGTTTGGGTTATATTATTGATAAGAGGAAGAACGAACCAATTGGGTTAGATGTTATTCTTTCTTGTGTGTCTGTAAGCTATTGTGTTTCTTGGGATTTGGGGCAGAAGGCACGATGGAGACAGGGAGAGGAGACGCGATGCTGAGACCCTGGGCGGCAGGACCAACTTTGAGCGGGAGCCCGGGGCCCAGGGTTTTTGGCGAGGAGAGGAGATGAATACAGACTCATGTGGAGCGTCTGGTCGACCTCTGTGGTTGATCCCCGGCAGCAGGTCAAGGGGGTCAGAAGGGATCGAGTGGTGGAAAGAGGACTCTGTTAAATGAGCTCCTACTGTTGTGCACGAAGTGGTGGAATTTTGATAAGTTTGGTGCCTTTTATTTTCCTTTTATATTTTATCTCTATTAATTACATAGTTCCAGTAAGATCTATAAAGGGTAATCGTTTAATCGCATATGGTGCATTGTCTGTTATTTGGCGGGGTGGGGTACCTCAAACAGCATCCACACAAACTTGATTACCCAGTTTGGTGGGGCTGAAGGCTGCTCCCCCTAGACAAAAGCCAGTTGGGCTACAGGTGGAAGTATCAGAATCAAAATCAGGTTTAATATCACTGACATATTTTGTGAAATTTGCTGTTTTGCAGCAGCAGGACAATGCAAAACACAAAAAACCTATAAATTACAATTTTATATATACTGTTAGAGGATTTGCTACCGATCAAACACAAGGTAGGCGAAGACCTCAAAACTAGTTACCGTCTTTATTTTGTGAATTTACGAGGAGCCGTTCCTCACAAAGTAAGGTTACAATTCAAATTTATACAGTAAATCTAATCACACTAGGTCAGCCGGTCTCCAGACACTTTTTCCACAATTTACATAAAATGAGCACCTATACAATTGGTTACCCATCGCACAGAGTACCAAACAAGCCATTAATCACGATGCCTCTCAGACGATTAGCACCTACACAATTGGTTCCTCATTGATGACATGATCTATTATTAGTTAGTACAAGGAAGATAGACCCATTCTAATCATGCTATCCTCATGATTCTGTTAACCCTTAGTCCTCAAGCTTAACTTTTCCTCCACATATACATATTTTTAAAAAATTAAATAGGGGAGGGAACGTCGACTCAGACCATGAGAGGCCTGAGTCGGGCATTTTCATGCCTTACAAGGTGTAGATTCGAATAAATTAAATTAGTAATGCAAAATGAGAACAAAATAGTGAAGTAACGTTCTTGGATTGGTTCATAATCCATTCAGAAATCTAATAGCATAGGGGAAGAAGCTATTCCTAAAATATTGAGTATGTGTTTTCAGGCTGCAGTACCTCCTCCCTGATGAAAGCAATGAGAAGCAGGCATGTCCTGGGTGATGGCCATCCCTAATGATGGATGTCATCTTTCTGAAGCATTGCCGTTTGAAGATATCCTCGATTCAGGGGAGACTAGTGACCGTGATGGAACTGGTTTGCCACCGTCTGCAGGTTTTTCTGGTGCCATGTATTGGCCCCTCCAGACCAGACAGTGACACAAGCAGTTAACTTGCTCAGCAAGTAATTGCAGGCATTGGCAAAAGATGTCAGCAGTTCCACAAAACAGGAGGGATATTATAGTGTCTGTGGATGTCTATGTTGCTGTGAGCCTTCTTGCTCAAACGATGCAGAATTAACAAGAACAACACACACAAAATTCTGGAAGAACTCAGCAGGTCAGGTAGCATCCACGGAGGGAAACAAACAGGAAAGGTTTTGGGCTAAAACTTTATCAGGACAATAACAAGAAAATATCCATCACTGAAAGCAGCCATTCACAAACTAATTAAGAGCGTCTAGTCCAACAATGTATTTGGGGTATACTCACATTCATATTTAATATGCAATTTCCTCTTGAAAATAATAAGCCCATATAAATAATCAACCATCTACACATAGTAACATATACCCCCAGATATCTATTTACATAAATAATGTTTCACAATTAACTAATTATTAGCAAAGACAGACATAAATTTACTTAGTTTCTTAATCTTCTCATCCAGTAAACTCTTCAGTGCAAGCTGCATTTAACATCTCTGAAGTGTCTATTTCAGGCATTAGTTATTCCACTAAATCAGCTCTTCATGCAAGTCTCATACACATTTGGTCTGGCATCCTGATCTATAATTGTTGTATTAGCATAATTATCTTCATTCCTTTGAGCACACTGTATGCGGTGCACAGTTTACATAAAGTTTATCATGTCTAATAATTTATATTAATAACTACAACAAATGCTAAAATATAATGTATTCACCACAATTCTAAATGGTAACACACTGGACTATGGTGGCCTTTTTATACCTTCCGCCTTCTTGTTTCTTTATCAGTCTACTTTGTATCTAATCACTCTCCCTCTCTTCCAATTGTTAAACTGTGCTTTTCTCCTTTTCCTTTCTTTGCAGGATCTTTTAAGGTCAGTTTCCACACTGCTGTGCAGAGGTGTACCACACAATAAGAAGATCGATGATCTCGGCTAAACCTTTCATTGCTCATTGGTAAATGAAATTCTTACACTGATTCCTGGGATAGGGGGATTATTCTATCAAGAAAGATTAAATAGCCTGCTCCTGTTTCCCTGGTGTTTAGGAGGCTGAAAGAGCATAAACAAATGTTATTACATTGCTGGACAGATATTATTACAGGGGGAAGCATGGAACTACAAAAGTTAGCATGCCACTTTACACAACATAAAAACCTAAGAACATAAGAAATAGGAGCAGGAGTAGGCCATCTGGCCCATCGAGCCTGCTCTCCCATTCAATAAGATCATGGCTGATCTGGCCATGGACTCATCTCCACCTACCTGCCTTTTCCCCTAAACCCTTAATTCCCCTACTATGCAAAAATCTATCCAACTTTGGCTTAAAAATATTTACTGAGGTAGCCTCCACTGCTTCATTGGGCAGAGAATTCCACAGATTCACCGCTCTCTGGGAAAAGCAGTTCCTCCTCACCTCTGTCCCGTACCTACCCCCCTGAATCTTGAAGCTATGACCCGTAGCTCTAGTCTCACCAAGCAGTGGAAGCAACTTTCCTGCCTCTATCTTATCTATCCCTTTCATAATTTTATACATTTCTTTAAGATCTCCTCTCATTCTTCTGAATTCCAATGAGTACTGTCCCAGGCGACTCAACCTCTCCTCATAGTCTAAACCCTCATCTCTGGAAAAAACCTGCTGAACCTCCTCTGTACCGCCTCTAATGCCAATATATCCTTCCTCAAGTAAGGAGACCAGAAATTCACACAGCACTCCAGGTGCAGCCTCTCCTGTACCCTGTACAGTTGCAATATAACCTCCCTGCTCTTAAATTCAATCCCTCTAGCAATGAAGGCCAACATTCCATTTGCCTTCTCGATAACTTGCTACATCTGCAAACTAACCTTTTATGATTCACGCACAAGCACTCTCAAGTCCCTCGGCACAGCAGCATTTTTTACCATTTAAATAATAAACGGCTCTTCCATTTTTCCTTCCAAAGTAGATTACCTCACATTTACCGCCATTGTATTCCATCTGCCAGACCCTTGCCCACTCACTTAACCTATCTATATCTCTTTGCAGACTCTCCGTATCTTCTGCACAATTTGCTTTTCCACTCAATTTAGTATCATCAGCAAACTTAGATACACTATACTCGGTCCTCTCTTCCAGACTGTTAATGTATATTGTGAACAGTTGCGGGGTCAGCACCGACCCCTGCAGCACACTGTCAGCATTGATTGTCAACTGGAGTAACACCCATATATCCCAACTCTCTGCTTTCTATTAGTTAAATGCTAATCCATCATCCATGCTCTATCCATGCTAATACATCAACCCCAACTCTATACATCCTTATCTTATGGATGCCATTTATCCGGCACCTTATCGAAAACCTTCTGGAAATCCAAGTAAATAACATCCATCTGTTCCCCTTTATCCACTGCACTGGTTATATCCTCAAAGAAATCCAGTAAGTTTGTCAAACAGGAACTGCCTTTGATGAATCCAAGCTGCATCTGCCTGAGGAATCAATTTCTTTCCAGATGCTTCGCTATTTCTTCTTTAATGATAGCTTCAAGCATTTCCCCAACTACAAATGTTAAACTAATTGGCCTATAGTTACATACGTTTGCCTACATCCGTTCTTGAACAGTGGTGTGACATTTGTCGCCTCCCAACCCTGTGTGGGTTTCCTCCAGATGCTCCAGTTTCCTCCCACATTCTAAAGATATAAAGGTAAGTTTGGTGAGTTGTGTTGGGCATGTAGCCAAGTGGTTAAGGCGATCGTCTAGTTACCTCAAGGTCGCTAGTTTGAGCCTCAGCTGTGGCAGCATGTTTGTGCCCTTGAGCAAGGCACTTAACCACACATTGCTCTAGTCTGTGCGAGGAGTGGCGCCCCACACAGACTTCCAATCTGTGCCTTGTAACGCATGAAAATACCCGACGCAGGCCTCATTGTCTGAGTCGACGTTCCTTAGTGAGTTGTGGGCATGCTACATTAGTGCCAGAAGTGTGGCAATACTTATGGGTTGCCCAGCACAATCCTCACTAATTTGATATGATGCAAACAATGCATTTCACTGTATGTTTTGATGTACACCTGCGAAATAAAGCTAATCTTTAGATACGGGAATGCATAATGTTTCCCTAAATGGGGTACCAGAAGCACCATCTCAAAATAGGATGCTACTTATTTATTATCTATTATTAGAGATACAGCTTCATAACACTTCCCTCGTTTCCTGCGCTCTATAGATTTTGGATGCTTTTTTTTCTCTTTATTTTATCTATCACTTTTTTTTGGTGGTCCCAGCCTGAGGCTCTATGAGCACCATTGATCTAATGTGTGATGGGCTACATGAATGAATAAAGCCATGGGCCAACGTCTCTTTTAATGCCTTTCTTTTCCCATGCTTCTCTTTAGTCTCCAGTAGAGCAATCCCACTGGTTCTATTCCCCCGCCCCCTTACTATTTTCCCTGGTGTTTTTTGGAACATTGGAAGCTCAGGGGAGACCTGCTGATTTTTTTCCTGACAAATTATTCTTCCTTACATCAACTCCTCTCTGATTCATTTGCCTACACCAAGAATAATTCATAGCAATGAATTAACCTACCAGATCCTTACTTGGTCTGGATGTATATGTATATGTGACTCCTGACCCAAAACATGAGTGTAAGAGTAGGAAAGTCATGTCACAGCTGCGCAAAATTGTGGTTGGGCAAAACTTGGAGTGTCATGTGCATTTCTGGTCACCCATTATCGGAAGGTTGTGGAAACTTTGGAAAAGGTACAAAAGAGGTATATCGGTTTGCTGCCTGGATAAGAGAGTATGAGCTATAAGGAAACATTGGACAAACTTGAATTGTTTTTTTCTCTGGAGCATTGGAAGCTCAGGGGAGACCTGCTGGTTATTTTTATTATTTCTGAAAGGTATACCAGTAGATACGGTAGACAGCCATAATCTTTTCCCCAGTGTAGAAATGTCAAATACCACAGGGCAGGCATTTAAGGTGATAAGGGGAAAGTTTAAAGGAGATGTGTGGGGTGACAACGGACATCCACGGATGTCAGGCAGTCCCAGGTTGGTGGGTCGCAGCATAAAGAGTCAGTCAATGAGTCCAGATTTTAACCTTAAGTCAAGGGTTTCATTAGCAGATAGTCCGGGGGTTGATATTAAAACTCGCAGGCTGACGATTGATTGGAAGTTAAAAGTTGAAGGCCGAAGCTTGGAGGCTGAAGGACTGTCCTGGAGTAGGGGACTGTCTGAGTTTGTGGATAGGTGGGAGAGAGGAAAGGGACTTGTTTTGCTGCTACTGTTTTTCTGCTTGTTGTGTTCTGTGCTGTTCTGTCTAGCATTGCGGGCACATTTGTTGGTGCTGGAATGTGTGTCAATACTTGCGGGCGGCCCCCAGCAAATTCTCAGGTATTTTGGTTGTTGACACAAACGATGCATTTCACTATATGCTTCCATATACGCGTGATAAATAAATCTGAATTTGAATTGGCGTAAGATTTTTACGCAGAGAGCAGTGAACTTGCTTGGAGCGGGCTGTCAGAGGCAGAAGTGGAAGCAGATATGATAGTGGCATTAAAGAGGCTTTAGACAGACACATGAAAATGCAGGGTATGGAGGGATAGGAATCGTATGCAGGCAGGAGTGATTTAGTTTAATCTGGCATTGGCAGGAGGAGAAGATGGCAGCGTGACGCAGCTCGCAGCAGCCAGTCCGGTGGTGATGTCTGTTATTTGTCAAGTAGGGTGCCGTGCACAATCCTGATTTGATGGAGATGGACCTGAGAGCACGGAGGAACATCTGGTGAAACTTCTGAAATGCCTGCTTTGCTACTGCTGCTACTGTGTGGTCCAGAATCTCCGGAGGGGAAGGCCCCGAGTCCTCGGCTTTGCTTGCTGCTCAGCAGCTGGGGCGGGGTCGAAGCGCTGGGCAGAGGATGGTGCTCGGAGAGGCTCTGTGGGAGGGGCTGGTCGGAGGCTCGAAGTTTTCGGACGGACTCAGAGTCCGCTGCAGTCGGGTGCTTCCAATGGTGCTGCATCGACATGTTGGCGGTGCTTGGAGGTTCATGGCAGGGAGAGTTCCTCCCTTCTGCCACCTGCGTGAGATGATGAGTCTATTGAGACTTTGAGACTTTTTTTTAACCGTGCCCATGGTCTGCTCTTTATCAAATTATGGTATTGCTTTGCACTATTGTAACTATATGTTATAATTATGTGGTTTTGCCAGTTTTAGTCTTGGTTTGTCCTGTGTTTTCTTGTGATATCATTCTGGAGGAACATTGTATCATTTTTTAATGCATGCATTTCTAAATGACAATAAACGAGGACTGAGTGTCCTCATAATCTAACCTAATCTAATTGTGCTCAGCACATACATAGTGGGTAAAAAGGTCTGCTCCTGTGTTGTACTGGTTTATGTTCTATGTTCTAATAGAATAGATTAGGGAAGAGTGGAATAAGTGGGTGCTTGATTGCATCCATCCTTTCACAGGAAAGGATGGAATTAAGCTACAGACCATCCATTTCTTAAGTGAATGGCAGATGGGCAGAATGGCCTATTTTAATATTCTGGGAACAACACCACATATTTTTGTTGTTGTGGAATATTAGTTTATGAAGCTATTTTATAGAAATAATAATACTTTGAAGTACATCTGAATAAATTGTGGGCATTGAGCAGATAATTCTAATCTGAGTACTTCACCATTTTCCACAAATTACTGTCCTCTTCAGCACGAAACACAGTGTTGCGTAAATTATCTGAGATGCATTCAAATTATTTTTAAAGTGATTTTCAGCATGAAAACCGCACAGCGCTTTTCAAAACATCTTTTTTCCAAATGCACAGAATGATCAATTAATCCAATTGAATGTGCTAAAAATGGCCAAATGCCCAGGAGCATTCTCTGCAGAAGGCTGCCTGACAAATGACTACATTAAATAAGCCAGGAGGGAAATGAATGTTAACCTTGCAAGCCTCTATTAAAATGTATTTCTGCATATCTTCCGGTACACAGTTGGTAAGACAATAAGTATTTATAATCACACTGCTCCCTCTGGTTCAAGATAGCTCTCAACCATCAGGCTCTTGAACCAGAGCGGATAACTTCACTCACCCCAACATTGATCAGATTCCACAACCTCTGAACTCATTTTTAAGGACTCTACAACTCATCTTCTTGATATTTATTGCTTGTTTATTTATTAATTAATATTATTATTATTCTTTTCTTTTTGTATCTGCACTGTTTGTTGTCTTTTGCATATTGGTTGTTTGTCCATCTCTGTCATTTATGGTGTTTCATTGACTCAAATGAGCCACTGAGAGTTGTAAACTTAGTCAGCTCCATCATGAGCACTTTCCTTCACGGTATCCAGGACATCTTCAGAGAGCGATGCCACTAAAAGGCGGCGTCCATTATTAATGACCCCCTTCACCCAGGTCACGCCTTGGTCTCGTTGCTACCATCGGGAATGAGGTACAGAAGCCTGAAGGCACACACTCAGAGATTCAGGAACAGCTTCTTCCCCTCACTACTTTTTTATTTCCCTTTTTGTGCACTAATTATTATATATATGTACGTACACACACACAACAGGGGTGATTGATAAGTTTGTGGCCTAAGGTAGAAGGAGATGAGTTATACAGTTCTTGTTACATGCACGTGCAGTTCAACTCTTTGAGTGATAATGCAGAAAGTTTGAAGTTAATAACTCATCTCATCACCACTTATCAATCACCACTGTTGTGGACCACTTTCTGGAGGTCCAAGATGCCGACTTCTACAAGGAAGGGATCCGTATGCTCCACGACCACTAGACAAAGTGTGTAAATGTAGGAGGGGACTATGTTGAAAAATAAATGTGCTAGGTTTTCTAAAATTGACTCCTTCTACCTTAGGTCAAGAAATTATCAATCACCCCTTTTATATATATATAGATACAGCATATAGTACTAATATATATATAGTACTTACTGAACTTCACAGTTTTTCCCCTCTAGTCGCAAATTCAACAAATTTCACAACATATTCTGGTGAGGTTAAATCTGATTCTGATTCCAATTCTGTTTCTTTGTACTTACTGTGAATGCCCACAAGAAAATGAGGGTAGCATATGGTGACATACACATACTCTGATAATGAAGTTACTTTGAACTTTGGTCTTTGTTCATGTCCCAGAATGTTTAGGAGCAGTAGTTATGCATCCAGCTGAAAGAAGGATTACTACATCAATAACAATTGAATAGCATTTTGAACACTTCCGAAAGATAGCCAGCAAAACAAACCTTCATAGTAGAACAATGCTCTCGTCCCGTCTCCCTGCTCCTTCTTCACACCCTTGCAAAATTATTCTCTCTCAAGTGCCTAACCAGATTCTCATCAAAATCTCTGATTAGTTCTCCTTCCTCCTCCTTTACAGACAGTGAGTAGTTCCCAAGCATAACGAGTTTCTGCATCAAAGTTTTCTTCTCATATCATCCTGGTTCTTGTTGCAAAATTTTACATCTAGTCCTTGAGCCATTAGCTAATGAAAACTGCTTCTCTCCATTGTCACTAAGTCAATCAGTTACGGTCTTGTCCCCCTCAACAAGTCTCAGCCATCTGTGCTTGAAGGGGAACATGCCAGCCTCCTCAGTCTTACTGTAAGGTCGAAGTGAGAGCACAAGGTAATGTTGCAGCTCTATAAATCTCTGGTTAGGCCACACTTGGAGTATTGTGTTCAGTTCTGGTCACCTCTCTATGGGAAGGATGTAGAAGCTTCAGAGAGGGCACAAAGGAGACTTACCAGGATGCTGCCTCGGTTAGAGAACAGTTTATGAGGAATGGCTGAGTGAGCTAAGGCTTGTTTCTTTGGAACAAAGGACAATGAGGAGTGACTTGATAGAATCGTACAAGGTAATAAGAGGCGTAGATGGAGTGGATCGCTAGCACCTGTTTCTCGGAGTGACAATGGCTACTAAAAGAGCATATACTTTTAAGGTGATTGAAGGAAATTATAGGGGATATGTCAGAGGCAGGATTTTTACACAGAGAGTGATAAGTGCATGGAACACACTACCGGGGGTGACGGTACAGGTGGATACATTCCGGACATTTAAGAGACTCTTGGATAGGCACATGGATGAAAGAAAAATGGAGGGTTATGTGGGAAGGAAGGGTTAGATTGATCTTAGAGTAGGTTAAAAGGTCAGAGAAATGTTATGGGTCGAAGGGCCTGTACCGTGCTGTACTAGTCCATGGAATTCTTGGAAGCACTCTAATAAACTGTATCTATCATTGATTGTAGAACAGTCCAGCACAGGGACAGGCCATTCGGCCCTCAATGCCTATGCCAACCATGATATCTTTATCTAATCCCATCTTCTTCCAGATGTCCAAATCCCTCCATATTCAGTTTTTCAAGTCTCTGTTTAAGTGTCTCATAAATGTTACCTTCAAATCTGCTTCTGCCGCACTCCACCCCTGGCAGCTCATTCCAGGCACCGACCACTCTCTCTGTATAAAACTATTGCCTCATAGATCTGCTTTAAATTCCTGCCCTCTCACATTAAAGATATTCTCCCTAGAATTTGATATTTTCACTCTGGGAAAAAGAAAACTATTTCCCTCCATATGCCTCTCCTAATTGTATAAACTTCTTGTCCGTCTCCATTAGCCTTTCATGCATGTCTTTAATTTCTAGATACTAGAACTGGAAGTAATGTTCAAGCTGTGGCCTAATCAAATATTATTAAGGTTCAGTCAAATATGGAAGCAGTTTAGATTGGAATGAAGCCATCAGACTGAGATGGGCGAGGCTGCAGAAAGATATAAGCAAATGGTAATTTCAACTTGGAAACTGAGGACCCAATGTAATCATAAAGTTGTGGAGTTATGCAGCTTTGAAACAGGCTCTTTGGCACAACTGATCCATTCTCATCTACGCCAGCTCCATTTGGCCACATTTGGCCTATATACCCTCTAAACCTTCCCTTTCCATTTACCTGGCACTGGTACAGTGACTTCTAATGTACCTGCCTGTAACACTTCCACAGGCAGCTCATTCCATATGCTGACTCTCTGGGTGAGAAAAGCTGCCCCTCAGGTTCTCACTAAAACTCTCCTCTTTCAGCTTAAATCTATGCCCTCTAGTTCTCAATTTCCCAACCCCAGGGAAACGACCGTGTGTATTCCCCCCTATTTATGCCACTCGCAATTTTGAAATCACCCCTCATTCTCCTATGCTCCAATGCATGAAGTTCTAGCCTGCATTATGGCCAGTTTAATGGCATCTTCCCATTCATGGGATGATCAAAACTGAGCACAATATTGTAAATGTAGTTCCAGCAACATCTTGTAGATCAGCAAGTTCATTGAACAACAAGTGGCAATTGGCAAGACGAGGAACGTGGAATAAATGAGAGGCCCTGTAGCAAAGGCACTGAAGATAAGATTCCCAAATTACAGCAGTACAGGGGTTAAAGTAAATATTTGACTTGTAGGTGGCTTGGTAATATGGAGTAGATGATGTGTGATTGGAGAGGTTCTATTACACAGGGTAAGATGAAGCACTCTTTGGCCCTTGATATTGTGCCAATCTATATCGATATGCCTGCTCCATGATCAATCTAACCTTTCCCTCCTACTCAGCACATAATCCTCTATTTTTCTTTCATCCGGGCACCTACCTAAAGGTCTCTTGAATGTCACTGTTGTATCAATTTCTATCACCACCCCTGACAGTATGTTGCAAGCATTAGGGTGGAACACAAGGATTAATATTCAACCATTATTACTGTCACCTGTACCAAGATATAGTGAAAAACTTGCCTTGTGTACAGTAAATGCAGATCAAGTCATTATAGAGGGTATTGAGCTAGAATATTAAAACACAATAACAATGCAGAATAAAGTGGAAAAGCTTCTGAAAAGGCGCAGTGCGGGTAAACAATAAAGTGCAAGATCATAGCGAGACTGATTGTGAGGCAAAGAATCTGTCTTATCATACAAAAGGTCCGTTCAAGAGTCTGATAGCAGTGGGATAGAAGCTGTTTCTGAGCAGCCTCAATTAAGGGTGCAATGTCAACATTACTTCTGCTCCAAGGAGTGTACTGACAAACTAGGTAACTTAAAGTGATCTCGCTATTATCTAATATAAATATAAAAAGAGTAAAGACCTAGATAGGCTGGCCATGGAAACGATGTTTCCTATAGTAGGGGAGTGTAGATCTAGAGGATACAGACACAGAATACAAGGATGCCCCTTTTGAACAGGGATGAAAAAGAATTTCTTTCACTGGATAGTGGTGAATCTGTGGAATTCATTGCCACAGATGGCTGGGAAGACCAAGGCATCAGGTATATTTAAAGTGATAGGTTTTTGATTACTAAGTGCGTCTAAGGTGAAGGCAAGAGAATGTGGTTGAGAGGCATACTAAATCAACCATGAGGGAATGGCAGAAAAGATTCAATGGGTTGAATAGCCTAACTCTGCTCTTTGGTCTTATGATCTTATGGTCTTATGGTGTCACAGGCAATTATAGCCAGATATTGGGACCATGCCAACAGAGAGCAGAGAAGAATGAAAAGAAAAATGTTTTCTCTTTTGCAGAGTTACTGAAGTGAAAGGTAATTAAACAGTGTCAGGCAGGAAATCATTAAGAAACAAGTCAATATAATATACACAGTGATACAAAACCAATATTTATCAGCATCAGACACTGAAGTGGCTCTTCTCAACAGCCTTTAACTCAGACACATGCAGAGATTATCTTTCATCTTTTCTAACAAGTGTTTTCCTGATCAATAAGATTTAATATGACAAAAGGTAGCAATGCTAATACACAGAGGAAAAATATACACACAATGGCCGCTTTATTAGGTACACCTGTACACCTGCTTGCTAAAGCAACTTAACTCGTAGCAGCAACTTAATGCATAAAAAGCATGCTGACATTGTCAAGAGGTTCAGTTGTTGTTCAGAACAAACATCAGAATAGGGAAGAAATGGGATTTAAGTGGCTTTGACTGTAGAATGATTGTTGATGCTGGGTTGGTTTGAGTGTCCTGGAAACTGCTGATCTTTTGGGATTTTCATGCACAATGGTTTCTGGAGTTACCGAGAATGGGTGCAAAATGAAACAAACAAAAAAAAAACATTCAGTGTGCAGCAGGTATGTGGCCAAAAATGGTTTGTTAACGAGAGAGTTAAGAGGAGAATGTCCAGACTGGCTCAAGCTGACAGGAAGGCGATAGTATCTCAAAATAACCATGCATTACAACAGTAATGTGCAGAATATCTCTGAACAGACAACACATAGAATCTTGGAATGGATGGGCTACAGCAGCAGAAGACCAGGAACATGCACTCTGTGGCCAGTGAGTGCAGAAAGGCAACATTGAGCCCATGTTTAACTTGGCATCATTATGGAGAAGACTATTTCTCTCATTTAATGGCAGGCTTCCGGACTCGTGGAGCACAGTGGCATGACGGTCTTAGAGAAAACATTGAAGCAAGCAGGAAAAAGGCACACCAGCTATACTTCATTAGGAGTTTGAGAAGATTTAATATGTCACCAAAGACCCTAGCAAATTTCTATAGAGAGCGTTCTGACTGGCTAAATCACTGTCTAGTATGGAGGCTCCAAAGCACAGGAATGCAAGAGGTTGTAGTTCGGCCAGCGCCATCGGGGCAAAACTTGCCTCACCATTGAGGACATCTTTAAAAGGCGACGCCGCAAGAAAACAACATCCATCACAAAGGATGCTGACCTTCTGGGAAATGCCCACTTTTCATTATTACCACTGGGGCAGAGGTACAGCAGCATAAAGACACACACTCAACTCTTTAGAAAAAGCATCTTTCTCTTCACCATCAAGTTTTGAATGGCCAATGAACCCGTGAACACTACCTCAGTATTCGCCTTTTGCATTATATATGTATGTCTGAATTTATTTGTTAGGATCTCTCTTAAGACTTTCCCTCATTCCCCTGCACTCTAGGGAATAAAGTCTTAATAGTGATGGCTTATTTCTGACGGTGCTACATCTGGTGTTCTCCCAGGGATCTCTCATTCTACTCCTCATCTACGTGCTCAGCCTCATTAACAGTTTAGAAGAGTGAGAGTGAAACTTGATTAAAGAACGTGAGATCTTCAGGGGTTTGACAGGGTGGATGTGAGGAGTATGTTTCATCTTGTGGGAGAATCCAGAATGAAGGGTCACTGTTTAAAATAAGGTAGACTTCTTAAGGCAAGAGTAAGGTGGACTTCCTCTGTCTCTCTTGGGGCAGTGAATCCTTGAAACCCTTCTTCAAAGAGTTTAGGTACACCTATACACCTGCTCGCTAATGCAAAATTCTAATCAACCAATCATGTGGTAGCGATTCAGTGCATAAAAATATACAGAGTGGTCAAGAGGTTCGGACCAAACATTAGAAGGGGAAAGAAATGTGACCGTGGAATGATTTTTGGTGTCAGATGGGGTGGTTTGAGTATCTCAGAGACTGCTGATCTCTTTGGATTTTTACATGCAGCAGTCTTTAGATTAGTTCAAAGGTTCAAAGTAAATTTATTATCCAAGTACCTATATGTTACCATATACAACACTGAGATTCATTTTCTTGTTGGCATACTCAATAATCTATAGAATAACAATAACAGAATCAATGAAAGACCTCCCAACTAGAGCATTCAACCACTGTGCAAAAGAAAACAAACTGAGCAAATACAACAAAAAGAAACAATAATAAATAAATAAACAATAAATTTTGAGAACACGTGATGAAGAGTCCTTGAAAGTGATCCCATCGGTTATAGGAACAGTTCAGTGAGGGGGCAAGTGAAGTTAAGTTATTCCGTTTGGTTCAAAATCCTGATGATTGGGAGGTAGTAGCTGTCCCTGAACCTGGTGGTGTGAGTTCTGAGGCTCCGGTACCTTTTTCCTGACAGCAGCAGTGAGAAGAGTGCATATGCTGGGAGGTAGGGGTCCCTGATGATGAATGCGGCTTTCCTGTGACAGCGTTCTATACAAATGTGCTCAATGGTTGGGACGGCTTTACCCATGATGGATTAGGCTGTATCTACCACTTTTCGTAGTATTTTCCATTCAAAGTCAATGGTGTTTCAATACCAAGCTGCAACCAGTCAATATACTCTCCATTACATATCTCTAGAAGTTTGTCAAAGTTTTAGATGTAATGCTGAATCTTTGCCGTCTCCTAAGGAAGTAGAGACACAACCGTGCTTTCTTCATAATTGCACTTACGTGTTGGGTCCAGAAAAGGTGTTCTGAAATAATGACGCTGAAGAGCACAAGAGGTTGTTATTATGACACTATTCAGACAGAATATTTTGCAGAACAAAAAACAAAATCAGAACATCCATTGAGCAGCAATTCTGTGAGCAAAAATCACCTTGTTAATGAATGAAATCAGAGGAGAATGGCCAGAGTGGTTCAAGCTAACAGGACGGCTACAGGAGCTCAAATAACCACAGAGTATGCGAAAAAGCATCTCTAAACCCACAACAGCAGCAGTGGAAGACCATGAACATACCTCCAGTACCACTGAGTGTATTTTCAGATGGCGTCTCACTTTGGCCCAGATTAGCTGTATTAGCGAAAATTTACTTCTGTTTTTGCTATGAGAAAGGCACAACGCACTTTTGCTTTGTTAAAAAAAAAATCATGATATACTTTTGTCATATTAAGAACACGACAGATTATTGTTCAAAGTTCAAAGTGAGTTTTTTAATCAAAGTACATATATGTCAACATATACAAACCATTTTCTTGTGGGCATTCACAGTAAATACAAGAATCACAACAGAATCAATGAAAGACAAAACCCAACAGGACATTCAACAACAAATGTGGAAACACTAAAAGAAAGAGAAGAAAAAAAAGAAATAATAATTTATAATAAATAAATAAGCAATAGTTATCGAGAACATAAGATGAAGAATCATTGAAGGTAAGTCCATTGGATATGGGAACAGTTCAGTGAGGAGGTGAGTGAAGTTATCCCCTTTAGTTCAAGAGCCTGAAGGTTGAGGAGTAATAACTGTTCTTGAACCTGATGGTGTTGGTCCTGAGGCTTCTGAACTTTCTTTCTGATGGCAACAGCAAGAAGAGAGCATGGGCTGGATGGTGAAGACCCTGATGATGAATGCTACTTTCCTGTGACAATGGTGGGAAGAACTTTACCTGTGATGGACCGGGCTTTATTCTCTACTTATTGTGGGCTTTTTCTTACAATGGAATTGGTGTTTCCATCCCAGGCCATGATGCAACTGGTCAATATACTCTCCACCACACATCTATAGAAGTTTGTCAAAGTTTTAGATGACATGCCATATATTCACAAACTTCAAAGAAATTAGAGGCACTACCGTGCTTTTATCATAAATGGTACTTGGTGCTGGACCCCGGACAGATCTTCTGACGTGAAAACACTGAGGATACACTAATATTAAACACATACTGTAATACCTTCTGCTATGTGAATTGCATAGTACAAGTTTGCTCTGGTAAAGTAATGAGTCACCTTTTATTTATCATCTGTATGAGCATTTGAGATCACGTTGAGATCAGGGTACATTTTTGTGAAGGACATATTTGCACAGTTTACTCACTGCATGAAACATTTTTGTTATAATTAAAGAAAGCAACATTTTGTTAAATTAAATTCACATCATATTTTAAAAGCATAATGGGAGTTTGCTGCATTGACAGTGTGTGACTGCACAGCATAATTTTGTATAGTTACAGACATGATATTGCTTTGCGATCTTAAGAGAACAATAATTTTTGTTATGCTGAAGTCATAATACATTTTTGCTCTGTTAAAGGTATTACATACATAATATTTTTGCAAGGCTAAAGGTGCAACACATAATTGAAATGGATGGCGACGTATTCTACATTTTTGCCACATTATGGGTACAATACATTTTTTGTTTGTCAATGCGTGGTATAGTTCTGTTATTATGTTGGCTTGAAGCAATCTTTCATTGTTAAGATATGATACATATTTATTTATTAAATCCATGATGCATTTTAGCTGTGTTAAAGGCTTGATACATTTTTCCTATGTTAATGTCAGCATACATGATTGCCTTGATAAAGCCATGAACTCTGTTTTCTCCTTGTTAAAAATAATTAATTATTGGCACATTGAAGAAAAACCGGTTCACTGTGATGTTAAGGTATCGGCATATCTTACTTGTGCTATTAGCAAAATGCATTTTTACTACGTTAAGGGTATGAAACACATTCTGTGTTAAAAGTATAATATTAGTAATTAAAAGGCATGCTTTAACTTCATTTTGCTAGTGTTCCAATGAATTTCTTGTTAAGTTTAGTATATTATTTGCTGTTTTAAAGGCATGTTCATTTCCGTATGTCAAGTTAAATCGACAGTACATTTTTGCTAATTATAGACATAATTTTACATTGTTGGGTACATGATGTATTTTTGGTGAACTAAGCTCAAAATGAATTTTTGCTTTGCTAAAATTACAAAAGACATTTGCTTTTTAAAGGTTAGGATACATACTTATGTAAAAACAATAATATATTACAATATTAAGGTAACAATATATGTTTCCTGTGTTAGTTACATAGAACATTTTTTATATGTTAAAGGCACAATGCCTTTTTTCCCCAGATTAAAGGCACTCTAAATTTTTTGGTGTTACTTTCAAGTTAAGGGAATAATATATTTTTATTATGTTAATTACCTGATATATTTTAGCTTTAGTAACTGCATGATAAATTTTTGCTGTATAAAATGCTTGGTGCAGTTTTGCCGTGTTAAGGACACAATACGTTTCTGATACATTGTGGGCACAAAACATACTTGCCACATTATAAAATTATATTGCAAAGTTATATTTGCAATATAATTTTACAATGTTAAGATATGTTTTCACTGATAATCGTATGATATCATTTGCCAAGTTCAGTGCACAATTCTTTTTTTTTGCAATGCTAAAGGCAATAATGCAATATTTCTTTGTTAAAAACTTAATACATGTTTTGTTTATTGAGATTGTGACACATTTTGAGCATTGTATATTTTTGTGCTATTAATGACACATTATTGCAACATTAAATATTTGGCACAGTTCTCTTTTAAAGACCCAACAATTATGTGCTGTGTTAAAGTCACTAAAACAGTTTTGCTTTTTCATTTGCACAATTCGTACATTAGATTTTTTCTATGTTGCACAACACAATATGCTTTAATTATGTTAAATGTACATTGAAATTTGACAAGTGTCAAGTAAACAGTACACTTCCGACATGTTAAGGATAAATATTATTTTTTTCTATTTGAAGGGCAGTATATATCATTAAAATGTGAAGGACATAATATACCCTTGCTATGTCAAAGTGATTATGTGTTTTTGCCATGACGAATTTATAGCACTTTCTTGAAAGCCACACATAGTTCTAATCTTTTAAAGTCACAATACATTTGTGCCAAGTTAAATAACATATGAGGGGTGATTGATAAGTCCATGGCCTAAGGTAGAAGGAGTCAATTTTAGAAAACCTAGCATATTTATTTTTCAACATAGTCCCCTCCTACATTTACACACTTTGTCTAGCGGTCGTGGACTGAGAGTCGGACTGTGGTTGGGTGCTTCCAGGATGCTGCATCGGCAAGTTTGCAGTGCTGGAAGCTCATGGCAAGGGGAGTTTTCTTCCTTCTACCGTCTGCGTGAGATGATTGGACTTTCTAGAGACTTTGCGAATTTTTTCACTGTGCCCATGGTCTGTTCTTCTATCAAATTACGGTTTTGCTCGCACTGTTGCAACTATATGTTATAGTTATGTGTTTTTTGTCAGTTTTTCAGTCTTGGTCTGTCTTGTATTTCTGTGATATCACACTGGAGGAACATTGTATCATTTCTTAATGCATGCATTACTAAATGACAATAAAAGAGGACTGTGTGTCCTCATAACCTCATCTAATCTAAAACACACTGTGGTGTATTTCCAGGAACTCCATTGGCTCCTGGAAAAATGTTCTCCCTGGAGCATTAAAATTTGTGAAGAGAAAGATGGAGGTTCTTTAAAGTGAGAAGCATAAACAAGGTAGACAGTCAGAATCTTTTCCCCAGGGTAGGAAGGTCAAAAATGAGAGGAAATGCTTGACCTGTAGCCTGGCCTGGTCCAATTACGTTGACGTCACAACCAACAATGAGGTCACACCAACATCTCTACTTCTTCAGGAGGCTGAAATAATTTGGCATATGTCTGTTGACCCTTGCCAATTTTTATTGATGCCATATAAAAAACATCTTATCTGGATGCATAAAGGCTTAGTACAGCAATTACACTGCATGTGATTGCAAGAAACTAGAGCTGTGGACTCAGCTCAGCACATCACAGAAACCAGCTTCCCTTCCATAGACTCTGTCTATACTTCTCACGGCCTCAGTAAAGCAGCCAGCATCATCAAAGACCCCTGCCAGACTGGAAACTCATACTTCTCCCTTCTTACATTGAGCAAAATTGCAAAGTCTTGAAAGCAGGCATGACCAGGCTCAAGGAGAGTCTCTATCCCACTGTTATAATACTGTAACATGGCGCTCTATACAATAAGATGGACTCCTGACCTCACAATTTGCAATCTATCTCACAATGATATTGCCCCTTTTTGTTTATCTGCACTGCACTTTCTCCGTAGCTGTTACATCTTATTCTGCATTGTTATTGTTTTACCTTGCACGACCTCAATGCACTGTGTATTGATCTGATCTGTATGAGTATGCCTGACCAGCTTTTCACTGTATCTCAGTACATGGTGCAACAAGCAACAATTCCAGTAATAAATCAATTCAATTTAAGATGAGCGGCGGAAGTATAGAGATGACATGAGAGGCAAGTTTTTTAATGTAGACAACGGTAAGTGACTGGAATAGGAATCCGTGTGTAGTAATGGAAGTAGTCAATTTGGTGGAGTTTAAGAGGCTTTAGGTAGACGCATGAATATGAAGGGAATGGAGGGATATGAATGATACACAGGAGCATGGCATTTAGTATATTGTAAGTTGACATCAAAATCAGCCCAACAATATGGGCCAACTGGCCTATCCAGCGCTGTATTGTGCTTTGTTCTATGCTTAACCCATCGGCATTATAATCAAAACACAGCACTTATTAACAATACTGCATCAGTCAATAAGGTGGAGGTATGGACAATTTCATAATTCGGAGAAAACAGTCTCTTACCCAGCAAGCAATATAAATACACAAGTAAAGTGTTTTTTGCAGGAGTGAAAGTAACAGAAATAAACAGCAAAATCTCCCTGTAAAAACAGATTCAGAATCACTTACTTATCAAATGTACATCGAAACATACATTGTAGTGCCTTGTTTGTGTTCACAAACACAAAGCTTAAGGATGTGCTGGGAGCAGCCCATAAGAGTGACCATACATTCCAGTGCCAATAGAGCATGCCCACAATACTCAGCAGAACAACACGAAGAGGGTAATCATTTCAGATGACTACAGAGGATTCATTATTCCTGATAAAGTATGTGTATACATTCATTTAGAGTTATTTACAATAATGTGGTCACCAAGCAACAAATATTCTGCCAGAAGAGGAAAGCAGGTCAAACAGCATTGATGGGAGGAAATGAGTTGTCGATATTTTGGGTCAAACCCGGCAAAGAATCCTGGCTTACCCTTTAAAGATTGAAGCAAGGTTTCAGTCCAAGACATTGACCACTATTTTTCTCCCACAGATACCATTTGATCTGGTGAGTTTACTGCTCCAGATTCTTGTATCCAATGTCTCTTATGTTTCCAGTGTGGTCACCAAACCTGATTAACTGGAAAATAACCCAATCCTATTCACCCTGAACAGAAAAAAAATTAGGGAAGTTTTCTTTCTCAAACTACATTGAAAATGAAAATGAGAAGAAACTTTGGAAATGTTCTCCAATCCATCTTCATACCTGCTTTCAAAAGTGACTCAACTAAAATTTCCATATTAAGAAACCATTTATTACACAATCCCTGCAGTTCAGGATCAGTTATCTTCCACATATCTTACTGCTGACTCAATCCCATCCCAGGTTACCCATTTTGTAATCTATTTTAATATAAAATGATTACTAAGTGCATTTTCTCAGAAACCTGTTTCGCATGTGGAGCGTTTGACTGTGGATTTCAGTTTAATTTTGAGTGAGCTATTCAGCAAGTTTCTAAAATCCCAGCACTAGTATTTTGCATTTAATTTGATTTTGATTTTTGCAACAGTCTGTGCAGGTTATTGATTCATGGTAATCATAAAGTTGAAGATTAATCCTTCCCAGACTATTAAGCAAGAATGTTATTATCTCGTCACCCATTTCATGCAGAGACTGACCAAAAAAATTGGTGTGTCAGCTGGGAAATTTCTCAACAACCTGCATGTTTGTGGCCTTTCCATGCCTGATCCTTTCAGAGCGGCATTAATATTTAAGATGAATTTGAGGGGAACTCCTTCACTAAGAAGGTGGCAAGAGTGAGGAATGAGCTCCTAACAGAAGCGGGTATGATTTCAACAGTTAAGTAAAATTTGGATAGGTACATGGATGGGAGGGGGATGGAGGGCTATGATCCAGCTACAGTGTAATGGGACTAGGGAGCTTTATATTGTGGCATGGACTAGACAAGCCAAATGGCCTGTTTCTGTGTTGAAGTGTCTGATGACTGTATGACCGTGACTCTAGCTTCTCAGAATGATGTTTTTCTAACCCTGGTTATGTGACATCAGAAAGTTATAGTGCACAGAAACAGATCCTTCAGTCCATCAAATCCATCTCTCCGTCAAGTGTTTCTTTACATTCATTGTACTCACATTGCATTTTATTTCCACCCATTCCCAATTATTTCCCTCGAGGATCTACCAATCACTGGTTCACACAGTGGCCAACTGATCTAAGCTAAAGACTTAGAGGAAAGCTATGTGCCCACAAGGAGAAGATGCGAACTGGGCAAAGATATCCCAGAAGTCAGGATTTAGAATCATAAAGTCATAGAGCACTACAGCACAGAAACAGGCCGATCTTGTCCATGCAAACTATTATCCTGCCTAGTTTCATCAGCCTGCACCTGGACCATAGCCTTCATATCCCTCCCATCGATTTACTTATCCAAACTTATCCTAAATGTTGAAATTATACCCACGTCTACCACATCCTGTCACCCTGATGCAACACCTAGATACTGTAATTTACCACTGTAGGTTTGTGTCTTTACTAAAGTAAATTGGCCAAGTGTAAGTTGAAGTATTAGAGGCCAAAGGATGAAATCTTGCTGTGATTTAGAAAAGGTAGTGATTTACACATTTCCACAGAGTTTCAGGTTAGATCATACTAATAAAAAGGAAGGAGCAGTTGATATGAGAAAATAATATATTTCATGGGAAACTTTAATGGAAGTTTAGAAGAATGAAAGAGAACCTCATCGAAACCTATTGGATATTGATAGGCCTAGATAGAGTGGATGTGGTGAGGATGTTTTCAATAACGGAGGGATCTACAACTGAGGGCACAGCCTCAGGTGGAAGGATGTCCCTTCAGAACAGAGATGAGCAGGATTTTTTTTTTTTTTTAGACAGAGGGTGGTGAATCTCTGGAATTCATTGCCACAGGCGGCTGTGCAGGCCATCCTTGGGTACATTTAAAGTGGAGGTTAATAGGTTCTTGATTAATAAGTGTGTCAAAAGTTATGGGGAGAAGGCAAGAAAATAGGGTTGAGAGGGAAATTAAATCAACCATGATAGAAAGGCAAAGCAGACTCAGTGGCTGAACGGCCTAATTCTGCTCCTGTGTCTTAGGGTCTTATGGTCTAAATCAACCTCTGATGCATTCCAGTTATTTTTTAAGCAGCTTAATAAGGCCATAATTTTAAAAAATCAAAACCCAATTTTCTACATTATGCCTTTTAACTGGTTCCAGCTGCTCGGGGACTTTACAGTTCCACAATAATCTTCAGCAAATCTCTCTGTGAAACAAAAAAAAAATCAGTGTGACAGCTTTAAAACTTCATAAGTCCCTAATTCGTTGACTTAATCTTCAATCCTCTGGCTGCATTTTCCACAGAGAAAACAAGCCACATTTAAGTTGGCTGATTGAAACCCTTTAAATTATGACTTCTGAAACTAAATGGATACCTTCTGATAGCAAAGATACCCTCTGTATCCATCACGTTCCTTCCTCTAAACTGCAAACCTACCCTCAGACTCTCCATAATGGGACAATAGCGCCCTCTGTGCTCAGAAGACACAGCCAGAAAAGAACTTCCCTATTGTGTTTTAGTGGTAAACCATCCCTCTCCTCATACAGCATTTTGGAGGATTAACGAGAAGAGCACTTCACCATGCATAACCCACAAGTAAACGTACAAATAGCAACAATCTACAAACCCATTCCAAATTTTATCCACTGCAGTTTGGCAGTGGGCTGCAGTAATCATCCACCCACTTGCTGTATCTATTTTCTTTTAAAGAGCTACCCTCACGCTAATGCTTAAAGCTTACTGAAACATGTGCGGAGTACAGTTTGTATCTGGATAAACATACTGCGAGCTTGCCAGGAAATGTTATGCCTGATTCATATTAGGAGCAGGCTTTTCTGATATGAGAGTGAATGGGAACAGACTGTTGAGATTCTATGCTTGGAGCCTGGCCTGATTCAATTGCACATAACAGTTAAAAAACTGCAGTTTTGTTTTTTTGCATGAAGTCATATCTATAAACTCCCAAAGAAGTAAACTGAACAACTGTATGAACACAGTGTTCCTACGTCCCTCAGAATACATTTCTGAGCAACATGGAGCCTTTGGAACATTGGAAGGAAGCACCTCTTGGTAATTCAAAGACATTAAAATAATAATTAAAAAGAAATTCAAGCTTCAATCTTGAATGTTGTGGGAGTAATTAAGGAAATCTAGAACCAGGAGCCATAATTTCAGAATAAGGGGTGTTTATTGAAGATAGAGATGGAGATGGAAGACAGGGTTGCAAGAGCCTGCAGAGGGGTTGTAGATTCAGCCAGTTCCATTACAGACACAATCCTCCCCACCTCAAGGATATTTTCAACAGACGATGCCACAGTACAAAGGCATCTATCATTAAAAACTATCACCGTCCACAGCATGTCCTCATCTCATTACTACCATCAAGAAGGAGGCACAGGAGCCTGAGGACTCACACTCAACAATTCAAAAACAACTTCTTCCCCTCCATCATCAGTTTTCTGAACATCCCATGAACTCAGGAGCACTACCTTATTTTTCATTATGTATTGCATTATTTACTTTTTTTAAATTCTAGTAATTTTATGTCTATGCATTTTATTGCTGCTACAAAGTATCAAAGTTCGCATCAAATATGAGCAGGGCAGTAGCACAGCAATTTTACAGTGCGAGTGATCGGGATTTAGTTCCCGTTGCTGTCTGTTAGGATTTTTTTACGTTAAATTTTGTGACTTCATGGGTTTCCTTGGAAGCTCCAGTTTCCTCCCACATTCCAAAGACATAAGGGTTAATAAAGGTTAGTAAGGTGTGGGCTTGTTATGTTGTCACCAAAAGCATATTGACACTTGTAGAGTGCCCCTAGCACATCCTTGGATTGTGTTGTTCGTCGACTCAAAAGACACATTTCACTATGATTCAATGTACATGTGACAGATAAAGCTAATCGTTAATCTTTGTATAAAATGGTAATAATTAACCTGATTCTGAGTTGGAAGTTATTTTATTCGTGGATTATGCATCTCCAGAGGCTTGCAAAGACTGACATATTGAATGTACTTAAGACAAAGATACACAGGTTTTTGGATTAATTATGTTTCAAGGGTCATGGTAAACAAGCAGGAAAGGAGCTGAAGCTTACAACACAGCAGCCATGATCTTATCGTATGACTGATCTTTTCAAGGAGTCGTAATTCTATTCCGGTCTCTTAAGTCCTTACAAACTTTTGTTATCAATGCCTTCAGAATGGAAAGTTGGCCTTCAGGCAGGGAGCACATCACTACCTTATAAGGGTAATGGTGGGATTCAGTTTGGAAATGATGTGAACATTTGTCTTCACTGTCGAGTTTCTAAGAAAGTACCAATATCTGGGCAATGTCCATGAAATCAGACCTAATAAAAAGAATACAACTTCAAGAGGGAAAGTGGTGGAAGTTAGAAAAGCATCAAGTGAAGAATATGAATTGATCCATGTCATGATCCACGTATAAGATCCTAAAGGGATTGGACAGGCTAGATGCAGGAAGATTGTTCCCGATGTTGGGGAGGTCTAGAATGAGGGGTCACAGTTTGAGGATAGAGGGGAAGCCTTTTAGGACCGAGGTTAGGAAAAACTTCTTCACACAGAGAGTGGTGAATCTGTGGAATTCTCTGCCACAGCAAACTGTTGAGGCCAGTTCATTAGCTATGTTTAAAAGGAAGTTAGATATGGCCCTTGTGGCTACAGGGGTCAGGGGGTATGGAGGGAAGGCTGGGTTCTGAGTTGGATGATCAGCCATGATCATAATAAATGGCGGTGCAGGCTCGAAGGGCCGAATGGCCTACTCCTGCACCTATTTTCTATGTTTCTATGTTTCTATATAAGACAGTGATTATAAACCTGATTCTTATTCTGATTCCAATTCCGATTCTGAAATGATCCTTCATCAGAAATGGAATAGAGAACTTAGTTTTAGTGGTAAGGTTAGTGATCTCTAGCAAAGAAAGGATGCATGAAGTTTGGTGCAAGGCTGAGGGTTAAGGGCAGAAGAACACCTGTACTACTGCCTCAGCACATCATTGCTCTACGTTGAAGTCCAGTGGCTGAATAGGAAATTGTTTGTGGTGATACTTCAATGTGGAAGCATTAGAGATAAGTTGGAGAACATAGAACTGAGAACAGGACAGCAGAGCAGGTGTATTAGAGTAATCACTGAGGCCAAGAATGATGTTCTCCTAAGAAGTTGTCTATTGGTGGATCTTCAGGTGGCTGTAGAGCCAATCCTGGATCCAGATATTCTTATGTAGTGTGGGCAAGAGTAAGTGATGGTGTGGTCAGTGGTTGGGTCTTTTGGTTGTTCAGTCTCTCCTTTCATGGCTGCCGCTTGTTCTCTTTGGCAAGGTGGACGCCGTTCTCATGTAGCACAGCTGCCTCTTGAATTTGCTTGGAGAGACATGAGTCAGGCATCTGGATGACATGACCTATCCTTTGGAGTTGGTGTTGTTTTATCCTGGAGGAGATTCTGTTCATGTTGGCCTCCTCCAGTACATTGGTGTTGGTGCTTTTGTCCTTCCAGCTGGTCCTATCAGCATAGTACAGGCCCCTCTGCCTGCTATGTTGTGCTGACCCTAACCCCTCCCTCCTTCATAGACCTCTATTTTTCTTTCATCCGTATGCCTATGTAAGGAGTCTCTTAAAAGTCCCTTTTGTACCTGCCTCTAGTACAAACCCTGGCAGAGTTTTCTGTGCATCTGTGGCATCAGTATAAAAAACCTGCCCCTTATACTTTCCTTCAAAAACTTTAAAGTTGCACTGACCTCAAGAGATAACATTGTACAGTGCAGTGCCATAACTGTAGCAAAGCTCAGAGTACACGAGAATCCAAGAAAGTAACCAAAGCAAAATAAAAAGTATGCGGTAACAAATTTTTCCCAGTGGATGATCCTTCCAGTGATTATATGGTTTGCATTACCGTTCATGTTCCCGAGAAGCAGTGCTCAATCACTGTAGTCCTGTTACAGCCTGCAGGAGTCCTCTCATCATTTAAACTAGGGTTTCAGGAATGACCTAACCTGTTTTGTCGCATTGCCAGGTCATACCTTGGCTCTCGTACAACGTAGCTGTAAAGGCCCCCGTGGAAAGTTAAATGAGGTAATCTAGGCCAAGGTTAGATTACTGGTCAACAATACAATTCTGCTGTTGCCAACACTGAAACCAGGAAACCCAAGAGTGGAAAAGTGTGCATTGGAAACATTTACCCTTGAGCACCCACTGAGGTTTCTCAGTTCAGGCAGGTTGTGTTACATCTCGAGGTGTATGGTTACAATCCAAAAAGAAGGAAACAATAGTCCTCTCTTGAAAGGTTGATTGCAAAACCAAGTGTGCATTTGAAAAAGCATCTGATTCTACCTTACCAGAATAACCAGATTATTTTAATTTATTTCCTCAGGAGTGAAGGAGTCACTGACAATGCCAACATCTACTACCAATCCCTTATTGTCAATGAGAAGAGTCTGACCAGAATTCATGAATAATTATTAAAGTTCAAAGTAAATATATTATCAAAGTACATATATAGTATCTGAGGGTCAATTTCTGGTGCAATGAAAAAGTACACAAAAACGAAAACTGATTAGTAACCAATGTGGAAAAGAAGAGAAACAGTGCACATATATAAAAAAAAACACAAAGATAGGTAAATGGATAGGTAAATATTATTGACAATATGAGTTTTGGAGTTCTTGAAAATGAGTGCATAGATTGTGGAATCAGTTTAGTTTTGAGGTGAGTGAAGTTATCCAGGCAAGATCAAGAGCCTAATAGTTGCATGGTAATGACTGTTGATGTGGGACCTAAAGCTCCTGCATCTCCGTACTGATGGCAGCAACAAGAAGAAAGCACAGTCTGGGTGGTGAGTGTTCTTGATGATCGATGCTACTTTCTTCAGGCAGCACATCTTGTTACCCTTGTTGTACAAATTATGTTCTGACATGGTGCAATGTGGTAACAAATTAGAAGGCATGTTAAGTTTCAAGGGCATTGTGTGTCTGGGGTCATATACAAGCCAGATCAGGGGAATTTAGCAGATTGAAAAGTAATAACTTCTGACGCTGGAATAAAAACAGAAAATATTGGAAATACTCGGCAGATTAGGCAACATCTGCAGAGGAAGAAACAGAGATGGTGTTACAAATTGAAAAGCTTTTTTCAGAACACAGATGTCATCGGAAATGCTATGATCCTCCAAAATTTAACCATCCCCTAAGCTTTATGGTTGACAACTTTAACACAGTCCCATTCATTTTAAAGAAATCACTGAAATTCAGTAAAAACTTACAGAAGATTTCTCTTTACATTATTCTCATTTATATTAATGCTCTCAGTTAACTTAATAAGCCATACACCTTTGAAATGTGGGAGGAAACCAGAGCACCACGAGGAAACCCACATGGTCATGGGTAGAACGTACGAACTTCTTACAGACAGTGGTGGAATTGAACTCGGGTCGCTGTTGCTGTAATAGCATTATGCTAACTGCTATGCCACCATGCCGCCATATGATATGATTTGATGAAATGATTTGTATGGATAGCAGGCAAAGCAAATAATTTACTGTAGCTCAGTACATTGACAACATTGACACCGCAGAAAGCATTCTTCTAGGGTGCATCACAGCCTGGTATGGAAGTTGTCCTGTCTAAGACCGGAAGAAGCTGCAGAAGATCGTGAACATGGTGCAGCACATCACACAAACAAATCTTCTGTCCTTGGACGCACTTTACACCACACGCTGTTGGAGCAGTGCTGCCAGGATAATCAAGGACATGACCCACCCAGCTAACACACTTTTTGTCCCTCTTCCCTCTGGGAGAAGGTTCAGGAACTCGAAGACCTGTACGGCCAGATTTGGGAACAGCTTCTTTCCATTGGTGACAAGACTGCTGAACGGATCCTGACCCGGATCTGGGCTGTACCCTTCAAATATCTGGACCTGCCTCTCAGTTTTTTTGCACTACCTTACTTTCCATTTTTCTATTTTCTATTTATGATTTATAATTTAAATTTTTAATATTTACTATTGATTTGTAATCCAGGGAGCGGGAAGCGCAGAATCAAATATCGCTGTGATGATTGTATGTTCTAGTATCAATTGCGACAATAAAGTATAAAGTATAAAACAAGTTGCCAACTTACTAATTTTCCAAGTCATCTGCATTTTAATTTTTGCAAGTAGTTTGCAGCATTTTATTATTTCATTGCATTTCTGTTATTTCAAATTGTCAGATACAAACAGACAAACATGGACCAAGCTGAGGACGGTTAGGGCAATGCAGAGTTGTTTTGCATTGGTCTAGCCATCCTCAGGCTGACTTTTCGTTGGGTGTGTGTTTCTGCTCGGCTGGAAATGGTCCAAGCAGAGAAGAAACACTGTGGTCTGACTCTTTTCCAGTCACCATCACTGAGTCCTTTCTATCAATGAGCCTTAACACCACAGTAAAAAATGGGATTAATGCAGAATTATAAAGAAAAAAGTTTCTGCAGATGCTGAAAATCCAGGGTTACACACACAAAATGCTGGAGGAATTCAGCAAGTCAGGCTGCATCTAGGGAAAGGAATAAGCAATCAATGTTTTGGCCCAAGATCCTTCATCAGGACTCAAGACCCTCCTGATTTTATGTCTTATGTCCTTATGGTCAGACGAAGGGTCTCGACCCAAACCAACTATTTATTCCTTTCCATAGATGCTGCCTGGCTTGCAGAGTTCCTCCTGCAATTGTGTGCATTCTTGTAGAATTAGCATGGTTGATGCTCAGCGCTGGCTCAGTGGGCTGACGGACCAAATACCATTCTGTATCTTTCTAAAAAATACTATGATTCCAAGAAACCATCACATGAAGTAGATGTCTTCTGAAAATACTCTCCAAAGAAGGAAGAGGAGAATTACCCAAGGCTCAAATCTAGTTGATGTGCTGCTGCAGTGTGTCAAGCGATAGATGATACAGTGCTTCACAATCTCTGTTCTTATTTCAAACATTATGCCCAAGTCATTTCCTGTGCAGAATCCCAATGACCTGAGCTGTCCCTGTTTAGCCCTTGGTATACAAGTCCGATAGACCAAAGAGATCTCTACTTGCTGCTATTATACAGATTCCCTGGTTCAAGTACAACTCTTAAATTGCAAAGAATGAGCTCGCAGCTCAAAACAGTATTACAGTTCAGGGTGTCAGAGTTCAGAGTTCAATTCCGGCGTCCTCTGTAAGAAAGTTTATACATTCCTCCTGTGAATGCATGGGTTTCATCTGGATGCTAATATACCACTTAATAGGTTAATTGGTCATTGTAAATTGCCTTGTGATTAGACTAGGGTTAGGTGGGTTGCTGGGCAGTGCAGCACATTTGTTTAGAAGGGTCTGTTCTGTGCTGTATAAAGAAATAAAAATAAAAATAAGCTCTCTGAGAAGGAGAGTTCCAATTGCTCTATTTAAATTCCTTATTTGTGCTAATGGGATTTAAACTCCTTTTTCTTCATCAATGATCCACATTTCTGATGCTAGCTCATTTGCTTTACTAGGGCGGGGCCAAATCTGGAGTACGATTCAAAGAGCCCAGAGAAAATTTACCGGATGTTACTGGGACTTTAGGATCTGAGTTATAGCGCAAGATTGAATTGGTTAGGACTTCATTCCCTGGAGTGCAGGAGAATGAGGAGAGATTTGGTAGAGCTGCAGTATACAAAATTGTCCGGGGTATATGCAAGCAGGTTTTCTCTGCTGAGTTTGGATGAGACTAAAACTAGAGGTCATAGGTTAAGTGTGAAAGATGAAATATTTAAGAGGAAACTGAGGGGAAACTTCTTCACTCAGAGGGTGGTGAGAGAGTGGAATGAGCTGCCAGCAGAATTGGTAGGGACTGGTTTGCTTGCAACATTTAAGAGAAGTTTTGATAAGTACATGGACAGGAGGGCTATGGTTCGACTGTGGGTCAATGGAACTATACCAGTTTGGCATGGACTAAATGGGCTGAAGGGCCTGCTTCTGGGCTGGGGTACTCTATGATTCTATGCTTACTAGATTGCTGTACCCATTAGGAAACAGAGCTGCGAAGTTATATGATGTAGTTGTCAGTACCACTGCACCAAACATTAATGCTGCTACACACACAAAACAATGGCACTGGACAACCTGCTCACTTTTCCGTCTTCTCATCATTTTCAAAGAAAAAAAAAAGTTGGAAATCTGAAATAAAACTGAGAACATTTGAAATTCTCACCAGGTCAGTCCACATACGTGGAGAGGTAAGTAAGAGAGAGAGAGAAAGATAAGTAAAAGTTAATTGGTAATTGGCTTATTATTAATACATGCAGTAAAATAGAAAGCCATCAAGACAGATCATTCCCAAATTAAATAAAATGAGGAAGCATAAAAGATGAACAAAAGCAGAATGAAGTAGGTAATGATACAATTACAGAGAAAGGTAGATAAATGACGTGCAAGGGCCATGATGGGGGTAGATTGAGAGATTAAGAGTTTACTTATATTGAATGAGCAGTCCATTCAAGAGACTGATAACAGTGGGACTGAAACTGTCCTTACGCTTGGCAATTCATGCTCTCAAGATTTTGAATCTTCAGCCCTATGGGACGGGAAGAAGAAAAAAATGACCAGGGTTGGAGAGGTCCTCAATTCTGTTGACTGCTTTCCTGAGACTGGTAAGGGTTGGAGCAGGTTAAACTTTTATAATACTTCTGGGGTTTCCATCAAACCAGTTTAGAATGTATATCCACCTTTCCCTCTCCTGGACTCATCCATTACTGCCGGTTTGTACTCCTCTCCCTTCTCCCGCTTTCTTATTCTGGCTTCTGCCCCTTCTTTTTTTCTTATTTCTGCACTTTGTCTTCTTTTGCTTATTGCTTGTTTGTCAGTCTTTTATGTATAGTTTTTCATAGATTCTATTCTAGTTCTTCACTTTGTTGTAAATGCCTGCAAGAAAATGAATCTCAAGGTAGTATATGGTGACATATACTTACTTTGAAAATCAATTTTACTTTGAATTTGACTTCCAGTCCTGATGAAGGAACTTGACCTGAAATGTTGATTACATATTTCCCTCCATGGATTCTGCCTGATATGTTAAGTCCCTCTAGCATTTTGCGTATATTGCTTAAGATTCCCAGCATCTTCAGAATCTCTTATCTCTGGAATAAGCAGAAGACATTTCTCACTTCAAAATAAACAAGTATTTCACCATCAGTATTATGCATCTGAGGTAATGCTGACAAGCACACCCTTTCTCTGGCACAACCTACCTTGGACATAATCTGGATTGATGACATTACCTCTACATTGTTCAGGGAGGATCTGGTAACAGCGTTTAATTGGCAAGTGATTTACTGAATACAATACAGCACTTGGGAAAATGACGAACTCCTGCTGCCTACTAATGAATGTAATCTTTAACCTTCTTCGACAAAGTTTCTATTACCATTTTCAAAATGTACCTTTTGTTTATTATATAGGTTTACATACATCATTGCTGATGAATTTTTAATGCAGTCACATACAGTCAGGAACTTTTTTTCTTGAAGCTTCACACTGTTCAAAATTCCTATTATTTTCTGAATGTAGTTCATTGGTTTGCAAAAGAAACTGAACTGGAGATGGACAGATTTATGATTAGGTAATTTCATTGAGTGTGTGTGTAAGGAGGAGTTAATTAATGAGTTGGAGGAGGTTTTATTTATGAATTTTGGATCTTCAATTCTGTGCCTTCTTCTCTCCCAACCATCTTTGGAGATGGTTCTTCACTAAAACAAAACATGTGAATTACCTGCAGAGCAGTTTGTCTGACCTCTGGCTCACCAGAAGAAACCAGTCCCTGGTCTTCGTGGGACCTTCCTATGGCTATCCCTCAAAATGTTTGTTGCACATTCATACGTTGCGATTCAGATTTAGTGTTTCCAAGTTGTCACTGCAGCACTGTACGTGAAAAAAAAGATGTTGGCATGTGTGACAAACATGCAATGCACAACAAGATTGCACAAATACATGAAAGGACATGGTACATATATACAGATACAAACACATACAGTGACCTAGACACTCAGATGCTTGAATGGAGCAGAATGTTATTGTAGAAGGTACGATTGCTAAAACTGCTGATGACATGAATGTTTGTGGTGTAGTAGTGGGGAAGTTTTTCCCAGTCTACAGCAAGCTATAGAATAGATGAAAAGTGAGGCAGAGTATTGGTAGATGGATGTTAATCCTGACAAGTATGAGGTAATGCAATTTGGGAGGATAAGTGGAGATAGGATATATAGAGTAAACAATAGGGCAAAAAGGAATATTAATAACAAGAGGAAATACTGGATGAGGTACACAGTTGGTTAGCATGAAGATGCAGGCATATGACTTGTTGCCTTCAAATGTCAGATCATAGAATGTAAAAGTAAAGATATTATGTTGCAGGTCCTCAAAACACTGGTTAGATTACAACTGGAGTACCGTGTGCATTTCTGGTCACCACGCTATGGGAAGAACGTGGTTTCACTGGAGAAAATGCAGAGGAGATTCACCAAGATGTTGCCTGGATTAGAGGACTATAGTTATAGTACAATCAAAAAGGCTGGAGATTCAGTGGTGTCCATTAACAACATATAAAATCATAAGAGACAAAGACAGGGTAAATAGTTTTTCCATGGTAGGGGTAACAAAAACAAGAAGCCATTGGTTTAAGATGAGAGGGAGGAGTTTTAAAGGGGATATGGCAGGCAAGTTTTTGGTTGGTAGGGTCTGTGCTGTGAAACTTCAAAACTCTGTAACTTCAACGCATACTCACACCCGCACCACAATGGGACAGCTGGCGTTTTGATCTGCTTCTTGATATTCATTGTGGAACTGAAATGCTTGGACTTGAAATATTAGCCCAGATTCTCACTCTGTAGATGCTGCCCGATCTGCTGAGTGTTTTCAGCATTTTCTATTTTTTATCCTGACTCAGAATTCTCTGTTGAACAGATCTTCAATATCCCAGCCGAGAAAACCAGCTCAGGATGCTGGGAACCTCCTGTGCTGAATTCACAACCTGCGTATTCAGAAGCAAGAATACCTTCAGGTGTGATTAATTATCAGTCTGAAAGGTTGTTGATGATATTTGATTTTGCACTGAAACAAATTTGCTCAGAAGGGCTACAAGAGTATCAAAGGTGATTTGCCAAAGTATTCACTCCAGATGTCTTGCAATGGCTCAGTCTATGGCTGCTTGAGTAAAAATGCAGCATTATGAGTCATCCTCTTGCTATCTGCTGACCCTTCTTGAGAACATTGTTAGATAAGGCATCAATAATGTGAAGCTGAATGCTTAAATGGATACTGTAAATAATTAGCTATTATTATCTCATGTGCCAAGACACAGTGAAAAGCTTGTGTTTGTGTGCCATCCAGAGGGTTCATTGCATACACAAGTGTGTCATGGTCGTACAAAAAGGAAAGTATACATAATAAGACCTTAAGACATAGGAGCAGAATTAGATGATTTCTCTGCATATCTGTTTTAAACAAATGCCCTCCATTCTGGTGCTGTGCCCTCTTGTCCTAAACTCCTGATCATGAGAAACACCTTTTCCACAGCTATACTTTCTAGGGCTTTCAACATTCAAAAGATTTCAATGAGATCCCCCTTCATCCTTCTAAATTCCAATGAGGTCAGACCCAGAGACTTCAAATGTTCCCTGTATGATAATCCTTTCATTCCTGGAGTCATCCTAGTGAACCTCCTCTGGACCCTCTCCAATGCCAGCACATCCTTTCTCAGATGAGGAGCACAAAACTGTTCACAGTATCAATGTGAGGCCTCACCAGTGCCTTATAAAGCCTCAGCATTACATCCCTGCTCTTGCTGACATTGCATTTGCCTTCCTTACCACTGACTCAACCTGCAAGTTAACCTTTAGGGAGTTTTGCACAAGGACTCCCCAGACCCTTTGCATCTCAGATTTTTGGATTTTCTCCCCGTTAGGAAAATAGTCTGCACACTTATTTCTACTACCAAAGTGCATGACCATGCATTTTCCAACATTGTATTTCATTTGCCTCTTTCTTGCCCATTCTCCTAATCTTTCTAAGTCCTTCTGCAGCCTACCTGTTTCTTCAACACTACCTGCCCCTCTTCAATCTTCATATCATCTGCAAACTTGATGTAGAATATAGCATTACAGTTACAGAGCAAGTGCTGTGCAGGTGGATAAATAAAGCACGAGAGTCGTGAGGAGGTAGATTGAGACATTAAGAGTTCGCTTCAAGTTCAGTATTTTCAGAATGAGCTGTTGGGGTGGATATGGGGTCACATAGAGGACTGATCTGCAGATTTCCTTCCCTGTGGGATATTAGTAAACCAGATGCTGTTTCCATGGTGATTATTGCAGATTCTTTTGTTACTTTCCAGATTATTTAGCTGCTGGAATTTAATTTCCCTTGGAGAGATGTGGAAAGAATTCCATCTCAGCTCTGTAGTAGCAAGGGTTCAAAGTTCAAAATAAATTGATGATCTAAATACGTATCCGTCACCATTTACTACTACCTTAAGATTTGTCGTCCTGCAGGCATTTACACGAAAATAAAGAAATAATCACGATCTACAAAAAGCTGTAAATAACAAAGCATGACAAATAACCGAAGTGCAAAAGGAGTCAAAGTGTGCAAATAATAAACAAAAATAAATAATATTGAGAACATGAGTTGTAGAGTTCTTGAAAGTGAGCCTGTAAGTTGTGGAGTCATTTCAGCTTTGAGGTGAGTGAAGTTATCTATGTTAGCTCAGGAACAGGATGTTTGTTTGTTGATTAGTAACTCTTCCTGAACCTGGTGATGAGGGAGACCCTCCTAAGGTCAGGAGGTCCTATATCTTTTGCCGAATGGTAAGTTAACCTTCACACTGCCATATCCCAATAAAATGCAGGTAACATTCACCTAACAAAAAGGTAAGATGAAGAGAAAGGAATGAATGTCCTGTTCCCGCGAGAAACCTTGCAAAAGAACATAATCTTTATAAAAGCTGGTTCAGTAGCCAGCAAAATAATGACACCTTTTATCTGAAGCTGAGCAAATGCATTTGATGGAGGAATGTGCCTTAAAATGACAATATTCTGTGTAGTTCGATGCTGAAATTTGTGAGGATCTACCTGAAGAAAGGGCTTCAATTCCACAGCAAAAACATTGCTTGGTTCATTAACTGCATTGCTTCTTGCATTAGACTTAAGCATGGATGCAGAGTGTTAATATTAGTTCAGTGATGATGTGTGCTTTCTATTCTGTTTTGTTCTATTGATTGAGCATGACCCAGTTTTCCAAAACCCTTATTGATCTTTCTGCCCACTCTCTCATCCATACTCTAAATTTCTTTGCTTTCCTATTTAATCCCTATCTTTTGTAGAAATGTCAGTGCCGGAGCATCTTAGATGCCCATGTTGACTCCAGCTGAAAAGTCTGAGGTTTGCTCTGCAAAGAAAATGATGATTGAGTAGCATTTTGGCACCTGCTGTTAAAATAATTCACTTTAATTATGTCCCTCTGGGCAGGATAACATAGATAATGAAGACATGACCCTGAATCAGAATCAGAATCAGGTTTATTATCACTATCTTACTGTATATGACATGAAATTTGTTGTTTTGTGACAGCAGTATAGTGCAAACACATTAAATTGCTACAAATGACAAAATAAATAGTGCAAAAAGAGAAATAAATAGCGTTCATGGGATCATGGGCAGGCGGAGAAGAAGTTCTACCTCATCTGTATCCCTCAAAAGCATTTGATCTTAACTACACAGTCCATGAGTGTAGGAAAAGTAGAGAAGGGACCTTTAGCTGATGAAATATTTGTTAATTTGCCCTTTTGCACTACATTCTCCAAGATGTTGTCCCTAAGATGCTGAGGAAACGTGGGCCATATGTGACACTTGATGCTAATGTGAAGTGCTTTCAATTTGGCACCAATGCAGACAGTGTAAAGTAAATTAGGTGTGAGATCCCCTGAGGTGTACTTTGGAAATAGGTGCAAATCTTACCTTGGCGATGGACTCTCACTCCACTATGGCTTCCTAGTGTGCGTACAGATGGTGCAAAGCAAACTTCAGCGCATCCCCAGATGAACATTTTACTTTACAGTCCGAGAAAATAAACAGCTTCTAAACTTCACCTTGTTAGTGGCGAATTATTTTGGAGCAGCAGTTAAGCCAGTGAAGTGGAAGCACTTCAGCAAAGCAATGCAACCACTAATGCAACAGTGTCCTGGAATACTTAACAGGAGCACTGCATACGCAGGGCCCTTCACATTGTCAATGATCCCTCCCATCCATCCAACAATCTCTTTGTCCCACTACAATCAGACAGAATGTACCGTAGCATTAGAACAAGGACTGTTAGGATGAGAAACAGCTTCTTCCCCCAATCTGTGAGAACTCCCGGCCACCACCCATGTCTCTCTACATATAAAGCACCAGTAATTATACTATTTACTGTTTACTTTTTAACTTGAAAATGAAGGGCACATCATTATTTATTCATATATTTGTGGTATTATTACTTTATGTGTTGAGTGTGAGTTCTATGTACTGTGTTGTGCACGTTGGTCTGGAGGAACATTGTTTCATTTGGCAGTATACACGTCTATAGTTGAAATGGCAATAAACTTGAACTTTTGGGCTGTTTATTGCCCAGTGGGTTTGATTGAGGCTAAATATTAACCAGGAAGCTGTCACTGTGTCCCTGGAAAAGAGAGATTATTGGATAATTAAAGTCTGTTTTTATAACAGAATACAACAGGAACTTTTGATTTCAATGTACAGTTTGAAGAGATCTAGGTTATTCTGATAAACTGTAGCTATTACAGAAATAAAACACAAAATAGACTGTTCAGAATTTGGCCTCCTTCATCCTTTTCTCAGTCGGAAGTATAGCCTCTCTGAATTTCCATTTTCGTATGCTCCTTCACTGTCTGCCTGTAATCTCCCTGTTCATCTTTTGTCTGTATCCTGTGTTATTGTCTGAGGTATGAAAGCAGGTGGAAAGCTGCAATTTAATATAAATCGGATATTTCACTAAGCTTTGATGTTCTTGAAGTGCAGTTCGGAAGACTTCCATCGCATAATGATGAGCAGATTTGAAACCCAAGTATAAATTGCCCAAGATGTCCTGGTGGATGTGATGATTTATGATTTCACACAATAAAATATGAAGGACCTCAGTCAGTCCTTTGGCAATAGATGAAAGGAATATTCTGCCCCCAATCATTGCTTTACCAGGTCTATGTTTTGTAAAGCTAGATTGTGTAGGTACTTTGCTAATAACAGAGGATGTGCAATAAAAGCAATCTCTAAAGACCTGCTCCTGGGGACTGATAGCAAGATATCATTATAAATGGTAGCTGGCAATCTTTCTGTCATTTTAAATCTAGCAGTCTGGCCGATCCCCTGGTGACCAAGTAGGAGAGGACACCAATAGATGTCAAAATAAGCCAAACTTAATTGGAAGCCTGACAGAAATACTGTGTGAGCTATTTGCTGGATTATACTGCAAAACTATCCACAACTAGCTGATGGCATTCGCGGTGCTGGGAGTGGTCTGATCAGTGATCTTTTCTTTACTGTCTTGTCCCCATTCCCTGAAAAATGATTTCCCCAACCTTGGATCACTCCCAAAAGAAAACAAAAACGCCGGAAAATTCAGTCAATGAAGCAGCACCTGTGGAAAGTGAAAGCACTTAACACTTCGGAATCAGAAATAGGATTAGTTTCAATGGCACAATCATGAAATTTGTTGCAGCAAACAGCCAGACCTACCTAGCGAAGGCGTGGAGACAGAGACAGTTCCAACTCAACAATAGACAGTTCCTTATCTTGATCCAGCAAGGCTCTGGTCTCACTCTAGTGGCAGAACTTGACAAGTTCCTGCCTTGTTGCAGACAAGGCTTCAGGAGGAAGGGGCAGAGAAGGGATTCAGACAGAAGGTTTTGACAGAAACAATCCAGCAGCCAAGCCCTGGTCTCCGGAGGTATTTACCCAACCAAGAATCATGTGCCCAACCAAGAATCATGTGCCTCAATTAGTGCACTCAACAAAACAATGGAAAACTGAAAAACCTGGAATACTGATCGACGGACTGGAATGTGGACTTCACGGACCGGACAATGACACAAAGGTGATGTTTTGAGAGTACAAAGCTTGTATGTGCCTGTCCGAATAAAAAGTAAAGTTAACAAGTGTAAGGAGCTTTGGTTTTCAAGAGATATTGAGGCCCTGGTTAAGAGAAAAATGGGGGTACGTAGCAGGTGTAGGCAGGTAGTAACAAATGAGATGCTTGTGGTGTATAAGAAATGCAAGAGAATACTTAAGAAAGAAATCAAGAGGGCAAAAATAATGCATGAACTTGCTCTAACAGAACAAGGTAAAGGAGAATCCCAAGGAATTCTACCGATATGTTAAGAGCAAAAGGATTGCAAGGGTCAAAATTGGTCCTCTGGAAGATAAGAATAACAATCCATGTGTTACTATTCTGATAATGGGGGATAGAGAGATCTTAAATGATTCTTTTTGCATCTGTATTTACTCAGGAGAAGAACACTGAGCCTATATACGTGAAATAAAGTGGCATCATCTTTATGGAGAACATACAGATTACAGAGGAGGAAGTGTTTGCTGTTTTGAGGCAAATTAGGGTGGATAAATTCCCAGATCTATGGGAGACAAGTGCAGATATTGGTGGTGACCTAGCAGAAATATTTAGATTATCCTTAGCAACAGGTGAGGTACCAAAAGATTGGAGGAATAGCCAATGTTGTTCCACCATTAAGAAAGGCTCTTAAAATAAACTAGGAAACTCCAGGCCGGTGAGCCTAACGTCAGTTGTGGGAAAGTTATTGCAAAGTATTCTAAGAGACCAAATATGGATAGACATGAACTACTTAAGGATAGTCAGCATGGCTTCGTATATTGTAGGTCATGTCTACCCAATTATATAGAGTTTTTCAAAGAAGTTACTAGCAAGGTGCATAAAGGCAAGGCAATGGATGTCGTCTACATGGACTTTAGTGAGGTATTTGACAAGGTCCCGCATGGGAGCTTGGTCAAGAAGATTCAGTCACTCGGCATTCAAGATGAGGTAGTAAACTAGATTAGACATTGGCTTTGTGGGAAAAGCCAAAGAGTGGTAGTCGATTGCTGCCTCTCTGACTAAAGGCCTGTGACTCGTGGAGTGCCGCATAGATCAGCGTTAGGTCCATTGTTGATTGTCATCTATATCAATGACCTGGATGATAATGTGATTAACTGAATCAGCAAATTTGCAGATGACATCACAATATGGGGTACAATGGACAGCGATTGAAGGCTATCATGACTTGCAGCAGGATCTGGACCAGCTGAAAAATGGGCTAAAAATGGCAGATGGAATTTAATGTAACCAAGTGTGAGGTAATGCACTTTGGTAGGACTAACTAGAGTAAATCTTACACAGTGGTGCACAGAGGAGTGCAGTAGAACAAAAGGATCTGGGAATACAGGTCCATAGTTCACTAAAAGTGGCTTCGCAGGTAGATAGGGTCATAAAGAAAGCTCTTGGCACATTGGCCTTCATAAATCAAAGTATTGAGTACAGGAGATAGGATGTTATGCTGAAGTTGTATAAGACATCAATGAGGACTAATGTGGAATATTGTGTGCAATTTTGGCCACTTGCCTACAGGAAAGATATAAATAAGTTTGAGAGTACACAGGGAAAACTCACAAGGTTTTGGTTTGGTTTGTGTTGGTTTGGAAGACCTGAATTTTAAGGGAAGATTAAATAAATTAGAACTTCATTCTTTGGAATGTAGAAGACAGAGGAGATTTGATAGTGATATACATAATTATGAGAGGTATAGATAGGGCAAATGCAAGCAGACTTTTTCCACTGAGGTTGGGTGGGACTACAACTAGAAGTCATGGGTTAAGGATGAAAGGTGAAAAGTTTAAGGGGAACATCAGGGGGAACTTCTTCACTGAGGTCTTGATTCAGAGAACATAGAAAAATAGAGTACACCACAGACCCTTTGATGTTGAGCCAACCTTTAACTTACTCTAAGGTCAATCTATACCTTAACACCCACATAACCTTCCATATTTCGTTCATCAACGTGCCTATCTGAAGGTCTCTTAAATGTCACTAATGTAGCACCACCCTTGGAGGATATTTCGTGCACCCTCGACTCTCTGTGCAATAAACCTTCCTCTGACATCCCCCTAAACCTTCCTCCAATCACCTAAAAATTATACCTGCTTGTATTTGCCATTTCAGCCTTGGAAAAATTCTCTAGCTGTCCACTTGGTCAACTGTATGCCTGTTGTGCACCTCTGTCAATTCACCTCTCATCCTCTTTCTTTAAAAAAAAATTCCTTGAAAGTCACAGTTCTACACATGGTTATTTTAAAATATAATTTTGCTTTCTCATTGAATGTAAAGCAAGTCCTCTACTCTGTCTTGTCTATCCATTAATTCAACTCTATACCTCTGAGTTATTTTCCTCTCCGGTGAGATGTCCTCTTCATGACTACATGTTGTCCTTAAGCTTGATATTTCTCAAACATAGCTAGAAAAGCACATTCAACCTTTATCCTGAGATTGTCAAGCTGATAACTAATGAGCCTTATTTTATAGAACATGAACTCTGAGTACAAGATATAGGCAATTGAAAAATCCTTGGAGTTCCCTGCTAAAGAGCTCACAATGTCACTCTTGTGATCTAAATTAGCACTGGGTCTCCAGGGACCATATGGCACAATTGGCAGCAGAGAACATTGAACAGTACAGCAACAGGTTCTTCAGCCCATAGTAACTCTGTCAACCATGATGCCAAATTAAACTAAATTTGACTGCCTACAAATGATCCACATGTTCATCTGCCTGTCTACATGCCTCTTTATTGCCACTATTGTATACGCATTGATCCAGAACTTCCTCTGGTAGCCCGTTCCAGCCACTTGGACCGGATTGACTACATCCCAAGGTTCTGAAAGTTGAGCTGAAGAGATTGTAGAGGTATTAAAAATTATCATTGTAGAATCACTAGATATTGGAATCGTTCTGGAGGACTGGAAAATTGCAAATGCCACTTTACTCTTTCTGATTGGCCTCTGGTAACTAGTAGCATTCCATAAGGATTGGTGTTGGAACCACTTGTTTTCATAATATATTTCAATAATTTAGATGATGGTATTGTTGGCTTTGTGGATGATACCAAGATGGGTGGAGGAGCAAGTAGTTTTGAGAGTTTCTGCAGAAGGACTTGGATGGATTAGGAGAATAGGCAAAGAAGTGGTCAAACAACAGGAATTCTGCAGATGCTGGAAATTTAAGCAACACACATCAAAGTTGCTGGTGAACGCAGCAGGCCAAGCAGCATCTCTAGGAAGAGGTGCAGTCGACGTTTCAGGCCGAGACCCTTCGTCAGGACTAACTGAAGGAAGAGTGAGTAAGGGATTTGAAAGTTGGAGGGGGAGGGGGAGATCCAAAATGATAGGAGAAGACAGGCGGGGGAGGGATAGAGCCAAGAGCTGGACAGGTGATAGGCAAAAGGGATATGAGAGGATCATGGGACAGGAGGAGAAGTGGTCATGTACTTTTCATGTAAGTTTTCATGTACTTCGGTTGAAGAAATAGAGGCATAGACTACTTTCTAAATAGAGAGGAAATTCAGAAATCAGAGGTGCAAAAGGTATTAGGAGTCCTAGTGCATAGGATAACTTGCAAATTGAATTGGTAGTAAGGAAGGCAAAAGCAAGGATGTAACCTGAGGACTTATAAGCTATTGATCAGACTGCACTTGGAGTATTGTGAGCAGTTTGGGGCCCTAATCCGTGAAATGATGTGCTAGTATTGGAGAGGATCCAGAGCAGGTTTCTGAAAATGATCCTGGGAATGAAAGTGTTAATGCACGTGAAGCACCAGATGGTCTGGAGTGTACTCACTGGAATTAAGAAAGAGAGCGGATTTTATTGAAACCTGTCGAATACTGAAAGCTCAGATAGAGTGGAAATCGAGAGGATATTTTCTGTCATGGGAATGTCTGAGACCAGGGGGCACAGACTCAGTATGAAGGATGTCCCTTTGGAGCAGAGGTGAGGAGGAATTTTTTTAGTTAGAGGGTGGTGAATTTGTGGAATTTATTGCCACATTTTGTTATAAAGGTTGATAGGTTTTTGATTAGTACGGATGTTAAAGGTTACAGGAACAAGTTCAGACGATTCACCTTCAACCTGAAACTTTAACTCTGATTCTCTCTCCACAGATAAGACCATAAGACATAGGAGCAGAATTAACCCATTTGACCCAAAGAGTCTGCTCCAACATTCCAACAAGGCAAATTTATTTTCCCTTTCAAGCACATTCTCCGGCTTCCTCCCCATAAACTTTGATGCCATGACTCATCAAGATGGTTGACCTGCTGAGGATTTACAGTTTTCTCTGATTTAATTTTCAATGAGTAAGTGAGGCCTCCAGCAGTCAGGGTCAATGATGGATGTTGTGTCCTAGCTGTCTAAAGCTATCAATATGGAGAGCAAGCTGTTGCCCGTGTAGCAACCTCCCCCTTGCTACACATCTGATGAACCCAAAGGAATGGCAGGGACCAATACAGTTTGGTACCAGCAGCATCGCAGGAGTTGCCAGTCAGCAGTCAACTCAATGTAGGACTTGCCCTAGGGACTCCAGCTCCAGACATTTCCCTTGGTGTTTACTCCTGAAGGCTTTCCCAAGAGTGGATATAGCTGCAAAGCAGTGGAGGTTTGAGATCAGAGTTTTCCTTTTCCTAGATGAATTGTCAATCACAACTGACGACCCCATCTGCACAAAGCGACTGGTTTTAAGGTGCCAGTAACCCACCTTTTCCCCTCCTCCTGTCAATAGAAACAGTTCTTCCGGGCTTAGAAGCTAAGCCATAGTTGAAGGCTTGGAGTTGAACTTGGCTGTCAGAGGCTATTTGAGGCAGAGGCCATTGGGAGCATTTAATAGTTCGTGGGAGCTTGGTCCCATTACCACTGCAGAATATAACAATCTTAAGGAAACTTATATGATTGCAATGTTTATTGCTCACTGCATTTCAAACTAGTTAATGGAATGTGATGTGACTGGTATATAATAGACACATGTGTAGAACAACAAGGCTGCAATTCTTTGTTTCTGGGCTCTAAGTATTGCTACAACAACAGCTGCATCTCCTTTTCATACAGAATTCAAGTATGTGATGAGCAAAGAGACATAGAGCACTACAGCAGGGCAATAGGCCCTTCAGCACCCTAGTCCATGCTGAACTGTTCTGCCTAGTCCCCTTGCCTTGTACCTAGACCATCACCCTCCATACCCCTTCTAACCATGTACTTATCCAGACAACTCATGTGTGCATTGTCAATCTTCCCAAGTAAGACAAGATTATGGTACAAATTTCAAATCTCTGTTATACCAAAGGTGGTATTTAACGTTGTCAGATCTTGGTTAAACTGACTATAGACCTCCACTCAGCTGAACACACCAGGTCAGGAAGGGAAAGGGCAAGGAGAAATGCCCAAAATAACTTAGGGGTGGTTATGAGGAATGGGGATCCATAGTTTACTGGTCATGGGTAAAGCCCTCCCCTCATTGAGCACATCGACATGAAACTCTGTTGCAGGAAAGCAGCCTCCATCATTAGGGACCCCCACCACGCAGCATATGCTCTCTTCTCTCTGCTGTCATCAGGAAGCAGGTACAGGTGCCCCAGGACTCACACTACCACATTCAGCAATAATTACTACTCCTCAACCATCAGGCTATTGAACCAAAGGGGATAACAATACTCAACTTCACTTGCCCCATCATTGAAATGAAGATGAAGGGTCCTTGAAAGTGAGTCCATAGGTTGTGGGAACCTATGGACTCACTTTCAAGGACCCTTCATCTCATGTTCTTGATATTTATTGCTTATTCATTTATTATTATTATTTCATTCTTTTTGAATTTGCACAGTTTATTGTCTTTTGCACACTGGTTGGACACCCAAGTTGGTGTTGTCTTTCAACACCAGATTGATTCCTGGGATGGCAGGACTTTCATATGAAGAAAGACTGGATGAACTGGGCTTGTACTCGTCGGAATTTAGAAGATTGAGGGGGGATCTGATTGAAACGTATAAGATCCTAAAGGGATTGGACAGGCTAGATGCAGGAAGATTGTTCCCGATGTTGCGGAAGTCCAGAACGAGGGGCCACAGTTTGAGGATAGAGGGGAAGCCTTTTAGGACCGAGATTAGGAGAAACTTCTTCACACAGAGAGTGGTGAATCTGTGGAATTCTCTGCCACAGGAAACAGTTGAGGCCAGTTCATTGGCTATATTTAAGAGGGAGTTAGATATGGCCCTTGTTGCTACGGAGGTCAGGGGGTATGGAGGGAAGGCTGGGGCGGGGTTCTGAGTTGGATGATCAGCCATGATCATAATAAATGGCGGTGCAGGCTCGAAGGGCTGAATGGCCTACTCCTGCACCTATTTTCTATGTTTCTATGTTTCTATTAATTCTGTTGTAGTTATATTTCTATGGATTTATTGAGTATGCTCACAAGGAAATGAATATCAGTATTGTATACAGTGGAATATATGTACTTTGATAATAAACTTACTTTGATTAGTATGGACTGCAGATGAAAGACTATCCATATCACTGGAAAAGAGAAAATCTGCAGAAGCTGGGAAATCAAAAAACACACACAAAATGCTGGAGGAACTCAACAGGCCAGGCAGTATCTGTGGAAATGAATACAGCTGATGTTTCTGGGTGAGACCCTTTAGCAGGGAAAATGTTGTTTAATATGTGGAACTGTGCTTCCTGAGTTATGAGGTGTGATTTCACCTAGTTCCACTTCATAATTAGAAAGAAATGGGGAGCAAAGCTCTAAATCAAGGCTTCATCTCTCCTAATGAAAGATCTTGGCCCAGAGCATCGATTGATTATTCCCCTCTATTGATGCTACCTGACCTGCTAAATATCTCCAGCATTTTATGTGTGTTTCTCTAGATTTCCAGCATCTGCAGAATGCCTTGTATTTTTGATATGGGTTAACATTGATATGAATTTGATCAGCTATTTGATTGCATAACTATTCTCAAAGAAACTCTTATTAAAAACACCCCAGTTTGTGAAAAAAGAATTGGGTGTCTTAGACAAATAGTTTTTAAAAGCAGTTAATCCCCTTATTGCCATTTAGTCAACCCTTCGAGATATAAGGCAGCCTTATTCTACACATCTCCCATTAGGTTGATATACGCAGGCAATCCCTTGTTACCCTGTGAAAGTTGGTGATTTTTGGCATACTGTATGCACAAAATTTAAACTTAAGCATTTTTTAAATTAAATGCTTGAAGATTCATTTTTGAAAACCAAAAATTATTTTAAAATTATGTTTTGTTTTTATGAATGTGTAGGTATTGTATATTGCCTGGAATTGCTGCAGAAGGTTCAGATTCTCATAGACTTCAGATTAAAATAGCTACTCACCAATCTCTGTACTGAAACCTGTTCAATCATTCATGGATATCAAAAGCAGATTTCAAGTGAAAGGCATTCGAATTTTAAAAAGTTGCACTCTAACCGGGTAATACTTGGCTCTAATCTGTGCAGTTAAGTATTACAAAGTGGATTAGTGGGGGGAATGCCACATTAACTTCTACATTACTGAGCTGCCCTGTGGTCATAGAATCAGAATCAGAATCAGGTTTATCATTGTCATATGTCATGAAATTTGTTGTTCGCAACAATACAGTGCAAGACATTAAAAATTACTATAAGTTACAGAAACAACCGAATATAAGCAGAGAAAAAAAGGAATAGTGAGGTAGTGTTTATGGATCATGCAGAAATCTGAAGATGGAGGAGAAGCTGTTTCTAAAATGTTGATTGCGGATCTTAAGGTTCTGAGACCAAAGGTCATGTGGATGAACAAAACAGAGAGATTTAACATGGAGGTAATAATCAGAACAGCCATGAACTTAATAAATGATAGATTGGGCTTGAGGGTCTGAGCCGTCACTTCCTGTTCCTTGTTTTTGTGTCATGTGGATAAAGGTGAATTTAGAAAAGCTTTTGTCAATAATGATCATGAAAACCTCTGCTATATAAAAAAACAAGTCTGGTTCAGTAACGTCATTCAGAAAAGGATGTCGGTTATTCTTCACTGGTATGACTCCAGGCCTGTTAGTATGAGTCCAGATGCATCATGTCCTAATCCATTGTTCAAGGTCATCTAGGGGTGGGAGTAAATTTGGGCTATGCCAGCTGCTGTCTATAACCTGTGTGTGGATGAAAGCTGATCCCTAACATGTTAACAATTTGAGGTGCTCTGTGCTATGAGGTTAGGGAAGGGTCGAGCAAAACAAAGGGAACAAAATCAGTCAGAGTCTTTAGTGATCATCATTACCAGATGGCAGGAATCAAAGAGCAGCTGTGGTGATAGTTCTACAAGTGAATGGTTGGCTGACACTCATAAACTTAACTTTCCAGAGTTACAGAGTCAAAGATTCATTCAGTGTGGGAACATGCTCTTTGATTCACCAAGTTCATGATGAACATTAAATATTCATTTACACAAAAACTTTATCAATCTCATTCTCACCACATTCCCTTAAAGTGGCATGGCAGCAGAGCCGTTAGAATAACACCTTGCAATGCCAACGGCCGGCATTCAATCCCCACTACTGTCCGTAAGGAGTTTGCGTATTCCCACTGTGAACACTTGGGTTTCCTCTTGGAGTTCCTGTTTCCTCCCACATTGCAAAGACATACAGGTCAGAGTAGGCAAATGATGGGAATGCTATCTTGGTGCCGTGAGCACGGCAACACTTGTGGGCTGCCCCAGCACATCCTCAGACTGTGTTGGTCACTGATGTAAACAATTCATTGTGAGTGTTTCGATGTTTCAATGTACACGTGATAAACGTAGCTAATCTTTATTACTCCTCCCCACATTCTATTCCATATCTAGGAACCACTTACAGTGGCCAATTAACCTACCAAGTCTTTGGTGTGTCTTCTTACCCTGGAGGAAATCGGAGCACCTGAAGAGTTACCCATTAGTCAGAGGGAGAGCATGCAAGCTCATACAATTAGAATTAAATCCAGATCTCTGTGAGATAACAGCTCCAATAGCTGAGACACTGTGCTGCTCTACCACATTTCTTTAATTTCAAAAATACATATCATTGATTCATAGTAAATACAATTCAATGCACTCCTCTGCTTCCTCAGAACTTAATCATGCCCCCAACAACTCTCACCAATTGTTGAGATGCACCATAGAAAGCATCCTTTCTGAATGCACCGCGGCTTGTGATGACGACTGCTTTCCCCAGCACTGTAAGGAAATGCGGAGTTGTGAGCACAGACCAGTGTACCACTGAAACCAACCTCCCCTGTATTTGCTTTCTACCCTTCTCACTGCTTAGAGAACCCAGACAAAATATTTAAAGACCCCTCCCACCTGAGTCATTCTTTTCTCTTCTTCCACCACCCCCTCCAGTGGGCAGAGGTGGGCAAAGTCTTGTGAACGTATATCACCAGGTTACAGGACAGCTTCTTTCTTGCTGTTATTGGACTCTTGAATGAGCCACTTGTACAATAAAGCTGAACTCTGTCTCTCAATTTACCTCATCATTTGTCTACATGCACTACACTTTCTCTCTGACTGTAACACTGCAGAACAATATTCTGTTCTTTTTCTTTTCGTACTACCTCAGTTGTGGTGGTGGTGTAATGGCATCAGTGCCGGACTTCGGGACGAAAGGTCCCGAGTTCGGATCCAGCTGGCTCCCCTGCATGCTTTCCATCTGAGCTGGGTTACGAGATGGAAACTCACCCAGCAGAAGGCAATGGCAAACCACTGCTGTAACTTGTCTCGTACGCGGTTCCCCACTACGTCAGAGAGGCGTGGAGGGAAATCGTCCGCTAACTGGAGAAACTCCAGATGCGCCATACCTTTCCTTTACTACCTCAGTATTCTAGTACATGGAGTAGTCTGTCTGCGGCATGCAAAAAAATGTTTTTACTATATCTTGATACATAGCTCTACTTTATTAGGAGTTTGAGGTGATTTGGTATGTCTCCAAACACTCTTGCTACCTACGTTGAAGGACATTCTAACTGGTTGCATCACAGCCCAGTGTGGAGCCACAAATACACAGGATACCAAGAGGCTGTCACAATCCTCCCCACCACCAAGGGAATCTTCAAGGAGTTGGTGAAGAAGAGAATTAGCAGGATTAGAAGGTATATACTATTACAAGAGTTTGGAAACCCTTGTAATAGCATATACCTTCTAATCCTGCTAATTCTCTTTTTTCAAGGAGGCAGAGCAGCCTGAAGACCCATATCGATCATTTTATCAACAGTTTCTTCCCCTCTGCCATCAAATTTCTAAATGGTACATGCACTATTTATTTATTTTCCTAAATTGGTAATTTAATGTCTTTGCTCTGAACTGCTCAAAAACAGAATCAGCTTTATTATCATTGGCATATGTTATGAAATTCATCGTTTTGTGGCACCAGTACATGAAAAAAAACTAAGTTACAATAAGAAATATCTAAAAAATAAATAGTACAAGAGGAGATCAAAATACATGGACTGTTCAGAAATTTGATGGTGGAGAGGAGGAAGCTGTTTCTAAAATGACGAATGTGTGCCTTCAGGCTCCTATACCTCATCCCTGATGTTAGTCATGAGAAGGGTTTGTGTCCTGGGTGGTGGATGCCACCATCTTGAAGCATCACCTTCTGCAGCCACTAAGCAACAAATTTCACGACCAACATCAGTGGTAATAAACCCGATTCTGATATGGCAATAATAAATCAATTACCACTTACAATAACCAATTGCCTTCATTTACATTTGTTATGACATCAATTCATTATACAATGCATCAACGCTTCTAATGTTTCCTTCTTAAACAATGCCACTCTGAAACACATGAGAGGCTGTAACACATGGCCAGGCTTCCCAGTGTCCAGTGCTTCACGAGTCCAGCTAGTGGTCTTCCCCACAAATCGCTTGCAATGGCTGCACTGGATGTCAATGTGTCTGTCAGCACGTACTGTACCAATCCCATGATGCTTTATTCCAAAAGCCACTCCAGACTGGTTATGCAGGCATCTCTCAATCTGGAGAGCTGTTAATCACATTCATTTATTTTGTTAGCGATACAGCATGACAACAGGTCCTACTGCTTCCCAATTACGCCCATGTGACCAATTAATGTACTAACCTGTTCGTCTTTGGAACGTGGAAAGCAACTGCACCTTCCAGGGGAAATCAACACAATCACAGAGAGAAAGTCCATACTGCTGACAGGCAATGGTGGAATCAAACCTGGGTCGCTGGTACTGTAATTGCGTTATGCTAACCGCTACACTACTGTGCTGCACTTAATGAAACAGATGCTTTAAAGCAACAGTGGCGTGCTGTTATAATCGATATTAAATTTATGAGAATCCATACATAAGAGGCAGGGGAAAGCTGAGTGAGGAGGAATACTATAGGATTTGTGGAGTTAGGATCTGTGCAATTGCAATGAGGTAGTTTACTATAGAAGGAATGAATCGGAAACAAAATTGGCTTTCCCTCATCTCTCAGCCCTGACAATGCCTGTGTTTAAATATGGTGCAAATCAACACCTTTTAACAATGCCTGGAAAGCTTTGCAAATTGCCTTTCACTTGTACATGACACTGCACATGGATAGACAGGATTCAGACCTGTTAACCCCAATTAAGAAAGCAAAGACTACATTCTAGCCCTGTGAAAAATCATACCCAGGCTCGTAGGTGTTTTTAATTTTGTCCAGCTAGGGGGAGAGGTTACATTCCTAATTCTCTAACACCTCACAGTTGCGAGGACAGGAGCAGCAGTCAAACCCGCAATTTTCATTAATTTTCAAGGCCTTGTTTCACTACAGAAATTAAGCCCCGTCTTTGGAAATGTCAGGAGATGGCCTATTTCTGTAAAGAGCACACTTTCATTAGCAGTTCTTCCTTCTCTCACTTAGTGATCTTACCCAGCATGGTGCTGTCGTAATGTGGCATCTTGCTTCCCAGAATATACAGCAAGCTCAGGGTGCTTCAACACCACTGATGTTAGGTGCACAGAGAGTGGAAGGACGTCTCAGGATCAGGAACAAAGCATAACTTTACAATAAGGTTAAGGTGAAGCTGTTGGACAATGCATTCAGTGTAATTTTTAGAACAGTCTGCTAAAAGCCAGCATGATATTTTACCCTATCTTTTTCTACTCATTCTTTTACTTGCACTCAATGAACAGTTTATTCAGCACACCTGTGCACTTACTCATCAATGCAAATATCTAATATCTAAGCAGCCAATCATATGACAGCATCTCAATGCATAAAAGCATGCAGACATGGTCAAGAGGTTCAGTTGTTGTTCAGACCAAGCATCTGAATGGGGGAAGAAATGTGATCTAAGTGACACTGATCATGGAATGATTGTGACAGGAGGCAGTAACTCAAATAATCACATGCTACAACAATGGCGTGTAGAAGAGCATCTCTGAATGAACATGTTGAACCTTGAAGTGGATGGGCTACATCAGCAGAAGACCACAAACATACAGTACTATGCAAAAGTCTGAGGTACATATATATAGCTAGGGTGCCTAAGACATTTGCATATTACTGTAAACAACAGGAATTCTGCAGATGCTGGAAATTCAAGCAACACACATCAAAGTTGCTGGTGAGCGCAGCAGGCCAGGCAGCATCTCTAGGAAGAGGTACAGTCGACGTTTCAGGCCGAGGCCCTTCGTCAGGACTAACTGAAGGAAGAGTTAGTAAGAGATTTGAAAGTGGGAGTGGGAGGGGGAGATCCAAAATGATAGGAGAAGACAGGAGGGGGAGGGATGGAGCCAAGAGCTGGACAGGTGATTGGCAAAGAGGATATGAGAGGATCATGGGATAGGAGGCCCAGGGAGAAAGACAAGGGGGGGGGAACCAGGGGATGGGCAAGGGGTATAGTCAGAGGGACAGAGGGAGAAAAAGGAGAGGGAGAGAAAGAATGTGTGTATAAAAATAAATAACAGATGGGGTACGAGGGGGAGGTGGGGCATTAGCGGAAGTTAGAGAAGTTGATGTTCATGCCATCAGGTTGGAGGCTACCCAGACGGAATATAAGGTGTTGTTCCTCCAACCTGAGTGTGGCTTCATCTTTACAGTAGAGGAGGCTGTGGATAGACATGTCAGAATGGGAATGGGATGTGGAATTAAAATGTGTGGCCACTGGGAGATCCTGCTTTCTCTGGCGGACAGAGCGTAGGTGTTCAGCAAAGCGGTCTCCCGGTCTGCGTCGGGTCTCGCCAATATATAGAAGGCCACGTCGGGAGCACCGGACGCAGCATATCACCCCAGCCGACTCACAGGTGAAGTGTCGCCTCACCTGGAAGGACTGTCTGGGGTCCTGAATGGTGGTAAGGGAGGAAGTGTAAGGGCATGTGTAGCACTTGTTCCGCTTACTATAGTACTATATTACTGTATTACTGTATATTACTGTAGTAATTTTATGTATTGCACTGTACTGCTACTGCAAACAAAAATCTTATGACACATGTGAATGCTGATAAACCGGATTCTGATATGGGTCTCTATTGTAGACCGAAAATAAGAAGGGGGCAGGGAGAGGGAAATCATGGTTGGGAAAAGGGGAAAGGAATGGGAGGCACCAGAAAGATATTCTGTAGTGATCAACAAACAAATTGTGGGTGTATAGAGGGAGAGAGAGAGAGAGAGAGAGAGAGAGAGAGAGAGAGAGAGAGAGAGAGAGAGAGAGAAATATAAATATATATAACATAATATCATATTGGTTCCGTCTGTCTAAGCAGACAATGGATGCGGCCAGTTTAGGACTCAATTGGGTGTGGAACCGCGTCGGCTGTGGCTGGATAAGCCGATTCCAGAATGGCGGTCCTTGGCACAATTACTGCACACGAAGGCTGATGGTGCTGCTTCGTACCTCTCTGGGGCGCAGACCTGGGCGATGAACATGGAGATCCTGGGCTGCCCAGGCATCAAGATCTCCCTCTCAGCCTCGCGGATGTGGTCCAAAGGAATGCAAAGCAGTACAGTTGGCATCAGCTTGGCTGCAGGAGCTGCCGAGAGGTGACATGATAAGTAATCCCGACCGCTTTAGGAGCTCCACTCCGGATTTGTGTAGGGTTTAGTCCTTAGCCTTCTCTTCTCCCGAAGATACCCACAAGGCAGTGGGATCCATAACCCTGGATAGGGGCCCATACCGGGTACTGTCAGCCGGAGCCAGCTGAGCCCAGGACTCGTGTAAGGCAGGGTCGTCACGCCCTGTAGTAGTGACATATGGAGCCACTACCCATATATTTATCTCTAAGACTTTTGCACAGTACTGTACACTCAGTGGCCAATTTATTAGGTACAGTATGTACCTACAAAGGGGTCACTGAGAGGTTTTCAATTATATAGAGTCCTGATGAGTGCAATCTGGAGGAACTCAGCAGGTCAGGCAGCACTTATGGAGATGAATAAGCAGAAGATGTTTCAGCCCAGGACCCTTCATCAGGGCTAGAAAGGAAAGGAGAAGAAGCGAGAATGGGGAGGAGAGGGAGTACAAGCTAGCAGGTGATAGGTGAAGCCAGATGAGAGGGAAGCTAGGAGGGTGGGGGAGGGAGGATGAAGGTGGGACATGATAGGTGGAAAAGGTCAAGTGCTGAACAAGAAGGATTCTGATCGGAGAGGAGAGAATCAGAATCAGATTTATTATCACCGGCATGTGATGTGAAATTTAGCAACAGCAGTTCAATACAATACATAATATAGCAGTGGAAAAAATAATAATAATAACAAATAAAATAAAATAAATAATTAAACAAGGATATCAATTACATATATTGAATAGATTTTAAAAAAACATGCAAAAACAGAAATACTGTATATTAAAATAAGTGAGGTAGTGTCTAAAGATTCAATGTCCATTTAGGAATTGGATGGCAGAGGGGAAGCAGCTGTACCTGAATCACTGAGTGTGTGTCTTCAGGCTTCTGTACCTCCTACCTGATGGTAACAGTGAGAAAAGGGCATGCCCTGGGTGCTGGAGATCCTTAATAATGGACGCTGCCTTTCTGAGACACCGCTCCCTAAAGATGTCCTGGGTACCTGTAGGCTAGTACCGAAGATGGAGCTGACTAGCTTTACAACCCTCTGCAGCTTCTTTCAGTCCTGTGCAGTAGCCCCTCCATACCAGACAGTGATGCAGCCTGTCTGAATGCTCTCCACAGTACATCTATAGAAGTTTTAGAGTGTATTTGTTGACATGCCAAATCTCTTCAAACTCCTAATAAAGTATAGCCACTGTCTTGCCTTCTTTATAACTACATCGATATATTGGGACCAGGTTGGATCCTCAGAGATCTTGACACCCAGGAGCTTGAAACTGCTCACTCTCTTTACTTCTGATCCCTCTATGAAGATTGGTATGTGTTCCTTCGTCTTACCCTTCCTGAAGTCCGCAATCAGCTCTTCTGTCTTACTGACGTTGAGTGCCAGGTTGTTGCTGCGGTACCATTCCACTAGTTGGCATATCTCACTCCTGTACGCCCCCTCGTCACCACCTGAGATTCTATCAACAATGGTTGTATCATCAGCAGATTTATAGATGGTATCTGAGCTATGCTCAGCCACACAGTCATGTGTATATAGAGAGTAGAGCAGTGGGCTAAGCACACACCCCTGAGATGTGCCAGTGTTGATCGTCAGAGGATACGTTATCAACAATCCGCACGGATTTGGTCTTCCAGTTAGGAAGTCAAGGATCCAATTGCAGAGGGAGGTACAGAGGCTCAGGTTCTGCAACTTCTCGATCAGCATTGTGGTAAATGCTGAGCCATAGTTGATGAACAGCATCCTGACCATATATGTTTACATGTGTTATGAATTTGCAGTGGTGTGTCAATCAGGGTGCTACATGTAAAAAGGAACACCATTCAACAATTACAAAGAATAAAGAGTTAAAAGAACAGATATGGAATAAAATGTGCATAAATACATAAATACCAGCATGTATTTACAATGTAAATAGCATTATAAAAAGTGGTTTAACATGCTTACAGTGCAATGCATTGTTTTGGGTAATAGATAACTAGAATGGCTGATCAGATGAACAGGCAGGGGAAGAAACTTTTAAGATGGCATGAACTTCTTGTTTTAATAGCCCAAAATGCTTTCGAGATGGAGCTTTTGGAAAAGGGAGTTTACAGGGTGGGTTGTGATTGCAATGAGTTTTTCTGCCCACTTCTTTGTCCTGGAAACATACATGTCCTACAGTGCTGGTAGACTGCAGCCAATGACCTTTTCTGCTGACCTCACAGTTTGTTGGAGTGTTTCTATATTGTGAGAAGATGCTGCACCAGCTCAGATGGCAATGCTGATGTGAGGATGCTCACTATGATGGCAGTGTAGAGTATGTTAATGGGGACAATGGAATTTTACCAACTGCCACAATTAGTACATCCTTAGCCAAGCTTTTTTGTTTAAGATAAGAGGAAGTGGTTTTAAAGGGGATCTGAATGGTAACCTCTTGACGCAGAGTGTGATTGATGTCTGGAATCTCCTACCAGAGGAAGTGGTGGAATCAGATACAACTATTGTCAGCTATGAATTACAACAGGAGATAGAAAATGCATATCAAAAGGGTAATGTTATAATAGTCATGGAGGATTTCAATATGCAGGTTGATAGGGAAAATCAGATTGGTGCTAATTTTGGATCCTAAGAGAGAGAATTTAGAATGCCTATGAGATGGCTTTTTAGATAAGCTTGTGATTGAGTCCACGAGGGGATCAGCTATTCTGGATTGGTGTTGACTGGATTTGATTAGGGAGCTTAAGGTAAAGGAACACTTAGGAGACAGTGATCAAAATATGATAGAATTCACCTTGCAATATGAGAGAGAAGAAGCTAAAGTCCAATGTTGCAGTATTACAGTGGAGTAAAGGGAATTACAGAAGCATGAGAGAGGAGCTAACCAAAAATGATGGGAAGGGGACTCAAACAGGGATAATGTCAGAGCAGCAATGGCTGGAGTTTCTGGGAGAAGTTTGGAAGGCATAGAATAGATACACCCCAAAGAAGAACTTATATTCTATAGACAGGATGATATAACTGTGGCAGACAAAAGAAAACAAAGCCAACATAAAAGCCAAAGAGAGGGCATGTAATAGAGCAAAAATTAGTGGGAAGATAGAGATTTTGGAAGCTTTTAAAAACCAACAGGCAACTAAAAAACCATAAAGAGGGAAAAAAATGAAATATGAAAGCTAGCCAATAATATCTGAGGATAACAAAAGTTTGTTTCAGATATATAAAGAGTAAAGAGAGGTGAGAGTGGATATCGGGCTACTGGGAAAGGCCATTGGAGAGGTAGTAATGGGGGATAAAGAAATGGTGGATGAACTGAATAAGTATTTTGTGTCTGTTTTCTCTGTGGAAGAAATTAGCTGGAAGTTCAAGGTGTAAGGAGGCAGAGAGAGTGCAGTTTCTATTAGAAGGAAGAAGGTACTTGAGAAGCTGTAAAGTCTGAATGTATACGAGTCACCTGGACCAGATGAGCTACACTTTATGAGACACTGGTAAAGCCTCACTTGGAGTATTGTGAGCAGTTTTGGGCCCTTTATCTAAGAAAGGATGTGCTGACCTTAGAGGTTATTCAAAGGTGATTCTCGAAAATGATTCCAATAATGAAAGGTTTAGCGTATGAGGAACGTTTGATGGTTCTGAGCCTGTACTCGCTGGAATTTGCAAAAATGAAGGGAGATATTACTGAAACCTATTGAATGTTGAAAGGCTAGATAGGGTGGATGCGGGAAGGATGTTTGCGAAGGTGGGAAGTCTGGGACCAGAGAACACAACCTCAGAATAGAAGGATGTCCATTAAGAACAGAGATGAGGAGGTAATTCTTTAGCCAGAGGGTGGTGAATTTGTGGAGTTTGTTATCACAGATGGCAGTGGAGGCCAGGTCATTGGGTCATTGGATATATTTAAGGCAGAGGTTGATAGATTCTTGGTAAGTTAGGGCATTGAGGGATATAGGGAGAAGGAATGACATTGGGGCTGAAAGGGAAAATAGATCAACCATGATGAAATGGCGGAGTGGACTCCAGGGCTGCATGGCTTAATTCTGCTCCTATATCTTATGGTCTTATGGACATATGGTCTTTTTGCATTTGCATTTACTGGGTATTCAAACAAAACCTTCAATAGGCATAGCACTGAAGAATATAGTCCTAATAAGGGCAAATGGGATCAGGACAAACAGCACACACAAAAAGTGCTGGTGAACGCAGCAGGCCAGGCAGCATCTATAGGAAGAGGTACAGTCGATGTTTCGGGCCGGGGCACTTCGTCAGGACTTCCCGGCCCGAAACGTCGACTGTACCTCTTCCTATAGATGCTGCCTGGCCTGCTGCGTTCACCAGCAATTTTTGTGTGTCTTGCTTGAGTTTCCAGCATCTGCAGATTTCCTCGTATTAGGGCAAACAGGTTTATATTGATATGATGGGCAAAGAGCTTGTTTCAGTGCTCTATAACTCTACACTCTAGGTCACAGAGTGACACAGTGTGGAAGCAGGCTCTTTGGTCCAACTCCTGCAAGCTAACTAAGGTGTTTACTTGTATAAGACCTATTTGCATGTATTTAACCCATATCCCTTGGATCCCAACTGATGCATGTCAGTGTCCCAATGCCTTTTAAATGTTGTAATTTTACCTGCTTCTTCCACTTCCACTGGCTGCTCCACCACCTTTTGTGTGAACAATTTGCCCGACATGTCCGCTTTAAACCTTTCCCTTTTCACCTTAACCCTATGCCTTATAATTTTAGAGATCCCAACACTGGAGAAAAGACTGTGTCCATCCACCTTATCGATAATTAGTGGTAACTTTATTAGGTACCTCCTGTAATTAGTAAAGTGGCCAGTGAGTGTATGCTTGTGGTCTTCTGCTGCTTTAGCCCATCCAGAGCCAACATAAAAATGAGAGAGTGTATAATAGAGAAAAAATTAGTGGGAAGCATTTAAAAGCCAAGAGAAGACAACTAAAGACGTTATAAAGATGGATAAGATGGAATATGAAGGCAAGCTAATATTTAAGAGGACACCAAAAGTTTATTCAGACACATAAAGTGTAAAGGAGAGGTGAGAGTAGATATTGGACCACTGGAAAATGATACTGGAGAGGTAATAATGGGGACAAGAAATTGTGGACGAACTGAATAAGCATTTTGCATCAATCAGTCTTCTCTGTGGAAGACACTAACAGTATGCTGGAAGTACGAGAGTGTCACAGGCAGAAGTGTGTGAAGTTGCCACTATTAGGGAGAAGGTTCTCGGGAAACTGAAACGTCTGAATGTAGATGAGTCTAAGTCACCTGGGTGAGATGATAAGTACCCAAAGGTTCTGAAGGAGTTGTCTGAGGAGATTGTGGAGGCACTAGCAATGATCTTTCAGAAATCAATTGATTCTGGAGTAGTTCTGGAGGACAGGAAAATTGCAAATGTCGTTCCACTTTCAAGATGAGAAAGAGGCAGAAGAAAGGGAACTATAGGCCATTTAGTCTGATCTCAGTGGTTGGAAAGATGTTGTAGTTGATTATTAAGGATGTGATTATGGAATACGTTGGTAAAATAGGCCAAAATCACCATGCTTTCCTCAAGGGAAAATCTAGCCTGACAAACCTGCTGGAATTCTTTGAAAAAGTAACAAGCTGGATAGACAAGGGGAATCGGTTGATGTTGTGTACTTGGAATTTCAGAAGGTCTTTGACAAGATACAACACATGAGGCTGCTTAACAACATATGAGCCCATAGAATTACAGGCAAATCTATGGTATTATGGTAGAATGGATAGAACATTGGCAGATTGGCAGAAGGCAAAGATTCAGAATTACAGGATTCTTTTCTGATTGGCTGCTGATGAGTGGTGGAGTTCCACAGGTGTCTGTGTTGGGACCAGTTCTTTTTATGTTATATGTTAATGATTTGTTTGATGGAATTGGTGGCTCTGTGGCCAAGTTCGTGGATGATATGAAGATAGGTGGAGGAGCAGGCAGTTTTGAGGAAGTAAAGAGGCTACAGAAGGATTTAGACAGATTAGGAGAATGGACAAAGAAATGGCGGATGGAATATAATGTTTGGAAGAGTATGAACATGCACTTGTAGAAGAAATAAATATGTAGACTATTTTCTAAATGGAGAGAAAATACAAAAATCTAAGGTGCAAGGGGACTTGGGAGACCTCATGCAAGATTTCCTAAAGGTTAATTTGCAGGTTGAGTCATTGGTAAGGAAGGCAAATGTGATGTTAGCATTTATTTCAAGAGGACTAGAATATAGAAGCAAGGTTGTAATGTTGAGGCTTTATAAAGCACTAGTGAGACCTCACTTGGAGTATTGTGAGCTGTTCTGGGCCCCTTATCTAAGAAAGGATGTGCTGAAACTGGAGATGGTTCAAAGGAGGTTCACGAAAATGATTCTGGGATTGAAAGCCTTGTCATATGAAGAGCGTTTGATGGCTCTGGGCCTCTACTCACTGAATTCAAAAGAATGAGGTGTGACCTCACTGAAACTTATCGTATGTTGAGAGGCTTCAGTAGAGTGGATATGGAGAGGACGTTTTGTATGGTTAGGGAGTTTAAGGCCAGAGAACACAGCCTCACAATAGAGGGACGTCTTTTTAGAACAGAGAAGAGAAGGAATTCCTTTGGCCCTAGAGTGGTGAATCTGTGGAATTCGTTGTCATAGGTGACTGTGGAGACCAAGTCACTGTGTATATTTAAGGCAGAGACTGATGGATTCTTGATCAGTCAGGGCATGAAAGTGTATGGGGAGAAGGAGTGTGATTGAGGCTGAGAGGCAAAATGGATCAGCCATGATAATATGGCAAAGCAGACTTGATGGGCCAAATGGCCTAATTCTGCACCTATATTTTATAGCCTTCTGGCCTTTTCTACTCAAATAATAATTTCAGCTTGTCACTATGTCTCCAGGTCACAGAAGATTAGCCAAGTTAATAAATGTTGGATTTGGGAAAGGATCTCTGGCTGTTTATCTTGTGACTGTAATTCTCATCAGCAAACATTCCTTAGGATGGTGAGGGTTTAAGATGGAGAGAATAAAAAAAGATGAATCAAAATAATATTTGAAGTGGATTCCTGCAATGTCTGTGTTGAAGAAAGTAATTGTGAGAAGTTTGAAAGATCTACACATTGTAAAAAGGCAAACTGACTCAATGAGGAAATGGCACAAACACAGTGGTAAGCATACAATTCCTTAAATCTCTTCTGTCATTTAATTATATTGTACTTTATCTGTAAATTCATGCTAGGAATTTTAACTCTTGATATTGCCTAATTTTTTTAAAATCGATTGCAATTCTGTATTTCACTTATTACTTTCCTCTCTCCAAAGCTAACAACTTTAGTCTTGAAGCCCTAATCAACAGTTGATCATCTATAATACAAGGTCATCTTGCTCATGTAACTGATACTAGACTCCTGAAGCAAGCCCTCTGTTTCTCCAGCAAAACTAAATATCATGAGGTGGGCAATCTGGGAGTGTTTTTTGTAAAAAAGTGTAACATTCCTATGACTCATGGGAGTCTCTGGGCGAAATGGAAAGGAGGAGGATTCGGGATTACATTGAGACTCCTGAGCTGAGGGTATGGGAAATCTGGATGGCACATCTGTTCTCAGAGTATGCAGATGCCCACGCCATCAATCACCTCCTGTTCACCTGTGACAGAGTCTGTGGGCCCCACACTGATCTCATCAGCTGACACACAACATACATGAAGTAAAGCAAGTCATCATTGACCATAAGGAGCTACCTATGAAGAGATAAAAACAGCTTTAGTCCAAAAACCCATGAACCTGCCATGTCATCCAATTATATCATGGCTGACTTGCTATCCCCAAATTAATTTCCTGCCAGTCATTCTTATCCTTTGATCTAAACCTTGGATATGCATTACCATTTTAAAAAGACATAAATCTGACCTCTGCGCGGGATCAGAAAAAGCTGCAGAGGGTTGCAAACTCAGCCAGCTCCATCACGGGTACTAGGCTACTCATCATCGAGGACATCTTCAAAAGGTGTAAATGCTTCTTTAGCCTTTTACCTTTTTCACTTATCACCACCCTTCTTCTCCCCCCTCTTTCTTAGTCTGGCTTTCCCCCCTCCTTCCTTTCCCACCCGGATGAAGGTTCTCGATCCAAAACATCAGCTGTTAATTCCTTTCCATAGATGCTGCCCGACCTACTCAGTAGCTCCAGCATTTTGTAGGTGTTAGCCTGAATTTCCAACATTTGCAGAATCTCACGTGTTTTCAAAAGGTGATGCCTCAAAAAGGACATGTAGTCTTCTCAAGGCTACCATCAGAGAAGAGGTACAAGAGCCTGAAGACTCACACTCAACGTTTTGGCAACGGCTTCTTTCCCTCCTCCCCTCATGTATACATTAATTTCATTGCAATTTATAGTTTTTTTATGTATTGCACTGCACTGCTGCCACAGAATAACAAATTTCATGCCATATGCCACTGATTAGATTTAAGGGTTCCTGCCACTATTTACATTTACCTGCACTTAGTTGCTAATTCCTTGGGAGCCTTACGCACACTGTAGCAGAATTTACAAGGATTCTTTGGCAGTGCAGAGTCCTCTATCTCCACTCCTTCTGCATTTTTCTGAATTACTGTTGCACCATTTGAAAAGACACATACTTTACAGCAGGGTTGATGGGCTGAACAGCCTTCCCTCAGTCTATTATCTAACGCTCAGTCATATTGATCTCATTCACACACAGGAAACACAAAATGAATCTGGGCTTACAAGCAGAGAATCACTGGCATTAAGCATAAGCCAAGCATTTTTAGCATCATTTTTCATTGATTTCACAATAATTGAACCACATTTCCTAAGTACAACAGTATAAAAACTCAATTAATTACACTCTACATGAGACAAGACAGTTCTAATCATTGCGAAATTATTTTATGTTTCTCAAAATAAGTATTCATTTAAGCCACTCAATTAATCAGAAACTTAAAGCCTTTGACACTTTCACGTGGTTTATCAATTGACTTACAATCAGCAGGAATATAATTCTGTGGTTACTGGACTGTTTAAAAAACTGGTATCATGGGAGCATAATAATAACAGTTCATTCATGCTGTGTCAGCCCTGAGAAGACTCCGTCATGGCAGATGGTTGATAAAACTCAGATGCCTCACATCAAGGAAACAAGTCTCCATTAAAGCTAATGAATCACCGATTAATGCTGCATTTCATTTGACCTCTCTGAGCCATTTCATTTCCTTGCCCTAGACAACTCCGGGGAGCATTGGGCTGCAGTCTTCAATGCACGTTTGTCTCTGTCAATATGCACTGACCATTGGGAAGTTGGTCTTGCTTCACTGGCCAACCCTCTGATTTATTTTTCAATTGCTCACTTGTGAACTCTAATTGCGAGAGCTTCTTGTTGTAGCCCACACTTGTAGGCAGGGAGGTCTCAATGCGTGTGTGTGTGTGTGTGTGTGTGTGTTTGTGTATGCAGCAACACCCCCGAGAATCCATCAAGACACAACCACATCCTCACTCACCCACACATACTCAGATCATATGGACCCATAGATACAGACCAATACTCAGATCCATATCCATCCGTAGATACACACACACTCATATTCATATGGATAAATAGATACACACCATTACTTAGATCCATCCAACCCATACATAGGCAGACAGACAGACTCACACACACAGGAAGTTGCACAGTAAACGTTGAACTCTGTTTCTGACTGCTGCATTTTATGATCTATATTCGACTTGCTCGTGCAGGAGTGACTCAATGTTGCTCTTCCTCAGCACCCCAAGGTTCTGGTGACAGCACAGGCATTAGCTCCAGAGCCTTGAAAAATCCCTAAACTGCTGTACATCTTTCAATGATCTGAAGCTATTTTTTTCTGGCAGGAAGGGAGCTAATTATCTCTTTGCAAGAGCCACTAGTACTGACCTCCCTTTATTACCCTTTTTGTTGACTGCTCAGCAGTCACAGAGCACACTGCTAACACCACAACTCTAACAACCTGAACCCATCAGACCCTTGATGAAGATATGTTAATCTCCTTGAAGGGAGCAAGCATCACGTCACCATTAGTTTATCCCACAAGTTTCATCTGGCTACCGTGGAATTCAATCCAGTGAACATAATTGGTTCTGTTATCTGACTCCAGCATCCCATTCTGCAGTGAAGACGTGTCTTCAGGGGGTCCTTGGTGACTGCACACACATGGGAGGTGTTTGGCGGGAGGAAGGAGTTCAGTGCTAGCAAAGAGCAAATGCATGTGAGAGTTGCTTGGCAAATATATTTACTCAATACTTCAATATTATATTGGAGGTTCCTTAAGTTGGTAACTCATCTAGGAGAAGGAAATCTCTGATATCAAACCTCCGCTACTTTGCGGCTATATCCACTCACGGGGAAGGCTTTGAGAGTAAATTTCAAGGGAAAATCTGGAGCTGGAGTCCATAAGGCAGTCCCACATTGAGTTCAATGCTGACTGGCAACTCCTGTGACGCTGCTGGTGCCAAACTGTATCAGTCTCTGATGTTCCTTTGGGTTCCTCAGATGTGTGGAGAGGGGAAGCCTGTTCCATTGTCAACAGCTTCTCTCCATATTGTACTGCCCAGGCTTGCGTATCTAGACAGATAGGACACGACATCCATGGTCGATCTTGACCAATGGAGGCCTCACTCACTCACGAACAGTGGAAGTGAATGCAGAGTTGAGGGAATCAGAATCAGAATCCGGTTTATTATCACCGGTATGTAATGTGAAATTTGTTAACTTAGCAGCAGCAGTTCAATACAATACATAATCTAGCAGAGAAAAAAATAGTAGTAACAAATAATAGGCATCCGTGTGCTTGCAACACTGTGTGTCCGACAGAGTGATCAGCAGCACTGGGGCTCCACAGGGGACTGTCTTGTCTCCCTTTCTCTTCACCATTTACACCTCGGACTTCAACTACTGAACAGAGTCTTGTCATCTTCAGAAGTTTTTGGATGACTCTGCCATAGTTGGATGCATCAGCAAGGGAGATGAGGCTGAGTACAGGGCTACGGTAGGAAACTTTGTCACATGGAGTGAGCAGAATTATCTGCAGCTTAATGTGAAAAAGACTAAGGAGCTGGTGGTAGACCTGAGGAGAGCTAAGGTACTGGTGACCCCTGTTTCCATCCAGGAGGTCAGTGTGGACATGGTGGAGGATTACAAGTACCTGGGGATACGAATTGACAATAAACTGGACTGGTCAAAGAACACTGAGGCTGTTTACAAGAAGGGGCAGAGCCGTCTCTATTTCCTGAGGAGACTGAGGTCCTTTAACATCTACTGGACGATGCTGAGGATGTTCTACGAGTCTGTGGTGGCCAGTGCAATCATGTTTGCTGTTGTGTGCTGGGGCAGCAGGCTGAGGGTAGCAGACACCAACAGAATCAACAAACTCATTTGTAAGGCCAGTGATGTTGTGGGGATGGAACTGGACTCTCTGACGGTGGTGTCTGAAAAGAGGATGCTGTCCAAGTTGCATGCCATCTTGGACAATTTCTCCCATCCACTACCTAATGTACTGGTTGGGCACAGGAGTACATTCAGCCAGAGACTCATTCCACCGAAATGCAACACAGAGCGTCATAGGAAGTCATTCCTGCCTGTGGCCATCAAACTTTACAACTCCTCCCTTGGAGGATCAGACACCCTGAGCCAATAGGCTGGTCCTGGACTTATTTCATAATTTACTGGCATAATTAACATATTACTATTTATGGTTTTATTACTATTTAATTAGTTATGGTGCAACTGTAATGAAAAACAATTTCCCCCGGGATCAATAAAGTATGACTATGACTATGACTATGACTATAATCTCGTGAGACAATGGATTTGCACCTGGGAAGGTTTCCAGGGTGCAGGCCTGGGCAAGGTTGTATGGAAGACCGGCAGTTGCCCATGCTGCAAGTCTCCCATCTCCACACCACTGATATTGTACAAGGGAAGGGCACTAGGGCCGATACAGCTTGGCACCGGTGTTGTCGCAGAGCACTGTGTGGTTAAGTGCCTTGCTCAAGGACACAACACGCTGCCTCAGCTGAGTCTCGAACTAGCAACCTTCAGATCACTAGACTGACGCCTTAACCACTTGGCCACACGTCAACACAATAATAACAAATAAAATAAAGATATGCTAATAGTAATAATATACAAGTAAATCAATTATGTACATTGAATACAGTAAAAAAGTGAGGTAGTGTCCAAAGATTCAATGTCCATTTAGGAATCGGATGGCAGAGGGGAAGAAGCTGTTCCTGAATGACTGAGTGTGTGTCTTCAGGCTTCTGTACCTCCTACCTGACCTGATGGTAACAGAGAGAAGAGGGCATGCCCTGGGTGCTGGAGGTCCTTAATAATGGACACCTTTTTGAGACACTGCTCCCTAAAGATGCCCTGGATACTTTGTAGGCTAGTGCCCAATATGGAGCTGACTAGATTTACAACCTTCTGCAGCTTCTTTCAGTCCTGTGCAGTAGCCCCTCCATACAAGACAGTGATGCAGCCTGTTAGAATGCTCTCCACGGTACAACCATAGAAGTTTTTGAGTGTATTTGTTGACATGCCAAATCTCTTCAAACTCCTAATAAAGTATAGCTGTCTTGCTTTCTTTATAACTATATCGATATGTTGGGACCAGGTTAGGTCCTCAGAGATCTTGACACCCAGGAACTTGAAACTGCTCACTCTCTGCACTCCAATCCCTCTATGAGGATTGGTATGTGTTCCTTCGTCTTACCCTTCCTGAAGTCCACAATCAGCTCTTCTGTCTTACTGATGTTGAGTGCCAGGTTGTTGCTGCAGCACCATTCCACTGGTTGGCATATCTCACTCCTGTAGGCCCTCTCGTCACCACTTGAGATTCTACCAACAATGGCTGTATCGTCAGCAAATTTGTAGATGGTATTTGAGCTATGCTTAGCCAAACAGTCATGTGTATATAGAAAGAAGAGCAGTGGGCTAAGCACCCACCCCTGAGGTGCGCCAGTGTTGATCGTCAGCGAGGATATGTTACCACCAATCTGCTCAGATTGTGGTCTTCCGGTTAGGAAGTCGAGAATCCAATTGCAGAGGGAGGTATAGGGGCCCGGGTCATAGCCATAGACTCATACAGCACAGAAACAGGCCCTCTGGGCCAACTTGCCCATGCTGACCAAGATGCCTGCTTTTAACCCACATTCTTCAAAACCCTTCCTATCCATGTACCAGTCCATCTTTTAAAAGTTGTTACTGTGCCTGCCTCAGCTCTTCCCTCTGACAGCTCATTCTACATACATACTACCCCTGTGTAAAAGAAAGAAAGTTTAAAGATTAGCTTTATTTGTTACATGTACAGTACATCAAAACATGCAGTAAAATGCATTGTTTGTGTCAATGACAAACACAGATTGGGGGCAGCCAGCAAGTGTTGTCATCTTTCAGGCACCAACAGAGCACCCCCGCAACTTACTAACTCAAATACATTGTCTGTTTTTTGCAGTGGGAGGAAACCAGAGCACCCAGAGGAAACCCACATGGTCAAGGGGAGAATGTACATACTCTACAGGTAGCAGCAGGATTTGAACCCTGACCTTCCGGTAGCTGGTGCTGTAAAGCATTCTGCTAATTGCTATGCTACTGTGGTGCACTTTTACACTACCACGCTTCCCTCTGAGTTCCTATTAAATCCTTCCACTCTTTTCTTAAGCCCTATAGTTCTTGATTCCCAACTGTAGGAGAAAGACTTAGTCCATTTATCAGCGGCTTCGTTTGAAAGCTACAGCTGTATAGTGGAGATTTACTCTCTGTAGTCCTGGAGAAATGTTTTTTTTGCATGCAACTGAAGTAGGTTTGCGTGTTTTGTGACGATCTCAGTTTATGCTCAGATCTGCTGTTCTTCATTGAAGTGATTGAATAGAAGAGTGAAGTATAGATTTAAATATAAAGCATAGTCTTTAGATATTTAGAGACTCACAGAATCTGGCTTTTTTAATCAACATGTGGAATTCCAACTTCCTCTATTTGCCTTGAGAACTCAAGGAGCATCATGTTTGACCACAGGCTTTTGACCTTAGGACAGTTTTATATACTGTAAATTATCTGCTCTGTCTGCTATATTTCCTTACAGAAAAACTTTTCTTCGGATAATACCTTATCAAAACATTATCAAAACTTCTGTAAGCATCTGGAAATACTAGAAAAAATAATGAACACACTCATTAGGTCAGGCAGCATCTCTAGAGAGAGAAACAGGTTTAATCTTGCTGGTCAAAGGCACTTTGTCAGAACTGGAAAAAGGGAAAACAAGTTACTTTAAAGATGCTGAGAATATGAATGGGGTATGTATAAGGCAAAGAGATTATTTCTGCTAAGGTCAAGCTAGAGTTGTATTTGGGGTAAGTTGCAGAGGTAGCTGGAGAAAGAGACAAGGTGAACAAAAGTCATGAGATATCAAAGTCAAAGTCAAGTTGAATTTATTGCCATATGCACAAGTACTTCTGTGCATAGGAGCAGTGAAAAAATTAGTTGCAGCAGCATCACAGGCCCAGAACATTATATAAGTAGCATTCATAAGCAAAACATAACTTAATCATAAATTAAACATAATTTATAGTACAAAAACACAATTAAAACAATTTCTGTTTTCGTGCAAAGTGATCAATGTGGTCATAGTGCTGTTGTGATTAGGGTTGTGCAGAATAGTTCAAGGACCAAATGGTTGAAGGGCAGTAGCTGTTCTTGAAGCTGGTAGTGTGCGACTTCAAGCTTCTCTATCTCTGGCCCGATGGTGACTACAAGAAGATGGTATGGTCTGGATGGTGGGGATTTTTGATGATCAATGTTGCCTTCCTGAGGCAGTGCCTCTTGGATTTACTACTGATGGTGGGGATTGAGGTGTCTATGATTTATTAGGATGAACCCACTACCCTCTGCAGCTTCTTTCATTCATGAGCTTTGGAACTGTTGTATCAAATCATAATGCAACTGGTCAGGACACTTTCAAAAGTACATCTGTAGAGGTTTGTTAGTGTTCAGTGAGAGGCTAAACTTCCTTAACTTCCTAAGGAAATAAAAGTGCTGACATATTTTCCTTGTGATTGCACCTATGTGCGGGGCCCATACAAACTAAATTAAAGATGGCGGTAAAAAGAATGTGAAAAAGTGGTAAATGCAGAGCTGGAAGGAGCACCCAATGAGACAGGCTGCACCTGGAGAGATACACTGAAGCAACTTGATCAGCATGGAGGAGTTGGGCCAAAAGGCCTGTTTCTGAGCTGTATGACTCTAAAGGGGAAGACTGTTTATATCAAATGGTTGAAGGAGACAAATGCTTGGCTTATTATGGAAGGTGGTCCAGACAATGGCAACCACCCTCCTGGAATGAGCAAGAAGGGAAAAAAAAAACATTCTGCAGGCAATTAACCAAAGATATGGTAAATGGAATTGAAGAAATTGGAAGCCACCAGTGTTGAGAGATGATAATCGGAACTGTGCGATAGGTATGAATCAGTAGAATTCACCAGAAGTATTCTTTCCCAATTTTCAAATTCAGAGGCTTTTGAAAGAATTTAAATTTGGCTCACTTTTGGAGGGCATAAATATGCTCAATGATTTTAGGGAGAGAAGAACCTTTGTTGAAAGCACTCTCCAATCCTATCAAATGGAATTAGTGGAGGCTATGTCAGTAAATATATTTAAAACAAAGTTGGGTAGATTTTTGCATAGTAGGGGAATTAAGGGTTATGGGGAAAAGGCAGGTAGGTGGAGATGAGCCCATGACCAGATCATCCATGATTTTATTGAATGGTAGAGTAGGCTCGAAAGGTCAGATGGCCTACTCCTGCTCCTACTTCTGATGTTCTATCCACACTGTGCTTGCATTCTTGAAGGGGCAGTGCATGTGCCACTGCCTACATCAGTGGTGTTGAGATTGAAAGGGATGGGAGCTTAGAAACATAGAAACATAGAAAATAGGTGCAGGAGTAGGCCATTCGGCCCTTTGAGCCTGCACTGCCATTCAGTATGATCATGTCTGATCATCCAACTCAGAACCCTGTAGCTGCTTTCTCTCCATACCCCCTGATCCCTTTAGTCACAAGGGCCGTATCTAACTCCCTCTTAAATATAGCCAATGAACTGGCCTCAACTGTTTCCTGTGGCAGAGAATTCCACAGATTCACCACTCCCTGTGTGAAGAAACTTTCCCTCATCTTGGTCCTAAAAGGCTTCCCCTTTATCCTTAAACTGTGACCCCCCTCATTCTGGACTTCCTCAACATCGGGAACAATCTTCCTGCATCTAGTCTGTCCAATCCCTTTAGAATGTTATACATTTCAATAAGATCCCTCCTCAATCTTCTAAATTCCAGCGAGTATAAGCCTAGTTGATCCAGTCTTTCTTCATATGAAAGTCCTGCCATCTCAGGAATCAATTTGGTGAACCTTCTTTGGACTCCCTCTATGGCAAGAATGTCTTTCCTCAGATTAGGGGACCAAAACTGCACACAATACTCCAGGTGTGGTCTCACCAAGGCCTTGTAGAACTGCAGTAGACCCTCCCTGCTCCTGTACTCGAATCCTCTTACTATGAATGCCAACATACCATTTGCCTTTTTCACTGCCTGCTGTACCTGCATGCCCACTTTCAATGACTGGTGTACAATGACACCCAGGTCTTGTTGTACCTCCCCTTTTCCTAATCAGTCACCATTCAGATAATAATCTGTTTTCCTGTTCTTGCCACCAAAGTGGATAACCTCACATTTATCCACATGTTCCTAGGTGTGAACATTGCCAATAACCTGTCTAATCATGGTGATGTTATGGCCAAGAAAGCTCGGCAACACCTCTACATCCCCAGGAGGCTAATGAAATTGGACATTTCCCAGTCAACTCTTCTTAATTATTATCAATGAGTCATAGAAAGCATTCCGTCTGGATGTATAACAGCTGGGTCTGGCAAACGCTCTGCACATGACCATAAGAACTGCAAAAAGTTATGGACATACCACCTCACATCACAGGATTCAGCCTCCCCTCTATCATCTGTCTATTCTTTTTGCTACCTCAGTAAAGTAGCCAACATAATCATAGATCCCACCTGTCCCCCCTGGACATTCATTCTTCTCCTCTCTCCCAGCAGGCAGAAGATACAAAAGCCTCTAAGCACTTCTACTACCAGGCTCAAGGACAGCTTTTATCCCACTGTTATCAGACCCTTGAATGGATTTTATGTATGATGAAATGTACTCGGCCTCACAATCTACCTCATTATGATCTTGCACTTCATCATTTACCTGAGCTGCACTTTTTTGTTAGTTTTTATACTTAATTCTTCATTGTTACGGTTGTGTTGATTTGATCTCTATAAACATAATACAATGCAAAATTTTCACTGCACTTAGTACCTATGACAGTAATAAACCAATACAAATACCACCAAAATTATATCATTACTCTGTCTGAAATATTTCACAAGCCATTTGCTTCCTTACCATCCCACTGGAAAACAGCTTACAAATGCAAATGAACTGCCTGAGAAGTTTGCAATTAGCAATGAATATTTATGGCGTTGTCAACAAAGTGCCAGAAATAACCGAGGGATAAAACTAGCTGCCCAGTGTATACCCACAAGTTAGAATGATGAATGTGCTCTCGTTTTTTTTTCCTGCACGATAGTTTTCCAAACCACCCTGCAGTTGGCCTTATAAAAGAGAATCGTAAGTCAAGCTTGCAGGAATGAATTCAAGTCCTTTCTAATAAGGTGTCAAGTTAAGTCTGCAGATGAGTGTATGCATTCTGGTGAAAGGAAGACACTTCAGTATTCTGTCCAACTGCAACACTTTGAAACTCAAAGACAGATTGAAAGTGGAAGAGGGAGGTTGAGTTGAATTAAATTATGAATTTTCAATAACTTTAGAGAGGTTGGAGGATCAAAAGAATTCATGTAGGTTTTCAGTCATTGTCAGATTATGTAGTGATTCATTGGGGTCAATTCTTTTTCTTTGTGAAGCAAAACAACAGGCAGAAGAGGTCAATTTCACTAATGTCTGTCATAGCTCTGAAATTATGGCCTTTCTAAATAAATAATACATCCGCAACTAACAAAAATTGTCCAATTTATATCAGAGCAGTGCAGCGCAAATAAATAAGTTATGTTATAGAGAAAGTCACCTATTTCTCTCCATTTTTCTGTTGCTCCCTCTATCTGTCTCTCTCACTCACAAAGTAACATAGTTGATCGACACACTGCCCATGATTTTAAATATTCATCAGCTTCAGCCCCAGTGTACAGTAGGTTTGGGGTGCACTGTTTGAAGAGGCAGACAAGAACAAATGTGATCAGTTTCATATTAGGACTGTAGCCACTTAGAATTAAACCCTGTGCAGAAAAAGCTATTGTAGGAATTGTTGCTTTATACAAGATGTTTTATAAATAAAATATGTTTGGTTATTATTTTAAATTACCAGATATGCTTCAGTATTTTAGACAGCAAATGTGAAAAGACAGAGAGTAAAAACCTACCAAGGTTTCTTTAACAGCAATTGTCAAACACACAGCTCTACTACCAAGAGAACAATATCTGCAGATTCTTCTCCAAGTCATGCAGAAACCTGACTTTGAAATAAACGGCCCCATCTCCAGCATTGTCACTGAATCGTACAGATTGCAAGCAGTCCATTCAGCCTAACTTGTCCTTGCTAACCAGTCTTAATCCCATCTCTCAGCACTTGGTCTTGTTGGATTAGATTGTTCTTTAAATTGTTTGTTATTTTCTTTGCAGTTTAACAATTAATTGTTTGTTTGTCTTTCAAGTAGTTCTTATATACCTAAGACCATAAGTCAATAAGATATATGGGAAGAATTAGGACATTTGGCCCATTGAGTTCGCTCCACCATTTCATCATGGCTGATCCATTTCCTTCTCAGCCCCAATCTCCTGCCTTCTTCCTGTATCCCTCATGCCCTGGCCAGTCATGAATCTAATCAATCTCTGCCCTAAATATATGTAAGGACTTGGCCTCCACAGCTGCCTGTGGCAACAAATTCCACCAATTCACCACACATTGGCTAAAGAAATTCCTCCTCGTCATCACTGTTCTAAAGGATGCCTCTTTATTCTGTGGCTGTATCCTCTGGTCTGAGACTCTCCCGTCATAAGTGACATCCTCTCCACATCTACTCTATCAAGTCCTTTCACCATTCAATGGGTTTCAATGAGGTCACCCCTCATTCTGATGAATTTTAGTGAATACAGGCCCAGAGCCATCAAAATGTTCTTCATGAGACAAGCCATTCAACTCTGGAATCATTTTCATGAACCTCCTTTGAACCATCTCCAGTTTCAGCACATCCTTTCTAAGATAAAGGGTTCAAATATGCTCACAATATTCCAAGTGCGGCCTCACTAGTGCTTTATAAAGCTTCAACATCACGTCCTTGCTTTTATATTCTAGTCCTCTTGAAATGAATGCTAACATTGCAATTGCCTTCCTCTCCACAGACTCAACATGCAAATTAACCTTTAGGGAATTCTGCACAGTGACACCCAAGCCCCTTTGGACCTCTGTTTTATTTTTGTATTCCCTCTCCATTTAGAAAATAGTCAACTCTTTCAATTGTTCTACCGAAGTGCATGACCATACTCTTCCCAATTCTGTATTTCATCTGCCTTTTCTTTACTCATCCTTCTAATCTAAGTCCTTGTGTAGCCTCTCTACTACCTCAAAACTACCTGTCCCTCTGAAAACTTTGCAATAAAACCTTCAATTCCTTCACCCAAATCATCGATATACAACATAAAAAGAATCAGTCCCAACACAAACCCCTGTGGAACACCACTAGTCACTGGCAGCTAACCACAAAAGGCTCCCTTTATTCCCACTATTTGCCTCCTGCCAATCAGCCTCTGCTTTATCCATGTTAGATTCTTTCCTGCTATACTATGGCCTTGTGGGTTGTTAAGCAGCCTCATGTGTGGAATCTTGTCAAAGGCCTTCTGAAAATCCAAGCACACAACATCAACCATTTCTCCTTTGTGTATCCTGCTTGTTATTCAAAGTCTTCAGACAGCTTTGTTAGGCAAGATTTTCCATTGACTAAACCATGCTGACTATAGCCTATTTTATCATGTGCCTCCAAGTACCCTAACATCACATCACCACATCTGAACCACTGAAGCCAGACTAACTGGCCTGTTTCCTTTCTTCTGCCTCTCTCCCTTCTTGAAGAGTGGAGTGACATTTGGAATTTTCCAATCTTCCGGAACCATGCCAGAATCTAGTGACTCTTGAAAGATCATTACTAATGCCTCCACAATCTCTCCAGCCACTTCTTTTACAACCCTGGGGTGCACATCATCTGGCCCAGGTGAGTTATCTACCTTCAGACCATTTAGCTTCCAAAGAACCTACCCCTTGGTAATGGCAGCTTCACACACTTCTAACCCCTGACACTCTGGAACTTCCACCATGCCGCTGATGTTTTCCGTAGTGAAGACTAATGCAAAATACTTATTCAGTTCATCCACCTTTTCTTTGTCCCCCAATACTACCTCTCCAACATTGTTTTCCGGTGGTCCGATATCTATTCTTACCTGTCTTTTACACTTTATGCATCTGAAGAAACTTTTGATATCCTCTTTAATATTATTGGCTTCATGACTTTCATATTTCATCTTTTCCTTCTTAATGACTTCTTAGTTGCCTTCTCTTGATTTTTTTAAAAGCTTCCCAGTCTTCTACTTCCCACTAATTTTTGCTCTATTATATGCCCTCTCTTGGCTTTCATGTTGGCTTTGACTTATCTTGTTAGCCACGGTTGTGTCATCTTTTCTTTAGAGTACTTCTTCCTCCTTCGGATGTATATATCCTGTGTCTTCTGAATTGCTTCCAGAAATTCCAGCCACTGCTGCTCTGCCATCATCACAAATAATAATCTTTTCCAATCAATTTTGGCCATCTCCTCCTCCATGCCTCTGTAATTCCTTTTACTCCACTCTAATACTGATACATATGATTTTAGCTTCTCCTTCTCAAATTTGAGGGTGAATTCATTCATATCATGATCATTTTTCCCTAACGGTTCTTTTACCTTAAGCTCTCTAATCAATTCTGGTTCATTGCACAACACCCAATGCAATGTAGATGATCCCCCAGTGGGCTCAGCCACGAGCTACTCTAAAAAGCCATCAGGTACTATAGACATTCTAGAAATTCCTCTCTTGGGATCCAGCACCATCCTGATTTTTTCCAATTTACCTGCATATTGAGCTGCCCATGACTATTTTAACATTGCCCTTTTGGCATGTATTTTCTATCTCCTGTTGTAATTTGTAGACCACATCCTTATGACAGTTCTGGGATCTGTATGTAACTTCTATTAGGATCTTTTTAACCTTGTAGTTCCTTAAATCTATCCATAATGATTCAACACCTTCTGACCCTATGTCACCCCTTTCTATAATTTGATTTCACTTTTTACCAACAGAGCTACGCCACCCTTCTGCCTACTTGCCTGTCCTTTTGATACAATGTGTATCCTTGGACGTTAAGCTCCCAGCTCTAATCTTCTTTCATGATTCAGTGATTACTATAACATCATACATGTCAACCAGTAACTATGCTACAAGTTCATCTACCTTATTCTGTATACTGTACATATTCAAATATAACACCTTCAGTCCTGTATGCACCTTTTTCAATTTTGTCTTCCAGCAATCCAGCAATCTGGCAACATTCCAGCAATCTGGCCCCATCAACAGCCTCTCCTTGCTAGGAGTCTCACTGCATATTGCCTTTTTTTTTGTAAACCAATAAACTCATCCCCAGCACTGTGACTCTGGTTCCCATACCCCTGCCAAATTAGTTTAAGCCCTTCCAAACAACTCTAGCAAACTTGCCACAAGGATATTGGATCCGCTCAGGTTCAGGAGTAACCCATCCCTTTTGTACAGGTCGTATCTTCCCCAGAAGAGATCCCAATGATACATAAATCTGAACCCTTACCCCCTGCACCAGTTCCTCAAGGTATTACAATGGAGATTCTGCTTTTCGGCTTTCTACATAGCTCTCTAAAATCTCCATTCAGTATCTCCTTACCTTCTCTACCTATGTCATTCGTGCCAATATGCACCAAGACTTCTGTCTGCTCACCCTTGCCCTTGAGAATGCCATGGACCCGATCTAAGACATCCCTGACCCTGGCACTAGGGAGGCAATATACATTTGGGTTTCTCTATCACACCCACAGAATTTCATTTCTGTTCCTCTGACTATGGAATATTATCAGCACGACAGTCCTCTTCACCTCTCTACTCTTCTGAGCCACAGCACCAGACTCAGTGCCATAAACCCGGTCACTGTGGCTCCCCCCCCCCCGCCCCCCCCGGTAGGTCATTCCCCACAACAGTCTCCACAGGTGTACTCTGCATCAACTGTGCTTTCCCTCACTTCTCCTGACAGTCACCCAGTTACCAGTGTCCTGCCGTCTAGGGGTGACTACCTCCCTGTAGCTCCTACCTATCACTTGTTCCTTCTCCCGTGTGAGTCAAATGTCACTGAGCTGCAGCTCCAATTCCTTGATAGATTCTCTGGAGAGCTGCAGATGTGTTATTCCGGGAGACTAGGGGTCTCCCAGACTTGCCACATTCTACTCACAGTGCAAAACACTGCCTCTGGAGCCATTCTCACTGCACTACTATACCCTAACAGATGAAGAATGAACAAATCAGTACAAAAAGAGAGAAACTTACCAGAAGCTTTACCTCGCCCAAGTCTGATCTTGCCTAAGCCTTATGCAGCAAAGCTACCCTAAGCATTGGCACACTCACACCATTGGCTGTTCTGCTTGCACTTGCAATATTTTTATTCGTCCTTTCTAATAAATCCCTCTCGTTGATTGGTCACTGCCCAATGCTGTGAAGCTCTGCCTTTCAAATCTTGATAGTGGACCTGATTGAAACGGTAGCTCTATTTATGCACTCCCCCTCGTTGATTGGTTGCAGCCCAACTCAGAGGAACTGCTGGGAAGCCCTGCCTTTCAAATCTTGATCGTAGATCTGATTGAAATGGTAGCTCTGTTTATGCAATCCCTCTCATTGATTAGTCGCCGCCCAACATATAACACTTCAGTAGGTTTCCTAGTAGTCACTGTATATATATGCAGTTGTTCAGTGTGTCCCCTGGTGGCTACGTTTGTGTGATTCTGGAAAGTTCTGGAAGCTTTTTTTGGAACTGCATTATTTGAGTAGGAGCTTTCTCATTGGATGACTCTTATCTGTGAATTTGAATGGATTTTTTTATCTACAGTTGTTCGTCCATCGTCGACGTCGATGAAGACCTCGAATCATTATGGATAATTGTGTCGAGACTAGCGTTTGATTTGGATTTAAGTGAGGGAGAGTTGCTCAGCATCAGCCTCACTCTCTCCTCCCAATTCCCATTTGGATCCAGCGGCAAGACAAAAGTCAAGACGGCTGGAGATGGGACTAGGCGCAGTGGATGACCAGGACATCTTCTGTGTCTTGTTGTGCTCTGTGCATTCCACAACACTTTCAGAGACCGCCTTTTTGACCGTTGGACCTTCCATTGGTCTCAATCCGCCGGAGTCTGTCTTCACGTGCTGGGATACACAACTCCCTATCTCACCGAGGGTTTGAGACCCATCGGCTACCCTCACCTGGTTTAGCCGGCTTGTCGATGCCGTTGCCCGGGGTGTGGCTGCTGTCGCATGCAAACAGCTACGGGGAGCCACAAGTGAGAGCTGAGTGCCAGGTGGGGACCAAAGGCAGACTAACCACCCTGAAGAGGACATGACATGTTCCCCCACCAGAGGTGCTACCCCTCCCTGACACCCCATACACCCCTACAGTATCTACAGTATGTAGTATGTCTGTATGAAAATTATCTACAGTATGTAGTAGGGAAAGATCAGACTGTACAGCAGCACCATCATTTGACTCTCCCTCTCTTCAATGAATAGACCTCAATCTCTGTCTGTTTTTCAGCTTTCGTGATTGTGAAGCAATAAGTTTTGTGCTGTTTTATTGACTTCTATAAGAACCTTGGAATAGACCATCAGAATTCAACAGTCAAAAGTTCACAGTTGAAAATTCAAAAAATACTATCCTGAGATTTATTCAGTCAATGACAACCTACACACAAAGAGTGAAAAACAACTGATGTGCAAAAAAAAGGCTGCGCTAATGTAAAAAAAAGAAAGAAAGAATACTAAGAATATGAGTAGTAGAGTCCTTGAAAGTGAATCCAAAAGTTGTGGAATCATTTCAGGGTTGTGGTGAGTGAAGTTATACACACTGTTTCAGGAATCTGATACTTGCTGGGTAATAACTGTTCCTGAACTTGGTAGTGTGGGACCCAAGGCTCTTTTTTTTTTATCTCCCTCCTGATGACAGCAGCAAAAAAGAGAGCATGGCCTGGATGGTGGGGGCCCTTGATGATGGATACTGCTTTCGGGTGGCAGCACTCCTTGTAGATGCCCTCAATGGTGGAAGAAGGTTTGCCTGTGATGGACTAGGCTATATCCAGCCTTTCTGCAGGTTTTTCCATTTTTGGCAGATCAACTGCTCCTCCAGATGTTTCATTGATGCTCTCAGCAACCCAGTTTCAACGGCCCTCTTTTACAGGTACTAACGGCTCTCTGAGTGAAGCTCCCGGTCACATTACCTCTAAATCTCTTCTCCTTACTCTGAAAATACGTCCTCTCGATTTATCTACCTCTGAAGATGGGGGAAAAGTTTTCTGTGCTTTATTCTATCTGTACCTCTCACCTTTATATATACACCTCAGTCATGTCCTCTCTTAACCTCTTCCTCTCCAGGAAGAACAGAACTACTTTTCTGGTCTCTGCTCATAAACAAACTGCTTCATCTCAGGCAACATTCTGGTGAACCCCCTCTGCACCCTCTCCCGTGCTATCACAACCTTCCAACGGCATGGTGGGCAGATCTGAGTTCAGTACACCAGGTGAGGTCTGACAAAGGTATTATAAAGTTGGACCATAATGTCTCTACCTCTGTATTCGATGCACTGACTAATTTTTTGGATGAGCTTGTGCCACCCATTTATACTTGTGTGACCAATTAACTTACTGAACTGTAGGACTTTGACTATCATTTTGGAATGTAGTAGGAAATCAGAGTATCCAGTAGTGATTTTTAGACCATAAGACCATAAGACAAAGGAGCAGGTCGGCCATTCGGCCCATCGAGTCTGCTCCGCTATTTTATCATGAGCTGATCTATTTTCTCCTATTTAGTCCCACTCCCCCGCCTTCTCACCATAACCTTTGATGCCCTGGCTACTCAGATACCTATCAATCTCTGCCTTAAATACACCCAAAGACTTGGCCTCCACTGCTGCCCGTGGCAACAAATTCCATAGATTCACCACCCTCTGACTAAAAAAATTTCTTCGCATTTCTGTTCTGAATGGGCGCCCTTCAATCCTTAAGTCATGCCCTCTCGTACTAGACTCCCCTATCATGGGAAACAACTTTGCCACATCCACTCTGTCCATGCCTTTCAACATTCTCCCTGTCATAGGGAGAATGTTGAAACTCCTTACAGACACTGGTCAATTGAACCTTGGTTGTTGGCTTTATAATAGCATCGTGCCAGCCCCTATGCTACCATGCTGTTCACAAATCTCAAATAATGAGTTGGAGCAATGAAGGCCAGTATCCCATTTTCCTTCCTAACTCTCAGCCCAGTTGAAGATTCTTAACCTGAAACATCAATTGTACTTCTCTCTGGCCTAATACTACCTGACCTGTTATGTTCCTCCTAACCACGTTATCTATATGGGTAGCCAATTTCAAGGATCTGTATAACTCTATAATGATGTGTGTTCGTCGTTCGTCAACGTCAATGAGGACCTTGACACCATTCTGATGGTGTTGAGACTAGCATGTGATTTGGATTTAAGTTAGGGAGCGTCAGCCTCACTCTCTCTTCCCAATTCCCATCTGGATCTAGTGGCAAGACAGAGTCAAGACGGCTGGAGATGGGACTAGGCGCAGTGGATGAGCGGGATGTCTTCCATGTCTAGTCCTGCTCTACACGTTCCACGACGCTTACAAAGACCGCCTTCTTGACCGTTGTACCTTCCATTGGTCTCGTCCGCTCAGTCCACCGGAGTCTGTCTTCACATGTTTGGAGAGACAACTCTCTGTCTCACCGAGGGTTTAGCCAGCTTGTTGAAGCCATTGCCCAGGGTGTGGCCGCTATCGCATGCAAACAGCTACGGGGAGCCGCAGGTGAGAACTGAGTGCCAGGTGGGGACCAGCAGCTTTGAAAAGGATGCGACATGTTCCCCCAGCTGAGGTGCTACCCCTCTCTGACACGCCATAAACCCCACTCTATAATGATATGAAGGAAAGTGCAGTTGATGCCTCTGGACGAGATGCTTTGTCAGGACTGTACTTTTCTCCATAGATGCTGCCCGGCCTGCTGAGTTCCTCCAGCATTTTGTGTGTGTTACTATATAACCACCATGTCTGTTTTCTGTTTATATCTCAGATTTCCAGCATCTATAGCTGTTTTTTTAAATTCTGGAACTGCATGATCAGATAGAATCGGGATAAACTTCTGCACGTAAAACTCAATATTTTCTTTTTCTGATTTTTTTCCCCAAAATTTGTCGATAAAAGAAAATCTGTGACTTAAGTAGACCCTGCTGACTGATTATGGCTGAAAATTCTGTACTTGCACATCATAATGAGATGTTACTCAAGGGAGTTACTCTGAAAGAGCAATACTGGTATGGACTGCATATCTGATACAAAGTATATAGCTTCACACCAGCAAAGATCTAACAGCACCCATGGGATTACGGAAAAAAATTCAAGTTGTCATAACTGACTTTGGTCAGACATGGCATTAAGTATTCCCCAATAGCTATTTTCATTTCACAATGTACAAACGTTTGTAATATTCCTTATAAAAAAGCATAATGTTATAAATATGAGAAAATCTGTAGATGCTGGAAATCTAATGCAATACACTTAAAATGCTGGAGGAACTCAGCAGGCCAGGTAGCATCTATGGAAAAGAGTAAAGAGCTGACATTTTGGGAGCTGACTTGATCAGGACTGGGAAAATCTTTGCCAGGATAATCAAGGACACGACCCACCCAGCCAACACACTTTTCATCCCTCTTCCCTTCGGGAGAAGGCTCAGGAGCTTGAAGACTCGTACGGCCAGATTTGGGAACAGCTTCTTTCCAACTGTGATAAGACTGCTGAACGGATCCTGACCTGGATCTGGGCCCTACCCTCCAAATATCCAGACCTGCCTCTCAGTTTTTTTGCACTACCTTACTTTCCCTTTTCTATTTTCTATTTATGATTTATAATTTAAATTTTTACTATTTACTATCGAATTGTACTCCAGGGAGCGTGAAGTGCAGAATCAAATATCGCTAGTATCAATTGTTTGGTGACAATAAAGTAAAGTATAAGATAAGAAGTCAGAGCAAGAGTGTGGGGGAAGGTGAGGAAGATGTATATGGTGCTGGATGATTGGTGAAACTGGGAGAAGGGGAAGGGTGAAACAGAGCTGGGAAGTCGATTGGTGAAAATGATAAAGGGCTGGAGAAAGGGGAATCTGATAGGAGGATAGAAGTCCATGGAAAAAAGGGAAGGAGGAAGAGCACTGGACAGATGTGATAAGCAGGCAAGGAGATAATGTGAGAGGGGGAAACAGGAATAGGGATAATAGTGAAGGACTGGGGGTGCAATTTCTGGAAGTTTGAGAAACCGATATTCATAATGTTATAAATATTTTCCAGTGCTGTTGGTTGAATAACAACAATTTCGTACACTCAGTCGCCACTTTATTAGGTACACCTGCTTGTTAATGCAAATATCTAATCAGCCAATTGTGTGGCAGCAACTCAATCAAGTTCAAGTTTATTGTCATCTGACTGTACATATATACAACCAAACAAAACAATATTCCTCTGGACCATGGTAAACCTTGTGCAGGATATCCTAAAGGTTAACCTCCAGGTCGAGTCGGTGGTGAAGAAGGCAAATGCAATGTTGGCATTCATTTCTAGAGGTATGGAATATAAGAGCAGGGATGTGATGTTGAGGCTCTATAAGGCACTCGTGAGACCACACTTGGAGTATTCTGTGCAGTTTTGGACTCCCTATTTTAGAAAGGATATACAGACATTGGAGAAGGCTCAGAGAAGATTCATGAGAATGATTCCAGGAATGTAAGGGTTACCATATGAGGAACGTCTGGTAGCTCTTGGGCTGTACTCCCCGGAGTTCAGGAGAATGAGGGGGATCTCATAGAAACATTCAATATGTAAAGAGGCCTGAACAGATTAGATATGGCAAAATTATTTCCCGTGGTAGGGGAGTCTGGAACAAGAGGGCATGACTTCCGGATTGAAGGATGTCCATTGAGAACAGAGATGTAGAGAAATTACTTTAGTCAGAGTGTGGTAAATCTGTGGTATTTGTTGCCCCAAATGACAGTGAAGGCCAAGTCATGAGTGCATTTAAGGCAGAAATAGATACATTCTTGATTAGCCAGGGCATCAAAGGGTATGGGGAGAAGGCAGGGGAGTGGGGATGACTGGAAGAATTGGAATCAGCCAATGATTGAAAGGCAGAGCAGACTCAATGGGCTGAATGGCCTACTTCTGCTCCAATATCTTATGGTCTTAAAACCACACAACATATATCACACACAACGCACAAACCAAAATCTTAAATTGTAAATAAGTTAATAAAATGTAATTCAAAAAGCATGTAGTGAAAGTGCAGCATTAGTAAACAGTACACAGTACAGTAAACAACACGTTGTCCTAGGACCTTGGTGTTTTCAGGATATTCATTAGCCTCACAGCCTGAGGAAAAAGGCTGTTACGCAGTCTGACGATCCTAGCCCTGATGTTTCTGTTCCTCCTTCCTGAAGGAAGTGGAGAAAGAGATTGTGGGATGGGTAGTCGGGATTCTCAGCAATGCCTTTAGCTCTTCATCTGTAATGCTCCTGGAAAATCTCAAATAGTGGAGGAGGGAGATCTCAGTGATCCTCTCGGTAGATTTTACTGTCCTCTATATAGCTTTGCAGATTCTGTACCACACAATGATGCAGCCAGGCAGGACACTCTCAATGGTGGTCCTGTAGAAAGTTGTTAGAATGGTGGCAGGGAACCTCGCATGACTCAATCTCCTCAGAAAGTTAGAAAGTGTAGATGCTACTGTGCCTTCTTGACTAGTGAGGAGGTGCTGTGGATCCAGGTTAGATTGTCCATTACGTGCACACTGAGGAACTTTTTGCTCTTCACACTCTCCATGGCCGAGCCATTGATGTACTGGTCAACTTGTGCCTTCCTGAAGTCCACAATCACCTCTTTTGTCTTATCCACATTGAGACTCAGGTTGTTGTTCTCGCACCAGTTGACAAGGCTCTCTACCTGCTCTCTGTATGCCGAATTATCATTGTTGTTCTTGAGGTCAACTATTGTGGTACCATCAGCGAGCTTGATGATGCGATTTGAGCTCAGTCTGGCAGTACAATCCGGAGTCAGCAGCATGAACAACAGAGGGCTGAGCACACGTCCTTGGGAGACACCAGAGATCAGTATGATGGAGCTTGAGAAGTTGCTGCCAAGGTCCCATTACAGAGAGGGGGTGTTGAGTCCCAACAAGGACTTGTTACCCATCGACCTCTGAGGGATGATTGTGTTAAACGCCAACTTGAAGTCAATGAACAACATTCTGGCATACGAGACATCATTTTCTAGGTGGGACAGGACAGAGTGGAGGGCTGAGGCTCTAGCATCATCAGTGGATTGGTTTGAGTGGCTGGCAAGCTGCAAAGGACACAGTGGCGTGATTTTATACGATTCATTACTAGTCGCTCAAAGCACTTCATGATTGTTGAAGTCAGTGCACTGGGCGGTAATCATTTAGGCTGGTTACAGTTGCTTTCTTGGGTACCAGAATGATGGTGGTTGCCCTGAAGCCTGTAGAGATAGATGACTATTTCGGAGAGATAGTAAAGATGTTTGTTAATACCTCTATCAGCTGGGCCACACAGGCCCTCAGCACCTGACCAAATATGTTGTCCAGCACTGCAGCTTTGCATGGGTTTATCCTGGCCAGGGTCCTCCTCAGCATGGCTGCAGCCAGGCAGGGTGCATGTTCCTCAGGAAGAGAGGGGACTTTCCTCAAAGTCACATCATTCATTTGGTCAAATTGTGCATTGAAAGCATCCAGCCTATCAGGGAAGGAGACGAGACAGTCATTGGTGCACTGGGTGAACTTGTAATCAGTTATAGTTTGTATATCTTGCCACATGCACTGCGTGCTCCTGGTGTTACAAAGGTATCTGTGGATTTTCTGTGAACACTCACGCTTTGCCTTCCTGATGGTACAGTGGAGTGTGGCTCTTGTTGACCTTGGAGCCATCCTGTCTCCTGATCTGAGGGAAGCGTCCCAATTCCTAAGCAGTGCACAAACCTCTGCAGCCAACCATCGTTTCTGGTTTGCCCTGGCAGTGTACTGTTTAATCATGATAATGTCTTCAGTGTACTTTCCTATGCAGCCAGTCACGATCTCATATATTCATCAGTGTGGACATGGTGATCGTTGTAGCGGCTTTCCAGAAAATGATTCAATCTGTGTTTTTGAAGCAGTCCTGGTGCACTGAAGTGCCACTTTCTAATCAGGTCCCGATCTCCCTTTTCACTGATTTGACTCGTTTAACCAGTGATCTATGTGCAGGGTTTAGCAAAATGGATGTGGTCTGAGTATGCAAGGGGAGGACGGGGGGTTAGTCTTGTAGGCTCCATGAACTTTGGTATAAACCAGGTCTAATATGTTCTCTCCTCTGGCTGTGAAGTTCAGATGCTGGTAGAACTTTTGCAGGATTGTCTTAAGTTGGCATAATTGAAATCACCAACAACAGTGACGACACCTTCAGGGTGAGTGGCTTTGAGGTTGCAGATTGCACCATGGAGCTCTTACAGCACTTCCCTGGCACCAAGGGCTGGGAAGTTAACAGCATGATCACAATGGCAGTGAACTCCTTCAATACATGAAAGTACACAGACATAGATAAGAGGTTCATTTGTTGTTCATATCAAACATCGGAGTGGGGAAGAAATGGCTTTGATCGTGGGATGATGGATGTACCAGATGGATTGGCTTGAGTATCTCTGATCACTTGTGATTTTCGTGCACAATAGTCCCTAAGTTTAAAAGAGAATGGTACAAAGAAAACCAAAAAAACACCCAGTGAGCAGCACTACTCTGGGTAAAAATGTCTTGTTAATGAGAGAGGTTGGAGGAGAATGGCCAAACTGGTTCAAGCTGAGGGGAAGTTGATAATTACTCAGTTAACCACCCATTACAAAAGTGATGTACAGAAGAGCATCTGTGAATGCACAACACGTGGAATCTTGAAGTGGATTTAGTACAGCAGCAGAAGACCATCAGTACACACTCAGTGGCCACTTTATTAGGTACAGGAAATATCTAATAAAGTGGCCTCTTAGAGTATATCTCATGCTTAATAATATTTTATTACTAGCCAACAAAGTGAACCTTCCCAATCCCTATGAGGCCTAACCTATGACACCATTGGCTTTGTTTTTGTGAATTTGTAGCTTTATCTGAGCCAACAAATATGTTTTTATTAATATTATCAACTTGTCACAACAACATTGAAGGAAATCAAGTTAATGGTAAACATGTTATATTCAAAGTCATCACAAATATATCGACAGTAGTCAATCATAATACTTTGTCTAAAGATTTTGAAACTAACTTCTAGGAACTAATATATGCAGATAGTTTTAGAAATAGTTTTGCAAATGAATTAAATTAGGTCTCACCTGACTAACGGCAACCTTTAAACTGCCTGTTTTCCTTTCTCATATGCCCTGGAGTAGAAGAAAATTCTAGCATATAAACAGATACCAATTAGTCACAGGAAACCTAAATATGTCATAACGGCAGGAAGTTAATACATGAAGGAAAACCAGCAGTTAAGTGGCCATTGTGGAGAATTCTCACACACAGGGATGTATGCACCATTGTTTGCTGAGATAAAACTCCATATTGGCCAGGATCAAAGCAATGGTGTCACAGAATCGGTCTCATAGGTATTAGGAAGGCTCATCATAGTGACTATATTCGAGCCTTTCTTCACACATCCACTTACTTCCGATCTGCAGAATCCTCCCATAATTCTTCAACAACAGGAATTCTGCAGATGCTGGAAATTCAGGCAACACACATCAAAGTTGCTGGTGAACGCAGCAGGCCAGGCAGCATCTCTAGGAAGATGTCTATCCACGGCCTCCTCTACTGTAAAGATGAAGCCACACTCAGGTTGGAGGAACAACATCTTATATTCCGTCTGGGTAGCCTCCAACCTGATGGCATGAACATTGACTTCTCTAACTTCTGCTAGTGCCCCACCTCCCCCTCGTACCCCATCCGTTATTTATTTTTATACTCACATTCTTTCTCTCACTCTCCTTTTTCTCCTTCTGTTCCTCTGACTATACCCCTTGCCCATCCTCTGGGTTCCTCCCCCAGCTTGTCTTTCTCCCTGGGCCTCCTGTCCCATGATCCTCTCATATCCCCTCTGCCAATCACCTGTCCAGCTCTTGGCTCCATCCCTCCCCCTCCTGTCTTCTCCTATCATTTTGGATCTCCCCCTCCCCCTCCCACTTTCAAATCTCTTACTAACTCTTCCTTCAGTTAGTCCTGACGAAGGGTCTCGGCCTGAAACATCGACTGTACCTCTTCCTAGAGATGCTGCCTGGCCTGCTGCGTTCACCAGCAACTTTGCTGTGTGTTGCTCCCATAATTCTTACTCTGTTTTCACCCATGTCATATCCACCTCCGCCATCATTTCCAGAAGCCCTATATACTCCCCTGTAATGAGTCATATGGGACAGAAACAAGACCTTCAACCACCCATGTGCATGCCGACCTTTTTTGCTCATCTACATACACTAATTGCATTTGCCCAGGCTAGGCCTGTACCATTTTATGCCTTATCTACCTAAGTCCCTATCTACTCAATTTCTCATTCTCCCCACTTGATTATCCCTGAACTTAATTACGCTCCCATTAGTGACACTGTGTTTAATTGCCAAGGAGCTAAACTCCGAAATTCTCTCTGTAAACCTTTATGACTCCCTTTCCTTTTTTAAAAACATCCTTAAAACTTGAAGTTCTTAAGCTTGGTATTTAAGTATCTGCTCAAATATTGGTAAATGATTGCTTTTTTAAAATCTTTAATAACATTCTTGAGAGAGTTTCATCAAAAAAAAGGTTTGAAAATGAAAGAAAACATATTCAGCACAATTCATACTCACACTCACACTCTTTAAAAATTTAGGGCAGTGAAGTAGAGGCACAGCCTCACATTTTTTACTTCCTGGGTTTGATCCTGATCTCCAATTTGTCATTGTGGTGTTTGTATGCTTTCTCTAGCTGAGTTTCCTCTAGATGTTTTGATTTCCTCCCACGTCCGGAAGACCTATGTGTTAGCCACTGTAAGTGTCCTAAATTTGCAGGCAAGTAGTAGAATCTGAGGGAATGTGGAGAGAATAAAGTGGGATTAATGTTGGATGTGAGTGAAAATGGAGGGTTGATGAGTGAAGGACTCTAGTGGTTGTACAGCATGCTGCTATGAGATGATTGAATGTTCCCTAGTATGATTAAATGGACAACCTCACAATTTACCTCATTTATGGCCTTGCAAATTTTGTCTGCCCGTGCTGCACTTTCTCTGCAACTCTAACACTTTATTCTGCATTATTGTTGTTTTCCTTTGTACTACTTAAATGCACTGATGTGATGAATGGATCTGTACTGATGGCATGCAAAACAATGTTTGTTACTGTACTATGGTATGTAGAATAATAAACCAATATGCAGTATCAATATACTGTGCTGCGTGACTTTAAGATTACTGATGCTATAAAAACTAAAGAAAATCTGCATATGTTGGAAACTTGCAAGAAAGGCAGAAAATTATAGGAACATTCAAACTGTCAGGCGTCAACTGCAGAGAGGAAAAAACAGGCCACAATTTCTTTTCTTATGGCAGTGTCTATGTTGCCCACAATCTCTGGAAGTTACTTCCATTGACTTCACAACAGACAAAATTCATAAGCAAAGAATAATACAGATGCTACAATGTTACAATAATGCAAAGTGAATTTCCTCTGCTATTTGCAATGTGTGTGTTATTGTGTTGGAAATTAAAGGGAATACTTGTGGATACTGAAGTGTGCATTGAACCATTGGAGGGGCCATTTTCTAAATAAGACATGGAGGCAAAGACTTCTCTGATCTGATAGACATGAAGAAACACTGCTAAGAAGGAGAACTTAATTAAAGTCTTGCCTAATGTTATTTCCTTCAACCACAATCACTAGAGCAGATAATCTGGCCATTTATCACATTCACGGTCACAGGAAAAGCAGATGCAACACTTGTGTAGCAAAATTTCAATCTAACTCAGGATTTGTTATCCTCTTGGCTAATAGTTATTTCTCAACATCTCTATTAAATTATTATCTGGTCATTATCAAAATGCTACCAGTAGGAGCATAAGTGATGGTTGATGTGAGAATCTGGAGCATAAAAAAACTGCTGAAGTAACACATTGATTCAGGCCGCATCTGTGGATGGGAATGTATGTTTGCAAATTCAGGTCCAGACCCGATGCAAAACCTCAACAATCCATTTGCCTCATTCGATGCTGCCTGACCTGCTGAATTTTTATTTCATTTGGAGATGCAGCAGAGTAACAGGCCCTTCAGCCCAGTGAGCCTGTACCACCTAATTCCACCCACGTGACCAATTCACCTGAATGTCTTTAGAACGTGGGAGGAAACTGACTTCATATTTCCCGCATTAAAATATGAGCTTCACTTTAAAAGTAGTTCATTGGCACATTGAAACGTCCCAAAGTCATGAATATGTCCCAAAATGGGAGGCAGCATTACTAAGTAAAGTCTCAGAGGCAGCCCAACACCGAGATTGCTGGCTGCTTACTTTTGGCTCCTCGCACGACATGAGCATCGCCTGCATTTATTGCTCACCACAAAACTCCTCTGAACTGAGCCAGGTTGAAATGAATCGGATTGGTGGGACTGGAGTCACATATGTGGATGGCAAAGTGACACAGTTGGCAGAGCTGCCGCCTCCCAGCATCAGAGGCCCGGGTTCAATCCTGAGCTCGAGAATGGGCCTGATCCACAATACCGACAGAACAAAGCTTTCCTGGGAACCTGCCTCGGCTGCAGTACATTTCTTGACCCAAAATGTCATCCATCCCTTTGCCACCGCAGATGCTGCCTGACCTTTGAATCCCTCCAGCAGTTTGTTTTTGGTACTAGACTACAGCATCTGTTGTCTCTTGTGTCTCAGTTCCTCCCTCATGAGCCAACTCAAAAGCTATAAAATCAATAGAAGCAAGTCACTTTTCCCCCAGTGGGATCCTCTAAGTATTTGACAATCTAGAATGTGCTATCTCAAGATCGGGAGTGGGAGAGAGGCAGTTCCTGCCATTGCATTTAAGAAGCATGTTTCTTAAAGAAACTGATATAAAACTATTAAACAATTCCCTAGTAGAATAGATTGGACTCTTGACCTCACAATTTATATTGCTATGATCTTGCACCTGATTGCTTACCTGCACTGCACTTTCCCTATAGCTGTCACACTTTATTCAGCATTGTTAGTGTTTTATCTTGTTCTACCTCAATGTACTGTGTAATGATCCAATCTATAGGAATAGTATGCAAGACAATCTTTTCACTATCTCAGTAAATGTGACAATGATAAGGCAATTCCAATAACTTGAATCAATTTAAACGCAAACAACAGGAATTCTGCAGATGCTGGAAATTCAAGCAACATACATCAAAGTTGCTGGTGAACGCAGCAGGCCAGGCAGCATCTATAGGAAGAGGCGCAGTCGACGTTTCAGGCCGAGACCCTTCGTCAGGACTAACTGAAGGAAGAGTGAGTAAGGGATTTGAAAGCTCCCTTACTCACTCTTCCTTCAGTTAGTCCTGACGAAGGGTCTCGGCCTGAAACGTCGACTGCGCCTCTTCCTATAGATGCTGCCTGGCCTGCTGCGTTCACCAGCAACTTTGATGTATGTAACTTGAATCAATTGTCAAGTTTGTCAAGTAGGATGCCGTGCTCAATTCTGATTTGATGGAGGCAGATGTGAGAGAACGGAGGAACATCTGGTGAAACTTCTGAAATGCCTGTTTCACTGCCGTTGTTACTGTGTGATCCGAAATCTCCAGAGGGGAAGGCCCCGAGTCCTCCGCTTTGCTTGTTGCTCGGCGGCTGGGGTGGGGTCAAAGCACTCGGCAGAGATGGTGCTCGGTGCTTGGTGTCGGAGGGCTGGTTGGAGGCTCGAAGTTTTCGGACAGACTCAGAGTTGGCTGTGGTCGGGTGCTTCCAGGGTGCTTCATCGGCAAGCTTGCAACGCTGGAGGCTCACGGCAGGGAAGAGTTTCTCCCTTCTACCATCTGCGTGAGATGTTGGGGCTATCGGGATATTGAGACTTTTTTTTTAACGTGCCCATGGTCTGCTCTTTGTCAAATTACGGTATTGCTTTGCCCTGTTGTAACTATTTGTTATAATTATGTGGTTTTTGTCAGTTTTAGTCTTGATCTGTCCTGTGTTTCTGTGATATCATACTGGAGGAACATTGTATCATTTCTTAATGCATGTATTTCTAAATGACAATAAACGAGGACTGAGTGTCATCATAATCTAACCTAAAAAAAATGCATAGAAGGCTACGGACCTGATGTGGGATTAGTGCCGACAGGTGTAATGGACAACGTGGATGTTCTAGGTTGAAGCTCCAGGTTCTGTGCTGACTAAATTTATGGCTTAGTTTAGGAGTGACAAATTAGAAGATTCAGCACGTTATTTTCAAGCAGTCAGCAATATTATTGGAAAATAGTTCTGTAATATTGCAAGAACTAAAATAATTCTTAAAACTTTGATCATGTTAGCATCTACAGTGTAGTGCCATTGCTTAACACTTTACAGGGCTGTGACCAGAGTTTAATTCCACTGCTGTCTGTACATTCTCCCACAGTGCCGGTGGCTGTTAGGAGTTTTTATGTTCTCCCCCATGATGCCATGAGTTTCCTTAGAGTGCTCTGGTTTCATTCCACATTCAAAGACATACAGGTTAGTAAGGGCTACTAAGTTGTGGGCTTGTTTTTCCTCAGGAAGAAAGCTGGTCTACCTGAACAGATGCTGGTGATCTTTCACCGCTGCACCATAGAGAGCATCTTAACATACTGCATCTCTGTGTGGTATCTCAGTTGTACAGCAGCTGATAGGAAAGCACTTCAGCGGGTCATCTCTAGCACTCAGAAGTTCATCGGGACACAGCTCCCAGCCCTGGAGGACACCTACAGCTCTCGCTGCTTAAGGAAAGCTACAGGCATCTGTAAGGACGATACACACCCATGCAATCATCTGTCTGATCTTCTTCCATCTGGCAGACGTTATAAGATTTTCTATGCCTGCACTTCCAGACTGAAAAATAGCTTTTTACCCAGAGCTATAATTGCTCTGAACCAATCGATCAAGCATCATCCATAAATTTGTTATATTGCTACTTTAATACTGGTTTTATGGCTGTTATGCATCTGAGTTGCGTTTTTGTACTGCTGGACATTGCTTGTACCATCTGGTTACTTGATTTTATTTATTGTTTACTTATTTTATTTGTTGTTTTATAGCATTGAGTACGAGAGTTGCAAACTCATTTTCGCTGTATTGGTGCATGACAAATTGTACTATGCAATGATAATAAAGATATTTCATTTCTATGTTGGTGCTAGAAGCTGTCCCCACCACATCCTCAAACTGCATTGGTTGGTTGTCTTGATGTATAGGTGACAAATAAAGCCCATCTTTAGGTCTTTATCCTGGAACCTCTGCAGAAGACAGCATGACTTCCACACTTAAAGCAAGTTCCAGAAGAAAACATCGGAAGACAAGAAATGCACCAAGGAGATGGTTCTCCCTTCTCTTCACGGTTCCTTGAGCAGAACTAGGCAGACCACAGCTGCATGATCTTCACCTCATGCACCCAGTGAACCAGGCCATTTCACATTTCAGTCCCACTCCACGCACCAGCGTTTCCCAGCAGGAGCTTGGCTCCACCTGCAGTGGGCAGCTGCGGAATCATCTCCAGCCTCCCCCGCCCCCCGAGTAGGGATAACATTTGCTTTGTTCATTAGCAAATAAGACTTTCAGCTAATTAACATCTGCCTTGTGCAGTGTGGAGGACAATGGCTAATCTTTTATTGATGTGTGTTTGCTTTCATTAGACAGGGAGGAGCTGGCACTGTGGAGAGGAAAACATTCACTTGGCATGTCATATTCTGAATTCAGCCAATGCCAACCGAGTTCTGTCACAGCCACACAAAATAAAAAGAAAATCTCCCTTTGCTTTGTCTTAGCAACATTCGCCAAACACAGTACAAGGGAAACCGTCTCTCCCCGCACAAGTGTGACAGTTTGCCGTATCCCAACTTGCCACCTCATGGCGTAGTTTGCGAATGTGTGTCTGATCCTCCTTAGAACTGAGCATCCACGAGGGACATTTCGGGCTGCGGTCAGAGCCAAAAACAGAGCTAAGACTGCAAATGCTGGAAATCTGAACTGAAACAGGAACATGCTGAAAACACTAGGAAGGTTAGGAGCATTGTGGGATGAGAAATGGTTAACAATTACAGGCCCAGAATTGCCTTTCTATTGGCTGCACTTTACACCGACAATGACATATGACAGTTTCCACCTGCCCACCTCCAAGCTCCACCTTCCTCTCCTATTACTATTTCTCTTCTGTGGATGCTACACTTCTCATTGCTTTAGTAAGCAGCTAATAGAATCGAAGACCCCAGCCTCTTACAGTTCCGGTCACTATGCGAGAGGAAGGGTCATTAAACTGGAAAAAGTACAGGGAAAAGTTTTACGAGCATGTTACAAGAAAGGGTTGTGTTTTAAGGAAAGGGACAACTTTCCCCCAGAGGCCAAGAGAATGAGGAATGATATTATGAGGGCACAGATAAGGTGAATGATTACTGTCCATTTTCCAGGGTAGAGTGTATGGGTTTATGGCAAAATGGCAACATTTTAAATTGGATACAGGGGACAACTTTTTTTTACACACACAGAAACTGGCGGGCATATAGAACGAGTTGCCCAAGGAAGAGGCAGATGTGGGCACAATTGCAACGAAGGGTCTCGGCCTGAAACGTCGACTGCGCCTCTTCCTATAGATGCTGCTTGGCCTGCTGTGTTCACCAGCAACTTTGATGTGTGTTGCTTGAATTTCCAGCATCTGCAGAATTCCTGTTGATTGCAACATTTAACGTTGTGACGAGCATTCAGTCCATGATGACAGACGAGAAAAGCTAATTTAACTCAGCAGCTGTTTTTATTCTGACAAGCACAAAAACAGACAGAGTGCTGTGACCTGGGGAGAAAACCCACTCTGTTACATATAGATGGGGGAGGTGATTATTACATACCCTGGTTACACACATGCGAATGACTGTATAACCCAAGCTAAAATGTAACAATAAATGAACAAACGTCCTACTATAATCCCACAAAAGCATTTTAAAATAAGGACAGCAAATAGCACTGGCCACTAGGAATGCTGGGCTGGTCTGTCAACATCCACCTGCCCCCCGCGCCCCCCACCCGCCAGGAGCGATACACTGCCCCCACTTGAGGTGTCAGCCATCCCTGGCCACCACAGAGTCCACAACAAAGTCCAAAATTCCTTGTGGTGGTCGACGCCACTGCCTGGGGCACTGGGAGGTGTCTGTAACCTCACCTACCCTCCCCCCGGCCTCCCCGGGAGGCAAGTGGCAGGGCACCCACTTCCTTCCTTCATCTTCACTGGGTTGACGGTTACTGTTACGTTGGCACCCTCAGCTGGTGGCCCAGACCCTTCAGGGATGTGTAAGCGTCACAGCGACGCATGACAGCTCCATGTTCTGTCGGCACCCAGGCCAACAGAAACACCTGGTGCAGCTTACCCAATGTCTTTGTGATTCAAAATGGCCGGCCCTCACCAGCCCGTGCACCGGCCACAGCACCGTGGGGTAGGTCCCCTCCGAGGGGCCACCAGGTGCAGGAGATACCTGTCGCCGTTGGGGGAACTGCCACTGTCGGAACAGCAACCTGTTGCAGCTCTCCAGTGTGCCCCACTCAGGGTATAGAGCTTTGGTCTCTGGGTCCAGGGTGGAGACGTCTGCCCACTCCAGCTGCCTTCCCATGCTCAGCCATCCTCTCACCTGGGCCAACACAGGACCACTCACCTGCTCGCTGCACAGATTTTGGTCAAATCTCACCGCCGGCTGTGACCTGAAGTGCCACCATCACCGCTTGCCTGTGGTTCCACTGTGTTGCGTTTGGCTGCTGCAGGTTGTGCTGCACTGTGACAGGCCTCGGTGAGGCCGGTGATGGTTGCTGCTGCCCCTGCAGGGTCCACTTACCGGAGCTGCCCTCCCGGAGAGCAACGGCTTCAGCGCTGAGGTAGAGCGTTGCCCCTGACACATCCACACGGGCCCCCCAGTGGGACAGCAGGGCCAGGACAAAGAAGCAGGGCTCCCGGATGTTGACTAACCACACCTCGTGTTCTTTCCCCCACTGCAGTGCGCAGCCACATCTTCCTTCTCATCGTCACACGGTCATCAGTGACTGTAGGCAGCTGGACCACCCAGGCAGATGGTGGTGATGGTTGACCCAGTGTCCGCCAATGTACGGCATCCGATGCCCTCCACCTCGCGGGCCACAGACAGGCCTTGCTCTTCCGCCAAAGGGCCCACCCGGAGAGGCGACAATGAAAGGGTTCTGCAGGAGGTGTCGGGCGGCACCGCCCCCTCGGCACTTTCCGATGGCTGTGCTGGGTTGTGGCGTGGTGCTGGTGCGGGGCAGGCCTGGGCCAGGTGGCCTGCCTTGCGACACTGGCAGCAGAGCTTGCTCCATGGCATGCAACGGGGCTGGTGGGGCGCCGATCGGACTTGTCTCACGGGCTCCTCCTCCACCTCGGTCACACAAGCCTGGGTTAGCAGCATGCAGGCGGTGCTGGAATGCCTTGAGGTGCTAAAATTACTTTTATCTTGTCCTCCTCGGCTAGCGTGGATGGTGATGTCAGGTGAACACGCTGCGAAATGCACTCAGGTGTCCGCACCTTTATGAAGGTGTGCAGCACAAGCTCTTCTAGGGCCATGGGAGGGAACTGGAAGTAGCCATGCCAGGCACAGTGGCAGTGATCTGCTACGAGTGCCCCCGGGCTTTCTCGCACATGACAATGTCTGCTGCTCATTTCTTCCCTCATTGTTTCCTCCAATGGTCTCTGGTCCAACGACACTCCAGCACCACTATGAGGGTCCTTGTAGTCATGCTGCTCAGCTGGCATCAGGCCTAGAAAGGCCTGCAGGGCATCCCCCTCCAGTGCCAAGGCAAGGAGCACCACCGTCCTAGTGGGGGTCCACCCATTGTGCCAAGCAGCAGGTTTGACTTGCACCAGGTAAGGCTCCAGGCGGCTGACACCATTGTATCTGGGGAACTTCAGGGTGGACCTCGTAGCGTGATTGCTGAGGCCCATTGGTCTTCCTCTTGCTCGGGTGGCATTGGTGGTGTCTGCCATGTTGCCTGTCCTCCCACGTCTGTGGCGTCTTGGGTTCCCTGTTGCAAGGCAACAAGGGAGGTGAGTGTTGTGCTCTGCTGTGTCCCCTGGGTTGGGGAGCCTGGGTATCACTTGCCCCGTTGGGGTTCCCTGGAAAGGCACGAAGCTTGGTTCCCAAGTCCTCCCTCCAGGTCAGATCCCCATTTTTGGGAGCTCAGCCTGGGGATGAGAGCGAGGCCTACATCTTGGTCCCTCAACTTGTTCCCCAGGCCTTAAGGTGCTCCATCTGACATCGTAGCTCTTCAAACTTGCCATCAATTTCTAATCCCATTCCTAATACCAATGTGGTGAGCATTCCGTCCATGACGACAGACAAGAAAAGCTTGTTTAACTCAATAGCTGCTTTTATTGCCACAAGCACAAAAGCAGACCAGGTGCTATGACCCTGGGAGAGAACCCACTCAGTCACATACGGACAGAGGAGGTGATCATTACACATCCCAGTTACAGTCAGGATGACCCACAAACACACATGCAAATAACTGTATGACCCGAGCTAAAATGCAACAATAAATGACCTTGAACATCCCACCATAATCCCACAAAAGCATTTTAAAATAATAGCAATTAATAGCGCAGGCCATTAGGAATACTGGGGTGGTCTGTCAGCGACACTCTCCCCAGAGCACTACAATATATTTGGACTGGTGCATGGATGGGAAAGCAGTGATAAAGGCCAAGGGCAGGGAAATGGGACTCACTCAGTTAGGCAGACACAAACTTTTGCAGGTGCTGGAAATCTTGAGCAACATACATGAAATGCTGGAGGAACTCAGCAGGTTAGGCAGCATCTATGAAAAGAAATGAACAGTTGACGTTTTGTGCTGAGACCTTTCAAAATGGGCTTTTTTATGTGATTCCGAAGAAGGGCTTTGATTCCGAAATGTCAACTGTTCACTTGCTTGCATAGATGCCATCTGACTTGCTGAATGCCTCCTGCATTTCGTGTGTGCAGCTCGGTTAGGCAACAAGGCTGGCATAGAAGGGATAGGCAGGAGAGTGTGTATTCCATGCCGTATAACTCTGTGACTCTGACTTGAAGTCTAAATTTGACAATGGAAATGGCTCCAAGTAGCAATGATGGACAATTTCTTTCCTGTCAGCAACATATTCAGATGTGCCAGCATTCACTGTAAAAACCTTGTTAGGATATCTGTCTTCAAAATGCATCGTATGATTAGATGCTGGAGGGGATTTAAGGATAACTTGGTGACTGCTGAAGGCAGAGATCATTAGCCCAACTCCAGTCCTCCCATGTTTTCATGCATTATACAATTACTTCTTGCGTAGACACTATTATCGACCTAATGGCTCCAGAAAAAAAATCTACTCATTGCCATGACTTGGGTTACTTTTGCCTGCAGTAACGCATTCAGTTAGACACAGGCAAACTCATTCAGGTTCTGTAAAACTGCTTAAGTGACCCTTTTGGAATAAAATTTCTGCAGCTAAGTTTATAGTTTCATCATTGCAATTCTTTAACATTATTCAGAAGTTAAATGTTGCTTCTGTTGACATTTATAGCCACTCTCATTCAAGGAATATCTATATTCAGTATACATAATAATAAATAATTGAATGTATTTATATTTATTGTGCTTTTTAAATTATTGTGTTTTATTTTGGGGGGCATCGGATCTGGAGTAACAATTATTTTGGCTCTCCTTTACACTTGTGTACTGGAAATGATATTAAACAATCTGAATTTTCAATCTTGAATATAATGTACTAAATGCATGTCAGAGCCTTGTAGACTGAAAATGTATATTAATCGAAGTAATCTAGAAATCTTATCTATCATTCCCTCTACATTCGCTGATTCTTTTACAACTTATTTTGCATTGTTACTGTTTAATCTTGCTCTACTTCAATGATTTGATCTGTCTGAACAGGATGTAAGACAAGTGTTTTATTGTATCTTGGTACATATGACAATAATAAACCAATGCCAACAGCAAAACCAATGTTAAGATTAGAAGTTGGTTTAAAACAATGTCTACTTTAGAATCAGAATCAGGTTTATATTGAGCATCGTATGTCATAAAATTAATTGTTTCTGTGAAAAGTCTCTGTAAAAGTCCATGTTCATTTTAAATAATTTTAATCTGGGGAAAAGAACTAGCTGTTCCATATTATTTCAACTGTAAATGAGTATTAGGAGCTGGAGATAAGAATAGCATGGATTTTTGGAGTCAATGTCAATAACCACCATTATAGGAACCAATAGACCAGTGAGTACCCGTCTGTGTACCCCAAAAGCAGATGGATGCCAGCATTTTACCATATCAACGCTGAACACCATGAACACACAAGAGATTCTGCAGATGCTGCAAATCTTGAGCAACACACAGAAAATACTGGAGGAACTCAGCAGGCCAGGTAGCATCGATAGAGGGAAATATATGGACGCTGCCTGAACCATTGAGTTCCTCCAGCATTTTGTGCATGTTGGACAACACGGAATTCAGTATTAGAGCCCAAATCTACAACAATTTTCCAGAAAGTACAATCAAATAACCTAGACTGGGTTAGACCATACATTTTCAAAGCCTCTCCTTTTTTAACCATTGAGAGATATGATTGTAAGAAATGAAGTATAGATGTTTTCAATTTTTTTGAATTGTTTAAGATTATCTAAATCTTTTTAAAATACTTAAATTTTCTAGATTTTTTAAGCAATCTTTCAATGCTTCCACATAGTTGCTGATACTTCTTGAAAATGTTCACTGTTTCTGGATACCAGAAACATCCATAGTTCTTGACAAATCTACAGTCAGCCTTAACAGCAAAAGACTTAGCTGTCTTTCTGAGAAGTTTTCAGGTATTTTTCAGCCTACTTCCCCCACAAAAGGCATTTATATCATGACAGGTTGCCACCAAGATTATTTTATTTTATTGCCATAAACCTTTCCACCTTAAATTCAGTCTTTTACTTCAATATGTAAGAATTTTTGGTCAAAATTTAGGACCGTTCTTCTATATTCAATAGAATTTTTAAGTGCAAGTGTTTGAGGCATTATTGTAGTTGGCAAGGGCTATCATTTTATGGAATTGCAGTGACAAGTGCTCCATTCTATTCCTTGTCTGATTGGCAGTCCTTCTTTCTTTTATTAGGGGAAAGACAACTAATCGGTACCTTATTGTTCCATGATGGGCTATGGACAAAGTTCTGGTTTGTTATTACAATTCTGGCAGGGTAACTAGATCTAACTTACTACGGCAGTACACATTACTTAAAAGTAGTTCTCACATCAAGTAAATTTTCATCCATTTTTCCGCAAAGGCTAATAATATTGTGCAGTGGATAAAGCAAGTGTTCTAGAAAAATATAAAATATGACTTTCTGCTTAGTGTAAAAGAAACTAGTCAATTATTAATTGAGCATGATATGAGACTTCGAGAATCAAATCTTGTTAAAATGAAAATTAGCGCATAATGATGATTAAGGTCAACTTCTAATATGCCAAGTTGCAATGTATTTAGCTTTAGAAGCATTACCTTTCAATTAAAAGAAAGAGATGTTTAGCATTTATTGCTGTGTGAGGCTGCATTTTATGTAAGGGGTGGTTTCATAGCATTTCAGGAAAGCCTATAAATATGCAACAATTCAATGCTGCACAAATTGTTTGAGAGCTGCGAATATCTTGCCCAATAACAGCATTTACCGATGTGACTGCCAATCATTTCATTTTGCTGTCGGCAAGAAAAAAATATTCTTCCTTGCTTAATAACACATTCAGAATTGAATAGGGCAATGTTAGGCCAGTGAATGAGAGCTTTGTTCCTGCAAATCTAAGGCTTTGTAAAATTAGAACACTTCAGTTTTTGCTGATTGATATTCCACACCATGACATAATTAAGAACTAATTTTGTCCTGAAATGCAAATGAATTCTGTCAAAGGTTACTTGTTTTGAAATTATTGCTGTGATGGAGCCATCTCTGGTTACGCAACCATTATGGAGAATTATGCACCTCCCTGAAGGGGCGATGGATTTCTGTAACTGTGCATAATTGTCTGGGTTAGATGATGATCAATCATAAACTGGGGCTAATGAAAGAAATGGTTTAATATAGAGGCCATGAGTTTATGTTGGCTGAGAAATGCACAATCTGGCAAATAAACATTGAAATCCATAAGTAAAGAACTGCAGGTGTTGGAAAAATGAAACTTCATATTCCTTTCAGATTAGCATACTGCGTTTAGTAGTCATGGTATAGGTTTCTCTGTTTTGGTATTGGTGTGGGTTTTTTATTCATTTAGCGATACAGCATGGAGAAGGCTCTTCTGGCTCTTAGAACTACATCACCCCAGCAACCCCACAACCCCAATTAACCCTCGCCTAATCACAGGAAAATTTCCAATGACCGATTAACCTACCCAGCATGTCTTCGGACTGTGGGAGGAAACTCGAGCAGCTGAGAAAAGCCTACACATTCTACGGCAAGGACGTACAGAGCCGCCTTAGAGAATGCACTGGAATTGAACCCCAAGCTCTGGGATGCCCCAAGCTGTAATGGCATCACACTAACTGCTGCACTACTGTAGTTCCCATTGTCACACGTACCAAGATACAGTGACAAATGCTTCTGCAGCATTAAAGCCAGGACCAACAGACTATGGGACAGCTTCTTTCTGCAGTCCATTACACTTCTAAATTCACGTGTCTGTACATTGCAACTGAGTCATAACACAAAGATTTTTAGTTCCTCACATTGTGGGATGGGTGTAAGATTTAAATAAATTCTAAAAAATTTCTAAAAAAAGTATTGTATAGCATAATGTCTATACAGATCAAATCATTACACAGTGCATTGAGGTAGAAGAAGGTAAATCAGTAATAATGCAGAATAAAGTGTAAAAGTTGCTGAAAGAGTGGAATGATAAAGGTAAATGATAAAGTGTAAGGTCACCATGAGATGGAATGCAAGGCCAAGAGCCCATTTTATGGTACAAGACAGATATTCAAGAATCTGATATCTATGAGATAGAAGCTGCCCTTGAGTACGTGTTTTCAAGCTTTTGTACCTTCTGCTTGATGGGAGAGGGGAGAAGAGAGAATGTCCGAGAAGTGTGTGGCTTTTGATTATGCTACACTGGAGAAGCAAATATAGGCTGAGTCTATAGAGGGCAAATTCTCTGTAGTGGGAAAGCTGAATACAGTCTGTATGACTCTTGAACCTCATATATAATTAAGATAAAGCTTCAGTCTCTCGGTCAACGTTATTATGGCCCTTGGACTTTATTTGTTTACCTGCACTGCACTTTCTCTGTAAAGAGTAACACTATATTTTGCATTTTCCTTTTGTAGTACCTCAATGTACTTATGTATGAGGGAATGAACTGTCTGGGATACACACCAGCAAGAGTTATTCTCTGTATCTTGGTACATGTGACAATAATAAGCCAATTACCAAATGCTACTTTCACAAATACCTCTGTTTAGTCTGCAAGTGTAACACTGAGAAGTGGGAGAAGCATGAAAATAAGTATCTTTTTTCTCACCTAATCATGAATCATGTTGAGAAGGTAGCAACATTGTACTGTTCAACCACAAGTAATTTGGGTTAATCTGGCCCAAGATGACTGAATCACTTTAGTTGTCCATCCTATTTCCACTCAGACCTTTCTGCCTTTGGGCTCCAACACTGTGCCAATGAAGCACGACATTAGCATTAGCAGCAGCACCTTATCTTCTGACAATGTACATTTAAGCTCTCTAGGCTCAACAATTTCTGCCTTGAATATCAAAGTAGTAAATTAAGGCAAATGGGCTTGCTGTGTTGTCTAGAAGACCTTTCACCGCTCATTCACAAGGCTTCTTCAGTTCTGATCCATGGTTGGTGGTTTTCCAGCTTATGAACTCTGTGAGTTGTTTAAAGGTATATCAATCACATGAGGGTCATTAGAGGTAATGAGAGGTTCATTAGTCATTAGCCTTATCTTTGCATTGTATATCAAACAGTAATAAATCCCTGAACAGAGGGGGTGGCGTACGACACCACCTATCAACTACTTACAATGCAGTCCTAATATCTCTGCCCCTGGTGTCCAGTAGAGGCATTAAGTCTGCATTGTAAGTAGCTGATAGGTGGTGTCATACCTCACCCCTCTGTTCAGGGATTTACTACTGCTTGTTATACAATGACCTGGATGACTGAGAACCTTCGTAGACATGTTCTACCTTGCATCTCCCATTCCAATATTCACTTCATTTATTTCTTCTGGAACATTTTCCGGATGATTGGATTAATACTCAAAATTTATTACACAGAGCAATATGTTTTATAAGTGAACTTGCTGGATTTAAAGCAAGCAGAAAACATGGCAGAAAGTCAAATTCACAGTAGGGGTTGAGTTTATTGTCATATGCACAAGTAAAGGTATGCACAGGTGCCCTGTCATTGCTTAGACCTCATCTGTGGATTCCAAATACTTTGGTCGAGCAAGTTTAAAATTTGGAGTATGTAAATTCAGAAGGATCTGACCATGGTACTCAGGTGATTGTCAACAAACTGCAGGTCTAACTGTACTCATGGAGTATTCATAGGCCAACCTCATACACAGTTTTCACACAGCATCATGAGATGGTGACTGCTCAGCCTCTCACTCAACGTCTGCAAAATTGACGAGCTGATTATCAACTCATGAAGAAGAAACCGGAGATCCCTGAACCAGTCCTCATCTGCGCAAAAATGGTGGAGAGGGTCAGTAGCTTTAAATTCCTTAGGGTTAACATATCAAAGGATCTGTCCTGGGGCCAGCATGTAAGTGTAGTCACAAAGAAGGCATGGCACCGCTTTTACTTTCTTAGGGGTTTTGACAGGTCACCAAAAACTTTGACAAACTTTAATAGCTGCATAATACAGAGTATCCTAACTGGTTGTATCATGTCCTGGTGTGGGAAGACCAACGTTCAGGAACAGAAAAAACTGCAAAAAATGGTGGACATAGCTCAGTCGATTACAGGCAAAGCCTTTCCCTCCATTGAATACATATATAGGACGTGCTTCCACAAGAAAGAGCATCCATCATCCAAGAGTCCCATCATCCAGGCCATTTCTACTTCTCACTTCTACCATCGGGCAGGAGGTGCAGAAGCCTTAGGCTGCACATCGCCAGGTTCAGGGTAACCATCAGGCTCCTGAATAGCTGTGGGTAACTTCAATCACCACTCCTCTGAACAGATTCTATGATCAAGATCTCATGCTCAAGAATTCAAGTTCAAAAGATCTTTACAACTCATGCTCTCTATATTAATTTTTATTTATACAGTTTGTCTTCTTTTGCACATTGATCGTCAGTCTTTGTTTATATATAGTATTTGGAAATTCTATTGTATTTCTTTATTTTCCTGTACATGCTTGCAAGGAAATTAACCTTAAAGAAGTGTATGGTAACATACACTCAGAAGCCATTTTATTATGTACATCCTGTACTGAATAAATTGGCCCTTGATTGTATGCTTGTGGTCTTCTGCCACTGTGCCATGGTTATTTGAGTTACTGTCTCCTTCCTGTTAGCTTGAACCAGTCTGGCCAATCTCCTCTGAACTCCCTCGTTAACAAGGCATTTTTGACCACAGAACTGCCACTCAGCAGCTGTTTTTTTTGAACTATTCTCTGTAAACTTTAGAGACTGTTATGGGTGAAAATCACAGGAAATTAGCTGTCTTTAGGATATGTGAACTATTCTGCTTGGCACCAACAATTATTTCACAGTCAAAGTCACTTAGATTACACTTTTTCCCATTCTGATGTATGGTTTGAACAACAAGTGAACCTACTGATCATGGCTGAAAGCTTTAGTGCATTGAGTTGCTGCCACATGACTGGCTGATTAGATATTTTCATTAACAAGCCGGTGTACAGGCACACCTAATAACATGGCCACTGACTATGTATGTACTTTGATAATAAGTTTACTTTGAACTTTATACTTCAAGTTTGGATTTCCTTGCATAGCTGTTGCTAGAGGGCAGGATTGTGAACTGGGATGAAGGAGGGAGTAAGGAAAGTCTGTAGGACATGACTCAAGTTTAGAAGATGAGGCTAATTATCATGTCTGAAGGTAGCTATTCATTAATTTATTCTTCATACTCTTACAGGGAAAGGTCAACTCTATTTCTTCTTCAGTCGGCAGCTATGATCCACCTAGACTGTCTCTTCAGGCACATTGGGTTTACCTTTCCACATTCCTCTGTCTGAAGTGGTTAGCACTGAACTTACTATTCTATTTTTAACATCTTAGCCAAGATCACTTATAAACACTGAAGAATTGAGCCCCAGAGCAGAACCCAAATGGGTACTGCTGTCCAATTAGAGCTACTGTCATTGATCGCTGCCCTTTGCTGTGTATTATTTGGGCAATTTGTTATCCTATTTTTTTCCTCCTTTATTCAAGAGTTTTCTCTTTAACTACAAGCACCTCACAAGGCCTCCTGAAAAACACGATCTGTAGCATTCGGCAGAGCTGCTCCATTTTCCTAAACTTCCAATAAATTTGCTCAGAGTTAGCTGTTATTTGTTAAGTCATGTTGTCTTGGAATGATTGCCTGTACTTTTGTAAAACGCTCTTGAATTACTTCCTTGATAATGGACTGCAATGTTTCTCTTTCTCCAGATGTCAAGCTAACAGGCCTATAATTCTCGGATCATGTTCCTGACCTTCAGTTAGAAAAAAAAATGGAACATTAACTACTTTCCAATCTTCTGTGCAAGCTTTGCATTTAATGAGCTGTGAGGAAAATGTAAGCTAAAGCTCCCTTTAGATTTGTTCCACCTTGTTTCTAAGTATATCTTTTCCAATTTAACTCTGTGTCGATGTATAATTTTTAAACACGTGCTTAGGCAGACCCTGATTTCTCTGCCTTTTTTTATCCTTTTCCTTGAGCTGCCAATCAACCTTTGCTCTGGAAAGAATGACAATAAAAGGAAATGACAGTCCTTAGGTAATAAGGCTGACTGATAGCAACAAAGGGAGGTAAGTAACTCTGACCAAATTTATTGGAAGTTTAAGAAAATGGAGCAGATTTGGTGAATGCTATAGATTTTGCTTTTCAGAATACCTCACAAGACTTGCAGTTAAAGTAAAAACTCTTGAATAAAGGAGGAATTAAATGGGATAATAAATATAGGTGGTTCATTTTGGTAGGTCAAATATGATGGCAGAATATAGTATTAATGGTAAGACTCTTGGCAGTGTGGAAGATCAGAGGGATCTTGGGGTCTGAGTCCACAGGACACTCAAAGCTGTTGCGTATTTTGACTCTGTGGTTAAGGAGGCATACGGTGCATTGGCCTTCATCAACTGTGGGACTGAGTTTAAGAGCCGAGAGGTAATGTTACAGCTATATAGGACCCTGGTCAGACCCCACTTGGAGTACTGTGCTCAGTTCTGGTCGCTTCACTACAGGAAGGATGTGGAAACTATAGAAAGGGTGCATAAGAGATTTACAAGGATGTTGCCTGGATTGGGAAGCATGCCTTATGAGAATAGGCTGAGTGAACTCGGCCTTTTTCCCTTGGAGCAATGGAGAAGGAGAGGTCATCTGATAGAGGTGTATAAGATAATGAGAGGCATTGATTGTGTGGATAGTCAGAGGCTTTTCCCCTGGGCTGGAATGGCTAGCACGAGAGGGCACAGTTTTAAGGTGGTTGGAAGCAGGTACAGAGGAGATGTCAGGGGTAAGTTTTCTATGCAGAGAGTGGTGAGTGCATGGAATGGGCTGCCAGCGACGGTGGTGGAAGCGGATATGATAAGGTCTTCTAAGAGACTCCTGGACAGGTACATGGAGCTCAGAAAAGTAAAGGGCTTTGGGTAACCCTAGGTAATTTCTAACGTAAGGACATGTTTGGCACAGCTTTGTGGGATCGAAGGACCTGTATTGTGCTGCAGATTTTCTATGTTTCTCTATAGCTGTTGCAGTTTATTATATTCTGTTAGTGATTTATCTTGTACTACTTTAATGCACGGCCGTAATGAAATGATTTGCATAGTTGGATATGCTGCGGATATGTGGTCACATACAGTCTAGTCTGGTGAAGGATGGCAGATACATTTTTTTCTCTCTTTGAAGAATCTGATAGTTTTAAATGACAAACCATCTGATTTACTAATGTGTTTTGAACTAAAAAATATCCTTCCATTCCCTGCATTCCATGCTTACTGTTACTAAGACAACCATGTATTTAAATCTCCAGATTGTTAAGAGGTGCCACAATTACTTGAGCCATTGCCATGCTGTGACATAGGTTAAATTCTGACCTTTGAGCTGTCAGTTTGGAGGCTGCAGATTTTCTCTCTGAATGTGTGGGTATACCCCAGTGTTTTAGTTTCCTCCCCCATCCTAAAGGCTCTTCGATTAGTTATCTTTGAGAGAGAATTAACTGCAGGGCTACAATGAAAGGAGGGGAGGTAGAAAGGGAGTGATGAATTTACTCCTTAGAAGCCAGTACACGCTCAATAGACCAAATAGCACATTTCTGTCCCATTACAAGTATTAACTTTCATTCTGCTGTCACTAAGGGTGAAAGAACAATCACTGAGGTAGTGAACATCATGTGGTGGGGTCTGTAAAGTCCTAATGTCATTTCACAGGTAAGATGAGTGCAGAGCTGAAAGCAATCAATGGTCCAACTTCTCGTGCTTACGTCCTCACTGATTTAAATTTATGAAAGTAATTTAATAACAAAAGTATGGAGAACAAAATAGATTTCGAATTTGCACATTCCAGAAAATCCCAAATCACTCAGAATCATCTTAATGACAATGTATCCATCAAAATGGCCATTGTATTAGAGCAAGTGGGGACGGACTTACAGGTCAGAAAGTCAAAGAGACATCGTGAAGAACAGCACAGGAACAGTACCTTCAGACCATCTAGTCTGTGCCAAAAACACTTAAACTGCCTACTCCCATAGATCACCTTACGTCTACCATCCATGGACCTATCCAAACTTCTCTTAAACATTGAGATTGAATTTACATGCAGCACTTATGCTGACAAATCATTCCACACTCTCACGACCCTCTGAGTGAAAAGGTTTCCCCTCACGTTCCTCCTAAACATTTCGTCTTTCACCCTTAACCCATGGAGGAGGGAGGGAATGTCGACTCAGACCATGAAAGGCCTGCATCGAGCATTTTCATGCCTTACAAGGCGCAAATTGGAAGTCTATGTGGGGCGCCACTCCTCGCACAGACTAGAGCAATATGTGATTAAGTGCCTTGTTCAAGGGCACAACCACGCTGCCACAGTTGAGGTTTGAACTAGTGACCTTGAGATAACTAGACAAACGCCTTAACCACTTGGCCACGTGCCCAACAAAACGTTAGGCAATGTAACGTTAACCCAGGACTTCTGGTTTAGTCCCACTCAACCTTCAGTGGAAACAGCCTGCTTGCATTTACCCTATCTATACCCTCATAATTTTGTAAACCTCTATCAAATCTCCTCTCAGTCTTCTATGTTCTAAGGAATAAATATCCTAACCTATTCAATCTTTCCTTATAATTCAGGTCCTCCAGACCCAACAACATCCTTGTAAATTTTCTCTGTACTTTTTCAAACTTGTCTGCATCTTTCCTGCAGGTAGGTGACCAAAACTGCACAGAATACCCCAAATTAGGCCTCACCAGTGTCTTATACAACTTCAACATAACATCAATCTCCTGTACTCAGCACATTGATTTATGAAGGCCAAAGTGCCAAAAGATTTCCTTATAACCCTATCAACCTGTGACACCACTTTCAATGAATTATGGATCTGTATTCCCAGATCCCTTTGTTCTACTACACTCCCAATCACCTTACCATTCACAGTGTAAGACCAACCCTAGTAGGTCCTACCAAAGAGCAACACCTCGCACTTGTCTGCATTAAATTCCATCTGCCATTTTTCCAGCTGATGCAGAGCTCTCCACAAGCCATGATAGCCTTCCTCACTGTCCACTACACCCCCAATCTCGGTGTCATCCACAAATTTGCTGATCAAGTTAAGCACATTAAACATATTATCATCCAGTTCATTGGTATAGATTGCAATCAACAATAGACCCAGCAGTGATCCCTACGGCGTACTATTATTCACAGGCCTCCAGTCAGACAGGCAACTACTTACAGCCACTCTCTGACTTCTCCCACAAAGCCAATGTCTAATCCAATTTACTACCTCATCTTGAGTGCCGAGCGACTGAACCTTGTTGACCAGCCTCCTATGTGGGACCTTGTCAAATCCCTTGCTAAAGTCCATGTAGACAACAGCCATTGCCTTGCCTTTATCAACTTTCCTTGTAACATCCTCAAAAAACTCAGTAATATTGGTTAGACATGACCTACCACGCACAAAGCCTCGTTGACTATCCTTAATCAGTCCATGTCTACCCAAATACTTACATATCTGGTCCCCTGGAATACCTTCCAATAACCTTACCACAACTGATGCCAGACTCACCGGCCTATAATTTTCCAGTTTATATTTAGAGCCTTTCTTAAACAATGGAACAACTTTGGCTATCTTCCAGTGCTCTGGTATCTCTCCTGTCACTAAGGATAATTTAAGTACCTTTGCAAGGGCCCTGGAAATTTCTGCACTTGCCTCCCATAGGCTCCAAGGAAATACCTCGTCAAGCACTGGGCATTTATCCACCATGGTAGCAAACACCTCCTCTTCTGTAATCTGTACAGGCACCATGAAGTTGATGCTGCTTTGTCTCACTTCTATAGATTCTCTATCCATTTCCTGAGTAAATACAGATGCAAAATGTTTTTTTTAAATCTCCTCCATCTGCTTTGGCTCCACACATGGATTACCATTCTGATCTTTCAGAGGACCAATTTTGTCCCTTGCAATTCTTTTGCTCCAAACATTTCTGTAGAATCCCTTAGGATTCTCCTTCACCTTGTCTGTTAGAGCAACTTCATGCCTTCTTTTGACCTCCTGAACTTTTTCTTAAGTGTTCCTCTGCATTTCTTATACTCCATAAGCACTTTGTTTTTCCTTACCTACCTAACCCTTCCTGTTATGCACCTCCTTTTTTCTCTTAAGCAGGACCTCAACATCTCTTGAAAACCAAGGTTCCCTACTCTTGTTATCTTTAGCTTTTATTCTGACAGGCTCTTACAAGCTCTGTCCTGTCAAAATTTCACTTGTTGAAGGCCTTCCACTTATCAAGCACACGTTTGCCAGAAAACAGCCTGTCTCAACCCACACTTTTCAGATCCTTTCTGATACCATAAATATTGGACTTCTTCCAATTTAAAATCCTAAGCCACTGGCCAGACCTGTCTTCTTGCATATTTACTTTGAAACTAATGGCATTGTAGTCACTGGATGCAAAGAATTCCCCTGCATATACTTCTGTCACCTACCCTAACTCATTCCCTAATAGCAGATTAAGTATCGCATACCCTCTCATTGGGACTTCTACGTACTGATGAGGGAAACTTTCCTGAACACATTTGACAAACTCTATCCCATCTAGTCCTTTTACAGTATAGTGAGAGGGAACGTCGACTCAGACCATGAGAGGCCTGCGTCAGGCACTTTCATGCCTTACAAGGTGCAGATTGGAAGTCTGTGTGGGGCGCCACTCCTTGCACAGACACTAGAGCAATGTGTGGTTAAGTGCCTTGCTCAAGGACACAAACACGCTGCCACAGATGAGGCTCGAACTAGCGACCTTGAGATCACTAGACAAATGCCTTAACCACTTGGTCACGTGCCCAACAACAAAGTATAGTACAGTATAGTAGTCCCAATCAATATGTGGAAAGTTAAAATCACCTATGATCCTAGCCTTATGTGTTCCTTCATTTATTAAAGGGCTATATTTGTGGAAACATTTTGCTAAGCAACATTTTGTAAATTGAAAGGCTGAATTAAATGCATCATGGGTATTTTGGAACCATGGATTCGAATGAACAGAGCGTAGCGTGTTATCAATTATAATGAAAAATGGATTTGTAAATTGAGGACACATATTCTCAGGAATCAACAGTGTTATAAAGAAAATTTGTAAATCGAACATTTGTTGATCAGGATGCACTAGTATACACATGCACTGCTGATGTCAATAACTATATGCTTTCTGTGACTGTCAGTATCCCAACTAGCATTCCAACCCATGTCAGTGTTGTACTTAGTGGACAACAATTTTTTTTTAGTTTTAAATGATAAAATTCAAAATAAAACTCAGGGACTTGAATTTGTTTTAATAATTTTCGCCAATAAAACTCTGTGTCAGCAGCAATTGCCTTCTATTTCATTATTTTACAGTGGCATCGAGACAGAATGGTTCAAATTAACCACAGGGAAAGGCTGGGCATTATGAAACTCTGCCCTTTACATCCTTTGTAAGACTTCCCAGAAGGTCTGTTGACAGACAACATCCTTGACAAATGAGGCTGTTTGATTGGCTTCACTTTATCATTTTAAAGTATCATCTAAAGCTGGAAAAAATCAATTAAATCTCTTGACTGACAGACAACATCCTTGATGAACAAAGCTGTTTGATTGGCTCCACTTTAAATATTCAACCTCTTCATCGCTAATGCACTATGGTTAATGGATATATCATCTACAGATGCACTGAGCCCCACGAGTAGTATTATTTCCTTCTCTGAGGATCGTCACGTTGTTGTGGTGGAGAGATTTGTGAGTTCCTGAGATCCCAAGAGAGTTGTCTTCTGGAGTTCTGCCACCTGGCAGGTACTGTGTAGTGGCTGTTTGTGCATCAGCTTTCCAATATTAAACAAAGTCACGCACAGGCCCTCTCTATTAAGGGATGGAATATAGAGATTCTGGATCAGCCTCTACCTAAGGATCCACCAACAGACAACTCCTTAGGAGAACATTGGACTCAATTCAAGTAATTCATCTTCTACCACTTGTATTATTTTTATGGATTTACACTTCTAGCTCAGCATTTAACACAATCGTTCTTACAGTTCTGATCAAAAAGCTCCAGAACTTGGGCCTCTGCAGCTGGATCCTCGATTTATTGATGATACGACCATTGTTGGCAGAATTTCAGATAGTGACGAGTGGGTGTTCAGGAGCAGGATATATCAGCTGGTTGAGTGGGTTTGCAATGACAACCTTGCATTCAACATTAGTAAAACCAAAGATCTTACTGTGGACTTCCGAAAGGGTAAGATGAGGGAACACATGCCAGTTCTCACTGAGGGATCCGAAGTGGAAGCAGTGAGCAATTTCAAGTACCCAGAAGTCAATATCTCTGAGGAACAAATCTGGAATCAACATAACAATGCAGCTACGAAGAAGGCAAGACAGCGGCTATATTTCGTTAGGAGTTTGAGGAGATTTGGTATATCACCTAAAACACTTTTAAGTTTCTACATTTGCATCGTGGAGTGCATTCTAACTGGTTGCATCACCGTCTGGTATGGGGATGGTGGGGGTGGGGGGAGGCGCTACTGCACTGGATCTGCTGTCATGCCTTCTTCATAGCTCCGTCATAGGCACTGACCTCCATAGTATCCTGGACATCTTCGAGGAGCAATATTTCAAAAAGGAGGCGTCCATCATTAAGGACCCTCATCACCCGGGTCATGCCTTGTTCTCATTGCTATCATCAGGAAGAAGATACAGAAGTGTGAAGGTGCACATTCCGTGATTCAGGAACAGCATCGTTCCCTCTGCCATCCAATTTCCGAATGGACACTGAACCCATGAATACTACCGCACTACTTTTGTAATTTCCATTTTTGCACTACTTATTTAATTTAACAATTATATATATATATTTACTGTAATTCATATTTCTATTATTATGTATTGCATTGTGTTGCTACCCCAAAGTCAATAAATTTCATGACATATGCTGATGATACTAAAACTGATTCTGATACAGATTCAGTTGTTTTGCTTCAATTATGCCATAAAAGTCTTAAATATTTACCATTTCCACTTGTTTATGCAATATGTTGGTCAATGACAAATAGTGACCAAATGGTACAGAGAGGGAAATGCTTTTTAAGTATGAAAGGGAATGTGTATATACAATTATCATCAAAAACTTCTTTTTATTTCCGTTCCATAGAACCTAAGATTAGAAGTGCTACAACAGAAAATGATGAAAACACTCGGCAGGTTAGGCAGTTTCTGTGGAAAATGAAACAAGTCAAAGACCTGTTGAAGAGTCTGATGAATGGTTTTAACCTGATATAATAACGCTGATTCTCTTTCCACAAATGACCAGCTGAGTTTTTCCTGTATCTTCTGTTTTAATTCAGATCTTCAGCATCTGCAGTTCTTTGATTTTCAGAAATAGACTCACCTCTTGTGATACAAGAGATTGCAGATGCTGGAATCTGGAGCAACATCCAAAATGCTGGAGGAATGCAGAAGGTCAGGTAATATCTACTTATGCTCCATCTTTACCTCCTCTGAGACTCAAATTTTTTCAGCAAATTCCCACTTTCTGCCCTCCTTCATCTGCTTATCAACGTCCTCCCTCAGCTGATCCATCTATCACTTGCAAGCTCTTGTTCCACTCTTTCAGAATCAGATTTAATATCATCGGTATATGTTATAAAATTTGTTAACTATACAGAAGCAGTACAATGAAATACATGATAAATAAATAGAGACAAAAACAATGAGTTACATTATATAGATATACATATGTCTATTAAATAGTTTAGTTAAAGTAAGTAGTGCAAAATACAGTAACAGAAATAAAAAGTAGTGAGGTGCTGTTCATGGGTTCAACGTCCATTTAGAAATTGGATGACTGATGGGTAGAATCTGTTCCTGAGTCACTGCGTGTCTCTCTTCAAGCTTCAGTGCCTCCTTCCCAATGGTAACAGTTTGAAGAGGGCATGTCCTTGGTGGTAGGGATCCTTAATGATGGCACTGCTCCTTGAAGATGTCTTGGACACTATGGAAGCTGGTGATAAACCTGGCCAATTTTACAAGTTTCTGCAACTTATTTCAATCCTGTGCAGTAGCCCCAACCCCCATACCAGATGGTGATGCATCCAGTCAGAATGCTCTCCACAGTATATTTGTAAAAGTTATTGAGTATTTTAGTTGACAAGCCAAATCTCTTCAAACTCCAAATGGAATATAGCCACTGTCTTGCCTTCTTTATAGCTGCATCAATATGTTGCATCCAGTTTTACCATTTTGTACTTACTAACTCCCCTCCATCTTTCAGTGCAGATGAAGGGACTTAACCCAAACTATCGACAGTCCATTTCCCTCCATGGATCCTAACTGACCTGCTGAGTTCCTCCAACACTTTGAATGTTGCAGCTCTGCGACCTTTCTTTAATGACTGAAACAGATTTGTTATAGCTGATTCTACTGAATAATGATAGGCAGCTTCAAGCTCTTGGGTGTCAAAATCTCAGAGGATTGAATATGAGTGCAACATGCAATCCTGAAGAAGACATGCTGGTGGGCCCATGCTATTAGAAGTTTAAGGCAATTTGGTTTGTCATCAAAACCCTTGCAAATTTCTAAAGACTGACTACACCAGTCTTCAGAAATTGAAGCTCCAGTGCATGGGATAGCAAGAGGTTACAGAGGTTTGCAGACTTAGCCATCATCATTGTAGTCACAACCGTCCCCGCCATCAAGGACATCTTTAAAATGTGGTATCTCAAGAAGGCAGCATTCATCACTAATTACTCTCACCATATGGAATATTCCCTCTTCTCATTACTACCATTGAGAAGATAGGCTGACGTCTAATGATTCAGAAATAGCTTCTTCCCCTTCCATCATCCGATTTTTGAATGGTCCATGAACATAGGAACGCTACCTCGTTATTCTGTTTTTTTTACACTATTTATTTATGTATAGTAATTTTACGTCTTTGCTCAGTACTGCAGGTGCAAAACTGCAAAATCTGTTGGTGTTACTCTATATTCCCACCATCTACAGAATCCCTTGTGTAACTGATAAAAAAGATGGGGAGCTCCCCCTTGTGACCTGGCCAACATTGATCACTCAGTCAACTGCACCAATGAAAGATAATTTAGGACATACAAAAAGGCCGGAAGAACTTAGCAGGTCAGGCAGCATCTATGGAAAGGAACCTACAGTCAATAATCTAGGCCGAGATTCTTCTACTGAGTATCTCCAACATTTTGTAAATGTTACCATGGATTTCGAGCATCTGCAGAATCTCTTGTGTTGATAATTCAGGACGTTGTCTCTTGGTTGTGGGACTTTGATATGCGCAAGCAGCCTAACATGCTTCTTACATTAGGGCAATACCAACACATCAAAAATGGTGTCAGCACAGATAGTAGTTTATTATCTAAGACACATTGAAGAGCTTGTCTTGCATTCTGTTCATACAGATCAGATCATTACACAGTGCATTGAGCTAGAATAAAGTAAAGCACTAACAATGCAGAATAAAGTGTAACAGCCACAGAGAAAGTGCAATGCAGATAATCAATAACGTGCAAGATCAATGCAAGGTAGATGGTGGGGATAAAAGTCCATCTTATCATACAAAAAGTCCATTCAATAATCTGACAAAAACAGGTTAGATGCTGCCCTTTACCAGAAATGCTTGAAAATGCTGCAGGAATTATTGAAGACTATATAAATTTCCATTTTCTCTCAAATCTAAACTTTTCCTTTTAAACTGTAATGGTATCCTTGTTTCTTAAGTTACAGCACAAAATACTACGACCCTAGTTCAAAATTCAGAGCAAATTTATTATCAAAGTATGTGTACTGTATGTCACCGTATACGACCCTGAGACTCATTTTCTTGCAGGCATTCACAGTAGAACAAAGAAATACAATAGAATGATGAAAAACTACACACAAAGAATGACAAGCAACCAAAATACAAAAAAACCTGTGGAAATACAAAATCAAAACAAATAACAAGCAAGCAAACAAGTAAATAAATGCTTGCATACTTACATGGCCAGTCTGTGGTGCAATGGCATCCACACTGAACTTTGAGGTGAATGGTCCTTGGGTTCGAATCCAGCCGGCTCCTTGCATGCTTTCCATTCGTGCTGGGTTGAACATCAAGTTAGCAACTTGGCCTCATAAAAAACAGACAAAAATGCTAAAGAAATGGCAATGTTGCCACCTGATGCACCACAAGACACAGAGAGGAGCAGGAACAACCACCATGCTTAAATAAATGCACACTTACAGCGCAAAACGCAACCTCGATTTTCCATGTAGATTCTTAGATGTTTATTTTTTCTCTTCTGTACTAGTGCATCAATGGAAAGGAGCAAATTCCAGATTTCTGAACATCCATTTTTGCCGAGTACTGTATCTATATGCTGTCCATCAGAAAAAGCTGGATCGCCCTGTAGCCACCCATTTCAATTCCACTTCCCATTCCCATTCTGACTTGTCAGTCCATGGCCTCTTTTACTGCTGCAATAAGGCCACACTGAGGTTGGATGAGCAACACTTTATATTCCGTCTGGGTGGCCTCCAACCCGAAGGCATGAACATTGATTTCTCAAACTTCCGGCAAATGCCCCCCCCCCCCATTCAATATTCTCCATTCTTGTTTTTCTCTCTCACCTTATCTCCTTGCCTGCCCATAATCTCCCGCTGGTGTTCCTCCCCCTTCCCCTTCTTCCATGGTCTTCTATCCTCTCCTATTAGATTCCCTCTCCTCCAGCACTTTACCTGTTTCACCAGTCAATTGTCCAGCTCTTTTTCCTTCTCCTGGTCTCACCAATCACCTGCGACCTCGTAATTCTTCTTCTCTTCCACCCACTTTCTTACTCTGATTTCTCCCCTTCCTTTCCAGTCCTGAAGAAGGGTCTTGGCCCAAAATGTCGACTGTTCACTCTTTTCCATAGGTGCTGCCTGGCCTGCTGATTTCCTCCAGCATTTTGTGTGTGTTGCGATGAGTTGTATAATCCTTGAAAGTGAGTCCACAGTTTGTAGAATCAGTTTAGTCTTGACATAAGTGAAGGTATCCCCCATGCTGGTTCAGGAGTCTGATGATTGAAGGGTGATAACTTTTCCTGATTCTGGTGTTATGGGACTTAAGGTCTATGTACCTTCTTCGCTATAGTAGCTGCAGGAAGAGAGCATGGCCTATGCTAACACCAATTTACTAAAATACAAGGGATTTGGCAGATACTGGAAATCCAGATGACACACAATAACTGTTAGAGCAACTCAACAGATCAGGCAGCATCTCTGGAAATGAATAAACATCGACTGTTTATTCATTTCCATCCATGCTGCCTGACCTTCTGAGTTCCTCCAGCACTTTCTGTGTGTTACCAATTTGCTTACTGTATATTAATTTTTTAGATATCTTCATGCAATACCAGAAGTTGTTCAGCAAAGAGAGTGGTATGCAAAAAGGTTAATGCAAAATGAAAAGAGCTTGGAATATAATTTAAAAGGAAAGTGGAATGGGGATTAGAACAAAACAAGATGAAATGGAAAATAAATAGATTAGGAAGGAATTGAACAGACGCCCCTTATTATTGTTAAGGTTAGGCAACACTGGCAGAAGTTAGGTGTACGGTACTCCAGTGAACTACCTCAGTCAAGCAGAACAGCCATTGGTATCAAATCATTTAAGTTTCAAATGAAATTGAAAGATAGGAGATCGGGGACATAGCCAGTCAGATCCCAAACCCTGCCCATTTCCTCCTCTCTACAGATTGAGAAGTGACATGCTCTGGTTTACAATCTGACTACTGAATCTCACAATTAGAAAGGTTAAGAGAAAAAATAAAGCACTGAGCAGAGCAAAGCCTCAAAGGAGCGATAGCATATTTGTTTTAATGACTTTTGAAAATACTGGGTAATTATTTTTTATGTTCTGAGTCTACTCCTTGACAAACCTGAGCTTGATTTCTATACTCTTCTCTTATAAGTGCTGCGATGAATTCTTTCAACTGCAAAAAACCGCATGAATTTTAAACATCTAAGTAATAGATAGCCACAAAGCATTTTCAGGGTGATTTGTTCACTCTCTAGCTAACAAAAGCCTTAATAAATGGAATGTCTAAAGAAGTATGCGTAACCACAAATTCTCCTTGTAATCTCCATAATCAGTCTATGATTTTTGGATAAAGATCAAAAATTAACTTATTTCTGTCAGGCGCTTGTGAATGGACCACTTTTATTCTTGACTGCGCAGTGGTATAGAGAGTTCTCTATTCTTGGAGTGAGTTATCTGCAGGAGAGATCGATTTCGTCTGGAGTTCACCTCACAAGCGAGTCCTGTACACAGATGTTCATTGGATTTGGGGGTTTGAATTAAGTAGTCCCAGAGGATGATGGGCACTTAAGAAGGCTGAGCTCATCTCAAAAAAAGTTCAAAAGTAAATTTATTATCAGAGTACATATTTGTCACTATATACAACCCTAAGATTCATTTTCTTGTGGGCATACTCAATTAATCTAGTAACTATAACAGAAACAATGAAAGATTGCACCCAAAAAGGCAGACAACCAACGTGCAAAAGTCAACAAACTGTGCACATACAAATGAAAAACTAAGAAATAATAATAAATAAATAAATAAACAATAAATATTGAGAACATGATATGAAGAGTCCTGGAAAGTAAATCCATAATTTGTGGGAACAGTTCAGTGATGGGGCAAGTGAAGTTGAGTAAAGTTATCCCCTTTGTTTCAAGAGCCTGATGGTTAACTGTTCCCGATCCTGGTGGTGTGCGGTCTGAAGCTCCTGCCCCTTCTTCCTGATGGCAGCAATGAGAAGAGAGCACGATCTGGGTGGTGAGGGTCTCCGATGAAGGATGCTGCTTTCCTGCAACAGTGCTCAGTGTACATGTGTTTTCTTGTACTAAAAAGGAAGCAAATTATGACAATCATCCGGACAGCATGTTTGTTCTCAATTGAAAACTTGTCAAAAGTACATGTGCTGTGGAGTTCAACTGGTTGCAATGACTATCAGGACTATTGGTGTTAGTTTATTATTGTCACATGCACCAAAGACCATGTTCCACTACATGAACAACTTTTTCCCCTCCACCATCAGATTTCTGAATGGACAATGAACACTACCTCAGTACTTGAGCTCTTTTTGCATTGTACATTTTTCAATATATATTTATTATTTCAATTTAGTGTGTATTTTATGTATTGCATTGTACTGCTACCACAAAACAACAAATTTCATGACATATGTTAATAATGATAGACCTGATTCGAATTCTGATTCCGATTCCAAGATACAATGAGAAGCCTGTTTTGTACACTGTTTATACAGATCAAATCACTAACAGTGCCTTGAGTTAGAATAAGGCAAAACAATAACAGGGCAGAATGAAATGTAAAAGCTACTGAGAAAGAGCTGTGCATGTATGTGGTAAAATGCAAGATCATAAAGAGTAGATTCTGAGGTTAAGAGCCCATTTTATCATACAAAAGATGCAATAAAGAGCCTGATAACAGTGGGATAGAAACTGTTTTTGAACCTGATGGTACGTGTTCAGAATTTTGTATCTTTTGCCTGATGATGCTGTCGAGACTAACGCTTGATTTGGATTTAAGTGAGGGAGAGTTGTGCAACGTCAGCCTCACTCTCTCTTCCCAATTCCCATCTGGATCCAGTGGCAAGAAAAGAGTTGAGACGGCTGGAGATGGGACTAGGCTCAGTGGATGACCAAGACATCTTCTGTGTCTTGTTGTGCTCTACGCGTTCCACGACGCTTGCAGAGACCGCCTTCTTGACCATTGGACCTTTCATTGGTCTCGTCCACTCAATGAGCCGGAGTCTGTCTTCACATGCTGGGATAGACAACTCCCTATCTCACCGAGGGTTTGAGACCCATCGGCTACCCTCACCTGGTTTAGCAGGCTTGTCGAAGCCGTTGCCCGGGGTGTGGCCGCTGTCACATGCAAACAGCTACGGGGAGCCACAGGTGAGAGCTGAGTGCCAGGTGGGGACCAAAGGTGGACAAACCGCCCTGAAAAGGAAACAACATATTCCCCCACCAGAGGTGCTACCCCTCCCTGACGCCCCATACACCCACTTTTGCCTGATAGGAGAGGAAAGAAGGGAGAATATCCAGAGTGGGTGGTGTCTTTTATTATACACGCTGCTTCACTAAGGCAGAGACATTTGCAGACAAAATGCATAGATCATGCCATACATAATTACATAGGAGGAAAAATAAAGAGAAATAAGAATATAAGATTGTCAGATTAAATGGTAGACAAGGAAAGAAAAGGTCACCTAGAGATGGATAGATTTTTGACACATGCTGTCTTAAAAGTTGGTGAAGATAAAACAGGGCTGGAACCAGTATGGGCAGTTCTTCACTGACTAGCACAGACACAGTGGGCCAAATGGCCTTTATCTGTGTCTATTTTTTCAATGATTCTATAGGGATCTGGAGTGGAGATATGTGTGGGCAAGTTCTGTGTTAAAGCCACATCATCAACGCAGCTGGCTGCCTCTTCAAGGACAGTTCCTGGCAGGATTCAGCCACACTGAAGTTCTGCAGCTGGACTTTCAGTGGAAGAATGCATCTGGGGGTCACAAAGAGCAAGGCAGAGGCACAGCCTGTAGACCTACCACCTGACAGCTCCATCAACCCATGTTCAATCCTGACCTTCGGTGCTATATGTGTGGAGTGTGCCCATTCTCCCTGTGACTCTATGGGTCTCCACTGGCTACTCTTGTTATACCTAACCAAGGCATGAAGGTATGTATATTGGCACTTGGTTCGTGAAAGATAGAATAGGCTTGGGGGAAGTGATGGAAAATGGAGGAAATCATTGGAAGATTGAAATGGGAGGTATGTATGTGGGTACTTGATGGCTCGCATAAAATCAGTCACTGAAAGGTCTGCTTCAATATTATAGAGCTTTACAACGTCATCCAAATGCACCACAGCTTGAGATGGCAAGACCACAAAGAAATGCAGGGAGTTGAAGTTGTAGCCTAGCTCATCCCTCCATGGACTCTGACTCAACCACAATTTGGCAGTGCTGTAGATTCGGCAATTGTCCTCGTGAATTTGCACATGTCTGTTAATTATTATTGTGACGGTGTTTAACTCCATTCTTTCCATCGTGATTCTTGTCGAGACTTGAGAAAAGCACGGTAAAACTGTCTGCTTGCATTCGGACTCGCCTGGGAAATTGGACCGTTGCGTCAACTGGCGCGGACGACTAGCGGTATTTTTTTTATATTTAATTATCCCTTTCAGCCGCAAGGTTGGCATGGTTTTCCATTTGAGAGTTTTAATTAGCAGCCCTGTTTGGCATGGCATTTATTGTTTTCTTTTCTCTCTAAACCCTGTTTCGCACTGAAGTTTGTGAACTATCAACCTGCTTCAGTGTCTCTCTCTCTCTGCACTTGGGCCATATTCGAACATAGTGACAGACTCAGTCTTCATTTCCTGCTGCCTCAGGAGGGCAGACAGCATAATCAAGGAACCTTTTCAGCTCATTATTTTCCTTCCATCCCATCCTCCCCACCTTCCATCAGGCAGAAGAAACAAGAACCTGAAAACAAAACTCCAGTCTGAAGGACGACATCTCTCCCACTGTTATCAGACTCTTGAATGAAACTCTTGTACACTAAATATCAACTTTCTATCTCTTAATCTACCTTGTCATGGCTCTTGCGCTTCATTTGGCTACAGGTATTGCACTTTCTCTGTAGGAGTAACACTGCATTTTGCATTTTGTATTTTCTTCCTTCAGTACTACCTCAATGTACTAATGTAAGGCATGGTCTCTCTGGATGGAATGCAGGCAAATGTTTTTCACTGTATCTCAGTATATGAGACAATAATAAACCAATGATCAATTATGACTTTACACATCATGGCCCAGGGAGAAGAGGACAGGAATCCGGATTCTCACTGATGGTGCTCCTTTGAAAAAAACTTTCTGATTAATAAAATGAACTAACAGGCATAGACCGAATGGATAGCCAAAGACTTTTACCCAGGATGGAAATGACTAATACAAGGAGGCATCATTTTAAGGTTACTGGAGGAAAGTATAGCAGGATGTCGGAGGAAATTTTTTTACACAGAGAGAGGTGAGTGTGCAGCACACTCTCTCGGGGTGGTGGTAGAAGTAAATGCATTAGGGCATTTAAGAAGCTCTTGGATGGGCACATGGCTGATAGAAAAATTTACAGCGATGTAGAAGGGGAGTGTTGGTTATAAGGTCAGCACAACATTGTTCTAAAACCTAATTGTGTTGCTCTTGCCATTCTATGTAAACAAAATTTTCTCTGCTGTGTAGAGAGCGTGTATTCCATGACCTTTCATTCTGGAAAGCCATAAGGCATTATGAAAGAATAGTTAGTTTGGTTAATTGCATTCTACAGTGTCTGGATAGGAATAGTGAATTCTGTGACTTCCTACCACCTATTCCTTTTCCGCTTCATTTTTGTGTTGACATAGTAATTTCACAGAGAAAGGGCCAGAGATTCTTTTAAATCATAGATTATGATTATGGCAGCATGGTAGGTTAGCAGTTAAGTATTATGTTATTACAGTGCTGACAATTGGTGATGGGGGTTCAAGTCCCACCACTGTCTGTAAAGAGTACGTACATTGTCCCCATGACTGCGTCTGTTTCTTCCCACTCCAAAGATGTATTGATTAGGGTTAGTAGGTGTGGACATGCTATGTTGGCACCAGAAGCATGGCAACTTTTGGTCTGCCACCAGCATATATTCTGACTGTATTGGTTTTGATACAAGCTATGCATTTCACTGTATATTTCAATGTTTGGATATACATGTGACAAGGAACGTCATCTCTAATCTTTCTTTATTTACAGGCAATTGAAAGGAGTTAGGATGTTGTCAAACACAATGGAGGCAAATCTTTAATTTGTCATCAAAAGCTACATAAAGTGTAACTTACATCAAAGTTGCTGGTGAACGCAGCAGGCCAAGCAGCATCTATAGGAAGAGGCGCAGTCGACGTTTCAGGCCGAGACTAACGGCCAGGGTATCTTCAAGGAGCAGTGCCTGAGAAAGGTGGCGTCCATCATTAAAGATTCCCACCACGCAGTTACCACACTGTTACTATTGGGAAGGAGGTACAGAAGCCTGAAGGCACATACTCAGCAACATTGAACCCATAAAGTTAACAAATTTCAAGATTTATGCCTGTGATATTAAATCTGATTCTGATTCACACATTAACTGACAGCAGGAACATTGATTTCTCTAATTTATGGTATTTCACCCCCTCACTCCCTTTTTCTCTTCCTTTTTCCATTCTGGCTCCCTTCTTAACCCTTCTCAATTTGCAGTTTGTAATCTCCCATGTCGATCATAGCATTGCCCTTATTACATGCCTTTTCTATTTCCCATTGAAACTTATATCCTACATCCTGGCTACTGTTTGGGAGCCTGTGTATAACTCCCATCAGTGCCTTTTAGCCCTTGCAGTTTCTTAACTCTGCCCACAGGGATTCTACGTTTTCTGATCTAATGTCAACACTTTCAGAAGATTTGATTTCATTATTTATCAACAGAGCCATTCCATCCCCTCTGCCTACCTGTCTGTCCAGTCACAACTAAGACGTATCCTTGGATGTTAAGCTTCCAACTATGATCTTATTTCAGTGATACCCATAACGTCATTCCTGTCGACTGTGCTACCGTACATATTCTGTTTACTGCATGCATTCAAATATAATACCTTCAGACCTGCATTCATCACCATTTTCAATTTTTCCCCCATGTTACACTTCTCATCATCCCACTGACTGAAATTTTGCCCTACCATCCGCTTGTCCATCCTTACAGTCTCACTACACAGTGCATTGATTTGTAGACCAACTGCCCCATCCTCAGCTCTATCACTCAGGTTCCCATCCCCGTGCTAATGTAGTTTAAACCAAGGGTTACCAACATTTTTAAAGCCATGGAGCCTTACAAATAGCCGAGGTGTCCATGGATCCCAGTTTGGGAACCCCTGGTTTAAACCCTCCCCATCAGCTACAGCAAACTTGACCACATAAGATAGTTCCCACTTGGGTTCAGGTATTTTCCCTCCTCTTTGTACGGGTCATATCTACCCCAGAAGAGATCACAATCTTCCAGAAATCTGAAACCCTGCCCCCTGCACCATTTCTTCGGCCACGTATATCAGTATCATCATCCTATTCCTGCCCTGAGTAGCACATGGTATTGGGATAAATCCAGAGATGACTATCTTGGCGATCCTGCTCCTCAGCCTCTTCCCTAACTCCGTATACTCACTGCACAGGATCTCTTCCCACTTTCTACCTATGTCATTGATGCCAACCTTTGGCTGCTCCCCCTCCCTCTTGAGAATCATCTGCAACTGTTTGGAAACATCCTAGATCCTAGCACCTTGGAGGCAACAATCTACCCTGGCATCTCTTTCATGGTCAGAGAATCTCCTGTCCATCCAGCTAACGTTCAGGTCTCCTATCACACTACTCTACCTGACTTCACCCTTCCCTGCCGAACTTCAGGGCTGCCCATAGTATCACTGGCCTGACTGCTGCTGCTGTGCCCTGATAGGTTATCTCCCCAGCAGTATCCAAATGAGTATACTTGCTGCTGAGGGGAGTTTCTGCAGAGGAACCCTGCACTGATCGTTTATTCCCCTTACTTTCTTGGTGGTCACCCACCTGCTATCTGAAGACTGCACTCTGGGTGTGACTACCTCCATAAAAGACTCATCTATGAAGTTTTCAGCCTCCCGGATGGTCCTGAGTGGATCCAGTTCCAGCTCCAGTTCCTTGAACTTGTCAGTCAGGAGCTGATGTTGGGTGCATTTCTTGCAGATGTAGTCATCGGGGAGAATGTTAGGTACCCTGACATCCAACATCTCACAAGATGAGCATTCCAATGCCTGAACTACCAACCTGTCTTCACTTGTTATGCCTCTAACTTCTGAAACTTATGTTCTAACCTGCGCCTGTTCGTGCCCAAGCCCAAATCTTAACCACTAGTCATTCATACTGACCTACATGATGGGGTGCTGCCAATAAATATTTTTCACAGGTTTCGCAGAACATCAGAAGATGATTTCAGCTAATGAAGCGTGGAAGTACACAGAAAGCAATGTGCGCACAGTACAAACCCAGCAACAGTAATCTGAAGACACAACAGACTGCAGAGGCAGCAGTCTGGAGCAAAAACTGACTTTTTTTTAATTAATGCTGAGTGAGGGAATTTAGCTATGGTTATTTTTTTGAAGTCAGGAAGTTTCTCCTTTATATTTTACATCTTCATGGTGCCCCAACATAATGTGGATAAGGTGGGATTCTTCATTTTGCACTCCCAGACTAAGTTGAGAGGACCAAAAACCTGTGCCTCAGTCCACAATGGAAAAGTAGGAATGGATTGTGGGAGGAGCATCCTTATTGTCTTAAAGGCCTTTTGTGTTTATCAGATATAATGGAAAATGTCCCTCTCTGTGTGAGAGAATTTTCTTCGTTTGGGAAGGGTTACTATTCTAGTTCCCATTTAAAAAAAATGTAACCTGTTCATACACCCCTCGAGATTATCATGATCAGAATCAGAATCAGATTTATTGATGCCCTCAGTGGTGGGCAGGTGAGTACCCATGATGGCGCTGGCTGAGGGTACAACACTCCTCAGCTTTTTCTTATTCCATTTTGTGGTTCTGCCATGCCAGGCGGTGATGCAAGCAATTAGATTGCTCTCCACAGTACATCTGTAGAGTCTTTGGTGAATCTCCTCAAACTCCTTATGAAATATTACTGTTGGTGTGCCTTCTACATAATTGCATCAGTACGTTGGAGCCAGGATAGATCTTCAGAGATGTTGACACCCTGGAACTTGAAACTGCTCACCCTTTCTAAGATTCAAAGTTCATCTATTAATGAAGTATGTATACTTCATACAACCTTAAGATTCATCTCCTTACAGGCAGCCTCAAAACAAAGAAACCCAACAGAACCCATCAAAAAAAAAGACTGTCAAACACCCAATGTGTGGGGAAAAATAAAACAAATCAAGCAAACAATAAGCAAAGAACATTCAGAATTGAAGTTCATGAAAGTGAATCCACAGCCACAAAGCCAATCCAGAAGCCTGATATTTGCAGGCCACAGCCTCAGTTCAGTGCAGAGGTGAGTAAACTTTGCGAGTAGTGAATTGAACACATGCCTGTCCTTCTCCTCCAACCCTGACCTTTTCAATCTGACCTGGTGCTTAGATCAGTCAAAACATTGGCTTGTTCCTTCCTGTTGGGCCCAGACCCCACTGCCTCACTTTGGCTTGCCTGGCCTCATTTCTGCCTCTTTCAGTTGGCTCCAAGTCCACTCCAGCAATAGCCAAACACTGGTTCGTTTCCCATTCTCGGGCCCGGGCCGCACCGCCTCAATTTGGCTCATATATACGAAGCTGAAATCGTCCTATGCCATCAAGGCTTCAGTTCACATCACAAAAATGGCAGGTTGTGTGGGTGGTTCAAAATCTCACCTCCAAAAGGTAAGTTACAGGCTATTGAAAGCAGTGATCTTTTCCAGGAAAAGTGTGGTGAATAAAGTAGTAGTTTTGTTTGCTGCCAGCAAGTCATCACTGTATTCCATCAGTGCCATCTTTAGATTTTCTCCATTGCAAAGGTGACCACAGATCCCTGATCAAAAAATATCCTATTCCCTTTTTCGATCTAGCATTACACAACTTATTCTGATTTGAATACCAACAGACAAACAAACATAATTCCAAATCCAATTTTAATTAAGAAACAGATGGGGTGATAACTGTGCAGATTTGTCATCGACTATAACTAGGAGAATTTTAAGAAAGAGATTAAAATGTGTAACAATATAAGTCACTGTAGTGTTGTGTGTTGCCAAAGGAAATTTTATCTTCATTATGCGACAAATGTGCTCTATTTAATTCTTAACGATTGCTTCATGATATGAACCATTTAGATTTTCAAGCACATCCATAGATATTGGTTAAAATCTGTGTTCTATATCTTGTAATTTGGTGAAGTAGTGTTTGGTGTTATTCAGATTTTCTCCCCACTTCAAAGTAGTGAAGAGGGAAACAGGAGAATCTTGGACCCAAGTGATGTTACGAGCAATCGTGTATCTCCTCAAACACTGAAAAGACTGACCTAGAAATGTAAGCCAGAAAAAGTGATCCAGAACTTCAATGGTTTTAAAGTAGTCACAGAACAGTGGTCTAAATATAAGGTTATAAAATAGAATATGGGGTAATTACACTCAGTGGCCACTTTATTAGGTACATCAGTACACCTGCTTGTTAATACAAATATATAATCGGCCTATCATATGGCCACAACCCAATGCATAAAAGCATGCAGACATGGTCAAGAGGTTCATTTGTTGTTCAGACCAAATTTCAGAATGGTGAAGTAATGTATTCTGAGTGACTTTGACTGTGGAATGATTGTTGGTGAAGGAGACGGAGGGTGTGGTTTGAATTCTCAGAAACTGCTGATACCTACGATTTTCACGCACGACAGTCTCTGGAGGTTATGGTGTGAAGAACAGAAACAACTTCCAGTGACGGGCAGTTCTGTTGGTGAAAATGCCTTGTTAATGAGAGAGGTCTGAGATGAATGGTGTGCAAAAGTACCTCTCTGAATGCACAGCACGTCAGACCTTAATGTGGCTGGGATACAGGAGCAAAAGACCATCAGCATACACTCAGTCACCACTTTATCAGGTATAGGAGGTACCTAGTAATGTGGCTACTGTGTGTATTTTACTGGTGTTCATTAGTTCATTGGTCATGTACAATAGAGGATGATATTACCGAGGGGATGTTGGACTGTTGGAGGGAAAATTCACTATCTGAAAGTACTTCAAGGAGAAGCAACTTTGTCACCCAGCTGTGGGGACTGGTGTTTTCATTCCCAAACAAACAACACAAAGAAGAGTCAAATTCAAAGTCCTAAGTCAAATTCAGTTTAATATTAAAGTATGTATATTACACTATCTTGAGATTCATTTTCTTGAAGGCAAATACAGGAAAATAAAACAAACTTGTTTCCCAGGATGGGGGAGTCTAGTATGAGAGGGCATGACTTAAGGATTGAAGGGCGTCCATTCAGAACAGAAATGCGAAGAAATTTTTTTAGCCAGAGGGTGGTGAATCTATGGAATTTGTTGCCACGGGCAGCAGTGGAGGCCAAGTCATTGAATGTATTTAAGGCAGAGATTGATAGGTATCTGAGTAGCCAGGGCATCAAAGGTTATGGTGAGAAGGCGGGGGAGTGGGACTAAATGGGAGAATGGATCAGCTCATGATAAAATGGCAGAGCAGACTCGATGGGCCGAATGACTGACTTCTGCTCCTTTGTCTTATGGTCTTATGGTCTAATACAATAGAGTTTATGAAAAACTATACAAAAATAAAGCCTAACAAACAACTAATGTCCAAAAGGGGACAAATTGGGCAAATAAAAAATAAATGATATTGAGAACAAGAGTTGTTAAGAGTCTTTGAAAGTGAGTCTAGAGGTTGAAGAATGAGGTCAATGTTGAGGTGAGTGAAGTTATCCATGCAGGTTCAGGAGCATGATGGTTGTAGGGTAATAATTGTTCCTTAATCATCTGGTGTCAGACCTAAGTATTTTCTTTCTGATCATAGTAGAGAGAAGAGAGCATGGTCTGGATTGTTCACTGGTTCATATTTCAGCATTTGCAATCCCTTGTGGTCAGTAGCACATGTAAAAAGCCCAGAGCACTATCTTGCAAACAGTACCACATGGAAGATTTCACCTCAAGGGAGACCGAGTTATTGATATGCGTAGTTATCCATTTGAACTGGAGCTTTAAGATACAAACCAAATTTAACAGCACATTAAAAGTGGAAGGGAGATATGGTGAAATGGATAGATGTAGGGTTGGGGAATTCCAGAACTTAGGACTGGGAACAGTAGAGCTGTTAACAGCAGAGCAACTGAAATTTGTGATGCACAACAAACCAGAACTGGAGTAGCAATAGCATGGATCAGATTAGAAAGAAATTAAGGAGAAAACCGTGGAGAAAAATATGAAAAGAGATTGGCAGCATTGAACATCAAGCTTCTGCTCAACCAGCAGCTGGTTCAGGTCAGTGAGTACCAGAGGTGATGGGACTCTGGACCTGTGAGTGCTTTTGGGAATCCAAGTCAACAGGCTTGAAGGCCTGCCCTTTCTCACCAGACACACAGCACAATTAAGAATGCTTTAAAGTAAATTCAAGTGCAGTGGAGTACATCACTGCCAGAAGACAACAAATTTAACGATGTATGCCAATGATATTAAACTTAATTCTGATTCTGGACTACCTACTCTTAAATCATTAAATATGATTCATATCCAGCAAAAACAGCATTCAGATGAAAGGACAATCATTTGGAATATAAAGAAAAAAGATACATGCTTTAATAATGAAATTAAATTTAAAAGTATGACTATTGTCATGCTACTTAAGCAGAATTCCTTTAAATGACTCAGAAGCATACAGTTGAATCCTCGTTATTCTGGAAAACCATGTAATAAACAGTATGTTAGTCAGTCGTCAGCAGTTGTACTGGTTTGTACATCACCCAACACTCATGACAACAGAGGATCCACCTGGAATGGTGTTGCGTACCTTTCGCTAGGTCTTAAAAAAAAGAACTAAGAAAAACACAGAGTGGATCTGTTTAAAGACACATTTATTGCTAGCAATGAGAAACACCTCCTCTCCTCATGGATGGCAGGCTGCTTCTGATTTATAGCTTACAAGGTTTGTTTTTTTTTAAACAAGCTTTCAGTATACGTATACTTTAATTGTTATCTTTTCTGGAGGTCAGCTCCCTCACTTCAGTACTCAAGGCCAGCAGTATATATATCTCCCCTTCATTACACAATGAACAATTATTAAGAGATTACATGCCTCTTGACATATACACACTAAGCTTATAGCAAAACAATCTGGGATTATACAGATTCCATTTGGTTACATTATAAGATTAAATAAGTAAATAAATCTCAAAGATTTGAATATATTTCCACAATGGACAAAATCAAAGCCAAAAGTTTGAAGTAAATTTATTATAAAAGTATATTTATGTCACCATCCACTCACTTGTGATTTATTTTCTTGCAGGTATTTAAAGGAAATATAATAGAATTTACAGAAAAAAACTATACATAAATGAGCACTGATGAACAACCAATGTGCAAAAAAAGTTGTGCAAATAAATGGATAGATAGATAATAGATAATGAATAAAAAATACATATTGAGAGAGAGTTATTCTGTCAATCAATGAACAAGATGAATATTAGCTCATATTTTTTATGTTTCTTTGCTATATTCAGTGAAGTGTTCTGAATAATTTACCTTGCTTCTATCGGAAGAAGTTGCTGAAGTTTCATCTCTCATTTTTTTAAACTAGTAAAAGCATTTGCTATCATTCGATTGTTACTGTGGTCATACACACATATTTGGCTAATGCAGTGTTGACAATAATGTTACAGACATGTGCTTCATGTGTAAATAGCGCTGCATCTGCTTTGAGTTGGCTCGTCATCCATTTCAAAACCCATGCCCTACCTCAGGGGTTCTGAACCCTTTTTTATGGCAAGGACTGCTATCATTACCAAGGAGTCCGTGGACCCGAGCTTGGGTACCCCTGTGGCCTGCCTAGCTTGTTTTTTTTTTTAATTCAATCATGAAAAGCCTAATGCAGAGTTATAAAACCAGACAGCATAACAACAGGACACTTGCTCCAACCAAGCACCAAGTACCCATCTAGTCTATTCTCATTCACCAACATATGGTCTATAATCATCTGTGCCTTGGTGATTTAAGTGTTTATCAAATGCTTCTTCAATGTTGTGAGAATCTTTCTCACAATCCCTTCAGGAGAAATTCTGCAGATTCTGACCACCCTTACGATGATAAATCCTCAAATCCCCTCTAAATGCCTTGTATGATAAAGTGGGCACTTAACTTCACAATCTACCTCATCGTGGCCTTGCACTGTGTTTTGTCTATAACTGTAACATTAATTCTGCAGTCCATTATTACTTTCACATTGCGCTATCTTCATGTACTGATATCATTAAACGATCAATCAGATGGCAGGCAATACTAAGTCTTTCACTGTATTTCAATATATGTGGTAATAATAAGCACATTTTCCCATTTTAAACCTTCTTATCACTTCTCTGAAACATATTATTTCTGGTTTTAGAATCAAATTGCAGTAAGACCAACCTTTAGTATTTCTGCCACATTGCCTTTGAGAAGTTGATACCATTATAGTATCAGTAGGTATAGAGTTGGCACTAATCAGTTGACTTGTTGAACTGTTGCAGTTCTGATCACTAATTACCTACAGAAAAAGATATCAATAACATTGAAAAGTGCAGGGAAAAGTTCCAAGGATGTTGCCAGGATGTGAGGACCTGAGGAAAGGTAGAATTGGTAGGACCTTATTCCCTGAAGCATAAGAGAATGAGAGGAGCTTTGATTGAAGTATACAAAATTATAAAGTGTATAGATAGGGTAAATGCAAGTAGGTTTTTCCACTGACATTGGGTGAGTCTAGAACTAGAAGTCAGAAGGTTCGTCCATCGTCATCGATGAAGACCTCAACACCATTAGTACTTTTTACGAGGTTGAGTTGCTAGCTCGACACTCAACCTGGCATGAATGGAAAGCATGCCCAGGAGCGGCTTGACTAGATTCAAATTCGGGAACCTTCACTCCCGGAGTCTGGTGCTGATGTCACTGAGCCACCAGCCGGCGTGATGGTGTTGAGACTAGCGCTTGATTTGGATTTAAGGGAGGGAGAGTTGTGCAGCGTCAGCCTCACTCTCTCTTCCCAATTCCTATCTGGATCCAGTGGCAAGACAAGAGTTGAGATGGCTGGAGATGGGACTAGGTGCAGTAGATGACCAGGACGCCTTCTGTGTCTTGTCCTGCTCTACACATTCCACGATGCTTGCAGAGACCGCCTTCTTGACCATTGGACCTTCCATTGGTCTCATCCGCTCAATCAGCCAGAGTCTGTCTTCACAGGCTGGGATAGACAACTCCCTATCTCACCGAGGGTTTGAGACCCGTCGGCTACCCTCACCTGGTTTAGCCGGCTCGCCGAAGCAGTTACCTGGGGTGTGGCCGCTGTCACAGGCAAACAGCTACGGGGAGCCACAGGTGAGAGTTGAGTTCCAGGTGGGGACCAAAGGTGGACAAACTGCCCTGAGAAGGACGCCACATGTTCCCCCATCAGAGGTGCTACCATTCCTTGATGCCCCATGCACTCTCACCTAGAAGTCATAGGTTAATAGAGAATGGTGAAATATTTAAGGGGAAGATGAGGAGAATTCTCTTTACTCAGAGGGTGATGAGAGTGGAATGAGCTGCCAGTGATAGAGGTAGATGTGAGCTTGATTGCAGCACTTAAGAGAAGTTTGGGTAATTACATAGAGAAGGGTATGAAGGGCTACGTTCCAGGTGCAGGTCAATAGGACTAGGAGAATAATGGTTTGGCAGTGACTATATGGCCGAAAAGAGCTTGTTTCTGTGCTGTAGTGCTCTATAACACCATGACTCGATGAGTATGGTACTGGCATGACACTACAATCAGTGTCAACTTTATTAGGTACCTCTTGTCAACGACAAGGTTGATGTGTTGTGCATTCCGAGACGCTCTTCTGCACACCACTGTTGTAACACACGGTTATTTGAGTTACTGTCACCTTTCTGTCAGCTTGAACCACTCTTTCCCTTCTCCTCCGGCCTCTCTCATTAACAATCACCCACATAACTGCTGCTTACTGGATGTGTTTTTGTTTCCCACACCGTTCTCTGTAAGCTAGCGACTGTTGTGTGTGAAGATCCCAGAAGATCAGCAGTTTCTGAGATACGCAAACCACCCAATCTGGCACCAACAATCATTCTGCAGTCGGTAACTTAAGAGAAGTTTGCTTCTTCCCCATTCTTCTCCATTCTGATGTTTTGTCTGAACATCAGCTGAACCTCTTGACCATGTCTGCATGCTTTTATGCTCTGATTTGCTTCCACATGGTTGGCTGATTAAATATTTGCATTAACAAGCAGGTGTATAGGAGGTCACTGTGTGTATGTTAATAAAGTTGTCACCGAGTGTATGTTAAAATAGGATACTGTGTTATAACCTGCACAATGGCCAGCGCAGAACTCAAACGGAATGCTTTCTCCCAAGTGATGTGAAATGTTTTGATTGCTTTTGGAGCTGCACTCATTCAGGCAAGAGATTCCATTACACTACACAAAGCTTCTGAGATCCCAAGGCATGCTGTTTGCTTCCTACGTGTGGGGGATGAGGTCATGAAGTGCTGTAGTGCCTTGGCAGGGATTTCATCTGCCTTGTTGTTTTTCAACTGTCGGGTGGCCTTTTGACCTCTTCCTGGGCTTAATTAGCACTGAGGTTGTAGTGGATAAAGTGCTGCGGTATGAGATTAAAGGCAGCCATGTCTCAACTGACAAGACCTTTGATACATCTCCAGCCCATTCCCCTACAGCTTCAAACCCATGATTCCTAATGTGCTCCTTATTTTCACTACAAAATGAATTGGCTGTGTTTCCATAGCTTTTGTGGATCCACAACTAGAACAAACAATCTCTTCATATCTGCTCTCTTGGAGAAAGATAACCAACCACAAACTCTTTAGTTAATAGGCAAATTGGTAAATTGGTTTATTATCGTCACATGTACTTAGGTACAGTTAAATATTTGTTTTGCATACTGTTCAGTATAAATAACAGTGTGGTAGTACAAGGGAAAACACTAACGACATGCAGAATAATATTACAATTGCAGAGAAAATGCAATGCAGGTAGACAATAACGTGTCAGGCCACAATGGAGTAGATAGTGCAGTCATGAGTTCATCTTATTGTACTAGCGAACCTGACTTATAACATTGGGATAGAAGCTGCCTTGAGCCTGGTTCTTTTGACCAAATGACGTTTATCAGTCATTGTGTTGTAATTTTTCATTGACTCTGTTGTACTTCTTTGTTCCACAGCAAGAAATGAATCTCAGGATAGTGTATGGTGACATACTGTATACATACCGAGATGATAAATTTACTTTGATATGTGCTTTCAGGCTTATGTATCTCAGTTAATCACTTATTCAAGATTCAAGATTGTTTTATATCACTTCCAGTGTAAAGGACAACAAAATAATTGTTACTCTGGTTCTAATGTAGGATTAAAAAAACACAATAAGATAAAGAACACAAAAATACAAAGTACAATAAATATACTGTAAAAACATAAGATTGCTTACATATATATTAAGTGATGTCCATAAAGTGAGGTTAGGCACAGCAACGTCTATACATTAGGTGACTCTGACAGGAAATGATAAAGGAGTGGTGGGGGGAGGATTAATGGGCAGAACTGTTGATCAGCCATACTGCTTCCGAGTTTGTTGGTCCTGGTGTGGGTGCTGAGCAGCCCCCTCCCTGATGGGAGAGGAGCAAACAGTCCATGACCAGAGTGGGTGGGATCCTTCAAAATGATACTGGCCCTTTTCTGGAACATTCTGCCTATATATCCTTAATGGCAGGCAGGCAGAATTCTGACATAATTCTGGACATCTCTTTGTCTCCTTCCACCATAAATTTCCAATTTATCACATTCCCATAGATTTGTAAATGTTACTAATTGTTTTGCAACTTTAAAGACACTGAGCAGGGCTAGCTGTAATTACAGGCATTAATAGGTCTGACTATACATTCTTGAAATAATTGGCGACAGCTGTGTAGGGACGGAGTTTGTACTCTGGAGATGGAAAGAACAAGATGGAAAGAATAGACAGAACAGATGGAAAGACAGCAGAAGAGAGCCAGGAGAAATGCAGCCATGGTTGCCGACACTACCACTACCACTACCACATATACATGTCCCACCTGCAATAGAGCTTGTGGGTCCAGGATAGGACTGTATAGTCATCAACGATCTCACCGTTAGAGGAGTGGACGTCGTCATCGGATTTCGATAGACAACCGAAGAAGAAGGAAGAAGAAATAATTCCTCTCAATCTTAAGAAAGAAACAACTTGAAATATTGTACGGTTCCAGGAAAGACGGTGATATAGGCGTTATCTGTGGTGTGTTGCACTCCCTGGAGAACATCACGATCCAGATGTCAATGAGATAGTAATTGCATAGAATTGCCAAACTAGCGTGCATTAAGATACACTCCTCCCTGTTTGTGAATTTAGCCTGGGAATAAATGATAAAAGTTGGCTGTTTCTAATAGCCAAGAATCACAAACATTAATTTGGCAAGTTCTTTGTAATATTAATTTGTTTGAATTGAAGTGTTTAATATGGCCACTAAAACATTTGTTTAGGGGCTGTGTGCTGGATCATAACCATTATAACAAAACAAAAAAGCTCTCAACAGCAGAGTGAAAGGGAATGAATAAATGAAAGTGGCTCTGCTCCACTCTGCATCAGCTTCAGTTAAGAGAGTCTAAAAGCCTCTTTCCCTGTTATTAAATGCTTCTGCGGTCAGATGCACTGTGAACAGATTGTAGCTGATGGAAATATCAGCACTCTAATACCAAGCCTTTACTGCCTCCCCACACGCAAAATGACAAATTTGTCATATAAATCCTAACATACGTATATACACAGAAAGGTGCCAGAAAAAGGCCAGAAAACTCTTAAAGGATCCCACCTACCCAGCTTACGCAAACACAAGGAATTCTGCAGATGCTGGAAATTCAAGCAACACACATCAAGGTTGCTGGTGAACGCAGCAGGCCAGGCAACATCTCTAGGAAGAGGTGCAGTCGACATTTCGGGCCGAGACCCTTCGTCAGGCTCCATCTTGGCTCCATCCCTCCCCCTCCTGTCTTCTCCTATCATTTTAGATCTCCCCCTCCCCCTCCCACTTTCAAATCTCTTACTAGCTCTTCCTTCAGTTAGTCTTGACGAAGGGTCTTGGCCTGAAACGTCGACTGTACCTCTTCTTAGAGATGCTGCCTGGCCTGCTGCATTCACCAGCAACCTTGATGTGTGTTACCCAGCTTATGGTCTGTTTGTCCGACTCCCATCAGAGAAGAGACTAGACACCATCCACACCACGACCACTAGACTCAAAAATAAGCCGTCAAGCTGATCAACACCTTTGCCCGTTAACCCACTCCACCACATCGTCCACCACCACTACAACCACAACATCTAGTGAGACTTTTGTACATAAAATCACTTCATGTGTGTAACACCCCGGGAAAAGTTTCACTGCTAATATAATGATCTTTCTGCAGAAGCAGTGTTTGGGTTATGGTTAGAGATAACGGGTGCTTTGGAATGTGAGCCGTCCAATGACGGGAGGGTGTTTTCGTGCCGTGTGCCTGACACTAGGATGATCTGGGAAATGAAAAGAGATAAGGTCATAGAACTGGACCCAGAGCAGAGCTGTGATCCGACGAAGGCCGGGGAGATCGAAGAAGGTTCGGCGGAGGGGGAAACCGTGAGCCCCAACTTGTGCACATTAAGCTGTTTCACTAAAATGGGCCCTTTTCTTTTTATGCTTTCTCTTCACTAACCCCGTAGTCAAATTAAGAATTATAAAGCTAAATCATTTAATTGTATGTGGTGTACTGTCCATTATTTTGTGGCACTGATTTGTAACGGTAACAAATCATGCAGCATCCGCACAAACGGGGTGGACTCGCATCTCAATCGCACCCATTTGGCAGGGCCAGAGATTGTCTTCCTTAGATTTACGCAGCCCGCAGAACCTGGGGGTAACATGTGTGTAACAGTTACTTGTACATTGTGTTTTATAGGAATGTTTTTATAATTATATTTATTTATAATGTTTTTTGTTTTCTATTGTGTTTAAAATGCTTGTTGTGTTTTTTCAGGCTGCATCAGATTCAGAGTAACAATCATTTTGTTCTTCTTTACAATTTTGTACTGAAGAATGAATCTGGAATCTTAATCTTAGACACTGGTGAGCACATGTATACACAGACAGACAGACATACACACACTCACACAAACACATATGCATGCATGTACACAAACGCACGTGCATACACACACACATAGATAAATAATTTATGGGGTGAGAGTGGATAGCGAAAGGAAGAAGTGAGCTCACATTAAACTTAATTGCAAAAGGTTAAATTTGCAGTGACTGAAGGGAAATACATTGTTTATTTTGATTCCTGATCCAATGTAAAAAAACTAAAGATTCTGTTCCAATCTCTCCAAATAAGTAAATAAATGTTGTACCGTGTCCATCTAGGATTCATTGCCTTCTAGGGGAAAGAACTTAACATAAATACATCGATGTTGTCACTGAAAGTGTTAGGGTGTATTCTGGAGTTACATGAATACAGCAGATATTAGTTCAAACAAGAACTAGGCTTCAGTTCTTTTTGTAACTGTAAATAAGTGCAGGTAGCTTACAATTAGCTTTCAGTTCTTTTTTTGGTGACTTGCAAGCAGTAAATTGAAGTTAAAAACACAAGCTGCTCCACAGACTAGGAGATTGCATTTGCAAAAGCCAAACATTAAAACAATGGGACTGTGTGAATTGGCTTGCATCAAACCAGTGAACATTGATACTATTTGGACCATTTCTTTGTACCATTGTGACTTAAGTGCAAGCAGGCAGACCAGACTAATATTATCACTTACCATATCAAACATGGTCACAGGTATAAGCAATCAATAGTTTCTGTGTACTTACCATATTTGCATATCCAGGGACAGCCCTGACAACATTAATTTTGGGTGTCTGGCTCTCTGTTTTCAAAAGGTTTTAGAATATTTGTATTAATTTGTTTCTCACAAAGGTGTTTAGACATTCAGATGTCTTAACAATTACAATGTGCTTCCATTATGTATCCCAAAGGAACCAATTGTCAACCCAAAGTATTGAAGTAAACAATTTCAATGTAATTATTGAAATTGTATTGGATCACCTATCTTTGATCTTAAGTGTATAAAAATGTGATGTACCTTTGGGTTGATGTGCCTCTACCATGTGTGTCTTCACAGTTATGCCTACTTGTTGTACTGAATAAAGACTTTTGTATCACATCTTCTGTGTCTTTCTGGTGACTTTCATCACAGTCACAACAATTGGGGGCTCATCTGAGATACCTTTGTGACCTTCTGTATTGCTGGAGAATTAAACAATCTAAAGGGGAAGTGTTTTATAATGAAGCACCCACACTTACATCTCTACAGGTCAGTGGCCATGGAATCACAAAGTATCAAAGATCACAGTGTAGAGCTGAACTGGTAGATACAAAAGTATGGAGTGCGTGTGCACGTATGTTTATGTAAGGAACAGCAGGAAGACAGTTTTGTGTAGCTTGGTGAAACAGAGTAACCAGTTGCAAAAGATGGTTACTGACTGTTGAAGATGCTAGAAGAGTGCCTGTATACTCATTCGGAGGAATTGTATAGTGGCATACTTGTTTGTGAGTGTGTTTGTGTGTTTAAGAATAAGTTTGATTCATTGCTAACAAGAATTCTAAATGCAAGGGAATACAATGGGCAGCATGAGTTCAGCAGCTCATTAGTGGAAGATAGTGGAGTACATACCCTTTGATTTTAAGTAGATACTGATTAATTTTTATCTATCCTTTATATTTTGCTTAGTATGGAATTAATGTGGAAATATATGAGGGAGAGGTTATATGCAAGTGTATTCATTGGGATAGCACCTACTGAGGTCAAAAAACATCAGGTCAAGATTCTTGACAAACCCAATCAGTCCTGCCGATTCCCACAATTTGTAAGCCCTTCACCCCCAGTACTGTGTTTAGTCTGAGTTGCCCACTTCTTAAAATTGCTTGTGGGAATTCAGATTGTTGGTGCAAACACGTGGAAAGGATTCAGATTCACCAAATGCATCCCAAGGATATACTTGTATTGGTTAAAATGAAGTGAGGTATAGCTTATTTAAAAGGGAAGTGAGGCAGCAACTGGGAGGAGGCGAGACTAACAGGGGAATGATAATATCAGTGGTTCAGAGAGCTGATCAAACTATCATGGATTATGCAGAGTGTAAATTTCAAACATACGAGGAGTATTGAGGGTTGAACAATCCTGGAAGGGACGGCCTGGTCTTCATAAAAGTGTTGAAGGAAGGCCTGAACTCAGTGGACCAGGAAGTGTGGCGAAAGTTTGGGAAGTGTAGATTTGGGGATAGCAATGGGATCAACCTACCCAGCAAAAGTGTCATGGGTTGGGGAACTAGACCAGAGGAGGGGGAAGAGAAATCGTAAAGTGGCTGTAGCTGCTGTAAAGACACAGAAGGCTTGTGTTGTGTGCCAGTGACTAGGGCACCTAGCAAGGATCTGCCAGAATAGACATAGAGTAGAGATGATATGTTACAGCTGTGGCCTATCGGGCCATAGTTGGAGGCAGTGTCCTAAAAATAGGAAGAAGGTGTGAAAATAAGTCACTAAAACAGGCAGAATCCACAGCAATTTCTTCTCTGCTTGATCTGACTGCTGACCCGATTATAGATCAGTGAAGGCGACATTCAGATCAGATGAACAGCCTTAATTTCCAGTACTGGTGTATACAGAAGGTTCATTAGGGGACTGGCAATATGATAATGTTAGTGGACGCAAGGCTATCAGTATCGATAATTGATCTATTGTTGCCCACGATTGGAGAAGCAATTTACATTACCAGTGCAGGGAATGACACAAGGACAGAAAGAAATGAGCCTCAGGTTCTTGAGATTGAAGGAGTGCAGCTTCCTGAGGATTTTTGGATATGTCCAAATAATAAGGGTACTGTCCTGGGGATAGACATTCTAACTAAGGCAGGTGTTATCAAAGACTCAGGAAAGAGAGAAATAACGTGAAGCAGTCAGAGAAGGCAAATATCTGTGATCCCCAGAGCAAACGACATGGCTTACAAAGAGACAGCAGCCCCAAACAGTGTTAGGAGATGGGGCAATGATTGTGAGTCATGTCAGGAGTTCCCACGGGTCAGAGCCAAACACAGTGTAATACTGTTAGAAGTAGTGCAGCTGCCTGCAGAGATAGCAGCAATTAAAATAAAGATGCACCAGAAAGGGGAGAGTAAGGAGCAGAAAGGGAATGATTGCAAAGGTCATGGGGCAGAGAGCAAGAGAAGAAAATGAGATGACAGGAATTCAAAGCGTACAGGAAGAAGCCATTAGAGCCCATTTAATAAGGTGATATGGAGAGGAGAAGGACCACTGTAACCAGGGTAACACATTGAGGGATTGAGCAAAACAGCAGCAATATATTGCCGATCAGAGAATGATTTGAGGGAGAGGAGATAGTTCTCCCACAGCTGGGTGAGCAAGTCATGGTAAGGGAGCTGCCGGAAAAGACAGGTTCTGTTCCCAGGTGGATAAGACCACAGATGGTGCTCTGGACAAATGACACCTATGTTTGTGCGCAGACCCGACGAGGTAGCCAGTGGAAACACTGGTTAAACTGTATGACTCATCTTCTTGTCACACTCACAGAAATGACAAGGGATCAAGTCCACCAGTAAGTGTTCCAAAGAATCTAAGTGATGAACATCAGCCTGCTGTGACACATCTGACTACACCTATTGGTAACTATAATGGTATATCAGTAACTATACTTTGTAATGACGACTGAGGTAGGTGATTAGTTGCATTGATCAGAATAGAAAGGTATTGGGATAAAAAGATGAGAAGGGATCCAGGTTAAGGCAGAGACATCAAGCTCTACAACCTTGATGGCAAGGTAGACTAAGAAAAAGAGAAGGAATTGCAAACAGTGTCAAAAGGCAGACTGTCGTAGCATGGAGTGTAAACTGTTGTCCATGAACGTGAAACAAAGTTACCTTGCTATAACCCTGCCAACAGAGTTAGCGATTGACAGTGCCACTACTTATAGTTTTATCTATCAGAGATTGAAGGGACGAAGAGGATGTGATCAAATTTCTGGAATGTTTTATTGCCATCTCTGTGCAGTCTTGTAGAAAACCAAATGAGGATGTTAGGTCATGTAAGATACAGGTACACATGGGGTTAGTAATTGGGAAGGGGAACTGAACTGAAGGGCACTTTTACTGCTCTGCGTAATCAGATCCTCCTTAACGGATTTTTTTGTCCAGAGCCAAAAGGAGGGGTATGTTAGGGAGTATTCCGGAGTTATGTGAATCTAGCAGATATTAGATCAAACAAGAACCAGGCTTCTGTATTTATTGTGAAGGTAAATGCATTCAAGAAGTTCACAATTAGCCTTCAGATTTCTGATGAACAGTAAATTGAAGTTAAAAGCACAGGCTGCTCCACAGGTTGAGAGATTGTATATGCAAGAGCCAAACATTATGACAGTGGGATTATGTTAATTAGCTTGCATCGAATGAGGCAACGTGGCTAAATTATTTGCACCATTGTGACTTGTGCAAACTGGCAGACCAGATGGATATTGTCACTTAGCATACCAAACATGGTCACATGTATAGTTAATCAATAGTTTTTGTGTATTTACCATATTTGTGTACTCAGAGGCAGCTCTGACAACATTAATTTTCAGTGGTGGCTCTCTGTTGTCAAAAGGTTTTAGAATATTTGTGTTAATTTGTTTCTCTCAAAGGCTCTTAGAACTTCAGTGGTGTCTTATCAATTACAATCTGCTTCTACTATGTATCCCAAAGGAAACATTTGTCAACCCAAAGTACTGAAATAAATAACATCACTGTAACTATTGAAATTCTACTCAATCGCCTCCTGTTGCTTTTGATCTTAAGCAACTTATAGAAATGTGATGTACGTTTGGGTTTGTGAGCCTCTACCGAGAATATCTCCAGAATGATGCCTGCATATTGAGCTGAAGAAAGATTTCTATGTCATCAACTCCTTATAGACAGTGACGGGGATTGATTCTCAAATCGATGATTGCTGCTATTGTAAAATAATGTGCTAACTGCTTAATACTACCATGCTGTCCCCATAAGTACATTTTAATGGATACTCATTTGTACATTATGTAAGTAATTTAAAGATATTAGATTACTGAGCCTCACTTATAATCCAGTTTATTACTGTACCGACAATTTGAAAGAAGTCTGTCAGGCTGGGTGTAGAGAAAGGCCTACGATAAGGAATCATAAAGTAAAACTCAAGCTATGAAGCTAAACAATGATAATAAATCAGCCATGATGGAATGGCGGAGCAGATGGATGGGCTGTATAGATTAAATCTGCTCCTATACAATTTTACAGTCTAAGATATAGGAGCAGAATTATGCCATTCAGCTCATCAAGTCTGCTTCGTTATTACATCATGGCTGATTTCTTATCCCTCTCAACTTCGTTCTCCTGCCTTCTTCCCATATCCTTTGGTACCCTTACTGACCAAGAATCTATCAGCCTCTGCTTTAAATATGCCTTACGTTTGGCCTCCTTAGATGTCTGTGACAATGAATTCCACAGATTTACCACTCTTTTCTCTTCCTCAGTTCTGAGGAGGGGAGGGGTAATTGATCAATATAATATTCTTCTTTTGAAAATTTGTTGCCTGGTCTGCTAAAGGTTTCCAACATTTTCCAGCATTTGCTGTTTTCATTTCCATTGAATAATGTATTCATCGCTTTTGAGTAAGCTTGAGCTCCTTTGGAGAATGAATGCTATTGGTGTACAATGGACCGGCTGAATAAATGGTTGAGGAAAGCATAAATGGAAAGCAATGTGGAAAAACGTGGGATCATTTGCTTTGGTAGAAAAAATAGAAAAGCAGATTTACTTTTAAGGGCTTGAGATATCTTCAGTGTTCGGTGGGACCTGAGTGCCTTTGTATATGAATGAATGACTCAGCAAGCCATTAGGAAGTCAAACAGCGTGTTGGCCTTTATTGCAAAAGGACTTGAGTGCAAGCTCAAACACCTTAATGAAATTATAAAGTGTTCCGGTGAGATTGCGTCTGGAATATTGTATGGAGGTCTGGTGTATTTACCTCATGAAGGATATACAGTATTTGCAAGAGATGGTGTGAAATGTAAGTCCAGGTGAATAAGATTAATCTGACCTAAGGTGAGGTGTTTTCACATTTGGGGATGAAATTTACAGGGACAGCACACAGTTAATGGCCTTTAAGAGTGTGAAAATCTGCAGATGCTGAAAATCCAAAGCAACACACACAAGATGTTGGAGGAATCCAGCAGGTCAGGTAACATCTATGGACAAAACTAAACAGTAGACGTCTCGGACCAAAACCTTTCTTCTTTGTCCTGAAAGGCCCGAAATGTCGACTGGATACTCTTTTCCATAGTTGCTGCCTGACATGCTGAGTTCCTCCAGCATTTTGTGTGCGCCCCTTTAAGAGAATTGATGTCCAGAGGGTTCTTGGAGTCCAAATCCATAGCTCCCTGGAGTGTCTGCACCAATTTATATCGTTGTAAAGAAGGTGTTTGACTTTGTTAGTTGAAGTATTGAATTTAAGAGTCAGAAGTTTTGTTGCAGCTTTATAAAACTCTGGTGAGGCCAATCTGAAGTATTGTTTCCAAACCGGGTCATCCCACTTTTGAAAGGATGTGGAGGCTTTGAAGTGAGGGCAGAAGAGATTTAAAGGGATTAAAGAGCATGAGCTAAGAGGAGAGGTTGGCAAACTCAGGTTGTTTTCTTGGATCAGTGAAGGCCAAGAAACATGAAAGTAATTTATAAAACTATGTGGGACAGCCCATATCTTTTTCCCAGGGTTGAAATATCTGACACTAAAAGGCATGTATCTTAGAGAGAAGGGCTAAGTTCAGTGGAGAAATGCAGGACTGAGAGTTGGAGGTATTATAGTTAAGGTAAACCTGATAAAGGCTTTTAAGAAATTCTTAGATAGGCTGGAAACATAAGGATGTGAACATTGTGTACACAAATGTTTAGTTAGGCATTTATTTACTAGTTTATTTAGTTTGGCATAACATTGTGAGCCATAGGGCCTATTCTTGTGTAAAAATGTTCTATGTTCTATTATGTAGACTTGGTTTAAATCCTCCAGAATTTAGTGGAATATGAGGTGGTTTGATTGAGACATACAATTTTCTTACAGGACTTACCAGGTTGGATATGGAGAGCATGTTCCTCCGAATGGGATATCTCAATCAAGTTGGAAAAGAAGGACAAATTGTGCAAATAGCAAAAATACTGAGAACATGAGTTGTAGAGTTGTAAAGTCCTGAAAGTGAGTTTGCAGGTTATGCAATCAGTTCAGAGCTGAGTTGGGTAAAGTTTACCACACCGGTTCAGGAGTCTGATCATTGCAGGATAATAACTGTTCCTGAATAGAGGAGTATACTTAGCAATCCCATTCCTACGTTTATTTCTTTGTGACCTAATTCAACAGCCTCCTGATTCTCCTTCTACCCACCTGCCCCTGAGAGGGAATTTGCAGGAGCCAGTTAAAGAACCAGTAGATTCATTGGGATGCAGGAGGAAATTGGAGCAAGCCAAACTCTGCACTGATAGCAATCAAGGTCAGGACTGAATCTGCACTGCCAGATTAGCATCAGAACTAACTGCTGAACCACTGTATCCATTCTGATTGGCTATCAACACTACTTTGATGACATCTAGATATCATTCTTGTTCATTTCCATTGATTCATCACTATGATCTGTGTTCATTCCTGTATATGGTTTTATCTTTCGAAAATCCATAATTTCCCATTTTATCAATTTATACTGCCTTTTACATGTTGGGAGCTGATTTTTGATGTAACATTAATTGATTTGTATATTCTCCCTGTGACAGCATTGGTTTCTGCTGGGTGCTCCGATTTCCTCCTTCATTCCAAAGATGAACAGATTAGGGTTAGGATTAGTGAGTTGTGGGCATGCTATGTTGGCATTGGAGGCATGGCAACATGGTCTGCCCCCAGTTCATCCTTGGACTATGCTGATCACTAATACAAATTACGCATTTCACTGTAAATGAATGCACTGTACGTGTGACAAATAAAGCTAACCTTTAATATTTAATCTTTAATCTTAGGGTGAGAGAGCAAAAATTTAAAAGAGGTGAGAGAGGTGTGACTATACGGAATGAGCTGCCAGAGGAAGTGGTAGAGACAGGTACAATAGTATTAATTAAGAAGCACTTAAATGGATACATGGAGACTGAATATAGAGGGATAAAGGTCAAATGCAAGAAATTGGAACCAGCTAGGTGGGCTTCTTGGTTGGCATGGATGTACTGGGCCTACATCCATGTTGCCTTGCTCTTATGACTTTATATCTTAAAAATACTTCAGTAGCTACAAAGCACATTGGAGCATGTTATGATTATTTTTAAAAAATAGTCCTTTATTAATGAAGACAATAGAAGTGATTTTAGGATTTTAATAAGTGATGAATGACTGATGATTGTGTGACTGTATGTTCAGTATTCATAATAAGTGATTCAAGGATTTTATTTCTTAGTTTAGTTAGAGGAATAGTCTATTAAAATGACTCCTGTCATAGAATTAACCCAGAGGTCAATCACATTAATTACAATTTATTTCTGACAAACGTGTTAAATATTCACTGCTGTTGAACACTCGATACACTCCTGTTGCAACAAGCATGGGCATTAAATGCTTGCTGTTGACGCACATATAAATAGAAAGGAAATAATGGCTAAGATCATTCTGATGAATGTTCGATTAACATTTCTGGTTTAATATTTTTGTGTTCAATGGACCAATCTATAGCAATGTACCAAGTTAATGAATTCCAGAGCAAGTATGCAAAATTGCATTAAAAATATATAATTTTTGAGGCACTTTGGATAAGGTACAAACTAGTAGACACTTAATTAGTCTCTCTAAACTGCATGTCCAGTAAAATTATAACGATATGCAAGGAAATAATCTGAATCAAAGCCAAGGTATGTTATTCTAATCCAATTAAATTTTCATTGGTTTAACTTGACTGCACTAACTAAGGCGAGTTCAGTCTGATTAGTTTTTGACACTGCATAAAGCAAAATACCAAATAACTGAAAAATCAAGCAGCATGTGATTACATTGCCATGGTAACGTGCGGTTTGATCACGTACTGACAAAGCAAATGAGTGGTTTCTTAGAAATGGTGTGAAGTAATGTCTCCACGGCATTCAACTTTGACATTAGACCACAATCTGCCCCTTTCACTTGCAGGAGAGGAAGCAGTGACCACCAGGACAGGAAGACACCCAGTTCTCTTTCTCTCCTATTCAATTAGTCCACAGTTGATCTGTGCTTTAACTAAAGGCACATTCTTACTGTTTTCTCTTGGTATTTTCCCTCTTCTTGCCAACCATTTCACTTTCTATTCACCCTATTACCCTCCTTACTTTTTCTGCTCTCCTCCACCCCATTTTCTCCAAGTTAAATCTCTAACTTTTTCCAGTTTTGTTAACATGTTATCGACCTGAAAAGTTAATCCTATTTCTTCATACTCTGTTAAGTACTCAGAGTATTTCCTACTTCTACCAGAGTTCAAAAGTTCAAAGTAAATTTCTGATCAAAATACGCATACTCAGCATATATCACTCTGCGATTCATTTTCTTGAAGGCATTCACAGTAGAACAAAGAAAGACAATGGATTAAATAAAGAAATACCCCCAAAGACTGAAAAACTGTGCAAATACAAAAACACCAAATAATAATAATAATAATAATAATAATGATAGTAATATATTCTAAACACACGTAATATACAGAAACCAGTAAGTGAAAATCACGAGAAATATGCTGAATTAAAAGAGGAAATTGGAAGACTATGGAACATGAACAGGGCATACATTGTCCCAATAGTAATATCTACAATTGATCTCATTCTAAAGTCAGTACACAATAGTATTAAACAATTAGGCCTACACAGCAATATTTATGTAAATCTTCAGAAAGCCACGATAGTAAACACCACTACAATAGTCCAAACATTCCTAGCAATTGAGAAATGACTGTGCTTGGCTATACTTGTATCTCAGCTTTTACCAGCGTGAAGTGAGAAACAAACATAAAAATACAACAGTAATAAATAAATAAATAAATAATATCGAGTTTATGGAATTTATGAGGGCAGTTAATCTCATTGAAGCATCATATTCTGAGAAGAATGGTCAGGGTTAAAGTGGAGACAATGAAACTTCAGCCTGGAGACCTCACAGCCTGAGAGCGTAGACTTGGGATAAGGAATAAGACTTCTATGGCTTGCACGTGGTGAATATTCTTTGCTCAGAGGCTGCAAAGGCTGCACGTGTTTGGAACTCCTTTGTGAAGAGGCCTGTTAATGTCGAATACAATCAAGGCAAAGAACAACAGGTCAAAGTACGAAGTAAATTAATTATCAACATTTGTATATGTCACCATATTCTACCCTGTGAGTCATTTTCTTGCAGGTAATCACAGTAGAAAAAAGAACTATAATAGAATCAATGAAAAACTTCACACGAGGACTGACATAAACCAATAAGCAAAAGAAGGCAATCTACACAAATATAAAAATAGACAATAATAAATAAAAGGGAGGGGAAGAGAAGATGGCGGCGCGAGGCAGCGTGCGCAGCCACTCCGAAATGATATCGTATTTGTAAGTAGGATGCCGTGCACAATCCTGATTTGATGGAGGCAGACATGAGAAGCACGGAGGAACATCTGGAGAAACTTCTGAAATGCCCGCTTCGCTGCCGCTACAACTGTGCGATCGAGAATCTCTGGAGGGGAAGGCCCCAAATCCTCGGCTTTGTCTATTGCCTGTTGCTGGGGCTGGGGGTCAAAGCGATCGGCAGAGATGGTGCTCGGTGCTTGGTGTCGGAGGGCTGGTCGGAGGATCGAAGTTTTCGGACGGACTCAAGAGTCGGCTGTGGTCGAGTGCTTCCAGGGTGCTGCATCGGCAAGTTTGCGGCGCTGGAAGCTCATGGCAGGGAGAGTTTTTCTTGCTTCTCCGTCTGCGCGAGATGATGGGCCTTTCGAGAGACTTCGAGACTTTTTTTTACCGTGCCCATGGTCTGTTCTTATCAAATTACGGTATAGCTTTGCACTGTTGTAACTATATGTTATAATTATGTGTTTTTTGTCAGTTTTTCAGTCTTGTTTGTCTTGTGTTTCTGTGATACCATTCTGGAGGAACATTGTATCATTTCTTAATGCATGCATTACTAAATGACAATAAAAGAGGTCTGCGTGTCCTCATAATCTAATCTAATTTAATCTAATCTAATCTAAATAAATAATACTGATAACATGTGTTGTAGAGTCCTTGAAAGTGAGTCCATAGTTTGTGGAGTTAGTTCAGAGTTCGGGTACATGAAGTTATCCACACTGTTTCAGGAGCCTGATGGTTAAAGGGTAACAACTGTTCCTGAACCTGGTGGTGTTGGGCCTAAGGCTCCGTTACCTCCTGCTGATGGAAGAGACGAGGGTGCTTAGAAAGGAATAGATAAGGAGATCTCATGGGAGTGAGAACTGAGGACCCGGGTCCATCGTGGCCTTTTGAGTGATGGGCCACGTTCCAGTGGACAAGTCCCCATTTCTGTGGAACTTTTGCTGTATCTGTTACATTATGTCTTGTATTGTTTTCTTTTTATGATCTTACTGCAACCATGAACAGAATATTTATCACACATACATGAAAGCATACAGTGAAATAAGTTGTTTGAGTTAATAACCAACACAACACAAGGATGTTATGGAGGCAGCCTGCAAGCATTCCCATCCAAAGCATTCCCATCACATTCCCAGAACAACACAAGCAGCAACACCGACAACAGTAACAAATCAAAACAAGACAACAGCAGCAAAAAAATTCTCCTTTCCCACCTTTACACTCACAAACACCCACACGGCCTCCAGCACAGGCTCTCTCTGGTCCTCCATTCCTCATTTTTTTGGCGTGTGCCTGCGTGCATGCGAGTCTGTGTGTGTGTGTGTCTGCATGTGCGTGCGCGTCTGTGCATGCGTCTGTGATGATGTCTTTTTCAAGGCTTTTACAAGGCACGGAGCAAGAGAGAGAGAAAGAGAGAGAGAGACTGTGTGGTGAGCCACTCCTCACACAGACATTTTCGCGTATTTTTCCCTTTATTTTACGAGGTCAAGTTGCGATCTTGACACTCAAACTGGCACGGATGGAAAGCATACTCGGGAGTGGACCCAACTGGTTTCGAACCCAGGGACCTCCGTTCCCGGGTCCGGCGCCGATGTCACTGTGCCACCAACTGGGCCCTGTTCCTCCATTTCTAAGCCAGAGACTCTCAGACATCGGGCCTCTGACCTCTGGACAAGCTGACCCAGGAGCTTCAATCTTTGGACCTCTACCTTAGGACAACTTGGACTTTGGTTTCTACTGCTGACTTCTGGACCGACATTTGGCTTTGCCCTTCAGACTTTGCTGAACACTGATTATCTACTCCAGGACTTACGATCATGGGTTTGGCCTTTGGACTTCGACATTTGGACTCACGTGGTCCTCTGACTCCAATGACCTGCGGTTGGGGGGGGTTGTCACTTACCCTTGTGACTTCTGCCTGTATGGACCTCCACCCTATGACCCTGGTCTGGATGGCATGAGAAACAAAGTTTTTCATTGGAGACACAATAGAGTGCATATTCTGGAATCTGAAGCAATGAACAATCTGCTGGAGCAACGCAGTGGAGCGAGCAGCATCTGTGTCTTACCTTACCCTTTGCAGATGCTGCTTGACCTATTGAGTTCCTTCAGAAGATTGTTGCAAAGCTTTACACGGTATCTCAATATAGTTGAAAAAGTAAAGCCAGTGTCTCACAATTGAATGCAATGTGGCCCTCTGATGAAAGTATTTGTCAATCTAGGTTGGGTAAATCTCCAACATATCCTTTCTTGAATGCCTCTGAAGAAGTAGTAGATGCATAATATAATTAAATGTCTTGTTGAGAGAGCATTGACGATGGAATCGTGCAAGTGTGGGAATGGAATCATAGCCAGACAAGAACAGGCAAGGATGTCAGTGTTCTCAGTAAAAGGGGATTAGCAAGTTATATGTTAAAGCTGATATCAATACCTAAGCCTGTTCTCTTGAGAATTAGTTTCTTGTAGACCATAAAAACACATTTGTTTAAGTCATAATTTTTCTTTAATACAATCCATCAACTGCTTCAGCTGAGTTTTGCCATGTGTTCATTCTTCTGGTCAAAAGGCCTTGAGTGCATAAACTCTTGTCCCCAGGTAGACGGTGAATGAAATGTGTTTTTATTATTGGCAGAAGGTTCAATTCATAATTTTCTTTACACTTTGACACCGGGTGAGGAAAGATTGAAGGGATTCCTCAGGGAAATAAATGGCACAGAGGAGGAGATGAAGGCTGGGGTAAATCAGCTATGATTATATTGAAGAGTAGGATCGGCTTCAAGGGTACCTTCTCCTCTTCCTCTGTGTGTGTGTGTGTGTGTGTGTGTGTGTGTGTGTGTGTGTCTCTGTCTGTCTTTGTGTGTGTATATATATATATATTAATATATAGAATTTTGTTGTTGATACAAAGTTTGATGACTGTAAGGTGGATGCAGGAGGATATAGACAGATCACATGAGTGGGCAAGGATAGGGGTGAGGATGAAACACAATGTGGAAAAATATGAGGTTATCCACTTTGGAAGTAAAAATTACCCAATGTTAATGTGCTGATATGACAAACGATTAAGAAGGTACACTGACCTTCATTGTAGGAGGACTTGAGTACAAGGATGAAAACATTGCTCCGATTATAGCGGACTGTGGCGAAACAACATCCCGAATGTTGTATTCAGGTTTGTTCTCCTTCCTCATGAAGGATATGCTTGCAATGGAGTGGTGTAGTAATGGTTTATTGAATTGTTTTATGTGAGTAAGTAAACTGCCCTTATTTTCCAAAGTTTAGAAGAATAAGGGGTGATTTCACTGGAACTGTAAAGAATTCTCTTGCAATATGTGAATTTACAGTATGTAATTTTAACCAGTCTGGACTGAAACCATAGAAACTACAGCACAGAAACAGGCCTTTTGGTCCTTCTTGGCTGTGCCGAACCATTTTCTGCCTAGTCCCACTGACCTACACATGGACCATATCCCTCCATACACCTCCCATCCATGTATCTGTCCAATTTATTCTTAAATGTTAAAAAAGAACCCGCATTTACCACCTCATCTGGCAGCTCATTCCATACTCCCACCACTCTCTGTGTGAAGAAGCCCCCCCTAATGTTCCCTTTAAACTTTTCCCCCCTTACCCTTAACCCATGTCCTCTGGTTTTTTTCTCCCCTTGCCTCAGAGGAAAAAGCCTGCTTGCATTCACTCTATCTATACCCATCATAATTTTATATACCTCTATCAAATCTCCTCTCATTCTTCTACACTCCTAACCTATTCAACCTTGCTAGTTCTTCTTTCAGTTAGTCCTGCCGAAGGGTCTCGGCCCAAAACGTCGACAGTACCTCTTCCTAGAGATGCTGCCTGGCCTGCTGCGTTCACCAGCAACTTTGATGTGTGTCACAATACTTCAAATGTGATTTGAGCAATACCTTATAAAGTCTCTTGCTGTTGCCCACGTAGCAAACTCTGCCTCTCCACGCGCCTAATTAACCCAAAGGAACGGCAGAGACCGATACAGTTTGGTACCAGCAGTGTTGCAAGAGTTGCCAATCAGCATTGCACTCAACTTAGGACTACCTTAGGGAGTCCAACTCTGGATATTTCCCTTGGATTTTACTCCCAAAGCTTTCCCCATGAGTGGATATAGCCACAAGGCAGCGGAGGTTAGAGATCAGAGTTTTCCTTCTCCTAGAAGAGCTGCCAACCATGGTTGATGAGCCCCATCTGCCCAAAGTGAATGGTTTTAAGGTGCTAGTAACCCGCCTTTGCCCCTGTCAGTAGAAACAGTTCTGCTGGGCTTAGTAGCTAAGCCACGTGTGAAGGCTAAGAACTGGAGTTGGTCGTCAGAGGCTATTTGAGGTGCCGCCATTGGAAGCACTTAACAGTTAGTGGGACCTTGACCCCATTATCACCCCCGGCTATAACAATCTTATGGAAATGCAAGTTAAACTTAATGTAATACTGCACTAGGGCTCCCAAGTCTTTTGTACCTTTGATTTCTAAATTCGCTTTCCATTTAGAAAATAATCTATCTGCATTAGTGGCACTGAGTTAAAAAAATAACCACAATCTTACTGAATGTGTAAGTAGGTTTCAGAGACTGACAGGTCTGTTAATGAACACAAGAGATTCTGCAGATGCTGGAAATCCAGAGTGACACACAGAAAATGCTTGAGGAACACAGAAGGTCAGGCAGCACCTATGGAGAGGACTTGTCTAGTAACTTTTTGTATCATCATCATCATCGGGTGCCGTGCCCAGTTTGAGCTTTGACTGCCATGGCCCACACACTCCTGTTTCGGGTCAAGTGGATCAACTCATTGGTATTCATTTCCAGTTCTCTGGCTGCTGTCTCCATCATCATTTGTCCTTGTCTTCCTCTTGCTTTCTTCCCTTCAATCTTTCCCATAATTACCATGCATTCTAACTCCTCTTACTTAATCACATGTCCAATGAAGTTACATTGCCTTTTCATGATCTTATACATTATTTCTCTTTTTGTGCTTGCATTGTTCATGACATCCTCATTAGATACTCATTTTGTCCATGATATTCTTTGCATCCTCCTCAAAAACCACATCTCTATTGCTTCAAACAACAGGAGTTCTGCAGGTGCTGGAAATTCAGGTAACACACATCAAAGTTGCTGGTGAATGCAGCAGGCCAGGCAGCATCTCTAGGAAGAGGTACAGTCGACGTTTCAGGCCGAGACCCGTCCTGACGAAGGGTCTCGGCCTGAAACGTCGACTGTACCTCTTCCTAAAGATGCTGCCTGGCCTGCTGCGTTCACCAGCAACTTTGATGTGTGTTTCTCCACTGCTTCAATTCGTTTCCTCATGTTACTAGATATTGTCCAGCATTCTGAGCCATATAACATAACTTTTTGTATATTCTATAATATTGGAACACCTTCTGAAATGTTTTAACTACATGGAACATTTATCAGTCCACCACATAATGAGCCCCTCCACCCATGATGTTGTACTGACCTATATAAAACTACTCATCGATCAGCTTAACACTTCCTTCTTACACAGCCCATAATCCTGCACTTTTCTTACATCCATTTGTCTATCTACCTAGCAATATCTGCTTCCTTGTAGAGAACCAAAGTTTCAGTGCTCTTGTTTTGGTTTCTATGACCACCAAGCTAAGCTGATTAAGCCTGGTCTGTACCTAAATAGGAATAATGTGGGAAAACCAGTGAGTTTGTTTCTCTGGGAACCAAATGACCCAACAAACCAACTGAATCCAATAAGGATCTGAATCAGACTTATGGTTAAAGCAAGCAAACAATTTTTGAAGTAACCTCAGTCCCAGGTGAGATGAGACTATTTAATGGAAGAATATTTAGCTCTGCAGATAGGAAAGGTGCCTGTAGGTGCCACATTAATTTTCAAAACCATTCAACCTCATCAAAATGTACAAAGTTCTGAAAGGGCTTGACTTGGTAGATACTGGCTGAGGAGCACATAACTAAAGAAATTAGGTGGGTGTCATTCAGAGCTAAAGTCAGGAGAAATTCCTTCACTCAGTGGGTTATGTATCTTTGGAATTCTCTTATGAATTCTCTGAGGGCAGAAAAGGTTCAATCAATCATTTCATTCAAAATATAGGACACACTACTTTCAGGTATTAGATAAGTGAAGCCAGGTGGTAATAGGATAGTAAAAGATTAAGATGAAGGTAAGTTTGATTTGTCACATGTACATGGAAATATCAAAATATCTAGTGAAGGGTGTCGTCTGTGTCAAGTCATATCAGTGAGGATTCTGCTAGGGGCAGTCCACAAGTGTCACAATGTTTTTGGCACCAACATAGCAGGCCCACAACTTCCCCACCCTAAATCGTACATCTTTGGAATGTGGGATGAAATTAAGGCACCTAGAGGAAACCCACACATTGATGGGAGAATATACAAACTCCTTACAGACAGTGGCAGGAATCCAACCCAGATCAGTGATCGCTGTCACTGGAAAGTTAATGTGCTAACAGCTATGCTACTGTGTCCCTCCTTATGCTACCTAGCCGGCCTATAGTGGTGCTGAGGTAAAAGATCAGCCCTGATCTTATTGAATGGCAGACCAGGCTCAAGAAGCCAAGCGGCCTGCTCTTGTTCCGTCTCACATGTCTCCAGCCCTTTTCTCTTTTAACCATGTCTTTTCCATCTCTAACCATTTTACAGAACAATGTTTTGAGATATGAGTTTGACACTTGGCATAGGTTATGAATTGGCATCTATATTCTCTAACGTCTGATCTCCGTCTCATCAATCGCCTTCACCCCACTGCCTACACTGAATAAACTTTTCTTCTGGGTTTGCCGCCCATATTCAAGATACATTGCCCCAGTGTATAAAAACATGCAGAAATGGTCAAGACTTTCAATCATTATTCAGACCAAACATCAGAATGGGAAAGAAATGTGAAGGGAATTAAGGGTTATGGGGTAGGTGGAGATAAGTCCATGGCCCGATCAGTCTTGATCTTATTGAACAGTGGAACACGCTCGTTGGGCCAAATGGCCCACTCCTGCTCCTGAATGCACAATACGTCAGCCTTGAAGTGGATGGGTTACGATAGCAGAAAACCAGGAACATACACTCTGTGGCCACTTTATTGGAGATTCAAGAAAATCAGTAAATAAAATCAAGGATTTAATGCTGAGGCCTTATAAGGCATTAGTCAGATCAAATTTGGATTATTGTGAGCAATTTTGGGCCCCATATCCAGGAAAGAATATGCTGGCAGTGCAAAGATTCCAGAGGAGGTTCACAAGGATGATCCTGGGAATGAAGGGATTAATATATAATGCTCTGGGCCTGTACTCACCAGAGTCTGGAAGAATGAGTGGTGATCTAATTGAAAACTGCCAAATATTGAAAGGCCTATATAGAGTGTATATGGAGAAGATGTTTCCAACAGTGGGAGAGTCTAAAATAGAAGGATGTCTCTTTAGAACAGAGATGATGAGGAAATTCTTTAGCCAGAGAGTAATGAATCTGTGGAATTCATTGCCACAGACAGCTCTGGAGGCCAAGTCACTGGGTATATTTAAAGCTGAGGTTGATAAGGTTCTTGAATAGAAACAGCATCAAAGGTTATAAGGAAAATCGAATTGAGAGAGAAAAAAAATCAACCATGATCAAATGGCAAGGAAGACTCAATGGGCCGAATAACCTAATTGTGCTCCTATGTCTAAGGTCCTACAGGGAGTGATTGATAAATTCATGGCCTAAGGTAGAAGGAGTCAATTTTAGAAAACCTGGCACATTTATTTTTCAACATAATCTCCTCCTACATGTTGCACACTTAGTCCAGCAGTCGTGGAGCACATGGATCCCTTCTTTGTAGAAGTGGTCCACAGCAGGGGTGATTGATTAGTTTGTGGCCTAAGGTAGAAGGAGATGAGTTGTTAACCTCAAACTTTCTGCATTATCGCTCAAAGAGTTGAACTGCACGTGCATGTAACGAGAGCGTCTTGGACCTCCAGGTGGTCCACAGCAGGGGTGATTGATAAGTTCGTGGCCTAAGGTAGAAGGAGATGAGATATACAGCTCTCGTTAAGTGCACGTGCAGTTCAACTCTTTGAGTGAAAATGCAGAAAGTTTGAAGTGAATAACTCATCTCCTTCTACCTTAGGCCACAAACTTATCAATCAACCCTGCTGTGGACCACTTCTGGAGGTCCAAGACACCGACCTGTACAAAGAAGGGATCCGTATGCACCACGAACGCTGGACTAAGTGTGTAAGTGTAGGAAAAATAAATGTGTTAAGTTTTCTAAAATTGACTCCTTCTACCTTAGGCTACGAACTTATCAATCACCCCTTGTATATTCTAGAAGGATCCAGCTTTCTGTCCTGAAAATAAACAGTTAATTTCATAATGGGGAAAAAAACCTGGAGAAATGATTAACTAGATATTGAGCTCAGCACTGAAAAAGTACTACATCAATTTTTGTGAGCTATATTTCTGCTTTAACATTTTAAGGTCATATTCTACTTACATATGCAATTAGGGATATTTAATAGACTGAGATTCAAAACAAGAGCAATAGTAACCCAGGTTGTTGAAAGCCAGAAATTTTTAAATGGATTTGTGAAAATAAATGTCTGGCTAAAGGACAGTGCACGAATAGCTCACATCTGTACATCCATAGTAGTGTTAAGCATGATGTATTCATTCACGGCATCTTTTCCATCTAATTGTGCATTCCTAGCATTTTAACATTACAGATGCATTAGTTGGAGTGGCAGCTATTGTATACAGTCATTCATATAGTTCAGAATGACAGTTTGGAAGTAAAAAAACCATTACTGTCATCCAACTACAATAGTTTAGAGTATGATTGTATGTGAATGGTGATGTTTGCATTGAGCAGTGACTGGTTCTCTTTATTCTCCGTTTGGTTGAGGGGAGGGGGGACTGGAATGTTGGGATGGAAAGAGAGTTACAGACTTAAGGAGGGGGAAGCTTCAGTTTAGAATTCACTAAATCACAGGACAGACTTTTCCATCAAAGTAAACAGAAGGCTGATGTGGCTCACAGTAACTCATGCATAAATATAAAACCAGGCAAAGATGAGCTTTATTTGTCATACGTACATTGCAGCATCAAAACATACAGTGAAATAAGTATTCTGCATCAACAACCAACACAAAATTCAAAGTAAATTTATTACCAAAGTGCCTATATTTCACCATATACCACCCTGAGATTCATTTTCTTGCAGGCATTCTCAGGAAAATAAAAGAAATACAATATAATCAATGTAAAACTACACACAAATAAAGACAGATAATCAACTAATGTACAAAAGAAGTCAAACAATGCAAATAAAAATTAGATAGAAAGATAACACTCTAAACATGAGCTGTAGTGTCCTTGAAAGTGGGTCCATAGATTACGGAATCAATTTAGAGTTGAGGAGAGAGAAGTTATCCACACCAATTCAGGAGCCTAATGATTGAAGTGCAGTAATGGTTCCTTTTTCTGGTGGTTTGGGATCTAAGGTTCCTGAATTTCCAATGTTAGTAGCGAGTAGAGAGTATGGCCTGGATGGTGGGGGTCCTTGATAATGGATGCTGTTTGCTTTTGGCGGAGCTCCTTGTAGATGTGCTCCATGGTGGGGATGGCTTTGCCTGTGAGCTGCATACATCACTTTTTGTCGACCTTTCCATTCTTAGTCATTGGTGCTTCCTTACCAGGCCATGATGCAACCAGTCAGGATACTCTCCACTGACTCTGTGAGGGAAAAAGGAAACATGTGAGAGTGGTTGAAAGACAAAAAAAAAAACTACAAGCACAGGTAACACACATCAAAGTTGCTGGTGAACGCAGCAGGCCAGGCAGCATCTCTAGGAAGAGGTACAGTCGACGTTTCGGGCTAAGACGTCAACTGTATCTCTTCCTAGAGATGCTGCCTGGCCTGCTGCGTTCACCAGCAACTTTGATGTGTGTTGCTTGAATTTCCAGCATCTGCAGATTTCCTCGTACAAGCACAGGTAATCTGCTTTGTATCCCCCGCAACTTGTGTGTAAGTTTAAAGATTGCATGTAAGTTGTATGCAGTTATAAAGAAGGCAAGACAGCGATTATAATTAATTTGGAGTTTGAAGAGATTTGGTATGTCAACAAATACACTAAAAAGCTTCTATAGATGTACTGTGGAGAGCATTTGGACAGGCTGCATCATATGGAGGAGCAGGGGCCTACGGCACAGGGCTGAAAGAAGCTGAAGAGAGTTGTAAATTTAATTGGCTCCATCTTGGGTACTAGCCTACAAAGAACCCAGGACATCTTCAAGGGGCAGTGTCTCAGAAAGGCAGTGTCCATTATTAAAGACCTCCAGCACCCAGGGCATGCCTTTTTCTCACTGTTACCATCAGGTAGGAGGTACAGGAGCCTGAAGGCACACACTCAGCGATTCAGGAACAGCTTCTTGCCCTCTGCTATCCGATTCCTAAATGGACATTGAACCAGTGAACCCTACATCACTTTTTTATATATTTGTAATTTCTGTTTTTTTTGCATAGTTTTAATCTATTCAATATATGTATACTCTAACTGATTTATTTATTTATTATCATTATTATTTTTCTTCATCTTCTACATTATGTATTGCATTGAACTGCTGCTACTGAGTTAACAAATTCTGTGACACATGCCGGTGATAATGAACCTGATTCTGATTCTAATTCTAAATCTGAGATATCTGTTCTCCATTTTTTTTCCAGTTCTATGAACATTTCAACAATCTGTAACATTAATTAGATGACATCTAGGATGAGATGGGGAGAATTTAAAAGGAATTTGTAGGAAACTTTTTTTTAAAACAGAGACTGGTTGGTGTCTGGAATGGACTGCCGGGGGTAGTGGTGCAGGCAAAGATGACAGTGACATTTGAACGGTGATGCATGAAAATGCAGGGAATGGAGGGATATGGATCATGCGCAGGCAGAAGGCAACTAGTTTAACTTAGCATTGTGATTGACATCACTATCGTAGTCATTAGGACCTGTTCCTGTGCCGTTCTGTTTAATGGTCTATGTTATATGTGCCATGTTTTATGTTCTGCTCTCTTTCCATCAATACCGCATTTCCGTTTCTGCTTCAAGTGCTGGAAATACGCAGTGGATGACCCGAGGTTCAGGAACAGTTATTACCCTACAACCATCAGGCTCCTGAACAGGCATGGATCATTTCACTCAACTCAACAATGAACTGATCCCACAACCTACAAACTCAGTTTCAGGAACTTTACATTCGTGTTCACAGTTTGTCTGTTTATCCATCTATCTATTTACTTATTAACAATTTGTCTTCTTTTGACATTAGTTGTTTGTCTTTCTTTATGTATAGTTTTCATAAATTCTATTGTATTTTGTTATTTTCCTGTGGATGCCTGCAAGAAAATGTATCTCAAGGTAATGTATGATGACACTTATGTTTTTGGTTAATCCATTTACCTTGACCTTGTTGCTTGAACAACTGAGTTTGTTTTTGTTTATCTTACAGAAGTTGCTGCTAGATGTCTATTCCTGTGTTTCCCTAGTGCTGCTGCCTCATCCCTGAATGACTCGAAATTGCTGTGATTAGAATCAATTCCATCTGAGGCACTGAGAGGTAGCAATTAATATTGCATACTCCCCTTTCATTGAAATGGCACGAATTAACGACATCTTAAAGAATCACTTATGGGAGGAAGGCATCATTAACATTTCTGGGATTTGTTGCCTGTCTCCATTTGGCCAGGAGGAGGCAGTAGAGAGCCACAAGCACAAGAATTGCTGGAAATCTTGAGCAATGCAGACAAACATTTAAATCCTTTAATTTAAAACCTGGTAATGACAGATAATTTAGACTATAAGACATAGGAGCAGAATTAGGCCATTCAGCCCATGGAAACTGCTCCACCATTTCATCAAGGCTAATTTATTATCCCTCTCAACCCAATTCTCCTGCCTTTTCCCCTTAACCTTTAATGCCCTTACTAAACAAAAACCTATCAACCTCTACTTTAAATATACCCAATGACTTGGCCTCCACAGGCGTCTGTGGCAATGAATTCGACAGATTCACCACATAACATTATTACAGTACCGGAGACCCAATTGTTTTAGACGGTTTAGAGATGTGAAATGCATATTCTTAACATTACTTCATTGAAAATGGATGTCCCTTTGGAAGTGAAGGGAATGTTATCCAATTGCCTTGTTACTAAGGGAAATTGCTAAAATGTAAAGTTTTCATGATCATGTGTGGTTAATATTTTACGCTGAGAACTCATTTCTAGGCCAAACTTTGAACAGTTTAAGCATTCCTCTATGATAATCTTAGCTGCATTTGTTTAGACTATAACGTAAAAGCAAGGCCAGGGACGTGGTGAAGCTTGATTGAAAAATCTCTGAAACACAGTAAGTTAGAATAAATGCATGTTGATTAGATTGCTGTTAAGTTCTTGGATAATGCAAGCAAATGCCTGGCTAGAGCTTTACTGCATAGCGAAGCATGCCAAGATAGCGCAGAAACATAAGCTTCTATATTTTTGGAAACTAATTCCGGCTATAATAACAAATTCAAGAGTTTCTCCAGACTCTGGAAAACTTGAAACACACACACACACACACACACCAGGCAAAATCTACATAGGGGAATAGACAGTCAAAGTTTCAGGCTTTCATCAGGCCTCCTGCATTTTGCATCTGGTGTACTGCTGGCTCCATGTCCTTCCTTCTGGTCAATAAGCACTGTTTAAAGTGATGTTGGTCTGGAGTTGTCTCAGGAGTGGATGAGCCCCTGCTTGAAACAAAACAATTACAAACAAAAAATACTTAAGCAAATCCAAGTTTAATTAGACATTAAACAGTTCACTTTTACCTATTCAAATCAATTAATTGGTGAGATGGTAAACAATTTCCAATTGTCTTAAAGTGGAATTAGTCAAGAAAGAGGCAATTATTGATTCAAGTAGAATTGGTGATGGTCAGAAATTGCCAAACAAGTGCTTTATTGCTCTACCAATAGGTGTATCTGTGGTAAACCATGTATATATGTTATACGCAAACAACATATTATTCTCCGTAACTTCCGCCACCTCCAACGGGATCCCACCACTAAGCACATCTTTCCCTCCCCCCCTCTCTCTGCATTCAGCAGGGATCGATCCCTACGCAACTCCCTTGTCCATTCGTCCCCCCCATCCCTCCCCACTGATCTCCCTCCTGGCACTTATCCGTGTAAGCGGAACAAGTGCTACACATGCCCTTACACTTCCTCCCTTACCACCATTCAGGGCCCCAAACAGTCCTTCCAGGTGAGGCAACACTTCACCTGTGAGTCGACTGGGGTGATATACTGCGTCCGGTGCTCCCGATGTGGCCTTTTATATATTGGCGAGACCCGACACAGACAGGGAGACCGCTTTGCTGAACATCTACGCTCTGTCCGCCAGAGAAAGCTGGATCTCCGAGTGGCCACACATTTTAATTCCACATCCCATTCCCATTCTGACATGTCTATCCACGGCCTCCTCTACAGTAAAGATGAAGCCACACTCAGGTTGGAGGAACAACACCTTATATTCCGTCTGGGTAGCCTCCAACCTGATGGCATGAACATCGACTTCTCTAACTTCCGCTAAGGCCCCACCTCCCCCTCGTACCCCATCTGTTACTTATTTGTATGCACACATTCTTTCTCTCACTCTCCTTTTTCTCCCTCTGTCCCTCTGAATATACCCCTTGCCCATCCTCTGGGTTCCCCCCCCCTTGTCTTTCTTCCCGGACCTCCTGTCCCATGATCCTCTCGTATCCCCTTTTGTCTATCACCTGTCCAGCTCTCGGCTCTATCCCTCCCCCTCCTGTCTTCTCCTATCATTTTGGATCTCCCCCTCCCCCTCCAACTTTCAAATCCCTTACTCACTCTTCCTTCAGTTAGTCCTGACGAAGGGTCTCGGCCTGAAACGTCGACTGCACCTCTTCCTAGAGATGCTGCCTGGCCTGCTGTGTTCACCAGCAACTTTGATGTGTGTTGCTTATATATGTTATAACTGGGTTAACTGCCTGGACATGCCCCTCTGCCCCTGTGGCTCCTCCCACAGCTCCTGTATAAAGGTGTTTCGCCTTACCCCTCCCCCTCAGTCCGGGGGCAGACACACGCCATAGAGGTCGTATTGTACAGCGAATAAAAGCCTTTCGGTATTTTAACTAACCTCAGGCTTTTGGAGTTATTGAAGGTGCTTCAGTATCTTTTCACTTGGGCAATCTATGACACTTCTCTCCCCTTTTTGAATCTCTCTGTCTCAATCTCCGGAGAAAAACTGTCAATCGACATCTTTTATAAGCAGACCGATTCCCATGGTTATCTGGATTATATCTCTTCCCACCCTAACTCCTGTAAAAATGCTATTTGCTTTTCTCTGTTCCTTTGCCTCCACTGAAACTGTTCTCAGGATGCAGCTTTTCTTTCCAGGACATCAGAGATGTCCTCCTTCTTCAAAGAAAGGGGTTTCCCTTCCTTCACTATTGATGTTGCCCTTATTCACATCTCCTCCATCTGTGCTCACCCGATCTTCCCGCCACCTAAACAGTGACAGAGTTCATTGTGTCCTTACCTACCACCCCATGAGTCTCCCCATCCAACACACCATTCTTCACAACTTCCACCATCTCCAAAGGGATCCTACTGCTAAACGCATCTTCACCTCATCCCACCCCCATCTTTTGGCAGGGCTTGTTCCCTCTGTGATCCACTTGTTCATTCATCCCTCCTGATTAAGCTCCCTCCTGGCACTTACCTCTGCAGGTGCCCCAAGTCCTACACTGCCTATTCACCTCCATTCAATGCTCCAACCAGCCCTTCCAGGTGAGGCAACACTTCACTTGTGAATCTGCTGGTGTCTTCTATTGTGTCCTCCTCTACTTTGATGAAACCCATCGCAAGTTAAGGGACTTTTTCATAGAGCATCTACCTTCTATCTGCCAGTTGCTGAACTTCCTGGTGATCAAACATTTTAATTTTAATTCCAATTCCTATTCTTATTCTGACATGTCAGTCCATGGCCTCATCTTATGCCAAGGTGAGGCCACCCTCAGGGTAGAGGAGCAACACCTTATATGCCTGCTGGGTAGCCTCCAAACTGATGGCATTAATATCGATTTCTCCTTCTAGCAAAAAAAAAATCTCTCTCCTTTCCCTCTTCTTTCATTCCCCACTCTGGCCTTTTACCTCTTCTCACCTGCCAATCACTTCCCCTGGCTCCCCTCCTCCTTCCCTTTCTTCTTCTCCAGCTCTTTACCTTTCCCACCCACCTGGCTTCACCTATCACCTTCTAGCTGGTTCCTTCTCCTCTTCCTACCTTTTTATTCTGGTGTCTTTCCCCTTCCTTTTCAGTCCTGAAGAAGGGTCTCAGCCCAAAAGGGTTGACTATTTCATTTCCATAGATGCTGCCTGACCTTCTGAGTTCTCTGGACTGGTGTGTTGCTCTAGATTTCCAGCAACTGCAGATGCTCTCGTGTTTGTCATTTCAGAAACTGTTGTGTTTTGCCAATTCCAAATAAAAAATTCTGTGCCTTCTTCTCCTTTAATTTGCTGATTTAAGGTATAGAGTAGTAATTTATCTTGTATTTTACCTTTCCTGTGGTTGCTTGGATTCTTAAGGAATCACATATATACATGTGATTGTTTGGAGAGTTGTCCAGCAATTGTGTTATGGCTACCTCTGTATGTTTCTAGAAGGTTCTTAGCTTTTTTCAGCAGCAGTTCTCACACCACATGAACCAAACTATTTTATAGCTTAATCATTATCACTGGAATTTTGTTTATCTCTAATCTATGAGGTGACCACAACTTGTTTTTCTTTGTCTTTCTTTGTTTTTTCTTCATTTTCATAACATTTAATAAATCAGCTGTAAATAACAAGTTTTATGCCTCATTCCTGACTTCAAAAGAGCCTCTGGTTCACAAGAGCACCAGGATCCAACATTTCCTTTGACATAAGGTTCAACAAGTGTGAACAGGTAGTCACACAGCTCCTTTCCCATCGTCGTGTGCTCTAAGATATAATCATAATTCTTTCTTACTTCATAACATATGTACTATGGGCATCTCATTTTACTGACAAGCGCTACACATCTCCAAAGCTACGGAGGCACAAGAGACTGCAGATGTTGGAAAAAAAAACGCTGGAGGAACTCAGCAGGTCAGGCAGCACTTGTGGAAGGAAATGAACAGTCAATGTGTCAGGTTGAGACTCTTTTATCCGGACTGAAGGAGAGAGAACAGGTAGCCGGTATAATAAGGTACAGAAGATGGGGCAGAGCAAGACCTGGGAAGTGATAGGTGGACCCACCAATTGCTTGCAAACTATTTCTCCACCCCTTCCCCCTCCTCTTTATATTAGTTGTCTCCCCTTTTTCTATGCAGATGAATGGTCTTGACCTAAAATATCAGCTGTCCATTTCTCTCTGAGAAAAAATAAAAATAATAAAAACTTTAACATCCTCTCTGAAACTAAGGTCAGCTCCATTACAAGTAAGGAAGATATTTGGTGACAGTAAGTGCTATTGTAACAGTGTGTGCTGTGTGACTGTATGTACCGTGTCATGGAGGAACGCTGAATTGTTTAGTTGTATACATGTGTATGGTTGAATGACAATTAAACTTGAACTTGAATTTGTACTTCTCCCTCATCCAAAACAAGTAGGCTCTGTTCAAATCTATTTTAACACTAACTCTAAGTACATTGCCTGCACTATAATCCTGGGTCACATAATATCTTCTATTTGTATCTAACTATTTAATATTTCAATGTTTTTACAATATAATATTTATAATTCCTTGATGCTTCATGTCTTCCCAGCTACATTAGAAGGAGGAAAATACGTCTCATTTTTAATAAACAATCATTTTTCTTTTGGCTTAAATGGATGATTTAATCCTTGTGTATCTAGGGATACTAGTTTAATGCTTGTCACTGCATAATATACATTAACATGAAATCAAGGAGGGGACGAGTGATTAAGCACTCTTTGGCTCTCCACACTGTGCCCTATGGAATTGCTTGGCAAGAAAGGGCCGACTGAACATCTGCCATAACGCGTTGCACCATACTGGTATTTTGGAAGGGTACCTACAAGCACTGGACCAGTTTTATGCAGTGCTTCTATTTTTTTTTGTTTGCTTGAATAATCATGCACCCAGGAGATCTCCTTAGCAAAGATTTAAAAAATAAAGAAAACAAACTTTCCTTCTCCCTTATGAATGAATGTGATGTTAACAACAACACTGGTACCTGCCAGATGCAACTAGGACAGCAGGAGGAGGTCAGAGTAGGTCAATGGCTCTTGTTGGTTGTGAACAATTCCAGAGTCTAATAAGATTTTTTCTAAATGGCTGCAAAAATAAAGGAAGCTATGTGCTTCATCATCGTGCATGTTTGGTTCAAATTATCTTCCATTACCAAGTCAAAGAGTCATAGAACGCGACAGCACAGAAACAGATCCTTCGGCCCATCTAGTCCATGCCAAACTATTGTTCTACCTAGTTCCATCAAACTCCACCTGGAACATAGCCCCTGGTACTCCTCCTTCCCATGTACCTATCCAAATTTCTTTGGAATGTTGAAATCGAGCACCCATTCACCACTTTCACTGGTGGCTCTTTCCACGCCCTCTGAGTGAAGAAGTTCCACCTCATGTTCCCCTTGAACTCTCCACCTTTCACCGTTAACCCACGACCATTAGTTCCAGTCTCGCCCAACCTCAGTGCAAACCGGAGGCTTTAAGCGTTGCAAGTTTCTGCTTCTGGGGTGGAAACAGACTTCTCTAGAAGTTGTAGTGTTTGGGGGAGAAATTGGGCTAGTGTGGCAGAACTAGTCACTCCTGCACCAGGGCGTTTCACTTAAAGCAGTTGGGCGTTGCAGGTCAAGTTCTTGGGTACTAATGTTTCTGAAGATCTATCCTGGGCCCAACATATTGATGCATTTACAAAGTGGCTATATTTCATTAGCATTTTGAGGAGATTTGGAACGTAAACAAAGGCTCTAACAATGTCAACAGCTGTACTGTGCAGAGCATTCTAACTGGTTGTACCTCTGCAGGTGGTTTGGGACCCGTCCAGCTCCATCGTCAGCATCAGCCTCCCCATCATCTTCAAAAGGCGATGCCTCAGAAAGGTAGTATTCATCATTCAGGACCCGCACCATCCCTGATATGCCCCTTCTCATTTCTACTATCAAGGGGGCAGACACACACACACACACACAACATTTTAGGAAACAGCTCTTTCCCCTTTGTCATCAGATTTCAGAATGGAAGATTAGCCCATGAAAACTACCTCACTCTTTTTACTCTCTTTCCACATAATTAATTTTTATTATATATTTCTTATTGTAATTTATTGTATGCTTTATTTATTGCACTGTACTGCTGCCACAAAACAACAAATTTCATGACATATGTCAATGATAATAAACCTGACTTTTGGACTTCCAATTGACCTTCAGGACAAGCTGATGACCGGATACCAAACTTCAGACCTCGAATTCATGACTCACTGACTTGCATATCTAAATGCTCACCAGCCTTCATGCCTCCTGCTCGCACAGACGTCCAACTTGGGACCCACAGACCCGGGAGGATCTGGGGAGAGGTATCCACAATACACTCAGTGGCCACTTTACCTAATACAGTGGGCACTGAGTATAGCCTCTGCTGCTGTAGCCTATCCACTTCAAGGTTTGATGTGTTGTGCATTCAGAGATGTTCTTCTGTGCACTGCTGTTGTAATGCATGGTTATTTGAGTTAATGTCACCTTCCTGTCAGCTTGAACCAGTCTGGTCATTCTCCCCTGACCTCTCTCATTATCAAGGCATTTTCCCCCACAGAACTCCTGCTTTTTGCATCATTTTCGATAAACTCTAAAGACTGCCGTGCATAAAAATCAGAGGACATCAGCTGTTACCGAGATATTCAAACCATCCCGCCTGGCACCAACAATCATTTCATGGTCAAAGTCACATAGATCACATTTCTTCCTCATTTGATGTCTTCGCCATGCCTTCATTCTTTCATGCATTGACTTGCTATCTCCTGATTGGCTGATTAGGTATTTGCATTAATGAGCAGGTGTACAGGTGTAGCTAATAAAGTGGCCACTGAATCTTTCATATATCACCTAGCAAGAGCTTGGGAGAATGTATTTCATGCAAAAGTCCTGTCACTTTTTAAAATGGAAGGAATGGTTTATAAATACAGTAGAACATGTATAACTCTTCCTAATTACTTCATTTTTTTCATTTTTATTGTTGAGGCCTTGCTGAGTGCAGGTTTCAGAAATAATCAGTTAGCTTTAGCCTGCTTTGATTGTCTTGATAGCTATATATCTCATTCTGTTTATGAGAGAACACATGATGGAGCTTATAGAAAAAGTATTTCTATTACTTAGGGTTCCTTAAGATTGACATAGCTAAAGGCAGTAATGGGGACAAACTCTCACTACCTATTAAATGCTCCCAATGGCGTGTGTCTCAAATAACCTCTGATAACCAAGTCCAGCTCCTTGCCTTTATGTGTGGCTTAGCTATTAACCCCAGTGGAACCATTTCTACTGACAGGAGAAGGGGAAAGGTAGATTACTGGTGCCTTAAAACCAGTCACTTCGGGCAGATAAAGCTCGTCAACGTAGTTGGTAGCTCATCTAGGAGAAGGAAAACTCTGATCCCAAACCTCTGCTGCTCTCTGGCTATACCCGCTCATGGGGAAGGATTTGCGAGTCAACCCTAAGGAAAGAAAATAGAGCTGGAGTCCCTAAAGCAGTCCTATATTGAGTTCAACACAGACTGGAAACTCCTGAGATGTTGCTGGTGCCAAACCATGTTGGCCTCTGCCATTTGGGTTCATCAGATACATGGAGTGGGGAGCTTGCTACATGGTTAATAGTTTGCCTCAACTTGTACTGCCCAGGCTTGCATATCTAGGCAGCTGGCTTGCAGCATCCATGGTTGACCCTGACTGACCGAGGCCTCAAAATACACAGAAAACTGATACAGTGATCTAAAATATATATATTTCTTTACCCACTGAACATTGAAAGACCTAGATAGAGTGGACATGGGGCACATATTGCCAATAATGAGAGAGTCTAGGACTCATAATACAAAGATGTCCATTGAAAACAGAGATGAGGAGGAATTTCTTTACTGAGAGGGTGATGAATTTGTGGAATTCACTGCCACGGACAGCTTTGGAGGTCAAGTTATTTGAGTACATTCAAAACAAAGGTTGATGGGTTCTTGATTAGGAAAGCATCAAAGATTACAAAAAGAAGGTAGGAGAATGGGGTTGAGAAGGAAAATAAATCAGCCACGTTCAAATGGTGGAACAGACTTGATGGGGGAATGGCCTAATTCTGCTCCTATGTCTTATGATCATATGGTCTTTATCAAGGATGTTTATAGAAAATAAGTCTTTTACATATAGTGTTTGTGCATGCATGGAATGGGCTGCCAGGGGTGGCAGCTGAGGCTGATACATTAAGGATATTTAAGAGATTCTTCTATAGGCACATGGATGAAAGAAATTTGGATGGTTATGGGATGTGTAGGAACAAACGATTACATTGATGTTGCAATAAGTTAAAAAGGTTTGCATAACCTTGTGGACTGAAGATCCCATACTGTGCTGTACTATTCTATGTTCTGAAGTTGATTGCAGAAACTTGTAAGATTAGTCAGCTCTATCACGGATACCAGCCTGCATGGTCTCCAAGACATCTTCGAGGAGCAGTGCCTTAGGAAAGTGGCGTCCATCATTAAGGACCCCCACCACCCAGGACATGCCCTCTTCTCATTGTTACCATCGGAAAGGAGGTATAACAGCCTGAAGGCACACACTCAGTGCTTCAGGAACAACTTCTTCCCCTCTGCCATGTGGTTACTAAATGGACATGAATACTATCTCACTTCTTTTTTATTTCTGTTTATTCTTGCACTATCTTTTTTAACTTAACTATTTAATACACACACACACACACACACACACACACACACACACACACATATATATACTTACTGTAGTTCAGTTTTTTTCTCCTTATATTTATTTATCATGTGTTTCATTGTACTGCTGCCGTAAAGTTAACACATTTCATGACGTACTGGTGATATTAAACCTGATTCTGATTGCTGTTTTATATAAATATGTTTTTCTGCTATCTAACTGCTCTTGAACCTTGAAGGTGTATGGTTTCACATCACTTCCCTTCTACAGAACAACTTTCTAATTCTTAAATTTGTACATTTGGTTTTTCAACCCCTCAATGTAATGAATGGGTTATTAATTCTATCTAATACTTGTGATCCTTTCTCTCCACTTTGCCACTAAAGAGAAATCACTTAAAATCATTCTTTAATTTGATCTCACAACTTAAAATTTAAGCTTACGTGAATGAAAATCTGTATAGTTCAGTTAACTAGGCCACATATCCCAGCACAGTATACTTATTTCATTTCTCACTGTTGACTGTATAGTAACTTGTCCAAACTTTGTTGAGATTTTCATCTGCAGAATTTCATTTTCATCTCTGTCCTCTAGCTCTGGCACTTGTTCTGAATGCAGCCTAGACTGATGAGATGAAAATCCCCCTTCACTTGACAGATGCAAAAGCCCATTTTGAAGCTGTTTTGAGAAGTCCTATTGCAACTCCTTGGTAGGTGGTGGCAAACAGCAGTCAGCAAAGACAAATCCACCCTAATTGGATGTGTTGCAGAGAGAAGCCAGTAGGAGAGCTCATGTAGAGAAATGGATAGGTGGATCTCTGGATAATGCAGTGGAAGTATGAAATGAGAAGGACATTAATCCTGCATGTCAACTCTGATTAATTTTGATGTTGATAAAATTTAATACTGACTTGGATGTGAATGAGGTGCTGGGCTTTTGGGAGGTTAAATGTAAGAGGAAAGTCAATTGCAGTCACCCTAATATAACTAATGTGCAGAGGGATCTTAGTCTGTAAGTCTCTGAAAGCAGCTATGGAAGTAGATAAGGTGATAATGAAGGCATATGACATGCTTGTATCATTGTTCATGAAAAATATTATAATAGCCTATATGATATATAGCTTCAACATGATATATAATATATACTTCAATTAGGCAAGACTTGTTTGTGTGCAGTATTATTCACCATCACAATACGAATTTGAAGAAACAACAGGAATTCTGCTGGAAATTCAAGCAACACACATCAAAGTTGCTGGTGAACGCAGCAGGCCAGGCAGCATCTCTAGGAAGAGGTGCAGTCGACGTTTCAGGCCGAGACCCTTCGTCAGGAATTTGAAGAATTTGATTGGATGCCTCAAGATGGTAGCGTCCATTATTAAGGATCCTCACCATCCAGGACATGCTTTCTTCTCATTACAACATCAGGAGGGAGGTACAGGAGCCTGAGGATGTACACTCAAAGTTTCAGGAACAGCTTCTTCACCACCGCCATCAGATTTCTGAATGGTTCATGAACCCACAAACACTACCTCACTAATCTTCTCTCTATCAGTACTACCTTTTGAAATATATTTCTTGTTGCAACTTATAATATTTGTTTATAGACTCCACTGTACTGGTGTAAAGCAACAAATTTAATAACATCTATCAGTGATAATAAACCTGATTCTGATTCTGATTTTGAGAGGTTTGCCAGAATGGTGCCTGAATTTGAGGGTATGTACTATGTGAAGAGGCTGGGCAAAGCTTGGGTTGTTTTCTGCTGAATGTCAGAGATTGATGGAGAGCTGATAGAAGTTTATAGAATTGTGAGAGGCATAAATAGATTAGGTGGTCAGAATCTTATCCCAATGTAGAAATATGAAATATCATAGGCCATGCATTGAAGGTGAAGGGATAAATTTTAAAGGCAATATATGGAGCAGATCTTTTTACACAGAGTAGTACATGCCTGGAACAGGCTGCCAGGTGTGGTAGTGGAAGCAGATGCAATGGTGGCATTTGAGACGCTTTTACATAGTCACATGAGCATGCAGGAATGGAGTGATATGGATCATGAGCAAACAGAAGAAACATCATTGTGTTTGGTGCAGAATTTGTGGGCCGAAGGGTCTGTTACTGTAGAATGCTTAAGTATTTTGTTCCCCCAAAGTCAAGGAATTAAGAAGGACATTTGGCACATTATCCCAAAAAGTTCTCTATTCTCTATTTTGTTAATTTTGTTTTATTTTTTGAAACTATTTGTTAATTCGCAAGATGTGTAGATCAAGGACAAGATCAATATTTATCATCCTTCATTAATTTTGTTTGAAATGAATGACCAACTGGGCATTCCAGTGTCCAGCAAAGTGTCAACCACATCATAGTATGCTCAAAGTTACATCAGGTCATGACGTTTCACGTTGCAATTCAGAAGGTTGTCACTAACAATAGCTTTCTTAATTAATAAGGTTAAATTCATCAGTTCCTAAGGTACCTGGATAATTAGTGCTACTCTCTGGATTAGTAACTATAGAACTCAACCAATGTGCTGCTATATCTTTCAATGCCGCTGCATCTACAAACATTTGTAATTTGGTTACTAATATTACATATATTTCACCAGTCCTTCAGAGCGTCAGGCCTGCACAGATAGGTACCTTCCAGTCTCAAACCAGCTAACAGGAGTCACCTGCCATTCAGTTCCAGCTCATCACCTGCAACCTATTTAAACCCAGCTCTCAGCCATAGTCCTTTATTCACCCATTGAACCAGCCAGCCTCAACCAGATGCTCCTGGCCTTCAGATACCTTGTTGATACCTGTCTTCTTTTGTTTTGTAGCCCCTTGTGGATTGTTATTTTGCAGTTTATTGGTAAAGTATCATTTACTGCTAAAATCATCTCCATTACTCTGCTTTTGTGTCAAGCCTCTTCTACAATTCCTGTCACAGAGTGGATAACAGATCAGTACAGCTCACCCAATAAAACAATTTCTTTGGGATGCACTGGCTTTCTCCCACATTCCAAAGACGTATGGTTTACTAGTTTAATTGGTCACGTGGGCATAATTGGTGGTATGGGTTCTTTGGCCAGAAGGGCCTGTTACTATGCTGTATCTCCAAATAAAAATAAAATACTCAGGGTTTAACCTTGCTTTTGTGGAGCAGCACAATACATTACAAGGATATGCAAAATTTAACACAACTATCACTTGTTCATTTTTATTTCAATGGAAATAATAATCTGGGATTGGGTTTCACAGTATTTTGTGCCAAACTGGTGTTTGACAATTTTGCTGAATAGGTTTGCACTACAAAAAGTGCGAAATCAAAAGAAAACCTGGCCTATCTAGATTAAGAGTTTTTCCTCTTGGAAATCTGTGCAAACTTAAAGTGAAAGGCAACAACCTTGCAGCTGCCGACTCCAGCTGCAGAGGTAACACCGGATAATAGTGCTAGGACACTAAACCGCTGGAAGTGATAGATGTTAGAATGATTACAACACTTATAAGACATTGGGCAGATACATGGGCAGAGAAGGTTTAGAAGGATAAGGGCCAAATGCAATCAAATGGGACTAACTCAAGTAGGCATGGATACGTTGGGCGAAAAGGCTTGTTTCTGTATTATGCAGCTCTTTGAGTCTATGATGTTGAAACTTAATATTATGAAAAAAGGAAAGCTACTGGTGTATTAAAATCCACCAATTATTACAGGTTTTGTTTTTAGTTTTATTTGATTTCCTCAGATGGTACTACACACATTAGCACTCTTTGAATACATTTTCATTTAGGGAAATCACACCCTTGTTGTGTACATAAGTGACACTGGTGTGGCAGCTGCTGGTGCTGGTAGGCCCTACAATACCTTGTATAGAAAGGTTGTTAAAAGAGTGTGACCAGCCATTGAATGAGCAACAAACACAAAATCCTGGAGGAGCTCTGCAATGCAGGCAGCATTAGGAACAATGAAGAATTGGCTGGAAAATCTCTGTGGGTTGGAACAGCACCTGTAAGGGGAATGGAATTGTCAACATTTTGGAATGAAACACTGTATCAGGTCCTTCTTGACCCACTGAGTTCCTCCAGATGATTGCTGTTCTGATTCCGCAGGACCATAAGACCATAAGACCTAAGAGTAGAATTAGTCCATTCAGCCTATCAAGTTTGCTCTGGCATTTGATCAAGGTCGATTTATGTACCCCCTCAACCCCATTCTCCTGCTTTCTCCCCATGATCTTTATTGCCTTAATTAATCAAGAACCCATGAACCTCCTTTTTTAAATATACATAATGAGTTGGCCAAGATCCAAGCATTTGTAACCATTGAAAATGTCAGCACCTAAATACCGGTAGAAAACACTTCCTATCGGCATGGGACACTCCATAAAGCTTGAAAGATTACAGAACAGCCTTCACTGAGTTTCTAGTCATGTCGCCTAATGTCAGCAGGGAGTCCCTTTCAATTGTGGTAGAATTGACAGGGTAGCATAATGTACTCTGAGTTGAACTGAAACTGGCATAGCTAGTGTAAACTGCTTGTCAAATGCCAGCAAAACATCAGTGTTACTATTCGGTGTCATGCACAGAAGTGCCCTGCCCAGTTTGCAATCAGTTCAAATTCACCAAGAAATTATACCTAGTGTAACTGATATGGTGTTTCAAGAGCATAGAACAGTACAACACAATACAGGGCAGTCAGCCAGCGATGTTGTGTCAACCTATTAACCTACTCTAAGATCAATCTAACCCTTCCCTCCTACGTAACCTTCTATTTTCCTATCATCCATGTGCCTATCTAAGAGTTTTTAAAATGCCCCTGATGTATCTGCCTCTTCCACCACCCCGGGAGGACATTCCATGCACTCACCATTCTCTGTCTAAAGAACTTATTTCTGACATCTCCCTGTACTTTCCTCCAATCACCTTAAAATTATGCCTCCTTGTGTTAGCCATTTCCACACAAGGAAAAAGTCTCTGGCTGTCTACTTGTTTTATGCCTCTTAGCAATCTCTGTCTGTGTTTAATAAAGGCACTAATTGATATAATTTATTGGCTATTTTCTCCCTTTCTATTCTGTTAAAACCACTTACAATATTGAACCCTTTCATTAGAAGATGCCACAACGTCTTTCAAGTGGGTGAACCATCGCAAAGTCCGATGGTGTTCAAGGTAGGGCTCTGAAAACAGGTGCCATCCAACTAGCGGGTATGTTTAAGGACATTTTCAACCTCTCATTGCTACAGTTGGTGGTTCCCACCTGCTTCAAAAGGGCAACGATCATACCAGTGCCCAAGAAGTGCAGGGTGAGCTGCCTGAACGACTATCGTCCAGCAGTACTCAACATGAATGGTGATGAAGTGCTTTGAGATATTGGTTATGGCTAGAATCAACTCCTGCCTAAGCAAGGACCTGGACCCACTGCAATTTGCCTATCACCCCAATAGGTCTTCAGCAGATGGAATCTCATTGGCTCTTCACGCAGCCTTGAATCTCCTGGACAATAGTAATACTTATGTCAGGCTACTGTTTATTGTCTATAGTTCAGTGTTTATTTAGCACAATCATTCCTACAGTTCTGATCAAAAAGCTTCAAAGCCTGTACCTCTGTACCTCCCTCTGCAACTGGATCCTTGACTCCCTCACTAGAAGACCACAGTCTGTGCGGATTGGAAATAGCATCTCCACCTCGCTGATGATCAACACTGGTGCACCTCAGGGATGGGTGCTGAGCCCACTGCTTCATTCTCTCTACACTCATGACTGTATGGCGAGGCACAGTTCAAAAGCCATCTATAAATTTGCTGATGAGACATTGTTGGCAGAATTTCAGATGGTGACAAAGAAGAGTACAGGAGAGAGATAGATCACTGGTTGAATGATATCGCAACAACAACCTTGCACTCAATGTCAGTTAGACCAAAGAGTTGATTGTGGATATTAGAAAGAGTAAGATGAGGGAACACAGACCAGTCCTCATCAAGGGATCAGAAGTGGAAAGTGTGAGCAATTTCAAGTTCCTGTGTGTCAAAATCTCTGAGGATCTTCCCTAGGCCAAACATATCGATGCAGCTACAAAGAAGGCAGGACAGTGCTTCTATTTCATTAGGATTTGAGGAGGTTTGGTATGTCACCAAAGACACTTGCAAATTTATACAGACATACAGTGGAGAGCATTCTAACTTTCAGCATCAATGTCTGTTATGGGGAGATTGAAATAAGCTGCAGAAAGTTATAAACTCAGTCAGCTACATCGTGGCCACTAGCCTTTCCTGCATCCAGAACACCTTCAAGGAGCAATGCCTCAAAAAGGTGTCATCCATCATTTAAGACCTCCATTACCTAGGACTGTCGCCTTCTCATTGTTACCATCAAGGAGGAGATACAGGTGCCTGAAGGCATACACTCAATGATTCAGGAATAGCTTCTTCCCCTCTGCCATCAGATTTCTGAATGGACATTGAACCCATGAGTACTACCTCACTATTTTTATTTCCTCTCTTTGCACTACTTATTTAATTTAACTTTTTTTATTACATATGTACTTGTTACTATAATTTACTGTTTTATTATTATGCATTGCAATGTACTGCTGTCACATAACAACAAATGGCAATGATATTAAACCCAATTCTGATTCTGATTCTGAAATCACTGTAATCCTTCCTGTTCCAAGAAAAACGAATCCGTCTTCCCTTGCTTCATCCTCCAATCCTTCCTGATAAGTTTCCTCAGCATCATTTCAAATAACCATAAATGTTCTTAGACAGGTGTGTATATTCATAATTAGAAAGTCCATTTGGCGTGCAATGAATGCTACTGGTCCCAGACTAAATACCCATCCGTTATCTAATTCTGCTGTTGTTCAGAGGTAACATTGTGTATAATGTGAAACCAGGCCTCAGTATCAAGCCCTTTTGACCCAATGAGCCTATGCTGCCAAATTACACCCATGTGACCAATTAACCTACTGCCCTGCTTTGGACAGTGGGAGAAAATCGAAGCACCCAGAGGAAATCTATGTGGCCATGGCGAGAATGTACAAACTCCTTACAGACAGCAGTGGGAAATGAGCCCAGGCCTCTGGCACTATAATAGTATTGTGCTAACCACCATGCTATCTATTGTGCCACCTCAAATGTAAGTGTAGTTGACCCATGTATATGATATGCTAACATGTTTGCATTGGACAGTTGTAGATTTGGTTCAAATAGATTTGGTACATGGATGGGAGGGGTTCGGTCTGGGCACAGTTAAATGGGACTTGGCCAATTATTAGGTCAGACTGAAGGGCCCTGTTTCTATGTTGTAGTACACTATGACTCTAAATATATTCAATGCACAAGGAGAACCTTGGGTATTATTGCTCAAATTGATTGATTTCAAATCATGACTGACTGAAGCAAGTTCTAATTTATTTAATAAGAATTCATGAACCTAAGATTGCTTTTCTTCTTCTTCTTAAGCCCATCACCCCTCCCGGGACATTGGCTGCCAACAGTAGCTCACAGAGTCTTCTGTCCTGGACCAGACTTTCAAGTTGTCCCCAGGCAGAGCCCACCTTGAAGATCCTTCCTCTCCAAGAGTGAGGTATTTGGAGCTTCTGTATCACTGAGTTTTTTACAGGATGGGGTTGCTCACCCCATACCCAACCCTCCTTTTGCAGCTGAGCTTGGGGCTGTCCACGCCAGAGTTAAAGATTGTTTTTCTAGTTCTAATCGTTTTCTTGAAGAAACATATGTAAGATGGTGCTATTGAACCAAGACTAGTGTTTAAGTCATAATCTCCTTTCATTATTTGGGAGTCTTGTCTTTTGATTTTCCCAATCCATCCACTATTATTTTTAAATGAAAACTGTGGGGTATGTTGCTTTTGAATGTACTTAGTGTGCCACATGGGAAGTGACTTAGACTATAAGGTGTGAATTGCGAGTCAGGCTGATGTAAAAATATGATACTAATCGTTTACCTTTTGTGTTTCGAAGAATGAACGCACAACACATACATTGGGCTGTAAATGTAAAATTGCCTGAAGCATGAAGCAAAACCAAGCAGATGTAAGTATAAACCCCAGGAGATTCCATTATGTTTAGAACATCTCGATTCAAACTTAATGTAGTCTCTACAGGGGTGGTACTATAAATGATCCTTTAGTATTCACTTTTTGTCATCATCTTGTAATCTACAAAAGAAGGCAATAGAGAAACAAGATACGAATTTAACCCTTCACACAAAGAGAAAAATAAATCAGAAGATGACCTTTCTTTCTAGAGAGTATAAGGATAAATTAAGATCTATCCAGGTTAACAAAGAGAGCTGCCACTTCTCAATTTTTCTTTCCTGTAATTTCCTAACTACATTACGATTTATCCCAGGTTTTAAATAGTGTCTTCCATTCAAAGTTGGAAACAGTCAAAAAAATTTTAAAATACGATGTTTCCTTTGTACAGCACAAGAGTCTCTATCAGAAATGATAGGCTAACAATTATCAAATGTTTCTTTATCCATTTGATGTGTGGGCAGTACCTCCAAGGCCATCATTTAGACCATAGGACCACAAGATCATAAGGCATAAGAGTGGAGCTAGGCCATTCAAGTCTGCTCCACCATTGATCATGGTTAATTTATTATCCTTCTCATTCTCCTGCTTTCTCCCTGTTACCTTTGACGCCCTTACTAATCAAGAACCTGCCAAGCTCTGCTTTAAGTATACCCAATGACTTGGCCTGCATAACCATCTGTGGCAATGAGTTCCACAGATTCCCCACCCTCTGGCTAAAGAAATTCCTCCTCATTTCTGTTCTAAAGGGATGCCCCTCTTTTCTGAGGCTGGTTCCCTCTGGTTTTAGACACTCCTACTATTTATTGCCCATCCATAATTGCCCTTAAGAACACAATGGTGAGCTACCTTCATGGATTGCTGTAGTCAGCGTGTGTTTTAAAGGTACTCCCACTGTGTTTACTATCAGTGTCTTCAAGGCTGTAAAGCCAGACACCGTGAATAATTAGTACTACGTTTCTAAATTAGCGTAGTTTGTGACTTGGAGCCGAACTAAAGGTAATCCCGCTGCCCTCGAGCTTCAAGATGGTGGAGGCCACAGCTTTAGGAGGCACTGTCTCAGACTTCTTTTTAGTTTTCAAAAATAAACTTTATTCATAATAAAATATACATAGAAAGAGTAAAACAATACAAACATCTTTGCATTTTTAATGTTATTGGAATTAGAATCACATGTTGTGAAATTAGTTAATTTTACAGGAGCAGTACAATGCAATATACAATAAACAAATATAGAGAGAACAAACCTGAGTTACATTAATCAGAATCAGCTTTATTATCACCGCCATGTGTCGTGAAATTTGTTAACTTAGCAACAGCGGTTCAATGCAATGCATAATATAGAAGGAAAAAACAAAATAAAATAATGATTAAATCAATCAATCAATCAATTATAGTATACATATATTGAATAGATTGAAATAATATATATTAAAAAAGTGAGGTTGTGTCTAAAGGTGCAATATCCATTTAGGAATCGGATGGCAGAGGGGAAGAAGCTGTTCCTGAATCGCTGAGTGTGTGCCTTCAGGCTTCTGTATTTCCTATCTGATGGTGACAGTGAGAAAAGGGCATGCGCTGGATGCTGGAGGTTCTTAATAATGGACACAGCCTTTCTGAGGCACAGCTCTTTGAAGATGTCCTGAGTGCTTTGTAGGCTAGTACCCAAGATGGAGCCGACTAAATTTATAATCCTCTGAGGCTTCTTTCAGTCCTGTGCAGTAGCCCCCCGACCCCCCATACCAGACAGTGACACAGCCTGTCAGAATGCTCTTCACAGTACATCTATGGAGGTTTTGAGTGTATTTGCTGACATACCAAATCTCTTCAAACTCCAAATGAAGTATAGTTGCTTTCATACCTTCTTTATAACTGCATCGATATGTTGGGGCCAGGTTAGATCCTCAGAGATCTTGACAGTCAGAAACATAAATATATGCATGTCTATTCAATAGTTAAGTTAAAATAAGTAGAAATTTTAAAAAAGTGAGGTAGTGTTTATGGGTTCATTTTCCTGAATCGCTTTCCTGTTCCTGAATCGCTGAGTGTGTGCCTTCAGGGTTCTGTACCTCCTTCCAGATAGCAAGAATGAGAAGAGGGCATGTCCTGGGGTGGTGGAGGTCCTTAATGATGGATGCCAACTTCCTAAGGCACTGCTCCTTGAAGATGTCTTGGATACTATGGAGGTTGGTATACATGATAGAGTGGACTAATTTTACAAGTGTCAGCAGCTCATTTCGATCCTGTGCAGTTGCCCCCACCCATACCAGATGGTGATGCAGCCAGTCAGAATGCTCTCCATGGTACATTTGTAGAAGCTTTCAAGTGTTTTACTTGACAAACCAAATCTCCTCAAACTCTAAATGAAATATAGCCGCTGTCCTGCCTTCTTTATAGCTGCATCACTATGTTGCATCCAGGTTAGGTCCTCAGAGATCTTGACACCCAGGAACTGGAAATTGCTCACTTTCTCCACTTCTGATCCCTCTACGAGGATTGGTTTGTGTTCCTTTGTCTTACCTTTCCTGAAGTTCAAAGTCAGCGCTTTGGTATTGCAGACGTTGAGTGCAAGGTTGTTGCGGTGACACCACTCAACAAACTTTTATATCTTGTTCCTTTTGTTACCATCTGAAATTCTGCCAGCAATGGTTGTCTCATCAGCAAGCTTATCGATGCTGTTTGAGCTATACCTAGCCACGCAGTGTTGGGCCAATAGATTCAGCAGTAGTGTGATCACATCTTTAAATACAGCACATCAGCCCTCATGTGGCCTTCTGGGTTGATACAACCTTTCATTGTTTGAGGAGCTTCCCCTCCCAATTTTAGGCCCTCCGTGTCCAGTGTCAGAAGGACTCTAGATCAGGGGTCCCCAACCTTTCTCGTGCCGCGGACCAGTTTAATATTGACAATATTCTTGCGGACCGGCCGACTTGGGGGGGGGGGGTGTTCATCACAACCGGAATATAGGTGATAAGTCAATTATAAGTCACTTATAAGTGGCTAATACACTCAATTTCGTTTCTAAAAGGGTTTATCTAACAAATTTAATATTAAACACACAGCGCATATTTTCCTTGCATGACTATAGTGATAAGTCAATTTACAGTGGTCCTCAACCTCTGGGCCACGGACCGATGCATTGCCGTGAAGAGTGCAGCAGTGGCCGGAACGCACCCAGCACACCTTTAAGAAAAAGGCCCAAATAAACAAGGTAATTAATTAGGTGCCACCCGGCACGTAAATGTCGGCCCAGATTATTCAGATTATTTCGGCTTTTTTCTTGAAGGTGTGCTGGGTGCATTCCGGCCACCGCTGCACTGCTGCATTCTTCGCAGCAAGTATCGGTCCACGGCCCGGAGGTTGGGGACCACTGAATAAGTCACTTATAAGTCAATAGCATCATAACATTTTAAGTAACATTTGGATATTAAACACACAGTGCATATTTTCCTTGTATGAACATATAAAATCATTGCAACACACCAATATGGCTGAATCAGTGGGAGCCCTGGGCTTGTTTTCCTGCAACAAGACGGTCCCATCAAGGGGTGATGGGAGACAGCGATACTCGAAGGGTATCTTATGTCTAGTCTATTCCGCAATTTAATTTTTGTTGCATTCATTGCAGAAAACTCCGCTTCGCAGCGATATGATGTTGGAAATGGAAACATTTTCAGTGCTTTCGTGGCTGTCTCAGGATATTCAGCTTTGACTTTGATCCAGAATGCCGGCAGAGATGTTATGTCAAACATACTTTTCAGCCCACCGTCATTTGCAAGCTCGAGGAGTTGATCTTTTTCCCGCGCTGATATAGATGATTCACCGAGGACATTCACAAATGGGTCATGGACCCATTCCTTTGCACGTCTTGGGTCACTGATGACCTCGCGTGCGTTCAAGTTCAACAGTGGGAGTGATAGGGAATGAGGAAAGGTGCAGCTGATTCATATCGTTTCATATCGCCAAATCATATCATTTGCTCGTGGCCCGGTAGCACGAGCCTGCGGCCCAGTACCGGTCCACGGCCTGGTGGTGGGGACCACTGCTCTAGAGCATTTGTATTGGCTGAACTGAGCTTCAGTTGTTTTCCTCAGTAAGAACTTCTGAATGGTGTCAGTCGGCAGCATTCCCTAATAGACATCTAGCTGTGCTGGAAGACCAACAAGTTTTGAGGACACCAAAGGGCATTGCTCACCAAGTTGACAATCTACCAGAAGGAATTAAGGTATGCCACTGTGTATTTTTCTGTGAACAGTTCATAGATCAAAGAGCCCCCTGTTATGCAGCAGTGTAGGATAAACCAAGACAAGGACTCTTACATCCATCTCCACATGCTCTTAGTAAATCTGCAGTCTGCAAAGAGTTGAGTGACCACCTCAATGCAGTCATCCAAGGGTGATGTTCATTAGGGGTGCTGCAGATGTCTTGGTAAATGCACGGAAACTGAATTTTTTTTAGATTATGAGAACACTTAGTCCTCATTTATTGTCATTTAGAAATGCATACATACATTAAGAAATGATACAATATTCCTCCAGAGTGGTATCACAGAAAAACAGGGCAGACCAAAGACTAACACAGACAGAGCCACATAATTATAACGTATAGTTAGAGCAGTGCAAAAGCAATACCATAATTTGATAAAGAGCAGATCATGGGCACGGTAAGAAAAGTCTCAAGTCCCGATCGACTCCCGAGACCCCAATAGCAGGCGGCAAAAGGGAGAAACACCCTGCCATAAACCTCCAGGCACCGACGACTGCCGATACATTGGAAGCAGCCGACCACAGCCGACAGTGAATCCGTCCATCTGAAAACTTCGAGCCTCTGACCAGCCCCTCCGATATAGCCTCCCGAGCGCCATCCTCTACCGAGCACCTTTGACCTCGCCCTGGCTGCCGAAACAAGCAAAGCCAAGGATTCGGGGCCTTCTGCTCTAGAGATTCCGGTTACCACACAGTAGCAGCGGCAGCGAAGCGGGCATTTCAAAAGTTTCTCCAGATGTTCCTCCGTACTCTCACGTCCGTCTCCATCAAATCAGAATTGTGCATGGTACCCTACTTGACAGATTACAGATATCATTCACCGGACAGGCCACGCGCGGTGCGTCGCGCCATCATCTTCTCCTCCTCCTCCTCTTAAATACTGCTGAACGTGACATATCATTAAATAATTCTCATTGTCTAGAGTGAATGTGTTGCCTGCTTTCTGATGTTAGTTAACCTAGGACACATAATCCAATTGTCATAGAGTAATGCACCAAGAAAACAGGCCCTTTGGCCCAACTTATTCATGCTGTCCAATATACCCATCTAAACTAGTCCCATTTGCCTATATTTGGCCTATATCTCCTATTTGTTGACCTATTTCAGTGTCTTTTCATTGCTGTTAATGTCCCTGTCTTAACCTCTTACTCTATCAGCTTATTTTATAAATAATCCCCCACGTTCCTATTAAATCTTTCACCTCCAACCTTAAACCTACTGTATGTCCCCTAGTTCTTCATTCCTCAACCCTAGGAAGAAAAGACTGTGTGCATTCACCCTATCCATGGTCCTCACAGTTTTATACAGCGCCAGATTATCATCCCCCATTCTCTTACACTCCAATGCATAAAATGCTAGCCGGTCCAACTTCTCTCTGTAACTCAGTCTGGCAAGTCCTGGCAGCATTTAGTGAATCTGTTCTGCATTCTTTCCAGCCTAATGACTAGCCTAATGCTTTCATCATCCTTTCTGTTAGTCATCAAACTCCCAATGTACTTCAGCCAAATTAGTAACAGGTGGTTGATGAGAGAGGTTACAAGACCATAAGAAATAGGAGCAGAATTAGACTATTTGGCTCATCCAGTCTGTTCTGCTATTTGATTATGGTTGGCTTATTTTCCCTCTCAACCCCATTCTCCCGTTTCCTTTCTATGACATTATATATATAGCGTTATATGGAAGTATATGATCTTAATGATAAATGTATTGACATATAATACATTTGTGAATGAATGAAACATAGCAACATAGAAAACCTGCAGCACAATACAAGCCCTTCGGCCAGAAAGCTGTGCCGAACATGTCCTTACCTTAGAAATTACCTAGGGTTACCAATAGCCCTCTATTTTTCTGAGCTCCATGTACCTGTCCAGGATTCTCTTAAAAGAGCCTATTGTATCCACCTCCACCACCATCGCCAGCAGCCCATTCCACGCACTCACCACTCTCTGCGTAAAAAACTTACCCCTGACATCTATTAAAACTGTGCCCTCTCGTACTAGCCTTTCAGCCCTGGGGAAAAGCTTCTGACTATCTACACGATCAATGCCTCTCATCATTTTATACATCTCTATCATGTCACCTCTCATTCTCTGTCACTACAAGGAAAAAGGATGAGTTCACTCAACCTATTCTCATAAGGCATGCTCCCCAATCCAGGCAACATCCTTGTAAATCTCCTCTGCACCCTTTCTATGGTTTCCACATCCTTCCTAGAGTGAGGCGACCAGAACTGTTCAAAATAATCCAAGTCTTATAGCTGCAACATTACCTCTCGGCTCCTAAACTCAATCCCATGATTGATGAAGGCCAATGCACCATATGCTTTCTTAACCACAGAGTCAACCTGCGCAGCAACTTTGAGTGTCCTATGGACTCGAACCCCAGGATCCCTCTGATCCTCCACACTGCCAAGAGTCTTACCATTAATACTATATTCTGCCATCATATTTGACCTACCAAAATGAACCACCTCACACTTATCTGGGTTGAACTCCATCTGTCATTTCTTAGCCCAGTTTTGTGTCCTATCAATGTCCCTCTGTAATATCTGACAGCCCTCCACACTATCCACAACACCTCCAAACTTTGTGTCATCAGCAAATTTACTAACCCATCCCTCCACTTCCTCATCCAGGTCATTTATAAAAATCACAAAGAGCAGGGATCCCAGAACAGATCCCTGAGGCACACCACTGGTCCCCGGCCTCCATGCAGAATATGACCCGTCCACAGCCACCCTTTGCCGTTTGTGTGCAAGCCAGTTCTGTATCCACCAAGCAATGTCCCCTTGGATCCCATGCCTCCTTACTTTCTCAATAAGCATTGCATGGAATACCTTGTCTAATACCTTGCTGAAATCCATATATACTACATCTATTGCTCTACCTTCATCAATGTGCTTAGTCACATCCTCAGAAAATTCAATCAGGCTCGTAAGGCACGACCTGCCTTTCACAAAGCTATGCTGACTATTCCTAATCATATTATGCCTCTCCAAATGTTCATAAATCCTGCCTCGTAGGATCTTTTCCGTCAACTTAACAACCAGTGAAGTAAGACTCACTGGTCTATAATTTCCTGGGCTATCCCTTCTTCCTTTCCTGAATAAGGGTACAACATCCGCAACCCTCAAACCTCTGGAACCTCTCCTGTCCCCATTGATAATGCAAAGATCATCACCAGGGGCTCAGCAATCTCCTCTCTCGCCTCACATCGTAGCCTGGGGTACATCTTGTCCGCTCTCGGTGACTTATCCAACTTGATGCTTTCCAAGAGCTCCAGCACATCCTCTTTTTTAATATCTACATATTCAAGCATTTCAGACCACAGTAAGTCATCCCTACAATTGCCAACATCCTTTTCCGTAGTGAATATTGAAGCAAAGTATGTACCTCTGCTATCTCGTCTGGTTCCATACATACTTCTCCACTGTCACACTTGATTGGTCCTATGTTATATCATTAAAAATGCATTAGTAAACTTGGTCTTGTAGATATGCATATCACTGCATTATGTAAGCAAAACATAAAACTGAAAATTACATTTATACAACTCTCAATGTTGGACTTCATTTATAGTAAGCAAAACAAAACAAATGGTTTATTAAAGATTGTTGGGGTGAATGTTTGCATGAGGTTGAAAAATGGCAGTGGTTGGAATATATCATATATTCTCTGCTTATTACACAGGGCATTAAACTAAGGTCTGGGTTCAACTGCTTGGAAAAGAATCAATTAAGTAAAAACGGAGAGATCAGAAAGGTTACTGAAGTCTCCAGAATAAAGAATAAGACAAAAAGTTTAGAAAGGAATAAGAAATTAACTTCCAAAAATTGAAAAGAAATGTGGTGAACGCAAGACTGAAAGTGTAATATTTGAATGCACTCAGTATGTGAATTAAAGCAGATAATCTTGTAGCCGAGTTAGAAATTGGAGTTGATTATTAAGGATGAGGTTTCAGGGTCCTTGGAGGCACATGATAAAATAGGCCAAAGTCAGCATGGTTCCCTAATGGAAAAAACCTGCTTGACAAATCTTTTGGAATTCTTTGAGGAAATAACATGCAGGCTAGACAAGGGACAGTCAATGGAAGCGGTTTAATTGGATCATGCATACAAAAATGGGTGGAGGAGCGGGTAGTTTTGAAGAAACGGGACATCTGCAGAAGGACTTAATCAGATTAGGAGAATGGGCAAAGAAGTGGCAGATGGAATACAGTGTAGGGAAGTGTATGGTCATGCACTTTGGTAGAAGGAATAAAGGTATAATCTATTTTCTAAATGGGGAACAAATGCAGAAATCAGAGTTGCAAAGACACTTGGGGGTCCATGTGCAGGATTCCCTGAAGGTTAAATTGCAGGTTGAGTCAATATTAAATATTCTAATGCAGTGTTCAAAGTTCAAATAAAATTTATTATTGAAGTACATTTGTATATGTCACCATATATAACTCTGAGATTCATTTTCTTGTGTGCATATGCAGTAAATCCAAGAAGCACAATAGAATCAATGAAAAACTACACCCAACACAATGGACAAACAATCAATGTGCAAAGGACAACAAACTGTGCAGTACAAAATGATAATGATAATAATAATAATAATAATAATAATAAATAAGCAGTTAATTTCGAGAACATGAGATGAAGAGTCTTTGAAAGTGTCCACAGTTTGCAGGAACAGTTCAGTGATGGGGCAAGCGAAGTTGAGTGAAGTTATCCCCACTGGTTCAAGAGCTGATGGTTGAGGGGTAATAACTGTTCCTGAACCTGATGGTGAGAGTCCTGAGGCACCTGTACGTTCTTCCTGATGGCAGCAATGAGAAGAGAGCATGGCTTGGGTGGTGGTGATACTTGGTGAGGGATGCTGCTTTCCTGCAACAGCACTCTGTGTAGATGAGATCAATGGTGGGAAAGGCTTTACCCATGATGGTCTGGGCCGTATCCATTATTTTTTGTAGAATTTTCCATTCAATGACATTGGCGTTTCCATACTAAGCTGTGATTCAATCAGTCAGTATACTATCCACCACATATCTATAGAAGTTAGTCAAAAGTTTTAGATGTCATGCTGAATCTTCACAAACTTCTAAGGAAGTAGAAGTGCTGCCAGAATGGCACTGCAAGCTGGGCCCAGGGCATATCCTCTGAAGTTATAACACCAAGGAATTTAAAGTTGCTGACCCTCTCCACTTCTGATCCCCTGAAGAGGACTGGCTCATGGACATCTGGTTTTCTCCTCCTGAAGTCACGAAGCAGCTCTTCGATCTTACTGACATTGAACCAGTGTGGCACCACTTAGCATATTTTCAATTTCACTTCCTTATGCTGATTCATCACCTCTTTTGAGTTGGCCAATGACAGCAAGCTCAAATATGGCATTGGAACTGTTCTTAGCCTTACAGTCTAAAGCGAGTAGAATGGGGGCCAAGCACACAACCTTGCTGATGGAGATTGTGGAGGAGATGTTGTTGCCTATTTGAACTGACTGGGATCTGCAGGTGAGGAAGTCAAGGATCCATTTGCACAAGGAGATATTGAAGCTTAGGCCTTGAAGTTTATTGATTAGTTTTGAGTGGATGATGGTATTGAATACCGTGGTGCAGTTAATAAAGAACATCCTGATGTATCCATCTTTGCTGTCCAGAGGTTCCAGAGTGGAATGATGAGCTGTTGACCTGATGTGCTGGCAGGCAAACTGGAATGGATCCAAGTCACTTCTCAGGTAGGAGTTGATAGGTTTCATCACCAACCTCTCAAAACACTTCATCACAGTGGATGTAAGTGCTACTGGATAAGTGCAGCTTACCATGTTCTTTTCAGGCACTGGTATAATTGAAGCCAGCTTGGAGCATGTGGGTACCACAGACTCTCAAAGCAAGAGGTGAAATATATTGGTGAACACTCCATTCAGTAGATCTGTGCAGATCTTCAGTACTTGGTCAGTTACCAAGTCTGGGCCATATGCTTTCTGTGGGTTTACCTTCCTGAAGGATGCTCTCACATCGGCCTCAGAGTATGAAATTACAGGGTCATCGGAAGCTGTGGGAGTTCATGAAGTTTTCTCTTAGTTTTGAACTCCTGGAAGTGAGACCTATTGTATGTCATTTGGTTTCACTTTGTGAGACATAATAGAATTCAACCCTTGCCACAGCCGTCGAGCATCCTTCAGTGATTCAAGTTTGGACCAGAATTGCCACTTTGTACATGAGATTGCATTCCAGAGATCGTACCTGGACCTCTTTTATCTTACTTGGTCAGTTTACCAGAATGCAACTGATCTGGCCCTTATTGGATTGCAGATCTCATAGGTCATCCAGGGCTTCTTGTTGGGAAAGACTCTGAATGATTTTGTGAGTACACACTCATCTATGACTGTTTTTATAATGTCCCTGACAATCGTGGTTAGCATTCATTTTGAGAGGACTAGTATATAAAAGCAAGGATGTAAAATTGAAGCTTTATAAGGCATTGGTTATAGCACATTTGGAGTACTGTGAGCAGTTTGGGAACCCATATCTAAGAAAGCATGTGTTGGCATTGGAGAAGGTCCAGAGGAAATTTACGAGTATGATTCTGGGAATGAAGGGTTAATCTATGAGGAGTATTTGACGGCTCTGGGCCTCTACCTGCTGGAGTTTAGAGGAATGAGGGGAAGATCTTATTGAAATCTACTGAATATTGTAAGGCTATATAGAGTGGACATGGAGAGAATGTTTCCAATATTGGGAGAGTCTAGGACCAGAGGGCACAACAGAATAGAGGGACATCCATTTAAATCAGAAATGAGGAGTAATTTATTTAGCCAGAGAGTGCGGGTTCTATGGAATTCATTGCCACAGATGGCTGCAGAGACCAAGTCATTGGGTATCTTTCAAGTGGAGAATAGGTTCTTGATTAGTAAGAACATCAAAGGTTATGGGGAGAAGGCAGGAGAATGGTGTTGAGAGGGAAAATAAACCAGCTAAAGTCAATAGGTGGAGTCAATTGGTCAAATGGCCTAATTCTGCTTCTTTGTCTTCTGTTCTATGGTCCCAGAGATTGCATCAGCTACCTGCACATCAAGTACAATTAAGGTTACATGGAGACAAGTCTCCTCAACAACTTTTCATTAACATGTTCTGACTGCAGCAGTAGAAGGACCTTCACAGTACGAGGGATATCTCAGGAAAACACTGCACCCTGAGTTTTGAATCTTCCTCAATATGTAAGTATTGTGGCAGTGTATGCAATGTTATCTATCTGCTCTGAAGAAAATGCAAATTGTCCTTGCATTAAGCAGGTGGGCACTTAACAGACTGTGGAGTGACTGGAGGCCAATTTTTGAGATTGTGTGCTGATTTGAGAGTTCATTGGCTGAAACTTCCTCAGTTGCATCAAGCCAAGTTTGAGATTGTTTTGATCCCATTTACTTTCAAATGAGCTATGAGAGCGAGAAACTACATGAAGAAACATACTAACAGGTCTTAGATGCTTCATACAGCCGAGAATTGGAACAACTTTCTCAGGCAAATATGTTTGATGCAACCAGATGACATAGTTTGTGCCAAAACTGTGCCTCTCCAAAGCTCTGAGAGCTATTTGGGAAGCCGTGTGGGCTGTATTTATTTCCAACCTGGAATAAAATATATACCATCTGTTTCAGAATGAGTCAACCAGAAAGCTATTGGATGAGTATGACTGCAATGCTCCCTCTAAAGGGAAGAGCTGGCTGAAGAATAAGCAGCAGGTGACCTTTCAGAATCCAGAGAAGTGCTACTTTGCACAGACACTGCTGGTCACTGCCAGGCCCATTGCTATGAGGCAGGAAGAGTGGACGCCTCTCTGGGCAGTGAAGCCTGTCCATAATCTGGGCACAATTTGCAAGCATAGTCACATACAAGATCCAACATGTGAAGTAGTCATTGAATTTCATTCTATTGGTTAGAATTCATCCACCTTTGTTGTCAAAGGTGACTGGAAGATAGCAGGTAGGGCAAGTGGTTTGTATGTTTAATGCACCACTAAGAAGCAGAAGGAGAGGTAGGTCATTGTATGATGATAGTCTCGACTTGACTTGGCTTGACATTTACAAGATATCTTCCTGCACCTAATCCTCAGATGCTTTGTGAATGTGAACGTCAAAGTCAAGGTAAATTTATTATGAAAGTACACATATGTCACTATACACTAGCTTGAGATTTATTTTCTTGTAGGCCTTTACAGGAAAAAAGGAAATACAACAGAATTTATGAAAAACTATACCTAAACAACCACAAAATGTTGAAGGAACTCAGCAGGTCAGGCAACGTGCATTGGAAGGAGTAAACAATCAATGTTTCAGGCCAAGACCCTTCATCAGGACTCATGTGTCAATCTGAGGACAGAATACTCAAGGGGCCAGACAGCACCTGTGAAGAGAGAAAGAGAGTTAATGTTTCAAGTCAATGACCATTTGGAAACTGAGCTGTGAGAAGCCAAGCGTGCTTTAGGTTGCAGCGAAATGAGAGGGAGGAAGGGCAAAAGGGATATCTATAATAATGTAGAGAATAAGACAGTCTTGGTACTGTAGAAGAGATTATGGTGCATGCTTGTTTATCAAAACTATTCTTAACTAAAGAAATATAAATTGAAGATGAATGAAGGCAGAGAGAAAAAAACACATTTGCTCAATATGAGATGTAGAACGCAGCTGTTGCTGGAAATTAGAACTACAAGGGGATGTTGAAAATATTCAACAGATCAAGTGATATCTGTAGTGCAAGGAAAATGGAGTTAATGTTACAAATCAATGACCAGAAAACTGGTCAGGAAACATAAACAGGAACGGGTACATTCAAAGGGAAGGCTGATAGGTTCAAAGCTTATCAAAGGTACAGGCATCAAAGGTTATGGGGGAAAGGCAGGAGAATAGGGTTGAGAAGGAAAATAAATCAGTCATGATCAAATGCTGGAGGCAACTCAATGAGCCAAATGGATTAATTCTGCTTCTATTTCTTATGGTGTTATGGTCTTCTGGTGGCTATCTGAGACTGCTAAATTCAATATTGAGTGGTAAGGATAAGAACACACGTTGATGGAGGATAAGATAGTGATATCATTATTGGTTTACTATCATCATATGTCCCAAGATACAATGTTTGCCTTGCATACTGTTCCTACAGATCAAATCATTACATTGAGCTAGAATAAGGTAAAACAATAACAAGGCTGAAAACAGCGTAAAACGACTGAAAGAGTGCAAAGCAACACGCAAAGAATGCTAGAGGAACCCAGCAGCTTAAGCAGCATCTGTGGAAATTAATAAACAGTTGATGTTTCAGACTGAGACCCTTCTTCAGCACTGGAATGGAAGGGGTAAGACACCAGAATATGAAGGTGGGGGGAATGAAAGGAGGCCTAGTTAGAAGGTAATAGGTGAAACCAGGTGGGTGTGAAAGGTAAAGCACTGGAGAAGAAGGAACCTGATAGGTCAGGAGAGTGGAGCATGGGAGAAACAGAAGAAGAAGTGATACTAGGGGGAGGTGATTGACAGGTGAGGAGAGGAGGTAAGAGGCCAAAGTGAGGAATAGAGGAAGAGTGAAAGTGGAGGAAAGAAAACATTACCAGAAGGAGAACTTGATGTTCAGATTGGACACAAAATATGAGGTGTTGCACTTCCACCCTGAGAATGACCTCATCATGGCAAAAGAGGAGGCCATGGACCAACATGTCGGAAAGGGAATGGGAAAAGGAATTAAAATAGTTGGCCACAGGAAATTCCGCTTTTGGTGGATGGAGCGGAGGTATTCAAAAAGCAAAAAGTCAGGTTCACCAATGTAGATTAGGACGCACTGGATACAACAGACGACCCCAACAGATCTGCAGGGGAACTGTTGCCTCACCTGGAAGGACAGTTTGAGGCCCTGAATGAAGGTGGGGAAGGAGGTGATTGGGCAGGTTTAGCATTTCTGTCACTTGCAAGGATACGTGCCAGGAGGGAGATTAGTCAGGAGGGGTGAATAGAGAAGGGAATGATAGAAGGAGTGATCTCTGTGGAAAGCAGAGAAGGTGGGTGGGGGGAGGATGGTGTCAAAGGTGTGTTAGGTGGCAGGATCCCATTGAAGACAGCAGTAAAGTGCAGTGCAGGTAAAAGATAGTGCAAGATCATAATGAGGTTAATTAATTAATTAATTAATTAATTAATGGCAATACAGCACGGACTAGATCTTTTTGGCCCTTCAAGCCATGCCAATCATCGGTTCTTCGATTTCAATCTGAGCTTAATCATGAGACAAATTACAATGACCAATTAACCTACCAACCTGTACGTCTTTAGGCTGTGGGAAGAAAATGGAGAATTTAGGAGAAACCAACGTGGATACAGGAGAACGTAGAAACTCCTTACAGGCAGCAGAAGGAAATTAACCTGGGTTGTCAATCTTGTAAAGCATTGTGCTAATCACTCTGCTCCCATGCCACCTGAGGGCAAGTGAGTCTTATTTTACAAGAGGTCCATTTAGCACTCTTATAACAATGGGATACAGTCTGTCCTTGAACCTGGTGTTATGTCCTTTCAGGCTTTTGTATCTTCTACTGGATGGAAGAAGGGTGAAGAGAAGCGGCCAAGGTGTGTAGACTCTTATGCTGGCTGCTTTACTGAGGCAGTGAGGAGTATATGCCAAGTCCATGGAGGGGAGACTGGTTCCTGTGATGTGCTGAGCTGTGTCTCCAAATCTCTGTATTTTCTTATGGAAATGCACAGAGCAGCTACTGTATGAGACCATCATGCATCCAGGCAGGTTTTCTATAATGCATCATTAAGGCAGTGCATTGATAACACTGATGGTGCTGTTCTTCGAGATACTTTTCCAAGCAGGACATTGTTTGGGACGTGTACCTTCTTAGGTATTGTACAATCATTACTGGGTCCTTGTTGTTATTTTAATGATGTGCTTACAGCAGAAACTATGAAGAACGTTTCAGTACCGTGCCTATTGATTGAACTGTGTTGATGACAGTCATCGCTCGATTTGAAGTTTCCATTAGTTTTCAGTGCTCAGTGGATTCTGGCAAAGAAATCAACCCTGCACACAATGGATTGAGATTAACATTCTCTGTTATATCTATTGTAATTGACTTTTGTACGAGGACAGCGCGGTGACAGAGTGGTCAATGTAATGATTTGATCAATGATTGGGGCTTGTTTCCTGTCACTGTTTGTAAGGAGTTTGTATGTTTTCCACATGATCACATAGGTTTCCTCAAGGTGCTCAGGTTTCCTCCCTCATTCCGAGTGATGTACAAGTTAGGGTTAGTAAGTTGTGGGCTATTTTGATGCTGGAAGCATGGTAATACTTGTGGGCTGCTTAAGCACATCCTCGGTCTGTGTTGGTCATTGATGCAAATGACGCATCTCACGGTAGGTTTCAATATTTCAATGTAAATGTTACAAATGAAGCTAATCTTTTTATCTCTGTAATAGGTTTGTGCTGTGAGCATCCCATCGTCATCACGTTACGGACTACAGAAGAAGGGAGACACAGGAGACTAGACGCTGAAAATCTGGATCAACACACAAAAGATCTGAACAAAAGGGCATCATCTGTAATCTGCCAAAAGGTTTCAGTCCAAAACGTCGACTGTACTTTTCTCCGTAGATGCTGCCTGGCCCGCTGAGTTCCTCCAGCATCTTCTGTGTGTTGCTCGGATTTCCAGCCTCTGCAGATTTTCTCTTGTTTGTCATCTGTAATCTGTTGTGTCCCACCTCTAAAGTAGTCCCGACTCAAAATGGCCCGACTGTTCATTTCACATGCCCCTTGAGTTTCTTCAGCTCCTTTTGTGTGTTGATCTAAAACAGGAAAAGACCTTTCAGCCCATCAAGACTCTACAGACTATTAATCACTCAAAAGTTCAAAGGTCAAGTTTAATATCAAAGAAATGTATACAATATACGTCCTGAAATGCTTTTTCTTCGGAAAACATCCACGAAAACAGAGAAGTGCCCCAGAGAATGAATGACAATTAAATGTGAGAAGTCATTCCCCAGCTCCCCCCTCCTGCGTGCAAGTGGCAGCAAGCAATGATCCCCCCTCCCCCACCAGCAAAAATAAACGCGCATCGGTATTATCACCGAGCTCAAGCGTGTGCTAAGTGATAGCAAAGACACAGACCAAAGTTACCACAAAAGCTTTGCATTTCATCCGAAATTTGACAACCTACAGATTCTCTCTCTCCCTGGCAAGGGAGAGGGATGTGTCCCCCCTTTTCACAGTGAGCAGGCGACATAACAACAACCTGCAGATTACAATGTCAAAAGTCTGTTTTGTCACTTTTTTTGAGCTCTGTGTCGAAGATCACAAAGACCTCGGGTCTGCGGGCCCACAGCGAAAGATTTTCCGGCCTCCCCGATGACACACGAGTCTTCAGCTGTGTCACCGACCCTCGATCCGCCCGTCTCCAGAGCCCTGAGACCTTAGACTTCCGAACACGATCCAGATTCTCAGACCAAACCCTTGGCATGTCGAATAGCGGCCACTCATGGAACCCGGAGAACGGGTTCTATTCCCGCAAAGAACTGAAGCCTGCGTGTAACTCCAGGTTCGGGTCTTCAAAAGAACCCTGAAAGGAAAAAAATAAAGATATTAAAGGTAGAAATAGAGCTTGTTTTCGAAGATGCAAGGAAAGGAGTCGCCACGAGGCGCCATCATCCCTCCTAAGCTCTGCCTACTCATTACACAAATCTTACATTGATTTCATTTATTTTTATTCCCCACGCAATCTTTCATGACATTTAAGAAACATTTGGACAATCACCAAAACATAGTTGGCTAAAGACCAAGTTCTGGTAAGTAGGATTAGTGTCACTGAGTACTCAATGGCTAGCAGAAACATGCTGGGCCAAAGTGCCTATTCTACATTGTATCACCCTATAATATAACGCAAAGCAGGATTTTGCATTACTCCTACTTTGGTGTTGATTTTTTTAGACTCCCTACTGTTTGCCCATAGATCCTACCATTCAATAGAGACAATTTACAGTGGACAATTAACTTATAGGCCAGCAATCTCTGAGATGTGAGCGAAAACCCTCTGGAAGGAAATCCACAGGAGACAGTACACAAACACGAGAAAACATAAAGCAACACACACAGAAAATGCTGGAAGAAATCAGCAGGCCAGGCAGCATCCATGGAAAAAAAAAGTAAACAATTGATGTTTCGGGCCGCGACTGTTCATCAGGATTGGAAAAAGAGATGAGGAGTCAGAGCAAGAAGGTGAGGGGAGGGGAGGAAGAAGCATAAGGTGGTAGGTGATAGGTGAAACTGAGAGCGGGAGGGGTGAAGTAAAGAGCTGGGAAGTTGAGTGGTGGAAGAGATAAAGGGCTGGAGAAGGGGGAATCTGATAGGAGAGGGTAGCAGACCATTGAAGAAAGGGAAAGTGGAGGAACAGCAGAGGGAGGTGATGGGCAGGTAAGGAGATAAGGGGAGAGAGGGAAATGGGAATGGGGAATATTGAAGGAGGGGGGCAATAATTGGAAGGTAGAGAAATTAGATTTCTCTAACTTCCAGTAATTGTCACCACTCTCCTATCACCTATTACTTTGTCCTTCTTCCTCCCCTCCCCCCACCTTCTTACTCTGACTTCTCTTATTTTTTCCCAATCCTGATGAAGGGTCTCGGCCCGAAACACTGACTGTTTACCTTTTTGCATCGATGCTGCCTGGCCTGTTGATTTCCTGCAGCATTTTGTGTGTGTGTTGCCAGGAGACAGTGTAGCCCTCTCCCATTGTGCTGATTTTGATTTTATTTCCTGGAACACTAATACCCCATTCTTGAGTCTTATTAACTTGCCATTCAATCACACATAGCTTGACCACCCACTACTAAATCTAGCCCCACTAGCAAACAATTATTTCCCTCATTAAAGATAAATCCTCCCAATACAAAAGCTTCATCCAAGGATAAGGCAATTCTATCTTCTTACCACAATGTCACAGTTCCCTCTTCTCTCTTCTACCCTCTTGGAGAAGATACAGGAGCTCGAAAGCAGTGGCACGTGAACCTAGTGGTTAACGTGTCGCTATTACAGCTCCAGCAACCTGCTTTCACTCGTGCCTCTGCCTGTAAAGAGTTTGTACACTCTCCCGGTGACCAGGTGGGTCTCCTCCGAATGCCCCTGTTTTCTCCCACATTCATCAGAAGTACAGATTAGTAGGTTAATTTGTCCCATGGCGTGATTGGGCAGTGGGGGCTCATTCGGCCTGTTACCATGCAGTAACTCTAAAGAAAAATAGAAAGTCTGAACGACAGACTGAAGAGAAGCTTCATCTCCACTGCCAATCAGACTTCACCTCTACTTGCTGGTGTTGCTGCCACATTCTCAAACTCACGATTCTACCCCTTCTGCTGCTGTCAATGCTATTGTTGCACTACCTCAGTGTGCACGCACGGGCATATTTATTTGCACCGGTCTGTTCTGCTGCTGTCATCGCTGTACTTACTGTTGTATTTATTATTGCCACGGTTACTGTTTACACTGACAGCTTCACACGAGTGAATAAATTCATTGTACCCTGGTGTACATGACAATAAACTGATCTGGACCTAAACATTTTCAACCAAAACTTTGTTCCTTAAGGCTGATTTATACTTCTGCATATTAGCTTACGCCGTAGCCTACGCAAGAGGCCTACGCCGTTGTGAGCATTGATACTTGTGCGTTGGTGTGTCTGCGTTGCTCTGCAATTCGCCGCCAAAACGCTAGTTGGCGGTGGGTTTCTATGCCACTGTGTTGAGTTTCTTCGTGTTGAAACTCAACACGAAGAAACTCAAACTTTAAACAATAGCGTCTGAAACTGAAGGAGAGTGAATTTTCTGTGCTTGTCCGGCCACTGAGAGACATGGACGAGGAAATGCATTTCAAATATTTTCAGATGTCGGCAAGTAGATTTGACGATTTGGTTCATCGTCTCCAACCATTTCTTTTGCATCAGTGTACACACAGGATACTCAGAGACTGGCAATCACCATTCGAGTTTTAGCTTCAGGTGGAAGTCAACAGGCTGTAGCAGCTAGCTACAAACTGATGTCAAGCATAGGGTCCTCCATAATTTTGGAAGCCTGTAAAGTTTTATGGAAAGCATTGCAGCCAGAGTTCCTTCCCTGCCCTTCAGTCGCCCAATGGGAAGCTGTTGCATTGTAGGAAAAAATGCGATGCTACCAAGTGGACCAATCACAGTTGTTGCAGTCTGCGTTGCCGCAACACAGTTACATTTTTGGGAGGTGCGCGTCAAGCTACAGTGTAGGGTACGGCGTAGGGTATGTGGCTACGCTGTACCTATGGTGTAAATTTGACGCAGATGTATAAATTGACCTTTATACCTGATATATATCCATTACGGTATTGGGGGTAAGGTATTGGTGTGGGTGGAGAATTGGTTAGCAGACAGGAAGCAAAGAGTGGGAATAAACGGGACCTTTTCAGAATGGCAGGCGGTGACTAGTGGGGTACCGCAAGGCTCAGTGCTGGGACCCCAGTTGTTTACAATATATATTAATGACTTGGATGAGGGAATTAAATGCAGCATCTCCAAGTTTGCGGATGACACGAAGCTGGGTGGCAGTGTTAGCAGTGAGGAGGATGCTAAGAGGATGCAGGGTGACTTGGATAGGTTGGGTGAGTGGGCAAACTCATGGCAGATGCAATTTAATGTGGATAAATGTGAAGTTATCCACTTTGGTGGCAAAAATAGGAAAACAGATTATTATCTGAATGGTGGCCGATTAGGAAAAGGGGAGGTGCAACGAGCCCTGGGTGTCATTATACACCAGTCATTGAAAGTGGGCATGCAGGTACAGCAGGCGGTGAAAAAGGCGAACGGTATGCTGGCATTTATAGCGAGAGGATTCGAGTACAGGAGCAGGGAGGTACTACTGCAGTTGTACAAGGCCTTGGTGAGACCACACCTGGAGTATTGTGTGCAGTTTTGGTCCCCTAATCTGAGGAAAGACATCTTTGCCATAGAGGGAGTACAAAGAAGGTTCACCAGATTGATTCCTGGGATGGCAGGTCTTTCATATGAAGAAAGACTGGATGAACTGGGCTTGTACTCGTTGGAATTTAGAAGATTGAGGGGGGATCTGATTGAAACGTATAAGATCCTAAAGGGATTGGACAGGCTAGATGCAGGAAGATTGTTCCCGATGTTGGGGAGGTCTAGAACGAGGGGTCACAGTTTGAGGATAGAGGGGAAGCCTTTTAGGACCGAGGTTAGGAAAAACTTCTTCACACAGAGAGTGGTGAATCTGTGGAATTCTCTGCCACAGCAAACTGTTGAGGCCAGTTCATTAGCTATGTTTAAAAGGAAGTTAGATATGGCCCTTGTGGCTACAGGGGTCAGGGGGTATGGAGGGAAGGCTGGGTTCTGAGTTGGATGATCAGCCATGATCATAATAAATGGCGGTGCAGGCTCGAAGGGCCGAATGGCCTACTCCTGCACCTATTTTCTATGTTTCTATGTTTCTATTAACCCCACCCACCCCCTCAGCATTTTCCTTAAGTTTCAGTGAGATGAGCTTTGTCCACTTCCAGCTTTGTGGATTCACATGAATTACTGGTGGTACAGGAACTTTTTCTGACTTCACTACAGATCCTGCAGATCCAGAAAAAAATTACATATTTGTTATCTTTTAATTATCTTTTAATTACTTACTTGATATTTATTTATTTTGTTTATTTACTTATTTATTTAGAAATACAGCCTTAACAGGTCCTTCCTGCCCAACAAGCCCATGTTGCCTAATTATACCCAGGCATCCGGTCAACCACTAACCCGTATACCTTTGGAATGTGGAAGGAAACCCGATCACCTTTAGGAAACAAACGCGATAATGCGGAAGAATGTGTAAACTCCTTACAGATAGCATCAGGAATTGAACTCAGGTTGCCCGAGCTGTAATAGTGTTACGCTAACTGCTATACTATCAACAATGTTCAGCATTTTCTGTTTTTATTTCCTGCCTCCAATTTTCATTCAAATTTTTCAATGGCACCAAGACCTCCCCGTTCCCCTTCAATATTACCATTCACCCACTTCAGAAAAAGAAGTCCACCTTCAATCCAATTCTGCCACGCTTCAAAATCATTTGACTTAGTATCCACTCTATGGCCATCCCCTCAGTTATATTCACACAGACTCAAAACTTTAAAAACTACTTCAGTGCCAGTCAACAAAAATTCTAAGCAAAGTAGTCAGCTGCATCTCCCATATGAACCCCAACCTTCTCTGCAGAGAATATCACATTACAATTATCCATACCTTTAAGATGAGGTGTCACTAGATACATCTAGATTTTTGCTGTCCCACAGAGGGTACACATCGCTGTCTGGTAGGCAAGACGACATTCCCTATGTGTCATTCCAATGAGAATAGACAGTGATAGCAAATGAAGTGGAAAGTACACATCAAAATCTAAAATAAAAACAGAAAGTACTGGAAACATTCAGGAAGGCAGGTCACACCTGGGAGGAGAAATAGAGCTAATCTTTCAGTTTCAAAACTCTTCATCAGATCAGTTCTGCCTGCCCTACTGAAAAATTCAAGAAGTAATGTTTTTAATTCCAGAATTCAATTTTTATTCACATTTTTAATTGCTACCTACCCCCTCCCTTTCAAGTTTTTGCTTTAAAATGTTAACCTGGTTCCTCTTCACAGCGATGCGACCTGACCTGCTGAGGATTTGCCAAGTACTTTATACTTCTATAATTAGCATTTTTTTTTAATTTCCTAACCTGCTGAGTATTAGAAGTACTTTATACTTCCAGAATTAGCATTTCTTTTATTTCCATTTTCTTAGATCTGAATTTGCTTGCTTTGGCTTTAAGATTAAGTGTTTAGAAATGCATGCATTTTGTTTGGTATCTCAAGTCTTTGTAAAGATCAAACAATCCTTGGCATAAGTTGAGAAAACTCTGATCATCCATAAAGGAAGGTTTCTATTTCTCTGTTCCTGAGTCAAATCATGCTTCCTTCTCACCATTACCACCCGGTAGGAGGTACAGAAGCTTTTGGTCCCATGCCACCTGGTTCAGAAGCAGTTATAACCATCAGAGTTCTGAACTGACTTCGATAACTTCATTCACACTACTCTGAATTAAGCCTACAGCCTACAGAATCACTTAAGGATTCATGCTCTCAGTATTATGTTTATTATTTGAACAATTTGTCTTCTTTTGCATATCACAAACAAGAGATCCCGCCGAAGGGTTTCAGCCTGAAATGTCATCCGTACATTTTTCTGTTGATGCTGCCTGGCCTGCTGAGTTCCTCCAGCATTTTGTGTGTGTTGCTTTATTTTGCATATTGGTTGTTTGCCAGCCTTTATGTATAGCTTCTTTTCATAAATTCTATTGTATTTCTCTATTTTCAAATGGTTCAGATTAATATAAGAGAATATATATAACATACAACTTGAAGTTCATACTCTTCACAGAGACATCCATGAAACAAGAAAGCCCAAAGAATGAATGATAGTAAATGCCTGCAAGAAAATGAATATCAAGGTAGTATATGATAACAATAATGTACTTTGATAATAAATTTAACTTTGTACTTTCTAGTACTTAATCTCTATTGTTCTTATCTTGATGGTTTAGCTGACATGATCAGGTAAAACTTGGTTAGTTATCATGTAAAGCCAGTTCAATGCTGCTGAGAAGATACAAGGTAAAATGCATGTAACCAAGTAATATATGTCTCAATATCATGCAGCTGTTAAAATTGCATTCACTTAAGCATTGAAATTATAATGTTGAAGGTGGCCTATTTTAGATGAAATGCTAAAACAAATTTCTTTCTATTTTATCATGCAGATGTAAAATGTTCAAAGAAACTGCTCATAGCAAAGCAGAGATTTTCATCAGGGTAATTGGATTGAATATGCACATTTTCCCTGTGACTGCATGTGTTAAACCCCTCCTTTCCACCACCTCACCCCCAACTGAGCTGGCGTCCCTTCATATCCCAAAGATGTATTTGGCCTTTGTAAATTGCCTCCTATAATTGAGATTTAGATGCACTTATTTATCACATACAGCATAAAACATTACAGCACAGAGCAGGTCCTCGGTCCATATTATTGTGCCATTCCTGATACCGAATTAGCTTTTTTTATTCAGAGGGTGGTAGGTGCATGGAACGTAATGCCAGGGGTGGTAGTAGAGATAGATATATTAGCGACATTTAAGGGATATTACAACTATGATAAAGAAGAAGAGGGAGTTGTATGAAATGTATAGGAAGCAGGGAGTAAATAAGGTGCTTGAGGAGTATAAGAAGTGCAAGAAAATACTTAAGAAAGAAATCAGGAGGGCTAAAAGATGACATGAGGTTGCCTTGGCAGTCAAAGTGAAGGATAATCCAAAGAGCTTTTACAGGTATATTAAGAACAAAAGGATTGTAAGGGATAAAATTGGTCCTCCTGAAGATTACAGTGGTCGGCTATGTGCGGAACCAAAGGAAATGGGGGAGAACTTAAATAGGTTTTTTGCATCTGTATTTACTAAGGCAACTGGCATGAAGTCTATGGAATTAAGGGAAACAAGTAGTGAGATCATGGAAACTGTACAGATCAAAAAGAAGGAGGTCCTTGCTGTCTTGAGGAAAATTAAAGTGGATAAATCCCCGGGACCTGACAGGGTGTTCCCTCGGACCTTGAAGGAGACTAATGTTGAAATTGCAGGGGCCCTGGCAGAAATATTTAAAATGTCGCTGTCTACAGGTGAGGTACCGGAGGATTGGAGAGGGGCTCATGTTGTTCCGTTGTTTAAAAAAGGATCGAAAAGTAATCCGGAAAATTATAGGCCAGTAAATTTAACGTCGGTAGTAGGTAAGTTATTGGAGGGAGTACTAAGAGACAGAATCTACAAACATTTGGATAGACAGGGACTTATTAGGGAAAGTCAACATGGCTTTGTGCGTGGTAGGTCATGTTTGACCAATCTATTGGAGTTTTTCGAGGAGGTTACCAGGAAAGTGGATGAAGGGAAGGCAGTGGATATTGCCTACATGGATTTATCTGGGAATACAGATACAAAATTCCCCAAAAGTGGCATCACAGGTAGATAGGGTCGTAAAGAGAGCTTTTGGTACATTGGCCTTTATTAATCGAAGTATTGAGTATAAGAGCTGGAATGTTATGATGAGGTTGTATAAGGCATTGGTGAGGCCGAATCTGGAGTATTGTGTTCAGTTTTGGTCACCAAATTACAGGAAGGATATAAATAAGGGTTGAAAGAGTGCAGAGAAGGTTTACAAGGATGTTGCCAGGACTTGAGAAACTCAGTTACAGAGAAAGGTTGAATAGGTTAGGACTTTATTCCCTGGAGCGTAGAAGAATGAGGGGAGATTTGACAGAGGTATATAAAATTATGATGGGTATAGATAGAGTAAATGCAAGCAGGCTTTTTCCACTGAGGCAAGGGGAGAAAAAAACCAGAGGACATGGGTTAAGGGTGAGGGGGGAAAAGTTTAAAGGAAACATTAGTGGGGGCTTCTTCACACAGAGAGTGGTGGGAGTATGGAATGAACTGCCAGACGAGGTGGTAAATGCGGGTTCTTTTTTAACATTTAAGAATAAATTGGACAGATACATGGATGGGAGGTGTATGGAGGGATATGGTCCATGTGCAGGTCAGTGGGACTAGGCAGAAAATGTTTTGGCACAGTCAAGAAGGGCCAAAAGGCCTGTTTCTGTGCTGTAGTTTCTATGGTTTCTATAAGCACATAGATGGCAGAAAAATGGAGGGGTATGTAGGAAGGAAAGTTTAGATTGATCTTAGTAAAAAGCTTCACACAAAATCATGGTTCGAAGGGCTTGTATTGTGCTATACTGTTCCATGGTCTATATTCCAGTTAGAGCTACTACATAGTAACAAGCCCTTTTGCCCCAACAAGCCTATGTACCCAATTATACCCATGTGACTAATTAACCTACTAATCCACACATCTTTGGAATGTGGGAGGAAATGAAAGTAAATTCCAGTTAAAAGTAAGGACAGTAAGGGTGGGGAGAACAAGCCTCGGATAACGAAGGAAATAAAAGAAGGCATCAAACTAAACGCTCATGCGTACAAGGTCGCCAAGAGTAGTGGGAAACTGGAAGATTAGGAAGACTTTAAAAAGCAGCAAAGAACCACAGAGTGAGCAATAAAGAAAGGAAAGCTAGATTATGAAAATAAACTAGCACAAAATATCAAAATGGATAGTAAAAGTTTTCATAATTATATAAAGTGGAAAAGGTTGGCTAAAATAAACGTAGGTCCCTGGAGGATGAGAAGGGGGAATTGATATTGGGTGCTGGGGAAATGGCTGAGGCTTTGAATGACTATTTTCTGTCAGTCCTCATGGTGAAGGACACAATTAACATGCCAAAGAGAGATATTATGGATGCGATGGGAGGGGAGGACCTCGATACAATAGCTTTCACTAAAGAGATAGTGCTGAGCAAACGTGTGGGCCTGAAGACAGATAAGTCCCTGGTCCTGCTGGAGTGCATCCTAGGATACTGAAAGAAATGGCAGAAGTTATAGTGCAGGCTTTGGTGATAATTTACCGAAATTCTCTGGACTCTGAGCAGGTCCCGGCGGATTGGAAGATGGCAAATGTCACACTACTGTTCAGGAAAAGATGTAGGCAAAAGGCAAGTAACTATTGGCCAGTTAGTTTAACATCTGCAGTTGGGAAAATACTTGAAACTATCATTAAGGTAGAAAAAGCAATGCATCTGGAAAGAGATGGATCCATCAGGCAGATGCAGCATGGATTCAGCAAAGGCAGGACCTGTTTGACAAACTTACTGGAATTCTCTGAGGATGTGATGAGCACAGTGGATAGAGCGAAACAGATGGATGTTATTTACTTGGATTTCCAGAAGGCATAAAAGACATACCCATCAGATAAGGATGCATAGAGTTGAGGGTGATGTATTAGCATGGATAGAAGATTGGTTCACTAATAGAAAGCAGAGAGTTGGGATACACAGGTGTTACTCTGGCTGGCAATCTGTGGCAAGCAGTGTGCTGCAGGGGTCGGTGCTGGGCCCGCATCTGTTCATGATATACTTCAAAGAGGGGACTGAGTATAGTGTATCTAAGTTTGCTGATGATTCTAAATTGAGGGAAAAAGCAAGTTGTGCAGAAGATATGGAGAGTCTGCAAAGAGATATAGATAGGTTAAGTGAGTGGGCAAGGGTCTGGCAGATGGAATACAGTGTTGGTAAATGCAAGGTCATCCACTTTGGAAGGAAAAATGTAAGATCAGATTATTATTTCAATGGTAAAAAAATTGCAGCATGCTGCTGTGTAGGGGGACTTGGGAGTGCTCGTGCGTGAATCACAAAAGGTTGGTTTCAAGTACAGCAGGCTATGAAGAAGACAAGTGGGATGTTGTCCTTCATTGCTAGAGGGATTGAATTTAAGAGCAGGGAGGTTATACTACAACTGTACAGGGTACTGGTGAGACTGCACCTGGAGTGTTGTGTGCAGTTCTGGTCTCCTTACTTGAGAAAGGATATTCTGGCTTTGGAGGTGGTGCGGAAGAGGTTCACCAGGTAGATTCCAGAGGTGAGGGAGTTAGACTATGAGGAGAGGTTGAGTTGCCTGGGACTGTACTCACTGGAATTCAGAAGAATGAGAGAAGATCCTATAGAAACATATAAAATTATGAAAGGGATAAATAAGATAGAAGTAAGAAAGTTGTTTCCACTGTTAGGTGAGATTAGAACTAAGGGACATAGCCTCAGGATTCAGGGGAGTAGATTTAGGAGAGAGATGAAAAGGAATTGCTTTTCCCAGAGAGTGCTGAATCCGTGGAATTCTCTGACCAATGAAGCAGTAGAGACTAACTCAATAAATATACTTAAGACAAGGTTGGATAGATTTTTGCATAGTAGGGGAATTAAGGGTTATGTGGAAAAGGCAGGAAGGTGGAGAGGAGTCCATGGCCAGATCAGTCATGATCTTATTGAATGGCGGAGCAGGCTCGACAGGCCCGATGGCCGACTCCTGCTCCTATTTCTTATGTTCTCATGTTCTAAACTGGAGCACCCACAGGAAACCCACGTTGGAGTGAACATCCAAACCCTTTACAGACAGTGTTGGAATTGAACCTGGGTTGCTGATGCTGTAGTAGTGTAGTAGACTTCTACCCGACTGCTCTGCCTCACTCCCCTATGTTACATTTTCTATGTTCAATGTTCTAGTTTCTATGTTCTATGTACATAACAGCAGTTCCCTCCATGAGCAGGCAACAGAGGTATTCGTTGGACAATCTTTGGGTCTACAAAGGAAAAATGCAAATCCTTACAGGTTAATGATTCTGATTCAGATTCTGATCCATTTATTTACCACATAGCGTATTGAACATTACAGCACAGTACAGGCCCTACAGCCCACAATGTTGTGCCATCCTTTCACCTACTCCAAGATCAATCTAACCCTTTCCTCTTACATCACTCTCCATTTTACTTTCATCCAAAACTAAGTGTAGCGGCCAGTTATAACAAATCGATTGCCACTGCTGATGACCCCCACAGATTGTTATCCTTGCATGTATACACCCTCCAACCAATCCAGTAAACTGAAGAACTGTATTTGATCCCTTACAATCATCTAGCAATACATAAAATCTTGAAGTGATGTAACTAAGCCTAATTAAGTGAGACTAAATAAACTCAAGTGGTCAACAAAAGATATGACATCCATTGGTCCTCAGTTCCAAACTGCCAGAAACAAAGCATGACTGTGTAACCCTTTGCTTTTACCATGGCCCTACTCATGTGACTAGTTACCATAATAAAACTAATATAGAACACAGAATGCAATGCAGATAAAAAACAAATTCATGGCTCCCACACTTTTAAATATCCCTGATGTATCTGTCTTTACCACCACTTATCATACTTTGTAGAAAACAAACTACCTCTGATATTAGCCCTATGCATTTAGCTGTAATACGGTTGTGCTAATTGATACACTACTGTGGGATCCTATTGGTCGATACATCAAATATAGCTTTATGAACAGTCTGCTAAAAACCAGTAGGGTAACTTACTCTATTTTCCTTTTACTCATTCTTTTTCTTAAGATCTGTGGTCTCTTTACTAGGTACACCTGCAATCCTGCTCATTAATTTATAAACCAAATCAGCCAATCATATGGCAGCAATTCAATGCATAAAAGCATGCAGACATGGTCAGGAGGTTCAGTTGTTGCCAGATAAAACATTAGAATGTGGAAGAAATATGATCTAATTGTCTTTGACTATGGAATAATAGTTGGTGCTAGATAGAGTAGTTTCAAACTGCTGATCTTCAGGGATTTTCACACACAGGTCTCTAGAGTTTACAGAGAATAGTGCAAAAAACAATACAACATCCCATGAGAGGCAGTACTGTGGGTGAAAGTGCCTTGTTAATGGGAGAGGTCAGAGAAGAATGACCAGACTTATTCAAGCTGACAGGAAGGTGACAGTAACTCAAGTAAACACACGTTACAACAGTGGCAGGCAGAAGAAGATCTCTGATTGCACGTGTCGAACCTTGAAGTGGATGGGTTACAGCAGCAGGAGACCATGACCATGGACTCAGTGGCCACTTTATCTAGTTCAGGAGGTACTTAATAAAGTGGCCACTGAGTGTGTATTCAGAGGAAGATTATGCAGTTTGGCAATGAGGAAAAGAAACAAATGTTGGAGCGTTTTCCACAGTATACTGGATTAGAGCATGGATTCAGCAAAAGTCAACACTGATTTGTGGATGAATACCAAGATAGGTAATTACAGGTAAAACAAACCAACTGCTTTTGGTTTCCTTCTCTACTAAGCTCACAAAGGCACGTTTTGCAAAAAAAAAGCAAACTAAATTTGGTCAGCAAGATTAAGGTGATATCTGGAGAAAGGTTTTCTTCAGCAGATGAAGTATGACCTGCAAAGAGAAGATAAATAAAACTGTACCGTATATGGAACGAACAACCTTGATGGGTTGAACACCTTGCATTGTTCGGTTTTTCTTTTGAATCTCAGACGTCTTTTTGGAACGTGTTTATCATCAAGACATATGGAGTGCCCTTAGTATGAAGAAAAGATAAATGACCTGGTTGGGAACAATGGTTTAAAAAAAGAATCATCCCTAAGGGGCTCCTTTCAGATATAAAAGCAGTTAATAAAAAAAGAACGGATGTTGACGTGCCTTGGGATGGTTTCCCTTTGGCAAAAAAATGGTATTTTATAAATAATTATTCTAAGCTACACCTTGACAATTTGTAGCAGCTCAATCAGTATAATGGAAGGATGGGTTCAAAATATCATAATCAGAGTCAGGCTTAATGTCACGGATGTATGTTGTGAAATTTGTTGTTTTGCAGCAGCAGTACAGTGCAATACGTAATAGCAAACTATAAATTACAGTAAGAAATACAAATAAAGAGCAAAAATAGTGAAAAAGTGTTCATAAGCTTGTTCATTGTCCATTCAGAAATCTGATGATGGAAGAGAAGAAGCTGTTCCTAAAACCATAGAAAACCATAGAAAACCATAGAAACCATAGAGAAACTACAGCACAGAAACAGGCCTTTTGGCCCTTCTTGGCTGTGCCGAACCATTTTCTGCCTAGTCCCACTGACCTGCACATGGACCATATCCCTCAAAACATTGAGTGTTGTGTCTTCAGACTTCTGTACCTCCTCCCTGATGGTAGCAATGAGACAAAGGCATGACCTGGATCATGGGGTCCTTAATGATGGATGCCATTTTTTTTTGGCATTGCCTTTGAGGATACCCTCGATGCTGGGGAGGCGAGGGTCCATGAAGGAGCTGGCTGAGTTTTCAACCCTCTGCAGCTTTTTCCAGTCCTGTACATTGGCAACTCCATGCCAGATGGTGTTGCAACCAGTAAGAATGCATCATTCTATCATGCATTGCTTCATTAGAACAAATGTTCTTAATATTATTACACATTTGTAATTGCTTTTTTAATTTCAGAGGCAGTTGTCACAGACAAAGACATCATTAATTGCCTGTCTCCAGTGAGTCATTTCTAGAGGGGATTTAAGGAATATTTTGTTTTCACACAATAGATTATTGCAATCATGAAAATATTACTTGAGAAAGTAGTAGAGGCAGGTAATTACACAACAATTAAGAAGAATTTGGAGGAGCATTTGAATTCCCCAGGCATTGTAAGCTATGGACCACAAGCTGTTTAATGGGTTTAGTATAAGTAGGAGTTGGTGGCCAGCATGCCCATGATGGACCTGTTGGATTAGGGTGTGTTTTTTTTGTAGTTTAACTTTCCTATGTTTGCTTGTGTTGTTATATAATCATTTCCATACATGCAATTTTTCAGTGCATTTTCCAGTAATTGTGGTACAGTTGTGTCCGTATTTTTCTAGAATTTCTTAGCTTTTCTCTAGCAGCTGTCATACAAAAGACTGCATGTATTCACCTTATCTATAACCTTCATACTTCCATACATCTCAACCCTTTGTTCTTTATGTCCCAAGGAATAAATTCCTAGCCTGCCCATCCTCGAGCTACAATTCAGGCCTCGAGTCCTGGTAGCACTCTTGTATACCTCCCCTACACTCTTTCCAGTTTAATGACCTCTTTCCTAGAACAGGACAAACAAAATAGTGCTCAATATTCTGAGTGTGGTCTCACCAATATTCCGTCCAACTGCAACATAATGTGCCGACAGTTATACCCAGTGCCCTGACTGATTAAGGCCAGTGTACCAAATGCCTTGTGCACCACGCCATCTAACTCTGAGGCCACTTCCAGTGAACTACAGTATGCTCTTGTACTCCAAAGTCTCTCTGTTTCACAACTCTCCTCAAGATCTGACCATTCGTTTTTTAGGTCTTACCGAGGTTTGACTTCCCAAAAATCAAAGATCAACGATCTGATTTGGGTGGCCAAAGTGACAGTTACAGTGTCTTTCATGTTTCATCTGTAAAACTCGTAAAACTCATTGATCGTGTGGATAGTCAGAGGCTTTTTCCCAGGGCTGAAATGGTTGCCACATATAGCCGATCTACTTTCCCTTTCAATTCCATTCCCGCCTTTTTTCCCATAATAATTGATGTCTTTATTAATCAAGAACCTATCAACCTCTGGTTTAAATATACCCAATGACTTCCCCGAACAGATCCTCTGATATGGTAAGCAATTTAAAGTTACTGACCCTCTCTGTCTCCTATCCCCTAATGAGGACTGTCTCATGGACTTCTGGCTTCTTCCTGCACGAGGGAGGGAGACAAAAGAAGCTTGTTGTTAATTGGTAATTGTTTTATTATTGTCTCATGATAATGTGAAACTCTTTTGTTTGCATGCCATCCAAACAAATCATGCCACACGTGTATATTGAGGTAGTACAAAAGAAAAATGATAACATTTGTTAAGCTGTAGTAAGGGTGAGGAGTGTAAAAAAAATCACTGGTATGGTAAGGCTTTGGTGTTCAAGGTATAACTGTATAACTGTAAACACCACTGTCTGGTCAATGATTGAAAGGAAGCAGTTCGAGAGTGAGAACATAGACAATGTGAGACATGTGAAACGTAAAGACATGCCTGGCAGGTCAGGCCTGGCTTGTCCCCCAGAGGAATTTTAAAAAAATTGGGGGGGGGGGAACTATAAATAAGCTGAGACAGGTGCAGGCTACTTACCTGGATATCTAATACAGACTAAAGCATTACGTGAAGTTGTAGAATTCAGAAGTTGTCCAGAAGCTTGCAACTGTGCCACGGACACCTGTGGAGCGTAAGACATTAAGATGTTGGAAAAGATTTGTAGCTTGGGTTGAGGATGTTGTTGCTGAGTAGCTCGCCGAGCTGGCTTGTTAGCTTGCAGACGTTCCGTTACCCAGCTCGGTAACATCATATGAATGGCATGTTGGTAATTGTTCGTCTTTTATGTGTCCTGTGATTAGTCCGTCTGTGATTAGCCCTTTATCCATACACACACACAAACGGACTAATCGCAGGACACATAAAAGACAAACAATTACCAACATGTCATTGGAAGTTGCACTGATGATGTTGCCTAGCTGAGTAATGAAATGTCTACAAGCTAATGAGCCAGCTCGGCGAGCTACTCAACAACAACAGGCCAAGGCGTTGGCTATCTTTAAGGCTGATAGGTTCTTTATTAGTAAGGGTGTCAAAAGTTATGGGGAGAAGACAGGAGAATAGAGTTGAGAGGGAAAATAAATCAGCCATGATCGAGTGACCTAATTCTACTCCTATGTCTTTTGGTTTATAGACTTATAGGCTTACCCAGATTGAACTTGAAGTTATGTTTCTCAAACTTGTGCTATTCTTTGTAACAGTTTAAACTTCCAATATAGAATTTCCGTGAGTGACCTTCCACTGGGGTCCTCCTTGTGGGAGACCAGCTTTGATTCATTGTTTGATCTAGTGACATCTTGAAGAGGATTATAAATTTGGTCCATCCCCCAAGGAAACATACATTATAAGCTCATAACCTTCTTTTCCTTTGTGCACATGTCAGTTTGTTCTGCAACTCATTTTGGAGGCAGAGTAAACCAGCTTTGTGGATCAAAGCAAAATATCTTGAAGAAGAAAAGGAAGTTTTCTTTGGTGTACAGAATGGCTGTGAGCTCCATAATGTGTTGAATTCTGAAGTGTGATGTAAGATATGAAAGGAATGTGATGAATCCTGAATTCGGCTATCACAATGACATTCTGATATTTCAAGCTTGCAGTAGAACTGTTTGCGATTTCCTCATTAACAGAGAAACCGTATATAAAAAAAAGACCTTCCGTCAGATTGTAAACCTCCTAAAGACAGCTTCAGAAGGTCTATGACTCTCCACCTCTGTAGCTGGCAGGAAGTGCCAATCACAGGAGTGGCTTTTGACACCTACTGAGCTGAAGATTTTACAGCGCTACAGTAATGTGATGTCAAAATGTCAAACCCTATCTCACTGGTGGCTTATCATCGGGCTGTAGTTTGGTTACATGACACAATAATAAGTGCCAGGAAACTTGCCACGTAATGTAAATTACACCCGTCAGTGTACTCTTGAGTTAGTTGACGACATTGAGGAGACAATTGCTGTTAACAATGTGAGTCAATGTACCAGAATTGTTTACAGGCACGGCTTTGTAAAAATGGCAACGACAACAAAACAGCAGCTAAATGCAAATTTTTCTGCTGTGTGCAATGTAGAACTTAAAAAGATAATTAAGAATTTGCATTCTGCTTTTGAAATTAATATTATTTTAAATGTATTAATTCACTACCAACGGCTTGTTGGGCATATTTAAAAGTCACAAAGAGAGTCCATCATCACATAAAGGCCAATTGAGCAGATTCTCTACCCTAAATGATACCAGATGTATACTTCAGAGTAATCTGTTACTTCACAATTACTGACTCTAATATTTTAATTCCAGAAATTAACTGATTAATTAATTTCCTCAGCTGCTGTATTGGAGTTTGAATTTGTGTCTCCGGATTAGTTCAACCCTCAAGACATCTGATCTAGTAAAACACCTGCTGTGTTGCTATGTCCTGTAAGTAACCAAGTGGCAGAAAGAAATGAGGCAGATTACCCAAGTAACCATGGTGTTTAAGTCAGCCACTTGACTTTCCAATAGCATAGCTGTTATGATCTGCAAGAATTTATATGTGAATATTAGCATCAAAGGTTTAACTTGAACCAGGTTGCAGAGGAGTCCCATGATGTGGCTTAATTAACAAGATGATCGTAAAAACATGAAGGTATGAGAGGCTGCAGATGTTACAATTTGGAGCAAGAAAAAGAGATACTGGAGGAACTTAACGGGTAAGGCAGCATCTGTGGACGGAAATAAACAGTTAACATTTGGGGTTGAGATCTTTCACCCATTCTGAAAGACAGAGGGGAGATTGCTAGCTAGGTGAGACCAAGAGCTAGAGCAAGAGCTGGCAAATGATTAGTTATCCAATGTGAGGAGGTCTGATTGGCTGACAGCTGTGGGGGAAAGTGGGAATAGAGATAGAAGCTGGTGGGCACAAAAGGCTGCAGCTGTAAGAGCTTGTAAGAGTTAACAAACTGACCAGGTGGAGATTTCTTCATCTTTTCTTTGGGACTTCCATGTGTTCTCATAGAAACAAACTAATTATAGTATAATGGGTTTGTTTTATGACCAGCATTTAAGAGAAAACACAGAAATACTCAGCAGGTCAGGAAGTATCTGAAGAGAAAGGAAAATAATTGATGTCTCAGATCAATAAATCAGCCATGATGGAATGGTGGAGCAGACGCAATGGGCCAAATGGCTTAATTCTGCTCCTATGTCTTATGGTCTTATGATCTTTCATCAGAACAGTCAGGTGAAAGATCATCAGCTTGGCTCACGATTCCTCAGTCCTGATCAATGATAGTGCTGCTGATACCCCTCTCATTCCAAATCTTGTCCCATTCCAGGATTTTGTCCTGAAATTCCAAACCCCTATCCTCACTAAGCATCAATGAAGGAAACACCTTACAGTATAGAAGGAAAAAGACAACAAGAGGAACCTGATCTCTTCATCTCCAGATGCTTCTCAATTTCACTGGCCTGGTAGGGGTATGGAGGGCCAAGGTCTGGGTGCAGGTAGATGAACTAGATGGCCGAAGGGCCTTTTTCTGTGCTGTAGTATTCTATGGCTCTGTGATGACTCTACATCCAATTATCTTAAATTGCTGAAGTGGAATCTGGGATTGGAGTAATGCCAGTCAGTAAATGGTGGTGGGTTTAGCTCTGAAGGAAAATGTACCAATTGAATAGATTGAGCTTTGTTCTTTCATTCCTACATATTGCCACCACACTTCTACCGTTTAAGTAAGAGTTATTGAAGAGGTCGTATTCTCCAATAGATAAATGTCAAGCTCACTAGCATTGCAAGATATGCTTCAGGTATCAGAAGTAACGATTGCTCTGTAATTGTGAAGATTTATTTGAGAGTTAACTAGACAAACAGTCCCACCGTTAAGGAATCCAGAACTTGAGGGTACGGTTTTAAGGTGAGAGAAGGGTTTTATTAGTAACCTTGTCACCCAGAGCGTAATGGAATGTGCTACCGGAGGAAGTAATTGGGGCAGGTATTTTAACAATGTTTAAAAGACACCTGCACAGGTAGATGAACAGGAAATGTTTAAGGGGACATGGGGCAAACTTGGGCAAATGGCACTAGCATCTTTTAGTTGGCATGGATGTGTTTAACTGAAAGCCTTTTTGCACGATGTACCATGATGAAACTACCTCACAGTGAGGTAGAGATAAAATGGATAGCTTGTCTTCAGCAGCACCAGAAGTACATATTCAAACAAAAACTACACACATTAGCTGTATGTAGATTATACGAGACAATGAAGAGAATGACTGTACAGAACAAGATGTTAGTGTGAAAAACACATCCTGTATTAGAATACTGTGATGATTGATATCACTGGATGAATAGTCTCCAAAGACAAGAACTGCAAATGGAGCAACACACACAAAATTTTGGAGGAACTCAACAGGCCAGGCAGCATCTACGGAAAAAAGTACAGTCGACATTTCGGGCTGAAACCCTTCAGCAGGACTGGAGAAAAAAAAAGGTGGGAAGTAGATTTGAAAGGTGGGGAGGGGCACTGTAAATAGATATGTCTCGTTTGTATTCACTACAAGGAAAGACGTTGCATTTGGAGAAGTCGGAGGGGTGGGATGGAGGGTGGAGTTGGAGGCAGCAAAATTCTAGATCAATTTAAGTCAGGAAAGGAGAAATCTTAAATGTTTAAGATTTGAAGTTGGGTCAGACTTTTTCCCAGGATGGAAATGACGAATATGAGGGAGCATAACTTTAAGATGGTTGGAGGAAAGCATGGGGGGCATGTCAGAGGTAGCTTTCTATTGTGGGTGTGTGAAATGTACTGTCATGGGCGTTGGCAGAGGAAGGTATATTAGGGACATTTAGGAGACTCTTAGACAGGCACGTGGATGAAAGAAAAGTGGATGTGAACATAGGCAGGAAGGGTTAGATTGATCTCAGTGTAGGTTAAAATGTCGGCACAACATTGTTGGCTGAAAGGCCTATACTAGGCTATATGTTCTATGTTCAATGAATCCTTGGGGTTTTCGGAGATGTATCCCTGCCTGGAATGCGAAGAAAGCAAAGAGAGAGCTGGAGATTTTAAACACATTTTTGAATCTTCTCTGGGCAGTGCAAAGGTGTCAGATGACTGGAGTACAGCAAATACATTACCTTTAATCAAAAGGGGCATTAGGGACAAAACAAGCAAAGACAGATGATGTAAACTGAAGATAAGGAGTAAGAGATCTAGAGGGGATATGTGGAAGAGTAAATTCACCCAGAGAATTGTTGGAAACTGGAACGGAATGCCTGAGAGAGTGGGGAGGGTGGGTGTCAGTGGAGGCAGGTGGAAGTTCTAAGTTCAAAGTAAATTAATTATTATAAAATACATACTGTATATGTCATCATATACTACCCCGAGATTCATTTTTTTGCAGACATTAAATAAGCGAATAAATGATACTGAGAATATGAATTCTCCGTATTCTCACAACAGTTAAGAATTTGGATGAGCACATGGGTCACCATGGCACTGAAGGCTGCGGTGTTGAGTGGAAATCGGATTAATCTGAATAGATACTGAATAGTTGGCATGGGTAAGGTAGTTTAATGGCCTGTTTCTCTTCTGTAAGACCCGATGATTCTGTGATTATGACAGGTGAAATGGCTTACATTAGTCGGGTCCTAGTCCAACATGTTTCTTTGAAGACTAAGTCATCTTCGGAGTTCCTCGGTTAAAATCAAATTTTTTTTCAGATGGCACCGAGCTGTGGTCTCCGTTAAGGTCATTGCTCAGACTTCGTTGATTGTTAGATTTGTAGGGGTAGTTTTGGGAACAGAGAAGGGAGGTAGTGGGTCAGGTTAGGGTTTAGAAACAGGAATGTGGGGAAATTAGAGGTCAGACTGGAGTCTAAGCCTCCAATCCTGCATTTGAAATCCAACGATACAGATGTAGGACATCTATTGATGGATGTTGGGTGGGCAGACTAACATGGACGAGGGATCATAATGTACCCGGGGTCAGTGAGTTGCCGATGGGTTCCAGAGAGGAAGTTCTGTTCTGGCAGGAGGAATCAAAGTCCAATGACCGCCCCCCCGCCCCCCGCCCCGGTATGCAAATTGGTGAGAGTGGAGTACAGGGTCTATTATTCGATGTTCAGAATCCTGGGGTCGATGCCGATGATTGAGGCTCAAGAGTCGATTGGAAGTCCAGAAGTGGAGTGCCAATGGTCGCAGCCCCAGAATCTGTGAATCTCTGAGAGTCAACTGGGGAAATTGAAGCCCCTCTGCAAGTCCGAGTCTGCTGGAGACTGGAGGCTGAAGATGGCCTGTTCTGCAGTTGGAGGACTGCGTAAGTACAGTACGTGGGTGAGTGAGATGCAGGGAGGAACAGTACTTGCTTTGCTGTTGTCGTTTTGTCACTTGTTGTGTTTTGAGGTGTTATGCCGAGCTTTGTGAGCACGCTATGTTGCCGCCAGAATGTGTGGCAACACTGGCGGGCTGCCCCCAGCACACCCTTGGGTGTATTGGTTGTTAACGCAAAGCACATATTTCATTGTATGTTTTATATGTAAATAAATCTGAATCTTGAATCTTGAATCTGTTGTGCAGGAGGATTTCTCTGAGAACAATGTTTATTGATGCGATCTAAATGGAGGCAGGAACTACATCTAAGCATAAAACCATAAGACATAGGATGTGAATTAGGCCATTTGGCCCATTGAGCCTGTTCCATCACTCCATTACGGCTGATTTATTATCCTTCTAAATCTCATTCTCCTGCTTTCTCCCCATAACCATTGACACCCTCACTAATCAAGAATTTATTAACCTCCACTTTAAATATACCCAAACTGCTGACTATGGCAATGAATTCCATTGATTCACTATCCTTATATCCTAAAGGCATGTCCTTATATTCTGAGTTTGTGCCTTCTGGTCCTAGACTTCTCCATATACGAAGTATCTTATCCATGTCCACTCCATCCAGTCCTTTCAATATACTGTGTCCGGTGCTCCCGATGTGGCCTTGTATATATTGGCGAGACCCAACGCAGACTGGGAGACCGCTTTGCTGAACGTCTACGCTCTGTCCGCCAGAGAAGGCAGGATCTCCCAGTGGCCACACATTTTAATTCCACATCCCATTCCCATTCTAGCATGTCTATCCACGGCCTCCTCTACTGTAAAGATGAAGCCACACTCAGGTTGGAGGAACAACACCTTACATTCCGTCTGGGTAGCCTCCAACCTGATGGCATGAACATCGACTTCTCTAACTTCCGCTAAGGCCCCACCTCCCCCTCGTACCCCATCTGTTACTTATTTTTATGCACACATTCTTTCTCTCACTCTCCTTTTTCTCCCTCTGACCCTCTGAATATACCTCTTGCCCATCCTCTGGGTCTCCCCCCCCTTGTCTTTCTTCCCGGACCTCCTGTCCCATGATCCTCTCGTATCCCCTTTTGCCTATCACCTGTCCAGCTCTTGGCTCTATCCCTCCCCCTCCTGTCTTCTCCTATCATTTTGGATCTCCCCCTCCCCCTCCAACTTTCAAATCACTTACTCACTCTTCCTTCAGTTAGTCCTGACGAAGGGTCTCGGCCTGAAACGTCGACTGCACCTCTTCCTACAGATGCTGCCTGGCCTGCTGCGTTCACCAGCAACTTTGATGTGTGTTGCTTTCAATATTTGATAGGTTTCATTGTGTTCCCCCTTATTTTTCTGAATTCTACCTGAGGTCTTGATGCATCAACCAAGGGAAAATGACAAGGAAGGAAGTCAAGCAGTGGATGGAGTAATTGAGTTGGATTCTTTTAGCTGTTGTACAACTACAGATAGACATTTTTGGAAGAACGGGTCAATGTAAGTCATAAAACACTGTGATTTTACAAGTTCACATTTCATCACAAAACTAATTGTTGTTGTGTGACTGCATTTGACATTTCCACTTTGTTTTTCCAAACAGCTGCAGAAGAGGAAGTAAACCCTGTAGTTAAACAGATTCGAGCCGAAGTGACAACAGATTATTAACACTGAGTTTTGCACAATAAGGTTATTGTGCGGAGTGAAATCGGCAACAAAAGGCACAGGCATTGTGAACTGAAATGGATCCAACGCAGAGCAGCTGTTAGGTCAGAGCAGCAACCTCTGCAATGTCAAACCTGCACAGTCACTACCCAGCTAACAGGAGTCACCTGTCACTCATTTCCAGCTCATCACCTGCAGCCTATTTAAACCCAGCTCTCACCCATGATCCTTATTCACCCATTCGAACCAGCCAGCCTCAACCAATATCTCCAGCCTTCAGTTATCCTGATACCTTGTCGTGTTAAGAATCTGTTTTGTAGCCCCTTGTAGCTTATTGTTTGGAAGTTTATCATTAAGGTTATCTCTCTGCTGTCTTGTGTTTGGGGCAAACCTCATTTACTTTTCCTAACAGGATGAGTGAACCAGCGACTGACCCAGCAGAGTCTGCTTGCCTAAAGGAAGTTGGCTATCGACATGAGCACACAGTTCAGAAGCACAGGAGACTATTGACCATCCGCTCGCTGCATTCAACCAATGTTCCATCTCGATACAGCAACCCCACGCCGGTTAACCTCCTCCCTCAGAGCCCGATGCCAGAGCCTGAACTCTTCAATGGATGCCCTGTGACGGGAGCCTAGGCAAGGATGGTAAAGACCCAAGTGTTGGGGTATCCGTGAACAGAATCAAGACTGAGACCAAAACAGGGCTCCAAGCTAAATGCTAGGGCAGAATCCAAAGTAGAGCTGATGATCGAGCCCCAAACCTCAGTTCAGGTGCTCTTTAAGTATCAAAATCCTGACACCAAAACATGGCCTGATATTTAAATGGGCCCTGCCAGCTATCTGTACACCGGAGAGACAGAGTGTCTAAACCTCAGAAGCTGACGCAGTCAAGGGTATATTGTAACGTCTCCAACCCGCTGCCACAACTTCCTGTCTCAGTGCATCTTACACTTTGAGCTCTGTATGTTATGGACAGAGCTAAGATTGACTTTGTTATTTATCTTTTGACACAGCAAGCTCTGACCTGGGCTGACGGTAAATGGGACAATAAAACCGCCATTTGCAAAAATTATGAGGAATTCGCCACTGAGATGTGCTGAGTTTTTGACCATACGGAAAGTGGAAGGGGGGCAGTGGATCAGATACTTCACCTATGTCAAAACTTGTGCTGGGTTCTGGATTCCACTGTGGAATTCAGGATGCTTGCAGCAGAGTGCGGCTGGAATGCAGAGGTGCTGCTGCCCCATTACTATCGCGGCCTTTTGGAGTGTTTGAAAGATGAGCTGTCTGCTCAGGAGATGCCCACTGACCTGAAGAACCTCATCATTCTGTCCCTCTGAACGAACAAGTGTCTTTTGGAGTGGCCCACCAGACCATCTGCCAGACTCCCATTTCCACTCCCAGAACCATTTAAGGCTGCAGGACCTTCACCATGAATGCCTCTGGAACACATGCAATTGGAAAGAGGGCTCCCTCGACACCGCCAACTTGTGTGCTTTTTTGCGGAGCTACCGATCACCCACACATCAAATGCCCACTGTGTCCAGGAAAACAGCATCTCCAGGTAGGGGGAAAAGCCTTCTATTTGGTAATCCTCTCCTGGCCCCCCGTTCCAGCACCATAGCCTGACACTCTCTGTCTGCCCTTCTCCACACCCCGACGGCTCTACGCACACAGGAGACTCTGGTGGATTCCAGCACAGCAGGCAGATTTCTAGGTCAGAATTTGTGTGTGCAGCTTGGACTGTCTACTGAACCTCCCTCAACCTGTTTGCATCCCTTGGGGTCTGGGATGATGAGAGTGTGCACATAGCCTGTGCACATGAGCATGGGAAAGCACCGCGAGGTCCACCAACTCCTCCTTATAGACTCATCCAACACTCCTCTCGTACTGGGTTACTCCCAACTCTCCACTCACCACCCGCAGTTCGTCTGGTCATCCGGTGCACTTCTGAGTTGGCGACCCGCCTGCTGGACCACTTGCCTGCAACCTCAGCTGAGTTCACCTCGCAAATCCGTGGAGACGGAGGAACCCTCAACCTCACCAAACTCCCACAGGGATACCACAACCTAGCCGTCGCCTTCAGCAAAAGGAAAGCCAGCACCCTGCTGCCCTGCTGCTTCACTGACCACACGATTGTGTGATCAACCTCCTCTTGAGCACCACCCTCCCCCACGCTCATCTGTTCTCCCTCTCCCCTCTTGAGGCGCAAGCCATGAATGACCATAACACAACAGAACAGCTTCGTATGATGACGCCAGACCCCAGCTGGTGCAGGGTTCTTCTTTGTCAAGAAAAAAGATGGGGGGTCTTCATTCCTGCCTTGACTATCGTGGACTCAACAAGATCACCATTAAGAACTGCTACCTTCTCCTCCTAATGGGCAGAGCCTTCAAAACACTCAGTGGGGCTCAGAACTTTACCAAAACGTGTACAGCCTGATCTTCATCCAAGGGGGATAAGTGGAAGACAGCATTCATAACATCCACTGGCCGCTATGAATACTTGCTGATGCCTTGCAGACTTTCCAACAGTCCAGCTGTTTTCCAAGGCTTCAGCAACAGGATCCTCTGAGACACGTTATAGATCTGTTCATCTCCCTCGGCGACATCCTCATCTTCTCAAATGACCCCTAAGCCCACTTCCGTCACGTCTGTTCAGTCCTTCAGTGTCTCCATGAAAACCAACTGTACTTCAGGTTGGAAAAATGCCAGTTTCACACCCAAGTCATTTCTTTCCTGGGTTACGTCCTTTCACCCCAAGGCATAACCATGGTTCCAGAGAAAGTGCACACTGTTGTTGAATGGTCACGACTGCGCTCCCTCGAATAGCTGCAGAATTTCTTGGGCTTCTCCAACTTCTACCACTGTTGCATTAAAAACTACAGCCAAATTCCTCCTCCTCTCACGTTCCTACCAAGTCACCCATCTCATGCCACAAACCACGCTTTCAAGGAGCTCAAGAGATGCTTTAGTACAGCTCCCATCTTCTGCCATCCAAACCCCTCCAAACTTCCTGCGCTAGAAGTGGGTGGACCAGATATGGGCAATGGGGGGCATACTCTAGCAGCAATGATGACCGGATTGGAAGACACACCCTTGTGCCTTCTTCTTGTGCAAGTTCAGCTCTACACAGTGTCGTTAGGGAGTAGGAGGCAGGGAGCTTCAATGGGCCTTGGAGGAATTGAGGCATTGGCTGATGGGAAACATTGAGCCATTCCTGATCTGGACTGACCACCAGAATCTCATGTCCATACAACAGACCCACCAATTCAACCTACATCAGGCTTTCTGGGTTCTCTTCTTTGAGCAATTCAACTTCACCTTCTCATACTGACCCAGCTCCAAAAATATGAAGGTGGATGCTCTGTCACGACAGCTCAATCCAGATGAAACAGAGATCAACCCTGAGCCCATCACTCTTTCAGCCCATATCCTTCCCCAGAGGTCTGGGACCTTGAGACCCAGATAGCATTAGCCTGCTCTGGCCGACACACCAGACAACATGCTGGTGGCCGTGTGCTCTGCGATACTCAGTGGGTCCACACCTCATCACTCTCTGTCATCCGGGTGCATGACAGACTCTGGATTTTCTGCAGGGTTGGTTCTGGTTACCCACCATGATTTCAGATGTACATCAGTTCATCACCACCTGCCCGCAACGTGCCCAGTCTAATTCCTCCAACCAGTATCCCTTTGGGTTCCTGCGGCCCTTATCATTCCCTCGACACCCATGGTTCCACATTGCTAAGGATTTAATCACAGGTTTACCACTTTCTGATGAGGCCATGGTGATCATGACAGCAGTGGACTGGTTCTCCAAGGCAATTCACTTCATTGCTCTCCCTTAGCCTCAGCTGGCTGCTGCGACAGCACACCAGGTTCTCCAAAATGTAGTTTGCTTCCATGGATTCCCCAGAACGTTGTGTCGGACTGAGGCCCACAATTCATCTTCTGCTTCTGGCGAGCCTTCCGCTACCTCCTCTACACATCAGCGAGTTTGTTCTCTGGCTATTATCTGCAGACCAATGCATAGTCAGAAAGAGCCAATCAACAAGTGGAGAAGTTTCTGTGATGCTTCCCCGCCCATGGAAGAACTATCTGCTATGGACTGAGCTACTCAAAACCTACACACTTCCTCTGCCATGGGTATGTCACCCTTTGGAGTGCTTCATGGCTACCAACACCCATTGTTCCTCCAGGAGGAACCAACAGTGGAGGTCCTGGCCACCAGGGCCCTGGTTCCTGCTGTTGGAATGCCTGAAAGAGAGCATGGAGAGGCTTCCTAGAGACCAACCGCACCTACTAAAGCCAGGCCAACTACCAGCGGCGCTCAGCCTGACTACTCCAGCTTAGGGACCAAGTCTGGCTGTCCACCCAACATCTGCCCCTGCACACCATCTCCTGTAAGCTCTCATCCTTGTTCGTGCAACTTAGACAGCCATCTTGGTCAATGTCTCCCATCCACTACATAATGTACTGGGTGGGAACAGGAGTACATTCAGCCAGAGACTCATTCCACCGAGATGCAACACAGAGCGTCATAGGAAGTCATTCCTGCCTGTGGCCATCAAACTTTACAACTCCTCCCTTGGAGGGTCAGACACCCTGAGCCAATAGGCCGGTCCTGGACTTATTTCATAATTTACTGGCATAATTTACATATTACTATTTAATTATTTATGGTTCTATTACTATTTATTACTTATAGTGCAACTGTAATGAAAACCAGTTTCCCCCGGGATCAATAAAGTATGACTATGACTATGACTCTCGTCCCTGTTCCTTCGTCCCTTCAAAATTACCTTGAGCATCAATCCAGTCTCTTACCGTCTCCAGCTGCCATCATCCCTTAGGATCTCACCTACTTTCCACGTGTCCTGTCTCAAACTCATTGTCCATGGACGACTGAACTCATCTGATCTGCAGCTCCGGAACCTAGGATGGTGGAAGGTGGTCTAATGTACATGGCTTGCAGGTTAATGAATTCACAACATCGAAAACGCTGTGTACGCTACCTGGTCGCCTGCGAACAGTATGGCCTGGAGAAGAGGTCTTGGGTGCCATCAAATTCATCCCTAGCTTTCAGAGCAATATTTCTATTTTATATTTTATTATTATTTACAGATACAGCATGGCAACAGGCCCTCGCAGGACAATGAGACAACACCACCCTTTTACACACAGGTGACCTACAATCTCATATATTTTTGGATTGTGTGAAGGAAAAGAGCACCCTGAGGAAAGCTACATAGTTAAGGGGGGACATAGAAACTCCTTACAGACAGCAGCAGAATTGAACCTGGGTCACTGGTACTGAAATAGTGTTACTCTAATTGCAACTCGATTTTGCTCTCCTATCTGAATCCTTCTTAAATATATAATGACTTGTCTAACTGGGATCTGCAGTAGGAAATTCCAGAGATTCACTGCTCTCTAGGAGAAGAAATTTCTTTTCATCTCACTGTTAACTGGCTTGCCCTCCATCCTTAGATTATAATCTCCCCTCCTAATGGGTCTGCCCTTCCTCCAATTAACCTGTCTTATACTGTTGGGATTTCATTGCTCCCTGCAAGAGTACTCCCACAGCATTTAAGGAACACTTGAATTATTGAAGTATGCGCACTAAGAGCTGGTAAAAAAAAAGAATAGGATAGATGGTGCGGTAGTGGGCCAAGTGGCCTGTATCTGTGTTTTGCACACTGAACGGTAAAGAGTTTTTTTCTCATACAAACGAGAAAAATAAACTCCAAAGATTGGCAGCAAGTAAGCATCATAAAAAGTGCAATATTTCAGAAATTTGGATCTGAAACAATTATGTTTGAATCTACGTTCAAAAGACAAATAGTTATATCTTTAACTGATGCAGAACAATAAAATAATAATAATAATAATTTGGCACAGACTAGATGGGATGTAGGGCCTGTGTCAGTGTTGTGGTGCTCTAAGACCCTAGGACCCTCAGAGGTTAATTGCTACAGTCCAGTCATCCACTCACAGCAAACAAAAATTACTTGGATCTTTCAAGCCAAAGCATTTCTTCGCTTCTTAACATCTTAGCAACCAAGGACTATTTAAGGTCAGTAATGATATTTGGAGCCAAATGAGAAATTTGCTAATTCTAAGTGGTGGATTTCTGTTGTTGGATCAGTTGTGCATCCTCCCAGAATATTATAACATCCCTGGCTCAAAATGTGTACTGAAAGTTTGAAAAAACAATGATGGGCCAGTAAATACTTAACCAGTGCACTACGATACGGTACAGCATGGCAATTGAACTTGATTTTCCAATTGCTGATGCTGTGAAGCTTTACGCTAACTGCTATGGCACAGTAGCATAGCAGTTAGCATAAAGCTTCACAGCATCAGCAATTGGAAAATCAAGTTCAATTGCCATGCCCTCTGTAATAAATCTGTACATTCTCACTGTGACTGTGAGTTTCCTCCGGGTGTTTTGGTTTCCTCCCACGTTCCAAATAAAAAGACATATGGATTAGGGTTCGTAAGTTGTGGGCATGCTATATTGGCGCTGGGAGCATGGCAACACTTCCAGGCTGTTTGAGCAAATGACACACTTCACTGTATGATCTGATGTGACAAATAAAACTAATCTTTGAATATTGAGGATTTGCCTGCAGGTCTGGCTATATACTCATTGAGAGAATACCAGGTTAATAGCCAACACAGTAAATTAGCATCCGATAAACCAGATGATCCAAACAATTCCATCCAAGGTGATCATGAAGTGGCACTTTCAACACCCAGTTTAAGGTGAAGCTGTCGACGGTACTCTGAAGGGACACTGTTCAATGATCAAGGGTGAAGGATCAACTTTATTCGCCATTTACATTTATATATATCAGGAATTTCCTGTGATGTGTTGGGGTGACGTGAAACAAAAAATCAAAAACATTCAACAATTAAACAGAATGAAGAATTATATTAAAATAACATTCGAGGTTAAAGTACAGGGATGGAGTACGTGTGCATGAATGTAAACAGCATTATTAAAAGTGGTTTAAAGTGCTTACAGTGCAGTGCAGTGACTGAGGCAATAGATAGGGGTGGGTGGGCAGCTAACTAGAATCATCAATCAGATTAACTGCCTGGGGAAATGATTCTTTAAGATAATATGAAACCTATTATAAGCATTTGATCCTCAGTCTCTCATAATTGATTATAATGATCATATTATCACTCCTTCTTTTGCTAACCCACTGTTCTCTTACACTTCACTCAAAGTGTGTTATAGTTGTTGAAAAGCAATGTGACACTTCTGTACTTGGCATATCATGAGAAACCGTGAAGAAATTGTGTTATTTCTGGGCCCAGCCCACACATTATTGGTGTTCACTACTGTGGTACAATGTTAGCTAGTACAATTCCCATACTCTAATCACACAGTGATGCAATTCTTGTGAATTAGCTTTCAGCAGCGGCCAGCTTGGGGGTTGGAAGCCTGAGAAGATGTAACTTACTCAGGTTCACCAAATGAATAGGAAAAGACAGTGATTTAACTTCTGGTAAGATGACAATGTGTGTGAGTGCAGTAGCCTCTCGGGGTTGAGCAAAGGTCTCATGTTGCATGGTGGGATTTAAACTAAAGGTGCAGGGGGATAGAAACCAGAGTGCCAGAACAGATAGTGGAGGGGTTGTCAAGACAGATGTTGTTAAGACTTCAGTCAAAGTCAGGAATCAAAAGGTTGAGCATGGTGCTACTAGAGGCCTGAGCTGCATATATTTCAATGCAAGAAGTATCGTAGGAAAGGCAGATGAGTTCAGGGCATGGATCCACACCTGGAATTATGATATTGTAGCCATTAGTGAGGCTTGGTTGCAGTAGCAGGACTGGCAGCTCAATATTCTGAGGTTCGATTGTTTTAGACGTGACAGACCAGGAGTGATGAAAAAGGGAGGGGCAGTGTCACTAGGCAAAGAAAATGTCATGGCAGTACTCAGTCAAGACAGACTGGAGAACATTGTGGTGGAATTGGGAAATAAGACAGATAATGGGGTTATACTGCAAACCACCAACAGGCCAGAGTTAGAGAAGCAAATTTGTTGAGAGATCACAGACTATTGCAAGAGACATAAGGATGTTATAGTGGGAGACTTCGACTTTCCACATATTGACTGGGACTCCCACAGTGTAAAAAGGACTAGATAGATAGAGTTTGTTAAATGTGTTTGGGAAAGTTTTCTTGATCAGTGCATAGAAGTCCCAACAAGCGAGTGTGCAATACTTGTTCTGCTTTTAGGGAATGAGACAGGGCATGTGACTGAATTTTGCTTAGGGGAGCACTTTGCATCAAATGACTACAGTGTCATTAGTTTCAAGGTAAATATGCAAAAGATAGGTCTGGTCTGTGGGTAGAGATTCCAAATTGGAGAAAGGCCAATTTTGATGGTAACAGAAAGGATCTAGCAAATGTGAATTGAGACAGGCTGTTTTCTGGCAAAGGTGTACTTAGTAAGTGGGAGGCCTTCAAATTTGAAATTTTGGGAGTATAAAGCTTGTCTGTGCCTGTCAGAATAAAAGGTAAAGATAACAGATGAAGGGAACCTTGGTTTTCAAGAGATATTGAGGCCCTGGTTAAGAAAAAAAAGGCAGTGTTCCGCAGGTATAGGCGGTTAAGGAACAAATGAGGTGCTTATCGTGTATAAGAAATGCAAGAGAACACTTAAGAAATAAATCAGGAGGACTAAAATAAGCCTTGAAGTTACTCTAGCAGACAAAGTGAAAGAGAATCCTAAGTGTTTCTACCGATATATTAAGAGTAAAACGATTGCAAGGGACAAAATTGACCTCTGAAAGATCAGAATGGTAACCCATGTGTGGAGCCAAAAGAGATGGAGGAGATCCTAAATGCAGTTTTCTCATCTGTATTTTCTTAGAACATGGACACAGAGTCTATAGAAATGAGGCAAAACTGTCTCAAGTTCATGGTCTCTATACAGATTACAGAGGAGGAGGTGTTTGCTGATCTGAGGCAAATTAGAGTGAGAAGGCCCACGGCCTGACAAGGTGTTCCCTCGGACCATCCAGGAGGCAAGTACAGAAATTGCTGGGGCTCTAGCAAAGATACTTAAATCACCATTAGCAACAGATGAGGTACCAGAGGACTAGAGGATAGCCAATGTTGTTCTGCTGTTTAACAAAGGCTGTAAAAATAAACCAGGAAATTATAGGCTGGTGAGCCTGACATTAGTAGTGGATAAGTTGTTGGAAGGTATTAAGGAACCGGATATATGAGTATTTGGATAGACATGGACTGATTAAGGATAGTCAGCATGGCTTTGTGCATGGTAGGTCATGCTTTAGAGTTTTTCTGAGGATGTTACCAGGAAAAATGCTAAAGACAAGGCAGTGGATATTATCTATATGGACTTTAGTAAGGCATTTGACAAGGTCCTACATGGGAGGTTGGCCAAGAAAGTTGAGTCGCTCAGTATTCAAGATGAGGTAGTAAGTTGGAATAGATATTGACAATGCGGGAGAAGCCAAAGAGTGGTGGTAGATGGTTGTCAATCAGACTGGAGCTCTGTGACTAGTGGAGTGCTAGATCAGTGTTGGGTTCATTTGGTGCATGACAAATTGTGCTATGCAATGACAATAAAGATATTTCATTTCATTTCATATATATCAATGTTCTGGATGACAATGTGGTTAACTGGATCAGAAAATTTGAGGATGAAATGAAGATTAGGGGTGCAGTGGAGACTATTATGTCTTGCAGTGGGATCTGGACCAGCTGGAAAAATGGGTTGAAAATGGTAGTTGGAATTTTATGTAGACAAGTGTGAAGTGTTGCACTTCGGTTGGACCAACCAGTGTCAGTCTTGTACAATGAATGGTAGGGCACTGAGGTGCGGTAGAACAAAGGGATCTGGAAATGCAGATCCTTAATTCATTGAAAGTGGTGTCACAGACTGACAGGGTCGTAAATAAAGATTTTGGCACATTGGCTTTCATAAATCAAATTATTGAGTACAGGAGATGTAATGTTACATTGAGGTTGTATAAGAGATTGGTGATGCCTCATTTGGAGCATTGTGTGCAGTTTTAGTTATCTATCTCCAGGAAAGATGTAAATAAGGTTGAAAGAGTACAGAGAAAATTTACAAGGGTGTTGTTGTGTTTGGAGGTCCTGAGTTATATGGAAATATTAAATGGGTTAGGACTTTATCAGAATCAGAATCAGGTTTAAGATCACTAGCGTATGTCATAGAAACATAGAAAATAGGTGCAGGAGTAGGCCATTCGGCCCTTCGAGCCTGCACCGTCATTTATTATGATCATGGCTGATCATCCAACACAGAACCCCGCCCCAGCCTTCCCTCCATACCCCCTGACCCCCGTAGCCACAAGGGCCATATCTAACTCCCTCTTAAATATAGCCAACGAACTGGCCTCAACTGTTTCCTGTGGCAGAGAATTCTACAGATTCACCACTCTCTGTGTGAAGAAGTTTTTCCTAATCTCGGTCCTAAAAGGCTTCCCCTCTATCCTCAAACTGTGGCCCCTCGTTCTGGACTTCCCCAACATCGGGAACAATCTTCCTGCATCTAGCCTGTCCAATCCCTTTAGGATCTTATACGTTTCAATCAGATCCCCCCTCAATCTTCTAAATTCCCACGAGTACAAGCCCAGTTCATCCAGTCTTTCTTCATATGAAAGTCCTGCCATCCCAGGAATCAATCTGGTGAACCTTCTTTGTACTCCCTCTATGGCAAAGATGTCTTTCCTCAGATTAGGGGACCAAAACTGCACACAATACTCCAGGTGTGGTCTCACCAAGGCCTTGTACAACTGCAGTAGTACCTCCCTGCTCCTGTACCGAATCCTCTCGCTATAAATGCCAGCATACCATTCGCCTTTTTCACCGTCTGCTGTACCTGCATGCCCACTTTCAATGACTGGTGTATAATGACACCCAGGTCTCGTTGCACCTCCCCTTTTCTTAATCGGCCACCATTCAGATAATAATCTGTTTTCCTATTTTTGCCACCAAAGTAGATAACTTCACATTTATCCACGTTAAATTGCATCTGCCATGAATTTGCCCACTCACCCAACCTATCCAAGTCACCCTGCATTCTCTTAGCATCCTCCTCACTGCTAACACTGCCACCCAACTTCGTGTCATCCGCAAACTTGGAGATGCTGCATTTAATTCCCTCATCCAAGTCATTAATATATATTGTAAACAACTGGGGTCCCAGCACGGAGCCTTGCGGTACCCCACTAGTCTCCGCCTGCCATTCTGAAAAGGTCCCGTTTATTCCCACTCTTTGCTTCCTGTCTGCTAACCAATTCTCCACCCACACCAATACCTTACCCCCAATACCGTGTGCTTTAAGTTTGCACACTAATCTCCTGTGTGGGACCTTGTCAAAAGCCTTTTGAAAATCCAAATATACCACATCCACTGGTTCTCCCCTATCCACTCTACTAGTTACATCCTCAAAAAATTCTATGAGATTCGTCAGACATAATTTTCCTTTCACAAATCCATGCTGACTTTGTCCGATCATTTCACCGCTTTCCAAATGTGCTGTTATCACATCCTTGATAACTGACTCCAGCAGTTTCCCCACCACCGACGTTAGGCTAACCGGTCTATAATACCCCGGTTTCTCTCTCCCTCCTTTTTTAAAAAGTGGGGTTACATTAGCCACCCTCCAATCCTCAGGAACTAGTCCAGAATCTAACGAGTTTTGAAAAATTATCACTAATGCATCCACTATTTCTTGGGCTACTTCCTTAAGTACTCTAGGATGCAGACCATCTGGCCCTGGGGATTTATCTGCCTTCAATCCCTTCAATTTACCTAACACCACTTCCCTACTAACAAGTATTTCGCTCAGTTCCTCCATCTCACTGGACCCTCTGTCCCTTACTATTTCTGGAAGATTATTTATGTCCTCCTTAGTGAAGACAGAACCAAAGTAATTATTCAATTGGTCTGCCATGTCCTTGCTCCCCATAATCAATACACCTGTTTCTGTCTGCAGGGGACCTACATTTGTCTTTACCAGTCTTTTCCTTTTTACATATCTATAAAAGCTTTTACCGTCCGTTTTTATGTTCCCTGCCAGTTTTCTCTCATAATCTTTTTTCCCCTTCCTAATTAAGCCCTTTGTCCTCCTCTGCTGAACTCTGAATTTCTCCCAGTCCTCAGGTGAACCACTTTCTCTGGCTAATTTGTATGCTTCTTCTTTGGAATTGATACTATCCCTAATTTCTCTTGTCAGCCACGGGTGCACTACCTTCCTTGATTTATTCTTTTGCCAAACTGGGATGAACAATTGTTGTAGTTCATCCATGCAACCTGTAAATGCTTGCCATTGCATATCCACCGTCAATCCTTTAAGTGTCATTTGCCAGTCTATCTTAGCTAATTCACGTCTCATACCTTCAAAGTTACCCCTCTTTAAGTTCAGAACCTTTGTTTCTGAATTAACTATGTCACTCTCCATCTTTATGAAGAATTCCACCATATTATGGTCACTCTTACCCAAGGGGCCTCTCACGACAAGATCACTAATTAACCCTTCCTCATTGCTCAAAACCCAGTCCAGAATAGCCTGCTCTCTAGTTGGTTCCTCGACATGTTGGTTCAAAAAACCATCCCGCATACATTCCAAGAAATCCTCTTCCTCAGCATGAAATTAATTAATTTTATAGCAGCAATACAATGAATTATATGTTAAATAAATACAAAGATAAAAGTTACTAAATTACAGCAAGTATATATGTGCCTATGAAATAGTTAAGTTAATAAATAAGAAGTGCAAAAAAACCCTGAAATAATAAGTCGTAAGATTGTGCTCATGGGTTCAAAGTCCATTTAGAAATTGGATGGCAGAGGGTAAGAAGCTGTTCCTGAATTGCAGAGTGTGTGCCTTCAGGCTTCTGTACCTCCTTCCAAATGGTAACAATGAGAAGGAGGCATCTCCTGTGTAGTTAGTCCTTGGAACATAAAAAATTGAGAGAAGACTTGATAGAGGTATACAAAATTATGAGGCGTATAGATAGGGTAAATGCAAGCAGGCTTTTTCCACTGAGGTTGGGTGGGACTACAACTAGAGATCATGGATTAAGGCTGAAAGATGAAAATTTAAGAGGAACGTGAGGGGAAACTTCTTCACTCAGAGGGTCATGAGAGTGTTGAATGAGCTGTCAGTGTCAGTACTGCATGCGAGCTCGATTTCAATTTTTAAAAGAAGTTTGGGTAGTTACATGGATGGTAAGGTATGGAGGGTTATGGTCCAGGTCCAGGTTGACGGGAGTAGGTAGTTTAAATGGGTCAGTATGGACTAGATGGGCCAAAGAACCTATTCATGTGTTGTACTTTTCTATGACTCTGACTCTATCGTATGTCATTCAATGGGTAAAATTCAGAATCTGCCCTCTCGAATGGTTTTGACTGCATTTCTCTACCTCATGGCCCAACTGAGACTTTGCTGCCCCACTTTATGTACCTTCAGGCAGAAAGTCAGATTTTCCCTGAGATATGATGATGTCATAACTTTCCCCTTTATTGATGTCAACACTTGAGGTTGCACTTAAATAATAGGAGATTGGCTGTTGTCGTTATCCCATCCCATTTCGACCAAATGAAAAAGAAGTGTGGACAGAAAAGTATGGAGTATCTAAAATAATGATTTATACCAGCACCAAGGATCCAACAGCAGACAATGTATCTGTTGTCTGAAAAAGTTTTTCAAATGACCACAATGAAACATCTAGGCTCTTTGATCATTTGAAGAGAATGCACTCTGTAAAAGCAAACAAAAACTTTGCTAATTTCAGTCACTTTGTGAAACTTTCAGAAATGGAAAACACTTCAAAACACATTTGGCAGCACTTTACAACAAAACAGTAATGGTTTGTGTACTTTATGCAACATTTCATTACTCTTTGCTCAGTCTGGAAGGTCCTATACATTTGGACAAGAATTGATTTTGCCAACAGTAAGGGAGGTTCTGAGTACAGTTTTGCATGAGTCACCTGACCAAATAATTAAAGTGATCTTGATTAGCAACAATTGTTTTCACAGACGAATAGATGGAATATCTGAGAATGTAGAAGAGGCACATTGTGCAACGTACCTAGGACAGCAGAACTTATTCGGCAGTTGGATGAGTCAACTTTGCCAGGCAACAAATCTTTGCTTCTTGGTTATGTTTGCTTTATAAAAGATGAAAGCGTGGTTCAAGAGTTCTTTTTTTGTAAGGAGACTAGACAATTACAAAGTGGAAGCCAATATTTAGGGTTGTTAAGCAATTTTTCAAAGAGAAGGACATTCTGCTCACTAAAATTCTGCTCATGCAACAGATGAGGCAACACCATGTGAACATGAGGTGATTGCTTTCTTGAAAAAGCTGTATCTAACGTATCTACTGTTCACTATGTACTTCACAGACAACGACTTGGAACAAAATACCTCAGTGATTGGCTGCACAAATCATTAAATATTGTTACCACAGCCGTAAATGAAATAATGTCTTATACTCTCAATTCTATTTGAGAGCATTGTATTGAGAATGATGAACAGTCTGAACACGTTCTGTTGCACGCATAAGTCAGATGGCTCTCAAAAGGAAACAGCCTGAGGTGCTTTTATACACTTATTGAAACTATGATAATATTCTTTGAAGACTCAAACGCTTCTTACAGTAATCAACTCAAGTAAATTATGTACGACACTGCTTATTTGTCAGAATTATTCACAAAGTTTAATTAAATCAATTTTCAATTGCAAGGAAATTATGTGAATCTTATCAAAGTCTGATCAGTCAACTGCACGTTTCTGTCCAAGTTAACCATATTTAAATGAAATATTGGCCGTCACGACCTCTGATCTTCTCTGAGTTGGAAGAGAAAGAAATAATATCAGATGATGATCATCAAGTACTGAACTCACCTGAGTGAGCTGAATGAAGACATATCACAGAGATTTCAGGATCAATTCATAATCCAAATTCCAGATTGGGTAATAAATCCATTCCTGAACACTTGTAATGAGGAATTAACAGGAAGGATGTGGGAAAAAACTGATCTCGCTACAAAATGATTCAGAGCCGAGGTCGAGATTCAAAAAATCATATCAAGATATTTGATTGCAAAAGGAAATCTCTGAATGCTGTCCAGCACTGTGAAGAAAGGTCAAGATGTTTTTTTATTGCCTTTCCAATATCATATCTAGTGGAGTGTGGTTTCAGTGCAGTCGCCCAACTTCTTTCAAAGCAATGAAACAGACTGCAAATTACTGAACGCAGGGATCTGAGACTCCTTCTGAGTAATATTCAGCCTGATGATGTGAAGCCGCTATTAGTGCACCAAGCCCATCCATCTCATTGAGAAGTGAAAAGGCAATGAAGCAGTGCATAGTTGGACTACTAATGTACACTCTAAAATTGTCAATGAAAATTGTTTTTACTGTAATTAAATAATAAAGAAATAATGTTATTTGTAGTTTTAAATAGATTTGAATAATGTTTGCAATTATTTGTCATTGCTTTAAAATTGCAGTTCCTATTTTCTTTAATTTTATTGTTCTTCTTTGCGCCTTGAGGCACACTGGGTGGCAACTTCACCAATTTTTTAGCATTTGTCTGTTTTTTACAAGGCTGAATTACCAGCTCGACACTCAACCCTGTGTGGATGGAAAGCATGCAAGGAGCTGTCTGGATTCGAACCCTAGACCACGCTCCTCAAAGTCCTGTGTGGATGCCACTAAAACACTGACCGGCTTATTTTCCCTCCCTATACTTTGTAAATTAAAATTCTTTATAGCTTTTTATGTAATGGCCAGAAAGGGAGAGGAAGGCACTGGGGATGTGGTCTGGGAACTGTAAGGGGGCAATAAACCAAAAAAGTTTGGGAACCACTGGTTCAAAGTTTCAAAGGTTTATTTATTATCAAATCATGTATCCATAGACAACTCTGAAATTCGTCTTCTGCAGGTCGCCATGAAACAAATACAGAACATAAAAGTTGTTCAGAGCAAAACATCAAACTCACCCCTTCACCCCGCATAAAAAAGAATAGCATCCCTGTCATCAACCCCACCAAAACCCCACTCCCCCCACACAACAAAATGGAAAAAGAACAGGCGATAAAATGCACAGAATATAAAAACCATGTCTGAAAAAGTCCACAGTCCATATAACGCAATAGTCAGAACCACAGTATCATCCTCCGATATCACTGGCATTCATCGAAAGAGAGAGGTACCGCACTAGGCAGAGATGTCTACCCGCCTGCCACCCAGCGATAGGCCACTCACTGATGCCTTCTCAGCAGCAATCAAAAGGAAGGCAGTCAGCACTGAATTCTCACCTGCCTTCCGCATTCACCTCAATGTCTCAGTCTTCCTCGATCCTTTACTTGGTGATTAATGGACACTATCAAACCAACTAGACTAACTATCAAGCATTAGTTTACAGATTAGAACATAGAATATAGAAGTTAAAGTAGCTAAATAGGTAAATTGGTTTATTATGGTCACATAATACAAGGTACAGTGTAAACCTTTGTTCTGCATGCCATCCATACAGGTAACTTCATCTCATCAGTACATTAAGGTAATAAAAAGGAGAAGCAGCAACAGAATGCAAAATAAAGTGTTACAGTTGCAGAGAAAGTGCAGTGCAGGCAGACAATAATGGGTAAGGTCATGATAAGACAGCTTTTCAGGTCAAGAGTACAAATTATTGTGCAGGAACAGAATAGGACATTTCCTTTGGCACATGATATTGTGCCAAACTAATTAAGTTATGTCACCTCAAGTTCATGTCCTCTGGCATTCAAAATTTTAACCATGGGAAAAAGATACTAGCTACCTACTCTGTCCATGTCATTCATAATTTTATAAACTTCTATCAGGTCACTCTTCAGTCTTTGCTTCTCCCGAGAAAACTACCTAAGCTTATCCAACCTCTCCTTATCGCACACGCCCTTTATCCAGGCAGCAACTAGCAAACCTCTTCTCCCCCTCTCCATTGCCTCCACATCCTTCTTATAATGGCGCAAGTAGAGTTCAATACAACACTCCAAATTTAGCCTAACCAGAGGTCTATAAAGCTGGAACATAACTCTTGAACTCATTGCCTCGACTACTGAAGGCAAGCATGCCATATACTTTAATTTATCAGATTATGCTAATCATGGGTAGAGTTAGTGAGTTGTGTCCATGGTATGTTAGCGCTGGAAGCATGGCAATAACTGCAGGCTGCCCCCAGCACCTTCTCACGCTGTGTTGATTTTCGATGCAAGCAACGCATTTCACTGTATGTTTTGCCTTTTCCATGTACTGTACATGTGACAAATAAGGCTAATCCCTTAGTCCTTTATTCTCTCCGTATTCCCATCAATTCTCTCCCAGACTATACACACATTACAGTGACAATTCACGTCCTAACCATTAAGTGGGGTGTGTGAGAAAACCACATATGCCGAGGGACACCCACGCAGTCACAAAGAGAATGTACAAAATCCACATGGAAAACACGAGTGGTCAGGATTGAATCTGGATTTCTGAGATGTGGGACAGTGGCTTTGTCAGTTCTGGCAAGGTGCTGCCTCTTGCTATGGGGCAGATTTGCTTGAAGAACATTATACAGATACACATAAATATCCAAGAACCATTTGGGTAGTTTCATGTTCATCATTAATGATACTGTGAGTCTGGTGCAGCCCAAGAAGCTCTTTTGTATCCTCAAGCAGGGTAAGTTCTTGGAAAAAGGATGTTTTGTCTCAGAAGGGAGTATTCGGATTCAGATTTACTCGTCACATGAGCATTGAAACATATGGTGAAATGTATTGTTTGCATTAACAAATCCTCACACAAGGATGTGCTGGGAACAGCCCACATTTCAGTGCCAATGTGCAGCCAAGCAGTGAGTTCCTGAGAGAGGTCTGATATAAGTTAAAATGGGCTTAAGCTCACTCGGACACACAACTCATTAAAGCAATATTGATCCTGAGATGCAGCATGGTGACAGGTCCTTCTGGCACAACAAGCCCGTACCATCCAGTTACACCTGTGTGACCAATTAACCTACTAAACTCTATGTCTTTGGAGTGTGGGAGGAAACCAGAGTACCTAGAGGAAGCCCATATGGTCACATACAAACTTTTTACCGATAATGGCGGGAAATGAACTGGGGTCACTTGCGCTATAACGGTGTTAGGATTACTGCTATGTTACCATAACTGTTATTTACCATGCCACCTAAGTGCAGTATATTTTACAATTTAGAAATAAAGGTGTTCATATCAGGAATAGCTCATTAGGATTTTGTCTCCTTCCTTCCTTGTGCACTTGCTAATAGGAAATGTTTTTTTTTCTCTAAAAGAGGGCTGCTGTTAACACAGTCCATAAGTACAGTCAGAATTCTTTAATTGATTCAAGAAATGTGAATAGTACTAGAAAAGATGACATAATTTTTCCAACCCCTGAAATGAAGAGGCTATTAACGAGATTGATAGGTCTGTCGTCACGTGGCCAAGTAGTTAAGGCATTGGCTAGTTCGAGCCCCAGCCGAGACGACGTGTTGTGTCCTTGAGCAAGGCACTTAATCACACATTGCTCTGCGACGACACTGGTGCCAAGTTGTATGGGTCCTAATGCCCTTCCCTTGGACAACATTGGTGTCGTGGAGAGGGGAGACTTGCAGCATGGGCATCTGCTGGTCTTCCATACAACCTTGCCCAGGCCTGCGCCCTGGAGAGTGAAGACTTTCCAGGCGCAGATCCATGGTCTCGCAAGACTAACGGATGCCTTTACGTCATATATACACTCAGAGGCCATGTTATAACCTCCTGTACCTAATAAAGTGCTCACTGAGTGTATGTTTGTGATCTTCTGCTGCTGTAGCCCATCTACTTCAAGGTTCAATGTGTTGTACATACAGAGATGCTCTTCTGCGTATGGCTCTTTTAACATGTATATTTGAATTACTGCTGCCTTCCTGTCAGCTTAAACCAGTCTGACTGTTCTCCTCTGACCTCTCTCATTAACAAGTCATTTTTGTCCACAGAAATGCCACTCACTGAATGTATTTTTGTTTTTCACACCATTCCCTGTAAACTGTAGACACTGTTGTGGGTGGAAATCCCAGAAAATCAGCAGTTTCAGAAATACTTAAGCTACCCCAGCTGGTACCAACAACATTAAATGATCAAAGGCAATTAGATAACATTTCTTCTCCATTTTGATGTTTGGTCTGAACAACGATTGAACCTCTTGACCATGCCTGCATGCATTTTATGCATTTGAGTTGCTACCACATAATTGGCTGATGAGATATTTGCACTACCAAGCAGGTGTATGGGTGTTCCTAAGAAAGTGGCCACTGAGTTTATATGTCAGATTGATCCTGTGCTCCAGCATGAAGGACATTACTGAAACAGAAATGTCGTTATGCCAATCACACCTTTGTTTCTCCCCTCAACCACTCCACTCGATGTATTATTATAAATGCTAATGCTGCTTATTTCTAAGAAAGAAACTTGACAAGGTTCTTTTAAAACATACAATTAATCTAGAAAAATAAATATATTTCTTTTGTGCTTCTATGTTGATTAGATATATTGTCCTAAATTGCTTTGAAGATCTAAACTGATTAAGGTGCAATAAAAATTACCATTTCTTTTCTGTGTATTTAATTCACATCCCCTCAGGTCTTACACCCCATTATTTACACCAGCATTATCTAAATAAGGCACGCTGACATATTCAACCCTTCTTCATTATTTCTCACATCACCTTTGTATTTTCACTGAAAAACAACTAAGCAAATGATGACTGAATGTATACGAATGAGTCTAGCAAACAGAGACTCTGCAATTACAGTAGTCACCGTATATCTAAATGTAACAAGATTTATCGAAGACAGGATCTCTATTCTCTTGCTTGGCAAGGATTTAGATATATAATAAAGGACTGCAGCATCTTGACAATAATAGTTAATATTCAAATTTTGTATTTACACTGTACCTAGACAGAACAGGAAGGAAAATTGGACAGAAGAAGAAATTTAATATTTTGCAATTTTGGGGCTGTCATTCTTGGCAAAATTAAATCCACAGCATATAAAAAAATCCATAGAAGGTTCAATGCCAAGCCTTGGAGCCATGCACCCTCTAAATGCCATTGGATTATGGTCATCAATCATGTTGAGCCTTGACACAACATGCCCTCACATGAAGCCAGCAAGCAAGAGTAATTTCTCTGCCAAGCAGCTCAGTCATCATCCTTGAGACATTCAAGAAGGCAAACAAAGATGCATCAGACTGGGTTGTACTTTGTCATGGACAGTGGCTCCAAAGGGAGGTGTGTCCCATCATGACTTAAAGCCATAAGACTTCGGAGCAGAATTAAACTATTAGGCCTTTCCAGTTTGCTCTGCCATTCAATCATTGCTGATTTATTATCCCCCTTAACCTCATTCTCCTGCCTTTTCTCCATGAATTTTGATACCCTTACCAATCAAGAACATAAAAACCTCTGCTTTAAATGTACCCAATGATTTGGCCTCCACAGCCATCTGTGGCAATGAAGTCCATCGACTCACCTCCCTCTCTGGCTTAATAAGTTCAAAAATTAATTTATTATCAAAGTATATGACTCTGAAATTTTTCTTCTCCAGATAGCCATTAAAGCAAGAAAGAACAGAACGGCAGCACCATCATCAACCCCCAAATCCCCCCTCCCCACACAAAAAAACGAGCAAAAATGGAACAGACACATCAACCGCCAAATCTCATTGACCCACACACAAAAAAAGAGAAAGAATGGGCAAAAACACAAAATATAAAAAATTATAAGACTGAAAAATTGTCCATAGTCCAAGTCCATATCCATAATTCAGAAAACCAGGATAAAGTCCTTTGGGCACAGTGGCAACCTTTCCCCTTTCTGGAAGTTGATCGATCCCACTAATGATCAAAAGGCAGTCTTCCCTCTCCGGCAGCACAGCATTCCCACCAGCGATTCAAAGGCAGGCAGCTAGTGCTCACCTTCCACATTTGCGTCAATGTTTCATTCTCCCTCGTTGCTTTAATTGGCAAACAATGGAAATTTTAATCCGCACAATGGAGTAGAACATCGGCTCGCTCTCCATCACACAGCCTTTTCGCCACAAGGTTCACACATGCTGTCTCTGTCTCCCAGAATCTTCTGGTGACTACGGACTGCTGAACCACGCTCCTCTTCACCTCTGTTCGAAGGGGACATCCTTCTGCTCTGTGGCTGTGCTCTCTTGTCCTAGACTCCCCCACTACAGGAAGCATACACTCCACATGCACTCTTTCTAGGCACTTCAATATTCTCCGTAACTTCCGCCACCTCCGACGGGATCCCACCACTAAGCACATCTTTCCCTCCCCCCCCTCTGCTTTCCGCAGGGATCGCTCCCTACGCGACTCCCTTGTCCATTCGTCCCCCCATCCCTCCCCACTGATCTCCCTCCTGGCACTTATCCTTGTAAGTGGAACAAGTGCTACACATGCCCTTACACTTCCTCCCTTACCACCATTCAGGGCCCCAGACAGTCCTTCCAGGTGAGGCGACACTTCACCTGTGAGTCGGCTGGGGTGATATACTGCGTCCAGTGCTCCCGATGTGGCCTTTTATATATTGGCGAGACCCGACGCAGACTGGGAGACCGCTTTGCTGAACACCTACGCTCTGTCCGCCAGAGAAATCAGGATCTCCCAGTGGCCACACATTTTAATTCCACATCCCATTCCCATTCTGACATGTCTATCCACAGCCTCCTCTACTGTAAAGATGAAGCCACACTCAGGCTGGAGGAACAACACCTTATATTCCATCTGGGTAGCCTCCAACCTGATGGCATGAACATCGACTTCTCTAACTTCTGCTAATGCCCCACCTCCCCCTCGTACCCCATCTGTTATTTATTTTTATACACACATTCTTTCTCTCACTCTCCTTTTTCACCCTCTGTCCCTCTGACTATACCCCTTGCCCATCCTCTGGGTTTCCACCCCCCCCCCACTTCCTGTCTTTCTCCCCGGACCTCCTGTCCCATGATCCTCTCATATCCCTTTTGCCAATCACCTGTCCAGCTCTTGGCTCCATCCCTCCCCCTCCTGTCTTCTCCTATCATTTTGGATCTCCCCCTCCCACTTTCAAATCTCTTACTAACTCTTCCTTCAGTTAGTCCTGACGAAGGGTCTTGGCTTGAAACGTCGACTGTACCTCTTCCTAGAGATGCTGCCTGGCCTGCTGTTTTCACCAGCAACTTTGATGTGTGTTGCTTGAATTTCCAGCATCTGCAGAATTCCTGTTGTTCTGCACTTCAATATTCGAAAGGTTTCAATGAGATCTTGCCTCATTCTTCAAGATTTCAGCAAGTACAGGCCCAGAGCTATCAAACACTTCTGATACATTAAATACATATAACACCCTTACCCATCTTTGAACTCCGCAGCTGCTGATGGTGATGGAGAATTACGGAGGGAGTTGTCGATTAGTTGATAGTGGGTCCAGCCTCCTGCCGTGCATTTGGATGAGCTCATTGAAAGCTCAGGAACAGACTGAGCTGATGGACTGACTACCTTCATAATCTCCCCTCATATCCCAGCCTGTTTATACAAATAGGATCACCAGTCTTCATTAAAATGTACACTTAAGCAAAACTTTTTTTTAAATTGCAATGTGCATTTATATTTTTAATTAATTAATAATGGTTATTAAACTCTTGCAACTGATTTTTGAATCCTATTGAAATAGAATTCCCACAAGTTTCTTTTAAGTACATGGATCTTTGAAAAATAGAGGTAATTCTAAACAGTTTCTAGAGTAGGTTACATGGTCAGCACAACATTGTGGGCCGAAGGACCTGTGATGTGCTGTAGATTTCTATGTTCTACATTCTTCCTTAAGACCCTAAGACATAGTAGCAGGAGTAGGCCATTTGGCCCATCGTGCCTGCTCCACCATTTCATCAAGGCTGATTATTTATCCCTTCTCCACCTCATTCTACTGCCTTCTCCCTATAATCTCTGACACTTTTACTAATCAAAATCTTAATGAGACAGTGTGCAACATCCTGGAATTTTCCAGTAGCAGCAAGACCACCTACCAATGCTCAGATTCCGGTTAGAATTACTCTTGACTGTCTGACCTTTCAGCGGGTAATATTTGACCCGTGACCGGAAAATGCTGGTGGATGTCAATAAACAACTCACTTTTCCACAGGAAATTGCCACCACCAAGCTTAGGCCAGATGTGGTCCTCTGGTCCAATTCAGTACAGATCGTCTACATTGTGGAACTCGCAATCCCATGGGAGGATTCACTGGCTACGCAAGAGGCTTCGCTATGCAGATCTAGCAGCTGAAGCTCAGCATCGGGGCTGGTAAACCAAAATTTGTCCTGTGGAAGTGGGTTGTAGGGGATTTATAGCCACATCCACCATCAAATTGCTGAAGGAGCTTGGGATCCATGGTTGGACTCTATGGCAAACCATCAGAGCCAAATCAGAGACAGTGGAAAGAAGCAGTCAATGGCTTTGGATCAAGCAAGAAGACCTCTCCTGTCTCTAAGATAGCATCAACAGAGTGGGAGGACACAATGGGAGGCGGGGGGGGGGGGGGTGTGACTCTGGGACACCAGAAGTCATCGTCAAGCCCTCCGAAGTTGCATTGGACTAATCAATGAAACATTGAGGAAGGAAGGTGCCCACTTGAAAATCCCTGCATGTCAACCCTGTGTCACTCCCAACATCAATGCAGTCTCAAGCAAGTGCTCACGACCCATTAGCATGAGGATATTAATGTGTTAACCTGTGTTGTTTTTGATTTTTGAAAGAAATCAGTTCATCTGGGCAATGGACCCTTTTGAGAATAAATTGCATCAATGAATCAACTACAGGAATGCATTCTATCTTGTCATACTCCATCCTTCAGATGAACCAGCAGTCCAAACTGTCAAACAGATTGTACATTTGCAGTCTGTTGAAAAGAAATAAAATCTTTAGGAAAAAGAAAGAATAATTAAATACATTCAGATTAACTCATTTTAATTACCTCTCTCCCTTGCATCTGTTCTTCTCCATTGAAATGACTGGAATTGCTGAACCTGTGTTGGATTTAACTCAATGTCATAGCTTGAATTTCATGAGGGCCACGACAGGAGGGATTCATTTACGTTTTTCAGAACTTCTATATTCAAGGTGAAATCCTGAACTTTCTGATTGTCACAATAATTTTTGCTAGTGCTTCTTCGGAAAGTTTGGATCAATATATATCTTGTTTGGAAAGGATTTTGAATTCTCTTTTCTGGTTCCAGAAAATCCTGGGATGTGAAGTATTTGGGCAAGCCAAGATGTTATTCTCAGTGCTAAACATGTCATTCGCTCTTCTCCCACTTTCTATTGGATAGAAATTACAAAGGTTTGGGAATATATACCACTAGTCCCAAGGACAGCTTCTAACTGGATGATATTAGATACTTGATGAATCTCTTATATGATAAAGATGAACTCCTGATCTGTCAGTGAACCTCAACTTTGCCCTTGTACTTTATTTACCTTCCCACATTGCACTTTCTCTGTAACTGCAACACTACATTCTGCATTTTGTTATTGCTTTCTATTTATTCTAATCCAATATACTTATGTATGGAATAATTGCTTTGGATGACATTCACACCAGAGATTTTCTTTGTATTTTGGTACATATGACAATAATAAAACCATTACCAAATACCGGGGATTCCAGGGAAGGTTAGCACATGCGATAAAGGGGTTTGTGGTGTCCATTCAGATGCTGCTCATCCACCTTTTGTCCAACCAGGCATCAACTCTTACCTGTGGTTCCAAGTAGCTGTTTGCATGCAACAGTGGCCAAAACCTATATATTGCTCCAACAAGTGGGCTAAACCAGATGAGGGAAATGTCAGATCTCATTCCCCAATGAGATAGGGACATACCTGCCCTAGCATGCAAAGTTAGCTCCAGTGGACTGGGCAGATGAGTTCAACTGTGAGATCCAGTGGCCACAAAGGAAGTTCTGTGATGCTTCACGGAGGGCAAAGGGCATGACAAGGCACAGAAGAAGTCATAGTCATCTACTGCCACCAAGGGAGACCCCAGTTGTGGCAACTACTCATACCATTGGACCCAGCCTTCTGAGATCAAGAGATTGGAACTGCCCCAGTGCAATTGCTTTTCATCTTTAAAAGCTCTTCCTGCACAGGTTTCTTCTGTCATCGTTGAATATGATAGACAGCCAATCAATCAATCAGCAGTTACCAACTATTGCCGTGGTTTTTCAATTTGATTTATTCTGTTATACTAGTGGACCAGCATAATACTGACAATCTTTTTTTTAATCAAAAGAGGAATATTCCTTTGGGAGTTGATGACAGTGGTAGGAATTCATTAATAAATCCATCAGATTTTCAATCTGAGTCTCAGCCTGGAAAGGGTCCTGACTATCATGCTTGGTCTCAATACCCAAGAAGGGCCAACTGAAAGTGTTGAATGACTACGGTCCAGTGGCGCTGACCTCACACATCATGAAGACACTGGCCAGATCAGTTCTTGATCCACTGCAGTTTGCCTACCAGGAGCACAATGGAATCGATGATGCCGTCATCTACCTGCTGATCAGAGACTACTCCCATTTGGATAAGCAGGGCAGCACTCTGAGGATCATGTTATTTGATTTCTCAAGTGCCTTCAATACCATACAGCCCTCATTGCTGGGGTAAGAGCTCCATTCAATGGGGGTTGGCACTTCCATTGTATCCTGGATAATGGACTACCTGACTCGCAGACCACAGTTTGTGCGGCTTCAGAGTTGTGTGTCAGACATGATAATAAGCAGCACTGGGGCCCCACAGGGGACTGTATTGGCTCCCATCCTGTTTATCCTGTATACCTTGAACTTTAGGTACAACACAGAGATGCATCATCTTTAGATACATCATCTGCAGAAATTCTCTCATGACTCAGCAATAGTTGGGTGTATAAAGGGAGGATGGGAGGGTGAATACAGGGCCTTGGTGGAGGACTTTGTCAAATGGTGCAAGCTGAATCATCTGCAGCTCAGCATCAGTAAGACAAAGGAGATGGTGATGGACCTTAGGAAGATTAAGCCTATACTGCTCCCTGTTACTATTGATGGTGAGCACAGGTTTGGCTGAGGAGGGGAAAAAAGAATTCAGCCATGATTGAATGGTGGAGTAGACTTGATGGGCCAAATGGCTAATTCTGATCCTATGTTTTATGGTCTAATGGACATAGATATGGGGAGGACCTACAAGTACCAGTGGGTGCACCTTGTTGGCAGATTTGAGTGGAGCACCAACACAGAGGCTGTGTACAAGAAGGGACAGTCACCTCTACTTCCCGAGAAGATTGAGGTCCTTTGGAATATGCAGGCTCCTCCTTCACATGTTCTACTAGTCTGTTGTCGCCAGTACAATTTTCTATGCAGTGGTGTTCTGGGGCAATGGCATCGACACAGGTGATACCAACAGGGTTAGTAAACTGATTAGAAAGGCTGGCTCTGTTATAGGATTCAAACTGGACACACTGGAGTCTGTGGTAGAACAAAAGACCCTACGGAAAATCCAGGCAATTCTGGACCATGTTTCTCACCCTCTGCATGCCACTTTGGTTGAACAGAGGAGCATTTTTAGTAATAGACTAAGACAAATGTATTGCTCCAAAGAGCGTTATATGAAGTCATTCTTACCTTCAGCCATTAGGCTCTGAAAAGAGTCAACCTATAGTTGGGGAAATGATGACCCTCTCCTGTTAAACTGTTCGAGGTAACTTGTTTTTTTTATTCTTTCTTACTTCTCCTCTAATACTTGTATATTTGTATATCTCTACATTTGTAATGCTACTGTGACACTGTAATTTCCTTTGGGATCAATAGAGTATCAATCTATCTATCTATCTGATACATAGATAAGAAGGAATCGAGTTTATGCAAGATATTTCATGACTTCACAATATCCTCAACAAACCACATTCTACTTGCATTGTGCAGGAAATGTGGCAGCCAATTTGTTCAAGGCAAATCTCCACAAATCACAATTATAGACAAGAGATTCCTCAGATGCTGGAAATCCAGAGCAACACAAAATGCTGAAGGAACTCGGCAGGTCAGGCAGCATTTATGGAGGGGAATAAACAGTTGATGTCTTGGGCTAAGACCTTTCATCAATTCTGTTTCTATAGTGGGAGAGTCTAGTACCAGAGGGCACAGCTTCAGAACAGAAGGGTATCCCTTTAGAACAGAGATGGGGAGGTACTTCTTCACCAGACAGTGGTGAGTCTGTGGAATACCTTGCCATAGATGGCTGTGGGGGCATTGTTGGGTATAATTATTGGGTATATTTAAAGCGAGGGTTGATAGGTCTTAGTGTGAGCCCGTGGCCAAGTGGTTAAGGCATTGGACGAGCTACCTCAAGGTTGTGAGTTCGAGTCCCAGCTGAGGGAACATGTTGTGTGCTTGAGCAAGGCACTTAATCACACATTGCTCTGCAACGACACCGGTGCCAAGCTGTATGGGTCCTAATGCCCTTCCCTTGGAAACATTGGTGTCGTGGAGAGGGGAGACTTGCAGCATGGGCAACTGCTGGTCTTCCATACAACCTTGTCCAGGCCTGCGCCCTGGAAAGTGAAGACTTTCCAGGCACAGATCCATGGTCTTGCAAGACTAACGGATGCCTTAAGATAGGTTTTAGTAAGGACATTATGGAGAAAACGCAGAAGAATGGGGTTGAGAGAGATCATGAATCAGCCATATTGGAATGGCAGAACAAATTTGATGGGTGGAAAGACCTAATTCTGTTCCCATTTCGTATGGTCTTATGGCTTGATGAAGGGTTTTGGCCCAAAACATCAACTGTTCATTCTCTCTATAGATGCTGCGTGGCCTACAATCAAGTAAATACTCTCCGCAAAACAATACAACACTAATAGTAGAAGTCAACTGGAAGCTAAATGTTGGCTAGTGCACTGGATAAAAACCTTAAATCACCACAGAATAACTGCATGGCAACTTCTAGCCCACATGAGGAGGCAGAGTGGTGCTTGGTTTAATATTGAAGCTGAAAGGTATTTAGTGGTGTAGCTATCTGGTGCCTTATTAGTGAACATTAGCCTGAAACCAACCTAATGTTCCACAATAAATTGTTTTCCAAGGAAGAAGACAGATTTAGCTCTTCATACTAATAGTCTCATGAGAGTAGATTATACCTTTCACCCTTCTTTGATTAATCATTGCTGCTAACACACCAATTACCCGCACAACCAAAAGTAAAACCTACAAAGAGAAAAAATGATCAAAGTTTCTGCATAAGAGGAGAATCAGTCACAAAGGAAAACAGGAGCAGTTAAAAAAAGAACAAAGCTGATGAAGCTGATGTAATGGAGAGTAAAATGAGGAAGAACAGATCCTCCTTCAAGGAATGGAATGTTACATTTTTTTATAATTAATGAAAAACCTTGAAGCATTATACGCAATGAATGAAGTTTTTGAAATACTAGTATTCTGTTGATACAAACAGCTTCCCACAATTCCTTCTTTTCCCCTCCATTTGCTTTGTCTTTACTTTCATCTGCTTCTGGAAGGCAGCCAAAAGAATAAAAGACTTCTTCCACTAAGTTATTCTCTCTTCCATCAGGGAGAAATTACAAAATCTTCAGAACACATATGACCAGACTCAGAGACAGCTCCTACCTTGCTATTAAAAGGCTCGGTATTGGGGCTTTTCTGCTGTATTTCTTTTTAATTTGGTAACAGGCCCTTCTGGCCCACCCAGCACGGGCTGCACAATTGCACCCATGTGACCAATTAACACGCATATCTTTGGAATATGTGAGGAAAATGGAGCACCCGGAGGAAACCCACACAGTCATGGAGAGAACGTACAAACTCCTGACAGACAGCAGCGGGAATTGAAGCCCAGTCGCTGGCATTGTAATAGTGTTGAAGGATAAAGGTGAACTGGATCTCTCAATCTACCCCAGCATGGTCCTTGCACCTTGACCATTGTCCTGCACTGTGCTTTGCCTGTAACTGTGACGCTATTTTCTGTATTCTGTTACTGTTTTTTGCTTTTGTACTTATCTTGAAGTGCTTATGTTTGCAATGATCTTTTGGGATGGAACATGTATTTCATATAACAATTACAGCATGGAAACAGGCCATGTCGGCCCTTCTAGTCCATGCCGAACTCCTACTCTCACCTAGTCCCACCGACCTGCACTCTGTCTATAACTCTCCATTCCCTTCCTGTCCATATATCTATCTAATTTAACTTTAAACAACAACATTGAACCTGCCTCAACCACTTCTGCTGGAAGCTGGATCTACACAGCCACAACTCTCTGAGTAAAGAAGTTCCCCCTCACGTTATCCCTAAACTTTTGCCCTTTAACCCTCAACTCATGTCCTCTTGTTTGAATCTCCCCCACTCTCAATGGAAAAAGCCTATCCACGTCAACTCTATCAATCCCCCTCATAATTTTAAACACCTCTATCAAGTCCACTCTCTACCTTCTACGCTCCAAAGAATAAAGACCTAACTTGTTCAACCATTTCAGTACATGGGACAACAATAACCTAGCCTGATAATGGCTTTATCACCACTGGCTGGGATTGAGGAATGATCTCCATTACATTACATCCTGCTAGTGGTGGCAAGCTATGGCAATTTCATCAAGTTGCATTTCATTGAACTGCTGCTGCTAAGTTAACAAATTTCACGTCTCATGCCAGTGATCATAAACCTGATTCTGATTCTGAAGTTTCTGAAATGGCAGACAATGCATCAATCTGACATTTGATTTTAAGGCCAGGCATCTTACAGTACAGTATGGGATTGTTATATTGGAGGGGTGACATGAACTAAATTATGTAGTTAGATTTGCTGTACCCTTTGGTGACAAAATTCTCAAAGCTATTTGTTGAAGAGTGACCAGTTAAGCCACCCTGACTCATAAACCTTATGGAAACATCCCGTAGTCTCTGTTTCCCCAGCAGGCTAGTGAAATAAGTCAGTTTTTGTCACAGGGATACCCTAACCTGGCACTTTTTCATAGCCACACTTGACAGCTCCAATGCAGAACTGTTGACATCCATTGTTTTGAAGGTCATATTCTGTGAATCTCATTTAATTAAGTGCTTTAATTTAAAATATTTTAAAATAAAAATATTAATTAAAAATACCGGGACAGCAGGGGAGTGTAGTGGTATTACAGCAAGAGTGATCTGGGTTCATTCCGCTGCTGTCTGTAAGAAGTTTGTACCTTCTCCCCGTGACCGCGTGGTGGTCCGGTTTCCTCCCGCATTCAAGAGGTGTACGGGTTAACACACACAAAATGCTGGAGGAACTCAGCAGGCCAGGCAGCATCAATGGAAAAAAAAAGCACAGTCGATGTTTTGGGCCGAAACCCTTCAGCAGAACTAGAGAAAAAAAGCTGAGGAGTAGATTTAAAAGGTGGTGGGAGGGGAGAGAAAAACACCAGGTGATAGGTGAAACCTAGAGGGGGAGGGATGAAGCAAAGAGCTGGGAAGTTGATTGGTGAAAGAGACAGAAGGCCATGGATGAAAGAAAAAGGTGGGGGGGAGGAGAGGAGCACCAGAAAGAGGCGATGGGTAGCCAAGGAGATAAGGTGAGATAGGGAAAAGGGGATAGGAAATGCTGAAGGTGGGGAGGGTGTGGGGAGTATTACTGGCAGTTTGAGAAATTGATGTTCATGCCATCAGGTTGGAGGCTACCCTAAATGAATATAAGGTGTTGATCCTCCAACCTAAGTGTGCCTCATTACGACAATGGAGGAGGCCATGGATGGATATATTGGAATGGGAATGCGAAGTGGAATTAAAATGGGTGGCCACTGGGGGATCCTGCTTGTTCTGGCAGGTGGAACGTAGATGCTCGGCGAAGCTGTCTCCCAAATTACGTCCGGTCTCACCAATAAACAGGAGGCCACACTGGGAGCACCAGACACAGTAAGTGACCCCAACAGACTCACAGGTGAAGTTTTGCCTCACCTGGAAGGACTGTTTAGGGCCCTGAATGCTAGTGAGGGAGGAGGTGTAGGAGCAGGTGTAGCACATGTTCTGCTTTCAAGGATAAGTGCCAGGAGGGAGATCAGTGGGGAGGGACGGGTTAGCAGGTTAATGGGTCACATGGGTGTAACTTGGCAGCAATGGTGTGTTGGACCAAAAAGGCCTGTTTCCATGCTGTATCTCTTAAAAAGTAAATTTCATTCTTCTTTATAAATCCTTACACGATCTCATGCTTCTAAATTCTGTATCTTTTCCATCCCTTAATTTCCCAAGAAATCTACACTCATCGAATTCTGGCCTCTCAATCATTTTCAGTTCATTAGTTCTTCTGTTAGTAGTCTCCCACATCCTTATTCTGTTTCATAAGGCATAGAAAGCAAAGGAACTAATTTTGGTAAATGGGATTGGTATTTGTGACAGCTATATTTGGCGGGGAGGCAATGGGCCAAAGGGTCTCTTTCTGTGCTGTATGATCCTATAATTCTAATACATTGGCATAGTTGATATAAACAACACTTATTGCCCATTACTGAAAGCTCCTGAGAATGTGGCGTTGAGGTGCTCCTTGAGCCAGTACAGCCTGTGCAGTGAAGCTCTCCCGCAATGCTGACGGGGAGGGACTACCGGAATATAAACCCTGTGGTGATGAAGACCAGAGATGTAGTCAAGGTGTTGAGTGATTTAGAAGAGAACTTGTAGACTGGTACCGGTACTGGTTTGGTGTTGGTTTACTAATGTCACATGTACCAAGATACAGTAAAAAGCTTGTCTTGCATATTGTTTATACAGGTCAAATTATTACACAGTGCTCTGAACTAGGTAAAGCAATAACAATGGAGAATAAAGTGTAAAAACTAACGGAAAGATGAAGTGCAGGTAAGCGACAAAGTGCAAGATCATAACCAAGTAGTTTCTAAGACCAAGAGCCCATCTTTTGTACAAGGGAGTTCATTCAAAAGTCTGATGACACTGTGACTTAATCCTTAAGCCTGGTGGACACACTTTCAGACTTCGTATCTGCTGCTCGAAGGGAGAGGGGAGAAGAGGGAATGTACAGAATTGGCAGAGCCTATAACCTGTTGACTGCTTTACTGATGCAGCAAGAAGTATCCATTATCAAGGACCCCCACCATCCCGGCCATGCTCTTTTCACATTGCTACCATCAGGAAGGAGGTATAGGAGCCTTAGGTCTCACACCACCAGGTTCAAGAATAGTTATTACCATTCAACCTTCAGGCTGGATAACTTTATTCAACCCAACATTGAACTGATTCCACAGCCAATAGATTCACTTGCAACGCTCCAACTCATGTCCTCAATATTTGTTACTTATTTATTATTATTTTGTTCTTTTTCTTTTTGTATTTGCACATTCATTGCTTAACTGTCTTTGAGTGCAGTTTTTCATTGATTCCATCATGTCTCTTTGTATTTACTGTGAACGTTGCAAGAAAATTAATCTCGGGTTGTATACAATGTTATATGCGTACTTTGATAATAAACCTCCTTTGAAATCTTGAAGTGTAGACAGAGTCCGTTAAAGGGAAAGCTGGTTCTTGTGATGTGCTCAGCTGTGTCCACAACTCTCTACAGTTTCATGCAGCCACATGCAGTGCATTTGCAAAAATAATGGATCTGCCATGCACACATTGCCCTTCTCCTTCCGAATGGAAGACAGCACAGTTTGGGAGGTGCCATTCCAATGATTAAAATCAAAATCTGGTTTATTATCATTGACATATGTCATGAGTTTTTTGTTTAGTGCCGGCTGTACAGTGCAAGGCATGAAATTACTATAAGGACCAAAAATAAGTAAGTAGTGTTTGCTAACAATTAATACAATGGTGACTCATTGTGAGCTGTTCCCTGCAGACCCACTCATTACTTCAACTGTAATTGTTCTACGTTTAAACCTTAATGCTCTGTCTACCTGCACTGATTTTTCAGTAGCTCTTACAGTTTATTTTGCGTTGTTATTGTTCTAGTAGTGCGGTCACTCAAGTCAAGTATGATAATTCTTCTAAGGAATTGTTCAGTGGTGGATATTCAAGTGGCAATCTGGGTAAGATGAGTAACATCACTATATGAAAATATAATCAAAGTGTATAAACTATCTTATGTATTTAAGTTTTTTTTGTGTTTTTTTTATTATTGTGTTCTTTATCTTGTGCTTCTTCTTGTGTTGCATTGGATCCAGAGTAACAATTATTTTGTACGCCTTTATACACGTGTAATTGAAATGACATTAAACAATCTTGAATCTTGAACCTTAATGGCGAATTGCATGACTTTGTTTCACGCGGGGAGACTGTTGCAGGGGTAGCCACTATACTGTCATTGACAGATCAAGGTCAGGGCTTGGTGGTTTAGAATGCAAGACGACTCGAGACCCTTCACTGCAGCAGCCTTCCTCCGCCTTCACTGCCATTGTGATAAGAACATAAGAAATAGGAGCAGGAGTAGGCCCTGTAGGCGCAGTCTTTCATAGATTCTATTATGCTTCTTTGATTTATTTAGAATACCCATAAGAAAATGAATGTCAGGGTTGTATACGGTGATATATACCTACTTTGATAATAAAATTACTTTGAACTTTGAACCCTGATCCATATGTCCCTGGAATGTAGGAGGAAACCAGAGCACCCAGAGGGAACTCACACAGTCACAAGGAGAACATGCAGACTCCTTGCAGACAGTCGCAGGAATCAAACCTTAATCTTACAATCAGATCTCGTAAAGCATCTCCCAGGTACAGAGGGAGATGGAATTAATGCTTCCAACTGGGATTAATATAGAAAGGATGGTGGTCAATTATTATGCTTTCATTTGTGCACGATATATTGGGACTAACTCCAAAAGACACTAAAATAATGAACTAAGGCTACCTCAATAACTCTAGTCTTGGTGCAGGTTTTGACCAGAAATGTCAACAGTTCCTTTTCTCCAACTGATATTGCCTGAGTTGTTGAGTTTCTCCAGCAGATTTTTGCTACAGATTCCAGCACCTTGCTTCTGCAGAAATAAGCATCAATGTTGAAGTCCAAGAGGTAACATGGATACACAAAAGATTGCAGATGCTCACCAAAAGGTCACTACCAAGTCCAAAGTGGTAGTTTATAATTTTGAATTACCATGTAATTTTATTGACACTATTTTCCTTCATATGGTTATGTGATCTGTAGCACTTTTAAACATCTGAATCCAGTGAATTAAGGGGTTAATATATGAGGAGCATTTGATGGCTCTGGGCCTGAACTTGTTGGTGCTTAGAAGAATGAAGTAGGATCTCATAGAAACCTATTGAATATTGAAAGGTCTAGATACAGTGGACATGGAGAGGATGTTTCCTTTTGAGTCTAGGATCATAGGGCACAGCCTCAAAAATACAAGTACATCTATTTGGAACAGAGGTGAGGAATAATTTCTTGAAGTGGAATAAACAGTTGACATTTCAGCCTGAGACCCTTAATTAGTCCTGCATGGAGCTGAGGAGGAAATTCATTAGACAGAGGGTGGTGATCCTGCGCAATTCACAGCCACAGACAGCGTGGAGGCCAAATCCCAAGTCATAGGCTATATTTATATCAGAGTTCAATAGGGTCTTAATTAGTAATGGTGTCAAAGGTTGCAGGGAGAAGACAAGAGAATAAGGTTGAGAGAGATAATAAATCAGCCATGAATGGCAGCGATTTGATGGACCAAATGGCCTAATTCTGCTCTTATGTCTTATGGTCTTATTGTCTAAAAAGATTGTAAGAACTACATGATTTTTTACTATGTGCCACAATGCAATCCTCTCTCCAACAAGGTACAGCAAATTTCAGGCCAAAACCCAAACCCACAGATGGCTTCATGTAAGTAAATCAAGGTATATGAATTGTTTAAACAGAGAATGAAATACCATCATACGCTTGGATAATTAAATGAAAAAGACATCATTCATTGTTCTTGTTCCATGGATCAACAGGAATTTCCTTCCATGCTGTGAAACAGTTCATAATATCTGAACTGACAACTCAACCTGGCTGCCAACTCAAACAGATTCTTTTTTGTGTTGCTCATTGTACACACAATTCCAATATGTTCCACAAATGAACTGCCCTAGCCAATGAACTGATCTGTCCAAGATCATAACAGCTATTTATCAATCCTATCAAAAGGTCTGAAAAGCCTCAGACAATGCTGTCAGACAATAGAGGCATAAGAGATTCTGCAGATGCTGGAAGCATTGAGCAACACACACAAAATTCTGGAGGAATGCCACAGGTCGGACAGCTTCTGTGAAGGGACATGAATAGTCAATGTTTCGGGAGAAGACCCTTCATCAGAATTGGCTTCCATTAGGTAGCCTCCAACCTGTTTAAGCAAGTTCAAATTTCAGTCAAAATCAATTAAAAAGAAGTATTCCGGAAAATCCCAAGGTCATGAAGGTAAAAAGAACCCAATCCGGCACGGGTTGAGGAACTACTAATTGCTTGTTCTTGCAGAAACGTGACTCCAGGACATCTCAAGCAACATCAGTCTTCAGGCCATAACATGTAGGGCTATCGTAACCACCTGTATGTGCTGTGTGCTCTGGGTGACCGAATGTACTGTGTTTTGCACCTTGTGCACAGAGGAATGATGTTTTGCTGAGCCATATACATGTGTGTGGTTGAATGACAATTGAACTTGAAGTTGAAGTCCTTGCCTTCCACAAAGGGCCAAGTCATAAACACAAGAGATTCTGCAGATGCTGGGAATCCACAACAACACACACAAAATGCTGGAGTAACTTAGCAGGAGAGACAATATCTATGAAGAGAAATGAACAGTCACCATTTCAGGATACGAGGGGTCTCATTTCAAAATATTGAATGTTCATTTCCATCCGTTGATCCTGTTTAACTTGCTGAGTTCCTGCAGCATTTTGTGTGTGTTGCTGTCAAACAATTGTTGGTTCTTCATGATCCTTTCATTTAGGACAAGACATATTAAGACTAATGCCAAATGACAACAAAATATCAAACTGCCTTTTCCTCAATAATTTTGGATCAACCAGGTGACAAAACTGCCCGAGATGCAGCACTTCAGTTTTCCGAAGAAGCAGTTCTGTTTTCCCCCAGAGTGGAGGAGGCTGGGAGGGAATATGACTGAGGTACTGTATGTTCAACTATGAGGGCTACAGACTGCAGGAATCCTTTCCCCATACCAGAGGTAGATTAAACTAGAGAGCATAGATTCAGAGTAAGGATGAAGTGAAGTAGAGGGGATCTGAGGGGTACCTTCTTTACCCAGAGAGTAGCAAGTACCTGGTACACACTGCCTGAGAGAGTGATTGAAAGAGAATGGCTGACAATATTTAAGAAGAGTCTAGATGAGCCCATGAATTGTTGAAGCACGGAAAACTATGAGCCAAGTGCTGGAAGATTGGATTAATAAGGATGGGTACCAACAGATTAGCATGGTGGGTTGAATGGCCTGTTTCTGCCCTGTATGACTCTAATTCTCCATCTAAAGACTAAGGGACAGAAATACACAACAGTCCTCATCGAGGGGTCAGCTATAAGTCTATGGGAGACAACATCTCTGAAGATCTATCCTTGGCCCAACACATCGATGCGATCATGAAAAAGGCAGGTGAGTGGCTATCCTTCAGAAGGGATTTATCAATATTTGGTTTGTCATTAAAGACTCTAGCAAATTTGCTTCACCTGCTGGTATGGAGGGGACTGGAAAAAACTGCAGATAGTTGTAAACTTAGCCAGCTCCATTATGAGCACTAGCCTCCACACTATCAAGAACATCTTCAAAAGGTGATGTCTTAAGAAAGGGGCACCCATCATTAAGGATCTTCACCATCCAAGACATGCCCTCTTCTCATCGCTACCATCATGGAGGAGGAACAGTAGCCTGAAAGTCTACGCTCAACATTTTAAGAACAGTTTCTTCCAACACATCTTTTGATTTCTGAACTCTCCATGAACCCATGAGTCCCATTTCACTATTCTGCTCTGTTGTTGCACTACCTATTTATTTTTTATGATTCTCATTGTAACTTACAGTAATTTTTATGTCTTGTACTGTAGTGTTGCCACAAACCAACAAATGTCATAACATATGTCAGTGTTAATAAACCTGATTCTGATTCTGAATCAAAGAGGATAAACTAACATAATGCAAGGCCTTTCTACACAAAGGACTGCAGATGCTAGAATTGGGACCAACACAAAAAAACAAAAATCGAGGCTTGATCCAAGATATCAACTGTCCATTTCCCTTCACAGAAACTGCCGACCCACTGAGGCTCTTTGGATTTTTGTGTGTTATTTTGAGTTCAAAAAACACAACTTCATAGTAAGTGGATAATACAGGATTTAGCAATGTCACAAAAATGAGAAGGATACTGTTTGACATCAGGAAGGCACAGTCAGAGTGTAAAACACAACAGAATTTGCTCTGGATATGTATGAAGTGAAGCACTTTGATGGGAACCTTGGACAGGCAGTATTTGTTTGGTAAATGCAATAGCTTTTGATGATGACATGGTTTGAGGATTTAGAGAGTATTGTGTTAATAAACGGTTCTCTTCTTTTGAATATAGCAAGGAACTCATGGTAAATCTGTGGAATTATTTGCTGCAGGCAGCTGTGGAGGACAAGTCTTTATGTATATTTAAGGCAGAGGTTAATAGATTCTTGATTGGTCAGGGCATAAAAGGATACAGGAAGAAGGCAAGAGGTTGGAGCTGGGAGGAAAATTGGATCAGCCATGATGAAAAGATGGAGCAGACATGATGGACCAAATAGCCTAGTTTTATTTCTGCATATTATGGTCTTATAAACTTATGGTAAGCTCAAATAACATTCGTAGTAAGGTTCAAATGGAGAAAGGGGTACATTTATTATAGAGATCATAGTTAGTAAGGATATCAAAGCCAACAAGCAGGTGTAAAGGAGGTGCCAGGAATAAGGGCCTTCAGTTCTATGTAGCAATCAGAGAAGATGTGATTATTCTTTACAGAACAGAAATGATTAAAGTCAGGTTAAGGTTTATGATAGAGCCATTAGTACAAAGCTTTTTCCCTGGGGACTGGTTCAGTAATCAAAGGTTCCAGATTTAAAATAATTGGCAAAGGTCTGTAGCAAAAATCAGAAATCAAAAAAAAGAGGCAGTATACATAGACTACATACAAACTGTTAGAGGTTGCAGACACATACCTGAAGAGCATTATATGAAGTTATGAGTTAAGACTAGGGTATAGAACCAAATCCAGATGGGTAGTACTACTAAATAATCTGGCTACTTATATGTGGTGCTAAGAAGTATATATGCTCATCCACTCATAAGGGGCATTTATGTTAAGGCTCGCCCATCACTTTTCCCAGAGAAATATTAGATTAGGTTAGATTCAACTTTACTGTCATTGTGCTGAGTACAGATACAAAGCAAATGAAATGCATTTAGCATCTGACCAGAAATGCAAAGGATAGTGTTATTTACAAAATAACTGCAAATAAAAAAGTGCTACAGCACACAAATATAAAAGTACTGAGACAGTACAATACGGATGCAATACTGCTTAGCGCTGTGATGTGAGGTTCAGCAGTGTCACAGCCTTAGGGAAGAAGCTCTTCCTGTGCCTGCTGGTGCGGGAGCGGAGGCTCCTGTAGCGCCTACCGGATGGGAGGAGAGTAAAAAGTCCATGGTTAGGGTGAGATGCATCCCTGATAATGCTTTTTGCCCTGCCCAGGCAGCGTTTATGGTAGATGTTCTCAATGGTGGACAATGGGGTGCCGATAATCCGCTGGGCAGTTTTCACCGCACGCTGGAGTGCTTTGCGGTCTGATATGGGACAATTGCCATACCACACTGAGATGCAGTTGGTGAGTATGCTCTCAATGGTACAGCGGTAAAAGTCCGTCAGTATCCTGGGACAGAGGTGAGCTTTCTTCATGCTCCGCAGGAAATAAAGGTGCTGTTGCGCCTTTTTGACCAGGATGGAGGAGTTCATGGACCTGGTGAGATCCTCGGAAATGTGGACACCAAGGAATTTGAAGCTTGATACACGCTCCACTACAGTTCCATTGATGTAGATGGGGACATGAGTGTGACTCCTGGCATGCCTGAAGTCCACAATGATCTCCTTGGTCTTCTGGGTGTTGAGGGCCAGATTGTTCTCAGCACACCATGCAGCCAGGTGCTGAACCTCGTCCCTGTAGGTCGTCTCATCATCCCCTCTAATCAGACCAACCACCGTGGTGTCGTCTGCGAACTCAACAGGAGAGAGATTGTAACCAGAACTAATGGATGTTCATTTCTAAATTGTCCCCAGTGTCTTTTGCCTATAGCACATCTCCTATTGTTTCAAGCTCAACCAACCAGGAGGGGCATTAAAAGAGAACCAGAGATCATGAAAATCTCCACAAAAGATCTAAATGAAGAAAATCTCTAGTTGAGATTTTTGTCATCTGCACAAGTTTATGTTCACAGCTCAAAGTAAATTTATTATTAAAATACATATATGTCACCATAAACAATCCTGAGAGATACATTTTCTTGTGGTCATGCACAATAAATTCAATAACATAATAGAAACAATGAAAGACAACACGAACTGGGTATACAAACAGTACGCAAAAGATGACAAACTGTGCAAATACAAAAATAAATAATAATAATAAATGAATAAATGATAAATATTGAGATGAGATGAAAAATCATTGTAAGTGAGCCCACGGGTTGTGGGAACATTTCAGTGATAGGGCAAGTGAATTTTTTCCCTTTGGTTCAAGAGGCTGACAGTTGAGGAGTAATAACAGTTCCTGAGCCTGGTGGTGTGAGTCCTGAGGCTCTGGTATTTTCTTTCTGATGGCAGCAGTGAGAAAAGTGCATGTCCTGAGTAGTAAGGGATCCTGGTGATGGATGCTGCTTCCCTGTGACAACATTCCATGTAGATATGCTCAATGGTGGGGGGTGGGGGTTATTGTGGTGGACTGGGATGAATCCACAAATGTTTTGTAGGATTTTCGTGTTTCCATACCAGGCTGTGATGCAGCCAGTCAATGTACTCTCTACCACACATTTCTCGAAGATTGACAAAGTTTCAGCCCTCACGCTGAATCTCTGCAAACTCTGAAGGAAGTAGAGGCACTGCCGTGCTTTTTTCGTAAATGCACTTACCTGCTGGGCCCAGCACAGGTGCTCTGAAATAATAATACCAAGGAATTTAAAGTTGCTGTCCCTCTCCTCCTCTGATCCCCCAATGAAGACTGTCTCCTTTTTACTCCTCTTGAAGTCAATTATCAGCTCCTTGGTCTTGCTGAAGTTGGGTATGTGGATGTTGTTGTGGCACTTCTCAGCCTGATTTTCAATCTCCCTCCTTTATATGCTGATTTGTCATCTCCCTTGATTTGGACTGCACAGGTACAATGAAAAACATATGTGCAGCAACATCAGAGACACATGAAGTCGATTGGCAGCAATCACAAGAAAAACATACAGATAACGTATACAAAATTATGCAAGAAAGAACACAGTTAGAGCAAAATAAAACTAAGTCCACTGTAGTGCATTGTTTTACTGAGGCAGTGACTTATAGGTTGTCCAGATTAATTCATCATCCAAATGGTTGAAGGAAAGTAGTTGTACTTGAATCTAGTGGCGTGGGACTTCAAGGCTCCTGTACCTCCTACTTGATAGTAGCTGAGAGAAGATGGCATGGCCTGCCTGGTGGGGATCTTTGATGTTTGATACATGAGGTGGCGCCTACAGTAGATACCATAAGACCATTAGATCATAAGAAATAGAAACATAATTCAGCCCTTCGAGTCTATTCCACAATTCCATCATGGGTGATTTATTTTTCCTCCCAACTCCATTCTCCTGCCTTTTTCCAGTAATCTTTGATGCACTTACTAATCAAGAACGTATCAAACTCCACTTTAAATATACCCAATGACGTGGTCTCCACAGCCTTTTGATGCTGGGGAGGGCTATGTCCGTTATGTACGGGCCTGAATCCACTGCTCTCTGCATCTCCTTCCTTTCCCGTGGATCTGCAATTTTCAGTCACTGGTTGCTGACAATCATGTTGGAAAATGAACAGTATCTCTGCTGGTAACAAAAAGCCAGAAAAGAAAGAGGAATTACACAGGACTGTGATCCGGAAAGCAGTTTGAGATTGCAGGCTTCCAGATAAATGTAGAGGTGTCATCACATTTAACTCCCCTGCCATTCCTGCTGATTAGTGGACTTTCAAAAAATAACAATTAAAATGTAGATGCAAGATGAACAAAGGCAGCTCCTGCTAAATCTGCTTTAAAATGACAGAACTGGCACACTGTTAACTTGCATTATTAGAATCTACAGAGTGCGACATTTAATTAGGTTGAATTTCATCGCTCAGTAGGTAACCTAAAAAAAAGTACAAGGAACTAGAAGCTTTCTCGATGGGATTTGTCCTTTGTAACTGCAATATAATGGTTAAAAGGCAGCTGGCCCCACAGATGACTGTCAGATCCAATGATTGAAATAGCACTTTTTATAGATCAGCTAACATAAAGAAGAACATCTCGCAGCTCATCATAAAATAAGGGGAAATGCATGACAGTCAACAGGATTGCAGGGGAGCAGATCAAAAAGATGACTTTCAAAAAATCAGCAATATTGAGCAAAACTGTCAGAAATGCCAACCATTTAATGAAAATTCAGATTCAATACAGACATTTCCAGATAGTTTATAAAACTATTAAGTTATTTTGCAGATAAGTACTTGGCCAGGAGAGGTTTGGTGAGCTATAGGCCAAATGCAGGCAGATGGGACTAGATTCCTGGCCAACAGAGTTGGGGTGGATGAATTGGACCGAAGGGCTTGTTTCTATGTTTTATGCTTTTTTTTCTCTCTCTCTCTTATTACTGCATTTATTCGTAACAGGTGAAGGAGAGTTGAGAAGACTGAGCCAATATCCTTTGGAATACAGAAGAATGAGTGATTATCTTATTGAAATGGGTAAGATTCTCAGAAAGATTAGCAGGATGGGTGACCATTTGGCCATAACACAAAGGAGCAGAATTAGGTCATTCATCTCATTGAGCCTGCCCACCATTCCATCATGGTTGATTTATTTCCCTTGTCAACCCCTTTCTCCTGTCTTCTCCCCATAATCTTTGATGCTCTTATAAATCAAGAACCTATCAACTTCTGCTTTAAATATACCCCATGACTTGAGTTCCACAGCTTTGTGTGGCAATGAATTCCTCAGATTCACCACCCTCTGGTTAAAGAAATTCCTCTTAATCTCTGTTCTAAATGGGAATCCTTCTATTCTGAGACTGCGCTCTTTGGTCCCAGACTCCCCCACGATAGGAAACACCATTTCTATGTCCATTTTGTCAAGGCCTTTCAATATTCAATAAGTTTCAATGACATCCCCCCTTGAGGGGATATCTGGGACTAATGACAAAGTTTCAGGATAAGGTCTTGCTCATTTCCATTGGACATTTGAGGAGTTGTCTGAGAGTCAAGAATCTCTACCCCAGAGAGAGCTCATTGTATATGCTAAAGGGAGAGGCTGTCAGAGGTTAATTGGTAATTGGTAAATTGGTTTATTATTGTCGCATGTACCAAGATAGAGTGAAGAACATTGTTTTGCATGCAATCTAAACAAATCATTCCATACGTAAGTACTTCAAGGTATTACAGAAGGCAAAGCAACAAAAGAACACAGAGTATAGTGTTACTTTTACAGAGAAAATGCAATGCAGGAAGATAAATAAGATGCAAGGGTTATGACAAAGTAGATTGAGAGATCAAGAGTTTGTCTTTATTATACAAGAGGTCAAAAGATTTCTAACAGTGGGACAGAAGCTATTCTTGAGCTTTTTGGGCCATATTTTCAAGATTTTGTATCTTCTACCCGATGGAGGGAGGGAGAGGAGAAAATGACCAGGTTGGAGGAGTCATTCATTATGTTGGCTGCTGTCTCGAGGCAGTGGGAAGTCCAGCCAGACAAACCCAATAGCCGGAAGGCTGGTTTTCATGAGATATTGGGTTGTATTCACAATGCACTGCAATTTCTTGGGTCTTGTGCAAAGCAGTGACCATACCAGGGTGTGATGCAACTGGATAGGATCAAGGACATCTTTAAGTGGCAGCATTCATCATTAAGAACGCCCATCACTCAAGACATGTTTGCTTCTTATTGCTACCATCAGGGGTAAAGGAGCCTGAAGACCCACAATCAGCATTTTAGAAACAGCTTAACATAGAAAATAGGTGCAGGAGTAGGCCATTCAGCCCTTCGAGCCTGCACCGCCATTCAGTATGATCATGGCTGATCATCCAACTCAGAACCCTGCACCAGCCTTCCCCCCATACCCCCTGATCCCTTTAGCCACAAGGGCCATATCTAACTCCCTCTTAAATATAACCAATGAACTGGCCTCAACTGTTTCCTGTGGCAGAGAATTTCACAGATTCACCACTCTCTGTGTGAAGAAGTTTTTCCTAATCTCGGTCCTAAAAGGCTTCCCCTTTATCCTCAAACTGTGATCCCTCATTCTGGACTTTCCCAACATCGGGAGCAATCTTCCTGCATCTAGCCTGTCCAATCCCTTTAGGATTTTATATGTTTCAATAAGATCCCCCCTCAATCTTCTAAATTCCAACGAGAATTCCAGCTTCCTCTCTCTGCCATCAGATTTCTGAACGGACAATGAACCCATCAACACCAACTCATTATTTTTTGTTCTCTCTTGCATTAATTATATATATACTGTATATATCCTTATGCAGTGTATATATTCTTATATTGTATATACCTGTATATTTTCTATACTGTATAGATTTATTTTTGAGTGCTGACGTCACAAATGTAAAATTCCACAAGACACTGGGAAGGTTTTCGAGCGATGTGCAGGTCTCTGTGCACCACAGACAGTTCTGAAAAGTGACCTCACATATGTAATGAACAGAAGTTAATGAAAAATAGAAAAACACTGCATAAAGCAAAAAACAATGATCTCAATCTTTTATCGTCAGCGTTGGAGTGAACACATGCCGCTTAACGGTATGCTGTTCATGAAACAAGCAAAGATCTATCACGACGAACTGAAAATATGAAGGTTATTGTGAATATTTAGCAGGCTGGTTGCAGAAATTTAAGAAAAGGCACGGCATTAAAATTTTAAAGTATTTGCTGATCTTGAAAATCTAGCACAAGAATAAGTCTACAATGATGATTGTTTTTATAACTTACGTAACGGCATTAAATTTTTGAAGTGTCACTAATGAAAATCTAACACCAGAACAAGTCTATGATGCTGACTGTTTTTATACCTTACATAAACCCTAAAAAAAAATAAAAATGCAGTGTACTGTAACCTTTCAATCAAAACATGGCATCATCGGTGGAGACAGAAAGCCTGCCATTGATAGTTGTGTTCAACAGCTGATTCAGTTATTCTCCCGATGCTGCTGTACTGGTTCTGCACACATTATATTTTCATTATATGAATGGTACATATATATATATATTTTATATATTGCACTGTACTGCTGCCACAAAACAACTAATTTCATGACATATGCCAGTGATATTAAACCTGATTCTGATTCAGAATAGGATGCTTTCTACGTGGCACCTGTAAAAATTACTGAGGATCATTGTGGAAAGTAATAGTGAAACCAGAATGAGATCATTTATGATCTAACGGGAGTAGCGGCTCGATTTTTATGTCTGATACTCTGGAAAAGGATCTCACCCCACCCCCTATTGGCTCAGTGCCAAAAACTGCTGCAAACTGAGCCTCTGCTAACTACAATTTTCTTCACTGTCTATACAGCCTCCCTGTGACAAACAGAATCTCAAAGGAAAGGAAGGTTCTCTCTGAACGGCTTATTGATGGTGTTTATAATTAGCCTGTTCTACATTGAACCATTGATCTCATCTGTCTCATTCTACACAAAATTCTACCCAAAGACAGCACTCACCTCAGCAACAGCAATAATATACTGATTAGTAAGAAGCTGCTGCCAGAATAAACACGGCTCAAAGTGAATTTCCTGCAAAGCAGCCGAAGGAGTGCAATATTTTATTGCATCTGCACTGTACCATTCATTACTCACTAGTGGACTGTGAGGTTAGAATCTCAGGTAGAATGGGAAGTCAGATTAAGAGTTCAAATTCAAGTTCAAGTTTATTGTCACCTTACTGTGTATAAATATATATATAGAACCAAATGAAACAATATTCCTTTGGACCATAAAACATATATTACACACAGCTCATAAAAAATATTACCCCAGATAAGTTAATAAAATATAATTCAAAATGCATGTGAAGTGCGCACAGGTAAACAGTAAACAGTACAGGATACAGTAAACAGCTTGCTGTCCTAGTGATGAGATCTCGGTGGTGGCAGAGTATTCATTAGTCTCACAGCCTGGGAGAAGAAGCTGTTACCCAGTCTGACAGTCTTAGTCCTGATGTTCCTGTACCTCCTTCCTAACAGTAGTGGGTCAAAGAAATTGTAGGATGTGTAGTCAGGACCCTCAACAATTCTCCAGGCCCTTCATCTACAACACTCCTGATAAATGTCACACACTTATGGAGAGATGGAACCCAGTGATCCTCTTAGTAGGTTGTAGCCAAGGCTAATGTTACTCCAGAGCTAGTGGGCCAAAATTCATCAAATTGCCATCAAGGATATACTGCAAGCCCACCAGTAGTCCACCAGCACTACACATCATCTCTGAAGCTTCTTTCCTGAAGCTATCCAGCTTCTCAACAAAGCTCACTCAGGTGCAACACCCTAACTGTCCCTGCACAACATCCGTTAAATGGCTTTTCCTGCTCTCCTTGTTCTGTTGATAATTATTTAGATGGTTCACATGTTCACATTTATTTAAGCTGATTATTGACACTTGCACATGTGACCCTTCTGCTAATTGTTGATTGCTCATGGCTGTTTGCACTATTGTTTTGTAAATTGTTGGTTGCTATTGTGTTGCCTGGGGTGGTATTATCCTGTGTTTTATGTTTGGCACCGAACCACAATCAATTCTGGTACATTTCACATACTGGCAATAAAATGATTCTGATTCTGGAAATAATAAAGCAGCCCAAAACAACTGAGGTAATATTCAATTATCATTCTTCTCATTGCCACCATTAGCGAGGAGGTACAGGAGTCTGATTGGATGTTTAAGGAACAGCTTCTTCCCCTCAACAATCAGATTTCTAAATGGTCCATGCACCCTTAAACATAGCCTCACTTTTCTCTTTTACACATTTATTTTATTTTCATTTTAACTTACAGTAATTTTTATGTCCAGCATTGCAACGCTGTCACAAGTGACACATTTCATGACATATGTCAGTGATGATAAAAACCGGGTTCGGATTCTACAACGTGCACTGTCAAGGGCAAAGGCCAGGTCTGGGATTTAGCCGCAGTCAATAAAAGTAGGCCCAAATTTGGCTCGGGTCAGTTGATGTAGATCACTTAGGCAAGCTGGAAAGGGATGCAGTGGGAAGAATGAATTGGGTGGAGATCATAGCCTTCAGTGGGGAATTTGCTTGATTGAGAGCCCTTGGCGGGTAGGAGAAGGTCAGATATGAAATTAGTGGGTGGGTGGGGAATGGATAGAGATTGAAGCCTCTGTTGTTGATCTTGGAGGATTTTGAGTAATGGGGTAGCAGAGTTATGTTTTAGGTTGATGGGTGTGGGGCGTGGGAAGTGTCCTCACTGAACGGAATTGTATGACGCCAGAAATGTGGTGAGGGAAAAGAGGCCAGAATGATGGAAATTAATTATAGGAATGATGTTGCTGGATTCCAGATTGGCACCGGGCTGTGAAAACCTAGCAGTCCCAAAAGTCCTAAAAATGGGGCTTATTCCTGGAAGTTTTGCATTGAGAGTGAGTAATTTCATAAAATGTCTGATGCACATACTTCATCAGACAAGGGACCCGCAGTGGGAAATGTCCCATTAAATATGCACACTGATGTTTTGCATCTTGGAAATTTTCAGTTTACACAGAACTAATGTCAGATTTTCTTTCCATAATTGTGGAATTCACAGTCCTGCAAGGTCTAATTTTGAGGCCTAAATGATGCAGGAGATAAAAGAGTGGAAAGTGAGTCACCTCTTATGAATTACTCACCTTTGGGCCAGCTATCCAAGGCAATATATCATGGCCTTCTGGCACTGAGTCAGGGCCTCCTTAAAAAAATATTGCCATTGCCAAAGGTTTGAGATCTAAAACATCAGTTATCATTCTGTTACCATTGCATGGCTCACTAAATATTTCCATTAATTTGAGTTCATATTTTTGTCATTGTTTCCTTCTTGTGTGCTGCTTGGTTGATAAACTATTTGTCAAGTTTTGGATTTGACATTCTTGATCAGCGTTCATAAAAGATTCAATCGCCACATCTGCGCCAAGTGCATCGAGCTGTAGCTCCTTAGGGGCTGGATCAGGGAACTGGAGACACAGCTCGATGACCTTCGTCTGGTCAGGGAAAGTGAGGAGGTGATAGAGCGGTGTTGTAGGCGAATAGTCACACCAGGGCTTCGGGAGACAGACAAGTGGGTAACAGTCAGGAGAGGGAAGGGCAAGAGTCAGATTCTAGAGAGTACCCCTGTGGCTGTCCCCTTAACAATAAATATTCCTGTTTGAGTACTGTTGGGGGGGGGATGTCCTACCTGGGGGAGGCAACAGTGGTCGCATCTCTGGCAAAGAGTCTGGCCCTGTGGCTCAGAAGGGTAGGGAAAGGAAGCGGATGACAGCAGTAACAGGGGACTCTGTAGTTGGGGGTCAGACAGGCGATTCTGTAGATGCAGAAAGGAAACACGGATGGTAATTTTCCCCCCAGGTGTCAAGGTCCAGGATTTTTCTGATCACTTCCATGATATCCTGAAGTGGGAAGGAGAACAGCCCGAGGTAGTGGTACATGTTGGTACCAACGACATAGGTAGGAAAAGGGAGGAGATCCTGAAAACAGACTACAGGGAGTTGGGAAGGGAAGTTGAGAAGCAGGACTTCAAAGGTAGTGATCTCGGGATTACTGCCTGTGCCATGTGACAGTGAGTATAGGAATAGAATGAGGTGGAGGATAAATGTGTGGCTGAGGGATTGGAACAGGGGACAGGGATTCAGATTTCTGGATCACTGGGACCTCTATTGGGGTAGGCGTGTCCTGTACAAAAAAGACAGGCTGCACTTGAATCCAAGGGGGACCAATATCCCGGCTGAGAGGTTTGTTAAGGCTATTGGGGAGAGTTTAAAGTAGAATTGCTGGAGGCGGGGTTGGGGGAGTTGGTGGGAACCAAACTGAAGAGACGGAGGAAGGGGCAGTTGGCTCACAAATAGAGAAAGCTTGTAGACAGTGTGAGAGGGAAGATAAGCAAGTGAGAGAGAAGGGATGCACTCAGACCGATAGTTTGAGAGGTGTCTATTTTAATGCAGGGAGTATTATGAACAAAGCAAATGAGTTTAGAGTGTGAATCAGTACTTGCAGCGGTGATGTTGTGGCCATTACAGAGACTTGGATGGTTCAGGGGCAGGAATGGTTACTTAGAATGCCAGACTGTAGATGTTTCAGAAAGGACAGGGAAGGAGGCAAAAGAGGTGGGGGCATGGCACTGCTGATCAGAGATAGTGCCACGGCTGCAGAAAAGGAGGAAGTCATGGAAGGATTGTCTACTGGGTCTCTGTGGGTGGAAATTAGGAAAAGGAAGGGGTCAATAACTCTTTTATAGACTACCCAATAGTAACAGGGATACGGAGGAGCGGATAGGGAGACAGATTCTGGAAAAGTGTAATAATACCAGGGTTGTCATGGTGGAAGATTTTAATTTACCAGATATTGATTGGCATATCCCTCGAGTGAGGGGTTTAGATGGGGTAGGGTTTGTTAGGTGTGTTCAGGAAGGTTTCTTGACACAATATGTAGATAAGCCTACAAGAGGAGAGGCTGCGCTTAGAAACATATAAAACCTAGAGCACAATACAGGCCCTTCGGCCCACAAAGCTGTGCCAAACATGTCCTTACTCTAGAGCTACCTAGGCTTACCAATAGCCCTCTAGTTTTTTAAGTTCCATGTGCCTACAAGAGTAGAGCTATACTTGATCTGGTATTTGGAAATAAACTTGGTCAGGTGTCAGGTCTCTCAGTAGGAGAGCATTTTGGAGATAGTGATCATAATTTGATGACGACGATCATAACTCTATCTCCTTTACCAGAGCATTGGAGGGGGGTAGGAACAGAAAAGAGATTACAGCGAGACTTTGATACGATGCAACACTGAACTGAGAAGTGGCAGATGGAGTTCAAACCAGATAAGTGTGAGGTGTTTCATTTTGGTAGATCAAATATGATGCAGAATATAGTATTAATGATAAAACTCTTGGTAGTGTGAAGGATCAGAGGGATCTTGGGGTCCGAGTCAAAGCTGCTATATAGATTGACTCTGTGGTTAAGAAGACACACAGTGCATTGGCCTTCATCAACCATGGGATTGAATTTAGGAGCCAGACCCTTGTCAGACCTTGTGCTCAGTTCTGATCGCCTCAATACAGGAAGGATGTGGAAACCATCGAAAGGGTGCACAGGAGATTTACAAGGATGTTGCCTGGTTTAGGGAGCATGCCTTATGAGAATAGGTTGAGTGAACTTGGCCTTTTCTCCTTTGAGCGACGGAGGATGAAAGGTGACCTGATAGAGGTTATTAAGATGATGAGAGGCATTGATCGTGTGGATAGTCAGAGGCTTTTTACCAGGGCTGAAATGGTTAACACGAGAGGGCACAGTTTTAAAGTGCATGGAAGTAGGTACAGAAGAGATGTCAGGGGTAAGTTTTTTACGCAGAGAGTAGTGATTGCGTGGAATGGGCTGCCAGCGATGGTGGTGGGGGCGGATATGATAAGGTCTTTTAAGAGACTCCTGGAGAGGTACATGGAGCTTGGAAAAATGGAGGGCTATGGGTAAACTTAGGTAATTTCTAAAGTAAGTACATGTTCGGCACAGCATTGTATTGTGTTGTAGCTTTTCTATGTTTTTATGTTTCTAATTGCATTCCAGTGTAGTTCTATCTTTTACATAGTTCATGCGTGTTATGCTTTTGAATGTATCCTCCTCCACATTGGGTGTATTCAGTAAGTGAGACCGATCAGTCTGTCAAATGAATGCAAATACTCCGGGACACTACTCTGAAGAACAATAGCTCTATTTCATCCCACTGCTAACCTACACCTCACCACAAGATACTCCAGGGAAACCTCAGTACTAATCAACAAATTTCAAAACCTGGGCCTCTGTACCTCCCGCTACAATTAGGTCCTAGACTTCCTCATAAGGGCAACACAGTTAGTGCAAATCAGTAATGACAACTCCTCCACGCTGACAATCAGCACAGGTGCATGTCAATGCACATACAGTCACAAAATAATATTAGCACAAGACCCTAACTGGTATGGCTTGAAGATTAATGGTGCATGGGATGTTGTCCTGAAGCCACTCTCCTGCAAGAACAAGCACGCAGCAGTTTCTCATCTCCTGCAGCCACAGACGAAGGCATTCCAACTGGTCTTTCAGGGGGCGGATATTAGAAAGCAGCACTAATATCAGAGCTGGGCTGCAGAGGCCAGCCCTCAACCCAGCATGGATTCCAGCGTACCCGCTGCACCTCCATTATTACCCACATGCAAGATTGTGATCATCTCTCTACAGGACCAAAGCTTATAAACGTGAGTCAAATATTTGGTTGAATCCATGACAACATAATGTCATAATCCATATTTTGATGACAGCCAGGAATGTCCTTATGATAGGCATCAATGGTTCTTTACAACAATTCATACAAAATATCTTGATATACTTGCAATATTGCAGTAACATCCAATGTACTTTATTACTGTAGTGATGAGAAAGATAATTACCGTCAGCAAATCCAAAATATTTTGACGTTTTAATTGACTTGTTCCATCACTCATTTGGATTGGGAACATCAGCTGCAGTTAATTTCAATAGAATTAATGGTGATGAGAACAGAAGAAAACAGTGTAAATTCTTTAGAACTAATAGTTAAAATGCTGTTTTAGAGAATTGGAGGATACTTCCAATTTGTAATGTTTGGATGGTAATTTCCATAAAGGGACTCAGTTAGTTGTGAATTTAAAAAAAATCATATTTTATAAAGAGTGTATCCCCCCCCCCCCACCGAGTTCAGAACATTTCCACTAATTTAGACATTATGTGCCCAATTGCACAACACAAAGTTCATAACACATAATAATGAGCCATAAGTCAGACACAGGCTGCTTCCAAGTTTTGCAAGGAAGAGGATTGATCAACCTGGAGAAGAGAGGATTCAGAATAATCTCAGGCAATGACTAAAAACCTAGCCTGAAATATACCCTCAGTAGCCACTTTTTTGACACCTCGTGTACCTAATAAAATAGCCCTTGACTGTATGTTTGCCGTCTTCTGTTGCTGTAGCCCATGCACTTTGAAGTTCAACTGTGCATCCAGAAATGCTCTTCTGTACACCATTGTTGTAACACATGGTTACTTGAGTTGTTGTTGCTCTCCTGTCAGCTTGAACCAGTTTGGCCATTCTCCTCTGAAAATCTCTCATTAACCAGGACTTTTTTTGCCCATAGAACTGACACTCACTGGGTGTTCTTTTTTTTTTTGGTTTTTGCACCATTCTCTGTAAATGCTAGAAACTGGTGTGTATGAAAATCCCAGAAAATCAGTGGTATCTGAGATACTCAAAGCACCCAATCTGGCACTAACAATAATTCCACAGTCAAAGTCACTTAGATCATATTTCTTCCTCATTCTGAACACCAACTTGACCATGTCTGCGTGCTTTCATGCATTGTGTTGCAGTCACATGACTGGCTGATTAGATATTTGTATTGATGAGCAGGTATACAGGTGTACCTAATAAAATGGCCACTAAGTATATAATAATGAGAATTAAGCCAGGCAAAGGATATTTCAATGTTCCATGAGAAATCAATTCATTAATCCATATTATTCAGAATCATTTCAAGGAATGGATAAAAACCTAGCCTGAAATGCAAAAACCAAATAACTAGGCAGCACAGCTTGTAGAGATGCTCCCTCAGAGAACCAAAGATCCAGGTTTAATCCTCACTGAAGTTGCTCTCTGCATTGAGTTTGCATGTGCTCCCTCTGACTGCATGGGTTTCCCCTGGAGGGCCCAGGTTTCCTCCCACATTCCTAAAGCTTGCAGGTTGGTAAGTCAATTACTGCTATTGAGTAGGTTAAATTCAGAATCTGGGTGGAGTTGATGAAAATGTGGGGAGAATTAAAAAATATGATAGTGTAAATGGGTGGTCGATGGTAAGTATGCTCTTGATGAGTCAAAGGACCTCTGGTACTCCCTTACACTAAGTATTCCTAAGCGAGACAATAAATACATGGAGAGCATTCTGATTCGTTGTATCACCACCTGGAATCAAAAGCACAGGATCGAAAGGGGCTGCAAAAGATTACAGGCTGAGCCAGTTCCATCACGGTCATAGAATTCCCACCCTCCAGGTCATCTTCGAAAGGAGGTGCCTGAAGATGGTGGCATCCATCGTTGTATACCTTCACCATCTGAGGCAGGCCCGCTTTCTCATTACTACCATCAGGGAGGGGCAGAGGCGTCTGAAGATGCCCACTCAACATTTTCAGAGCAGATTTTTCCCCTCTGCCATCAGATTTCTGAATGGTCCTTGAAGGCATAAGCCCTACTTTACTATTCCCATTTCACACTACCTATACATCAAACTATCTATCTATTGATCAATCTAGCTACTTATTTGTTATGGCAACTTAGACTGCTTTTTATGCCTTGCACTGTACTGTTGGTACAAAACAACAAATTTTACCACAGAGTAACACACACAAACTGTTAGAGGAACTCAACAGGCCAGGCAGCAACTATGGGGAGGAATAACGAGTCGATGTTTTGGGCCGAGACTCTCTAACAATCCTGATGACAGACCTGGGTCTGAAACATTGCGTCTTTATTCTTTTCCAGAGATGCGGCCTGATTGCTGAGTTCTCCTAGAAGTTTGTGTGTGTTATTCTGCATCTCCAGCATTTGCAGAATCTCTTGGGTTAAAAATTTTTACTCATACATGTATATGTGTGTGTGTATGTGTGTGTGTATATATATACATATAATAATAAACCTGGTTATGATTCTGACTTTGATCTGAGACAGTGATTATTTAAACTGACTGGATTTCTTACAATTGAAATGATCCTGTCTTCCCTTTTCCATAGCCACCTGATCTTCCTTTGAATTTTCCAATAGCATGTCTTCTTCCTTGAACACTCTTTTGCTCATCACTCCAAATTGCCCTTGATCCTGCCATAAATTTTGCACTTTCCTTCCATTCTCTCTTTATCTGCACCCTAAAGCAGTTGATCTCAATGATTCCCTAATCTGGTGTAGCTAACTAACTCTACACCTCTCATCACAAATCTGGAGCATTTTCTGTTGTTATTTCAGGTTCCAATTTTCTGTGGTATTTTACTTTTATAGCACCACATTTTTTTGTATCATTCCTATTCTGATCTCTATCCATTGCTTGTTATAAAGAGATCCAATTATAAACTCAAGGGATGACACACTGCAGCATGCAGGATGAATAATGAATCCTCTGACTTTTAGAGAACTTGCCCTTACTTTCTGTTTCTATCAGACCCAGCCATTTTGGTTTGCCCTTGCTCTCTTCATATTATTTTTCATTTGTTTATTTAGGATTAAAAAATTAGAGACTAACTCTATTTGTCACATGTACATCAAAACATTGAAATGTATAGTGAAATGTGCAGTTTGCTACCATGACCATCACAGTCTGAATATGTGCTGGGGCAAGTGCTCCCATGTTCCTGGCACCACATATCATGCCCGCTACTTACTAATCCTAACCCATGTGTCCTTGGAATGATGGAGGAAAGTAGAACACTCAGATGATGTGAACACAGTTTTTTGGAAAATCTACAAAAGAATTGAACCCTGATCGCTGCTGCTATAAAGCATTATGCCAACTGCTGCACTACTGTTCCACCCAACTATACATTATTAAACATTAACCACATATTACACAAATAGCTTAACTTCTTTATTGGATACATTATTTCACCTTATTTCAGACATCTCCTTTGTTCTATCCACTTCCCCTTCCCTACCATTTTTGCTACCTTAAAACCCTCTTCTCTTTTTCTCAGTTCTGAAGAGAAGTCTTCATCTTGAAACGGTAACTCTTTCTCTTTCCACAGATGCGGCCTGCCTTCCCAAATTTTTCCAGCAGTGTCAGTTTTTATTTCAGATTTCCAGTATCTGCACAATCTTTATTTTGATTTTCATTTTCTCCCTCATTCACAAATATAGGCATTTTGACAAACATGTTCCAGACATCATAAAGAAAACTTCAACTCAGAGTAACAAAATTATTTGCTGTTAATCCTATAAACATCCCTTCTGTAATTCTTATGAAATCATGTTGAAGTTGAACACCTCACACTTTAAATCCCATTTAGTTTAAAACTGCAGGATAACGTTTAAACAGAATTGGTGAAATTCTGGTACTGCTTGTGAGAATGAATCCAATGTTGCAGGGTTTTTTGACTTGAATCGTCAGGCTGTGGGTTCAAGATCCATTCATGACAACTAACCAAAGATTGAGGTTAATGCTTCTGTCTGGTACTGAGGGCATGTTTTAATGTTGGACATCTTTTGGACAGATATTAAACCAACGCTCCAACTATTGTGAATGTAAAATTCCATAGCAATATTTGAAAGTTTTCCAAAATGACAAGCCAAAAATATATTTCTTAAATAATATCATAGAAAGCATGCTAACTGGTGACAATAATCATGCTCCTCAAGGGAGATTGCTATGTGCAAAACGATTGACATATCTCCCGGATAACCACAGTAACCGGAGTTCAAAAATAGCTGTAAATCCATACGTGGTGTCCTGAAAGCAAAGTGAATGTTGTTAGCACATAAATGTAAATAACACACAAAATGCTGGAGGAACTCAGCAGGTCAGGCAGCATCTTTGTGAAGGAATAGAGAATGGCCGTTTCAGGCTGAGACCCTTCATCAGGACTAAAGGGTCTCAGCCCAAAATTTCGACTCTATTCCTTCCTGTAGATGCTGTCTGACCTGCTGAGTTCCTCAAATATTTTATGTGTATTTCCAGCATCTGCAGAATTTCTTGATTAAATACAAATCTATTCCTTTCATTTGGAAATTTGAGGTACTTTCTCACCAACAGCTGCTGAATGGTTTCGATGGCCTCTCACATCCAGGGGTACTAGCTCAGGTCTCAGTCAACTTCAGGCTGAGAGGGAACATATTTTCACAGTGCACTTGTGCTCTCTGGTGGTGTAGTGCTGAGGAATTTGCATACTTACCTTAAGCAAGCATAGGAATCAATGAATGCCATTCAGTGACAAGAATCTGTTACTTCAGCAAGCTAGATCATGGCTGCTTTGAATTAGCATCTGAATTAGTTCTGTTATAGTTTATTTTTATTTAGAAATATAGCAGAGTAACAGTACTTTCAGTCTAATGAGCTTGGACCATTCAATTCCACCCATGTGACAAGTTAACTTACGTACTCGGAGGAAACTCACGCAGTCACGGGGAGGAAGTGCAACTCCTTACAATCAGCGGCAGGAGTTGCACTCAGGTCACTCTCTTTGTATTAGAATTACACTAACTGCTATGCTACTGTGCTGCCCCAAATATATATATTTTTATTCAATTATGAAGAACAATAAATTCTAAACTTGTTACATTCTCCAGTTTAAGTTGAGTAGTGCAGGCTGACGCAGTGGACTTGAATAAGTAACTCTACTGCCAATCGAATCTGGTGGTCAAATCATTGTAAATCATTGTAGTAATTTTATGCACTTTATATATATTTCTCATTTGTTTTACAGTGCCAGCTGTCAGATCAGGGTTCAATTCCTTCTGCTCTCTGTAAGGAGTTTGTACATTCTGTCCATAATCACATGGGTTTCCTCTGGGTGCTCTGATATCCTCCCACATTCTGAATACTTTCATTTAGGGTTAGTTAGTGAGTTGTGGGCAGGCTATGTTGGCGCCAGAACCGTGGCAACACTTGCACAGTCCTCGCTGATTTGAATTGATGCAAATGGTGCATTTCACCATATCACAAACAAGAGGTAAACTGCAAATCCTGGAAATCTAAGCAACGCACACAAAATGTTGGAGGAAGTCAGCAGGTCTGGCAGCATCTATGGAAAAGTGTATGCTTTAATGTACATGTGACAGACAAAGCTAATCTTTAAAAAAATTCTTAATTCTTTTTCAAATCAAGTCAACTCAAATTTATTGTCATTTAACGATATACATGTATATAACCATATAATGTATATAGAAATGAGATAAAGTTTCTTCGAACTGGGGTGTAAAGCATGGTAGTACACATAACACGCGATAACTTATGAAGGTAAGGATAAAATCTACAGATGAACCACACATAAATAACAAACTAAAAGGCATTAATATAAAATATTCTAAGGTACGGAACAGAGTAATCAGTTGACACTTCAAATACAATGGAGCAGAGATTTCAGAAGCCTATGTCCTGGGGGAAGAAATTGTTTCTCATTCTAACCATTCTTGTTTTTATGCATCATAGTCTCCCGCCTGATGATAGAAAGTCAAAGATGATGCTGGATGGATGGGTGGGATCCTTAATAACACTAAGGGCCCTGTGTACACAGCGCTTCTGATAAATGTCCTCGATTGATGATAGGAAGACCCCTATGATCCTCTCAGCTGTTCTCACAGTCCTTTGTAGAAGATGTTATCTTGTTGTCATCAGGAAAAGCTGTTGCAGTTTTTATTTTCTCCGTGTTTTAAATAGCTGGATTTCGGAGGAAGTTGACCTTGTTTGCTGAATGATGGAGGGTTTGAGTTCGGTTGTTTTACCCCATCTCTCACTGATGCGTACTGCTATTACATGTTCTATTTCAGTGTGATGAACTCTGAATGTTTCCTTCTGAGGACTGTTTTGAAAATAAGGAGCACCTGCGCTGCTGACTCAGAAGATTGTGATTTTGAGCTCCATCCCAAAGCAAATATTGAAAGCTGCAATAAAAAAACAAATAAAAAATTGCTGGAAATACTCATTAGTCTAGGCAGCATCTCTGAGAAGGTGAGATGGTATTGTGTGCACTTTTTGGTTGTCCCATTACAGGAAGAATGTTCTGTCCAAGTAAATGCAGAGAGTTGCGAATTCAGTCCAGTATCCCTCCACTGACTCTGTCTGTATTTACTTCTGCCTTTGGAAAGCAGCCAACATAATGCTCTGGTGATTCCCTCTTCTCCCTACTTCCATCAGACAGAAGATAAAAAAACTTAAAAACACATACCACCAATCTTCTATCCAGCAATTGAATAGATTTCTTATTGGATAAAAATGATCCTGATCTCTCTATCTCATGTTGGCCCACACACTTCATTGATCTACCTGTGCTACAGTTCCCCTGATAATGTAACACAATATTCGACATTATATTTTCTTTTCTTTTGTACTATCTTGATGCACTTATGTATGGAATTAACTGAATGGCATGCAAACAAATTCTTTTCAATGTTTATCAGAATGTGTGACAATAATAAATCAGTCACCAATTACCTGGATGTAGAGGTTTTAGATTGGATACAGCAGAGGTTTAGATTAGATTATGAGGACATGCAGTCTTCTTTTATTGTCATTTAGTAATGCACGCATTAAGAAATGATACAATGTTCCTCCAGAATGATATCACAGAAACACAAGACAAACCAAGACTGAAAAACTGACAAAAACCACATAATTATAACATATAGTTACAACAGTGCAAAGCAATACCGTAATTTGATAAAGAACAGACCATGGGCACGGTAAAAAAAAGTCTCAAAGTCTCTTGAAAGTCCCGTCATCTCACGTAGACGGTAGAAGGAAAAAAAAAACTCTTCCTGCCATGAACCTCCAGCGCCGCAAACTTGCCGATGCAACACCCTTGAAGCACCCGACCACAGCTGACTCTCGAGTCCGTCTGAAAACTTCGAGCTTCCGACTAGCCCTCCGACACTGAGCACCGAGCACCATTTCTGCTGAGCGCTTCGACCCCGGCCCTGGCAACAGGCAATAGACAAAGCCGAGGATGTGGGGCCTTCCCCTCCAGAGATTCTTGATCGCACAGTAGCAGCGGCAGTGAAACGGGCATTTCAGAAGTTTCTCAAGATGTTCCTCCGTGCTTCTCACATCTGTCTCCATCAAATCAGGATTGTGCACGGCCCCTACTTAACAAATACTGATATCATTTCGGAGCGGCTGCGCGCACTGCGTCGGGCTACCACCTTCTCCTCCCCTCTTCCAGGATGCTGCCTGGATTAGAGAGTATTAGCTATACGGAGATATTGGACAAACTAGTAATGTTTTCTCTGGAGTGTCAGAGGACGAGGTGAGACCTGATTGGAGTGTATAAAATAATGACAGGATTAGAAGGGTAAGCAGTCAGAGTCATTTTCCCAGGGTAGAAAAGTCAAATACATAGATTTAAATTGAGAGGGGCTAAATTTAAAGGAGATATGCAAGAAGTTTTTTTTACACTGAGGGTGGTAGGTGCCTGGAATGCGGTGGAAGGAGACATTTGAACATGAGGCGTGTAAACATGTAAGGCATGAGGAGGGGGGAGAAATATAGGCCACATACAAGCAGATGAGTTTAGTTTAACTTAGCGAGGGGCCTGATGAGGGGGCCTTGGCATGAAATGTTGACTGCTTATTCCCCTTCATAGATGCTGCATGACCTGCCGTGCTCCTCTGGCATTTTGTACGTGTTCCTCTGGAGTTCAAGTATCTGCAGAGTCCTTTGTGTTTACAGCTAGGAAGTGATGTTTCGTGTATGAATGGTGAAGCTGATATTAGTCCTTTGGGAGGGGAGCATCGTGAAGAATTGTTTGTCAGAGGAAAGAGTCTTAGTGCTCTGGCTGAAATATGAGTTTGTAGGATTGATCACAAGAGGCTGATTGAAGTCTAGCTGTCTAAGAATCCTCCTCTCCTCTAATCTATAGCAGCTCTGAGAGATTTAGTTTCAGTACATGTTTGTAAAGTCTTGCAATTTGCTAAGCTGTGAGGAACATGACAGCAGTCAGTTTAAATAAAGACTACAAGATGCTTGTGGTTCTCAAGTTTAGGGGCGTGACTCCTTCAGAAGAGCTCTGCTTCCATCAGTGCACTAGTTCCGGAGTTTTGCAGCAACTCTCAAAGTAACACAGCATTCATACTGCACTCTAAAGCTGGAGGGAAAAGAATGACAAGCAAAGAACACATTCCATGTGCTAATTATATGCCAACTCAATCAGGTACTTTGTTTCTGGATCTGATTGAATTGCATTGCAATTACACTAGGGAGCTGGTTCTCACTATATGAGCCCTGTCACACACTGCTAGTTAATATTATGCGTTGAGATGGCAAAACATCCCAACAATAGTTTCTAAGGTTTGAATAGTTGAAGAAGTACCTTTCTACTTCTACTCCAAAAAAAAGATAAATCAATGATTTTTAAAATGAAGCATAATTTGAATTAAAACTGTTTTGGACTGTCCCTGTAATTATGTTAAAAAAAACCTTTGATTAGTGTTACTCAGAAAACAATGCTGTCAACAGTACCAAGGCTCAACTGCCAATTATGTGAGATACTAATGCATCAAGCAAGCTGTCTCCATTCAATCATCACTGTGGACCTTGCCAAACATCAACATTTCTCCAGTTCTCGGTCCACTAAATCACACTTTCTATAAATTTCCCAGTGGCTTGGTGTCTGGCAGTCTCAGTTTGAGGTAAAAGGTGGTGGATTCAATTCTGGTTCTTGAGACTTGAGAACTCCAGGAGATGTATTGTGTTTGTGTAATTCTTTTCTAATCAAGTTGATTCTGTAGCACCATTCTGAAGTGAAACACTACAGTGTGCTCTCCCGTGTTCCTTAAGGTTGTTATAGCCGGGGGTGGTAATAGAGACAAGCTCCCACTACCTATTAAATGCTCCCGATTGCGTGCTCCTCTGTTAGGTTCTGACAACCAAGTCCAGCTCCTGGCCTTCACGTGTGGCTTAGCTACTAAGCCTGACTGAACCGTTTCTACTGACAGGATGAGGGGCAAAGATGGGTGACTGGCACTCTAAACCAGTCATTTTGGGCAGATGGGGCTCATCAGCCACGGTTGGCAGCTCATCCAGGAGAAGGAAAACTCTGATTTCAAACCTCCGCTGCCTTCAGGCTATATCCACTGATGGGGAAGGCTTCAGGAGTAAACCCCGAGGGAAAAATTTGGAGCTGGAGTCCCAAAGGCAGTCCTACATTAAATTCAATGCTGACTGGCAACTCCTGTGACGTTGCTGGTACCAAACTGCATCGGTCTATACTGTTCCTCTGGATTCAGATGCATGGAGCGAGGGAGCTTGCTACATGGGTAACACTTACTCTCCATATTGTACTGCCCAGGCTTGCATAACTAGACAACTAGGATGCAATATTCATGGTCAGCTCAGACCAACGGAGGCCCTCACCTCTCCGCTCTCCTGTGTGTTCCTCACTTAAAAGAAGATTAATAAAAATGGAAATAGGAGCAGGATCTTCCAGTTTAAGATGGCTCTGGTGAATCTCAGGTGATTTCTCACTTCTGGCAATTAAATAAAGAAAACAACCACAGTAAATAGTAAATACTTTGTTAATCACTCTTTTTCTGGTAAATGATCACCACAAGCAATAGCTTCTAACTGCCCTCTAGACCTGGAAGGAATTCGATGTGGCAAAGCTGAGATAAGGTGAGGCAGCGGACTGCCACCGAGAGCAAGGAAGACCTGAGGTTCGATTAGCTTGAATCACCAGACTGAATTGGAAAGGTCAGACCAGGCCGAATCAAGGCAGCGGGGTCCAGGCCCTGCAGCATATCAAAGCATTCAAACTCGATGTTTGGAAGACGATTTACGCACCAAGCCTGACTGAAAATATCAGGGAGTCAGGGCCCAAGGCGAGGGACAGGCCAGTTCAGCTCACTGGGCCGTGATGTTTACTCGTCTCTGCGCTAAACAAAGGGTTTGTGCACAGACTCTCTTTGTGAATTTCAGTTCAGAACACTATAGGCTTGCATTTATTATTTGCATGAATTGTTTACTTTCTCTTCAAATTGGGTCTTTCTTAATGAGTTCTTTTGGGTTTCTATATTTTGTGGCTACCTGTAAGGAGATAAATCTCAAGGTTGCACATTGTATACATACTTTGATAATAAATATACTTTGAACATTAAACTTTGTGTCTGCTCTCTACTCATCATTCCTGATCTTCTGTCACAACATTACACACTATACACATCAAAGTGTTGGAGAAACTCAGTAGGTCAGGTAATATCAATGGAGAGGAATAAACAGTTAACATTTCGGGCTGAGACTCTTCATCAGGACTAGCCCTGCTGAGTCATCATGAACACTGTGAATGTTCACTGCCTCATGAAGAAGTAGAGGCACTCTTCTAGTTTTCTTGGCCATTTTGTCTGTAGCTGGACCAGGACAAGTTGTTGGTGATCTTGAACAACAGAACTTATGCAACCATCCAAGTCAGAGAATTCCAAAGATTGGTCACCATCTCAGTCCTAATAGATTACCCCTCATTTTCATACTGTGCTCCCTATCAGCATTACTGAAGCGGTCTGTTTATTCTCATATACTGTTTGTGGAAGCTCAATGGACAAGTATACTTTTAGCTGTGGAATGTGCTATTCAAATGTAGGTTCTTACTCCTGACTTGGCTTAATCACCATCTGTAGCCTCACAGAACACCTGGTCCTAGATCGCAAACACACACACAAACACACACACACCACACACACACACACACACACACACACACACACACACACACACACACACACACACTATGCAGCCGGACCAAACAACTGAGAAGTTCTGGCAGTTGGATTTTCCGTCATAAGCTACTTCAGCAGATTGAGTCACTACCCATTTTGCAAGGAATCATTTCAGACATTCTTTTTCCTGTGTTACTGACTTTCCTCCTTGCCTGTTGGCAAGCATGGAAAAAAACAGAGAAATACAGGAGCATGGTGTAGATTGGGAAACCACGTGGCTGAGCACCTACACTCCGGAAATAGCACGATCTCTCAATGGACACCCATTTTAATTCCACTTCCCATTTCCATTCCTCTATGTCCATCCATGGCCTCCTCCACTGTCGTGTTGACTTTGACTTTGAATTACCATAACTTCAAATGAGTACATGATAGATATTGTGACTAATACTCACTCTACCATTGTGAATATACAGTCACCCAGTGTTTCTGATGATATTTTAAATTCACTGTGGTTACATTCAAGTTTTTCCTGTCTCATCCTATTGTCATATAACATATCTGCTATGTGGGTTTTTTGCCTCCTAAGGAGTAAGATAGAGTGTGTGCAAAATGAGGTACAAATGCATTACACATTTTCTATAAGTGTGTGAGCTGTGGTAAGAGAGATCTATTTATCCCAGGATCCTCTCGGAGTTGAATGAATACCCAAAAATAAACATGTGTTTAATGAGGCCACACTTAGGCTGGAGGAACAACACCTTATATTCTGCTTGGGTAGCCTCCAGCCTGATGGCATGAACTTTGATTTCTCAAACTTCCAGTAATGCACCCCCACTCCCCCTCTCCTTCACCATTTCCCATCCCCTTTTCCCTCTGTCACCCCATCTCTTTGCTCACCCATCACCTCCCTCTGGTGCTCCCCCACCTTTTACTTTCTTCCATGGCCTTCTGTCTCTTTCACCAATCAATTTCCCAGCTCTTTACTTCACTGCCCCCCTTTAGGTTTCACCTATCACCTGGCATTTCTTGCTCCACTCCCCCCACCTTTTAAACCTGCTCCTCAGCTTCTTTTCTCCTGTCGGGATGAAGAGTTTCGACCCGAAATGTCAACTATATTCTTTTCCATGGATGCTCCCTGGCCTGCTGAGTTCCCCAGCACTTTGTGTGTGTTGCTCGAATTTCCAGCATCTGCAGATTTTCTTGTTCATCAAGGTTTGATGTGTTGTGCAGTCAAAGGTGCTCTTCTACAACCTCACTATTGTAACACGTGGTTACTTGAGTCACTGTTGCCTTCCTGTCAGCTTGAATCAACCTGCCCACCCTGCTCTGACCTCTTTTATTTTTGCTCACAGAACTGCCACTCTCTGGATGTGTTTTGTTTTGCACACCATTCTCCGTAAAATCTAGTGACCATGGTGCATAAAAATCCCAGGAGATCAGCAGCTTCTGAGATACTCAAACCACCTCATCTGGCACCAACAATCAAGTCACTAAGACCAATTCTTTCCCATTCTGATGTTTGGCCTGAATAACAACTGAACCACTTGACCATGTCTGCATGTCTTTATGCAGTGAGCTGCCGCCATATCATTGACTGATATTTGCATTAACAAGCAGGATTACCTGATAAAGTGGTCACTGAGTGTATATGAAGGTTCTTTCCTTTCCTCTGTTTCTCAGTCCTGGTACTAACTTATACCCACGTCTCAAGGTATAAGCCATGCTGCAGGAGTTCATGAAGGCAGCTCACCGTCACCTTTTGAAGGATGACTAGAAAAAGGCAATGAATGTTGGCTCAGCCTACGAAGCCCACATCCCTAAACAAAACTTGCATTTCGTAGTTAGTGCCACTGTTTTAAGTACTGAAAGATTTCCTTGCTACTGCCCACTCTGTGAGCAGGCAGGGGGGATAAGGTGTTGTGGACCGAAGGGCTGTTCCTGTGCTGTACAGTTCTGTTCTCTGTGATCTGTATTACATCACGGTTTACTAAGGCATACTTCTCCATGGATTGTCACCTTGTCGCGGTGGAGAGGCTTGTGTGGTCCTGTGATCCCGAGAGCGATGCCGTCTGGAGCTATGCTCCTGGTAGGGTCACCCATGGCGGTAAGGTCGAGGGTGAGGTCCCTGACAAAGAACAATCCAACCAAGAGCTCAACGGTGGAACAGGCGGATGAAGTTACTTCGAACTCAACGGCTGTGAAGGCGGATGAAGGCTGCAACAAATCCATCAGCTCCAATCGTCGTGGTTTCCATGCCACTGGAATCAGTTGGCTGATTTGTGAAGTATTGTGTGTTTCTTGGAGTGCAACATCAAGTACACGTTAAAGAAATACACGCACAGGTGTCTTCACTCTGTGGGCCAGACTGAAGACCATCATCCTCGGCCTCGAGGGATAGCCACGACGACGATGACGACTAAGGCATAAGGATATACTGAAGGGTAGAAATTCCTGATAGTGATGATAACATTCTTATTCCTGAATAGTATCCTACACCATAGATCTACAAGAAGAAATAATGGATTGAATTAAGGCTCAAATTATTCCTAATATAAATCATCCACTTTGTATTTTTGTTTATTAAATAAAATTCTGAATGCATACTGCTGTTACTGTAGTTAGGGATAATTCTGTGGTTATGAAATTCTGGACAGTATAAATATGGATTAATTAAAATGAGAACCACTTTTCAGGAAACAAAAGCTATCCAGAATTTAACTTTCAGCTGATACTTTGCAGTTACTGAAACCATTCATTGATTGTTGGACGCACTCAAAATGCTGGAAAAACTCAGCAGGTCAGGCAGCATCTCTGGAGAAAAATACAAAGACAACGATTCAGGCCGAGACCCTTCATCAGGATTCATCAGGCCATATCAATGGTCTCAGCCCAAACTGTCAACTGATTCATTTATCACATGTCCATTGAAACATACAGTGAATTGAATTATTTGCATTAACAACCAACATACCCTGGGATGTGCTGGGGCAGCCCACAAGTATTGCCACACAGTCTGGCGCCAACATAGCCTGTCTACAACAAAACAGAACATGATCTTGAGACTAGAACTAGTGGTCATAGGTTAAGGTGAATGGTGAAATGTTTAAGAGTAACGTGGGAGGTACCTTCTTCACTCAGAGGGTGATGACAGTGTGGAATGAGCAGCCAGCAAAATTGCTGGATGTGGGTTTGATTGCAGCACTGAAGAGAAATTTGGATAAGTACATGGATGGGAGAGGTATGGAGGGCAATTTTCTGGATGCAGGTTGTTGGGACTAGGTGCAATGATAGTTAGGCATGGGTTAGATGGGCCAAAGGGCCTGTTTCCCTGCTGTGTGTTCTATGACTCTATGACTCTATAACATACCAAGCAACAAAACAACAACAGCAAAACAAGTCCTGTTCTCCCTCCACCCACCCATGCACATACACAGCCCTCTAATACCAGGACAAGCCATCTTTGGCCTCCAGTCTCCAGTGGACTCATGGATTGACAGACACAGGGCCTTCAACGTCCCTAGCAGACTCATAGAGATTACATCTTGGTGGGATAATCTGCAGGACCTCCAATAACCCATAAGACAAAATTAACCCTGACGAGGAAGCACATATGGCACATTTTCTGAGGCTTCTCTGATGTTACTGCTTTCTAGATCTTATTCCAGATTTTGTAATTTAAAGCTTATGTTGTTTGAAAATTGCAAAACCAGATACTAATGGATGAGTATATGACTAATTTATTTTGAGACAGAATACTCCAACTATATGCTAACACTGTTTCGATGTTAATTAGAGAGAGCCCTAAATCTGAAGCAATGTGAGATGCAGACAAAATATATTATTTTTCTTTTATTGGGTGACTTTCCAATGTATGTGGATTCTGAGTGTGTTAATAATTAAATACAAGGACCCTTATTCATAGAAAGCCTGCTTTCATATGCTGTAAGCTTGTGCTGTTATTCATAGGAACGTGTGCAAATTGTCTGTCTGTAGTACAGGGTGAATTCAGGAAGGATCCACTTATCCTGTCATTCTGGTTTTGAAATTCTTTTAATAAGCTATTCAGAATGATTGTATCCTTTCTACACCAGAGAGCTGTGGATGCTGAGCCATTGAGAATATTCAGGGCAAAGACGGACATGTTTTTCGAACTATAGGGGAAGCAGAGATTATGGGGATCAGGAGTAGGGTGAAATTGAGCTTAATATCAGAACTTATTGGGTCATGTTTCTTACTTTTAATACAAACACTTGGTTAGGTACACACCTGGTACCTGCTCATGAATGCCAATATCTAACAAGCCAATCATGTGGTAGCAACTCAATGCATAAGAGCATGCAGACATGGTTAAGAGGTTCAGTTGATGTCCAGACCGAACACCAGAATGGAAAAGAAATGTGATCTCAGTGACATTGACCATGAAATGTTTGTTGGTGCTGGGTGGGTTGGTTTGAGTACCTCGCAAACTGCTGCTCTGATCAGATTTTCACACCCAACCGTTTCTAGAGTTTACAGAGAATGGTGTGAAAAACAAAAAAAGAAATCTGCTGAAAGGAAGTTCTGTGGGAGAATACATCGTTTTAATGAGAGAGGTCAGGGGAGAACAGCCAGACTGGTTCAAGCTGACAGAAAGGTGACAGTAGCTCAAATAATCACACGTTACAAAAGTGGTGTGCAGAAGAGCATCTCCGAATGCAAAATATGTTGAACCTTGAATTGGATGGGCTACAGCAAAAGCATAATGTATATTCAGTGGCTACCTTATTAGGCACAGGAGTTATCTAATGAAGTGGCCACTGAGTGTATATACTTATATTCATTTTTCTTAATCCTTCTTCTTATCCTAGTCAAAAAGACCATTCAGGCCATTAAGTCTATGCAGGCTTCCAGTGGAGAAATCACCTCAGTTTCATTGCACCGTCTATTTCCCCTAGGATGCAGGTTACTATCTCTCTCAAGTACAAACACATCTGCAATATCTGTTATGGGAATTCATATTAAACTATTAATTATGGAGAAGGTGCAGAGGAGGTTCACAAGAACGATCCCTGCAATGAAAGTGTTAAAGTTTGAGGAGCATTTGATTGCTTTGGGCCTCAATTGTTGGAGTTTGGAAGAATGAGGTGGATCTCATTTAAACCTCATATTAAAGGCCAAGATAGAGTGGACGTGGAGCATGTTTCCTATAGTGGGAGAGTCTAGGACCAGAGGACACAGCCTCAGAATAGAAAGATGTTCCTTTAGAGCAGAGATAAGGAGGAATTCCTTTTGCCGGATAGTGGCGAATCTGCATAATTCATCACCACAGGTGGTTGTGGAGGCCAAGTCACTGGGTATATTTAAAGCGGAGTTTGATAGATTCTTGATTAGCAAGGGCATCAAAGGTTATGAGGATAAAGAATGATGTTGAGAGGAATAATAAATCAGCGGACCAGGCTCATTGGCCTGAATATCCAGGTTCTGCTCTTATGTCTTGTGGTCTTATTGCAGCTGATTTCAGGTACAAAACAACCCAATCTTCCATTCCACTGTAGATGAAAATTAAAAGGAAGTACAGCTGCTGAAATGTGAAGCAAGAAGACAAAACGCTCGAAATACTCAGCAGGTCAGTCAGCATCTATGAAAGAGGAACAGTGAACTCGTTAGCTGCTTTCCTTTCCACAGATATTGCCTGATCTGTTGAGTGTTTACAGAGATTTCTCTTATTGTTTCCGCATTCCACTACAACAATACTAATTGTTAGTTATACTGTGTGGCATCTTGTCAAAGTAGTAGTTAATATCTTCCTCTCTCAATCCATTGTCCAGTGTTTCAGCTGAGCTGGTAACTAGCTTACGTTCTCACCCACGGAAAATGGCTTCTTTTCCATTCCCAAACTGTTTGTTTGAGAAGTAACACTGCAGTTCAGAACTAAAATTTTATGAATATTATGAAGGCAAAATCATATTGTATGGTGAGAAACAATTGTAAAAACAGCTCCACGAATAAATTTATTCAAATAATAAAATCTGAATGTAACACAGAACTCAATTACTGCTGTAAGGTGCCCTCAGAATATTTCTCAAGGGATTCTCAATTTATCAAAATGAGTAGGTAGAGTCTTTTTTATGAAATCAAAGGATGTTATTTCTTTGATTGTTTTATTTGAAAAAAGGAGTTTGTTTTTTGCTTCCATTTTCTCAATATTTATCTCCCTCTGCAGAAAAGTGAGCAAATATTTTATGCATGAATGAAACCTTGCATGTCTACAGCCCCTTGCACAGATCAGGCCGGTGCCCTGCAGCCGATGAAGTTGCCTTGATGCGTGGACTCTCTTACAATGTAGGATATTTAGCAGTTAATTGGGCACAGCAAGTACCCACAAAAGGCTCTTAGCATAACTCCTTTAGTCTTCTTCAAGGAAGTTGAATGGGATTTTTTTTTTTTACTTTCAGCTGAGCGGGCAAGCTCTCAACTTAATGTCTCCCAGAAAGGTAATGCTTCTGACAATGGAGCATGCCTTTAGTGATGGATTAAAGCCTTTTTCTGCCTGTATTCTCAAATTCTCTGTATAATTATCCGTGTCCAAAATCTTGTACTGAGTTCCTTTTCCCTCTTCTTCTTTAACTATTACAGTGAGTGTTCAAGTAGAATGTTTATGTATTGGTAAGAGACTGTGTATATGTATAAGTATTGTGTATTATTTGCAGGCTCGTGTGTCTGTGTGTGTGTGTGTGTGTGTGTGTGTGTGTGTATATATGAATGAACTGGTATTAATATTAGTTTATTATCATTACATGTACAAAATACAGTGAAAAGCATGTTTTGCATATTGTTTATACTGATCCAAATCATTACACAAGTGAACAAGGTTACACAATAATAATGCAGAATAAAATGTGAAAAGTGCAGTTCAGGTAAACAATAAATAGCAGATCATAACAAGGTTGATTGTGAGTTTAAGAGTCCACCTTATCATCTGCATGTGTGTGCATGAGCGTGTATGTCGGATTTTTGTGTTTGTGTAGGACAGTGTGTGCATAGTTGGTGTGAATGTGCACAGTGGCTTCAAGATGATTTAAACACTGAATGAGAGAGCTAATAAAGTGCAGATGTGATATAAGGTGGGTAGGTGTAAAGTTAGTCATGTCAATGGAAGAAGCAGAAAGGCAGAGTGTTATTTAAATTGGAAAATATTGATGTACAGAATGATCTTGACGTGCTTACACATCAGTCACTCAAGACAAGTGTGTAGATACAGCAAACGATTAAGAAGACATATGGCGTTCACTGTAAGACGTTTTGAGAACGGAATATAGATATTCTGCTACAATTACATAGAACTCTGGTGAAACCATACCTGGAGTATTACTTCCAATTTAGAAAAGATGAGTTTTATTTGTCACGTGTACATCAAAACTTACAGTGAAATATGTTGTTTTGCGTCAAGGGCCAACACAGTCCAAGGATGTACTGGAGGCAGCCCACAAGCTTCACCATGATTCTGGTGCCAACATAGCATACTGACAACTTAATAATCCCAATTGCATGACTTTGGAATGTGGAAAGGAACCAGAGCTCTGAGAGAAAACCCATGTGGTCATGGGGAAAACGTAGGTGATCTTATAGCAGGAAGGATGTACCTACCTTAGAAGAAGTGAAACAAGGGCTTTCTGGACTGATGTCTGGGGAAGATAAAGATTGTTAAAGGAGATGAGACTGGGGCAAATGGGTTTCTAAACATCCTTTTAAACATACCAAATTTGGAAAGGACTTCCCAGAAATTGGATGTCCAGTCTCTCGAATAAGAGGTCATAGTCTTACAATGCAAGGTAATACATTTAAGACTGAGATGAGGAGAAATTTCTTCACTGAGGGGATGGTGCATCTGTGGAATTATCTAAAACAGAAGGTGATGGTGGAAATGTCACTGAATATATTAAAGAAGGAGATAGATTTGTAGAGATCAGGAACGTGGAATGGAAACAGAACATTTGGGTCCAGTACTGACCTTGATTGCTGACTGGATGTATCTTCTCTGTGTGATGGCATAGATTGCAACTGAGCTCTTCAGTTTGTTCCCATATATCAAAGGCGTGCCATTTAATAGGCTAATTGGCCGCTGTAAACTTCCCTGAGTGTCTGTGGTTGAGTGGTACATTGATGAGACAATGTGCAGATTGAAAATGGGATCAATGTAGGATTGGTATAAAAGAGTAGTTGACAATCACCATAGACTCAGTGGGTCAGTAAAGTATCTCCAGGAATCTATTACTGTGAGGTCAGCTTATTTCTGGTCAAATTTTCCATCAATCAATGGGCTAGGTCACTTTTGTATTGAACTTCAATACCAATGATAATTAAAACAGATTTTTCTCTTCTAACTAAATAGCCAAAGGATACAGTGCTTATATTATAAAGAAGTATACTGTGGCTTCTTTTCAAACCATGCCTTACGCCATTTGATTTTTTTTTACTGCTCAACAGTTGAAAGAATTTTTGGAACAGTTTCCAGCACAGCTGACATTATCTGCACATCGCTGTCCCCTCTCCCCGTTGCCTGAATACAGACTGTCATGGAAGCGCAGAATTCAAGCAATTCAGACTTGCATATGTCATTTCTGTCACTGCAAGTCAGAAGTGAGTGGTAAGGCAGTTGAAGAAGATTTAATATACCCCTTGTTGAAAGTAAACCTCCTGAGAGTGGTTTAATAAGGTCATAATCCTGAGAGCTGTTTGTTTATTCTCAAGAACTTCATCTGTGAAAAAACTTATTTAATGGTCTTAACATTATTACCATACCAGTGATTAGCCTATTGGGCACTTGCCATAGTATTAACAGATTATCCTGTAATAATTGCAAGGCAATATTCAAAATTATATTTTTACTCTGCCTTGCAATTCTGCCACATAGATCTCCTCAATTAATTCTCTTCTCGGCAATGTCAAGAAGAAGATTATAGGTTTTCTTAATGGGGTTAGCCTCACTCAGTACAGGCTTTTGTTGAAACAAGTCTACTATTGTTTTTGAGGTCTTCCATCTCATTTTGGAGGCATTCAACAAACACTATTAGAAACGTTGGGAGAAAATTACCTTAGTTTCAAAACACAAGATATTCTGCAGATGCTAACAAGCGGAAAATACTGGAGGAACTCATCAATTCAGGCAGCATCTATGGAGAGGAATAAACAGTCAACATTCTGAGCTGAGACCCTGCATCAGGATGAATGAACGGTCTCAGCCTGAACATCAAATGCTTATCCTTCACCTCAATTTTTTAAAGAAGTGTCTCAAGTGCCTATGGCTAATAATTATGGAAAGAATGATGTCTTCTGCTTAACGTTTCACCTGTGGAATGGCCATATGTTAGAGTAGCTTTATTCTATCACAGAATTTTACTAATACCATTCAGAAAGCTCTGACAGCTTAGAACATTTGATACTGGATAATTAAACAAGGTTTCTAATGCAGAAGAATGATGTAGTTTAAATAAGAAATAGGAGCAGGAGTAGGCCATCAGGCCTGTCGAGTCTGCTCCGCCATTCAATAAGATCATGGCTGATCTGGCCATGGACTCATCTCCACCTTCCTGCCTTTTCCACATAACCCTTAATTACTTTACTATAAAATGGGACATTGACAGAATGAAGAACTGGGCTGAGAATCCAGAGATGTGTGAAGTGATACACCTTGGAAGGTCAACCTTGAAAACAGAGCACAAAGTTAACAGCAAGATTCTTAGTGGTGTGGAGGAACAGAGAGGTCTTGGGATCCAGGTCCATGGATTCCTCAAAATTGCTGCAAAGTTATTACGTAGTTAAGAAGGTGTATCGTGTATTGGCCTTTGTTGGTTGGGTGATTGAGCTCAAGAAGTGCAAGCTAATATTGCAGCTCTGCAAAACTCTGTTTAGACCACACTTAGAATATTGTGTTCTGATGGTTTCATTATAACCACTACACTACCGTCCTGCCCTTCCCTTACCATCCAAAAACATTCTCATAATTATATTTACATGGGACACTGCCACAAGCAACTGTAAATGGTGATTGGTTTAATGCCAGTTCTTAATTTTAAATTTGAGACTGGTGATTTTGTTTTTGTTAACCAAAAGTATTATGGTTATCCCAAAGTAGTGTTATGGAATTAGATCTCACATCAGTCATTATCTTACTGAATAGGAAACCAAGCTAAAAGGACTGAATAGCACTAACTATGACTCCAATACATATAAAATAGAGTGAACAGTTTCAAATTCCTGGGTGTCAATATCTCTGAGGACCTCAGCTGGACACAACATATTGATGCAGCTATAAGGAAGGCAAGACAGCAGTTATATTTCAGTAGGAGCTTGAGGAGATTTGGTTTGTCATCTAAAACACTCAAAAACTTCTACAGGAATACCGTGGAGAGCATTCTGACTGGCTGCATCACCGTCTGGCATGGGAGGGCTACTACACAACATACTACAAAAGTAAGTTGCAGAAACTTTTCTTTTTCATTGTAAGACCTTGATCAGACCCCACTTGGAGTACTGTGCTCAGTTTTGGTCACCTCACTACAGGAAGGATGTGGATACTATAGAGAGACTGCAGAGGAGATTTACAAGGAAATTGCTTGGATTGGAGGAGAATAGGTTGAGTATACATGGCTTTTTCTCCATGGAGCGATGGAGGATGAACAGTGACCTGACAGAGGTGTATAAGATGATGAGGGGCATTGATTGTGTGGATAGCCAGAGGCTTTCTCCCAGGGCTGAAATGGCTAACACGAAGGGGCATAGTTTTAAGGTGCTTGGAAATAGGTACCGAGGGGATATCAGGGGTAAGTTTTTCACACAGAGAGTGGTGGGTGCTTGGAATGCACTCCTGGTGGCTGTGGTGGAAGTGGATACAATAGGGTCTTTTAAGAGCCTCTTAGATAGGTACATTGAGCTTAGAAAAATGGAGGGCTATATGCTAGGGAAACTCTAGGTAGTGTCTAGAGTAGGTAATATGGTCAGCACAACATTCTGGGCCAAAGGGCCTGTAACGTGCTGTAAATTTCTATGTTCTGTGTTCTATGTTATTGAGATAGCATGGAATAGGTCCTCTGTCCCCTTGAGCCACGTTGCCCAGCAACCCCCAATTTAATCTGAACCTAATCTCAGGAACATTTACAGTGACCAATTAACCTGCCAAATGGTCGGCCTTTGGACTGTGGGAGGAAACCGGAGCACCCGGAGGAAACTCACGCAGTCACGGGGAGAAGCAGCAGGGTCGCTGGTACTGTAAGGTGTTGTGCTAACAACTAAGATACTGTCCCACCCCGTAAGATTAGTCAGCTTCATCACAGGAACTAGCCTCCGTAATATCCAAGACATCTTCAAGGAATGATGCCTTAGTGTCCATCATTAAGGACCCCCGCCACCCAGGTCATGACCCCTTCTCATTGTCCCCATTGGGAATGAGGTGCAGAAGCCTGACGGCACACACTCAGCGATTCAGGAAGAGCTTTTTTCCCTCTGCCATATGATTTCTGAATGGGCATTGAACCAATGAACGCTACTTCACTACATTTTTATTTGTTTTTTTTGCAATACTTATTTTAACAACTATTTAATAGACATATATACTTAATGTAATTCAGTTTTTCCCCTCTATATTTATTTATCATGTATTTCATTGTACTGCTGTTGTAAAGTTAACAAATTTCACAACATATGCCAATGATATTAAACCTGAGTCTGAAATAACCAGGGAGAGATTCTCTCTCAATGAAGTAATATTCCAAAAGAACAATTTTGATTGCAGTGCTGGAGGGTACAATTTAACTTGGAAAAATAAAGGGCTGGGGAAGGTATACTATTCACCGTCTCACCCATTCCCCTTGCCTGGAATGAGACATATTCCAGATCCAAAATCCATTCATTTCAGTCCATTACTTTTAACTGGTTGGTATGGTGATACTGGATAGAAGTGGTTCAAGTAGTGTAATCTGTTGCTTCACATTCTGATTCATTCTGGAATTGCTGTACTGAAGAACCATTCAGAAAATAGCACTTGAGATAATAACCCCTGAATCACCTCTATAAATAAACAGTGGAATCTAAAGTTAAATAAAACAACTGCAACCCTTCCGATCACCCAGAATTTGGAAGCTATGTTTCAGTATAGGCTTGTATTTTGTAACTTCTAGAAATCTGAAAAGATGTAGAGCCAGTCGAATACTATGCCTTCTGTAATTTTGTCATGGTCATAATATGGTCATCAACCAGTCTGTAAGTTCCCATTAACAGTAAAGTGATAAAGACCGCAAAACGTGAAAGTTCCATCTGCCCTCATTTAGCCTTTAGCCCTCTAAACCTCCCCTATCCATATACTCATCTGGATTGATTTTTTGGGTCAGTAGTGCCAGCTTTTACTGTTTGGAGTACAGTTCTCATTGCTGTCTGTAAGGAATTTGTAAGTTCCCTCCGTGACCTCTGTGATGCTCCGGTTTCTGAGCACATTCTAAAGACCTGCAGTGTGGGTCAGGGTTGGTGAGTTGTAGCCATGCTACGTTGGCACTGGAAGCATGGCAACGCTGCCGATATGCCCAGCACAATCTTTGCTGTTTGATTTTTTGCTTTGACACGAACGATGAACTTCACTGTGTTTTGATGTACATACCACAGATAGAGCTAAAGCTAAGTTAATGCTAAATCTTTAAAAGCTGATCTTTCAAATATTGCTAATGCGCCTGTTTCAGCCATTAATTGTGGCAGCTCATTCCAAATACACAGCACCTTTTGCATGAAGAAGCTGCAGTCAATGTCCTGTTTTATATCTTGTGCCTCTGATCTTTTTCATTCAGCACCCCACCCTGGGGACAAAGGATTATGTGTTTTCACCTTGTCAATGCCCCTCATGATCTTCATTTCCCCCACTCCCCCTCTATCAGGTCACCCCCACCTTCCAGGGAATTATTCAGCAATGTTTTCTCTTTTATTAACAGTAGCAGATGATTTTTCTGGAGGAACATAGTGGACAGAGCGGTACCTGCAGGGGAAAATACATTACCAACATTCTGGGTCGATACCCTGGCAAAATTCCTTTCCTCCCACAGACGCTGTTCAGCCAGCTGAGTATTCACAGCAGGTCTGGAGAGGAAGGGGGACGATGCCAGAATAAGGTGGGGAGAGGGGAAGGAGTATAAGCTGGAAGGTGATAAGTGAAACCAGGTGAGGAGGAAGATAGGTGGATGGGGGAGTGCGGGAAATGAAGTGAGAAGGTGAGAGGTGATAGGTGGAAAAGTTAAAGGGCTTAAGAAAAAGGAATCTGATAGGAGAGGGCTGCATGCCACTGGGGAAAGGAGGAGGGGCATCAGAGAGAGGTGATAGGCAGGGACAGGGAAAAGAAGGAGCAAGAGGGGAGTCAGAATGAGGAATTGAAAAAAGACTTAAATTTAGAGAAATCAATGTTCACACCATCCAGTTGTTGCTCCAGGTTCCAACATCTGCATTCTCTTATCTTCCCTATCTCGCAGTAACTGGACCTGGACATTCCTGCAATAGTAACCCATCTGTGAAACATCCTAGCCGCGAAGGTCAGACTTAAATAAAAGAAGAACTCTCTGGAGATGCCCAATGGGTCAGGCTGAATTTATGAAACATCATTAAAAATTTAGAATAACAATCTTCATCAGAATTGGAGAAATGAGAAAACAGACATGGTTCAAGTTGCAGTGTGGGGGTGGGATGGAGATGCCAGTGACAGGACGGAGATCAAGGTTGTCTAGGTGACAAAATTGCTTCCAGCATCATCCAGTTAATCATGGTTGATCCATCCGCTGGAGTGTAAATAGAAGGAGATGAAGGAAGGCAGTCAGACAGAAAAGGAACGGACGGCAGTATTCTGGAAATGTGAAATGCGTGGCACAGCAATTACAAGACATTCTCTCTCTCCATCTGCTGAGTATTTCCAGCATTATGTTTTTATTTTAGATTATTGACTATAAGACATGAGAGTGGAAAAAGGTCTATTAATCATCGAGTCTGTTCCACTAATCAATCAAGCCTGATTTGTTTAAAATCTCACTAAAGTCACAGAAGAGTCATAGAACACTTCAGCACAGAAACAGGCCCTTTGGCCTATCTACTACTACTAATACTATGTCGACTCATGCCTAGGGGGCCAGCGTCGGGCACGATGATGGACTCTCCACTTCTCCCTCTCTTTCATCAGTGTGTTCAGTTCATCTACATTAGCTGCGCCACTAACTTCTAGGAGCGTGTTGACCATAGTCCTGGGAGGGCGCCTAGGGTTCATCCTCCCATGCTTGGGCTCCCATATGATGATAGGCTGACAGGTAGCTCAGGGTGGCGTAGACAGTGCCCTGATAGTTGCAGTCTTCTTGCCTTGATTTTAGTGGTGAGCATTGGTAGGTCATCGTAGAGCTCGACGTTCGTCATGTGCTGTTGCCAGCTCATGTCAAGAACCATCTGATCTGTACCAAACTATTACGATACCTAGTTCCATCGACCTACACTCAGACCATAGCCCTCCATACCTCTCCCATCCATATAAAGTACCTATCCAAATCTCTCATAAAATGGTGAAATCAAAACAGCATCCACTTCCCCTGGCAGCTCGTTCCACACTCTCATCACCTTCTGAGTGAAGATGTTTACCCTCCTGTTCCCCTTAAATATGTCACCCTTCAAGTTTGATGGAAGAAGCCTACTTGTATTTACCCTACTGAGTGTATATTTCTCATAATTATGTGTACCTCTATCAAATTTCCCCTCATTATTTTATTTTTCAGGTAATAGAGTCTGAATCTACCTTTCCCTTCAACTCAGGTCCTCAGTTCCTGGCAACATCCTTGTAACTTATCATTTTTTCCCTGCAACCCTTCATCCGGTTAGCAGTCAAAATCTTCACCTGATTGATGACCTTCACTGCCCCCTGTGGCAAAGAATTCCACAGATTCACCACAGTCTGGCTGAAAAATTTCCTACTCACCTCAATTTTAAAGGGATATCCATTACTGTTGAGGCTGTGTTCTCGTTGTTTTATAACTAGTACAGGTTCAACAGACTGAATGGCCTCCCTCTGTGTAAGAAGGTTTCTATGATTCATTCCAAAGTATTCAAAACTAAAAAGTAAATTTTATTATCAAAGTACCATGTATGTCACCTGAGATTCATTTTCTTGTGGGCATACTCAGCAGATCAATGGAATAATAAAAGATCGGCTACAGAGCAAAATACAACATATTGTGCAAATGCAACTATAAATAAATAACAATAAATAGCGAGAACGTGAGATAATAAGATAAAGAGCCCTAGAAAGTGAGATTATTGGTTGTGGGAACACTTCAATGCCGGGGTAAGTGAAGTTGAGTGTGGGGATCCCCTTTTATTCAAGAACCTGATGGTTGAGGGGCAGTAACTATTCTTGACCCTGGTGGTGCGAGTCCTGAGGGCCTTATGCCTTCTATCTGATGGCAGCAGTGTGAAGAAAACATTCCATAAAATCCAATAAACTTCAACAAGGTCACCACAATAAATTCCCTGCTCTTGTTTGGAAAGTGTCTTGTGCTTCTTAATGCTCACCTGCGAAAATAATTGGAGACTCTATTCCAATAAGCAACATCGCCAGCAGTATATTTATTATTGTCACATGTACTGAGATAAAGCGAAAATCTTGTCTTGCATTGTGTTTATACAGATCAAATCATTACACAATGCATTGAGCTATAGTAAGGAAAAACTATAACAATGTAAAATAAAATGTAAAATCTACCCAAAAAGTGCAGGGCATATACACAATAAAGAGGAAGATCACAATGAGGTAGAGTGTGAGGCCAAAAGTCTATCTTGATATACAGGAGTCTGATAACAGCTGTCCTTGAAATTGGTGGTACGTGCTTTCGGGCTTTTGCATCTTCTGCCCAATGGGAAATGGGAGAAAGGAGAATATCCAGTGTGGGTGTGGTCTTTGATTACGTTGGCTGATTTACTGATGTAGTGAGAAGTCTGCACAGAGTCCACGGAAGTGCAAATGATTCCTGTGATGTGCTGAGCTGTGTCCACAACTCTTTGCAGTCATATACAGAGCAGTTGCCATACCAAACCATTATGTTTCCAGACTAAATCATTTTTATGGTGCATTGATAATAATTGGCCAGAATTAACAGGGACATGCCTCGATTTCTTTAGCTTCCTGAGGAGGTAGAGGCATAGGTGAGCTTTCTTTGCCATGACATCACCATGCTTAGAATTTGACAGGTTATTGGGAACACTTTCACCTCCTTCCCAGTCTCAGAAGGATATTCGTTTAGGACAGAGAAGAGTAAGTATTTCTTTCCCCAGAGGATGATGAATCTGTGAAATCCATTGCCACAGATGGCTGTGGATACCAAGTTATTGGGCATATTTAAAGGTTCATATGTTCTTGATTAGTAAGGGATTCAAAGGTTAGTGGGGATAGGGGAGAATGGGGTTGAGAGGGAAAATAAATCAGTCATAATCGAATGACGAAGCAGACAAAATTAGGCTGAATAGCCTAATTCTGTTCCTATATCAATGGTCACTCAGAGCAATAGTTCTCAATTTATGCTGCGAGACTCTATGATTGGATACAAAACAGGACTGGGAACATAAAAGATTATGGGAGATCTCTGTGTTATATCTCGTAACTTCAAAACATTAAACTAATTGTAAGAAAAAAAGGGAAACCCAAGAGATTAAGAGCATCCTGCCATATGCATCTTTGCTGTCTAGGGTTCAGTGGAGAGCCAATGAGATGGCATCTGCTGTGGACCTGTTGGTCTGGTAGGCAAATCATAGTGGATCCAAGTGGCTTCTCAGGCAGGAGTTGATGTGCTTCATTACTGACCTCTCAAAGCACTTCACTCTGGATGTAAGTGCGACTGGATGATAGTCATTGAGGTAAGTTACCACGATTTTTATAGGCAACGGTATAATTGAAGGCTGCTTGAAACAGGTGGATACCTCAAACCGTCAAAGCAAGAGATTAAAGATCTCAGTGAACACTCTAACCAGTTGAACAGGACATGTTTTTAGTATTTGGCCAGGTACCCCTGGTTGGGCTGGATGCTTTTTGTGTGTTCACCATCCCGAAGGCTGCTTGCACATCAGCCTCAGAAGCTGAAATCACAGCATCGTCGGGGGCTGTGGGAGTTCGCAATGGCTCACCAAGTTTTGACGCTCAAAGCGAGCGTAGAAGGCACTGCATTCATCCGGATGTAAAGCCCTGTTGTCACCTATGTCACTTGATTTAATTTTATAAGAGGGGATAGTATTCAAGCCCTGTCAAAATTGTCGAGCATCCTTCATTGATTCAGGATTCATCTGGAATTGCCACTTCACCTGTGAGATGGCTTTCTAGAGATCGTATCTGGACCTCTTGCAGCTTTCTTGGTCACCACATTAAGTGCTCAATCGAACAATATATTTACAATATTATTCAAATATTATTGAATTATTAAACACACAACACTCCTCCCTGCTTAGCTACAAACTCCATCTCAATATATATATAATGCATTTCAACCATACACACAGCATCCTATATAAAACAACTACTATAGAAACATCCTCAGCATAATAAATTATCCCATTCAGGCCTAAAGATTTAATTGCTATGGAGGCTGTTTTACTCTTATGGGATAATGTCTTTCCTGACAAGGGAGATCATTCTGCTTGGCAAGTGAGACTTGCGGCTGTGAAACAATCTGTTTCTAGGGCCTTCTTCACGGTGGTTGTAGGAGTTGACTCTGAGGCTGCAGTAAGTGGTTCTGACAGTTCTGGACATTTTTTTTTCTTTTTGTTCTAGTGTGTGGATTTTGATCTTGGGAAGATGCACTTAGTTCACTGGAGTATTATCTTATTAATCTTTCTATCGCTCCCTTTACAGTCAGATCTCTCCTCTTGGTTTTCTCATCCACAACATCATCTGACAAAACCTGTGTTTTCATATCTCCATGACTCCTTTCTTTTTGGCCTTCCATTCATCTAGAAGAACTTTTCAACTTTTCATATCAACTTTTACAAGCAGTTTTTTTGTCTCCTACTTGAAGCTCATGCAATAACCTTAACGCGCGCAGAGTAGATTCTGGTTCTTTATATTCACAAATTCTGAATGCTTGTAACTTTCCTGAAGCTCCTTGAACTCCTTGAACTCCCTTCCAGCTTAAAACCAAGCCACATTTTGTAAGTAATTGCTTGATTAACATATCAGAAGCTTTCTCAAGTGTGTTACCTAGACAAATTGTTGTAGTCGGACCACTGCTTTCATTACTTTCGTGATTCCTCTGAGCAGCTTGGCCCTTCCTTGGTTCAATATGCTTTCCAACCAGAGACACAGAGGATGGCACCAACACAATTTTGCCCTCTGTTGGGCAAAAGTTCATGGTACAACATGGAGATACTGTGGCATCATTAAATACCTTTCTTAATTCACTTTCAATTGACTCTATTGCAGGGGATGTGGCATGCAAATGGTTGACAGATCTCCAATCAAGTGGTAGTTGTCTCAGCCAATCACATCCCCACAATGCTGGCCCTCTGTTTTACCACATACAAGCCCAATGTGGCTTGTTGGTAGTTGTATTTCACTGTTATGAATGTCGTGCCCATGGGAGCTTTCTTTTTTCAGTATAAGTTTCTAGCTGGATATCTGCAGGCTTCAGTTCAGTATCTTTGAAATGCCAGTCAAGCTCATTTTGTGGACTAACTGAAACAGCTGAGCCAGCATCCAATTCGATTTTAATTAATTTACCGTTCGCTTCTGGTGTAAGCCATATAGCTTGTCTATTGTTAGTTTTCATATTGTAAACCCCAGGGGTACCCAGACCTGTTTCTCTCTCATCATTATCAGGTTTTTCATCAATAACATGCAGATTAGTGCTCTTTTTGAAACTGTAATTTGACTTTTTAGCTTTTTCTCTTTCCTGGACAGTCCATTTATGTTTTACTGCCTGACGTGCTCTGCAAGTTTTACCTTTAAATTTGTTCACCCAGGTCGGTTTGTGCTTCGTCCTTGCAATTTTGTTCACACTCACTTTCATTCCTGACTGCAACTAAAGTCTGTCTCTGTCTGCTGTTTCGTTGATACATCTATTTCTACTGCTCTTTTAAATATAAGTAGTGATTCAGTTTCAAACTGTTTTTGAATGCTTTCTTGTAAAATTCCTGAAACTAAATAATCTCTCAGTATATCGTTAAGTCCATCACTGAACTGACAATGCTCAGACAATCTTTTCAATTCAGCCACATACGCTGGAATGGACTCCCATTTCTTTTGATTCTGTGTAAGAAACCTAAAGCATTCTGGAATCAACAACAGCATTGGTTCGAAATGTTCCTGCATTACTTTCACAATAGCAGCAAAGCTCATTTCAGCTGGTTTAGTTGGAGTAAGCAAACTATGATCAAACTGTATGCTTTTCTACCCAAAGCACTCAACAGAACTAGTACTTGTTTCCCCTTGGCGACTCCATTTGCCTTAAAATATTGCTCAATTACCTCAGTATATATATTCTAGATATATGTTGTGCAATCAAAGGTTTCAATCTTTTATGACGTAGCCAGCTAATTCTGCTCTTTTTTTTATGATTAAATAGTACTCACTGTTTAAGAACCTGTGAATTCTTCCATTTTCTTCCTTTTTTGATGCAACAGTCATCTCCTTTTCTAAAGAAACACATGCTGCACTGTTTTTTTACTCAAACGTCTTGCTGCACTTCAAAAGTAGGTAGTCATCTCAGGTTCAGTTAAAACTTTCTCATCGCAACTGTTGTATTTTGTAACTTCAAAACTTTAACCTAATTGCAAAAAAAAAGACCGGAGCCCAAGAAATGCAAGTCTTAGCTAATTTTTACTTTAAGTGAGGTGCACATGGATCACGTGGTAGCGTCACGACGCATGCAATTCACTTATTTTCACATATAACCCATAATTAATTATTGAAATGAACAAGAATGCTTAGTCAAACAATACATTTACAATATTACTTAAATATTACTAAAATATGAAATATACAACACTCTGAAGGCTCAATAATATTACTGTAACTTAATTTAAAACATTTACTGGAGTAATCATTTCCTTTAAAGGAATAAATTATTAACATTCAGTCGGCATTCCAACATTGACTAAGCATATGATAAGATAAAGCTTCATTTATCCTGAAGGAAATTATTGTTGGAAGGTTGCTCTGTCAGAAATATATACTTTAAAATACAAAATGTAAGCATTGAGGTATGAAAAAAATACAAACTATGCATTAAAAAGTAACAATGCAAAATACAGATGTGCAATGAAACCATATATTTATATAATTAAGGAGGAAGAATTGTAAAATCTTATAGCCTCAGGGAAAAAGGATCTCCTGCGACATTCAGTGGTGCACCTTGGTGGCATCAGTCTGTTGCTAAAGGTGCTCTTCTGTTCGTTCAGTATAACATGGAGGGGGTGAGAGGGATTGTCCATAATGCTCTGTAGCTTCTGCAGCATCCTCCTCTCAGGCACAACCAGCAGGCGATCCAGTTCCACCCCCAGAACAGAACCAGCCTTCCAGATGAGCACATCGATTTTCGTATCGTCAGCTGCTCTCACCCTGCTGCCCCAACAGACTACATCGTAGACTAGAATGCTGGCCACCCGCTGAGTCTTAGAACATCTGCAGCATAGCACTGCAGATGTTGAATGACCGGAGCCTCCTCAGAATATACAGTCAGCTCTGACCTTTCTTGTACAGAGCTCCCGTATTTTTAGTCCAATCCAGTTTATTGTTCAGATGAGTTCCCAGGTATCTGCAGTCCTGGATGACTTCCACATCTGTTCCCTTGCTGGAGGTGGCAATGCAGGGTGTTTTCACCTTCCTGAAGTCCACCACCAACTCCTTCTTCTTAATGATGTTGAGCTGCATATTTTTCCAAATGTTTTCACGTGGTGCTTTAATTTAGAAAGTTTGGAAGCGAGAGGTGTGACTTCACCATCGTGTGCATCTGTTTCATACCAGAATAGATATTTAACTGAAATCACCTGACCTGAGTGTGCTCAGCAAAAAGCCTACCCATCAAAACAGACATGGCTGTACCTGAACTAGCAACATTTCAAAAAGTAATAACTTGCTTGATTCATACTACAAATATAATTTTGCTTTTAGGTCTTTAGCTAAAATCTGTTAAGTGACTAATTTCACTCCAAGGTATGATTTACTTGAGTTTTCTAGTATTGTATGTTTCCTAAGTCAAACAGCTAAGCACCAAGGTTTTGAAGTTTCTACCAAGGTTTTGTGTACCAAGGTTTTGAAGTTTTTTTTCATAAAGACACCTCACCTTACATAACATATTGAGAGGACCTTTCAATTCAGGAGATACATTAACTTCCAGCATGTTTAAGTGTGCTGTAATTCTCAGGCCAAAAGAAAGAGCAGGGAGTGGAAATTTGCATCAGTGATATTCTCACAGATTAACTCACTTGAGACAAATTCCCACTACCTATTATTTTAATGAAAATTATACTATAAAACTCTGTGCTATTAAAATAATTCGGAATACTAACTAATTGAAAATTACAATTAGAAGACCAAGTTTTTATTGATGACTCAGTACAGGCAATTCTCTTCCTGTTACTTTGTTATAATGTGAGTCTTGACTCATCACTAGAAACAAGAACGCTTACTTGCAGTTTCCATGATTTTCAGACTTTATGGGAATAGGGGGCATGGAACAATGAAAACCCCAAGTGGTATAGAAAGTGTGGAGAGACAGACATGTTTCTGTTGGTGGATAATTCAGAATCAGGTTTATTACACTAACACATGTCATGAAATTGTTTCTATGTGACAGAAATACAGTGCAAAGTTATAAAAATCTATAAATTGCAAATATAACTAAATAGTGCAATAAAAAAGAATAATTCATTGGCTCATGGACTGTTTAAAAGACTTATGGCAGGGAGGAAGAATCTCTTTTTAAAATACTGAATGTGGTTCTTCAGGCTCCTGTAACCTCCCCCTGGTGATAGGAACAAGATGAGGGCATGCCTCAGATGGTGAGGGTCCTTAATGATTGACGTCACCTTCTTGAGGCACCACGTTTTGAAAATGCCCTCGATGGAGGGGAGGGTTTTTAGTTAGACATACAATGCAGAACTGGCTTTCTGACCCACAGAGCTGCACCACCCGAGAACTCACCAATTTAACCCTAACCTAATTGCAGGTGTGACGAAAGTACACATAGACTAAGATATTGACTGTCCTGACAGTTGATCTGCCACCTGTCCTCAGGAGAGAGAGATAAGTAAAGACAAAGGAGCAGCATTTGGAAGTGTTAATGAAGAGACGGGAGAGCTTAACGGAAGGAGACAGCGGACTGGGAATTGTCAAGACCGGCTCCTCTTTGAACCTTGAACTGTTTGAAGTGATGGACAGGCGATACCCCAGCAGGGGGATAAAAAGGGACAGGTTCGCTAAGGCAAGACACACACGACACCCCGAGGTAACGAGACCCTGGAAGCGGTGTGTCTCCCTCAAGTCGGTATGAGTTTTTGGAGGGCTGGTCACGGGACCAAGCCATAGACGCACAGGGTGGAAAGGTACGATCGGCGGGAACCTGGTGTGTGTCCGCCCTTGCCTGGGTGCCAGGTTCACCGTAGAGAAACGATCGTATCTGGAAACGGAGGGGTCACAGTCGGTGACCTCAGAAGACAATACAAAGGGCTCGCCCGAAAACTGACTGCGAAGAATATCAAAGGTCTGTGTGGAAGCCGTTTGAATATTCATTCACTTTTGCTCTCTCTCTCCTTCCCTCCCCCGCCCCCGTCCATCGCCACAGCAGTGATTACTGTGAACTGAACTGAACTCAATTGAACTGAACTTTGCGTCACTTTGAAACTGGTCATTTACCCCTAGACGACGATAGAGCTTGATTGTTCCTATTATCCTAGTTTCTGTGTACATGTGTGTTTATCATTGCTGAACTTTTGTATTCATTATCCTTTTGATTAGAGTACTGTGTTGCTTATTTCCTTAATAAAACTTCCTTAGTTCCAGTAATCCATACTCCAACTGAGTGATCCATTTCTGCTGGTTTGGCAACCCAGTTACGGAGTACGTAACATAAGTTGGGGCTCGTCCGGGATTTTGAACGCTAAATTTGGGACGGGGTAAATTGATTGGGTTAAAACTCCTGAAAGAAAGAAAAGTCAAACAGCAGAAATGGAGATTGAGGAATTTCTAAAGGCGCCGACCTTGGAGGCATTAGAGGATGCCAGGAAAGCGGAATTGGCAGCTGTGGCCAAACGGTTGAATCTTGTTAAGGGGAAGTCGACAATGAGGAGAGAGGAGATGCACAGAGCTCTCGTAGAGCACTATGTATCTAAAGGTGTGTTTCCCCAAGGGGAGCTGGAGGTGGTGTCTATTGAAAAACCTGGTGGAGACACGGTACAGGTGCAGCTTGAAAAACTGAGACTTGAGCACGAGTTCCGGGTACAGCAGCTAGAACACAAAGAGAAACAGTTAGAAAGGCAGGAGAGAGAGAGAGACAGTTGGAACGAGAAGAAAGGCAGCTGGAGCGAGAGGAGAAACAGAGGGAAAGGGAATTTGAGCTGGAGAAGTTAAAGATAAGGGCAGATCAGGGGCCCGTGCCGAACCAAGGTGGAGGGTTCCAGGCGACCCAGGAGGTTAGGCTGGTTCCCCCATTTGACGATACCGACGTGGATCGGTACTTTCTCCATTTCGAAAAAGTTGCTACAAGTCAGGACTGGCCGAGGGATAAGTGGGCTGTTTTGCTTCAGAGTGTACTGAAAGGGAAAGCCCAACAAGCTTACTCAGCTTTGTCTGCGGAAGATGCCCAGAGGTATGAGGTGGTGAAAGAGGCCACCCTCAGGATTTATGAGTTGGTCCCGGAGGCATACCGGCAGAGGTTCCGGAATGCGAGGAAGCAGTGGGACCGCACGTATTTAGAGTTTGCCCGTGAGATGCAGACATATTGTGAGCGTTGGTGCGCCTCGAAGGGGGTAGATGAGGATTATGATAGACTGCTACAGCTGATCCTGATTGAGCAGTTTAAAGGTTGTGTCCCTGAGGGTATGAGACCCTACCTAGATGAGAAAGAGGCAGCCATGTTAGCCGCAACTGCTAAGTTAGTGAATGAGTATGCGTTGACGCATAAAATGAAGTTTGTCCCGAGTAAAGGCTACCAGAAGGGAAGTCAGGACGGCGGGGGGAGTCCGCCAGAAAAGTCAGAAAATAAGCCGGGGACTAGTGAGAAGGATAAGGTAGACCGGGAGCAGTCTGGTAGGAAGTCTCCTGAGGTCGTCTGTTATAATTGTGGGAAAGTCGGACACTTTGCGTCCAGGTGCTTTGCCCCAAAGAAGGAGACGGAAAAAGGAAAAACAGCGATTTTGACTGGCTGTATCGAGCTGGTAAACGAACCGCTAGGAGAGGACAGGTCTGCCAAAGTTCAGGAAGGGCGCGAGAGGTTTATCTCGGCCAGATTGGTGTCATTGAAGGAGAGGCTAAACCCAGTTCCAGTGCGGATCTGGAGAGACACGGGAGCATGTCAGTCATTGATATTGAAGAGTGTATTAGAGTTTAGCTCAGAGACCCAGACTGGGGAGGTCAAGGTAAAAGGTATTGGGGAAGGGACAGAGGCAGTCCCTTTGCACCAGATACCTACAAAGCAACCTGGTCCCTGGATTAGTCACGATCGGGGTGAGGCCCGAATTACAGATGAAAGGCGTGGAAGTCTTGCTTGGTAATGACCTCGCCAGGGGAATCGTGTTCCCAGCCGTGAGATTGACAGGTCAGCCTGCCAGCATTGAGGCCCCACCCATGGACTCACGGGTTCATCCCGGGACTGCCGAAGTAAATTTAGCTGAGACGTACCAGGAGGAGGTAGAAAGTGAAAAGAAGGAGTGTAACGAAACAAGAGGTAGTGAGGGAGCTGAGACAGACTTAGCATTAGCCAGGAAGGAATTTGTGCAGGCGCAGGAGCGAGACGAGGGGCTGATGGTTTTGGCGGAGGCAGCTCTCTCTGACGCAGAATTAACAAGGGAACTAGTAGGCTATTGTGTGGAGGAGGAAGTGCTAAGGAAGAAAGGGAGACCAAGTACCGTACCCGCAGATGAGGAATGGGGGTGGTGAAAAAGAGTTATGGGGATGAGATTTTTAACCTGGCCCACAAGGTACCCCTCAGTGGACATTTTGAGGTGCTGGAGGAAACAGTCGGTGTAATCATGAAAGAGGTTTACTGGCTGCACAGGAGGCAGGATGTTATTGATTATGGTAGACGCGAACTGAGACGGTCGCAGGCTTTTGATATGCTAACAAACCTAGTCGGTGTTAACGCGGAAATCAATGAAGCTAGGGTCCCCCTGATAAGAAAAAAAAAACATTTTGAAAAGATGAGTATGGTATCGACCAGATGGGAGAAGGCTATTGTTTTGGCCAGCTCTGCTGATAAGGTCTTTCCCTTAATCCCCGAACAAAGCAACTCTTTAGGAGAAGTAATTAAACGGCTCGCACAGGTGTGTTTGATTGTCCCGAGGCGATGCAAAGTTGGGTGGTGTCTGACACACTAGGTCATCCTAGCTCTCTATAGAAACATAGAAAATAGGTGCAGGAGTAGGCCATTCGGCCCTTCGAGCCTGCACCGCCATTTATTATGACCATGGCTGATCATCCAACTCAGAACCCCGCCCCAGCCTTCCCTCCATACCCCCTGATCCCTGTAGCCACAAGGGCCATATCTAACTCCCTCAAGAATGAGTAATTCAGTGACGAAAGGGCTAACGAACACAGAAGTGTGTATTGGCGATATGATATGGCTGTCTGAAGCCAGCTTGATGGTGAACCTTGAAAAAAATGAGTTCGGCCACAGGAAGGTCACTTATTTGGGAATTGTGGTGACACAGGGGCAGCTGGCAGCGATGCAAGCTAAAGTGCGGGCTATCTCTGACATCCCAACCCCAACAGACAAGAGGGCCCTCAGAAGGCTCTTGGAGATGGTGGGGTACTGTAGGAAGTTTTGCAATAACTCTGTGGTTACTACCACTCCCCCTCCTACTAAGCCCTTGCGAGAGAAAACTAAGTCGGAATGGGACGACCCTTGTTATTGTGGTCCGGGACGAAAACCAATGAGAGGCTACATCGATCCCAATTCATCAGTGTTTTTGGCCACTATGAAAGATAAAAACAAAAGATTGCTAAAATGGAGTCTGGTGCTACAGGAATTTGATATAAAAATTACATATATAAAAGGAACGGAAAATGTAATTGCTGACTGTCTGTCAAGGTGTTGACAACTTCAAATTCGCTGTATTAGCCAAATAGCTGATGAAGATGTATATTTGTGTGTATCAAATAATGTATTCATGTTTGTAATTTTTACCCCAGTAAAAATCCTTAAAGGTGAGGGGTGTGACGAAAGTACACATAGACTAAGATATTGACTGCCCTGTGCTATCACCAGTGGGATCAACAGTTGATCTGCCACCTGTCCTCAGGAGAGAGAGATAAGTAAAGACAATGGAGCAGCATTTGGAAGTGTTAATGAAGAGACGGGAGAGCTTAACGGAAGGAGACAGCGGACTGGCAATTGTCAAGTCCGGCTCCTCTTTGAACCCTGAACTGTTTGAAGTGATGGACAGGCGATACCCCAGCAGGGGGATAAAAAGGGACAGGTTCGCTAAGGCAAGACACACACGACACCCCGAGGTAACGAGACCCTGGAAGTGGTGCGTCTCCCACAAGTCGGTGGGAGTTTTTGGAGGGTTGGTCGTGGGACCAAGCCATAGACGCACAGGGTGGAAAGGTACGATCGGCGGGAACCTGGTGTGTGTCCGCCCTTGCCTGGGTGCCAGGTTCACTGCAGAGGAACGATTGTATCTGGAAAAGGAGGGATCACAGTCAGTGACCTCAGAAGACAATACAAAGGGCTCGCCCGAAAGCTGACTGCGAAGAATATCAAAGGTCTGTGTGGAAGCCGTTTGAATATTCATTCGCTTTTGCTCTCTCTCTCCTTCCCCCACCCCACCCCCGTCCATCGCCACGGCAGCGATTACCGTGAACTGAACCGAACTGAATTGAACTGAACTTTGCGTCACTTTGAAACTGGTCATTTACCCCTAGATGACAATAGAGCTTGATTGATCCTATTATCCTAGTTTCTGTGTACATGTGTGTTTATCATTGCTGAACTGTTGTATTCATTATCCTTTTGATTAGAGTACTGTGTTGCTTATTTCTTTAATAAAACTTTCTTAGTTCCAGTAATCCAGACTCCAACTGAGTGATCCACTTCTGCTGGTTTGGCAACCCAGTTACGGGGTACGTAACACAGGACAATTTACAGTGACGAACTAACCTACTAACCGGTACATCTTTGGACTGTGGGACGAAACTGGAACACGAGGAGGAAACCTATGCATACACAGGAAGAAACATACAAAGGCTCTCCAGAGGATGCCGGAATTGAACTCCAGACTCCAATCCACTGAACTGTAATAACATCGCTGCTGCTCTACTGTAGTGCCCTAGAAGCTCATAAGGTCATTCACAAACAGTTTAAAGGGTAAACAACGTCACTGTCTGCTAACCCACCTGTCCCACTCAGTGCCAACTGTTCCACCAATAACTGTGTATCCCACTTCTTAGCTGGAGCAGATGTATCATCCTCAACCACAAGGGCCCATCTTTTACCTCATCTGTACCTTCCCACTCTAACCTCTGTCTCATGATGTGTGGGATCTACTCAGAGACTGAATCCTCTGGGGAAAGAATTCCAAAGATTCACAATGGTCTGGGTGAAGAAATCTCTTCTTTCCTATTTTATTAGGGTGTAGCATAGTTATTTTTCTTGTAGTTTGACTTTCCAACATGTGCTTTTAATTTTTATATGGTCACCTACATTCAATACACGTAGTTGTTCAGGGAATTTTGCAGTTGTTGTGGTGTAGCTGATTTTGTGTTTCCCAGAAGCATCTCAGATTTTTTTTTTCTGCAGTAGGTGTCATGCCATTTAAATCTTCATATTTTATAGGTTAATTAATATCACTAGGATATTGTTGTCTCTGGTCCGAGTATGAGAGGATCACGACTTATTTTTTTCTTGTCTTTTCCTTTGTTTGTTTTTTGCTGTGGTAACACTCAATAAAATGGCTGTACAACCAAGCTTTACGCCTCAATCTTGACCTCTGAAGAACCTCTGGATCAAAATCGTCACATCTAACATGTCTCTGAATGACTGACCTTTATTGATATAGTCATAGAGTCACAGAGCACTACAGCAGAAACAGGCCCTTCTGCCCTTCTAGTCTATGCCAAACTATTATGCTGCCTAATCCCTCCAACATGCACCCCTATCATAGCACTTCATATCCCTCCCATCCATCTACCTATCTAAATTTCTCATAAATGTTGAAATCGAACCCACATCCATCACTTCAGCTGGTTCCACTTCGAAACCATATCCAACACTCTTGATTTAATAGCTTCAGTGTGGTTAAGCTGAATTTCTGAGTAACTGAGAGGCATTGTTTGTGTGGATAGTCAGAGGCTTTTTTCCCAGGTCTGAAATGGTTGCCACAAGGGGACACAGGTTTAAAGTGCTGTGGAGTAGGTCTAGAGGAGATGTCAGGGGTAAGTATTTTACTCAGAGAGTGGTGAGTGCGTGGAATGGGCTGCCGGCAACGGTGGTGGAGGCGGATACGATAGGGTCTTTTAAGAGACCTTGGATAGGTACATGGAGCTTAGAAAAATAGAGGGCTATAGGTAAGCCTAGTAATTTCTAAGGTAGGGACATGTTCGGCACAACTTTGTCGGCCGAAGGGCCTGTATTGTGCTGTAGATTTTCTATGTTTCTATGTTTTGAACCATATTATATGGTTAAGGGGAAATATGTTCCTGTATTTTTCCTGTTAAGTTGTATAAGAAATCCTGATGCAGGATACGTCAACAATTCCTTCCTCTTCAGATGCTGCTCTACCGGCATGTACTTTGTTAAATCATGTAAGAAGTTATACTACTGGCAGTTGATTTATTTGTGCCACAGGTACTGAGATACATTGACAAGCTTTTGTTTACATGCCTTCCGGAACGATCATTCCATACTTCAGTACACTGAGGTGGTAAAAACAGATTTTTAAAAATGCGGAATATTAGTAATGCAATCAGTCAAGTCGAGTATGAAGTTCTCCGGAGGGGTTGAATATTGGTGAGTCAGCCAGTGGCCGTAGAGACCAATGTGAGATCCACATATTCTGCTGCAGAGTGGGCAGGAGTAAGTGGTGGTTTTCCTTAGCGGTTGGGTCTTAGAATGCAGAATATAGTGTTACAGTTACCGTGAAAGTGTAAGGGACATTCGGATGAAAAGTGAGAGATCAATTGCTTATCTTTAGCATATAAAAGATCCCTTCAAGGCTCTGACGAGAGTGGGGAAGAAACTGACCTTGAGCCTGGTGGAACATGCTCTCAAAATTTAGTGTCTCTGCACATTGCAACAACAGCATTTTGCAAAACTCTGTAGAGTAAAGGCTTAATCTATTTAATTGCTTCTCACAGAACAATGTCCTGTCCTGGGAATCAGTTTGATGTCTTTTTGCTGTACACCTTCTATTCAATACGGCATTTGCAAGCATAATCTTCCCAGGGAGGGAACAGAAGAAAAGGTATCGAAGATGTAATTAAGGTCTGTCACGAGCCTTGTGGCCCATCAGGCCGGTGCTTATGCCGGTCTCCGTGGCGTGAAGTGAATAAGAGTACGAGACTCCCCCTCGGATAGGACACCAGTCTTTCACGAGATTAACCCCCAGCATTTTTGCCGGTACCCACTCTCAGCTGGGTAGACTGGAGCATTGTGTGGTTAAGTGCCTTGCTCACATGCTGCCTCGGCTGAGGCTCGAACCCACAACCTTCACATCGCTAGTCCAATGCCCTAACCACTTGGCCACGCGCCACACATCCAAGATGTAAGGTGAACACTTAATCTTCTGAGAAAGACATTCCTCTTGGTGCTGAGAGGATTCTGAGACCAGTCAGCCCAGGAGAAGATGAATAATCTGGTGTTTAGTACAGTAAAGGGAAAGAGGGGTGCATGAATGGGGAATGGAAAAGGAGAGGGGAGGAGAAGAAATTACTGGACGTTAGAGAAATCAATGTCCATGTCATCAATTTGGAGTCTACCCTAACTTGCACTCCTTCCTCAACCCTGTCCCCCCCAAACATTCCTATTCTGGCTTCTGCCCCCTTCCTTTCCAGTCCTGAAGAAGGGCCTTGGCTCAAAACATTCCTTTCCATAGCTGCTGCCTGACATGCTGAGTTCCTCCAACATTTTGTGTGTTACTCTAATACACTCAGCATGCTGTGACTATTAGAGTAATTTAGCAAAATGATCTAATTCAGTGCTTATCTGATCACAAAGATGTTATTGAGGGTGCTAGACCTGATCCACTTAATTGCACTTCTCTCCTATTTCATCAACAAAACTCATACGATTTTTCTTCAGGGAGAACAGTTTCCAAGAAAATAGATAGAGAATCTGAGTAATTTTTAAACAAATACCCTCCCTTTTATGTTTTATATTTATACAAGATGCAATAAAAAGGAGGAAAAGGGTACATTAGCAAAACTGCCAACATCATGATCTAGTAAAAAATATCACACCAGTGGTTTGAGGTACTTGGCTGGAAATTTAATTTGAGGTTTTCCAAGATATTGTTAATGTTATTATTTGTTATCTTCTTTGACCCATTATGATAAAATAAAGATTTATAATTATATAACATTTTTCATAATATTGACAAGTATGTTACTAAGGTAAATTAAGTCCTTTTTCTAAATTATAATTTACACACAGCATGATCCCACAAATAGCAATGTGGAAGTAGCTCACACTATTTATGTTTTATTTTTTTCTTATAGTAACATAGTAATTTTTAATGTCTGGTACTGTGCTGCTACCTCTAAACAATAGATTTCATGATGTATGTCAGTGACAATGAAACTGATTATGATTCTGATTCACTCATCTACTTTGATTCAGACATTAAGATGGTCTGCTGAAAGCCTCCCACACCACCCCCGTGCTGCCCCCCCCCCACCGTTTCAAGAGAAAAGAGTCCATTTTGCTGTTGTTGTTGTTTACTGTCTGTTCGCTGTGTTGTTCTGCTGAACATTGTGGGCATGCTATGTGGCCATCAGAACGTGTGGTGACACTTGCGGGCTGTCCCCAGCACATCCTCAGATTGTGTTGGTTGTTGACTCAAAAGACACATTTGACTATATGTTTCGATGTACATGTGATTACTAAATAAATCTAATCGAATCCAATCTAATAAAGAATGATGGCATTGGAAAGGGAAATGTCAGCGAGATCATGCAGGCACAATATGTATTCCGGGGCCATTACGAGAGAATCAAAGGAAAAATTGAAAGCAAAAGAAAAACATCGTTAACAGACTGAATAGAAAATCCAAACAGACCATTTAGATCCTGTCACACTTTAGATACTGAATCAGAAGCGGGAACAAAAAGAATATTTTGGCTCACAATCCCAATACATATTTGGATCCCAAAGAGAGGCAATAAATCAGATTAAGCTTGCAATGCTGGTAAAGAGGAGTAGAAGCTGGTTTGGAAAAGGAGATGTGGAAAATACAAGTACTAGGACATTGACTACTTTTTCCTCTTCGTGGATTAATTCATCACCAGTCCTGCTGACCTTTGCTTAATGAAGCCAAAGATTTAAGAAGGAAGGGGTGATGAAGATGAGAGAGTGCAAATGTGACTGCAGGACGATACAAGTCTATTTCCCAGTCTGATTCAACTGAAGGCTCTATGTTGGTGACATCCGCTAACCAAATAGGAACAGGAGAAAGGCTCATGAAGCTTAATCTTTAATCTTATGCCTACTTATATCCTGATTTCTATAGCTTCCAATTATTATTTAAAAATTAAAGGTTAAATATTAAAGATTAGCATTATTTGTCAAATACACACAGAAACATTCAAACTTACAGCGAAATTCATTTTTTTGTGCTAGCCCATAAGTGTCATCATGCTTCCAGTGGCCTAACCTATCTTAAACCAAACACCTTTAGAATGTGGGAGGAAACCAGAGTACCTAGAGGAAAACTGCAGGGAGAACGTACAAACTTTTACAGACAGCAGCGGGAAGTAAACCTCAAATTTTTTTAGTGTCCCTGTCTTCAATATACTTAATATCTCAGGATCCGTAGACCCTTGAGTTGGCAATTTCAAAGATTCACAGTCACTCACATCACATTCACAGCTGTAAGAAGGCTCCACAGCACTGAATGGTAAAGAGTTTTGCATGGTTATACATGCAGCCAGCAACACCATGGGCCCAACCCCTACCTGGCCATCGAGGAAATCTTCAAAAGGCAGTGCCTCCAGAAGGCAGCATCCATTGTTAAGGACACACACTATCCGGAACACGCCCTCTTCTCATTATTACCACTGGGGAGGAGGAGGAGGAGTCTGAAGACCCACAGTCAGCATAGCAGGAGCACGAGTGGACCATTTGGCCCCTCACACCAGTTCCACTATTCAGTACAATCAGACCTGATCATCTTACCTCAATACCAAGTCCTCTCTCACACTCATGCTTTTTGATGTCTTTTGTGTTTAAAATTCTATCTGCATCCTTGTTAAATACCTTGTTAACTTCCGCTAATGCCCCACCTCCCCCTCGTACCCCATCTGTTACTTATTTTTATACACACATTCTTTCTCTCACTCTCCTTTTTCTCCCTCTGTCCCTCTGAATATACCCCTTGCCCATCCTCTGGGTTCCCCCCCCCACCTCCTTGTCTTTCTTCCCGGACCTCCTGTCCCATGATCCTCTCGTATCCCTTTTGCCTATCACCTGTCCAGCTCTTGGCTCCACCCCTCCCCCTCCTGTCTTCTCCTACCATTTTGGATCTCCCCCTCCCCCTCCCACTTTCAAATCTCTTACTCACTCTTCCTTCAGTTAGTCCTGACGAAGGGTCTCGGCCTGAAACGTCGACTGCACCTCTTCCTAGAGATGCTGCCTGGCCTGCTGCATTTACCAGCAACTTTGATGTGTGTTGCTTGAATTTCCAGCATCTGAAGAATTCCTTTTGTTTGCGGTTAAATACCTTCAGTGTCCACTTTATTAGGTACATCCTACTACTGAGCGTATTTATTTATTTAGAGAGAGAGCATGGAACAGACCCTTCCGGCCAACAGGCCACACTGCCCAGCAACCCACCTGTTTAACACTAGCCTAATCACAGGGCAATTTACAATAACCCATTCACCTACTAACCCGTATGCCTTTGTACCTTGGGAAGAAACCAGAGCACTTGGTGGACACCAACGCAGTCACAGGGAGAACATGCAAACTCTTTACAGACAGCGCCAGAACTGAATTCTGAACTGTAATAGTGTGCTAACCACGACGCTCCCGTGTCATATGCTTGTAGTCTTCTGCCTTTGTACACCAACCATTTCGAGATTCAACGTGTCTGGTGCTCAGAGATGCTTTTCTACACACGACTGTTGTAATGAATAGCTCACTGAGTTACTCCCACCTTCCAGTCAGTTTGAACCATTCTGGCTATGACCCTCTCACTTCACTCATTAACCAGGCATTTTTGCCCACAGAACTGCCACTCACTGGGTGTTTCTATTTTATTTTGTTTTTTACACCATTCTCTGTAAACTCTAGAGATTGTTATGCGTGAAAATCCCAGATCAGCAGTTTCTAAGGTAATCAAACCAGTCAGTCAGTCACTAAGATCGCATCTCTTCTACATTCTGATGTTAGGTCTGAATGACTACTGACTCTCTTCTTCTTCTTCTTCTATTTCCGGCTGTTTAGACACATCCAGGCATATTACAGCCCTCCGCAGGATGTATAATTAATTATAGAACTTCAAGGAACTCAAATTCTCGAATATAACCTAGTCCCACGTATAAACTGAATAATAAACTCTTCAATCAGATGTTGATTCTCTTGATGGCCAAACAAAGATTTAATAGAAAACCAAAAATAATTTTAAGCCAGATAGCCTCTTGAACAACATGCTTCTTTCAATTTTGTATCGATTACAGCTCAGCAACACATGCTGGACTGTCTCTGGACTACCACAGTCACATAATCCAGTAGGATGTTTTCCTATTATCTTTAAATAATAGTTTAACCCATAATGCCCCAACCCAAGTCTTGTTAATTTCACCATATCTCTATGACTTAAAAGGTAACAGTCTGAGACCTGCTTAACTAGTGGGTGACTAGAAAAATAATGCCTGCCGCTTAATTCATTTTTCCAATCCTCCTGCCACTTCTCTATACCTTTTTTAATCCTACTTCTCAATTCTCCTCTGCCTAGGGGAACCCTAATTTCTACTTGCCTGATCTGTAAGGAAGGCTTTGCAATGCCATCCACAATTTCATTTCCCTCCACCCCAGCATGCCCAAGTATCCATGAAAATCTAACTGCACAACCCATCTTCCCTACTGTAAACAACACTAAGAGAATCTCAATAACTATGTCTGCACGACCTTTCGTAGCTCTATAAGGCAGCAGCAGAATCCAAACAGATGATAACCCTACGTAACTGAATCTCTTGACGCCATCTGTCTGCTTGCCACATGATTGGCCGATTAGATACTTGCATTAACAAGCAGGTATACAGGTTTACCTAATAAAGTGGCCACTGAGTAGCTGTTTCACAGCCTTCTTAGTCAGAGAGTTCCATAGATTCCCAGCTAGATAATTAATTAAATAATCTCCAGGCAAGGAAGTTTACAGGTGGTAGCAGTCAACCGAGGAAAGAGAGGACTTTGAACTTCCTTTGCACAGCAGGTGACCAGAGCCACGTGGCATACAAAATCAAGATAAAGATGCCAATGAAGGATTCAAGAGTGACATTTACTATTGGTCAGTTTTTTTAAACCAATTTTAAAGTATTATTGGCCTTTAACGTGTGGATTCTGTTGGTTTGTAGTATCTGTGTTATTGTAGTGTAATTGGTGATTGATTATGCAAATTAGGAAGTTGAACATGCACATGGTTACCATCGGGCCTGTATCTATAGTCAACTATTTAATACCTGTATAAAAATTGTGTTTTTTGTTCAAGCAGTTTGGTGATAGGGTCCATACTGTTTGCCTTGAGAGCAAGGAAATGAAGTGTGATTGAGGAACAAGTGCAAAGTTTTTGGATCTTACATTACAAGATGTTGGTCAGAGGAACCTGGCCATCTGTGTTTCAGTATTACTAAAGGTTTTCACACAGGTTCAGCAAGCAATTAGTGAGGCAAACAATACACTGGCCTTTATTGCAAAAGGATTTGAGTACAAGAGCAGGCATCCATTCCTCCAATTATATGGAGTCCTGGTGAGAGAGCATCTGGAATATTGTGTACAAGTCTGGTCATCCTGCCTGAAGAAGGGCTGAAATGAAGAAAGTGCAGGAAATGTTCACCGGATTGATTCCTGGGATGGTGGGCTTGTTGTATAAGGAGAGTTTAAGCAGAGTAGGCCCATACTCTTTAGAGTTTTGAAGAATAAGTGATGATCTCATTGAAGGCCTTTAACCTGGAAGAGGTGATGTTTCCTCTGGCTAGGAACCAGAGATCAGTCTCAAATTTTAAGGTGTCGATGATGGGGAGAATTTCCTTCACCCAGAAGGGGAAAGTTCTTTACCCAAGAGGTAGAAGGATTGGTGAGGAGGCTCCATTGTTGTGAGTACACTCAACAGTTCAATGGTTCAATAGTTCCATTTAAAATCAGAGCATGTATACAATATACAACCTGAATTCATACCCTCCACAGACATCCACAAAACAAGAGAAACGCCCCAAAGAATGAATGATAGCAAAACGTTAGACCCCAAAGCCTCCTCCCTCTTCCATGCACAAGCAGCAACAAAGCATCAACACCTCACCCACTTATTTCGGAAGAAAGCATCAGCCCCACCACCACCCAACATGCAAGCAATAGCAAAGCCCATTAGAGAGACAATGGTCTAGTCCATCAAAAAAGACACTGGTCATTCTAACTGTTCGATATAACATAGGCTCTCTCTCTTTCTCACTAATGAGGGAGAGAGAAGTATCACTCCTTCCACAGCGAGAGGGGAGGCCAACAGTTTGCTGTTTTGATGTTACAGTCTGCAGTTTCACTTTATTTCAAGTTCCTCTGGCATGAGAACCGGCAACAAACTCTCTCTTATCATTGAGAAAGAGAATGAGCGATCGCTCGAGTGCTGAGACCTCCGACAGCTGCACCCACTGTCTCGATGTTCTGATCTCCCGTGACGCTTCAGTCGGTGACACCGGCAAGGAATCGGGTTGTCCACAGGGCCACACAAGGCCCCACCCTGAAGGAGCATGTCGAAAATGCTAGGCCACTCTGCAAGCTCTGAGAGTGAGTGCCCACTACCATGAGAAACTGCAGTTTGAGTGCAGCTGTAGATCACGGACTCCAATGATAGATATCAAATTTGAACCGTTCTTTGAAACTGAACACTGAATGAATTTCTTCCGGCACATAATGAACTGAATGAATAGGTCATAAAGTCAATGGGAAGCTGTTGTGACCTGGAAAGAACTTCTATATTATAAAGAATGTGGACATAAGAAAAGCAGGAAGAGGACATTTGGACCCTCATCTCTGCTCTATTATTCAATGACCCGTTATAGGATCAGAAATTACTGCCAGAATCAGGATCAGAATTAAGTTTATTATCACTGATGTATTTTGTGAAATTTGTTGTTTTGTGGCAGTACAGTACAAGATATAAGGGTTAATGGAGGGTCTCAGCCCAAAACATTGACTTTCCATTGATGCTATCTGATCTGCTGAGTTCCTCCAGCCTTATTTCAATATGCAGTAAGTTTCAATGATATTTCCCCCCACCCCTACCCTCTTCTAAACTCCAGTGAGTGCAGCCCAGAGCCATCAGACACTCCTCATATGCTAATCCGTTCATTTCTGCAATCGTTTTCTTAAACTTCCTCCAGGCTCTCTTGAATGTCAGCACATCCTTTTTTTTAGAAAATGGAGTCCAATACTGCCCACTCAAGTGTGTTCTGACCAATACCTTAGGTGCCATTGAAGTTCGAGACCTTGACTTCCTTGTTTTTGGGTCTGGCATACTGATGCAGAAATGAAGAACTGAACTATTTTTATTTTCTAAATTGGAGATACAGCACAGTAAAAGACCCTTCCAGCTCAACAAGCCTGTGCCTCCCTATTACACCTATATGCTCAATTAACCTATTAACCCGTACGAATGGAATATGGAAGAAAACCCACGTGCTCACTGAGAAAACTCTTTACAGACAGCAGTGGGAATTGAACCCGGATCACTGGAACTGTAATAGTATTACATTAACCACTATGCAACTGTTCTGAAGGCTATAGGACAGGAAACACACGAGGTGTACATTTCGTTTTGTGGGTAAAGCACTATCAAATCTCTAGGTTAGCTGTTCGATCCACAACCTAATATTGTAATTCTGTTATTCCATTGTGACAAGAATACACATAAAATTAAGATGTTTGCTGGCCTAGGTTAGCATCAGTGACATCAGCAAGTGGTCTGCCACCTGCCCTCAGGGGAAGGAGAGATAAGGAACAATGGAGCAGCGTCTGGAGATGTGTAATGAAGGGACGGGAGAGAGAGCTGTCTGGAGCGGCTCCCCCTTTGAACCCTGAACTGTTTGAAGTGGTGGACAGGCGATGCCCCAGCAGGGGGATAAAAAGGGACCGGTTCGCTAAGGCAGGACACACGCCACCCAAGGTAACGAGACCCTGGAAGCGGTACGCCTCTCACGAGTCGGTGGGAAGTATCAGACAACGGCCAGGGTGGGAAGTACCAGACAATGGCCAGGGTGGAAAGGTACGATCAGCGGGAACCCGGTGTGTGTCCGCCCTTGCCTGGGTGCCGGGTTCACTGCGGAGGATCGACCGCATCTGGAGGAGGGGTCACAGTCAGTGACCTCAGGTGACATCACCAAGGACCTGCCCCAAAAGTTGCTTGTGAGCCATATCGCCGGTCTGTGAGTGAAGCCGTGTCTGAATGATCAGTTGTTCCCGTTCTCTCTCTCTCCCCCCACGTTGTCCATCGCCATGGCAACGATTACTGCGAACTGAACTATATTGGACTGAACTTTGAGTCACTTTGAAGTTTGGTCATTTACCCCTAGACAACGATAGAGCTTGATTGATGCTGTTATCTTAATTCTGTGCACATGTGTGTTTATCATCGCTGAACTGCTGCATTTATTATCCTTTCGATTACTGTGTTGCTTGTTTCTTTAATAAAACTTTCTTAGTTCTAGTACTCCAGACTCCAACTGAGTGATCCATTTCTGCTGGTTTGGCAACCCAGTTACGGGGTACGTAACACCATCAATACAACGAGCATTGCATTATTCTGCTTAAAAAGCACTTACAGATGTTGGAATAGGCAGCACAACAGTAAGAAATATCCTTCAAATGGTTTGTATAAGCCAAGAGATGCTTGTAGTTACACTGTAAGTTAATGTATTGAATTACTGCTTGGGATCAGCACGTGACATGAGTGTAACCTTTAGGTCAGCTTTCTCACCACTTGTCATTTGGTCGAGGTAAAGCATAGCTTGAGAGAGTGTATCAAAGATAGATTAATGTCAGGAGTGTGGAGTTTCAGAGTTAGTGATTATTGATCTTGAGTAGCAGCTACAAATTTCTAACACCAACATGCTGTCGAACTGCCAACTCCTGGGAATTGCATTGACTGACTAAACAGATCAAGGTTCAAGCAGAAGCTTGCATCTTTCAAAGTTTAAGAGAGAACTAGTTTAGGTCTGAACACTTCTATATCTGCAATTTAGGGTTCACATCCACCGGAAAGGTCACCTTTCCAGAGTGATAAAAGAGAACACATAGGGTCAGGAAAGTAAGTTTCTGTGATGTGATGTATCACCCACATAATTAATCAAAGTTTTAAAAACGCGAACAACAATCCTGACGAAGGGTCTCGGCCTGAAACGTCAACTGTACCTCTTCCTAGAGGTGCTGCCTGGCCTGCTGCGTTCACCAGCAACTTTGATGTGTGTTGCTTAATTAATCAAAATGTATGGTTGTTAAAGCCACTGTCTCGCAGCACCATTGGCCCAGGGTGACAAGAGTTTAGTGATGGCCCGAGTGTAGAGGCACAGGCACAAACACAGATTGAACAGTTCACTGAACTTAGATAAGAGTTGTATTGAACGATGGAAAATCATAAATGCTATAAATGCTAGACCAACAGGGCTGCTAACTGAAAACTTACAAACTAACTAAACCTTACAAACTAACTAAAAACTAACACTGTCACTGCAGCTCGAAAGCAGTAACCCAGAACTAAATTAATGCCACTGCTTTAACAGCGTCTATTTAAATCACTACTCTTCTTCCCTGGAATACGGACTGAAAAAAAGCAGGGGGCATTGTCATCGCTGTGCTTCAATCAAGACTTGACAAGACTGAAACAAAAGGAAGAGTATTAAAATACAATTACAAAGAAACCCTAATTGTCTGGAATGTGTGCATGCTCACATGCATAATTGCTGTCTTCTTTCAGCTGCCCGCCTGCGAGAGCAGCCAGACTCCGTGGCAGTGTTCGCATTGTGACACAGATTCAGTCCTGACCAATGATGTTGCTTGTGTGGTGTTCACACGTTCTCAATGGAATCAAGTGGAATCAAGTTTATTGTCACCTGCACACGCATGTACAAGTGAAATGAAAATCTTACTGGATGCAACATCATGGGCACATAGCATTAAGTGCACACCATTCACAAAGATCCATAAATTAAACGTAAGTTCTACAAAACAGAACACAATTAGAACAAAAAAGTCCATTGTAGTGAAAAGTGGTCAAAGTGGCCATAACATTACGATACTGATGAAGAGTTGTGCAGGTTTCAAGAACCAACTGGTTGAAAGTAAGTACGTAGCTGTTCTTGAACCTGATGGTATGGCACTTCAGGTTTCTGCACCTTCTACTTGATGGTAGTTACGAGAAGATGGCATTGCCTAGATGGTCAGGATTCTTGATGATAGATGTTGCCTTCTTGAGGCAACACATCATACAGGTATTCTTAATAGAGGAGAGGGAGGTTCCATGATGTATTAGGTGCATCCATCTCTCTCTGCAGCTTCTTAAGCTCCTGCGCATTTGAAGTGCTTTACCATACCATAATGCAACAAGACAGGAAACTTTCAATAGTGCATCTGCAGAAATGTTTTCCTGTTCAGTGACTAGCCGAACCTCCTTAAACTTCAAAGAAAGAAGAGAGATTTGTACGCCTTCCTTATGATGCATCTCACAGAACATGTTAACACACAGAAATTTAAAGTTGCTGACCCTCCCCACACAGGTTTCTTCCTGGCGCTTCCTGCCAGTGTAAATTGCCAATGTAAATTGCTCCTGATATGTAGGTGGGAGGTTGATGTGAATTTGGAAGAATAAAATGAGATTAGTGTTGGATTAATGTAATAGGTGCTTGATAATTAATGTGGTCTTATTGAATTCCAGGGACTGTTTACTTGTTGTATGACCCCATAATTATCTACATTTTCTGAAAATATTAAAAAGGTGATGTTAAAATAGCCACTTAATTTCATCTATAAAGTAGATGGAAGTGAGTTGCAAAATGATATCTCTGATATCAGTCAAGAACATAGAACAGTACATAAACAGCCCTTTTGGCCCACGATATCTGTGCTGAATTAAATTAAATCTCTTGTGACTGCATATGATCTATATCCCTTCATTCCCTGCATGTTCATATGTCCATTGAAAAGCCTCTTAAATGCCAATCTTATGTCTGCAATTGTTTAAGGAGGTAAGTTAAAAATATTTTTGACTCAAGGTGATTTTCCCAGTTATTGTGGGTCATCTGACAGTACACTGGCATTAGATCCAGAGTTAAAGGGTGAGGTCCTTACAACAAGGCACACCCTCCCCCACCGTCGGTAGCATCTACATGAAATACTACCTCAAGAAGGCAGCATCCATCATCAAACATCCCCACTGTTTGGCCCATACCATCTTCTTGCAATTACCATTGAACAGGAGATACAGAAGACTAAAGTCCCACATACCACCAGGTTCAAGAACAGCTACTTCCTGCCAACTATTTGGTTCTCGAATCATCCTATACAACTCTAATCTCTCCCTCAGCATAGCAAAACTATGACAACCTTGCACCATAATGGACTATGCTTTTGTTTGTTCTCGTTGTGTTCTTTCTTGGATAACTTTGTATAATTTACATTGTTAATTTAAAATTTCTCATGAATGTTGTCTATCTGATGCTGCTGCGAGTAAGTTTCTCATTGCACCTGCGTACCCATGTGCTTATGCATTCAAGGTACAAGATTGTTCATTGTCATTCTTCAGTACACGATTGTTACTCCAGATCTGAAACAACATAAAAAACCCAAAAAGCATGAAGAACACAGAAAAAAAGCACAATAAATTTAAATATGCATATTACAATAGACTTGACTTTGACTTTAAGGTCTAATTCCCATGCAATTGATTTCAACTGAACGACAGCTTGTAGGGAATCTCAGTTCACAGCATTCCTTCTGTGCCTCATCTTGCAAAGCTCTTTATTCACATTCCTAGGGCAATTCTGAACATCCTGATGTCAGCACACTGCAAGTCGTCTTCCAGACTGTCAGAACAAGCAGGGATCCATTTCATTACACACACACACACACACACACAACAAATGGGCAGTACAACACCTCATTCTGGGCTCTGGGAAGAGACTCCCCAAAGATACCTCCTAGTATGTGATTATGTGATTCAAAAAGGGGGAAAAAATTAATCTGGACTAACACAAAGTATGGAAACAGATGTAAACCTAGATGCTTTAGCCAAAAGGTTTAAACACTCTTTAAATTCCACCCACTCTACTCCCTTCCCTTCCTGATTAGCCCTGGGTGCACTCTCAGTACCTCAGAACTTAATTACCAAATTATGCCATCTCTTTAATTTTATATTGACTGGTTAATAAGTGCAAAATCGTACCATGGTCCTAATCAATTAAATTAAATGTATTTTTACTTACTGATTACAGATGACATGCAGCTTACTAATCTTATGAGCTCCTATAACATCCCAATTTCCCCATCATTTTCTTTCCATCTTTCTCTCCAACTTATTCTCTCTCAAATGCACATCCATAGCTTCATAGAGATTACAGCAAAACAGCTGGTCCTTTGGCCCATCTAGTCCATGCCGGACTGGACTTCTGCCTCGTCCTGTCTACCCGTACCCTATTTTATCCCTCCATATCCCTTCCATTCATGTACCTGTACAATCTTCTTTTAAGTGTTACAATTGAACCACAGTCTACCACTTCCACTGGCTTTCACCACAGTCCGTGTTTCCCTTGGATTCCCCTTAAATTTTTCGTTCTTCGCCTCACGTTCTAGTCTCACCCAACATGAGGAGGAAAAGAACCTAAACACAAGAGATTCTACAGATACTGGGAAACCACAGCAATACAAACAAAATACTGCCAGAAATCAGCAGGTCAGGCAGTATCTATGGAAGGGAATAAACAGTCAACATTTTGGGCTGAGACCCTTCATCAGGACCTTAATGGAAAATGCCCGCATGCCTTCACTATGTTCACACCATGCATAATTTTGTATAGCTTTGTAAGATCTCCCCTCATTCTCCTGCACTCCATTGATTAAAGAAATAATCTATTCAACCTTTCCCTATAACTCAGGCCCTCAAGTTCTGGCAACATCCATTCCCATCCTGATGCCACATTTGTTTCATGAGGGGTAATTTCCGTATCCAGTTAATCCAGCAGCAGGTCTTTGGGGTGTGGGGGCAAAAAAAACAAGATTATCCTGAGAAAGAAGGTGTCAGTTCCACACAGGCAGCACCTCAGGTTGGGATCGAACCCAGAATCTTCGAGCTGAATTAACTGCTGTGCCATTTGATGGTCCTATTTTTGCTCTGGGCCAGACATACTTTTTGAAACCTAGTAGTTTTGAACAAGTTTTAATCACGCAATACACATCAAAGTTGCTGGTGAACGCAGCAGGCCAGGCAGCATCCCTAGGAAGAGGTACAATCGACGTTTCAGGCCGAGACCCTTCGTCAGCACTAACTGAAGGAAGAGTTAGTAAGAGTTAGTAAGCAAATCTCTTTACTAACTCTTCCTTCAGTTAGTCCTGATGAAGGGTCTCGGCCTGAAACGTCTACTGTACCTCTTCCTAGAGATGCTGCCTGGCCTGCTGCGTTCACCAGCAACTTTCATGTGTGTTGCTTGAATTTCCAGCATCTGCAGAATTCCTGTTGTTTAAGTTTTAATTACTCTAGGTTTAAGAACTTTTAGATAGAGGATAACACTCCTCCTTAGCGGGACTGGAAATAAGGGCTTTGAATGAAGCACGGGGAGCCATAACTGTCCTCCTGCATGCTAATTCTTCCCACATTTTGGACCCTTCAGGATGTTCCATTACCTGCCATTGTGTTAAAAGTGCCACATAAATGTAAATTATTATTGTTGTGGAGCAAAACCATGCAACCAGTTGGAATATGCACTGCATTAATTATTGCAGACTACTTTCATTCATGAGCATAACGTAAATTTGCATATTATACAATTTAATTGTTAGTAAATGAGCAAAGCTAAACACTGACATTTATCCTCAGGAACAAGTTGATTATCTGAAGATATACTCAACTGCTTCATGAATGCTAGCAGCTACAATTATTTCATCCTTAATTACAGCAATATGCAGGTAACACAGAATATTATTGGTGTCTATGTTTGATTGTATTAGTGTGTGTGTTTGTCTGTAAGTGTGTTGAATGTGTAAGTCTATTAGTATTCTATGTACGATAGCAAGTGTACGTGGTTGCAAAGTTGTGTTTCTGTGTGTGACTTTATAGAACAATATAGCCTTTCTGCTTCATTCATCACTGCTAACGAATATGTCCTTCTAAGCTGGTCCCTTTGTCTGAATTTGGCCTATACCCATCTAAACCTTTCCTATCCTGGTATCCCGTCCAACTGTCATTTTGCTTTTGGATCCCAGCATCCATCAGTCAATGAACATCATTACAGCAGGTTAAAGGATTATTGATGCAATCCTGTTAATAGGAGCTTGCTGTGGGCAGATCAATTACTGTGCTCTTTGTGTTACAACAGTAGCTACATATTAAGGAACTCGATTAGCTGTAAAGTGCTTTGGGGCATCCCGAGACAAGGAAAGCCTCTTATATAAAAGCAAGCATTTTCTTTCCTTCTAGTTGTACTAAAATAGAAACAATAAACACAAGAGATTCTGCAGATGCTGGAAATCTTGAGCAACGCACACACGAAATGCTGTAGGGTCTCAGTCCAAAATATCGACTGTTTATTCCTGTTCATAGACACTGCCTGACCTGCTGAGTTCGTCCAATTGGAGGGTTTGGATTGCAAAATACTTTACATTTCACATTTAATTGCATTTGCTGAAAGATTTTTCATGCTTAGAAGATGAAAACCAATTTGGAAGATTTTGGATGTTTATTATGCTACCTCACTTGTCTTCGGACACAGGCAGATACATGGATCCAAAAAAATTAAGGCAAACGGGACCCCGGGTGAGCCAGCTAACTGCATCCAAGGGAGGCATGAGACACTGCAGATGCTGAGATCTGGAGCAACAAATAAACTACTGAAGGAACTCAATGGGTTGAAAAGCATCTGCAGGGGCTGAAGAATGAATTTAGGTTTCCACCTGAAACGTCAACAGTTCCTTTCCTCCTACAGTTGCTGCTTGGCCTTCTGAGTTTCTCCAGCAGACTGTCTTCTGTCTGTTGGTGCGTGGCCAAGTGGTTAAGGTGACGGTCTAGTGATCTGAAGGTCGCTAGTTCGAGCCTCAGCTGAGGCAGCGTGTTGTGTCCTTGAGCAAGGCACTTACCACACATTGCTCTGTGATGACACCGGTGCCAAGCTGTATCGGCCCTAGTGCCCTTCCCTTGGACAACGTCAGTGGCGTGGAGAGGGGAGACTTGCAGCATGGGTAACTGCCAGTCTTCCACACAATCGAGCCCAACCTTGCGCCCTGGAAACCCTTCAAGGCCCAAATCCATGGTCTCACAAGACTAATGGATGCCTATTATTATTAATTGTCTTCATCATAGGAGGCAAAGGATGGCAATGAAAATATGCTTTCCTAATCAGAAGACTGTGACTAGTGGAGTGTAATGGGCTGGGTTGTTCAGACCCAAAAGATTCAATCAGTTCAAGTGTCCAGGAGATGTGGTAATGAGCATTCAAGCACAACAAAGTAACTTAAGCCTAATTTATTAACATAAAATAGAAAGCACAAATAAACCACACAAAACATGATGTTGTAAGGTTCAAAGATCACAGGGCTCATGATTCTTAGTCTCCACTTGATTGTCGCTGTTGTTGGGGGGAACTCTGAATTCTGAATTCCGTCTCGTGGAATCATCCTGGGTCCATGCTAGGTACCAATCACAATCACTCAGTCTAAGTGCAGTCGCAAGAACCAAGCGGGAGGTGTCTCAATAAATAGGAGGTTTCACAAGCCTAGAGAGAAACATGGAGACAGACAAACTCTTTGATCTTTTGTTCTTAATCCACCAACTCAGCATGGTTTCTTTAGAAGTTTCACAAGCATTGAGACAGAGACAGGTAAACTCTTTGGTCTTTTGTTCTCATGCCACTGGTGCCGGAGGCCAAGGAAGACTCCAGCCCCTATCAGCAAACATTAGATATTAAAAATCTTCAGCAGGCCAGGCAGCATCTATGGAAAAAAGTACAGTCAACGTTTCAGGCCCTGAGTCCTACCGAAGGGTTTCAGCCTGAAACGTCGACTGTACATTTTTCCACAGATGCTGCCTGGCCTGCTGAGTGCCTCCAGCATTTTGTGTGTGTTGCTTGGATTTCCAGCATCTGCAGATTTTCTCTTGTTTGTGATATTAACAATCCTACAGTGTTTGACCTGTATAGACACCTTAACATCTTACATGCTGCAAACTCACAAAGAGTTAAAGTGTCATTTGCAGCTGTTCAGATTTTCATCCAGTATCTTACAAAATTTAATACAGCACAAAACATGCCATCCTTTTGAATGTCTGAACAAGCCAACGATGCATAGAACTCTTCCTTCTGCTTAAAATGATGAATACATATTAATATCCCTTGGATGATTGAAAATGAGTAATCACGATTATTAAAATGTGAAAAGTTATACCAATCTAATTATTAACTTCAAGGTTCACATTAAAATATACATCATCCTTAAGGGACATTAATAATATCTCATTGACAATTAAAACAGAACGAGTAAGATTTACAAATACCACATTGTGGTCCGGAATGCAAGAGTCAGATTACAATCAATTTGTTACTTGTTTCACAGGAAAAAGCTGTAAGAGGCCAGTCTCTCTAGGTTTACAACATTCTCTCACATCTATAGGCCCTGATTAACACACATCAGATAATGTACATTTTTCACAAAATAATCATTTCATCTCGTCAAATCATAAGCAGCTTGTTGGGTTTCAGACCAAGTCCAACAACCAACAAAACACAAGACAGACATTAAGCAGAACAAAGCAACATTCCAGCAGGAATCTTTAAAAATAAAAGCAGAGAGATGGTTAGAAATGCATTCATTCTCACTTGGTCAATTTACTCTTATCCACATACACAGGATGTTCTCACACCATCACCCTGTATTTATTTCTTAGTTTGTCAGTAATAATCTCACCCTGCATTGGTGGAGAAGATGGATTATGTCACAGATACTATAATGAGCACTGCTGGGACTGGGACCCTTGATTCTTATGATATTTTTGAACAACTTTCATGTAAGTGAGGGAGATAGGAATAGAAAGTTTGCCAATGATACAACAGCTGATGGTTTGTGGACAGTGTAGAAGATTGTCTTGGGCTGCAAACAGAATGTAGATCAGCTGGAAAGTTAGAAGAAATTTTGGCAGGTGGAATTTAATCTTCACAAGTGTGGTGAATCATATAAGGGTTGGACATACAGTATGTCGTAACAGTCATAGTCATAGTCATACTTTATTGATCCCGGGGGAAATTGGTTTTCGTTACAGTTGCACCATAAATAATAAATAGTAATAAAACCATAAATAGTTAAATAGTAATATGTAAATTATGCCAGGAAATAAATCCAACTATGGCAGAGTCATCAGAAAACTTCTGAAGATGACAAGACTCTGTGCAGTAGTTGAAGTCCGAAGTGAAAATGGTGAAGAGAATGGGAGACAGGACAATCCCCTGTGGAGCCCCATGATAGGGTACTAAGGATTGTTGATAAAGAAAGGTATCTTGGTATTCCAGTCCATAGTGGAAAAACAGTCAGATTGCTAGTTGGTTCATGGTAGACATGCTATGTTGGTGCTGGAATATGTGGTGACACTTGAGGGCAGACTCCAGCACATCTTTTGCTGTGTTGGTTGACAATGCAGATGAGGCATTTCACTGTATGTTTCAATGTACACGTGCTAAATAAATTAATCCAAATCTGATGGTAGTCTAGAAGGCTTGCTTGCCTTCACATTCAGGTCATAGAATATCGATGTTGGGGAAATACTGATTACACTACACTTGGAGTAATTGTCACACTGGAGGAAGGATATGGGTGCGCTGGAGAAACCACAAAGGAGATTCACCAGGTTGTTGTCTGGATTGGAGAACTTTAGTTACGGGAAGAGATTGAATAGGCTGGCCTATTTTTTTCCTGAAGTAAAGGAGACAACAGTGTGACCTGATGGAGTTATATAAGATTATGGGAAGCATAGATAGATAGTCAGAATCTTTTTTTTTCCACAGTAAGGGTATCAAAAACAAGCATAGATTTAAAATGAGAGGAAAGAGTTTTAAGGAGGATTTCAGGGGCCTTTCACCATTATAAGTGTGTGTTTGATGGTTGATGCAGACTCAATGGGTCAACAGAATTGTTTGCATACTTATCACTCACTTAAACCCATCTCTTTGATTCAGCCTTTAATTAAATATCTACTAATGTAGCTTGAAGTTGAAGTTTGTTTGATAATTTCTCCTGTAAAGTGGGAATCTCATTGAAACCTATTGAATATTGAAAGCTGTAGATAGAGTGGACATGGAGAGAATGTTTCCTATAGTAGGGGAGTCTAGGACCAGAGGGCACAGCACCAGAATTCAAGGATATCCTTTAGAAGATAGGTGAAGAGGAATTTATTTAGCCAGAGGGTGATGAATCTGTGGACTTCATTGCCAAGGGTGGCCATGGAGGCCAAGTCATTGGGTATATTTAAAGTAGAGGTTGATAGAATCTTAATTAGTAAAGATGTCAAAGGTTACAGGGAGAAGGTAGGAGAATGGGGCTGAGAGGGATAATAAATCAGCCATGGTGGAATGGTGGAGCAGACCCAATGGGCTGAATAGCCTAATTCTGGTTCTATGTCTTATGCTCTTCATAGTAAAGCATCTACACTAATGGTGCCTAATGAATGAAAGTTGTCAATTGTTATCAAGTATCTGCAATTTTTGTCCAAGGATGGTTGGGTCTAAAACCATGTTCTGCAGTGATGGCCAAGAGTTGAATAATTGACCTTCAAAGATATTCATTGTGTGAGGATGGACCCCAGTCATTGGAGTATTTACATTTACTGACTTCTGTCTTTGATTTCAATAGATCGCCTTTATGCTACATGAGTTCAAAGACTACCTTGATGGACACTCACGGGCCAACACTGGAATTTAAATCTCTGTCCCATGTTTGTATCAAGCCTCTGGTGATGTCTGGAGTGAGGTGGTCCTGATGGAAAACAAATTAGGTGTTGTTGAGCAATGTATTAAGTGAGAAAATACCACGCAATAATATTATTGGTCACAATTTATAGACCCTCCCGATGATCGAGAGCAAACTAATTCATTAGTAATTTGTTGGATTGGTTTCGTCTTGGTTTTGTAAACAGGACATACCTAGGCAGTTTCAAAATTACCAAGCCAGAGATCATTGGGATGTGGGTGGAATCTGTAAATCTATGCTGTCGAAAAAGAACATTGAAAACTCCACACGGATGTTGTGGTTCGGCCACACGTTGTGCTGAGGGCACCTCATCTTGGGAAGAATGTGAAGGCCCCAGAAAGGATGCAGAAGGGATTTCGTCAATTGCGTACAGTTATCCAGAATGGGAACAGCTCATTCAGCCTACTGAGTCGTAATTTAGGGTCTCAGCCCAAAATGCTGATTCTTTATTCCCCTCCATCGATGTTGCCTGACCTGCTGAGTTCTGCAACGTTTTGTGTGTGCAACTTTGCACTGATAATGAACAGTTCATTTGCATCAGTTCTAAACTAATCCCACTTTTGATCTCCCTAGCCTACCATTTGATCTGAAGATGATATTGCCCAGAAGATTCTTTGAAAGTCAAGAATTGGACCCAAAACTTACGTCTGCAGCCATTTTATTGCATGCTCATCATTGTACAGGTTAGACTGGGTCAACTTTAAATAGCAAATAACATGAAGCAAAAGCAGCTACAGTAAGGAGCAGGAAGGAGAAGGAAGTAAGACAAAGATCTTGCCTGTGTGCTATTGGGCAGAGACTTTATGGTTTGAAGGGCCTGTTTCTGTGCTGTAGTTCTCTGTGACTCCATCTTCATACTGCAAACTAATTTAAGATGATTAGATATAGGAGTTTTCTCTGATAAGGACAATCTGTGAAAAAAATAAGGATACTTTTGATTTGGATTACCGAGACATGTTAAGCATACCCTCAGGGCCCACTTTATTAGGTACACCCGCTTGCTAAGGCAAATATCTAATCAACCAATCATGTGGCAGAAACTCAATGTATAAAAAGATGTAGACATGGTCAAGAGGTTTAGTTGTTGTTCAGACCAAATATAGAATGGGGAAGAAATATGATCTAAATGACTTTCACCGTGAAGTGATTGTTTGTGCCAGACTGGGTGATTTGAGTATCTCAGAAACTGCTGAGCTCCTGAGATTTTCGCACACAAGAGTCTCTAGAGTATGCAGAGAATGGTGCGAAAGACAAATAAACATCCAGTTCTGTGGGTGAAGATGCCTTGCTAATGGGAAAGGTCAGTGGAGGATGGACAGACTGTCACAAGGCGGTGCTGGGAACAGACCCAAATGCAAGACACAGACACTGAAGTACAAGGAACAGGACTTGACCAGAGTGGGGACTTGACAGGATACAGACAAGGAGCAGGGAAAAGAATGCAGGCTTGGGCTTTGACCCCGAGCCAGTGACTGGACAAGGACCCAGAGCCTGGGTTTTGCCTCGGGCCCGGGCCCCAGAGCTAGGCAAGGACATGACATGACTGCAGGACTGGAGACTGGAGTCTTGAGGCTTGAGCTTGAAGACAGTGTTGGGGTCTTGAGGCTTGAGCTTGGAGACAGGCTTCGGGTCTTGAGGCTTGAGCTTGAAGACAGGCTTGGGGTCTTGGGGTCTTGGTCTTGAGGCCTGCAGGCTGGGGTCCTGGTCTTGAGTCTAAGACTTGGGTATGGACTCTGAGCCAGAGACTGGGCAAGGACCCAGAACCTGGGACTTGACTTGGGCTCGGACTCCAGAATTAGGCAAGGACAAGACGAGGCTACAGCACTGGACGTGGCTTGGGTGAGGAACACCTGGGTAGGGTGAGACACAAGGACAGGTAAAGGCACATGGACAGGACTCAGATAGGACTGGACTAGGCACGGACTGGACGAGGGCCTTCAGGAGCACAGAGCCTTGGACTAGAAGAGACAGGAGCATGGAACACAGAGCTGGGACCCCTCCTGGGGAACAGGACATAGGGCCGGGACTCACACACATAACACAGAGCCAGAACCCCTTCTTGGGAACAGGATGTGGGGCCGGGACTCATACACAGAACACTGAACATGAAGAGATGGATCCCAACAGAAGGTGGCGGCAAACAGCCGGACCCACCTAGTGAAGGCGTGGACACAGAGACAATTACACACAACGAAAGACAGTTCCTGATCTTGACCTAACAAGGCTCTGGTCTTGCTCCAGCGGTAAGACTTCAGCGACACAGGCAGGGTATACAGGCGGGGTATCCAGGCTAGGTGAGCAGGCAGAGAGTCAAGTGAGGTATCCAGGCAGACAGTCAGGCGAAGAGGGAAAAGACAGGGAGGGGAACAGGACAGTCCAGCGGGGAATCCCTGGTTTGCAGAGGTATTTATGTCTTAGCCTCAAAACAAGAAACATGTGCCCACAACAGAAACTGGGGAAAACCAGAAACCCTGGAACAAGGAACCATGGACCAGACCGTGAACCAGAACACGGACTTCACGGACCGGACTATGACACAGACTGGTTTAAGCTGACAGGAAGGTGACAGTATCTCAAATAGCCAGGTGATACAACAGTGGTGTGCAGAAGAACACACGGCACATCAAATCTTGAAATGGATGGTCTACAGCAGCAGAAGACCACGAACATCTACCTAGTGGCCACTTTATTACATACAGGAGGTACATAATAAAGCGGCCACTGAGTATATAAGCAAGCACAAACCAACAAAAATAAGCAATTTAAATAGCAATTTAGACATGGTTCAACACCCTCAGTAAGGCAGTGACTCTACCAGTTCTAGCACTGTACCACCCCCTACAAGGATGGGGGATTTCAGCTACAAGGTTAGACTGGAGAAGCTGACGTGAACTCCGAGGAACAGGGAAAACTAAGAGAGGATCTGACGTGTGAACAACATCATCATTGGTTGAGATAAGGGCCTTCAGAAGGGAAGTAGATTTGGTGATTAGCTCAATATTATCACATGGCGGCACGCGCGGCCGTTCCGGATGATATCGATATGTGTAACTAGGGGGCCGTACACAAACCGGATTTGATGGAGACAGCCGTGAGAAGCGCAGAGGAACATCTGGAGTAACTTCTGAAATGCCCGCTTCGCTGCCGTTGCTACTATGTGATCGAGAATTTCTGGAGACGAAGGCCCCAAATCCTCGGCTTTGCGTATCGCCTGTTGCCAGGGCCGAGGTCGAAGCGCTCGGCAGAGATGGTGCTCAGTGCTCGGTGTCGGGAGGTGGTCAGAGGCTCAGAGTTTTTCGGACTGTGGCCCGATGCTTCCAGTATGCTGCTCCGGCAAGTTGGTGGCACTGGAGGTTTACCGTCTGCGTGAGATGATGGGACTTTCGAGAGACTTTGAGACTTTTACTGTGCCATGGTCTGTTCTTATCAAATTACGGTATTGCTTTGCACTGTTGTAACTATATGTTATAATTATGTGGGTTTTTGTTAGTTTTTAAGTCGGTTTGTCATGTGTTTTCGTGATATCATTCTAGAAAAATATTTTATCATTTTTTAATGCATGCATTACTAAATGACAATAAAAGGGGACTGCGTGTCCTCATAATCATACTGTGTTAGCGTACATCCAGACAGATCATTCCATGTAATACATAAGAACATCAAAGAAGCACAAAAGAAAAAAGACAGAATGCAGAATATAATGTCACAGTTACAGAGAAAATGCAGACACTTAAAGTTCAAGCATCATGGGGTAGATTGAGAATGAAGAGTTTATCTCTGTTGTGTAAGGAGTCTGTTCAAGTGTTTAATAGTACAGGATCGAAGTTGCCCTTGAGTGTAGTAGTAGGTGTTCTTGTTAGGGATCATTTTGGAGTTATGAAATTAACTAACATAACTATGGATTGACTAAAATTAGAACAGTCTTCAAGAAATAAAATCTGTGCACATTTTAACTTCCAACCAATACTATGTGGCTGGAGTAACCAATCTTTGGGTGTGCAACATACTAATTCTGTCCCATTGAAACTACATAGGGGAAGACAATAGTGGAATGTTCATATTAATCAGTAACCATTGAAAACTTCAGAAGGAGATCTGGAAAGACATTAAGTAACCATCTGCTGTACTAGCACATTGTTAAAGGTGCACACCTGTCACTCAACATGCAGTTCGGGACAGGTCTTTTTGTCTCTTAACCTTCTGCCTTGTTCATATTCATGGAGCCATCCTTCAACACTGAAACAAAAAGGGTACGCTTTTGGGTGTCTGGAGTTTGTATCTGGGGCATTTGGGACAAACACAAGTATTGCATTTTCAGTGCAGTTGTTTGTGATATGCCACCATTATAAATAAGTAATTCTGCAAGTCTAAATGACTGTATTAAAAATATTGATGTAGATTATCATAGCTATTGAAGCTGTAATTAATCATTTATTGTTGTCTTTGTGTTTAAACTGTATAAAACATAATTTTGGGTGAGTGAGATTCTCTTGGATTCTCTTTCCTGAAAGTTTGTTGTGTAAGTAAAACTTCTCTATTTCCCAGTTACAGCTTCCGTGTGGCTCAGCGTTAGTCACAGTCACAACAGTTCTCAGGTTTCTGTACCAGTCGAGCACCTCCGCTCCATCCGCCTAAAGTGGAATTTCCTGGTCTTAAAACCAATCACTTTACCTTCTATCCCTATTCCTGTTCCAACATGTCGTTCCATGGCCTCCTCTCCTCCTCTTCTGCCAAGGTGAGGCCACTCTCTGGAGAATCAACACCCCATCTTCTGTCTAGGTAACCTCCAACCTGATGGTACGAATATCGATTTCTTCTCCAGCATTTTTTTCTCTCTTTTTTCCCCTCCCCCTTCCCTCTCTTTTTATTCCCCACTCTGGCCTCTTCTCCTCTCCAACCAGCCTATCACCTCTCCCTGGTGCCCCTCCTTTTTCCCGTGGTCCACTCTCCTCTCCTATCAAGTTCCTTCTTCTCCAGCCCTTTCCATTTCCCATTCACCTAACTTCACCTTCTCGCATGTCTTCCTTCCCCTCCCATACCCCCTAATTTTTATTCTGGCAACTTCCCCCTTCTCCTTTTTTGATGGACTGGGTTGCATTGGTAACTCTGCAATTTCCTGCAGTCTTGGGCAGAACATTTGCACTCCAGATAGGATGTTTTCTCAATATCTCAGAGGATCTATTCTGGGCCCGACATGTTGATGGAATCACAAATAATGCATGCCAGCAGCGATACTTCATTAGGAGTTTGAGAAGATGTGGTATGTCACCAAAGACGAGCAAATTTTTATTGACATACTGTGGAGAGCATTCTGACTGCTTGTATCACTGCCTGGCATGGATGGGGCACCACACAGAATCAGAGAAAGCTATGGATTGTCGAAGACCCAACCAACTCCATTATGGGCACCAGCTTCCCAACCATCAAGGACATTTTCAACAGGGTAATGATTCTAGAATGCAGCAGCCACCATTAAAGGCCCTCACCATCCAGGACATGCTCTCTTCTCATTACTACCATCAGGGAGGAGGTACAGGAGTGTGAGGACATACATTCAACATCTGGGAACAGCTTCAATCTCTCCACCATCAGGTTACCTCATGATTTTGCCCTCTTTTTGCACAATTTTTATAAATATTTCTTATTGTAAGTTATGGGTTTTTTTTTAATGTCATACACTGTACTGCTGCCACAAAATAACAAAATTCATGACATACTGTAAGTCAGTGTTACTAAATCTGATTCTGATCCTGATTTAGGGAGAATAATTTGCAGAACTCGGTCAATGGGGAGTGAGCAGGAGAATTGGACTTGGAGATTAACCTTCTAGGAACAGTCGTAGAGTTAGGCTGATAGCCTCCTTCTTTACTGTAACATTCTATTTCACTGTAAACATCAAAAATAGTATCAGAAATGTGGCCCATCACATCGACTGACCTTTCAATAAGATCATGTGATCTTTGACCTTGGTGCCACTTCCCTGCACCAAACCCTAGACTCCCCTCATATTGAAAAATCTATCAAATTTAGTCTCAGATACACTCAGTACATGAGCCTCTATGCCCCTTTTGAGAAAACAATTCCAAAGATTCATTGTCCTGTGGATGAATTCTATTTATCTCCATCTTCTTTCAGATTGGTCCCTTCTTTGTGACAGAGCAGTCAGGGAAATTATCAACCTCCTATCAATCCAGATGACAAGTCTCAAACTGACTGTCCATTTGCCTCCACAGATGCTGTCTGAGCCATTGAGTTCCTCCAGCATCTTGTTTGTTGCTCCAGATTCCAACATCTGCAGTCCATTGTGTCTCCGACCTCCTGTCTACCTTGTCTAGCCCTATAAAACCACAGGAAACAGGCCTGTCAGGCAAGTTCTGTTCATGGCCCCCTCCTGGTCAATGTTTAACATTTGGCCCTTCCAGATGTTTGAATGCCGAGATCACCTCCCTCTCAAGAGTGCAATTGGCCTTGTGATATCTATGCTGGCAAGATTTGCTTGCTTCAAGCTGTGTGACTGATGAAATACAGTGACAAATGTTTATTTCATGTTGTTCCTCCAGCTTGGGACATCTTCAATCCAAACTGTTTCTGTTGGACATAAAGCTGGAGATCTTATTTTGTTTGCATTTTGAAGATGAGAGCATTGAAACAACTTTAGCTGGTTTGGTCACTGGATGCAACTTTCTGTTAATTGGATCCTATTTCAATAGACCTAATGAAATTGTTAAAGGGGGTTATATTTTCCATGAACTGCATGTCATCTTTGCAGAATTTGTTTTGGTTGATTAACGATAAAATAAAAAGACCCTTAGCTTTTTTTCTGGCCACAGCTTACTTGTGCACTTCAGCTGTTGTATGGATTCTAGGTGACTTGGAGCTTTTCACCTCTAAGCCCTACAGTGGCTCCTGGTTGACCACAAAATAGCCATCAGTTTCTTGATAGCATTGTTTTTTCTTGCTGAGAGTAGGGGGGTCTCTGAAGCTCTCAAGCAAGTTGTCGAGGCCAGTTCATTAGAGAGTACTTAACATGAATGTAGATAAGTTTCTGGAAGATTAGGGATTGCAACAACTATGTTTCACTCAAGGTTAGTAAGACCAAGGAATGAGGAATGGGGAGTTGGAAGAATACACATCATTCTTCATCGAGCGGTTTAGAGAGGAAAGGGTGAGCAGCTTCAAGTTACTGAGTGTCAACGTCACAGAAATTCAATCCAGAGCCCAACACATTGAAGCAATCACAAAGAAAGCATGCCAGTTACTTGACCTCATTAAGATTTTGAGGAGATTCAGTATGTCATTGAAGACTCTGGCTAATTTCTATAGATATATGGTGGACAGCATTCTGACTGGTTGCATCAACATCAGGTATGGAAGCTCCAGCGCACAGGATTGCAAATAGCTGAAGAGGGTTGTAGACTCAACCAGTTCCACCATGGGCATTAGCCTCCCACCATCGAAGGCATCTTCAAGACGTTGGCCTCAAGAAGCTGGGATCCATCATTACGGACCCTTATCATCCAGGGCTTTGTTACCATTAAGGAGCAGGAACGGGACTCATCATTGTAGGAACAGCTTCTTTCCCTTTGGCATCACGTTTCTGAGTGTGAACACTACCTGTCTATTTTGCTCTCTTTTCCGCTATTTATTTATTTTTATATTTTTTAGTGTAACTATTGTGATGCTTTCACTGTAGTGCCGCTGCTAAACAACAAGTTTCATGGCATACATCAGAGGTAATAAATCTGATTCTGATTCTGAGAGATATGGGGTTTCAGCACAGAGAAATGTCGAACACAGAACGTTGACTAGTACAACACAGGAATCAGCTATTCGGCCCACAAAGTTGAGCCAAACTAATCAAACTTATGATGCCTAATTACACTAATCCCTCCAGACTGCATATGGTCTATAACCCTCAGACACTTTTAAACACTTCCACTAATAATGCCTCTATCACCACCCCTGTTAACATGTTTCGGGCACTCATCACTTTCTGTGTAAAAAAAAAGCTTTGCTCATCTCCTTTGAACTTAGTCTTTTCATCTTAAATGTATGACCTCTCGTATTAGACGTTTGAACCCTGGGGAAAAAGTACCAGCTGTGTATTCTATCCATCCTTCTTATATTGTTATACATTTCTATCAGAATTTCCTCCAGTCTCTGCCACTGCAGAGAAAACAACCGAAGTTTCTCCAAACTCTCCTTATAGCACATGCCCTCTAATCCAGGCAGAGTCCTGGTAAATCTTCTCCGCACTTTCTTCAATATCTCCACATCCTTCCTATAATATGGTGACCAGAACTGAATGCAGTACTTTGGACGTGACCTAACCAGAGCTTTATAAAGCTGCAGCATAACTTCCTGACTTTGGAACTCAATCCTTCAACTAATAAACCTTCATACACCTTCCTACCACCCTATTGACCAGTGAAGCATAGGAGGCAGAGGATTTAAGAGTAGATCTGCCATGATTCAATTGAATGGTGAGGCAGACTTTGGGTGGGGAGAGGGGAGAGGAAGCTGTTGCTCTTTTCCTGCTCCAATTTTCTAATGCTCTTTCTGTATCATCTAATCTACTGTATCTTCTACCTTACAATCTATGATTTCTACATCCTCCCGATCCTGACCTCCTGGAAATACCCAAATTTTATTTTATTGCATTGAGTTTATTCAGAGTTAGAGCATGAAAACAGGCCCTTTCAGCCCAAAGAGTCTTTGCAGCCCAGTTACACCCATGTGAATTAACCTATAAACCTTGTATGCCTTTGGAATGTGGGAAGAAATCGGAGCACCCGGAAGAAAGCAATGTGTTCACAGGGAGAGCGTACAAACTCCTTACAGCCAGCAGCGGCATTGAACCCAGTTCGCTGCGAATGTAATAATGTTACGTTAACACCTATGTGGCCATGCTGCCCCACGTAAATGCCCCACTATTAGTGAAGACCTGCTGTTATGGCCCTCAGCTCTGGTATTCTCTATCTTTGCTGGATCTCTTTCTGTTTTGTTGGTCTTTAGAGGCCATATTGTGGACAGAGCTGCCTGATTAGTGACAGCAGAGGTGTTATGGGTGATGGGTACTGTTAGAGCAGGAACAAAAATATCAGGAGTCTGAGGATGGGGCCCTGACAGAGAGATTGGAGATGGGGTGGAAGCTGCAGGTGGGACAGGGATAGGTTTGAGACTTGACTTACAGGGATCCCAATCCAATAACTTGGTATGAAACCTATGATGTCTGTTATCTGTCAAGTAGGGGACTGTGCACAATTCTGGTTTGATGGAGACAGACGTGAGAGTACGGAGGAACATAGAACCATAGAACCATAGAAACTACAGCAAAGAAACAGGCCCTTTGGCCCTTCTTGGCTGTGCCGAACCATTTTCTGCCTAGTCCCACTGACCTGCACACGGACCATATCCCTCCATACACCTCCCATCCATGTATCTGTCCAATTTATTCTTAAATGTTAAAAAAGAACCCGCATTTACCACCTTGTCTGGCAGTTCATTCCATACTCCCACCACTCTCTGTGTGAAGAAGCCCCCACTAATGTTTCCTTTAAACTTTTCCCCCCTCACCCTTAACCCATGTCCTCTGGGTTTTTTCTCCCCTTGCCTCAGTGGAAAAAGCCTGCTTGCATTCACTCTATCTATACCCATCATAATTTTATATACCTCTATCAAATCTCCCCTCATTCTTCTACACTCCAGGGAATAAAGTCCTAACCTATTCAACCTTTCTCTGTAACTGAGTTTCTCAAGTCCCGGCAACATCCTTGTAAACCTTCTCTGCACTCTTTCAACCTTATTTATATCCTTCCTGTAATTTGGTGACCAAAACTGAACACAGTACTCCAGATTCGGCCTTACCAATGCCTTATACAACCTCATCATAACATTCCAGCTCTTATACTCAATACTTCGATTAATAAAGGCCAATGTACCAAAAGATCTCTTTATGACCCTATCTACCTGTGACACCACTTTTAGGGAATTTTGTATCTGTATTTCCAGATCCCTCTGTTCCACTGCACTCCTCAGTGCCTTACCATTAACCCTGTATGTTCTACGTTGGTTTGTCCTTCCAACGTGCAATACCTCACACTTATCAGTATTAAACTCCATCTGCCATTTTTCAGCCCATTTTTCTAGCTGGTCCAAGTCCCTCTGCAGGCTCTGAAAACCTTCCTCACTGTCTACTACACCTCCAATCTTTGTATCATCAGCAAACTTGCTGATCCAATTTACCACATTATCATCCAGATCATTGATATAGATGACAAATAACAATGGACCCAGCACTGATCCCTGTGGCACACCACTAATCACAGGCCTCCACTCAGAGAAGCAATTCTCTACCACCACTCTCTGGCTTCTTCCATCGAGCCAATGTCTAATCCAATTTTACCACCTCTCCATGTATACCTAGTGACTGAATTTTCCTAACTAACCTCCCATCCTCCCATGCAGGACCTTGTCAAAGGCCTTACTGAAGTCCATGTAGACAATATCCACTGCCTTCCCTTCATCCACTTTCCTGGTAACCTCCTTGAAAAACTCCAACAGATTGGTCAAACATGACCTACCACGCACAAAGCCATGTTGACTCTCCCTAATAAGCCCCTGTCTATCCAAATGCTTGTAGATTCTGTCTCTTAGTACTCCCTCCAATAACTTACCTACTACTGACGTTAAACTCACCGGCCTATAATTTCCCGGATTACTTTTCGATCCTTTTTTAAACAACGGAACAACATGAGCCACTCTCCAATCCTCCGGCACTTCACCCGTAGACAGCGACATTTTAAATATTTCTGCCAGGGTCCCCGCAATTTCAACACTAGTCTCCTTCAAGGTCCGAGGGAACACTCTGTCAGGTCCCGGGGATTTATCCACTTTAATTTTCCTCAAGACAGCAAGCACCTCCTCCTTTTCGATCTGTACAGTTTCCATGGTCTCACTACTTGATTCCTTCAATTCCATAGATTTCATGCCAGCTTCCTTAGTAAATACAGATGCAAAAAACCTATTTAAGATCTCCCCCATTTCCTTTGGTTCCGCACAAAGCCGACCACTCTGACCTTCAAGAGGACCAATTTTATCCCTTACAATCGTTTTGCTCTTAATATACTTGTAAAAGCTCTTTGGATTATCCTTCACTTTGACTGCCAAGGCAACCTCATGTCTTCTTTTAGCCCTCCTGATTTCTTTCTTAAGTATTTTCTTACACTTCTTATACTCCTCAAGCACCTGATTTACCCCCTGTTTCCTATACATTTCATACAACTCCCTCTTCTTCTTTATCAGAGTTGCAATATCCCTTGAGAACCAAGGTTCCTTATTCCTATTCAATTTGCCTTTAATCCTGACAAGAACATACAAACTCTGCACTCTCAAAATTTCCCCTCTGAAGGCTTCCCACCTACCAATCACATCTTTGCCAGAGAACAACCTGTCCCAATCCACGCTTTTTAGACCCTTTCTCATGTCTTCAAATTTGGCCTTCTTCCAGTTCAGAACCTCAACCCTAGGACCAGATCTATCCTTGTCCATGATCAAATTGAAACTAATGGTGTTATGATCACTGGAACCAAAGAACCAAAGTGCTCCCCTACACAGACTTCTGTCACTTGCCCTAATTCGTTTCCTAACAGGAGATCCAATATTGCATCCCCTCTAGTTGGAAAACTTCTGAAATGCCAGCTTCGCTGCCGCTGCTACTGTGTGGTAACCGGAATCTCTGGAGCAGAAGGCCCCGAAATCCTCGGCTTTGCGTGTTTCAGCGGCCCGGGCGAGGTCGAAGGCGCTTAGCAGAGGATGGCCGTCGGGAGGCTGTATCGGAGAGGTTGGTCGGAAGCTCGAAGTTTTTGGACGGATGGACTCAGTGTCGGCTGTGGTCGGCTGCTTCCAAGGCATCGGCAAGTTGACGGTGCCTGGAGGTTTATGGCAGGGATTTTCTCCCTTTTGCCGCCTGCTATTGGGGACTCGGGAGTCAATCGACTCAGGGACATTTGAGACTTTATTTACCGCGCCCATGGTTTGTCCTTCATGGTATTGCTTTGCACTGCTGTAACTATATGTTATAATTATGTGGTTCTGTCAGTGTTAGTCTTTGGTTTGTCCTGTTTTCTGTGATATCACTCCGGAGAAACATTGTATCATTTCTTAATGCATGTATGCATTTCTAAATGACAATAAAAGAGGACTGAGTGTTCTCATAATCTAGTGATGATTCAGGAGTATACTCCACTTGTGGCCTAATTTCCTCAACAACTGATCTGATCACGTCATTATAGGAAGGATGTGGAAGCTTTAGAGAGGATGCAGAGATTTACCAGATGCTTCCTGGATATGAGAATGAGGATTGGTTGAGTGAACTAGGACTTCACTGTTTGGAGTGAAGGAGGTAACTTGATTGAATTGTATAAGATGATAAAAAGCATAGACAAAGGTGACAGCCAGAACCTTTTTCCCAGGGCAGAAATAGCTCAGAGGGATGGGCCTAATTTTTAAGATGACTCGAGAAGAATATAGGGGGAAAAGTCAGAAGTTGTTTATATATACATATACACATACACACAGAGTGTGGGTGATGGTAGAGGCAAATACATTACAGACATTTAAGAAACTCTTACATAGGCACATGGATGAAAGAGAAGTGGAGAACTATGCAGAAGGAAATGTTAGATTGATCTGAGAATAGGTTAAAAGTTTGGCACAATGATGAGGGCTGAAGGTCGTGTACCATGCTGTACTGTTCTAAATGATATTGCCCTCAGTGTCACAATTGGAGAACTGCATTATTTTGTTGTGTAAGGGAAACCCCTTTTTACTGGGCATGTCTAGAAACATGGCTGGTTAGTCCCTTGCCAACAAGCCAATGGACTCATCAATGAGAATACCGCCTTTCTCAAACTCCATATGCCTAGGGTCGCTGTCACTTGGGTCCTACCAGACCAGGAGAGCTGGGGCACTTCATCCACCAGCACCTCCAATCTGAGCAAATACTGTGCAAATGCTGCCCACTTGCAATTACCAGTCAGTAAGAAATAACAGATCGTATACCACATACAATTATAAAGAAAGTATATTTACAAATTTCAGCTTTATCAAAAAGTTCACAGGAAAAAGAAAAGAAAAAGAATAAAAAGGACCCATTGCAGTTAACCCACTGCAAATATGCACGAAAGTTGGAGCTCATCTTGAAGTTGTCTTTAACTCACGTGCTGGACCCATGGTCTGTGTGAAAGCATACACCATCTTCCAAATAGCACTCGACATCCATATTGAACAAACCGGCTCTCCCACATGAGTATTGGTCCTTCCTCCTTGACGCTATTGATGCACACAAAGCACCTTGTGCAACAGGGACAGCATTCTCAACCATCTTCCCTCCCGTCTTCTCCCAGCTCCTGCCAAAAAGACCTCGACCACACCAGTGTCCATCACCAAAATCCTCCCCACCCAGCATTCTCTAGAACCTTCTCTTAATTCCATCATCCTGATTGGCTGACACAACATTCCTAAGTTGAACAACATAGCTCCTTATCTTTAGCTCAAACCCAAACATGCTAAAAGCAGAATAGACTGCTCTTACAGAACTGCTAAAATGAAATACCTACAGCATAGCAGTAAAAATCTTAACCAGGGTGTTATGTAAGTTATGTATAATTTATGCTAATTTATGTTTATGTTAATTGATGTTTGCTAGTGTATAAAATCATGAGGTGCATAGATAAGGTGAATGGTCCCATCTTTTCTCCACAGTTGGCGAATCAAGAAGTAAAGGAGATAGCTTCAAGGTGAGAGGGGGAGGTTTAATAGGAGAGACAAGAGACTGAAGATGTTGGAATCTGGTACACCAAACATTCTGTTTGAAGGACTCAACAGGTCAAACAGCATCTGTGGGAGGAAAGAACCTGTCAACATGTCTGATGCAGCATTTTGAGCTGAAACATCGACAAACGCTTTCCTCCCACAGATGCTGTTCAACTCACTGAGGTTCAATAGAAACCTGAGTGGCTCCTTTTTCACCTGGTGGGTGGTCAGAAGGAGCTGCCAGAGGACGTGATTGAGCCAGATACAATAACAACATTTGAAAGGTACTCGGGTAGATACACAGATAGCAAAGGTTGGGAGGGATCTGGGCCAAATGTAGGCAAATAGGACAAACTTAGATGGGCATTTTGATTAGCTCAGAGCAGCTGGGCTGAGAGGCCTGATTCCATGCTGTATTACTCTGTGCTGGTAATATACTGTGCTGCCGCTGCTGAAAAAGGCTCATTATTCATGGCAATCACACCCTGTGTCTGTATGCCTATAACAATAAATTGAACTTGCATCCAGAGATGCAAAAAGGAGGGAGGAGAAGATGGCAGCGCGTGCGGCCGTTCCGAATGAATTGTATGTGTTAACTAGGGGGCTGTGCACAATCCGGATTTGAGGGAGACAGCTGTGAGAAGCACAGAGGAACACCGGGAGTAACTTCTGAAATGTCTGCTTCGCTGCCGCTGCTACTGAGCGATCGAGAATCTCCGGAGTGGAAGGCCCCAAATCCTCAGCTTTGCCTATTGCCTGTTGCCGGGGCCGGGGTCGAAGCGCTCGGCAGAGATGTGCTCTGTGCTTGGTGTCGGAGAGCTGGTTGGAGGCTCAGAGTTTTCGGGTGGACTCGGAGTCGGGCTGTGGTCGGATGCTTCCAGGATGCTGCATCGGCAAGTTTGCGACGCGTGAGATGATGGGACTTTCGAGAGACTTTGAGACTTTTACCGTGCCATGGTCTGTTCTTATCAAATTACGGTATTGCTTTGCACTGTTGTAACTATATGTTATAATTATGTGGTTTTTGTTAGTTTTTAAGTCGGTTTGTCATGTGTTTCTGTGATATCATTCTGGAAAAACACTGTATCATTTCTTAATGCATGGATTACTAAATGACAATAAAAGAGGACTGCATGTCAAAATGGCCACTATGGTGCTTCGGAAAGGTAGCACAGAAACCCTGGTTTTGCAAGTAAAATTTTAGAGCTATGTATACCCAGTAGCCACTTTATCAGGAATACCTGTACACCTGCCCCTTAATTCAAACATCTAATCAGCTATACAAGTGACAAAAACTCAAAGCATAAAAGCATGCAGACGTGGTCAAGAGTTTCAATTCTTCAGATAAAACATCAGAACGGGAAAGAAATTTGATCTGAGTGACTTTGACCATGGGGTGCCAGACAGGGTGGTCTGAGTATCTCAGAAACTGCTGATCTCCTGGGATCTTTAAGTGCAACAGTCTAAAGGGAATGGAGTGAAAAGTCGAGTGGCAGGTCGGTGGGCAAGGACACATTGTTAATGAGAGAGAACAGAGGAGAATGGGCTGACTGATTCAAGTTGACAGGAAGATGACAGTAACTCAAATAACCATATGTTACAACAGTGATGTGCAGAAGAGTGTCTCTGGTTGCACAACACGTCAAACCCTAAACTGGATGGGCAACAGCAGCAGAAAATCACAAACATAGTGGCTACTTTTTGAGGGGGGTTCCTAATAAAATGGTCACTACATTTAGAATCAAGGTTAATTCCCTTACTCACCCTCACCTCAGTGTTCTGTGTCTTTAACTATCTACCTGAGAGCCAAGCCGTATTTATTGCTTCTTCTGAAATGTATCACTTTTGAGGGCACTTCTTTCAGACATTAGCATACCAAAGAGGCGAGAATTTTATAATTAAGTTCCTGTTCTGGGACTTGAATCCACAGTCTTGCAATTTAAAAGATCCTTTGTGCCACAAATGATATCTTTAAGCAGATTCAAAGGGAAAACAGAATTATTACCACTGTACTTCTGAATCGCAATGTTGATCAACCAACTACTACAGACATCAATATATCTGGTATAAAAACAGAAAATGCTCATAGTCTTCAACAGTTCAGACAGCGAATGTGGAGAGAGACACAGTTAATGTTGATGATCTTTCATCAAAATAAATCAAGTTTTACGTTGCAAAGACAGAGAGGAATAGCATTGAATATAAGAGCAATTTGTGACTGGGAAGGGGGTGTGGTTTAACAGATTGAATGACACATGTTAAGAGGGTTGGAAAAGGCTGATGAATAACATAGGATGTTTAGTTAAGGACAGCACAGGTGAGACAAGATTAATGAAATCTGAAATGCCAGAAGAGAGATTAAAACAAGGACTGAGAAAGCTGGAAATTATATTTTATTTTTCCTTCAATATATATTGAAGCCATTTGGCCCATTGAGACAGTTGCAGGCTGCCACCAGCACATCCTTGAGTGTGGTGGTTTTAACGCGAGTGACGCATTTCACTGCACGTTTCAATGTAAATCTGTAAATCAATCCGAATCTGAATCTGACAGCCACTCATTTGGGAAAACTAATACTTAACCGGGCTCCAATTCTCATCCCGGCTCTGAGATCACCTCCTAACCTTTGTCCTCCCGGACATACAGTAAGTCAGTTTAGTGAAGTTAAAGCAACATTGAGTAGTTCAGGTCAGGCAGCATCTGCGGAGAGACAAGCAGTGTTAACTTCTCAGCTCAAGGACTTTGTATTAGAACTGCAAGCTGATATAGGCAAAAGGCCTTTAAGATTTCAATATTTCAGGATACTAGTTTACTTGTCATGCATATATCGAAAGATACTGTGAAATGCATTGCTTGTGTTAACAATCAACGCACCAGAGGGTGTGTTGGGGGCTGCCTGGAAATGTCGCCACACATTCCGGTGCCAACATAGCAGGCCCAAAATGCCTGTCAGAACAACACAAAACAGAACAAACAAGCCCTGCTCCCCACTCCCACCAGCCCACATACATAATCCTTTAACCCCAGGACTGGATTCCATTCCCCAGCCTCCTGTGGACACGGATTCAGGCCAGCAGACAGCTGGCCATAAAGCTAATACAGAGACAGCAGAGAGCCTCATTGAGTGGACATCAAAAGCAGCTGTGATGGAAAAGCTTAATAGCTCTTAGAAAGCCTGCACTCAGGTGACCAACTCTCATAGAATACTCAGCTGCAAGCAAAGAGAGACACAGAGTAAAAGCTCGAATTACCACCTGAACCGTCTGGTGCCAATGCAGCTGAAAAAGGAGTTAAAAACAACCTCAGCCTTTCCTGTTGACTTACTTATATCCCCTGTTGCACATTTGGGAAATTGAGGATCTGTGCTTAAAACCTTTGAAATACCGGCTCTACGTTTAACACCTTCGAAATACCTGCACTGTGTAATTTTCCCAACCTCCAGCTGGGGTACTCAAAGACAATGATTGTTCACTAAGTCAGTCAAGGCGCAGACACACAGTAGAATATGGACACAGTCAGTGCAAATTACCAATCCAGAAAAATGTTACACTGCTGTATTCTGTGTTGTTTAATGAAAAACTGATTGCCTAGAGACCAACAGGGCAGTGCTTTCCTTTAGAACCAGGATAGATTATACAGTTAAGTAGGGCAGGAAACTGCTCTGAGGTCTCCTCAATGGCTTTGTGCCCAAGGGGTATATCTGGTTAATATATAAAACCACACAAGCTAGTAAGTAAGAGAAAAACTTAAGAGTTTTTCCTTAAAATATCCTTAAAAACCATATGGTAGAGATGGGATACGCTTATGTGCTCTCAGTGTCACATTATTAGGTACATATTAATAAAGTAGTCATTGAGTGTATGTTCGTACGCTTCTACTTCTGTAGCCCATCCATATCGAGGTTCGATGTGTGGTGCCTTCAAACGTGCTCCTCTGCATACCGCTGTGCTAACGCATCGATATTTGAGTTACTGTAGCCTTCCCGTCAGCTTCAACCGGTCTGGCCATTCTCATCTGACCTCTCTCACTAACAGGGTCTCTTCACCCACAGAACCGCTGCTCACTGGATGTTTTCTGTTTGTCGCACCATTCCCCTATAAACTCTAGAGACTCTTGCGCATGAAGACCCCAGGAGATCACCAGTTTCTGAGATACTCAACTGAATCTGGCACCCACAATCATACCACATTCAAAGTCACTTAGATGATCTTTCTTCCCCCAGTCCGATGTTAGGTCTGAGAAACAACTGAAACACTTGACCATGCCTGCATGCTTTTATACATTGGGTTTTTGCCAGATGATTGTCTGATTAAGATATTTGCATTAATGAGCAGGTGTACAGGTGTATCCCATAAAGGGGCCTCTGGGTGTATTTCAACGATGTCTCATCATGCCAGTGTGCCACACAAGTTATTGTCAGCTCCTACATCAGAACATCGACATTTACAATTTCAGGTAACCCTCAGCTCTGTTTTATTGCCCCTACACACTCCAACCCTCCACACATATCCCTACCCTTTCTCTCTTTCCCCTACACAAATCTGCTCCACCACCACAGACTATCCTGCATTCACCAATTTCTATCCCTCTCCCCCTCCCGGGTTCAATTCACCTACTATTCGCACATTTCATCCACTGGTTCACCCCAAGCCCCTCCCTCATCTGGTTCTGGTTCCATCCGCTCATTGTCTTTCCCCTCTGGCTTCCCATAATCACTTCCCTCACTAGCTTCCAGCATTGAACTATGTACAAAAATCTGCAGTAACATAGGGGTTCAGGCAATATCTGTGGGAGGTGGGGGGAAGGACAGGCAGCACTTTGGGTCAAGACCCTTCACTCTCCCCACTACCCTCCTGGCTCCAAATTCCTCTTTTCTTTCATCTACATATCTCCATCTAACATAACTTCCAGTGCCACTAAACCCCCACCCCCTCTACCTATAACTATCCGCTCCCTCTTTATACTGGCTATTCTCTCTCCACTCAGTCCTGATGGAGGGTTTTGATCCAAAACATTAACAATTCAATAATGTTATATACTGTATATTAAAAAAATTCTAACATTACTGATTGCATTGCCAGATATCACTAAGAATGTAAGGAACTTTGCACTCTGTAGTGTAGTTATTAGTATGATACTTTATAGGGCGAGTGACCTGGATGCAGTTCCTGCTGCTGTCTGTAAGGAGTTTGTATGTTCTCCTCATCACCTCGAGGGTATTCTCCAGATGCTCTAATTTCCTCACACATTCCAAAAACGTAGAGGTTAGGGTTGGTAAGTTGTGAGTATGCTATGTTGACATAGTCCGAGCTGCCCACAGAACATAAGACCATAAGATACAGGAGCAGAAGTAGGCCATTCAGCCCATTGAGTCTGCTCCACCATTCAATCATAGGCTGATCCAATTCTTCCAGTCATCCTCACTCCCCTGCCTTCGCACCATACCCTTTGATGCTCTGGCTAATCAAGAAACTATCTATCTCTGCCTTGCACCCAATGACTTGGACTCCATAGGCACTCGTGGCTACAAATTGCACAGATTTACCGCTCCCCAACTAAAGTAATTTCTCCGCATCTCTGTTCTAAATGGATGTCATTCAATCCTGAAGTTGTATCCTCTTGTCCTGGACTCCCCTACCAAGGGAAATAACTTTGCTATACCTAATCTGTTCAGGCCATTTAACATTCGGAATGTTTCTATGAGATGCCCCCTCATTCTCCTGAATGTCAGGGAATACAGTCCAAGAGCTGCCAGATGTTCCTCATACAGTAACCCTTTCAATCCTGGAATCATTCTCATAATTACACACCTCCAGTCATTTATAAAACTCAAAGGACAGGGGTTCTAGAACAGATCCCTGTGGATCAACACTACTTCACTGACCTCCAGGAAGAATATGCTCCATCTATTACCACCTTCTAATTTCTGTGGAATGAATGCAAGCATAATGAAAAGTTTTGACTGTGCTCCCTTACATCCTTGGACTGTCTTGGTTGTTGCCGCAAATGACACATTTTTCTGTATGTTTCAATGTACAGTGTGACAAGTAAAACTGATCTTAAATCTTAACCTTATTCTTTATGTATATTTTTATTATGAATAAAGTTTATTTTTGAAATATGAAGAAAGTTCCTTCCCCTCCCAACATAGATGTTGCTCAGCCTATTGACTTCTTCTGGCAAGTTGTTTCTCTAACATTAGCAGATATTTTTTATAACTAGTTGAGGGGTGACCTGTGCAGTTTTGCCATTGTCTTTCTCTCTTGTTTCTTTATAGGATGTGGCATTGCTGGTGCAGCCAATAACATTGCCCACCCCTAACTGTTCTTGAGAAGATGATGACATACTACTGAAACTTACAGATTCCTATCCCAGCCAGTAAAAGTTGTCTCGATGTGGCATTTTAGTGGGGGTTCTAGAGGAATCAACTCAGTGAATTAGATGGGAAATCGCAGGAAGAAGCTTCATGAAAATATAGTCACAACTTATAATAAAGTCATGACAGCCTACGCTGGGAATGATTAATACCTCCTTGTTTCAACAAACTTTAACATTCTCCTGTGATCAAAGAAGAGATTTAAGTGGCCAACAAATTCATATTATTCATCTGAACTTAAAATTTGCACAATGAAGGTGAAGAATGATTTGTTAAAAATGACAGCTACTCATTTATATTCTCGTTATATCCACATTCAGTTTCTAAGTGTCAATAAAAGCCAAGTACAAAATGGTCGCAATAGGCTATTGCTTCAATGTGACAGACTGTAGCAATAATTTTGGAGCAACAGCTCCTGCAATTTTTCCGAGGCTTCGATTACACTTGCACTTAGGGGAATGATGTGCACATTTGCATCTGATTGAAATGACAAGAAAATTTTCCAAATGCGCAATAGCATTTTATGGTGAGAAAATAAATGACAAGAAAAAAAAAATCAATGCCTTAAAAATGTGATAATAGACTTTTACTGAAAAGAATCAGTATTTGAAGTGATGAAGGAAGTGACAGGAAGGGCTAGGAAGGCTTGGTCTGGATTTTGCAATCAGTAATGAAGGAATGCCACTCACTGATTACAGCAGCTACCTAACTACCTGTGATCTTTCGGAACACAAGAGAGTCTGCAGATGCTGGAAATCCAGAGTAGCACACACAAATTGCTGGATGAACTCAGTAAGTCAGACAGCATCTGTGGAGAAGAATAAACAGTGGATGTTTTGGTTCAAGGCCCTTCAACGTAAGAAGGCAGAATTTCACTCTCTACATCTTTGATAAACGCAAGAAATTATTCAGATGTTGGAAACCTTGAGCAACACACACAAAATGCTGGAGGAGCTCAGAAAGTCAGGCAGCATCTATAGAGAGGAATGAACAATCAACATTTCGAGCCGAGACTCTGCACAGGTCCTGATGAAGGGTCTCAGCCCGAAACAATGACTATTTATTCCTCTCCACAGAAGTTTCTGACCTGATGAGTTCCCCTAGCATTTTGTGTGTAGACATTTGCATGCTAGCTTGCACTAATAGAATCAAAAGCACAGAAACAGGTCCCATAGAATCACTATACATAATTTGGTGGCATATACATAATTTGATAATAAATTTAATTTCAACTTCTCAACTTTGAAACCCACACAGTCACAGAGACTATGTTCAAACTGCACATAGACATAGATTAGACCTGGGGTTGCCTGAGTTACCTGTTGTGCAACTTTGTGACTCTATGAGAGGTTCTTTAGCATTGTATCGTCTACATATGGTTTGGCACACAGGATGCACCTGAGATCAGGACAGAACCCAGCTTACGGGAAGTATAAGGCAGTAGCTTTACTAGCTGTAATACTGTGCTACCCAAAGAGTGAAACTGGTATAAAAAATATAATACTTTATATGCTGTAAATCGCCACAAGATATCCAGAGGACATGCTGTAAAAATCCATGTTTTCTTTTTGTTATCTTGATGAGTGAGTTTTTTTTTGTCATTGTTGCTTTGAACACAATCATTCTGCTGGCAGCCTTTGTGTTTCTCCCCCCTGAAACTATTGTATTAGATAAAAATAACGGATGGATTTCTGATAGCATTTTAGGATTGTGAGACAGAAGATTGATTCATGAGTGTTCATGAAAAGCAGAAAACTTGAAGTCTAGATTGATAGTCATTCAGCCATACTCATGTATACAGCTAATCGAAACGTCAATCCTCTGGAGGGCTAAAGGCTGATTTATACTTGTGCGTCAAATGTACGTCGCAGATACGGCATAGCCGCATACCTTACGCTGTACTCTACACCAACCCTACGCCATAGCCTAACTTGCACCTTTCCCAAAACGTAACTACGCGTCGCAGTGACGCAGACCGAACATCTGTGATTGGACCGCTTGGTAGCATCGCATTTCCTCCTACACTCCAATAGCTTCCCATTGGGCGACTGAAGGGCAGGGAAGGAACTCTGGCTGCAATGCTTTCCATAAAGCTTTACAGACCTCCGAAATTATGGAAGACCCTGTGCCTGGTGCCAGTTTGTAGCTAGCTGCTACAGCCTGTTGACTTCCACCTGAAGCTAAAACTCGAATGGTGATTGCCAGTCTCTGAGTATACTGTGCGTGCACTGATGCAAAATAAATGGTTGGAGACGATGAACCAAATCGTCAAATCTACTTGCCGACATCTGAAAATATTTGAAATGCATTTCCTCGTCCATGTCTCTCAGTGGCCGGAGAAGAACAAAAAATTCATCCTCCTTCAGTTTCAGTCGCCATTGTTTGAAGTTTGAGTTCCTTCATGTTGAGTTTCAACACGAAGAAACTCAACACAGTGGCATAGAAACCCCACCACCAACTAGCATTTTGGTGGTGAATTGCAGAGAGACGCAGACACACCAATGCACAAGTATAAATGCTCACAATGGCGTAGCTCACTTGTGTAGGTTTTGGAGCAAGCTAGTACACACAAGTATAGATCAGCCTTGAGGTGCAAACCATCATGTATACAGTATTGTCACACACAGCACATATAATTCACAAAAGATCACAAGACGCTGGAATAGATAATGAGGACTGCGGGAAGCATCAATGGGGTCTTCCCCCCCACAACTTCTGATTCAGGAATACACATATGCACTGCCCCCAGCACTGTCAAAGACCTCTCCCATCTTTCCCACAATCTCTTTGACATCCTGCCGTCAGATCTTGTGATCTGAAACCTTTTGTGCATGTGTGTGTGTGTGTGTGTGTGACAACTTTAGCTAGAACCTTTGCTACTTTGCATGGATACAGCGGACAAAACCAGTCTTTGCCACTGATGCTTTAGAATGCATTCTGCCTATGTCGTGCACGGAAACAGGGAATATAAGAGTGATTTCTCCTGATGTGCCCAAAGATGGTACCAATTAAAACAAGAAAACCGTGCCATTGTTGTAAAAGCCTAGTTGATTCAATTCAGGAAAGAAAATTAGTTATCCTTTTCTGCTGATCAATCCAAAAGATTTCAAAGTAAATTTATTATCAAAGTATGTGTATGTTGCCACATGCTACCTTGAGATTCATTGATTCATTTCCTTACAGGCATTTACAGTGGATACAAAGAAACAAATAGAATCAAAGAAAATACTACACATAGACAGACAAACAACCAATGTGCAAAGGAAGACAAACTGAGCATATACAAAAAAATGACAATGATGAATAAATATGTAATAAATTATACTGAAAACATGAATTGTAGAGTTCTTGAGAGTTAATCGATAGGTTGTGGAATCCGTTCAATGTTGAGGTGAGTGAAGTTATCCCCAATGCTGGTTCAAGTAAGTCAGGACTCATTCTTTGTATGAATGCTGGTCAAAGCCCGTGTGGCCGATCATTCGACTTTTTTATAAAAAGTGAGTGAATGTGACTGAAGTCTTCACCTGCCCCCACCTATCACTTGCTAGTTCTCACCATGACCCTCTGCCTTAAGTTTTTGTACAGACTCTTTTCCTACTCTTTCAATCTAGACGATTGCATGGTCTGGTATGACAACTTGAAAGTGTAGGAATGTAAGAAAATCCAGAGAAGTGCCCATTGCATCATGGATACATCTCTCTTCAGCACCAAAATGCTGAAACGCTGCCTCAGGAAGAAAAAACCTAGCATCATAGATCACCACCATCCAGGTCATGCCCTCCTCTCGCGGCTACCATCGGGCAGGATGTACAGAAGCCTGAAGTTCCACACATTAGGTTCAAGAACAAATACTTCCCTTCACCATTCAGTTCTTGAACCAACCAGCACAATTCTAATCACCATCTCAGTTCAGCAACGTTAGGGCCACTCTGCCTTTTTTGCTCTAATGATTTCTTTCTTGTATAATTTTGTCAGGAAGATTGGACAATGTGATAAATGAAATGGAAAGACTAAATATTAACATCATGGGAATTAGTGAAGTTCATTAGATAAGTTCTAGAACATGTCAGAATAAAAATAAAACACTAATTTATTCTTGTGGAACATTCCATACTAATGGAGTAGGAATTCTTATGGATGAAAACATGGCAAAAAGTGTTTTAGGACATTGGGCAATATCAGAAAAAGTGCTCCTTGTTAGATTCAGAGGACAACCATTTGATTTAGCAATTATACAGGTATATGCGCTAAAAACAGATGGAACAAATGAGGATATAGGTAAATTCTATGAAGAGATTGAACAACAAAGAATGGATGTAAATCTCAAGATATTGTTATTGTCATGGGAGATCTAAATGCTAAAGTAGGACAAAGTGCTGATGGAAATATCATAGGAAAATTTGGACTAGGGGAAAGAAATGAAAGAGGTGAGAAATTTGTAGAATGGTGCAAGATGAATACTCAGGTCATTATGAATACCTACTTTAGAATCCATCCAAGATGCTTGTGGACCTAGAAAAGTCCAGGTGATAACACCAGAAATCAAATTGACTTTATTACTATAAACCAAAGATGTTGAAACTCAGTGACTCAATGCAAAACATATCCAGGTGCAGACTATAATAGTGACCATAACCCAGTAGTGTGTCATGTAAAAGTAAAACTTAAAAAACAAAAGAAACAAAAACCTGAACAATCCCTTGACTGCTTACAACTGATTAAAGAAGAAAACTTAAGACAAAAATTTACAATTGAAGTAAGAAATAGATTTCAAAGTCTAGAAATATAATCTGTTGAAGATGATAGCAATCATGTAGAAATGAAATTTAACTCTCTAAAGGATGCCTTGATAGAATCAGCAATGTCAGTGATTCCTACAAAAGAAAAAAGCACAAAGTATAAATGGATGACAGATGAAATCAAAAATCTAATGGAAGAAAGGAGACAGAAGAAAGCAAATCCTGTAGCATATAAGTCCTTAGATAAAAAAGTTAAAGGCTTATGTCAAAAAGCCAAAGAAGAATGGTTAAACCAAGAACGTGAGCAAATAGAAAGAATCCCTATTACTGATCCAAAAAGGTTACATCAACAAATCAAGAATATCACTGGCTAAAAGCTCCTCTGATCTTCAGGTGGATGTTTGAAAGTAAAGGATGGTACCATTATTATGGAAAAAGATGAGATTATGAACAGATAGACAGAGTATATTGAGGAATTGTTTGAAGACAATCGAGGCGAAAAATCAGAAATTAAGAAAAACATTGAAGGTCCAAGTATTTTAAAATCTGAAGTTCGTAATGCAATAAATAAGATGAAGAAAAGAAAGGCAGCAGGTCCTGATGAATTAGTAATAGAACAAATTATCGCCCTTGAAGATTATGGAATTGAAAAACATACAGATTTAATCAATGACATTTATGAGACTGGAATAATACCAAAAGAGATGAGAAAATCAGAAACCTAGAACAATAGAATGTGAATTACATAGGACCATAAGTTTAATGAGTCATATCACCAAGATACTTCTGAGAATTTTGATGACGAGCTAAATGTAAGATACAAGCTGAAATAGGAAAGAACAACGTGGTTCTGTGAAAGACAAAGGTACAAGAAACGCAATATTGATGTCAAGGATACTATCAGAATGAGCTATTCAAGTGAAGAAAGATTTGTTTGTTTGTTTTATCCACTGCACAAAAGCATTTGATAAAGTGAAGCACAATAAGTTATTTGAAATACTACAGAAAACTCTAGATCTAGATTCGAAAAACCTCCACCTAATCAGAAATCTGTACTGGGAACAAACTGCTGCTGTAAGAATAGATAGAGAAGTGAGTAAGGTTGCGAAAATCAAGAGAGGTGTTAGAGGTGTTAGAGAGGTGTGTTTTCTCCCCTAATTTATTTAATGTGTACAGTGAAACAATATTACAAAAAATTAAGAGACATCTTGGGAATCAACATTGGCAGTGAAAACATCAATAATTTCAGATATGCAGATGACACCGTTAATTGCAAGTACGGAGGAAGAACTACAAAACTTAATTGATATAGTTGTTGAAGAAAGAGCAAAAATCGGTCTATCTATCAATTGCAAAAAGACAGAATGTATGGTGATATCCAAAAAGAAGGAGAATCCTATCTGCAGGCTGAGAATAAATGGGGAAGACATAACACAAGTACAGAACTTTTGCTGCTTGGGGAGCTGGGTGACATCAGATGGCAGGTGTGATATGGACATCAAAAGAAGAATAGGGATGGCAAAAGACACCTTTATGAGAATAAAGAGTATACTGACCAATACTAAACTAGACATGACAACCCGCCTCAGAGTACTGAAACGTTGCGTTTATCCAGTTATGTTATATGGCTCAGAATGTTGGACAATATCTAGTAACATGAGGAAACGAAATGAAGCAGCAGAGATGTGGTTTTTGAGGAGGATGCAAAGAATATCATGGACAAAACAAGTATCTAACAAGGATGTTATGAACAGAGGAAACACAAAAAGAGAAATAATGTATGAGATCATGAAAAGGCAACGTAACTTCATTGGACATGTGATTAGGAAAGAGGAGTTTGAATGCACGGTAATTATGGGAAAGATTGAAGGGAAGAAAGCAAGAGGAAGACAAAGACAAATGATGATGGAGACAGCAGCCAGAGAACTGGAAATGAATACCAATGAATTCATCCACTTGACCCGAAACAGGAGTGTGTGGTCCATGGCAATCAAAGCTCAAACTGGTCACAGCACCTGATGATGATGATGATAATTTTGTATAAATTATGCTTATACTAGATTTCTTGGGAATGTTGTATACCTGCTGCTGCTGCAGGTACGTTTTTCATGGCACCTGTGCATACATAGGCTTACGGCAATAAACGTGCCTTTGAATGGTCTCAATCTGAAACATAGACTGTACATTTCCCTCAGCAGATGCTGTCTGATCCATTGAGTTTCTCTCACAGTTTGTATTCAGCTGAGTGAAAGGGAATGTCAGATTTAATGATCGGTTCAGAAAGACTCCCACATTCCATCATGAAGGTGATGAAAGTTGCTTTAATGAAGCATGAAGAAGTGGTCAAGGGAAGTCAGCCTTCCAGTAAAATCCACTACCCAAGAATGCATCAAGAAATACCTTTCCCTTTCCAACTTTGCAAATTACAATGATCACATTTTTGTCTCACTTACTGGCTGTGAAAAACACCACCGCATTAAATCTCCCTGATGCCAAGCTCTTAAAAGTGACCAGCAGGCAAACTAACTAGAAATAGCATGTTCAACATTAGTAAAACAATTGTCTTTTATGATTTTTTTATTTCTCTTCCTCAGGCAAGAAGCAAATTTAATGAGCTTGGCTTCACAGTTTGACATTGCTCGAGTGGACAACAGGAAAATAAATCAGGCAGATTCAAAGAGAGATTGGATAATTACCTCTGGACAAAATGTTACTGGGGTTGTGGGATGGATCATTGGTGGCTGGAATTGATTAATTACCTCACCCAGAAAAATAACACTGATAGGGTAGAGTTAGAACACAGAACATAGAATATAGAACATTACAGCACAGTACAAGCCCTTTGGCCCATTATTATGTACCGACCTTTTATCCTACTTTAAGATCAATCTAAGCCTTCCCTCCTACTCAGCCCTCCATTTTTCTATCATCTATGTGCTTATCTGAGAGATTCCTAAATGCCTCTAATGTATCTGCCTCTGGCAGGGTGTTTCACGCATCCATCATTCTCTGAAATGCCCCCTATATTGGAGAGAGTGCAGAGAAGGTTTACTAGCAGGGTTCCAGTATGAGGGATTTCACCTACAAGGTTAGATTGGAGAGGATAGGATTACTCTTCCTGCAGAGGGGCAGGTTGAGAGGAAACTCGGATGAGGTGGAAAGATCACAAGATTAGAACTGCAAAGTCTGGAACAAGCAATGGGGAATGCTGGACTTCCTATTTGGCCCATACTTCTGCTCTTTCTCTGAGGTTCTGCAAGTCATTTCCCTTCAAGTGCCAATCAAATTGCCCCTCGAGAGCCTTGGCTGTCTCCATTTCCAAGGCCTCCATATAAGAAAGTTTTTTCTCCCTCTCTCCCTTCTGTTTCAGTCACTTATTTCCCCTTGTTCACATGCTATCTACTCCTGGGAACGGACTCTTTCTTGATAAAATAGTGAAAGATGGAAATTCCCAGCAGGTCAGGCAGCATGATTATTAATGTTATACTTACTAAAATACAACATGGATTAGTCCCTACTGGTCCTTCGAGCTGTGCTGCCTTGCATCCCCTTATTTAACGCTAGCCTAATCACTGGACAATTTACAATGATCAATTCATCTACTAACTGGTACTCCTTTGGACTGTGGTGGGAAACCAGAGCACCCACAGAAAGCCCATGCGTTCTATGGGGAGGACATACAGATTCTTTACCAGTAACGTCGGAATTGAACTTCAAACTCCAAGACCTCAAGCTGTAATAGCGTCTCGCTAGCCACTATGCTACATGTTGGAGAGAGAAGCAGAATGAATGTTTCAGATCAATGATCCTCTATCTGATGCAAGGTCATTTCCCAATTTTTTTGAGCTACCCACAAAGTGCTGCAGAAACTCAGCTGGTCAGGCAGCATCTATAAAGGGAAATATACAGTCGATATTTGACCAGTCCTGATCAAGTGTCTCAGCCTGAAATGTCAACTATTCATTTCCCTCCATAGATGCTGACTAACCTGATGAGTTCCTTCAGCATTTTGTGTGTGTTGCTCAAAATTTCGAGCATCTGCAGAATCTCCAGTCTGATTTATTAGCAGTATTATCTGATGTCAAAAGATTGCACAGGGCAGATAGCTTTTTAATGCAGATTAGTGTAAGATTAGGCACACCAGAGCAGTGAATATGAATTGTCTCTCTCATTAGATGCCACATGACCTGCCGAGGATTCCAAACATGCTTTGTTTTATATCTGGTTGCAACACCACATCTGTTATTCCACCATACCTGAGTCATGTATCAGGGAATCAGCTATTATCCATGCTTAAGTTGTTAAAATTAAGTTAAAATCTGACAGCATTTAATGTAATTCGATTTTAACAGCAGGATAAAAACTGAAAGAGACCAAAGCAGTTTATTGTGCCATACTTCAGTGGCCGCTTTATTATGTACAAGAGAGGACCCAGAATGATCTACTTTTGCTGTAGCCTACCCACCTCAAGGTTCAATGTGTTGTGCACTCAGAGATACTAATCTGCACACACACACACACACACACGGTTATTTAAGTTACTGTCTCCTTCCTGTCAGCTTGAGCCAGACTGGACATTACCCTCTGACCTCTCTCAATTAGCACAGCATTTTAACCCACAGAATTACCACTCACTGAATGATTTTTGCACCATTCTCTGCAAACACTAGAGATAGTTGTGTGTGAAAATCCCAGAAGATTGGCAAGTTCTAAGATACACAAACCACCCAGTTTGGCACCAACAATTATTGCACATCAAAGTCGCTTAGACCACTTTCTTTTTCCCATTCTTAAGTTTGGTCTGAACAACCACTGAAACACTTGACCATGCCTGCATGCTTTTAGACATTGAGTTGCTGCCACATGATTGGCTGATGAGATATTTGCATAAATGAGCAGGAATACAGGTGTACCTAATAAAGTAGCCACTGAGAGTATTTAGAAACCACAGACAATCTATTTAATTACAGCCTGGAAAGACAGCAAACTGGAGCGGGGTGAGTTAGCAGCCTTAACCGCAGCTCCTGTAAAGGAGTACCCAAGAAGGCTACAGATCAAAGAATGGAAAGATACCCCCAGGGAAGCCCGAGAGGAGGGGCGGAAGAGCTTCCTAGCTGGACGGATACAAGGCTACCGACCCAGTGCAATGGACAAACGACAATGAGTATACAGAGCATCTGTGGCAAAATTTGTAAGAACCAGAGAGGCTTGAAAATCCATTGGTCAAGGATGAAGTGTAAAGAGCAACAGAAAGCGCCACAATGTGCAGATTCCCAATCTGATGAGACAGAGGAGGAGCAGGGTCAGGAAGCGCCCCACAGTACCCAGAGCCTCCGTGTGGTGCAAGCTGTGTATCCCAACATCACATCTCAGACTGTGCGGATCAGATGGCCCAAAGTCTGCCTGACAGCAGAGTGGCAAAGATTTGATGAGGACGTAGAACTAGTGTTGGAAGCAGTGGCCAAATGTAGTGTGGAGAGGAGAATGCAGATAATGACAACAGTGATCATAACTGTGGCAGCAGAAAGATTTGGTACCGAGGAAGTGAAGCGGGCCAAACAGCCATATGTTAAAAACAACAAAGCCACCAAAACCCACAACATCTGGAAAGAACTCAAGGTGCTCAAGCAACAACATAAATTGGCAAACCATGAGGAAATGGCACCACTGGAAGAACTGCGTGTGATGCTGAGGAAAAGGCTCATAACTCTGAGAAGAGCGGAGCAACATCGGAGGCGCAGGACCGAAAGAGCACAGAAAAGATCTGCATTTATCAGCAACCCATTTCAGTTCACCAAACAGCTGCTGGGTCATAAGAGAAGCGGAAAGCTGTCCTGCACAAAGGAACAGATGGACCACCATCTTCGAAGCGCCTTCAGTAACCCGGACAGAGAAGTTGAACTGGGAGACTGTGATGCCCTCATCGCCCCCACAGAACCAACAGAGGCTTTCAACCTTCGAGAGCCTCTCTTCAAGGAGGTTCAGCAAGTAGTCAAGAAAGCCAGAGCTGGCTCAGCTCCCGGTCCAACTTGCTCCACCTACAACATCTACAAACACTGCCCCCGGCTTCTCCGGCGGCTGTGGAGAATCCTCAAGCTCGTCTGGAAGAGAGGCAACGTGCCCAAGCAATGGAAGTATGCAGACGGAGTGTGGATTCCAAACAAAGAGAATTCCGAAAACATCAGCCAGCTTAGGATAATATCCTTGCTGAGTGTTGAAGGGAAGATCTTCTTCAGTGTGGTGGAAAAGTGCCCAACAGAGTACTTCCTGAGGAACAATTACATCAACACCTCTGTCCAGAAGGGTGGCGTTCCAAGGATACCAGGCTGCTTGGAGCACACTGGAGTCATCACACAGCTCCTGAGAGAGGTCAGAGAGAATAAGAGTGACTTGGTGGTTTTGTGGTTGGGTGTGGCCAATGCCTATGGATCAATTCCCCCACAAGGTTGTTGAAGACGCTCTGAGGAGGCACCATTTTCCTGAAGGAATCAGAGGCCTCCTTATGGACTACTACAACGAGTTCCACCTGAGAGACTGAACAGGGCCAATAACTGGTGCAGACTGGTGTAAGCTGGAGATTGGTATCATCCCAGGCTGCACCATCTCAGTCACCCTCTTCACCCTGGCAAAGAACATGTTGGTAGAATCTGCAGAGCCAGAGTGTCGAGGCCTGAAATCAAGATCTGGGATCCGCCAACCACCAAAATGAGCCTTTATGGATGATCTGACTATCACTACGCAGTCAGTGCCTGGTGCTATGTGGATTCTTAAGGGACAAGAAAGGTTGATGAGGTGGGCAAGGATGTCCTTTAAGCCTGCAAAATCAAGATCTGTAGTGTTGAAGAAGGGGTGAGTACAGGAGAAATTTTGTTTCTTTATTGAGGACATTCCAATTCCTACCATCACAGAGAACCCTGTTAAAGGTCTTGGGAAGATGTTTGAAGCAACACTCAGAGATAAAGCGGCAATAAGAAACATCTGTGGGGAGTTTGAACAACAGTTGCAAGAGGTTGACAGGACTGGCCTTCCAGGGTGGTTTAAGGCATGGATTTACCAGCACAAGTATTCTACCGAGAATCCTCTGGCCACTGCTTCTCTCTGAGTTTTCAATTTCCATTGATGCTGAATTAGAGAGGGTAGTCAGCTGGTTCCTGCGAAGATGGCTGGGTTTACCAAGGAACATCAGCAGCATCACTCTGTACGGGAATAACTGCAAACTGAGGCTCCCCCTGAAATCCATCGAGGAGGAGTTCAAGGTTTTGCAAGCAAGAGAGGTGCTGCAGTTCCGGGAATCTTCAGATCCAGAGGTTTCCAGAGCGAGAGTGGCGGTGAGAACCGGAAGAGAGTGGAAAGCAGAAGCTACAGTGGAAGAAGCTGAGGCGTGACTACGCCACAAAGAGCTGGTGGCGGCAGTCACTGTGGGAAGAGTTGGACTTGGAAGCCTTGAAGTCCCCCATTTTGACAAAGTACAGGGGAAAGAGTGATGGGAACTGGTCCAGAATGAAGTAAGGGCAGCTGTGGAGGAGGATAGGACCAGCAGAGCAGTGGCAATGAAACTGCAAGGAGCCTGGACCAAATAGGAGCAGGTGATCGAGCGAAAGATCACATGGAACGATCTCTGTAAGGTGAATCCACACCACATCAAGTTCCTTATCCAGGCTGTTTATGACGTCCTTCCTAGCCCATCTAACCTGCACTGCTGGGGCCTTGCAGAATGACCAGCTTGCCCCCTCTGTGAGAAGACCGGTACACTAGAGCATATTCTGAGCTGCTGCCCCAGAGCTCTTGCAAATGGCCGTTATCAGTGGCAGCATGACCAGGTCCTCCGGACAATTGCTGAGACAATCTGCAGCACCCTTAACATCTGCCAGAAAACAAGTCCGGTCAATAATACCATCTGCTTTGTCAAAGAGGGGGAAAGACCAACAGAACACCAGGAAGCAACCAGGTTGCTCTTCACTGTGCAGGACTGGAAGCTAAAAGCAGACCTGGAAAAACAGCTGCAGTTTCCTCCCCACATTACAGAGACGACATTGCGGCCCGACATTGTGTTGTGGCCCGACTCATTGAAGCACGTTCTTATACTTGAGCTCACCGTGCTGTGGGAAGAATGCATGGAGGAGGCCTACGAGCGGAAAACAGGCAAGTATGAAGATCTGAAGAACAGCTGCCAAAGAAGAGGCTGGAGAGCAAAGTGTTGGCCTGTGGAGGTCAGGTGTTGTGGCTTTGCAGGCCAGTTGCTCTGCAAAGTATACACTGCACTTGGAATCAGGGGAAAGAGAAGAAGGAGAGCCATTTCTTCCACCACAGATGCAGCAGAGAAAGCATCAAGATGGCTCTGGATAAAGAGGGCAGATTCGTGGGTTGCTGCTAGGACACAGGCTGGGCTCTGATCAACCATAGAAACCATAGAAACTACAGCACAGAAACAGGCCCTTTGGCCCTTCTTGGCTGTGCCGAACCATTTTCTGCCTAGTCCCACTGACCTGCACACGGACCATATCCCTCCATACACCTCCCATCCATGTATCTGTCCAATTTATTCTTAAATGTTAAAAAAGAACCCGCATTTACCACCTCGTCTGGCAGCTCATTCCATACTCCCACCACTCTCTGTGTGAAGAAGCCCCCCCTAATGTTCCCTTTAAACTTTTCCCCCCTCACCCTTAACCCATGTCCTCTGGTTTTTTTTCTCCCCTTGCCTCAGTGGAAAGAGCCTGCTTGCATTCACTCTATCAATACCCATCATAATTTTATATACCTCTATCAAGTCTCCCCTCATTCTTCTACGCTCCAGGGAATAAAGTCCTAACCTATTCAACCTTTCTCTGTAACTGAGTTTCTCAAGTCCCGGCAACATCCTTGTAAACCTTCTCTGCACTCTTTCAACCTTATTTATATCCTTCCTGTAACTTGGTGACCAAAACTGAACACAATACTCCAGATTCGGCCTCACCAATGCCTTATACAACCTCATCATAACATTCCAGCTCTTATACTCAATACTTCGATTAATAAAGGCCAATGTACCAAAAGCTCTCTTTACCACCCTATCTACCTGTGACAACACTTTTAGGGAATTTTGTATCTGTATTCCCAGATCCCTCCACTCCACTGCACTCCTCAGTGCCTTACCATTAACCCTGTATGTTCTACGTTGGTTTGTCCTTCCAACGTGCAATACCTCACACTTGTCAGTATTAAACTCCATCTGCCATTTTTCAGCCCATTTTTCCAGCTGGTCCAAGTCCCTCTGCAGGCTCTGAAAACCTTCCTCACTGTCTACTACACCTCCAATCTTTGTATCATCAGCAAATTTGCTGATCCAATTTACCACATTATCATCCAGATCATTGATATAGATGACAAATAACAATGGACCCAGCACTGATCCCTGTGGCACACCACTAGTCACAGGCCTCCACTCAGAGAAGCAATTCTCTACCAGCACTCTCTGGCTTCTTCCATCGAGCCAATGTCTAATCCAATTTACCACCTCTCCATGTATACCTAGCGACTGAATTTTCCTAACTAACCTCCCATGCGGGACCTTGTCAAAGGCCTTACTGAAGTCCATGTAGACAATATCCACTGCCTTCCCTTCATCCACTTTCCTGGTAACCTCCTTGAAAAACTCCAACAGATTGGTCAAACATGACCTACCAAGCACAAAGCCATGTTGACTCTCCCTAATAAGCCCCTGTCTATCCAAATGCTTGTAGATTCTGTCTCTTAGTACTCCCTCCAATAACTTACCTACTACCGACGTTAAACTCACCGGCCTATAATTTCCCGGATTACTTTTCGATCCGTTTTTAAACAACGGAACAACATGAGCCACTCTCCAATCCTCCGGCACTTCACCCGTAGACAGCGACATTTTAAATATTTCTGCCAGGGCCCCCGCAATTTCAACACTAGTCTCCTTCAAGGTCCGAGGGAACACTCTGTCAGGTCCCGGGGATTTATCTACTTTAATTTTCCTCAAGACAGCAAGCACCTCCTCCTTTTCAATCTGTACAGTTTCCATGGTCTCACTACTTGATTCCCTCAATTCCATAGATTTCATGCCAGCTTCCTTAGTAAATACAGACGCAAAAAACCTATTTAAGATCTCCCCCATTTCCTTTGGTTCCGCTCAAAGCCGACCACTCTGATCTTCAGGAGGACCAATTTTATCCCTTACAATCCTTTTGCTCTTAATATACTTGTAAAAGCTCTTTGGATTATCCTTCACTTTGACTGCCAAGGCAACCTCATGCCTTCTTTTAACCCTCCTGACCCGACCCCGGTTGGGTCGCCTGGGGGAGGGTGTATGATGTTGAAAGACCCGAAACACCTGATGACCCCAGGTAACATCACTGATGATGTGCCTTAGTTTAGCATCATACAGATGTTTCTGTAAGAATTATGGCCTTTTCAAAGAAACCATTGATTTAGATCAAAAACATTTTCTTTTCTTGTCGTCAGTTAGAGAATGCAAGTTTGGAATATCTGTCTAACCTTTGAACCTTTATTATTCATCTTTGAATGGTTGCATTCTTTAATGCAACATTACACATTCACAGCTCCAACGTTGCATAACCTTACAAGGATCAGCATTACAATCCATCTACACCTTGAAATCCCTCTTCATCACACAGTTAAATCTGCCAACAAATCAAATATTATACTGCACAGAGTATGAAAGGAAATGGCAGTCTGGAATTTAAAAAAAAATCACTGAACTGCTATATAATAGCAATTAAAAATAGATATCAGCCCTGAAGGTTAATTAGTTAATGTTCAGGATTACGTGGAACCTGCCCTACCAGAAACGTCAGCCTGAGTCAGTCTCTGAGCAATATTAACATTGATTCCTGCACGTTTGTCTTCGTCAACTGTTCGAATCAATGGCAGAAGAATTCCTGTAATACCATGAGTTTTTATCTTGTGTGGCTCTAATGTGGCACCTTGTCAGAGACCTTCTGAAAATCTGAATAAGCAACATCCACTGACTCTCCTTTCTGAATCCTGCCTGTTATTTCATCAAGAAATTCCAGATTTGTCAGGTAAGATTTCCCCATAAGGAAACCATGCTGACTTTGGTCTATTTATCATGATCCTCCAAGTACCCCAAAACTTCAACCTTAATAATATAATGGATCTAACATCTTACATTTGTTGATCACATGTATAGTACATCAAAAAAAAATACAGTGAGACCTGTTGTTTGTGTCAATGACAAACAGAAACTAAGGATGTGCTGGGGGCGGACAGCCCACGGGGTGTCGCCACGCATTTTTGCTCAGCAGAACAATACAGAACACAACAATCAACAAAACAAGCCCCATTCCTACACATGCACACACACACACACCCCTACAAGTCCCAGACCAGTCCGTTTCCAGACTGCAGTGAACTCATGATGAATTTTCAAACACTGGGCTTCGACTTCCCCAATGGACTCGCAGTTGACTCAAGGTTCCAGGCCATCAGGACTTCCGATCGACCTTCAGGCTCCAATCTTCAATATCAGTGATGACAAATGAACAGGCTGGATGAGGACCCCAAACACTAGGGCTCCTATGCCAGAAGCTGCTGCACAACACTGATGGAATACACTTTAATTTCCTCCTTTGGGTGTCTTGAGCAGATCAACAATTCCACGACATAACTGTCCAAGATTATTTAGAACCTGTGGTTTTATTTTCCCTTCTCTAATGGCTGATGTGATGCTGCCACTGGGGTGAAAGAACAGGAGCTTATGGTCCCACACCACCACATTTAGGAACAGTTATTACCTTTTAACCATCAGGCTCCTGAACCTGCATGGATATTTTCACTCACCTCAACCCTGAACTGATTCCACAACTGCCGACTCACTCTCAAAGACTCAACAACTCGTTCTCATTTTTTTTTATTTGCACAATTTGTTTACTTTTGCACATTCATTGCTTATGTATAGTTTTACAGAAATTCCATTGTATTTCTTTATTTTCCTGTATATGCCTGCAAGAAAATGAATCTCAAGGTAGTATAAGGTAACTACTGTATGTGTGCCTTTAAAATAAATTTACTTTGAACTTTGAACTTTGACAGGGCAGGAAGGTGCCAGCTATTGGCCTTTCACTGTGTGACCTGGCAGAGGTGGAGGTGAGTTATTGGTCTGACCATTGCTGTTGATTCAGCAGAGGAAAGAATCAGGAAACTCTTCAAACCTGACCCTCAGCTTTCTTTACATTTGTGTCCTTGCACTGGAAGACCAGCAGGATCCAGGTACATCAAAGTGCACCTTTCTCTACTCTAATTACAGAATTAGATTCCTTTGGTCATCTTGTAGAATGCAGTGCAAATGTGTGGTATTGCTCATTTAGCATAAATGTCTGAGGGTGAATTTCTACCCCACATTTTACAGATGCCGGGTTTTCAAACCCAGTGTGATCAACAAGTCTTAGAAATGTATGGGACAGAAAGAACCCAGTTGAGTTTATTGTCATAGGCATAAGTATGGGGAGGTACAAGTACAATCAGAAACTTTCAGCAGCAAAACAAGCACAGTGTTTCGGACAACGCACAGAACATCCATTCGAGTCAAAGTCAAGTTTGTTGTCATATACACAGGTGCAATGAAGTACTTAGCTGGAACAGCGTCACATGCATATAAGCAGCATTTACAAGAAAAAGGTAAACATAACGAAATTATACAAGATAGTGAGGATAGAAAAATGACCAAAGTGCAGCACAGTAGCATACCAGATATCGTAATGCTTTTACTGCGCTAGCTGTAAGATTGGAGTTCAATTCCTGCTGTTGTTTGTCAGGAGTTCGTACATTATGCTCATGACCTCGTGGTTTTCCTCTGGTTGCTCTTTTCCTTCCCATATTCCAAAGATGCACCAGTTAGGATGAGTGAAATGTGAGCATGCTATGTCAATGCCAGAATTGTGGTGACACTTGCAGGCGACCCAGCGCAATCCTCCCTGATTTGATTTTGACACAAATGACACACTTCGCTGTATGTTTCAGTGTACATCTAACAAATAAAGCTAATCTTTAAAGCATTAGTGAAACAAATACCATAGAGACAAAATCAATGGGAGTGCAGGAGGAATCTGTCATGGTTTGTTGCTGAGGTAGGGTTAGAATTATACAGGTCAGTTTATTTTTGTGTACTTGCCAGCTGTTGTAAACACAAATAAATGTGTCATCACTGCATCACACACTTAATCACATGCAACACACACAAAATGTTGGAGGAACTCAGCAGACCAGGCAGCATCTACGGTAGAAGGTATAGTCAACATTTTGGGCCAAAACCCCGGGAGAAAAAAAGCTGAGGAGTAGATTTAAAAGATGGGGTAGGGAAGAGAGATCCACCACATGATAGGTGAAACCTGGAGGGGGAGGGATGAAGTAAAGAGCTGGGAAGTTGATTGGTGAAAGAGACAGAAGGCCATGGAAGACAGAAAAAGGGGGAAGGAGCACCAGACGGAGACAATGGGCATGCAAGGAAACGAGATGCAAGACGGAAAAGGGGATGAGTAATGGGTAATGGGTAATGGAGGGGGGGGGGAGCGGTGTTGGGGGCATTACTGGAGGTTTGAGAAATCCATCAGGTTGGAGGCTACCCAAACAGAATATAAGGTGTTGTTCCTCCAGCCTAAGTGTGGCCTCATTAAACACATGTTTACTTTTGGGTATTCATTCGACTCTGAGAAGATCCTAGGATAAATAGATCTCTCTTACCAGAGCTCACACACTTATAGAAAATGTGTGATGCATTTGTACCTCATTTTGCACACACTCTATCTTACTCTGTAGGAGGCAAAAAACCCACATGGCACATATGTTATATGACAATAGGGTGAGACAGGAAAAACTTGAATGTAACCAAAGTGAATTCAAAATATCATCAGAAACACTGGGTGACTGTATATTCACAATGGTAGAGTGAGTATTAGTCACAGTAAGTATGACGTACACATTTGAAGTTATGGTAATTGAGTCCAAAGTCAAAGTCAATATTGAGTTTATTGTTATATGCACAGGTACAAAGAAAAACTTGCTGCAGCACCACAGCCACATGGTATTTGACTCACAGCATTCACAAGAAAACGGAATACAAAAGAAATATACACTTAGTGGCCACTTTATTAGGTACACCAGTACACCTGCACATGAATGCAAATCTGTATCTAATAAAGTGGCAGCAACTCAAAGCATAACAGTACGCAGACATGGTCAAGAGGTTCAGTTGTTGTTCAGACCATATACCAGAATGGGGAAAAATGGGGAAGATTTTGACCATGGAATGATTGCTGATGCCAGATGGGGTGGTTTGAGTATCTCAGAAACTGCTGAGATACTCAGACTGGGATTTTTACACACGGGAGTCTCTAGAGTTTACAGAGAATGGTGTAAAAAACAAAAGGGACAATCCAGTGAGTGGCAGCTTTGTGGTGAAAATGGCTTGTTAATGAGAGAGGTCAGAGGAGAATGTCCAGACTGGTTCAAGCTGACAGGAAGGCAACAGTAACTCAAATAACCATGTGTTACAAGAATGGAGTGCAGAAGAGTATCTCTGATTGCACAATATGTTGAGACTTGAAGTGGATAGGCTGCAGCAGCAGAAGACCATGAACATACACTCAGTGGTCACTAAATTAGGTGCAGGAGATAACTAATAAAGTCAAGTCAATTTAAGTCTAGTCAAGTTTATTGTCATTTAACTATATACATGTATATAATGCATATAACCATATAATGTATATAGAAATGTGACAGCATTTCTTCGAACCAGGGTATAGAGCACGGTAGTACACATAACACACAAAACACATGATAACTTATGAAGGTAAGGATAAAATCTACAGATGAATCACACATAAATAACAAACTAAAGAGCATTAATATTAAATATTGTAAGGTACAGAACAGATTAACTGGTGACACTTCGAATGCAGTGCGGCAGGGAGTTCAGAAGCCTAAGGGCGTTGGGGAAGAAACTGTTTCTCATCCTGACCATTCTTGGTTTTATGCGTCGTAGTCTCCTGCCTGATGGTAGACAGTCAAAGAGGATGCTGGATGGATGGGTGGGATTTTTAACAATATTAAGGGCCCTGTGTACACAGTGCTCCTGATAAATATCCCCAGTGGATGGTAGGGAGACCCCTATGACCCCCTCAGCTGTTCTCACAGTGGCCTCTGAGTGTAAATTACGCACAATATGTTTACGAAAAAGAACATCATCAGAACAGATATAAAACAAAGTCCACTTCCGGGCAAAGTGATCAAAGTTTCCAGAGACTCCCGCACAAAATAATTAAAATGTGTTGATGTTTAATTAGAAAGCTTCTACACATTGAAGTGCAATGATGCATCATCGATGTTTCAAAACCAGCTGGTTAAATTGGGAGCCTTAGCATTTGTGATGATGAAGTGTCCTTATGTAGAACAGATGGAAATTGGTTGTAACTGTGGCTGAGGATAAAAATGTGCCAATTCAAAGAAAGCCTTCCTCCTGACAGATATGAGGTTTTGATAGACCATCAGGCACCACACAAGACAATGAGGTAATGGAATGATGGGGGAACCATCCTAAAACAACATTTCTGAGTTCATAGGACGACCATAAGACTCAGGGCAGAATTAAGCCACTTAATGCTGCTCCACCATTCCATAATCACTGATTTATTTTTCCTCTCAACCCCGTTCCCCTGCCTGCAGTCCATAACCTTTGTTGCCTCTACTAAACAAGATCCTATCAACCTCTGCTTTAAATATACCCAATGACTTGGCCTCCACAGCCACCTTTTGCCATAGAATTCCACAGATTCACCACCCTCTGACTAAATAAATTCCTCTTCATCTCTGTTATAAAGAGACATACTTGTACTCTGGTCTTATACTCTCCCACTGTATGAAGCATCTTCACCATGTCTGCTCTATCTAGGCCTTTTAATATTTGATGTTTCAATTATATCCCCTCTCATTCTTCTAAACTCCAGCCAGTTCAGGCCTGGACCTATCAAATACTCCTCATATGTACGTTAATCCTTTAAATCAAGGGATGTTTCTCATAAACTTCCTCTGGTCCCTCTCCAATACTAGCACAGGCTTTTTTAGACCAACGGGCCCATTACTGTTGATGATACTCCAAGTGTGGTCGGTCCAATGCCTTATAAAGCCCCAGCAATACATCCTTGCTTTTATATTCTAGTCCTCTCGAAATGAATGCTAACATAGGAAGTTCCACATTTAGGACCAGAAGCCAATAGTCATCCTAAACCATAAATCAGTATGTAGTGACATTGAAAAGATCTGCCTCAGAGGTGTAATTTTGGCATCTTTCTGAACCAAGTGCTGGGATACACTTCTGTGCAGAAAGTAAGCACATTCACACTGAATTATTGAATTCTCAAGATTTAGCATATGAGCATGTATGTGAAATTGACACGTCAGTGGACATAGTTTCCAAAACACTAAAGAATTTCGGCTGTTGCCTGATGTCAGAGTTAATGCTGTTAGTGTGAACTCTGACAGTGAGCTGGAGTTATAACAGTGAATTTGTGTAACTGTGACAAAGTGACACAGAGACTATCTGAAAAACACAGCCCTAGACTGAACAGTCTCTCATCGACCCTGCACTGTCCGTTTCTACCTGCTTCCCACAATTCACAAGTAAGACTATCCTGGTCCATTGTTTCTGCCTGCTACTGCCCCACTGAACCCATCCCTTTGTAATTCTTTTCCATCTTGTAACCCCACCTACCACCATACCCTTCCCAACCCCCCGACCCCCAGGTCCATTCTCTTCCCACCTACATCTGGGATACCTCACAAGCTCTCCACCTCTTCAACAATCTTCCATTCCTTGGCTCCACCATCTCATTTTCACCAAGGATGTCCAGTCTCTGTACATTTCTGTTCCTCATTAGGAAGTCCTCGGGGTATACTGTTTCTTTCAGGAACATAAACGCAAAAGCATTCCACCAACATCCTTTTCCACCTGATTGAACTTGTGATTACCTTCAACAGTTTCTCTTTTGGCTCCTGCTCTAAGGTTTCCCATCAGACTTAGCAACAAGCACATCGCACTAATTTCTAGGCCCAGCACATCCTTTTCAGGGTACATCATGCTCAAGCTTTGGTTTATAAGATGATTAGACCATGAGACATTGGAGCAGACATCCACGTGGCCCATTGAGTCTGCTCTGCCTTCCATCATGACTGATTTGTTTTCCCTCTCAAGCCCATTCTCCTGCCTTTTCCCCATGACCTTTGACACCCTTACTATTCAAGAACCTATCAATCTCTGCTTTAAATATTCCTCCACGGCCATCTCTGGCAATGAATTCCACAGATTCACCACCATCTAGTTTAACAAAGACTATATGTGTTCCAATCCAATGGCTCTGCTCTTGCTTTTTATACCTGCACCTCAACCAACAAAGGCACGTATCCATATCCCTTCTTCTCCATCTAATCCACTTGTCCTGCTACCTTCAGGGATTTGCAGAGATGTTTTCCGAGATCCATCTGCCTCCTCACTTTGTATCAGAATCAGGTTTATTATCCTTTAATATGATGTGAAATCTGATAACTTAGCAGCAACAGTTCAATGCAATACATAATCTCGCAGAGCAAAAAGATAACAAATAAGTAAATTAATTACGGTATACGTATATTGAATAGATTATAAAAAGTGCAAAAACAGAAATACTGTACATTAAAAAAGTGCAGTAGTGTCCAAAGATTCAATGTCCATTTATGAATCTGATGGAAGAGGGGAAGAAGCTGTTCCTGAATCACTGAGTGTGTGCCTTCAGGCTTCTGTACCTCTACCTGATGGTAACAGTGAGAAAAGGGCAACCCTGGGTGCTGGAGATCCTTAATAATGGGCACTGCATCACTATATCTCAGCATATATTCCCCAACATTTATTGGTATCGCTAACTACATCATTTCATCAATATTTGACAGTCACTATTAAGTCCATTTCAGGAGAAGCTTCTGTACCCAGAGAATGGTTGGGATCTATTCAACATCAAATCCCAGGAAGGATCTTTGGGATGAACTTTTCTGGTGGTTTCCGCACTTGTTCATTTTAAGCTAGGAAGGGTTCCCAACCTGAAGTCCATGGACACTTAAGTTCATAGTAAGGATCCATGGCATAAAAAGAGTAGTAACCCTTGATTTAGGGCAATGTGCTAGGCTTTGTAATTTGTATTTAACTTATCAATTCATTGGATGTTGCTCTTTGCAGTAGGACAGCATCTATCCCTACTAAAGGACTACTAAATGGTTCTCTAATATAATAAGATGGACTCTTGACTTCACAATCTAACTCATTATTATCTTATTGTTTACCTGCACTGTACTTTCTCTATTGCTGTTACACTTTTTTATGCATTGTTATTGTTTTATCTTGTTCTACCTCATTGCACTGTGTAATGATCTGATCTTTTGAACAGTATGTAAGACAAGGTTTTCACTGTATCTTGATACATGTAACAATAATAAACGAATTTCACTTCCAATTCCAACTGCACATGGCCTCAGAACGTCACCTGCCTCCTAGCAACCATCACACCCTCATAAGCTTATGCCAGTCTCCGAGTTCTCAGAGGTGGAATATGTCAACACAGTCTGAGTCACTCTGTTGATTCATTCTCTGTGAAGTTGTCTTTCTTTAAAGCAACAAGATTCTGGATACTGCCACACTGTATGCTCAAGCTGCATTGAAACTGGCACTAAAAAAAAATCCTTCACGCTCATAAACGCCCCCTAATAATAAAGCATTAGGTGGCTTTTGAAACACCACTTTCTTTCCAAATTAAGATAATGCATCTGATTTCTCCCATTAACATTCTTGTTTGAGAGGCTCTATGTGTGACTGGTTAAAATGCCACCAGTTCCTTGCTCTCTTCTGTTATCTAATATCCGTAATGTAACAGATGCGAGGAGAGAGAAGAATCTGTTCAGTTGCTAATTGGATAGGTAGGCGCGCTGGTTTGCTAAATATAAACCCCTGCAGCAAATCGCTTCAAACCTGTGCTCAGCATTGTGCATCTTTTTCAAAAAGACATTAAAAAGCACTGTGGTAGAGCAATATAACTTCAATTTGGCTGGCAATTCGAACAAGTAGAAATAACAAGTGCCATTGGAGACGGAGCGTAAATTGAGCAAATGGAACCCTCACTGTCCAGTGCTAGGCACTGTTCAACTAACCCTGTGAAAAGAATTCTAAGGACGTACAGGTATCTAAACATCTAAGTGATAAACTAGGTGTGGATACCGTAAATTAGAATAGAATCCACGTTTGGTCTCACGGAATCGATACATCGTGAGGAGAGTGTGCACAGTCTTTTTGTTTCCCCCAAGATCGTGAATCAAGAACTAGCAGGCAGAGGATTATGGTGAGAGGAGAGAGATTTCATAGGTACTTGAGAGACAGCTTTTACCCCCAGAGCATGGTATGTACAGTATATCGAAGGGGCTCTCAGAGGAAATTGTTCATGCATGTATAATCAACAATATTTAAATGGTACTTGAAGAGTTACATGGATAGGAGAGGTTTAGAAGGATATGGGCAAGTGAGGTAAGCTGAGATAGAAGTCTTGGTTGGTGTGGAAGGGCCTGTTTCTGTTTTATATGAATCTATGACTATAGCCAAATATATCGTGTCTGTTGCAGACAAAAAATGGAGCCAGCCTGGCTGTTTTCAATTCCTAGCTCCCTACATGGCATTGCAATGCTAAGGTTAGGGTTATGGCTCTTCAAGCGTTCATTCAGGAGTGTTATAGAACATAGAACATAAAATAGTACGGGCCCTTCAGTCATGGTGCCAACCTTTTTACCTGTTTCTAAGATCAATCTAACCCTTCCCTCCCACATAGCTGTCCATAATTTTTTTCATCCATAATGTCCTTAATGTATCCAAGTCTATATCAACCATGGCAATGCACTCCACACAGCCATCATTCTCTGTGTAAAAAGCCTACTTCTGACATCCCCCCCTATACTTTCCTCCAATCACCTTAAAATTATGCCCCCTCATGTAAACCATTTCTGTGCTAGGAAAAGTACTCTGGCTGTCTACTCCATGCTTTTTAATCATCTTATATATTTCTACCACGTCACCTCTTATCTTACTTCACTCCAAAGAGAAACACCCTTATTCACTCAACCTATCCTTGTAAGACATGCTCTCTAATCCAGGCAACATTCCGGTCAATCTCCTCTACACCCTCTCTAAAACTTCCACATACTTCCTACAATGAGAAATGAACACAATAACCTCGGTGCTGGCTAACCAGAATGTTATAGAACTGGAACATTAGGGGGCAGCTCTTGAACTAAATCCCCAACTAACAAGGGTCAATACCTTTTTAAACTCCCTATCAAATTGTGCAGCAACTTTGAGGAATCTATGGATGTGGATCCCTCTGTTCCTCCACACTGCCAATATAGATGCAGTTAAGGTATCTGACAAACTGGAAGTGTGCTTTATAAGTTTAAAATTGAGCCAGTACTAAATTATATTGCACACATGAATGAGATGGGAAGTTCAGCATGAATATTGTGCCATTGAATAGACTACAAGTCAAAGCTAGGTGTGAGAGAGAATGTATATTCTCCTGTCTTATTCCTCTCTTCCTTATTTTCATATTTCATCTGATAAACGAGATATTAAATAATTAGGCAGCAAATTTATTTTTTGTTTTGTTAAGAGAGGAATGTTCACTGGCTAGGACAAAGAGCAGCATTAGCTGTTCTTTTCATTTGGTGCTCCTGGACCACTACTGCTTATCTGAGCCAATGGAACAAATGGTGTGGCATTTCACAAGTTGGATCACCCACAGTTGTTGCACTCTCCCATACTTAGAAGCATGATCATTAATCTTGTTGGTAACCATATTTGTATCTTACCTTTGAGAAAATAAAATCCGTTCTTTTGGTTTGAACATGTATGAACATCTGATTTTTCTTCTCACTGTCCAGCATGCATAAAGCTCAGATCTTCCTCCGCTCACGGCCCCCAGTTTGGCTGAACATGGAATACAGAACAGTACATAATAAAGAACAGGCCCTTCAGCTCACAAGGACGCCAAATGAAACTAATCCCATCTGCCTTCGCATGATCCCTATCCCTCCACTCCCTTCAGTATAAATACCTCTAAAAGAAGATTAGCTTTATTTGTCACATGTACAACTAAACATACAATGAAATGTACCCTTTTGTGTCAGCAACTAACACAGTCCGAGGATGCGCCAGGGGATCCCACAAGTGTTGCCATGCTTCCAGCACCAGACTAGCATGCCCACAACTTACTAACCGTAACCCATATCTGGGAGGAAATTGGAACGCCCGGAGAAAACCCACACAGTCATGGGGAGAACGTACATACTCTTTACAGATAGTGACAGGAATTGAACTCTGATCAGTGATCACAGGTGCCGTAAAGGAACTGTGTTAACTGCTATGGCGCCGTTCCTTTCCCTATGCGATGATGTCACCCCCTACACTGTACTGCTGTCCCTAAACCGAAACATTTAAAACATCTCTACATGTTCACTTACAGCATATTGAAAATGTTAAATTAAAAAATGGTTGTCTATTTTTAGTCTCCGTTCACACAATGTCAGCGAGTTTAAGGGGAGTAGCTGAACCACGCGCCAAACAATCCTAATTTTGAAATAATCAAAGTTTCAAAGGTTCAAAAGTTAATTTTATTATCAAAGTATGCATGTACAATACAACTCTGATTTTTGCTTTCTTCAGATAGCCAGGAAATACACCCAAAAAAATGATAGGAGAAGACAGGAGACCAGGTGATGCAGAAGGTAGGTGGCTGGGGGAGAGGAGATGAAGTGAGCAGCTGAGAGGCGATAGGTGGAAATAGAACAGAGTCGAAGAAGAGGGAATCTGATAGGGCCATGGTAGAAAGGGAAGGAGGAGGGGTACCAGAGGGAGCTGATAGGTAGGTGAAGAGAAAAGAAGGGGATAAGAAGGGAGCCACAATGGAGAATGGAAAAAGTGAGAAGGTGGGGAGAAATTACCAGAAGTCAGACAAATCAACCTTTATGCCTTGGTCTGGAGGTTTGTTACTCTGGATTTCCAGAATCTGCAGAATCTCTTGTGTTTATGTTTTGCAATATTATAAGATTATTGATTGGTCCCTTAGTATGACAAAATGGACTCTTGACCTCACAATCTACCTCGTTATGATCTTGCAACTTATTGCCTGGCTGCATTGTATTTTCACGGTAACTGTAACACTATATTCAGCAATCTGTAATTGTTTTCCTTTGTACTTCCTCGATGTTTTGATGTGATGAAGTAATCTGTGTGAAAAACAATTTTTTTTAACTGCGTGTGACAAAAATAAAACAATTTACCAATTTAAATGTAGTAATTAAGCTCAATTAATTAGCTATTCTTTGTAATTCTGTGGCCAATTTATAATATTTGGTCAATGCTAGTCGTCTATTATGTTCAACCTCATGATCTCCAAGGATTGGCTTCTTTTGCTATTTGTGCCTACAGAATGTGGCACTATCTCCACCCTCTCCAGGTTAAATATGGAGTAAAGGCTAGATGCAGGAAGATTGTTCCCGATGTTGGGGAAGTCCAGAATGAGGGGCCACAGTTTGAGGATAGAGGGGAAGCCTTTTAGGACCGAGGTGAGGAAAAACTTCTTCACACAGAGAGTGGTGAATCTGTGGAATTCTCTGCACAGGAAACTGTTGAGGCCAGTTCATTGGCTATATTTAAGAGGGAGTTAGATATAGCCCTTGTGGCTATCGGGTCAGGGGGTATGGAGGGAAGGCTGGGGCGGGGTTCTGAGTTGGAGGATCAGCCATGATCATAATAAATGGCGGTGCAGGCTCGAAGGGCCGAATGGCCTACTCCTGCACCTATTTTCTATGTTTTCTATGTCTATACACTCAGTGGCCACTTTAAAGGTACAGGGGTACCTTATAACATGGCTATGGAGTGTTTAAATCTGACCTCTTTTTATCTGTAGTTTTCCGTGCAGGGGAGGAGCAGTGATAGAGAGGACAAGTGTGGGAGAGTTGGAGCAGGAAGTTTAGTCCATGCCTACATATAAAAGCTGATGAGTGACAGAGATGAAATTCAGATTTATAGTCTTGCACAGTTCCTAACAGAAGTTTTATTTACACAAACAAATGAACCGTTTTTTTCCATGAAATATTAAATCTCCTGAATGATTTGACTTTTGAAAGCAAGCTGCTGCTTGAGATATAACATTGTACCTCCTGTGAGGATCAAAGGCATTTTTTTTTGTTTGTTCTCTATACAACTGCAATTAACACATGGCATGGAAAGAAATGGAAACTGCTTGCACCTCCTATATCCGGCAGTCTTTATTAATCTTTGATAAAGACCTGCTAAAAGGTTTTCCTATTAAACCTTGTTAATAATTCTCACAAAGCGTCTTGGAACTATGCCCTGGAATCAAGTTTTTGGACATAAGAGTTGAACAAGGTTTGGCAAAAGTCCTCTTCTCTCCCTATTTAAAAGGATTATGATAACAAAATGATAAAAAAAAGTTAAACAAAAATTAAATTAAATTGAAATGCCATCATTAGTCAAATTTAGGCAGCAGATTTGTACACAGTCCTTTCAGTATTCTGGCTGCAAGATTAACAATCAGATAGTTATTAATTATTAAGATTTATCTGATTTTGGAGGCAGTGCTGAGGAGGTTCGCAAGGTTGATTCTGGAGATAAGGGGATTGACCTATGAGGAGATATTGAGTCACCTGGGAGGGACTATACTTGCTAGAATTCAGAAGAATGACAAGGAATCTTAATAGAAACATATACAATTATGAAAGGGATAGATAAGATAGAGTCAGGAAAGTTGTTTCCATTGGTTAGTGAGGCTAGAACAGAGGACATTACCTCAAGATTCAGGGGAATCAATTTAGGACAGAGATTAAGAAAAAACTGTTTTTCCCAGAGAGTTGTGAATCTGTGGAATTCTCTGCCCAGGGAAACAGTGCATGCTTCCCCATTAAATATACTTAAGATACAGTTAGACAAATTACTGAAACTAGCAGGGGAATTGAGGGTTATTGGGAAAAGGCAGATAAGTAGAGATGAGTCCACGACCAGATCAGCCATGATCTTATTGAATGGTAGAGCTGATTTGTCGGCTCAGATGGCCAACTCCTGCTCCTAGTTCTTATGTTTCTTATGTTTGTATCACTGACAATAAAAATAAGATGCTGGAAGAACTCAGCAGTTTGAGCAGCACCTGTAGAGGCAAAAATTTTAAGCTGGTGTCAGTTCTGATTTGCTGTGTGCACTTCGCTTGCTGTACTTGCAGCATCACTGGGAAAAAGTGTGTGTGTGCGTACGCAAATATATCCATATTTAATGCGTATGTTTAAGATGTCTTTATAAATCGAAAGTATTGAGTACAGGAGTTGAGACGTTCAGTTGAAGCTGAACATGGTGAGGCCTATTATGGAGCATTGTGTGCAGTTCTGAACACTTATGTACAGCAAAGATATCAATAAGACTGAAAGAGTACAGATAAAATTTACAAGGATGTTGCTGGGACTTGAGGACTTGAGTTATAAGGAAAGGCTGTGTAGCTTATGACTTTATTCTTTGGAGCATAGGAGAATGAGTGTAGGAGAATTCAGAGAAGGAAGCCTGAGAATTGGAGCGGGAGTGCAGCGGAAGCCATTTTGATTTTTTCTTTTCCTCATCGGAGTTAAGAGAGGCAGGACTGCGCAGTCATGTGATGTTGAGCAGTGAAGCGCGGAAGATTTAAAAGGAACACAGCCTTATATAGCGGAGAGCATCGTTTTGTGGGCTGCGGAGTGAGCCGGGAGTAGAGTGAAGGCCTAAGGGCTTTGGCTCAACGGGCTTAGGCGGAAACGGACGAGGCAAAGTAGGTTTGGTTTGCAATTTTTCCTGCTATTTGAGGAAAGGGGGAAGTTTGAGTGTGAGTGCAGCTTGCTGTTCTCAGTGTCAAATGTGGGAGGTCCTGGAGTCTCCTAGCCTCCCGGACGTCCACATCTACACCAGGTGCGCCGAGCTGCAGCTCCTTAGGGACCGTGTTAGGGAACTGGAGCTGCAGCTCGATGACCTTCGTCTGGCCAGGAAGAGTGAGAAGTTGACCACGGGAGGCAGACAAGTGGGTCACGGTTAGGAGGGGGAAGGGGAAGTGTCAGGTACTAGAGAGTACCCCAGTGGCTGAGCCCGTTGACAATAAGTACTCCTGTTTGAGTACTGTTGGGGGGGGGAGGGAACAGCTTACCTGGGGGAAGCAACAGTGGCCGTGCCTCCGGCACAGGGTCTGGCCCTGTAGCTCAGAAGGGTAGGGAAAGGAAGAGGAGGGCAGTAGTAATAGGGCACTCGATAGTTAGGGGGTCAGATAGGCGATTCTGTGGACGCAGTCAGGAGACCCGGATGGTAGTTTGCCTCCCTGGTGCCAGGGTCCGGGATGTTTCTGATCCCATCCAAGATATCCTGAAGTGGGAGGGTGAGGAGCCAGAAGTCGTGGTACATGTAGGTATCAATGACATAGGTAGGAAAAGGGAAGAGGTCCTGAAAGGAGAATATAGGGAGTTAGGAAGGGAGTTGCGAAAACGGACCGCAAAGGTAGTAATCTCTGGACAGTGAAAGTAGGAATGAAATGAGGTGGAGGATAAATGCGTGGCTGAGGGATTGGAGCAGGGGGCAGGGATTCAAGTTTCTGGATCATTGGGACCTCTTTTAGCGCAGGTGTGACCTGTACAAAAAGGACGGGTTGCACTTGAATCCTAGGGGGACGAATATTCTGGCGGGGAGATTTGCAAAGGCTACTGAGGAGACTTTAAACTAGAATGGTTGGGGGTGGGAATCAAATTGAAGAGACTAGGAGAGAGGAGGTTAGTTCACAAATAGAGAAAGCTAGTAGACAGTGTGTGAGGGAGTATAGGCAGGGGACAGAGAACAGGAGCACCTAGACCGAAGATGTAGGGGAGAAGGAAGAAAAAGATAACAAAGTTGTTTGCACCGTTAGGGATAAACAGAGAGTAAGAGGTAGAGAGTTCCTTAAATGCGTCTATTTTAATGCTAGGAGCATTGTAAGAAGGTGGATGAGCTTTGAGCATGGATTGATACCAGGAAATATGATGTTGTAGCTATTAGTGAAACATGGTTGCAGGAGGGGTGTGATTGGCAACTAAATATTCCAGGATTTTGTTGCTTCAGGTACGATAGAATCTGAGGGGCAAGAGGGGGAGGTGTTGCATTGCTTGTCAGAGAAAATATTACAGCGGTGCTTTGGCAGGATAGATTAGAGAACTCGTCTAGGGAGGCTATTTGAGTGGAATTGAGGAATGGGAAAGGTGTAATAACGCTAATAGGGGTGTATTATAGACCACCTTATGGGGAGTGAGAATTGGAGGAGCAAATTTGTAAGGAGATAGCAGATATCTGTAGTAAGCACAAGGTTGTGATTGTGGGAGATTTTAATTTTCCACACATAGACTGGGAAACCCATTCTGTAAAAGGGCTGGATGGTTTGGAGTTTGTAAAATGTGTGCAAGATTGCTTTTTGCAGCAATACATAGAGGTACCAACTAGAGAAGGGGCAGTGTTGGATCTCCTGTTAGGGAATGAGATAGTGCAGGTGACAGAGGTATGTGTTGGGGAGCACTTCGGGTCCAGTGATCACAATGCCATTAGTTTCAATATAATTATGGAGAAGGATAGGACTGGACCCAAGGTTGAGATTTTTGATTGGAGAAAGGCTAACTTTGAGGAGATGTGAAAGGATTTAGAAGGGGTGGATTGAGACAATTTGTTTTATGGGAAGGATGTAATAGAGTAATGGAGGTCATTTAAAGATGAAATTTTGAGGGAACAGAATCTTTATGTTCCTGTTAAGGGAAAGGTTAAAAGTTTGAGAGAGCCATGGTTTTCAAGGGATACTGGAAACTTGGTTCGGAGAAAGAGAGAGATCTACAATAAATATAGGGAGCTTGGAGTAAATGAGGTGCTCGAGGAATATAAAGAATGTAAAAAGAATCTTAAGAAAGAAATTAAAAAAGCTAAAAGAATATATGGGTTTGCTTTGGTAAGTAAGGAGAAAATAAATCCAAAGGGATTCTACAGTTATATTAATAGCAAAAGGATAGTGAGGGATAAAATTGTCCCTTAGAGAATCAGAGTGAATGGTTTTGTACGGAGCCAAAAGAGATGGGGGAGATTTTAAACAATTTCTTTTCTTCGGTATTCACTAAGGAGAAGGATATTGAATTATGTAAGGTAAGGGAAACAAATAGGGTAGTTATGGAAACTGTGATGATTAAAGAAGGGGAAGTACTGACGCTTTTAAGGAATATAAAAGTGGATAAGTCTCCGGGTCCTGACAGGATATTCCCTAGGACCTTGAAGGAAGTTAGTGTGGAAATAGCAGGGGCTCTGACAGAAATATTTCAAATGTCATTAGAAATGGGGATGGTACCGGAGGATTGGTGTATTGCTCATGTGGTTCCATTGTTTAAAAAGGGTTCTAAGAGTAAACCTAGCAATTATCAGCCTGTGAGTTTGACATCAGTGGTGGGTAAATTGATGGAAAGTATTCTTAGAGATGGTATATATAATTATCTGGATAGACAGGGTCTGATTAGGAACAGTCAACATGGATTTGTGTGTGGAAGATCATGTTTGACAAATCTTATTGAATTTTTTGAAGAGGTTACTAGGAAAGTTGACAAGTGTAAAGCGATCCATGTTGTCTATATGGACTTCAGTAAAGCCTTTGACAAGGTTCCACATGGAAGGTTAGTTAGGAAGGTTCAATCATTAGGTATTAATATTGAAGTAGTAAAATGGTTTCGGCAGTGGCTGGATGGGAGACGCCAGAGAGTAGTGGTGGATAACTGTTTGTCAGATTGGAGGCCGGTGTCTAGTGGTGTGCCTCAGGGATCTGTACTAGGTCCAATCTTGTTTGTCATATATATTAATAATCTGGATGATGGGGTGGTAAATTGGATTACTAAGTATGCAGATGATACTAAGATAGGTGGCGTTGTGGATAATGAAGTAGGTTTTCAAAGCTTGCAGAGAGATTTAGGCCAGTTAGAAGAGTGGACTGAAAGATGGCAGATGGAGTTTAATGCTGATAAGTGTGAGGTGCTACATTTTGGTAGGAATAATCAAAATAGGACATACGTGGTAAATGGCAGGGCATCGAAGAATGCAGTAGAACAGAGAGATCTAGGAATAATGGTACATAGTTCCCTGAAGGCGGAATCTCATGTGGATAGGGTGGTGAAGAAAGCTTTTGGTATGCTGGCCTTTATAAATCAGAGCATTGAGTACAGGAGTTGGGATGTAATGTGGAAATTGTACAAGGCGTTGGTAAGGCCAAATTTGGAGTATTGTGTATAATTCTGGTCACCAAATTATAGGAAAGGTGTCAACAAAATTGAGAGAGTACAGAGAAGATTTACTAGAATGTTACCTGGGTTTCATCTCCTAAGTTACAGAGAAAGGTTGAACAAGTTGGGTCTTTATTCTTTGAAGCGTAGAAGGTTGCGGGGGACTTGATAGAGGTGTTTGAAATTATGAGAGGGATCGATAGAGTTGATGTGGATAGGCTTTTTCCATTGAGAATGGGGGAGATTCAAACTAGAGGACATGAGTTGAGAGTTAAAGGGCAAAATTTTATGGGTAACATGAGGGGGAATTTCTTTACTCAGAGAGAGGTAGCTGTGCGGAATGAGCTTCCAGCAGAAGTGGTTGAGGCAGGTTCGATGTTGTCATTTAAAGTTAAATTGGATAGCTATACGGACAGGAAAGGAATGGAGGGTTATGGGCTGAGTGCAGGTTGGTGGGACTAGGTGAGAGTAAGAGTTCGGCACGGACTAGAAGGGCTGAGATGGCCTGTTTCGTGCTGTAATTGTTATATGGTTATATAATGAGAGGAGATTTGATGGAGGTATACAAAATTATGAGAGGAATAGATAGGGTAAATGCAAGTAGACTTTCTTCACTGAGGTTAGGAGTGACTAGAACTACAGGAGGTGTAACGTTTAAGGGGAACATGACGGGGAACTTCTTCTCTTAAAAGGAGGTGAGAGTGTAGAATGAGCTGCCAGCGGAAGATGTGGATGCAGGATCGATTTCAACATTTAGGGGAAATCTGAGTATGGTTCAGGTGGAAGTCAAAGGGAGTAGGTAGAATAATGGCTTGCATGGACTAGATGGGCCATAGGGCCTGTTTCTGTGCTGTAGTGTTCTATGACTTTGACTCTATGTCCCTCCATAAACAATCAAATTCAGCTTTCAGCAAGCTGCACTGTTCATTACAGCAACATCAAAAGTAATTAATTTGTTGTAAAGCAGTTCAGATCATCCTGAAAGATGTTATTTAAATTCCAACTTTAATTATTATTCATTCATTGGTTTTGGGTGTCACTGACAAAAGCAGTGGAGGAAGACTGATCATCCCACACCCTTGGGACTTTGGTGGTAAGATTTTATGGACTATTTGATACTACTCCTACTATGATGCCAACATATTTTTAAAATTTCTTATTAAACTTTGTTTCTAATTCACATTTTATTTAGACAGTCCTAGCTCATTCAGCTGGATATGATGTACAGTCAATGAGTGGTTTAGTGGAATACTTTAGAGTGCTGATAATCGGTGATTGGGGTAAAATTCTCACTGCTATCTGTAAGGGGTTTGTATGTTCTCCCCATGACTGGGTAGGGTTTCCCTGGGTGCTCTAGTTTTCTCCCATGTTTTAAAGCATACCATGCTGGTGCAGAAGTCATGGCGACATTTGCAGGCTGCCCCGGTACATATTTGGACTGTGTTGGTCATTAATCCTAACAACCACTGTAATTTCACTGTATGTTTTGATGTGCATGTGACAAAAAGAAAGCTAATCTTTAAGATTGTTCATCTTTAAACCTTTCTTCACAGCTACAGCTTCCAGCTCTGGTAATATTCTTCTTTGTGTCCTCCCCAGTGCAAATCACATCCTTCCTTGTGATGTGATAATCAGGACTGTGTACTGTACTCAAGCTGGGTACAGGTCACGTGGCATGAAACAGATCCTTTAGCTCAGCGGTCCCCAACCACCGGGCCACAGAGCATGCACTATCGGGCCGTGAGGAAACGATATAATTTGGCGGTAGGAGTCAGCTGCACCTTTCCTCATTCCCTGTCACGCCCACTGTTGAGCCATTACACATGCGAGGTCATTACCCGCGCGTCATCCATTTCAGCGTGGGAAGAAGATCAACTCCTCGAGCTTGCAAATGATGGTGGGCTGAAAAGTGTGTTTGACATAACATGTCTGCCAGCATTATGGATCAAAGTCAAAGCTGAATATCCTGAGATAGTCACGAAACCACTGAAGACATTGCTTCCATTTCCAACGTATCTCTGCAATGAATGCAACAAAAACTAATTTGTGGAATAGACTGGACATAAGGAACCCATTCGAGTATCACTGTCTCTCGTCACCCTTCGATAGGACCGTCTTGTTGCAGGAAAACAATCCCAGGGCTCCCACTGATTCAGCGATACTGGTGTGTTGCAATGCTTTTATATGTTCATACAGGGAAAATATGTGCTGCATGTTTAATATCCAAACGATACTTAAAATGTTATGATGCTATTGACTTATATAACTATATAACAATTACAGCATGGAAACAGGCCATCTCTGCCCTTCTAATCCGTGCTGAACGCTACTCTCACCTAGTCCCACCGACCTGCTCTCAGCCCATAACCCTCCATTTCTTTCCTGTCCATATACCTATCCAATTTTTCTTTAAATGATAATACCGAAGTTGCCTCTACCACTTCTACTGGAAGTTCGTTCAACACTTACTTCAAGCTCCCCTGATCTCCCCTGATAATTGACTTATCACTATATTCATGCGAGGAAAATATGTGTTTAATATTAAATTCGTTAGATAAACCCTTTTAGAAACAAAATTGAATGTATTAGCTAATTATCATCTATATTCTGGTTGTGATTAACACCGCCCTCCCCTCCCCCTGACTAGAATCGCCAAAAACGATTTGTAGAAAAAAAAATCATACACGCATACGCAACTTACGCATGCGCACTGATGCCCGCGCAAGGCTTCATGGTCATTGTAGTCTTTTTGGGGTAAACCCAGTGTATTTGACTGCTACTCTTGTCTGTTGGCAACCCTCTTCCCCCCTGGTCAGCCGGTCTGCAAGAATATTGTCAATATGAAACCGGTCCACAGTGCGAAAAAGGTTGGGGACCCCTGCTTTAGCTCACTGCCACTCTGATTAAGTATGGTGTAGTAATCCTGCACAAATCCTACCATTTATTTCCACATTCTCAGCAACTCCCCCCAGGTAATACCACAGCCTATAAATAAGGAGTAATTTAGAGTGGCCAATTAATTTACCACATAATGCATGTCTTTGCCTTTATAGCTTCCTTCCAAAATCCCATGGCATTATGGGAGGAAACTATAACATCTGGAATAAACCCATGCAGACACAAGGAGAATGTGTAAGCTTCACACAGGTAGCACCACAGATCATGATTTAACCTGGGTCTCTGAAGTTGTGAGGCTGCATTACTATCAGATTCGCCACTTATCCATTCTTTTTAAATCTTTTCATTAATTTTCCAAAATTATAAACAGAATAACATTGTTGATACAGAGAGATTGGAATAATCTTATTGTTGGTAAGCATATACTGAAAAGATTTCAAATAATACAAGTATAATAGACTTCCAAACTCTTGATATAGTTAATCATAGAGAAAAAAGAAATAAGAAGAAAAAATACGAAGAAAAACCCCCAAAAGAAACAAAAAAAACCTAAATACTAACTCCCTCCCAAAAAAGCAAATGGAACAAAACAAGGCTAGACCATTATCTTGAATCGAACACGTTCAATAATGTCGTCAACTTCGCTCCTCTATTCATATATTTTAAGTTAATAAGAAGGATTCGGAAAGGTCAAATTACATCATATGAAAATGTTGAACAAATGGTTTCCAAGTCTCTTCAAATTTAACCAAAGGATCAAAAATGTCACTTTTGATTTTTTTTCTAAATTTAAACATAATATGGTTTGAGAAAACCATTGAAATGTAGTAGGAGGATTGGACTCCTTCCAGTTCAATAAAATGGATCTACCGGCCATTAAAGTAACAAATGCAATCATCTGACAGGCTGAAGAGGATGAAAATCTATGTTCTACCATTGGCAAACCAAAAAATGCCGTAATAGGATGGGGCAGCCACTTTTCCACTTAATTGTTCTAGTATGATCTTCCTGCTTTGTGTATCCTTACACCCATTTCTGTAGAACCACCTGCAGGAATTACATAATTATTCTCTTTTTAATCTTCTTTTTCCCTGCAGTGTGCAATACTGGCTGCAAACATTTGATGAATTACCATTTGTGACCAATGATTCCCTTTGTGGCTGTGACTCTGTTTACTGTGGAAGTTTGCTTCTCTGGAGCAGTCACATAAAACTGATGATTGCCAAACTCTCCATAAGTTATTTAACTAATGAAGCATTTTCAAAGTTCAAAGTATGAAAGTGTTACTATATACTACCTTGTGATTCATTTTCTTGCAACCATTTAGAGGGGAAGTTACAAAAAAAGCTATAGGATCTATGAAAAAGAAAGAATGACAATCAATGTGCAAAAAAAATACTGAGAACAAGAGTTGTGAAGAATCCTTGAAAGAGAGCCTGTAAGTTGTAGAATCAGTTCAGAGGAGTGGTGAGTTATCCACACTGGTTCAGGAGCCTGATGGTTATAGGGTAATAACTGTTCTTGGAGTTGGTGGTGTGAGACCTAAGGCTTTCTGTATCTACTCCCTGATTGTTGTAGTGAGAAGAGAGCTTGGCCTGGATGGTTGATAATGGACGTTATTTTCTTTTGGCAGTGCTCCTTGTAAATGGGTTTGCTTGTTGAATCTATCAAGTATCTTCTAATGTCTTTAAGGAGATTTAGAAGCATGTTTTCAAAAATGCTGATCAGTAAAATGATGAAGGTTATATATTGTGTCTGTATTTGAGTGCTGATCACTCTGCGAGAGCCCTTTCTACTGGGTCAAGACGTAAACATGTATAGAAAGATGGTGAGCTGTGTGATTCAGAGTCATAGAGTAATACAACACGGAAACAAGCCCAATGAGTTTGTTGGGATCATCAAATGACTATTCTAACCCCTTTCTATTCTTACACTAACATTAGCTAACACCAGCTTCAAACACACATTTACACATTAAGGGCAATTTAACTTACCAACCCTCACGCCTTTGGGATGTGGGTGGAAATTGGGGCACACAGAAGAACCCACTTGATCACAGAGAGAAAATGCAAACTCCAGGATTGAACCCTGTGGGGCATCATCTCTATTAGGTGTGCACATTCGTGCCTCATTTAGTTAACAAAATCAAGATGGACAGAGGCAGTGGGTTTACAGTCAAGTAAACTGTTTAAAAAAATGAAGGGAGTTGAGTCAAGGTTCCACATTGTATATTGAGCTGAGCAGATAAACCAGAACAGGAAAAAATCAAACTGTTATTATATCTCGCTGGTGAAAAGGAAGATAACAACATTTTAACTCAAAGTCCTCAACTGAGACAATGTAGAATGCCTTAGGTACATCACAAGCACATTGCAAACTGGCTAAAACCTACCCAGAAGGAAGATTCAAACTGTCTAGAAAAACTTGTCTAGAATATAGATATAGCCGGTCTGGAACAACATGCCTGGAACAACTTGCCTAGAATGTAGATAGAACCTACCTAGAACAACCATTCCAGAATGTAGATAAAACATGACTGGACCATCTTGGCCACAATGCAGATACAGCCTTCCAAGAATGAAAAATGTAGATACAATTTGTCTGGAACAACATGCCTGGAACTAACCGCCTAAAATGGAGATGTAACCTGTCTAGAATGTAGATACAGACTGTGCAGAGTGCAGGTACAGCTTATCTACAATGAAAATACCAGTTTCCTGGAATACCCTGCCTAGAACAAAGATACAACCTCCCTAAAAAGTAAACATATATATCCTGTCTAGAATGTACATAAAAGTTGGCTGAAAACACCCGCCTAGAATGTAGGTAGTACCTGTCTAGAACAATGGAAAGTAGATTCAACCTGTCAGGAATAAGCTGTCTAGAATGTAGAACAACCTGCCAATAACGTAGATATAACCTACCTAGGTCATAGATACAACCTGTCTAGAATGTAGAATCAAAACTTCATAGAACACCTTGTCTAGAACATATGTACAACATGCCTAGAACAAACTACCTCGAATTAAATTGACCTGTCTGGAACAAAATGCGTGGAACAACCTGTTTATAACATAGATCAAACCTGCTTGCAATCACCTGTCTAGAACGTAGATACAATCTCTCCAGAATATAGACACAACCTCTCTGAAATGTAAATACAACCTGCCCAGAAGAAGCTGTCTAGAATACAGATAAAATGTGATGGAACAACCTGCCTACAATGTCAAATAATCTGGGAGTAACCTGTCTAGAATGTAGGAGCAACTTGCCAGGAATTATCTGTCTGGAATGTAGGTACAACCTGCCCAGACCAACCTGCTTAGAATGTAGTTACAACTTGTCTAGAAAGTAATACAAGCTGCCTTGAGCAACCTGTTTCTAATGTAGATACAACTTGTCTGGAAGAACCAGCCTGGAATGTAGATGCAACCTGACTGGAATATAGATACAAGCTGCCTGGAATAACTTGCATAATCATAGTCATAGTCATACTTTATTGATCCCGGGGGAAATTGATTTTCATTACAGTTGCACCATAAATAATAAATAGTAATAGAACCATAAATAGTTAAATAGTAATATGTAAATTATGCCAGTAAATTATGAAATAAGTCCAGGACCAGCCTATTGGCTCAGGGTGTCTGACCCTCCAAGGGAGGAGTTGTAAAGTTTGATGGCCACAGGCAGGAATGACTTCCTATGACGCTCTGTGCTGCATCTTGGTGGAATGAGTCTCTGGCTGAATGTACTCCTGTGCCCACCCAGTACATTATATAGTGGATGGGAGACATTGTCCAAGATGGCATGCAACTTAGACAGCATCCTCTTTTCAGACACCACTGTGAGAGAGTCCAGTTCCATCCCCACAACATCACTGGCCTTACACATGAGTTTGTCGATTCTGTTGGTGTCTGCTACCCTCAGCCTGCTGCCCCAGCACACAACAGCAAATATGATAGCACTGGCCACCAGAGACTTGTAGAACATCCTCAGCAACGTCCGGCAGATGTTGAAGGACCTCAGTCTCCACAGGAAATAGAGGCGGCTCTGACCCTTCTTGTAGACTGCCTCAGTGTTCTTTGACCAGTCCAGTTTATTGTCAATTCGTATCCCTAGGTATTTGTAATCCTCCACCATGCCCACACTGACCCCCTGGATGGAAACAGGGGTCACCAGTACCTTAGCTCTCCTCAGGTCTACCACCAGCTCCTTAGCCTTTTTCTCATTAAGCTGCAGATAATTCTGCTCACACCATGTGACAAAGTTTCCTACCGTAGTCCTGTACTCAGCCTCATCTCCCTTGCTGATGCATCCAACTATGGCAGAGTCATCAGAAAACTTCTGAAGATGACAAGACTCTGTGCAGTAGTTGAAGTCTGAGGTGCAAATGGTGAAGAGAAAGGGAGACAAGACAGTACCCTGTGGAGCCCCAGTGCTGCTGATCACTCTGTCGGACACACAGTGTTGCAAGCACCCATGATACCAGGGAAGCATCCACCTGCATCGCTGTCAGCTTCTCCCCCAGCAGAGCAGGGCGGATGGTGTTGAACGCACTGGAGAAGTCAAAAAACATGACCCTCACAGTGCTCGCTGGCTTGTCCAGGTGAGCATAGACACAGTTCAGCAGGTAGACAATGGCATCCTCAACTCCTATTTGGGGCTGGTAGGCGAACTAGAGCGGATCTAAGTGTGGCCTGACCATAGGCCGGAGCAGCTCCAGAACAAGTCTCTCCAGGGTCTTCATGATGTGGGAGGTCAGTGCCACCGGTCTGTAGTCATTGAGGCCGCTGGAGCACAGCATCTTCGGCTCAGGGACAAGGCAGGACGTCTTCCACAGTACAGGAACCCTCCGGAGCCTCAGGCTCAGGTTGAATACATGGCGAAGTACTCCACATAGCTGAGGGGCTCAGGCTTTGAGCACCCTGATACTGACACCATTCGGTCCTGCAGCTTTGCTTGGGTTGAGACGTTTCAGCTGTCTTCTCACCTGTTCAGCTGTGAAGCCCACCGTGGTGGTTTCGTGTGGGGAAGGCTTATAGTCATGAGAGCAGGGTGGGGGACTGTGAGAAGGGGTAGGAGGGGAGAGTGGAATATGTGTTGTTTGGAGTCCAACAACAGATGGCTCATGTGGGGGATGGGCAGAGGCCACAATGTCAGATGAGTTAAAGAACAGGTTAAGTTCATTGGCCCTGTCCACACTGCCTTCAGCTCCTCTGTTGCTAGTTTGCTGGTACCCAGTGATGCCTAGAATGTAGATAAAAATTATCCTGAACATTGATTAAGCCTGCCAAGGAACGTACATACATACAACTGTCTGGAACAACATGCCTGGGATAACCTGCCTAGAATGCAGATACAACCTGTTTAAAATGTAGATACAACCTGACTGAAATGTACGTGAAACTGCCCAGAACAACATGCTTAGAATGTAGATACAACCTGTCTGCAATGTACTGTAGATACAACCTGCCTGAAAGGTATATATTGCACAACCTGTCTGGAATGTAAATACAAGCTGCCTGGAATAACAACTTAGAATGTGGATATAATCTGTCTGCACCAACCTGCCAAGAATGTAGACACAACCTACCAGTAATAATTTGACTAGAGTGTAGATAAATCCTGTCTAGAACATAGATACAACCTGTATGGAATAACCTGTCTAGGATGTAGATACAGCCTGCCTAGAATGTAGGTACAACCTGCCTGGATTAACCTGTCGGGAACGTAGATTCAAAGCATCCAGAATTTAAATACATTGCATTACAGTCTGGTATGGAAACACCAATGCCTTGAATGGAAATTCCTCCAAAAAGTAGTAATTAATCCCAGCCTCCTCCAAGAGGACCACACCACAAACTTGTCGTAGTGTTTACAGGATTGCGTGCTTCAACGACCCACAAAGATACGTTGGTTGGAGTCAGGGCTTTATGCTTTGGCTCTTGATAGGATCACATGTGCCAAACAGGTCAAAGGGTAAAGGCCAGACTAAGAGTGGTCCATGGTCTTCCAGGTTTGGGGGATCAGCTCAGGACTAACAAACCTGACTGGTCAAAAAGTTGTTATGGAAACAGCAATGAAGAATCGTCCGCTTATCTGTGTGCAATGGTATTCCTGTGTCTCCACCTGGGACTGGCATGGCTGACAGTAGTGATAACTGAGAGGAAGCTACTGACATGATATAGGAAGTCCTGAACACCGTCAAAATAAAAACTCTTTTTTGGAAAATACGAACTATGTAGAACACTGTCAATCTAGCATGGATAACTGCTGAAATGCAGCTTACATACACTAGTTGACAGTGAAAACAGATGGGCAGAGTTTGGCAGACTGAAGGAAGCATCTAGTGAAACGGTTTTATACTCTGGAAGTGAAAATGGTCAGCATCATGATGGTGTAGCTGTCATTTTGAAGAAAGGCATTGAGAAGAACTTGCTGAGGTGGAAAGCTGATGAGAATCAGGCTGAAAGGGAAGCAAGTGAACATGACTGTGATCTAGTGCTATGTTTCAACTAATGATAGTGACATTGAAGAAAAGGACAACTTCTACAAACAGCTGCAATTGGAGACACAGTTAACACCATGCCATGACATAAACATCATCATGGGAGATCTAAAGTAGGAAATAACAACTCACACTTCACTAGGATCTTGGACATTCATGGATGCAAAATGAGAAATAAAAATGGTGAAGGACTGGTGGAATTCTGTGCCATGAACAATCTAATAATTTATTTATTATTATTATTATTACATTTTTTCTTTCTTTTGTATTTGCACAGTACGTTGTCTTTTGCGCACTGTTTGTCTGTTCTGTTGGTGCAATATCTCATTGATCCTAGTATGGTTATTTAATTGATTGAGTACGCCCACAAGAAAATGAATCTCACGATTGTATATAGTGACATATATGTACTTTGATACTAAATTAACTTCTACTTTAATTTTATTGCTTTTAACAACCTGTCTATAATGTAGATATAACCAGCCTAGAACATAGATTCAACCCATCTAGAGTGTAGGTAATTATTTCAAGAACAAACCATCTAGAATATAGAGACAACCTGCTTCATGCTGGTTTCCTGGAACAACATACCATTACACTCTGGCTTAAATACAACCTGTCTAGAATGTTGTTACAACCCACCTGGAATATAAATACAACCTGTGTAGAACATAGACACAACTTCCCTGGAATGTAGATACATCCTGCCAAGAACCTAGATACAACCTGTCTAGAATGTAGATTCAATCTTCCTCAAATGACCTGTCTTGAATATAGATACAACCTGCCAAGAATGTAAATTCAACCTATCTGCAATGTAGATACAACTTGTATCTACATTGTCTAGATTGTAGATACATTGATTATTCTACATAAAACAAACATGGATATAGTATTCCTAGAACATAGATATATCACAAGAACAATCAGCCTAGGACTGAAACATGTACTGTTACTGCATCTTCACGTGAAACTAAATGCAGGGTGGATTCTTCAATAGCTTGCTGTTGGAGGTAAGTTGGAGTGCAGATTTGAAGGGTCCATTCCTCATAATCCTTCATAAATTTGATTAGTTGTTCAATCAGTATGTCTGTTGTGAAATGACGACTACCAGATTGGACAAAGTGAAAACTCTGATAAATTACATTCTCTTCCCACAGAGCTACAATATAAGCATTGGAGATAGTGGTTAGGATGAAGTTCGCTCCAGACTCAAAATCTATTGTGGCTTGTGTGGTGGTGTCATGACCCATCTGCTCCTCCGATGACTGCAGGACATGATGGAGGAGTGTATTTAGTGGCAATGAAGGTTCCAGAATTATAGGATTATGGAAAATATACTGTACAAGATCAAAGTAAGCCTATTTGCCCAAAATATATGATTACAAAAAGCTATTCATCTTAATCCAGTACAGCCTTCCAATGGCACATCCAAATTCTGCTTAAAGATGAAAGAGAAAGAAATGTCTTCCTATCCTCTCATACCTTCTACCTTAAATCTACACTCTTGTTTACTTTAACCCATACTCCTGTTTCTTTACCCCTCTGCCAAGGAAAGCACGTCCTTTAGCTGTGTTCTTCATAAGTTTATTAAGTTTCATAAGTTTCAATTAGGACTTCTGACCCTGCTCTTTCCAAAGAAAACAATCCTAATTTCTGTAATCTTGTCTCAGCTAATAGTTTCCAGTCCTGGTAATATCCTGCTAAATTTCCTCTACACCCTTTCCTGCACAACAAATCTTTCCTGCAAATGTGGGGATCAGAAGTCTTTGTAGAACTCAAGCTGGGACTAAAAGTGAGTTTGCTAGGTAGATATGTACACAATGGAGGGAGAGAGAGAGGGAGAGAGAGAGAGAAAGAGAGAGAGAGAATGAGAATAAAAGCAGCCCCTTTGGCCCACCAATTTTGTGCAGGCAAACATCTACCCATTTTTACACTAATCCTACCTGATCCCAACACTCTGCTCAACTACCACAGGTTCTAACACTTACACTTGGGTAAAAGGTTCACATGGTGTTGGTGGGTTAAAGGGCCTGTTTCAGAGAGAAAATGCTTTTTTTCCTTTATTTATCATAGGATGAAGAAATGAGAGATCTTTTTCCTTTTAATTTTAAATAGTGACATCTCATGCTAGACTCTCCCACCAAAAGGAAACACCCTGCTAGGACTCCTCAGAATTATACATGTTTCATTCAGATCCCTACACACTTTTCTAAACGCTGCAGTTACAAGACTAGCCCATCCACCTTTCCTTGTTGGAAACCTGCCAATCTGGAATGAGCAGATGCTGTATCAAACTTTATCAAAGGGCATATTTTCTGATTGCTCTTGTTGTTTATATTCTGTACTCTTCTTGGTGTGTCTTGGTTGAACAGGGTTTAAGCAAAGTTATTTGCACAGACTGTTCCTGCAAAACATGGTGCAAAAGCTAGACCTTTGTTACAGTAAATACCATCATTATAGACTGAATCACTGTCCTGGAGCGGCCTCACCTGGGGGCTTTTGGAAGTGCAGCAGAGTATTGCAGTTCGAGTGCTGGAGTCCGAGGTCTGGCTAAACTAGCCATTTATGGGTCCGAGCGGCAGGCAGTCAAGGGTTCTGCCCAAGACAAGTGCCTGCCCATCGACAGAAGGAGCATGTGGTAGCCATGGGAACGCTGGGAGATTTCTGGGAATTGGTTTAATAAAGGAATTTTAATTCAAAACTGTAAATAGTATGTTTTATGTAGTCTTCAGTATCGTATATGTTTTAGTTGTAATATTATAGTCATTGAATAAAGTTTGTATATAGGTAAACCTGAGTACCTGCTCATTATTGCAAATACTTAATCAGCTAATCATATGGCAGAACCTCAATACCGACATGGATAAGAAGTTCACTTGTTGATCGGACCAAACATCAAAATGGGGTAGAAATGTGAGCAATGTGATTTTTTTTTATTATTTTTTTTATTGCAACACCAACAAATGACATTCAATGCAACCAGTTGCCAATTACATTTTGACTGTTTAACCCAGCCACTTCCCAACCTTCATCACTATCCCCCCTCCCCCCCACCCCCCCATCCCTCTCCCCTCCACCAATCAACTGAATAGTAGTACATACAGACAAAGCATTCCTATTTTAACAAAAGATCTTTTAAGTTAGGTATCAAATTTATCCACATTAAGATTGTGTTTGGTCGTGCATCATTTACTCTTGCTGATGAAAGTTCCAGGTAAGAAATGTCCAAAAAGCTCTGAAGCCAGTGAGTATTTGAAATATCATGGGGAGGTTTCCAATGCTGGACTACAATCTTCTTAGCTGCAGTCAGGCCTGCCAGCCAGATTTTGTGTGTTTTTTCCGTAAGGGAAAGGTGGGAGTCATCTTTTAGAAGATGTACAGTGGGGTCTATTGGTAATTGTACCCCTGTTAGTTCTGTAAGAGTACTGATAACCTTGCCCCATAAACCAAAAACCTCTGGACATTCCCATACAACATGTATAAAAGAGCCAATGGCTCCATGGGAGCAAAATGAGCAATAAGGGTCAGGAACCAGTCCCATTTGATGTCTAATTCTCAGGGTTAAATATGCTCTATGACAAAATTTGAATTTTGACGGTGGCATGATTGTTGGTGCCAGATGGGGCAGTTTGGGTGTTTCAGAAACTGCTGATCTGGGATTTTCATGCACAGCAGTCTCCAGAGCTCAGAAAGAATGATGCGAGAAACAAAAGTAAACATCCAGTGACTGGCAGTTCTGTGGGCAAAAATGCCTCGTTAATGAGGAAGGACAGAGGAGAATGGCCAGATTGGTTCAAGCTGAGAGGACAGCGACAGGAACTCAAATAACCCTATGTTTAGAGCAGTGATGTGCAGAAGAGCATCACTGAACGCATAGCACTTTGAATCTTGAAGTGGATGGACTCCAAAAACAGAAGACAACACTGGGCTCCACTTCTCTTTGTAATAAAACGACCATTGAGTGTGTACTCCAAAGGTTCTGCTGACTCCTTTCGAGGGAAAATCCTTGCATTGACTCAATGATTGGATGATTAGTTTAATAATCACTTTACCATTCATTTACTTAACACTTAATTAATCAGATTCAGAGTTAGGTTTCTTATCACTGACATATGGCTAATGTAACCCCACTTTTTAAAAAAGGAGGGAGAGAGAAACCGGGGAATTATAGGCCGGTTAGCCTAACGTCGGTGGTGGGGAAACTGCTGGAGTCAGTTATCAAGGATGTGATAACAGCACATTTGGAAAGCGGTGAAATGATCGGACAAAGTCAGCATGGATTTGTGAAAGGAAAATCATGTCTGACGAATCTCATAGAATTTTTTGAGGATGTAACTAGTAGAGTGGATAGGGGAGAACCAGTGGATGTGGTATATTTGGATTTTCAAAAGGCTTTTGACAAGGTCCCACACAGGAGATTAGTGTGCAAACTTAAAGCACATGGTATTGGGGGTAAGGTATTGGTGTGGGTGGAGAATTGGTTAGCAGACAGGAAGCAAAGAGTGGGAATAAACGGGACCTTTTCAGAATGGCAGGCGGTGACTAGTGGGGTACCGCAAGGCTCAGTGCTGGGACCCCAGTTGTTTACAATATATATTAATGACTTGGATGAGGGAATTAAATGCAGCATCTCCAAGTTTGCGGATGACACGAAGCTGGGTGGCAGTGTTAGCAGTGAGGAGGATGCTAAGAGGATGCAGGGTGACTTGGATAGGTTGGGTGAGTGGGCAAACTCATGGCAGATGCAATTTAATGTGGATAAATGTGAAGTTATCCACTTTGGTGGCAAAAATAGGAAAACAGATTATTATCTGAATGGTGGCCGATTAGGAAAAGGGGAGGTGCAACGAGACCTGGGTGTCATTATACACCAGTCATTGAAAGTGGGCATGCAGGTACAGCAGGCGGTGAAAAAGGCGAACGGTATGCTGGCATTTATAGCGAGAGGATTCGAGTACAGGAGCAGGGAGGTACTACTGCAGTTGTACAAGGCCTTGGTGAGACCACACCTGGAGTATTGTGTGCAGTTTTGGTCCCCTAATCTGAGGAAAGACATCCTTGCCATAGAGGGAGTACAAAGAAGGTTCACCAGATTGATTCCTGGGATGGCAGGTCTTTCATATGAAGAAAGACTGGATGAACTGGGCTTGTACTCGTTGGAATTTAGAAGATTGAGGGGGGATCTGATTGAAACGTATAAGATCCTAAAGGGATTGGACAGGCTAGATGCGGGAAGATTGTTCCCGATGTTGGGGAGGTCTAGAACGAGGGGTCACAGTTTGAGGATAGAGGGGAAGCCTTTTAGGACCGAGGTTAGGAAAAACTTCTTCACACAGAGAGTGGTGAATCTGTGGAATTCTCTGCCACAGCAAACTGTTGAGGCCAGTTCATTAGCTATGTTTAAAAGGAAGTTAGATATGGCCCTTGTGGCTACAGGGGTCACGGGGTATGGAGGGAAGGCTGGGTTCTGAGTTGGATGATCAGCCATGATCATAATAAATGGCGGTGCAGGCTCGAAGGGCCGAATGGCCTACTCCTGCACCTATTTTCTATGTTTCTATGTTTCTATGTTTCTATATCAAAATTCAAAGTAAAATTTATTATCCAGTGACGTGTAGGTTACCATATAATGCCTTGAGATTAATTTTCTTGCGGGCATTTACAGGAAAATAAAGAAATGTAACTGAATTTATGAAAAATATTCACAAAGACTGACAAACAACCAATGTGCAAAAGACAGATTGTGCAAATAAAAATTAATACTGAGAATATGATGCAAAATTTGTTGTTTAGCTGCAGCAAGTATAGTGCAAGACATTCAAATCAAAGATCCAGTTGAGAAGGAGGAGCAGAAGCCCAGGTATTGCAGCTTGTTTATTAGTAGTGAGGGGATGATGGTGTTGAACACGGAGCTGTAATCGATAAACAGCAGTTTTATGTGTGTCCTGCTGTTGTCAAGGTGCTCCAAAGACGAGCAGAGGGCCAGTGAGATTGCATCCGCTGTCGACCTGTTGTGTCAGTAAGCAAATTGCAGCAGGTGCAAGTCCATGCTCATTTAATTGATTGAAAATTTATTTTTCTCCAGGAGGCCGAAGTAGTATTCAGGAGAATGGATTAAATTTTAGAAGATTTCCTGATACATTTCCTTCCTTGTCTGCTGAATCTTGCCCGAGACTGAGAACAGCAGTCCCCAGCATACTTCTGTGTCCTGTCCAATGGACGTGGCTATGCTTTCATTACCGAAGATCTTCACAAGGCATTGGAGAAAAATGAAGTAAACATCACTAATGAAGACCACTACTGCCTCCAATTTACTAGTTCATCTGTGGGTCACTTGGGGATATATCACAGTCCTAGCTTTCCAACCCAATGACAAGTAGCAAGCAAAAGTGATCACCCTCTCTCGTGGACAATTTACAGCAGGCATCGAGAGCCTGTCTATTGGAATCATGAGAGAGCAACTTCTGTATGGCCATTTAGTAATCCTCCCACGTATTATATATTCCCTTGCACTCTCCCACCTGATTACTTTGCACATAGAGCTTAGAACAATACAGCATATGACTTACCAACCCTGGGCAAAGGACCCCATCTATGCCCTCATGATTTTACACACCTCTATAAGATTATCTCTCAGTCTCCTATTCTTGAAGGCGTTAAGTTTTAGATTGTCCAGTCTCTTCCTTCAACTCAGCCCCTCAAGTCCCGGCAACACTCTTCTAGATTTTTTCTGAATTCTTTCCTGTTTAATGACTCCTTTCCCATAGCCGGGCAACCAAAACAATCCCCCAAGTGTGACGTCACTAGTGTTCTCTACAACTGCACCATGACATCCCAACTTGTATCATCAGTGCCTTGACTGATGGAGGCCAGTGTGCCTAAAGCCTTCTTCACCACCCAGTCCATCTGTGACTCCACATTCGAACATCAGGAGATCAACTTTATTTGCCATATACATCTACAAGTATTAGAAATTAGCTGCAGTGTGTTGGTCAGTGTGTGACAAGCAACAAAAGACAACAATTAACTATTATAAGGGGTATAAAATATTATATAAAAATGTTCAAGTATATAGAATAAAATATGCATAATACCTAAATACATGCCAGTATTTACAATGTAAATAGCATTATAAAAGTGGTTTAAATTATTCACCGTGCAGTGACAGAAGTAATAGATAGAGGAGGTGAGGACTAACTGGAATTGTTGATCAGATTAATTACATGGTTTAATGAGCATTGTTAAGTTAGTTAACATAGTTCAGTGTATCATGTACTGGTACTTCAAGTTTGATCTATTCCACAATGGTTGTAATCTTTTCATAGATATGATAACTTGTTTAACTAATAATATACCTTTTTCAAAACTTTGCTCCTCCACCTCATCTGAATTCTGTGTAACCAGGAAAATTAAACTTCCTGAAACAAAAATAGAAAACGTCGAGTATGCCAACATGGGAAGAGGAACAAGGGTAATGCTTCAGGTCAGTGAACCTTTGTTTGATTTCCTTCTTCCATAGTGCATTTCTGGTAACATCTTTGTCTCAGAGTTCCAGCATCTGCAGTTATTTTTTAATCTACATTATAGGTTGGAGAGGCCTACTGTATGCTCTTCCTTGTTCGCCCTACATGGTCTGTTAGGTCACCTCCCTCTCAGGTCTGCTCAAGTCTAACTTGCCATATTCCTCTGTCCACCTGAGCCGCACCATGACTTCTCCCTTTCACGTCCACCTGACCACACCTTGCCCAGTCTGCTCCCACTTTCTGCTGTAACCTCTCACCTTCTACAGACCATTTCTAGTCACCCTCCTCTCCCTGCAACCCATTGTGTTCCTTAACTCTTGTTTAGTTACCCTACCCCTGCTGCTGGTTCACCCTACAAGGCCTGCTCGGCCAATAGCTTATCACGTCTGCTATCTCCACTCCAGATCCCCCTTTGGACTCTACTCTCTCGAAGTTCACCCTCCTTCACTCCATCTTCTCAGACTGTTCATCCACCCAACCCTTGCCAGTTGACCTGAGTTCCAGTCTATCATGTCCTTTCTAGTGTGTTTCAGCTACACCCTAACATCTCCCTTTCTCATCTGTTTGAGCTCGACCCTACTGGGGCTGCTCTCAGACTGTTCAACCACCCCCCCACGTCCCCCCCGTCCCACCCAGTGCGCTAGCTCATCACCCTGCACTTCTTCACCTTGCAACCAATTACTATCATTTATCTCATGCCTAATTGCCCTCCTCCATCACTCCATCCATTCCCAACTCCATTCTCCCTATGCATGGTCCGCTATGCAACCTCCCTTTTAGATTTGCAGGAAGCTCAGCCTGTCATCTTCCTTTTAGGTCTCCCTAGGCCACAACCTAACATAGAATCAAAGCACTACAGCCACAGAAACTGGTCATTTGGCTATTACATCTATGCTGAGCTGTTATTCTGGCTAGTCCCATTAACCTGCAAAGGGACCATAGCTCTCCATAAGACTCCCATCCATGTACCTATCCAAACTTTTCTTAAATTTTGAAGTCAAACCCGCACCCACCACTTCCACTGGCAGCTTGTTCCATATGTTGCACTTCCAGGTCCGGGAGAGGTTAATTCAATGACTGGAGCTGGAGCAAAGCACTTAGCCTGTGCTGTCATGCAGGAGATGGTGTAGAGATGGCAGGAAACCATGGAGAGGATGGAGGTAGCTAACGAGAGGTGGTATTGGGTGATAGAAACTGTATGGAGGAAGGTGAATGGCAGGTTTCTAAGAAACAGATATATAAGCGGCCAATTAGGATTGTAATGGTTTATTGTCCAGTGATGAAGGCAGTAGACAGGATTTCAAGAAAAGAAGGAAGAGTTTAAGGTTTTGTGGATTTTCGAATGTCGATCTGTTTTGATATCAATCTGGTTAAACTAATTAAATTTGAAAGAAGAATTAGGAGATATTATGGGTGCAAAACCTTTAAGATATGCGGTAGTCTTAGTATCCTGTAAGGATAGTAAGCAATGTGAGAAAGTTTTGGTGTTAAAAGCTGTGTGAGGAAGGAAAGTAACACTAAGGAATTATGTCAAATGACAGTGGCTTTGGGGAGTGATCTCTGGAGTGCCCCTAGATGTATCCATGGACTAAGTTAAAAATAATTTAGTCAGGAGAAAAGTTGTAGATACTAAATGTTAACTTGTTACTTGTTACATACACCTGTTAGGGTGCATTCTCCAGTTACCTTATAAGGTAACCGTAGCCTTCAGCCAGGAGCAGGTGTCAGCAGGTGGTTCCCAACCTTCAGCGAGCATTTCGACCCTTAACCACGACACTCTCCAGTTGGTGGGCTGGCAGTGGTGGAGTAAGAATATATATAGTAGCTTACTGGTGTTGATGAAATTTGATGGAAAACAGTTGCCAGGTAGGGTTAATTTTGGTTATATGAGTTATATAGTCTGAGTGTATTAGCTGCCAACTCTGAGAAGTTTTAAATGCCAGAAGTTTGGCCATGCAGCATCTGTGTGGAAGAGTAAAAAGCTGTGTGGTAGATGTGGTGGAGAACGTGATTGTGGCAATTGTGGAAAAAGCATAAGGCTAAAAGGTAGCAAATGTGAAGGCAAACACCCTGTTTATGCAGGGTGTCCTGTATATAAGAAAGCTGTGGAAGTCCAACATGTTTGGGTGGAAATAAATATCATATGTAGAGGCTCTGCAGGAAGTTCAGAAGGCAGTATCAATGGGACCTATTAACATCCAGAATACAGACAGATTAAAGACAATGTGTAAAGTGCATGATTTTATAACATAAGATTAATTGATTTTTGATAAACTAAAGTTTGTCACTTTCATGGCAGATGTGGTAAATTGTACGGTAGAAAATAAAAGCAGGACAGAAAAGTAAAATTATATTAAAAGTTGCAGAAAACATCTGGAAATAAAATACTTAACTTTAGAAGTTGTTAATGGTGCCTCTCAAGGAGGAATAAATAATGTTCAAACTTCAAAGGGGGGTTATTAATGGTTTTTGTAATCTTACAATGGAATGCTAGAAGCCTGTTAGCTAATGGTCAAGAGTTTAAGAAATTTTTGAAGATTTACAAAATAATCCTGATGTTATATGTGTACAGGAAACCTGGTTGAAATCTTGTCTAAGCTTTAAGATATAAAGTTATGCTGATATATGATGCAATCAGAAAATGGAGTGGCTATCTTTGTCAAAAATGGTAGAGTTATGAAAACTGGAGTTAATTGTAATAAGCCAATTGTGACTGAAATAGGGGAAGAATAGTGAAGTACAGATAATAGATTTTTATAAGCCTTGTGAAAGATCAAAACCTGACATATTGGAAAAGGTGGGTGGAAATGGGAATAATAAGGTCATATAGTGTGGGGATTTTAATGTTCACAGTACAATGTGGGGCTGCAGTTACTCAAATGTGAATGGGACTGTGGTGGAAGAATTTCTGAAAAAATATGTTTGGTGTGCTTGAATGATGGTACGAGTACAAGGATAAATCTATCTAACAATACCCTCTCTCCTTTAGATGTTATGCTGGAATTTGAGGAGATAGCAAGTGTGTAACCGGGAAGTCTATAGTGGGGAGTGATAATTTCCCCATTAACTGTACAATGGGAATAGTGTGTATCAGAGGAAAGATTCTCGTATCTGCAGATGGAATTTTAAAAAGGCAAATAGGATGTATTTGATGACTTAGTGTAAAAGTGGATTTCCTGATCATTTGGTTTTGGGGGCTATTGTGTTGAATAATAATACCTTGTGCTCTTACTCAACTCAATAGCTAAGGAATCAATTCCCAGACCATTCTGAAATAATAAAAAGAGAGATGTTCCCTGGTGGACGGATGAATGTAAAAGAGCTATGAAGGTGCAGAATAAAGCTTTTCAGAAAGTTAAGCAGTGTTACTCCTATTCATCGTTCATACAATATAAAAGAGCTCAAGCCATAGTTCAAAAAGTAGTGAGCGGGACAAAGAATTTGTAATGGAGAGCGTTCTGTGATAGCATTGAAAATGAGATCCAGGTAGAGGAAGTTTGGGGTATAATACAGAAAATGGGGAGTATTAGAAAATCTGATGCATTACCAATTTTGCATGGTGGGGAGAAGGGTGAAGTTACTGACTCTGAAAAAGAGCTAAATCATCAGCAAAAACACACGTCGGTGTACATAGTTCAGCCAATTTAAGTAAAGAAGAGAGATCTTACAGGGAAGCAGTTTTGGCAAAAAATCCTCAGATTGCTGAGAAAAAGAATGTTCCAGTTCCTGTTTGGATGTAGAATTTACGTTGCCTGAACTTTCAAAAGAGCAATTTATAGTGATGGCCAGACAACACCTGGGAAAGATTATATTTGTTATAGTATGTTACACGCTTATCGATTTAAAACTTATGCTGGTTTTGAAATCCTTTGTGACGAGAATACACATAAAATTAAGATGTTTGCTGGCCTGGGTTAGCATCAGTGACATCAGCAAGTGGTCTGTCACCTGTCCCCAGGGGAAGGAGAGATAAGGAACAATGGAGCAGCGTCTGGAGATGTGTAATGAAGGGACGGGGCAGAGAGAGCTGTCTGGAGCGGCTCCCCCCTTTGAACCTTGAACTGTTTGAAGTGATGGACAGGCGATACCCCAGCAGGGGGATAAAAAGGGACCGGTTCGCTAAGGTAGGACACACACGCCACCCGAGGTAACGAGACCCTGGAAGCGGTACGCCTCTCACGAGTCGGTGGGAAGTACCAGACAACGGCCAGGGTGGAAAGGTACGATCAGCGGGAACCCGGTGTGTGTCCGCCCTTGCCTGGGTGCCGGGTTCACTGCAGAGGATCGACCGCATCTGGAGGAGGGGTCACAGTCGGTGACCTCAGGTGACATCACCAAGGACCTGTCCAAAAACTGCTTGTGAGCCATATCGCCGGTCTGTGAGTGAAGCCGTGTCTGAATGATCAGTTGTTCCTATTCCCTCTCTCTCCCCCCACGTTGTCCATCGCCATGGCAACGATTACTGCGAACTGAACTACTAAACTGGACTGAACTTTGAGTCACTTTGAAATTTGGTCATTTACCCCTAGACAACGATAGAGCTTGATTGATGCTGTTATCTTAATTCTGTGCACATGTGTGTTTATCATTGCTGAACTGTTGCATTTATTATCCTTTCGATTACTGTGTTGCTTATTTCTTTAATAAAACTTTCTTAGTTCTAGTACTCCAGACTCCAACTGAGTGATCCATTTCTGCTGGTTTGGCAACCCAGTTACGGGGTACGTAACACCTTTCATACAATATGGGTTGAACGGCAACTTCCTATTTCCTGGAAATTAGCGGTTGCTATCCCTATGTTGAAACCCGCTAATGATCAATCAGATACTTTAAGTTAAAGACCTATTTGACTAATTTCACATGTATGGAAGATAATGGAATGAATGGTTATAGTGGTAAGGCTTTCTCATTTTGTGGAACGTTTTAGAAAATTAGCTGTGTACCAATCTGAATTTCATAAAGGGAAAATGATCATGTACTCAGTGGTAAGTTTGGAATCTGATATTCATAAGGCCCAAGTTAATAAAGAATCAGTGGTAGCAGTTTTCTATGAAATAGAGAAAGCATATGATATATCATGAACACAAGGGTTGCTGTTTAAGCTGGAAAAGATGGGAATAGGTGGTAGAGTATTCAATTGGATTCAAGATTTTTGTGATAGGACGATACACGTTAGGGTAGGAAAAACATTCTCTGAAGTATATGAGATGGAGGATGGGGGAATATATGTAGCCTTTTTAATATTATCATTAATGACATTTTCTTAAACGTTGGCTCAGACATTTTCAGATTATATGCTGATGACGGTGGAAGAGAGAAACAGGAATATAAATAATATAATTAGGAAAATGCAAGCAGCTATTAATACAGTAGAGAAATGGAGACGTCGGTGGGGGCATAAAATTTTCTGTTACAAAGACTCAAGTTATTTCATTTTCTAAAATGAACATTACACCCACATTGATGAACATTGATCTCAAGTTTTGTGGTGAATCACTTAAATAAGAGTCCATGGTAAAGTTCCCAGGTATGTTGATGGACTGAAGGCTGACATGGAAGGTACCTGTGAATAAAAATTTAGAAAATTTCAAAGAAGCCCTTAAGGTGATCAGGTGCTTAGATGGGTGTGTTTGGGGTGAGTGTAAGGGGTCACTTAAACAAATATATATTGCTTTAATCAGACCTTACCTTAATTATAGATGTGTTGTTTATGGGTCAGCCTCCTCAGCAGTCTTAAAGCCCCTAGCTAAAGTTCAAGCTGAAATGTTGACATTATATCGTTGTGCTATTAAATCAACCCCAGTTTCAGCATTACTGGTAGAAATGGGTGAAGTATCTTTAAATATATACAGGTTACAGTTAGCAGTGGTTTATTGGGTTAATGTAAGATGACACAAAGGTGTTCATCCAGTACCAGAAATTAATCGAGTGCTGGGAGCACTGTATTCATAAGCCCTTCAGCTTTTGGTGGACAGGAAATGAATGGGCACAAAATCTTGGGTTGCTTAGTGTGGGAGACGGCTCCAGTGTACCCCTTTCTGTCACTCCTCCATGGTTTTTCCCTTTGCCTGTGATTGATTTAAGCCTTCAAGAAAAGATCAAGCTGAAGAATGATTGTATATCAGTGGCACAGGTAGATATCATAGCTTCTTACATATCTACACAGATGGTTCAAAAGATCCAATGACAGGTCATTCAAGTGTTTCTATTTATTTTCCAAACTTTCAGGTGGCAATTGACAAAAGATTAGCAGACAAGTATCAGTATTGACATCTAAGATGGTTGCTGTTATTTTAGCCTTGGAATGGGTTGAAGTAGCATGCCCTGATTATGTACTTCAGTCCTCTGATTCATTCTCAGTTTTGACATCTTTTAAAACAGGTATTTCAAATCGTAGGCCAAACGTTCTTCTTGAGTTTGAAGAACATCTGTTGAGATTTCAGGGTCTAGGTTTGTGTATAGATTCCTTATATGAGGAGGCAGACATTCTAGCCAAGCATTCACTTAAAATTAAGGACATAAATGTAGTGGTGCCTTTGCATATAGGGTAGGTAAAAGTCATAATTTAAAGTCTACTCGATCAACGTGGCAACAAAGTTGAGATAAGGAGAAGAAAGGGACGATGGTGGGAACTCAGCTGGGAGATGGCTATAAGAGGAGGGGAGAAGTTATACCTACACATTTATATATTGGACATAGCAGGTTGCATAGCTCCTTGTTCAAAATTAATATGCACGATGCAGGCATTTGTAGGGAGTGAAATTACCAAGAAACTGTGCAGCATATCTTGTTTGAACGCAGTTCCTTTAAATGCAAAGGAACCATCTAATGGCTAAATTGAAATATTTGGGGCAGACAGTTTAATATGGAAAGTTTGTTAGGACATCACTGCCATTGTATGTACTTAAGTGCGTATTTGTCTTTCTGAAAGGCATCAGACTTTCTGATATTATTTGAGTATTTTTTGTGGGAGTGGAATTTAATGGGTATACTTCCTGTCCTTTTGATCCACACTCCAATAGGTGGCAGAAATGCACCTTATGTTGGGCTGCCGACAGAGGAGGAGGAGGAGGAGGTGGGACAGAGTTTCAGCCTGCTATCTTCCTTGTTCGCCTATGGCACACCACAACTTTGGTCCTTCGGGTCCACTGGGCTTCCACCCTGCTGTGCTCACTTCACATTTTGCTCATCACTCAGCATCTCCTCACTTTCTTTAGCTGGCTTCCAGTCATCCTACTCTCCCTGCAGCCAATTGCTGTTGCAAACTCTTTCCTCAGGTGCTCTTTTGCTCAATCTCTTCCCATATGGCCCACTGGGCCCCACCTTTTCTTTTCCAGATGAATGAAGCAACATGGATTCTTTTAGTCTAAAACTAGGGGAAGTTATTTGAAACTTGGGCAAGTTAGGCAGCCACTGTGAAAGCAGAAACAGAGTTAACGGGCAATTCAATGCTACTTCACGGGTGACGATGTGGCGATGTCTCTACTAAAGGAGGTGTAAGGCCCTCCTTCCCTTCGCCAGCTGCTGGTCACCCCTGTGCAAGGTGTAGCACCTGCTTAGCAACCCCCTCCCCCTCCTGATCAGGGTCACGTGAAGCAGGTGGCGGATAGTGGGAAGAGCAGCTGGTGCAAATCACAGGTCCTGGTTATGCAACCTCTGACACCAGGCAGACAATCTCTGAAGAGTATTGGTAATGACTGGGGTCACCAGTCTTGTAAAGGCACTGCCCAGAAGGTGACAATGCAAACCATTTCTGTAGAAAAGTATACCAAGAAGAATCATGGTCATAGATAAGATCATGATCGCTCATGTTGACATGGCACATAATGATGATGACCATTGAAAGAAAACAAAGAATGTGGAGAGAGAGAGCTGACATAATTTTAATATTAAATATGTTTCGATCCAGAAATCATCCAGAAGATTAAGATGCATGTGATCTACAGTGAATCTACAGTGGATTCAAAATTGTCTTGCCCATAGAAGACAGATGATAGTAATTGATTGTTCTTATTCTGGCTGGTGGTCTGTGATCTGTAGTGGGACTTCTGTTGGTTGTGATTTATGACCTGGATGAAAATGTGGATGGGTGCACAAGTAAGTTTGCAGACTTAAAGATTGGAAGTGTAGGTAGCACAGAAGACTGGCAAAGGATATAGTAAGATGTAGATCAGTTGCAAGTATGAGCAGAGGAATGTGAGATGTGCACTTTGGGAGATCAAACATAAAGGAACAGTACATAGTTAATGGTAGGATCCTTGAAAGGGTTGATGTGCAGAGGAATCTTGGGGTCCAAGTCCATAGCTCCTGAAAGTGGCTACACAGGTTGATATGGTGGTAAAGAAGGCAAAGGGCATGCTTACCTTTATTAGTAGAGGCACTGAGTTTTAAAGTCAGGAAATGATGTTGCAGTTTTACAAGCTCCAGCTGCACTGCATCTGACATAATGCTTGCAGTTCTGGTTGCCTCATTATAGAAAAGATGGTGAGGCTTTGGAGAGGATACAGAAGAGGTTCACCAGGATGCTGCCTGGATTAGAGAGCATGTGCTATCGTGAGAGGTTGGATAAATTTGGGTTGTTTTCTCTGGAGCGGTGGAGGATGAGGGGAGATTTGATAGAAGTTTACAAGAGTATGAGAGGCATCAAAAGAGCAGACAAACAGCATTTCTTCTCAGGGGTCAAAATGTCTAATACCAAAGGGCATGCACTTAAGGTGAGAGGTTAATTTCAGAGGAGATGTGAAGGGAAATGATTTATACATAAAGAATTGTGAATGCCTAGAATGGGCTGCCTGGGGTGGTGCTAGAGGCAGACACATTAGGGACATTTAAGAGATGCTTATATAGGCACATGAATGTGAGGAAAATGGAAGGATATGGGCTTTAGTGCAGGCATTAGGGTGCCTGGGTTAGAGGGTATTAGCTATAAATGAAGGATTAGACAAACTTGGGACATTTTCTGTGGAATGTCGGAGGCTGAGAGGAGATCTGATAGGAGTTAATAAAATTATAAGAGGCGTAGTTAAGATAGACAGCCAGAATCCTTTTCCAAGGGTAGAAATATCAAATATTAAAGGATATGCATTCAAGGTGAGTGGGAGGAAAGTTTAAGGGCAATGTGTGGAGCAAGTTTTTTTTAGACAGAGTGCAGTAGGCTCCAGAATGTACTCCCAAGGATAGCGGTAGAAACAATTTCTGCTTTGTCGCTTTAATTCAACATGCCAGTCACAATCTGACCCTTCTGCCTTTAGCTTTTCCATTGTTCCAGTGAAAGCTTAAGGATAAAACAGTTCATCTCCTGACCAGGCAAGTTACAGTCGTTCGGACTTAACACTGAATTTAAACCTCTTCAGATATCTCACCTTGCAAAGCTTATATCAAAAGTTTTTGTGAAAGGTCAACAACCTGAAATACATATTATACCTACATTATTCCCCACAGATGCTGCCTGATCTGTTGGGTATTTAGGGCATTTTAAAAAAAGTATTTTCAGCACTTACACAGCTTTACTTATTACAATACCCGGTCCTCCCGCAGGACGCAGGTGTATTCATTCATGATGTTAAGGTGGTTACCAGGATTTAATTTCTTACATTAAATACGTTTTATTTCTGCTTGGTGAGTTTTAAAACAAAAATAATTTGCAGCAATCAACTAACCAGCTCATTTCCTCATGTTGACTTCAACCAGCCAATCGCCTGTGTTCTGTTTGAACAAACAGTCAATCACCCTGTGGTTTGGTCGAAAACCAGCGAATTGCTCCTGTGGTCTGATTGAACAACCAGTCAGTGACATTGTGGTCTGGTTGAGTAACTGACCAATCATCCCTCTGGGCTGTTTGGACCACCAGCCAATTGTCCCTGTGGTCTGATTGAACAACTGGCCAATCAGCCCAAGGTGTGATGAAAACCCTGACTTTTGAACTTTTTCTTCTTTATTTCTTTCACACTTCATTAAGTCTTTTGGTCCATTTCATTCCTAAGAAAGTAATTATATTTGAAAAGCTAACTCCAGTTACACCTAAGCAGATCAGCCCCCATCTAAGGAAATGAATAAACAGACGATGTTTCATGTCAAGAACCTTCATCAGTACTGGAAAGGAAGGGGGAAGATGCAGGAATAAGAAGATGGGAGAGGAGAAAAAGGACAGGCTAGAAGATGATATGTGAAGCCTGGTGGATGGGAAAGGGGGAATGAAGTGAGAATATCCCCCTGCTTTAGTGGTCCACTTCCAGTCACCCAACTCTACCTGTGGTTGTTATGATTGTTGCCCTTTTGCTCCATCTGTTCCTGGTATACCCAACACACCCCACAGGACCACCACCCTTTCCTTTCCAAAAGAATGGAGTGATATTTTTTAAAAAAATTATAATTAAACATATTTGAAGTACAAGCTAGGTCTGGAAGCACCTGTAAAGAGAGGGACAGAGTTAACATGCAAGTTGATATTACTTCATCTCATCTCAACAAACAAAAGATAAAACATGTTCTAAGTTGGAGGGAAGGAAAATAAGGAATAAATGGAGAGAGCTGGAAGGAAGGTCTGTGAGAGAGGGCTGAAGAAATTAAAGGATAAAAAACAGAAGCAATGTGATTGGCCCCTTTCAACTGCTCTGTATTCAGTAAGACCATGATTGACCTGTTCAGTCAACACTGCTTTCCTGCACCATTCCTTTAACATCTACAAGTATTCTGATCTCTGTCCTGAATACATTCAGCCACTCAGATTCCATAGTCCTATTGGGCAGACGGACAATTCCAAAGATTCACCATCCACTTTGGCAATGACATTTCCTCTCATCTCAATGCTGAATGGCCATCCCTTTTTTTTTAAATAAAAAGTCTGTGTACCCTTGTTGGAGACTGTCCAGCCGAGGGAAACAGAATCCCTGTGTTTCTTCTGCCAAGCCCTGGAAGAAATTATTGAGCTTAAAATCAATGAGATTATTCTAAATTCATCACAGCTTCAGGGAGTCTCGGCCCAGATCTGCTTCATCTCTCCTCACAGAGTAGCATCTGTTAAAACTTTACTGCATTTTCTCTATTGCAAGTAGATCTTTATTTAGGCATAGTGACTAGAGATGGCACGATATTGTAGCGGTTAGCACAATCCTTACTTAGGTTTGGTAACTGCGTAGCAGAGCACAACAATATACAGTGCCAGCTCAAAGAGCAGGGTTCAATTCCCACTGCTGTCTGTAAGGAGTTTGTATGATCCCCCCATGACCTAGAGGATTTCCTCAGGATGCTCTAATTTCCTCCCACATTCCAAAACCTACTAGCTAGCATTAGTGAGTTGTGGGTGTGCTATGTTGGGGCCGGATGTGTGGTGACATTTGTGAGTTGCCTCCAGTACAATCCTCACTAACTTGACTTGATGCAAATGTTGCATTTCACTGTATGTTTCTATGTCTAGGTGACAACTAAAGCTAATCTATAGATCTGTATGCAATATTCCAAGTTCATTCTGATAAGGATCCTATATAATTGCAGTAAAATGACTTTACTCTTGAAGTCTTACAATAAAATCAAGATCAGAATCTGGTCCAACATGTCGTTTGCCTTCTTAATTGCTGGCTGTATCTGCATGTTAACTTTTGATAGTTCTTGTACAAAGACAACCTGGTTCCCTGAAGCAGCAACATCGTTCAATTTGTTACTACTGGAAAAATGAAAGCTTTGCTATTCTATCATTAACATGAGATTCTGTAGATGCTGGAAATCCAGAGCAACACGCACAAAATGCTGGAGGAACTCAGCAGATCAGGCAGCTTCAATGGAAATGATAAACAGTCCACATTTCAGGCCAGAGGAAGTGGCGGGGGGGGGGGAGAATTCCAGAATAAAAGATGGGGATGTGGAAGGTGTGCAAACTAGAAGGTGATAAATGAAGCCAGATGGATGGAGGACATTCACCTCTTTACCTTTTCCTTTCCCTCCAACCAGGGACTCAAGTAGGGATTCACTTCCAATATCATTACTGCTTGCCCCATTACAGGAAGAATGAGCAAGCTTTGCTGAGGGTACAAAAGAGGTTCACCAGAATCTCTATATCTGCTGCCTAATCCTCGGAGTTCCTCCTGCATCTTGTGTGTGTTAATCTGGATTAGAGGGTATGGGCTATAAGGAGAAGCTGGACAAGCCCGAGTTATTTTTTCTGGAGTGTCAGAGGCTGAGAGGGAAGCTGGTAGGAGTTTATAAAATTAAGAGGGGCAGAGATAGGGTAGACAGTCAGAATCATTTTCCAAGGGTAGAAGTGTCAGATACGGATGTGCATTCAAGGTGAGAGGAGGAAAGTTCAGAGAGGTGTGTGGGGCAAGTATTTCTTAGACAGGGTGTGGTAGGTGGTGTGACATGATGTGAGCAGAATTATCTGCAGCTTAATGTGAAAACGACTAAGGAGCTGGTGGTAGACCTGAGGAGAGCCAAGGTACTGGTGACCCCTGTTTCCATCCAGGGGGTCTGTGTGGATGTGGTGGAGGATTACAAATACCTAGGGATCCGAATTGACAATGAACTGGACTGGTCAAAGAACACTGAGGCTGTCTACAAGAAGGGACAGAGCCGTCTCTATTTCCTGAGGAGACTGAGGTCCTTTAACATCTGCTTGACGATGCTGAGGAAGTTCTACGAGTTTGTGGTGGCCAGTGCTATCATGTTTGCTGTTGTGTGCTGGGGCAGCAGGCTGAGGGTAGCAGGCACCAACAGAATCAACGAACTCATTCGTAAGGCCAGTGATGTTGTGGGGATGGAACTGGACTCTCTCACGGTGGTGTCTGAAAAGAGGATGCTGTCTAAGTTGCATGCCATCTTGGTCAATGTCTCCCATCCACTACATAATGTACTGGGTGGGCACAGGAGTACATTCAGCCAGAGACTCATTCCACCGAGATGCAACACAGAGCGTCATAGGAAGTCATTCCTGCCTGTGGCCATCAAACTTACTCCTCCCTTGGAGGGTCAGACACCCTGAGCCAATAGGCTGGTCCAGGACATTTCATAATTTACTGGCACAATTTACATATTACTATTTAACTATTTATGGTTCTATTACTATTTATTATTTAAGGTGCAACTGTAACGAAAACCAATTTCCCCCAGGATCAATAAAGTGTGACTATGACTATGACTATGAGGTACCTGGAACATACTCCCAGAGTAGTGGCAAAGCACTTTCTGCCTTACCACTTTAATTCATCGTTCCAGTCATGAACTGACCCCTTTGCCTTTGGCCTCACTCCACAACGGTAAAATATTTCATCTTCAGTCCAGAAAAGTTACAACCATTCGCACTTAACACTGAATTCAAACCATTTCAGATAACCCACTTTCCCAGTTTGTAGTAAAACCAACTGTTCTTTTATGAAAGATCCATGACCTGAAATAGTATTTCTACTTAATTCTCCATGGATACTCCCTGATCTAATGGGTATTTGGAACATTTGCTTAAATTTTCAACATTTATATAGTTACAAAACTATGCATTTCAACAGTTCCAATATGGTTTAATTCTCTGTCTTTGTTAATTTCCTTCTATGTACAGTCAAATTGTGTTGATGGACAGAAGTCTTGACATCCAAATCTGTAGCTCCCTGAAGGTGGTTTCACAAATCAATAGGGCAACAAAGGCAGTGTATACCATGCTTGACTTGATTAGTTGAGACACTGAGCTCTAGGGTGAGTAAGTCACAATGCAGCTTCCTAGGCTGCATCTGGAATACTGTATTCATTTCTGGTTGTCCTATAAAAGGAAGGATGTGGAGTCAATGGAGAGGGTTCAGATGAGGCTTACCAGGATGCTGCCTGGATTAGAAGGAACTTAAAGTTCATTTGATTGCCACTCAACTGCACCTGAATATGCATAAATACAGCCAAACAAAATAACGTTACTCCAGGGCCAAGGTGCAAAACCAGTCATTCACAGCACAAGATACATAGAGCACATATAAGATATCAGTAAAATACAGTCACACAAAAAAAATATAGTCCAAGCTCCTGAGAACCACGAATGTTACAGAAATCTGCAGTCAAAAACAATGCAGCTTGACTTCTGCTGAATGAATACTGGGGGCAGTGCCGACTCCAGTTTGGACACCAAACCACACCATCTCCAGTGGAGTGCACCAACTCTGACGCCTCTCTCCTGGGCAGCTGTAAACAGGCGACACTGCAGCTTGAGGCCTAGTCCTGTCATAGGAGGGCCCGCTGGGAGTGGACCCAAATGCAAGACACAGACATTGAAGTACTAGGAACAGGAACTGACTAGAGAGCTGGGACAAGAACACAGACTTGGGCTAGGACATTGGCTAGACAGGCAGGACCAGGACAGGGAACTGGGAACTAGGAGCCTGGGCTTGAACTTTGAGCTAGAGACTGAACAAGGACCCAGAACCTAGGTTTTGACTCAGGCTCTGACCCCAGAACTAGGCAAGGACATGATGTGGCTACAGGACTGGACATGGCTTGGGTTCCTCGAGGCGAGGACATGACGAGGCTTGGGTTCCTCGAGGCGAGGACATGACGAGGCTTGGGTTCCTCGAGGCGAGGACATGACGAGGCTTGGGTTCCTCGAGGCAAAGGTAGCAGGCGAGGCTTCATGAGGAAGGTGAAGGGAAGGGAACAGTCCAACCACAGGGTAACAGCAAAGACAGCCTGACTTACCCAACAGAGGCGAGGATGGGATACTGACCAGATGAACCAGCAACCACACTTGAACCCAGGGCCACTTATATTCCCAGCCCCCAAGATGAGCATCAGGTGCCTATGATTAAGCCCAACTGAAACAAGGGACAACTAGAAGACCCAGAGTCCGGAGTCCACAAACCAGACCGTGAACCAGAACGTGGACTTCACGGACCGGACCATGACACGTTCTTGCTATGACTGAGGCCACAAAGCCTCTGGGCTGTTTGGACCACCAGCCAATTGTCCCTGTGGTCTGATTGAACAACTGGCCAATCAGCCCAAGGTGTGATGAAAACCCTGACTTTTGAACTTTTTCTTCTTTATTTCTTTCACACTTCATTAAGTCTTTTGGTCCATTTCATTCCTAAGAAAGTAATTATATTTGAAAAGCTAACTCCAGTTACACCTAAGCAGATCAGCCCCCATCTAAGGAAATGAATAAACAGACGATGTTTCATGTCAAGAACCTTCATCAGTACTGGAAAGGAAGGGGGAAGATGCAGGAATAAGAAGATGGGAGAGGAGAAAAAGGACAGGCTAGAAGATGATATGTGAAGCCTGGTGGATGGGAAAGGGGGAATGAAGTGAGAATATCCCCCTGCTTTAGTGGTCCACTTCCAGTCACCCAACTCTACCTGTGGTTGTTATGATTGTTGCCCTTTTGCTCCATCTGTTCCTGGTATACCCAACACACCCCACAGGACCACCACCCTTTCCTTTCCAAAAGAATGGAGTGATATTTTTTAAAAAAATTATAATTAAACATATTTGAAGTACAAGCTAGGTCTGGAAGCACCTGTAAAGAGAGGGACAGAGTTAACATGCAAGTTGATATTACTTCATCTCATCTCAACAAACAAAAGATAAAACATGTTCTAAGTTGGAGGGAAGGAAAATAAGGAATAAATGGAGAGAGCTGGAAGGAAGGTCTGTGAGAGAGGGCTGAAGAAATTAAAGGATAAAAAACAGAAGCAATGTGATTGGCCCCTTTCAACTGCTCTGTATTCAGTAAGACCATGATTGACCTGTTCAGTCAACACTGCTTTCCTGCACCATTCCTTTAACATCTACAAGTATTCTGATCTCTGTCCTGAATACATTCAGCCACTCAGATTCCATAGTCCTATTGGGCAGACGGACAATTCCAAAGATTCACCATCCACTTTGGCAATGACATTTCCTCTCATCTCAATGCTGAATGGCCATCCCTTTTTTTTTAAATAAAAAGTCTGTGTACCCTTGTTGGAGACTGTCCAGCCGAGGGAAACAGAATCCCTGTGTTTCTTCTGCCAAGCCCTGGAAGAAATTATTGAGCTTAAAATCAATGAGATTATTCTAAATTCATCACAGCTTCAGGGAGTCTCGGCCCAGATCTGCTTCATCTCTCCTCACAGAGTAGCATCTGTTAAAACTTTACTGCATTTTCTCTATTGCAAGTAGATCTTTATTTAGGCATAGTGACTAGAGATGGCACGATATTGTAGCGGTTAGCACAATCCTTACTTAGGTTTGGTAACTGCGTAGCAGAGCACAACAATATACAGTGCCAGCTCAAAGAGCAGGGTTCAATTCCCACTGCTGTCTGTAAGGAGTTTGTATGATCCCCCCATGACCTAGAGGATTTCCTCAGGATGCTCTAATTTCCTCCCACATTCCAAAACCTACTAGCTAGCATTAGTGAGTTGTGGGTGTGCTATGTTGGGGCCGGATGTGTGGTGACATTTGTGAGTTGCCTCCAGTACAATCCTCACTAACTTGACTTGATGCAAATGTTGCATTTCACTGTATGTTTCTATGTCTAGGTGACAACTAAAGCTAATCTATAGATCTGTATGCAATATTCCAAGTTCATTCTGATAAGGATCCTATATAATTGCAGTAAAATGACTTTACTCTTGAAGTCTTACAATAAAATCAAGATCAGAATCTGGTCCAACATGTCGTTTGCCTTCTTAATTGCTGGCTGTATCTGCATGTTAACTTTTGATAGTTCTTGTACAAAGACAACCTGGTTCCCTGAAGCAGCAACATCGTTCAATTTGTTACTACTGGAAAAATGAAAGCTTTGCTATTCTATCATTAACATGAGATTCTGTAGATGCTGGAAATCCAGAGCAACACGCACAAAATGCTGGAGGAACTCAGCAGATCAGGCAGCTTCAATGGAAATGATAAACAGTCCACATTTCAGGCCAGAGGAAGTGGCGGGGGGGGGGGAGAATTCCAGAATAAAAGATGGGGATGTGGAAGGTGTGCAAACTAGAAGGTGATAAATGAAGCCAGATGGATGGAGGACATTCACCTCTTTACCTTTTCCTTTCCCTCCAACCAGGGACTCAAGTAGGGATTCACTTCCAATATCATTACTGCTTGCCCCATTACAGGAAGAATGAGCAAGCTTTGCTGAGGGTACAAAAGAGGTTCACCAGAATCTCTATATCTGCTGCCTAATCCTCGGAGTTCCTCCTGCATCTTGTGTGTGTTAATCTGGATTAGAGGGTATGGGCTATAAGGAGAAGCTGGACAAGCCCGAGTTATTTTTTCTGGAGTGTCAGAGGCTGAGAGGGAAGCTGGTAGGAGTTTATAAAATTAAGAGGGGCAGAGATAGGGTAGACAGTCAGAATCATTTTCCAAGGGTAGAAGTGTCAGATACGGATGTGCATTCAAGGTGAGAGGAGGAAAGTTCAGAGAGGTGTGTGGGGCAAGTATTTCTTAGACAGGGTGTGGTAGGTGGTGTGACATGATGTGAGCAGAATTATCTGCAGCTTAATGTGAAAACGACTAAGGAGCTGGTGGTAGACCTGAGGAGAGCCAAGGTACTGGTGACCCCTGTTTCCATCCAGGGGGTCTGTGTGGATGTGGTGGAGGATTACAAATACCTAGGGATCCGAATTGACAATGAACTGGACTGGTCAAAGAACACTGAGGCTGTCTACAAGAAGGGACAGAGCCGTCTCTATTTCCTGAGGAGACTGAGGTCCTTTAACATCTGCTTGACGATGCTGAGGAAGTTCTACGAGTTTGTGGTGGCCAGTGCTATCATGTTTGCTGTTGTGTGCTGGGGCAGCAGGCTGAGGGTAGCAGGCACCAACAGAATCAACGAACTCATTCGTAAGGCCAGTGATGTTGTGGGGATGGAACTGGACTCTCTCACGGTGGTGTCTGAAAAGAGGATGCTGTCTAAGTTGCATGCCATCTTGGTCAATGTCTCCCATCCACTACATAATGTACTGGGTGGGCACAGGAGTACATTCAGCCAGAGACTCATTCCACCGAGATGCAACACAGAGCGTCATAGGAAGTCATTCCTGCCTGTGGCCATCAAACTTACTCCTCCCTTGGAGGGTCAGACACCCTGAGCCAATAGGCTGGTCCAGGACATTTCATAATTTACTGGCACAATTTACATATTACTATTTAACTATTTATGGTTCTATTACTATTTATTATTTAAGGTGCAACTGTAACGAAAACCAATTTCCCCCAGGATCAATAAAGTGTGACTATGACTATGACTATGAGGTACCTGGAACATACTCCCAGAGTAGTGGCAAAGCACTTTCTGCCTTACCACTTTAATTCATCGTTCCAGTCATGAACTGACCCCTTTGCCTTTGGCCTCACTCCACAACGGTAAAATATTTCATCTTCAGTCCAGAAAAGTTACAACCATTCGCACTTAACACTGAATTCAAACCATTTCAGATAACCCACTTTCCCAGTTTGTAGTAAAACCAACTGTTCTTTTATGAAAGATCCATGACCTGAAATAGTATTTCTACTTAATTCTCCATGGATACTCCCTGATCTAATGGGTATTTGGAACATTTGCTTAAATTTTCAACATTTATATAGTTACAAAACTATGCATTTCAACAGTTCCAATATGGTTTAATTCTCTGTCTTTGTTAATTTCCTTCTATGTACAGTCAAATTGTGTTGATGGACAGAAGTCTTGACATCCAAATCTGTAGCTCCCTGAAGGTGGTTTCACAAATCAATAGGGCAACAAAGGCAGTGTATACCATGCTTGACTTGATTAGTTGAGACACTGAGCTCTAGGGTGAGTAAGTCACAATGCAGCTTCCTAGGCTGCATCTGGAATACTGTATTCATTTCTGGTTGTCCTATAAAAGGAAGGATGTGGAGTCAATGGAGAGGGTTCAGATGAGGCTTACCAGGATGCTGCCTGGATTAGAAGGAACTTAAAGTTCATTTGATTGCCACTCAACTGCACCTGAATATGCATAAATACAGCCAAACAAAATAACGTTACTCCAGGGCCAAGGTGCAAAACCAGTCATTCACAGCACAAGATACATAGAGCACATATAAGATATCAGTAAAATACAGTCACACAAAAAAAATATAGTCCAAGCTCCTGAGAACCACGAATGTTACAGAAATCTGCAGTCAAAAACAATGCAGCTTGACTTCTGCTGAATGAATACTGGGGGCAGTGCCGACTCCAGTTTGGACACCAAACCACACCATCTCCAGTGGAGTGCACCAACTCTGACGCCTCTCTCCTGGGCAGCTGTAAACAGGCGACACTGCAGCTTGAGGCCTAGTCCTGTCATAGGAGGGCCCGCTGGGAGTGGACCCAAATGCAAGACACAGACATTGAAGTACTAGGAACAGGAACTGACTAGAGAGCTGGGACAAGAACACAGACTTGGGCTAGGACATTGGCTAGACAGGCAGGACCAGGACAGGGAACTGGGAACTAGGAGCCTGGGCTTGAACTCTGAGCTAGAGACTGAACAAGGACCCAGAACCTAGGTTTTGACTCAGGCTCTGACCCCAGAACTAGGCAAGGACATGATGTGGCTACAGGACTGGACATGGCTTGGGTTCCTCGAGGCGAGGACATGACGAGGCTTGGGTTCCTCGAGGCGAGGACATGACGAGGCTTGGGTTCCTCGAGGCGAGGACATGACGAGGCTTGGGTTCCTCGAGGCAAAGGTAGCAGGCGAGGCTTCATGAGGAAGGTGAAGGGAAGGGAACAGTCCAACCACAGGGTAACAGCAAAGACAGCCTGACTTACCCAACAGAGGCGAGGATGGGATACTGACCAGATGAACCAGCAACCACACTTGAACCCAGGGCCACTTATATTCCCAGCCCCCAAGATGAGCATCAGGTGCCTATGATTAAGCCCAACTGAAACAAGGGACAACTAGAAGACCCAGAGTCCGGAGTCCACAAACCAGACCGTGAACCAGAACGTGGACTTCACGGACCGGACCATGACACGTTCTTGCTATGACTGAGGCCACAAAGCATCCCTGCCATCCACCAGTAAATCAGTGGATCAGACTTGTATCATTCCATATTAACAATGTCCAACAGAGTGTTGCGATCACAGGGAGAGCGACTAAGATGATCACTCACTGTGAAACTGCACACCACTTTCACGCACCAACTTTTCCAACGCTTCTCTGACACAGGCAACAGCACAATCCACAGGACACAGCGCCATCTTATCAACATGTGCTGTAAGGAGAGGTTAAACAAACAAAGACTGATTTGTTGGAGTGGTGGAGGCTGAGGAGAAGACCTGAGAGAAATTTATAAAATTAGAAACAGTGCAAAAGAGGTGGAGCAGGGTAGTGTTCATAGGTTCATGGACCCCCATGCATTCCTGGTTCTGGGTCCAGATGAAGGGTGTTGACCCAAGACAATGACTGTCCATTTCCTTCCACAGACACTGCCCGACCCGCTGAGTTCCTCCAGAACACTTCTGTGCTGCTCCAGATTCCAGCAACTGCCATCTTTTGTGTCTCCCTGATTCTGGGAAGCAATTAGAATAAGGAGAGCAGATATTTTTCCCCGGAGGGCACCTCTTTGTCACCTCCAGAGGTCATACTTCCTGCCAGGCTCCCTTGTATAACCTCCCCATGCATGGAAATCCATACAAAACTCTGATGAAAGCTCCCTAACTCGCATCCAATCTGATGTTTTCTTTTACAGTAATGTATTCAGTGAACACTGTGACACTTTGGCACTCAGATTGATTTAATTAGTGTTGATGACCCTTAACTACCCCCTCAGTTCAAGGACAATTACGGATTGATAATAGATGCTGACATATTCCATCAACGTCCACGTGCAGTGAATTAATTAAAAGCAAACTGAATTGAAGTTATGTAACTGCAATATATTGTGCTAGGATTTTAATGCAGGAATATTGCTTTCCTTTAGCTGTTTTCCTCTCATTGTAACATACTGCAACACATTCAGTCTGTTAGGGGTGTACAGCACCCAACAGCCCCATTGCCCCATTCCCTGCAACGTATCTTCTCACACAGTCCCATCATCCAGCTTGACGCACACTCTCTAGTGGTAATTTACGACAATCTCTTTATATCTGTGGCCCGGCAGCGGAAACTGTGAAGTTTCAAATTCCTGGGAGTGCTCATCACACACAACCTGTCATGGTCCGAGAATACATCCCTCACAATCAAGAAAGCTCACCAACAGCTGAACTTTCTGAGGAGGCTGGACGATGCCCGTCAGCTACTCACTGTAGACAGCATCCTAACAAGCTGCATCACTGCATGGTGTGGAAACTGCACGGCAGCAGACGTGGAAGGCTCTACCACGGGTAGTCAAAACTGCCTAACGCATCACCAGCACCAGCACCAGCTTACTCACCATTCATAGACAATAGACAATAGTTGCGGGACTAGGCCATTTGGCTCTTCGAGCCAGCACCGCCATTCACTGTGATCATGGCTGATCATCCACAATCAGTATCTAGTTCCTGCCTTATCCCCATAACCTTTGATTCCGCTATCTTTAAGAGCTCTATCCATCTCTTTCTTGAAAGCATCCAGAGACATAATCATAGTCATAGTCATACTTTATTGATCCCAGGGGGAAATTGGTTTTCATTACAGTTGCACCATAAATAATAATTAGTAATAGAACCATAAATAGTTAAATAGTAATATGTAAATTATGCCAGTAAATTATGAAATAAGTCCAGGACCAGCCTATCGGCACAGGGTGTCTGACCCTCCAAGGGAGGAGTTGTAAAGTTTGATGGCCACAGGCAGGAATGACTTCCTATGACGCTCTGTGCTGCATCTTGGCGGAATGAGTCTCTAGCTGAATGTACTCCTGTGCCCACCCAACTGCCTTCTGGGGCAGAGCATTCCACATATCCACCACTCTCTGGGTGAAAAAGTTTTTCCTCAACTCTGTTCTAAATGGCCTACCCCTTATTCTCAAACTGTGGCCTCTGATTCTGGACTCGCCCATCAGCGGGAACATGCTTCCTGCCTCTAGCATGTCCAATCCCTTAATAATCTTATGTTTCAATCAGATCCCCTCTCATCCTTCTACGTTCCAGTGTATTAAGGACATAGATACAGAAAGTTGCCAGAAAAACATCAGCAATATCATGAAGGATCCCACCCATCTTGCTCATGGACTGTTTGTCCCACTCCCATCAGAGAGGAGGCTACATGTTGACACTATCAATCCATGTATATGAGCTATTTATGTATATTTCTACAAGGGCACAATTGAGAGCATCCTGACTGGCTGTATCACTGCCTGGTACGGGAGTTGTATGTTGCTCAGTCGCAGGGCTCTGCAGAGAGTGGTGCGGACAGCCCAGCACATTGGTGGATGTGAACTTCCCACTATTCAGGACATCACAGCAACAGTTGCGTATAAAGCACCCGGAGGATCAATGGGGACCCGAGTCACCCCAACCACAAACTGTTCCAGCTGCTACCGTCTGGGAAACAGTACCACAGCATAAAAGCCAGGACCAACAGGCTCCGGGACAGCTTCTTCCACCAGGACATCAGACTGATTGATTGATCCTGACGCATTTGTATTTCTCAGCTATATTGACTGTTCTGTTGTATATCTTACTGTACATACGAATTAGTATTTATTACAAATTACTATAATTAGCACATTGCACTTTCAGACAGAGACATAATGTAAAGATTTTTACTCACATATGTGAAGGATGTTAGAAATAAAGTCAATTCAATTCAGTATTAGTTGAGTTTTTTTTATCTTTTGTGTTCTTTTTCTGCTGGATTGGATATGGAGTAACAATTATTTCATTCACTTTTACACTTGAGGACTGGAAACAATGTTGAACAATCTTGAATCTTGAACCCTACTGACATAACTGTGGGAAGTAACTGGAGTACGCTGAGGGAAATCCATGACACAACAGGAAGACTATGCCATCTCCACGTGGATTGCACAGGAGATGAGGATGCGGAGCTGTGAGACAGTCATCCTACCAGCTGCAGTACCAGCACGTCTCTCAGTTTTGCTGACTCCTTTCCATGTGCCACACTCCTTTCTTCTATCTCTTTCTCTATTTTAGTAACCAGTGGCTTCGATTGGGATTTTAGTTTATTTGTCCACAAGCTCTCCAACTGTCTCCACAAGATCCACAATTGATAAACGTACCTTGTTGGAATTTCTTCAGTCATGCAGTCGGACACCAGTAAGGCCAAGCTATATCAGAATATTCACCTTAATCCTACTTGCCAAGGACTTCCCATGGCCCCATCTGGCTTTCCTAATTCCCCTCTTCAGTTCTTTTTTGTCTTCCTTATACTTACGTGATTCATTTGATCCTAACTTCTAAAACTTTACCATCTTGACTAAATTCGTCACCTCTCTGAACATCCCAGGTTCTCTTATCTTTCCATCCCCATCCTTCCTTCTAACAGGAAGAAACATTTCCTGTACTCTGTGCAATTGATCTATAAACACCCTTCCCATGTCTGATGTGGACGTGCTGGAGAAAAGGTGCTCCCCATTAATGTTTCTTAGTTGCTGTCTAATATCCTCGTAATTTGACCTACTCTAATTTAAAACTCTACGCAAGGACCATAACTTTCCTTCTCTATAGCTATCCTGAAAGTTAAAGAGTTGTAGTCACTGTTCCCTAACTCTTCACCCACTGAGAGATCAGTCGCCTGGCCGCACTCATTACCAGGTCCAGTGGAGCTTTTGCAAAGCTGCCAATATTGGATTTTAGAATGAACAATAGAATGTGCAAATGTGATGGACTGGAAGATTCCAGTTTTCAGGATTCATGATTAGATTTATTGGTTGTATGTACCGCACTGTGGTCTTAGGAACATATACAATATGTAGCTGGGGTGCCACAGACTCTTGCACAGTACTGTGTTTTTCAACCTGGAGTGGAGAGTGAGTTTGTAAATCTAGCAGGAACAAAAGAAGTTGGGAATGGTGAGGTTGGAGCGCTGCTAGCGGGTTGAGAAGGAATGCCTGGGGCAGGAGATGGCGTAGGTGCAGGCATACCCAGCCCTGAGAAACAAGGCAAGCTAATTTGTTTCCAAACAACTGGTTTATTGATCAGTGCAGAATTGTCTCCCTGGTGCTTCCCACTCCCTCCTCTCTCCCTTCCTCATTTTCCAACCAGCGTTCTCCTCTCCCTGCCTCTTCCCACTCTCAGTCCACAATAGAGACCCATATCTGAATCGGGTTTATTGTCACTCATATATGTCATGAAATTTGTGTTTTTTTTTTGTGGTAGCAGTACAGTGACTACAGTATTGCGCAAACGTTTTAGGCACCCTAGCTATATACATTTGCCTAAGACTTTAGCACAGTACTGTACACCGAAGCAGTGAAATGCATCATTTGCAGTAACAGCTGGCACAGTTTGAAGGTGTGCTGGGGACAGCCCACAATTGTCATCATGTTTCTGGCGCCAACATTGCATACCCACAATGGCCAGCGAAATAACACAGAGTCACAGAGTAGTGCTGAAAACAAACAGGACCTTTTGCCCATCTAGTCTGTGACAAACTGTTATTCTGCCTTGTCCTATTGACCTGCACCTGGACTACATCCCTCCATACCTCTCTCATCCATGTACTTATCCAAACTTCTTTTAAATGTTGCAATTGAACTCACATCCACCACTTCTGTTGTCAGCTTGATCACACTTGCACCATCTTCTGAGTGAAGAGGTTCCCCTCCAGTTCTAGTCTCACCCAACCTCAGTGGAAACATCCTGCTTGCAGTTACCATATCTATATATTCGTATATCTCTGTCAAATCTTCCCTCAATCTCCTATACTCCAGGGAACAAAGTCCTAACCTATTCAACATTTTTCTATAACTCAGTTCCTCAAGTCCTAGGCAGAGTCCTTGTAAATTTTCTCTGTCCTCTTTTAATCTTATTGATATCTTTCCTGTAGATAGGTGACCAAAACTGTACACAATATTCCAAATTTGGCCCCATCTATGTCTTATACGACTTTATCACAACATTACAACTTCTAACTTGAATACTTCGATTTATGCCAGAGATCTCCTTACAACCCTATCTACCCCTGTAGACACAAACAGACAATTTCAGGAAATTGACAAAACCCAGTTCAAGGGAAATCATTCTCAATTTGGTTAAATTTATAGAAAAAAATAACAAGAATTCACAATGATAATAGCTTAAAGAAGGGAGATGTATAGCCTTCTTCTAATTGACCCCTCACTATCTAGCTCCACAGTGATGTCTTATTTTACTAATGATGAATCCAGAAATAACTACCATTAGTCTGTAAAGCAAGGAAGGCATCTTTATTGAAAAGGTCAACTATGTGAGCAGAATAAATCATCCACGCTGGCTCTTTCCATTCTGTGAAGTAATCCTACAAGTTCAGCAGTTAGACAGGCTTTTTACACCTAATACTTCTGTCAACAAAGTGCTACATTTGTACTTATAATCAGCATTTTTTTCTCCACTGTAATCATCCTCTGGTTTTCGAAATGATGCAAATCATTGTGATGTCGTTGTTGTGCACGTTTCTCCTCTGGATGAGCATACACATTAACATCGAGCGCTATTGAGAATTCTGAGTTTTCTTCTCTAGTTCCTACCTACAAGAAAGATATCAGTGAGCTTCAAAGAGCGCAAGGAAAAGTTACAAAGATGTTGCCAGGACTTCAGGACCTGATTTTTAGGGAAGCAGTCAATCTTGATTTTTAGGGAAATCCCTGATTTTTAGGGAAATAGGAAAGATGTTAATAAGTTTGAAAGAGGGCTGAGAAAATTTACAAGGATGTTGCTGGGACTTGAGGACCTGAGTTATATGGAAAGTTTGAATAAGTTAGGACTTTATTCCCTGGGGTGCAGGAAAATCGGAGAGATCTTATAGAGGTATACAAAATTATGCTTGCAGGCTTTTACTCCTCAGGCTGGATGAAGCTAGAACGAGAAGTTATAGATTAAGGGTGAGAGGTGAAATATTTAAGGGGAACGTGAGGGTAAACTTATCAGCTCCAAAGGTGTTCGGAGTGTGGAACAAGCTGCCAGGGAAATGATAGATGTGATTTCAATTGCCACATTTAAGAGAGATTTGGATAGGTATCTAGCTGAGAGGGATTTGGAGAGCTATGTCCTGAGTGCAGGTGGGTAGAACTAGACAGAAACCCAGGCTGTCATGGACTAGATGGGCCAAAGAGCCTGTTTAGGTCCAATAACACTATATCTGAGCTTTTGCTCTGTCATTCGAACAAGTCTGTGGCAAAGCATAAATGTATTGAAAAAAATTTCAATGGTTATCAGGGAAAGATGGAAGCAAGGATGCTGGGGTTTTACTGCTAGGCTTGTTTACAGGGTGTCAAGGTCTTAGGCAGAAGGAGAGCGAAATATTGAATGATGAAGAGAGAGGCTGAGAGATTTGGCCACACACAATAGGAATGAAGAAGAGATAATCACAGAAGACATAATTATTTGTTCTAAGCAATACAAGAATTTGGAAATCTGGAGCAATGCAGAAACCCTAAAATATCACTTGGAAGGGAATATTAATTTCAACTTAATTTACTTACAGTCATAGAGTCATAGAGAAGTGCAGAACAGAAACAGGTCCTTTGGCCCATCTAGTCCATGCCAAAAACATTTAAACTGCCTACTCCCATCGACCTGTACTGGGACCATAGTCCTCCATACCTATGTACCTATCCAAACTTCTCTAAAACATTGAAATTGAGCTCTTATACGCCACTTGTGCTGGCAGCTCTTTCCACACTCTCATGACCCTCTGAGAGCAGAACCTTCCTCTCATGTTCCCCCTAAACTTTTCACCTTTCTCACTTAACCAATGACCTCTGGTTGTAGTCCCACCCAAATGTAGTGGGAAAAGCTTGCTTACCATATCTATAACCCTCATAATTTTGTATACCTTTATCAAATCTCCTCCCAATCTGTTACATTCTAAGGAATACAGTCCGAACTGGTTCAATCTTTCCTTATAACTCAGGTCCTCCAGACCCAGCAACATCCTTGTAAATTTTCTCTGTACTCTCTCAACCTTGTTTACATCTTTCCTGTAGGTTGGTGACCAAAACTGCACACAATACTCCAAATTAAGCATTACCAATATCTTAAACAACTTCAACATAACATCCCATCTCCTGTACTCAATACTATGACTTATGAAGGACAATCTACAAAAAGCTTTCTTTTATGGCCCTACCTACATGTGACACCACTTACAATGAATTATGGACCTGTATTCTCGGATCCCTTCGTTCTATCACACTCGTCAGTGTCCTACCGTTCACTGTGTAAGACCTACCCTGGCTGGTCCTACCAACGTGCAAAACCTCACACTTGTCTGCATTAAATCCAACTGCCATTTTTCAGCCCATTTTTCCAGATGATACAGATCTCTCTGCAAGCCAAGATAGCCTTCCTCGCTGTCCACTGCACCCCCAATCTTGGTGTCATCTGCAAATGTGCTGATCCAGTTTACCACATTATTATCCAGATCATTGATGACAAACAACAAAGGACTCAGCGCCAATCCCTGTGGCACTCCGCTAGTCACAGATCTTCAGTCATAGAGGCAACAATCTACTACCGCTCTCTGGCTTCTTCTACAAAGCCAGTCTCTAATCCAATTTGCTACCTCTTCTTGAATGACAAGCCACTGAACCCTCTTGTCCAACCTCTCATGCACTACCCTGTCAAAATGCCTCCTCCTCCTCTGTAATCTGTACTGGGTCCATGATGTTTACATATCCGTAAAATTCTTTGGGATTCTCCTTCACCTTGTCTGCTAGAGCAACTTCCTGCCTTATTTTAGCCTTCCTGATTTCTTTCTTAAGTGTACACTTGCATTTCGTATACTCCATAAGTACATCATACCTTCTTGCCTGCTATGCACATCCTTTTTTCTCTTAACCAGGGTCTTAATATCGCTGGAAAACCAAGGTTCCTTAAAATTGTTATCTTTACCTTTTATTCTGACAGGCACATACAAGCTTTGTACTCTCAAAATTTTGCTTTGAAGGGCCTCCCGTTTACCAAGTACACCTTTGCAAGAAAACAGCTGTCCCAGTCCTCACTTGCGAGATCAATTTTGATTCCATCAAAATAGGCCTTCCTCCAATTTAGAATCTCAACCCACTGACCAGACCCATCTTTTTGCATGCTTACTTTGAAAATAATTGCATTGAGATCAATAGGTGCAAAATGTCCCCTACACAAACTTTTGTCACCCGCCCTGTCTCATTCCCTAATACAGATCCAGTATCGCATGGTCTCTTGTTGGGACTTCAAAGTACTGATGAAAGAAACTTTCCTGAACACATTTGACAAGCCCTATTCCATCTAGCCCTTTTACAGTATAGGAGTCCCAGTCACTATGTGGAAAATTTACATCACCAACAATAACAACCTTATGTTTCTTGCAATAGTCTGCAATCTGCTTATAATTGTGCTCCTCTAAATCACAAGGACCATTGGGTGGTCTGTAACATAGCCCCATTAACGTGGTCATAACCTTCTTATTTCTCAGTTCCACCCATAAAGCATCACTAGACAAGTTCTCCAGTCTGTCCTGATGGAACGCTGCCATGACATTTTCCTTAACTAGTAACACCACTGCTCCTCCTTTAATCTCTCCTGCTCTGCCACATCTAAAACAATGGAATGCCAGAATATTGAGCTGGCCTCACTAGCATGCGGCATGGGTAGCAATCCCGAGATCACAATGCCTGAGGTCCTGTCCTTGAACTTACAACCTAACTCCCTGAACTCTCTAAGCAGAACCTCATCCCTGGTCCTACCCACGTCATTGGTATCTACATGGACAATCACCTCTGGCTGTTCATCATCCCACTTGAGAATACTGAGGACTCGATCCAAGATGTCCCAAACCTTGCACCCAGGAGGCAACATACCATCTGGAATACCATTCTTACCAACAGGGCCTCCTTTCTATTCCCCTAACTAATGAATCCACTATTACCACAATGCATCTCTTCTTCCCCCCCCCCCATTCTTAGTCACAGAGCCAGACAGTGCCAGAGACCAACCACTGTGAATTTCTTCTGCTAGGTCAACCCCCAACCCAAACAATATCCAAAGTGACATATCTGTTGTTGAGGGGTACTCTGTACTAGCTCCCTAATCCTTTTCCCCTTTCTGACTGTCACCCAACTTCCTGCGTGCTGCACCTTGGGTGTAATTAACTCTCTATATGTCCTATCACTCCTCCCAGAGTTCATCCAGTTCCAGCTCCAACTCTTTAATGCGGATTGTTAGAAGCTGCAGCTGGATGCACTTCTTGCAGTTGTAGTTGTCAGGGACACTTGAGGTCTCTCTGCCTTCCCACATCCTGCAAGAGGAGCGTTCAACTATCCCGCCTGGCATCTCTGCTGTCCTAACAGAGCAAATGTAAAAAAGGGAAGGAAAATAAACTCTACCTAGAGCTTTTCTCTTTTGTTTTCTCTTTGCTGAAGCCTCTCTTCACTGAAGCCTCGAAGAGCCAGCCTTAGAATCACCAGCCTAACTGTCCACTCCAACGATGGCTGCTGTGAAGATGGCCACTGTATTGCCACTGCTTTCCTTTAATTTGTTCTTGCTTATCAATCCTAAACAGCGATTGGTCGCTGGGGTGTGTGCTTAGCCCACTGCTCTACTCTCTATATACACATATCTGTGTGGCTAGGCATAGCTCAAATACCATCTATAGATTTGCTGATGATACGACCTTTGTTGGTATAATCTCAGGTGGCAATGAGACGGCATACAGGAGTGAGATATGCCAACTAATGGAATGGTGCCACAGTAACGACCTGGCACCCAACACCAGCAAGACAAAAGAGCTGATTGTGGACTTCAGGAAGGGTAAGACGAAAGAACACATAACAATCCTCATAGAGGGATCAGAAGTCGAGGGAGTGAGCAGCTTCAAGTTCCTGGATGTCAAGATCTCTGAGGATCTAATCTGATCCTAACATATCGATGCAGTTATAAAGAAGGCAAGACAGCAGCTATACTTTATTAGGAGTTTGAAGAGATTACATGTCAACAAATACATTTAAAAACTTCTATAGTTGTACCATGGACAGCAGTCTGACAGGCTGCATCACTGTCTGGTATGGAGGGGCTACTGCACAGGACCGAAAGAAGCTGCAGGAGGTTGTAAATCTAGTCAGCTCCATCTTGGGTACTAGCCTACAAAGTACCCAGGACATCTTTAGGGAGCAGTGTCTCAGAAAGGCAGCGTCCATTATTAAGTACCTCCAGCACCCATGACATGCCCTTTTCTCACTGTTACCATCAGGTAGGAGGTACAGAAGCCTGAAGGCACACACTCAGTGGTTCAGGAACAGCTTCTTCCCCTCTGCTATCCGATTCTTAAATGAACATTGAATCTTTGGACTCTACCCCACTTTTTTTTAATATACAGTATTTCTTCTTCTGCAAGTTTAAAAAAAATCTATTCAATATAAATAATTGATTTACTTGTTTATTTATTATTATTATTTTTTCTCTGCTAGATTATGTATTGCATTGAACCATTGAACTGCTGCTGCTAAGTTAACAGATTTCATGTCACATGCCGGTGATAATAAACCTGATTCTGATTCTGATTCTGATCCTGATCAGAGCTCCAAACAAGCTGCCGCGAGTTGCTGCCTTTCATCCTTGGTCACCGGACATGAGTGGAATTCCCTCCTCTGAAGCTTCTGATCTCCCGATTGGTCACTGGTCAAAGCCATGGTGAAATCAGCCAATTTCTCAACATAAAGTGAGTTCTGTTCATCTAAACATTTGAACAGAATACTTTGCAGCACCTTGCAAACATATATATACTACCAAAGTTGTATATATTACCATATGCTACCTTGAAATTCATTTTCTTGCAGGCATTTACAGAAAAACACAATAGTATTTGTGAAAAACTATACATAAAGATTTCTGTATTTGCTGTTTGATCAGCGGTTCCTATCATACCATCCTCTATTAAAGTGCTACAAAGTAGACTATTAAAATATTTAAATGAACATATCTCACTGGGTACGGAAATCTGTGCTGACTAACTGGCTGGAGTGTTTAAGGACATTTTCAACTTCTTACTCCTGCAGCTGGAGGCTCCTACCTGCTTCAAAAAGGCAGTAATCGTACTGGTGCTCTAGAAGAGCAGGGTGAGCTGCCTCAAAGCCTATCGACTGGTAACACTTATAACTACCATAACAAAGTGCTTTTAGATGCTGGTTATGGCTGCAGTTCATGCTTGCCTGAGTAAGGACCTGGACCCATTACAATTCACCTATCGCTGCACACAATTTCCCTGATCTCCACTTGGCTTCGGAGCACATAGACAATAGCAAAACACATGTCAGGCTGCTGTTTATCAGTTACAGCTGGGCGTTCAATACCATCATCCCCTCAGTATTAATCACCAAGCTTCTGATAAACCTGATTCGTATTCTGATTCCGGTAGCACAAATAAGATGGACTTTTGACCTCACAATCTACCTCTTAAAAGTCTTGCACCTTATTGTCTGTCAGCACTGTACTTTCTCTGTAAATGTAACACTTTATTCTGCATTCTGTTTTACTTGTACTACCTCAATGTCTGTTATAACGAAGTGATGTGCATGGATGACGTGCAAAGAGTTTCTCACTGTACCTCAGCACACGTGAGAACAATAAACCAACTTAACCATGCGCAAAGAAGCAAGTGACTTCCCTTATATGATCTGTGTGGTCACAATCGCCTATCCTGTTCAGGGCAATTTACACTTCCAAGATGCATAGACTGTTACGGATGTAATTTTGGTTGGTACCACTTTAAGAACTGTAGCACGTGACCAACTGCTTTCTGCTTGTTGCTTCATGTGTTTCAGTGTAAAACTGGACAGAACTGTTGTATCTGTACAGGACTAAACCACAGCGTGTGTGCTGTCTGCAGGCTTTTCTTTTATCTAATAAATAATTTTTATACTTGATGTTAACCACCTACAATTTTCCAATCTATGTGAGAGAGACAAGTACTGAGATATAGAATGTGCCAGGCAATGGAATTCCTTTGAAAGCAATGTATGTTTATTCAGGTTTTGAGGAAAGTTCTTTTTGTTCTAGTTGTGTTCTTTCTAATATAATCTTTTGTGTAATTTGTGTTATGTCTTTCTTATGAACTCTGCATTGCTGTTGTTTTACCTTCTAAGACCCCAATGCACTGTGTAGTTATCTGATCCATATGACCAGTTTTTCACTCTATCTTGGTTCAAATGACAATAATAAACCAATACGAATACCAATACCAAAGTTTTTCTAGTGAATTCTGCTTATGTGATGCTGTTGCAAGTAAATATTTCATTGTATCTATAGATACATGTACTTATACAATAAACTCATCTTTGACTTTAAACCTGGATCTGGACCTGTCTTAATTTAGTCTAACATTTATTAAGTGCTGACAGAGGACAGTGGGATGTTTATGAGATAAGAACCCAATGTTTAATCTGCCTTGATAATGTTATGATTTCAGGTTTCTGTTTATATGCAATCAGGGTCTTCACCCTAGTGTTATGAGAGACATTCAATTCTCAAGCAACACTCAATAAGAACCAAAAAAGTCACTTATCTGACAATTTGTTTCTGGCATTTTGCTGTTGGTGCTCTATCTCGCTGTTATTCGTCTCATGAACGAACTCTTGTACCATAAGATAGACTCGGCCTCACAATTTACCTTGTTACAACCTTGCACTTTATTCTTTACCTACACTGCACTTTGTGGATTTTACACTTTATTCTGCATTGCTATCATTTTACTCTACTCTTTCTCAAGGCATTTTGTACCGATTTGATCTGTATGAACAGTATGCAAGTCAAGCTTTTCGCTGTATGGTTATTTGATAATAATAAACCAGTGCCAAAACGGGCAGTGGAGGAACCAGTTTCAAGCTGCCTTCAGCACACATAAAAGTTGCTGGTGAACGCAGCAGGCCAGGCAGCATCTCTAGGAAGAGGTACAGTCGATGTTGACGAAGGGTCTCAGCCCGAAACGTCAACTGTACCTCTTCTTAGAGATGCTGCCTGGCCTGCTGCATTCACCAGCAACCTTGATGTGTGTTGCTTGAATTTCCAGCGCCTGCAGAATTCCTCGAGTCAAGCTGCCTTCAGTTGCTGTACATGGCAGCAACCACAAGGTGGCAGATGTTACCATCAAATGTCTGATTTTCACACATTATTACACGATACATGTCTCAAGCAGGTTTTTGTTGCTTTTCTGGTTATATTACAACAGTAATCATAGCATTAATCATAACAGAAGAATGTTTTTATGTTTTAAATCCAATTTCATTGCATTTTAAGTAGTTGATTTCAACATAGCATGCAAATTTTTGAAAATGCTCCCATAATACTAATCTTTGGTTGCTACCCTATCCCTATGAGGATCATTCAACTGTTTGTAATTGTTTAATATTAAACCGCTTGTCATATTTTAATACTTTGAATTGATTATTTTAATGAGATCAGGAGTAGATCACCTGGATCCTCAAGCCTCCCACAATGCTCAGTGGAGATTGGAGAATTGAAGGCTTTTTAGATTATTCCCATCACCCAAACTATGTGCCAGAATCAATTCCTGTCCTATCTCAATTTTCACTTTAACTCATAGACATAGAAATATGGCACATCATGGAATCCAGCCTTCCCTCCATAGATTCTGTCTTCACTTCTCACTGCCTCAGAAAAGCAGCCAGCATAATCAAAGATCCCATCTGCTATGGACATTCCCTCTTCTCCATCTTCCATTGGGAAGAAGGTACAAAAGTTTAAAGGCAAGGACCATCAGTTCAAAGACAGTTTCTAATTCTAGTTATAAAACTATTGAATGATTCCCTAGTATGATAAGCTCGACTCTTAAACTTGCAATATAGTCTTGTACCTTATTGTCTACTGTGCACTGTACTTTCTCTGTGGCTGTAATGCTATATTTTGCATTTTGTTAATACACTCAGGGACAATTTTATTAGGTATTTCCTGTACCTAATAAAATTGCCGCTGAGTGTATGTTCGTGGTCTTCTGTAATGTAGCTCATCCAGTTCAAGGTTCAGATATGTTCTTTTGCACACCACTGTTGTAATGCATGGTTATCTGACCTTAGTATCAAATTGAACTAGTCTGACCATTCTCCTCTGACCTCTCTCATTAACAAGGTGTTTTTGCCCACAGCACTGCAACTCACTGGATGTTTTTTTGTTTGTTGCACCATTCTTTGTTAACTCTAGAGACTGCTGTGTGCGAAAATCCCAGGAGATCAGCAATTTCTGAGATCCTCAGATCACCCCCTTTGGCAACAACAATCATTCCCCAGTCAAAGTCACTTAGATCACATTTCTTCCCCATTCCGGAGTTTGTTTTGAACAATAACTGAACCTCTTGACCATGTCTGCATTTTTTAATGTATTGAGTTGCTGCTACATGACTGGCTGATTAGATATATGCATTAATGAGAAAATGTGTCTAATAAAGTGATCACTAAGCATATTTCCCTTATACTACTTCAAAACTCTACTGTAATGAAATAATCTATATGGATGGCCAGCAAAACAATGTTTTTCACTGAACCTTGGTACACGTGACAATAATAAACCAATTTAACAATTTACATCACAAACATAAATTGACATAAATGATGCATAACTTACACATTTCCATAAAAAGGAACAACAATATTAATGCAAGATTGAGTGAAAAGGAGAAAAAATATATAGTCCGATTTAGTGTTAGTTTTCTTACAGTCAGTTCAAAAGCTGATGACAGTGGGAAAGAAACATCATGGTATAGATTGTGGTTTTACAGAATTGAAATGGAAGAAATTTGTCTTTGACCCCAAGCAACAGCCTAACACAAAGACCATCATCTGCCAATGTTCCTCCAGATTGGGGCTGATTAAATTGCCCAGGAATCCTCGATCTGAACAGTAGTTCTAGAATATCAACACCAGGGGGCAATGTTGGACTGTTTATAGGTGAAATACACTGCACTGCATCTGACTAACTTCCTTGAGGGACACTGAAATACTTATATATGCATAGGAAAGATGAATGGTAACAGAGCTAAAAAAAAAGTCACCTGCACAATTGCTTTAGTTTAATCCCAGCAAGAACAAGTTGTACAAAACTCTGGTTAGGCTGCATTTGGAATACTGTGTTCAGCTCTGGTTGCCCCATTGCAAAAGATTGTGGGAGGCTTTGGAATGGGTGCAGAAGAGTTTTATCCCAACTCCTTTTGGTTTTGAGGGTACTAGCTATCAGGAGTGGCTTTACAAACTTGTACTATTTCCTCTGGAACATCAGGTGTTAAGGGGTGACCTGACAGAAATTTATAATATTAAGAGGCATAGATAGGGTAGACAGTCAGAGTCTTTTTTGCAAGGTAGAAATGTTGAATACTTGAGGGCACAGCTTTAAGGAGAGGGGGTAGCATTGAAAAGGGAAGTGTGGGGCAAGTTTAGTTTTACACAGAGAGTGGTAGTGAAAGAATGTACGTTAGATGCATTAAAGAGGCTTTTCAATGGGCATATGAATACGCAGGGAATGACATACAGGTAGAAGGGTTTAGTTCGATTTAGAATTATGCTCAGTACAGACATGTTGGGCTGAAGGGCCTGTTCCTGTACAGCACAGGAATAAGCTACTCGGCCCACACCATGTTGTGCTGAACAAATTAATGATGAGGTTGACGATGAACAAATAATGAGCTCTCATGGTGCTGATAAGTCAAGGTCAAGAAATCTAAGTGGATAGAGTTCTCTTTATCTCTCATTCAAGGAGTGGTTGTTGGTATTGGTAATGGTATTGCTATATTATTGTCACATGTACCAAGGTACAATGAAAAAGTCGCATTGCATTCTGTTCGGACAGATCAATTCATTGCATAATGCATCGAGGAAGAAAAAAAGTAAAGCAATAACAATGCAGAATAATGAGAAAAAGCTGCAGAGAAGGTGCAGTGCAGTTAAACAATAAAGTACAGGTATTATAATAAGGTAGATTGTGAGGCCAAGAGTTGACCTTGTTCATACAAGAGATCCATTCAAGAGTCTGGTAACAGTGGGGTAGAAGCTGTTCTGGAGCCATGGCGATATGTGCTTTCAGGCTTTTGTATTTTCTGCCCAGTGAAAGGGGGGAGAAGAGAGAATGTCCAGGATGGTTTGGGTCTTTGATTATGTTGGCTACTTTGCTGAGGCAGTGAGAAGTATAAACAGAGTCTATTCACCTGACTAAATATACACTCCTTGTACCATGGTTGCAACGTTTGCCATCTGCAAAATCCACTGTAGCAAAGCTCCCTCTGTGGGACGTTCCAAACCCAAAGCCTCCTACTACCCTGTCATGGCCCTTACCTTTTCTCGAGCAATTTCCCACTTCTGATGATAAGTTGCTGACTTAAAAATTAATACCGCTTTTCTCTTCACAGACGCTGCCCAGCCTACTGAGTAATTGCAACAATTCTGTATTTACCTCAAGGTGAATAGGCCTGTTACTAGTCACTCCCTGGTTAATAAAGTAAGATGAAAAGATATGGAGATTTAGAAACCAATTGAACTACAGCTGGGTGCTCCTGGATTGGCCTCCTGTATATCAGTGAGACCCAACATAGATTGGGAGACCGCTTCGCCAAGCACTTATGCTCTGTCCGCCAGAAAAAGCAGAATCTCCAAGTGGCCACCCTTTTTTAATTCCACTTCCCATTCCCACTCTGACAGGCCAGTCTATGGCCTCTTCTACTGTCGTGATGAGGTTGGAGGAGCAAAACCTTCTATTCCCTTTAGGTAGCCTCCAACCTGATGGCATGAACATCGATTCTTGAACTTCTAGTAATGGCCTCTTCTCTCCTTCACTATTTCCCTGTCTCTCCTTATCGCCTTACCTGCCCATCATCTCCCTCTGGTGCTCCTCTTCTTTCCCCTTCCACCATGGTCTTCTGTCCTTTCCTATCAGATTCTCCCTTCTCCAGCCCTTTATCATTTTCACCAATCGACTTCCCATCTCTTTACCTTATCCCTTCCCCACCCCACCCACCCGGTTTCACCTATTACCTTGTATTTCTTCCTCCCCACCCTCACCTTCTTACTCTGACTTCTCATCTTTTTTCTCTAGCCCTGATGAGAACTTGGCCTGAAACATCGACTGTTTACCCTTTTCCATAGGTGCTGCCTGGCCTGCTGGGTTCCTCCAACATTTTGTGTGTCTTGCTTGGATTTCTAGCAACTGCCGATTTCTCTTGTTTATGATTGAATTACAGCCAAGCAAAACTGATGAGTAAAGAGCATTTAAAATGGAGCTTAAAGACAACTGCACTGTTCCAAAGTGCACTATATGAGGTCATTCTTACTCTTGGCCATGAGACTCTATAATGAGTCAACCCATAGCCAGGGAAATGATGACCTCCTTCTGTTAGACTGTTATTAACCTCAGTTTACTAGAGCTCTGTTTAAGCCCTGTTCGGCTCTGTTTACCACTCACTGCTGTAGTGGACATCCTGTGCAATACTGTGCAATACTACCATCACCTCTTACCTGGACAGTGTGAATGCGCACCCATTACTGTACAATATTACAGTAATTCTTGCACTGCCATCTTATCAGTGTGAACTTGGAAATCTTGCAAATCTTGTATTCTCTGACTTGTAAATCTTGTACATCTTATTTTTAAGTTAAATTATTTTTGAATTTTTTCTTACTTCTCTTCTAATATTTGTATATCTGTGCACCTATAATGCTACTGTGACACTGTAATTTCCTTTGGGATCAATAAAGTATGATTCTATCTATCTAAAACATAAAGTAGATGTATTAAACGAAACAGAGATGTGAAACAATCTTATAGAATCAAATCATTTATGTTTATCTATTTTGTCTTAATTATTGAGTACAAGGCAAGCAGTTTTCAACAGCTTCCATTGTCCGCAAAGCAATTTAACATGCCAACTCCATGATGGGAGTGGTAGGTGAGCTTCACGGATTGATATCTGACATACCAAAGCTGCAATCTGCTCTTTGAAAGGTTCATTTTGCTCAGTTAAAAAAGTACGTGCTTGAGAGGGTTAAGTGCGATTTTGAAAGATGTAGGCATGCTTTTCAACAAGGTTAGGTGAGAACATTGATCATTTTAGTTTGAAATCGTTAAGTGTGACCTTTAAGAGTCTTACATTTCTTTGAGTGTACTCAATATAACTTCTAAGAATATTAAGCCTCATTCTTTTAGTTTATAGATGATCAAGAATCAAAGTTATTCAACATAAACACTAGTGGTCACTTTATTAAGTACAGTAGTGGAACCCATTGTGGTTTCCCGCCTGCTGCTGTAGCCTATCCACTTCAAGGCTTGACATGTTGTGCATTCACGGATGCTTTTCTGCACACCACTGTTGTAACACATGCCTATTTGAGTTACTGATGTCTTCCTGTCAGCATGAACCAGTCTGGCCATTCTCCTCTGACTTCTTTTATCAACAAGTCATTTTTGTCCACAGAACTGCTGCTCACAATCCTTTTTTTTTTGTTTCTTGCATCATTCTCTGTAAACTCGGGAGATGGCTGTGCATGAAGATCCCTGGAAATCGGCAGTTTCTGACAAACTCAAACCACCACATTAGGCACCTGCAATCATTCCTCAGAGTCAAAGTGATCACGTTTCTTTTCCATACTGTTGTTTGGTCTGAGAACAACTGAACCTCTTGGCCATGTCTGTATGTTTTTATGCAATAATTTGCTGGTACTTGGCTGGCTGATTAGATATTTGCTTTGAGGAGCAGATGTACAGACATATCTAATGAAGTAGCCACTGTGTGAACATTTACATTAATTAGGAATTTGCTGTGATGTATTGGCACAACATGTAATATAAAACAACATTCAACAATTATAAGAATAAAGAATTATATAAAAATAATCTTAGAGGTCAAAGTACAGATATGGAATAAAATGTGTATAAATGCATAAATACCAGGAAGTATTTAGAATGTAAACAGCATTTTAAAGTGCTTAGCATTCAGAGCAGTGACTGAGGTAATAGATAGAAGGAGTGGCAACATTTAAGATGGCATATTTTTGTTTTAATTGCCTTTTCAGAGGGAACATTTGGAAAAGACAGTTCGTAGAATGGATAGGGTCCTCAGTGATCTTTTTCTTGCCTACTTCATTGTCCTGATCACATACAAGTTCCGCAGCGAGGGTAGACAGCAGCCAGTGACATTTTCTGCTGACCTGACAGTTTGTTGTAGTTGTTGTATATTGTGAGAAGATGCCGCACCAAGCCAGACAGTAATGGCTGACGTGAAGATGCTCTCTACACCGCATTTACAACTTGGCACAGCTTCCCAACCTGTAGAGAATGGAATTCCATCAAATTTACATGTTAACTATTGCATCAGGAGTCTTTCTACTTGTTTTCAAGGTATCGTTTTCAGCAGAGGAGTGTCTCCAAAGCAGGTACTGTTTATTTATTTCAACATTTTTATTGGCTTATTTTTCTTTGGTGCTGTTAAACATAGAACATAAAACAGTGCAGACCCTTTGGCCCACAAACCAATTAAATTAGTAATCAAATGGCCAACTAAACTAATCTCTTCTTCCTATACTATGTCCAAATCCTTCTATTTCCCTCACATTCATGCACCCTTCTATATATCTCTTAAAAGTCTCTGAAGTATCTGGCTCTACCACCAACCAAGCAGCCCATTTCAGGGACCCTGCACTATCTGATAAAAAAAAATCATCCTTCACATCTCTTTTGGAGTTCCTCCTCTCTCTCACCTTAAGTGCATGCCTTCTGGTATTAGACATTTCAACGCTTCGAAAAAGGTAGTCTGTCCACTCCAATTGTGCCTCTTCTAATCTTATAAACCTCTATCAGATCACCCCTCAGCCTCTGCCGCTCCAGAAAACATCCCCAGTTTGTTCGACCTCTTGTTATACCGCAGTTGGCATTGTTCCAGTTGAATCTGCAAACATCAGGATGCAATCAGTTACCAGGATATGATAGTCAACAAAGGAATGTAGAAATGTTCTTCTGGATGCTGTGGGAAAAAAAGCAGATTGGAGGATAATGATTAGAGGTCAGGTATTTCAAGAGATAGTGAGTTTTGTTTACCTCGGGGTGGAATGCTTTACAAATACACAGATATACATCAACGGATGAGTTGGAAGCTTGACAAATTCATACCGTATCCCCACAGCAAAGTCCGTTGCAACATGTTATGTTGTATTAGTAATAAACATACAAATTTGCTCACATCAGGACTAATTTATCTAAATTTTACCCCTTTCTTAATAATCAGAGTTACGGTTGTGTTGTATTACTTCGGAAAAGGAATTCAGCACCAGCTTCTGATAAGGACGTTGGAACTCATCCTCATTACAACTCACTGTAAACAGTGAGAGTTCATGCTGAGGTTGTACAGGATGCTGATGAAACCATACTTGGAATTTTGTGTTCAGCTTTGGTCACGTTGCAATAGGGAAGATGTTATTAATCCTTTAAGACAGCAGGAAAGATTTAGGAGGATGTTTGCTGAGGCTCATAGGGAGAGGTTGGACAGACTAGGCTGTTTTTCCTTGGGGCATATGAGACTGAGAAGTGATATCATTTATTTTATTTGATTTAGAGATACATACAATAACAGGCCCTTCCATCTCAATGAGCCCATGTTCCTAATTACACATACGTGACCAATGTATCCTGCTAATCCATACATCATTGGAATGTGGGAAGAAACAGGAATGCCAAGAGGAAACCTACACCGTGATGGGGAGAAGGTATTAATTCCTTACAGACAGGGGCGGGCATTGAGCTTGATCCGAAAGCATTATGCTAACCATTAGGAACAGCTTCATCCCCTCCAATGTCAAATTTATGAATTATGAACACTACCTCACTATTCTTCTATTGCACTATTTAACTTTTCTTTCTATTTTTTATTGTAACTTCAAGCAGATTTTTCTACTGCTGACACAGAGCAGCAAAATCCACGATCTGTCAGTGATAATAAACCCGATTCTGATTCTGTGGTGGAGGCAGGAATACATGTTTATTTTAAGAAGAGCTTGATGTGACAAAGTGTAGACCATAACATGGACAGTGGCAGGAAGTGGGATGGCTCTTTCTTAAATTGCTAGAGACAAAATGGGCTGAAAACTGTAAAGCTTCATGATTGCAAATTGACAGTTCATTATTTCTGACTCTCAATTCAATACTCAGGCTACGTGCACATACGGGATTCTAAACAATCCTGTTAGATTACTCACCGTGCCACAATATTACACTGTCCAATTGTCACTGGAGCAATTATGTCATGTATGACAATAAGTTATTGCAATTCATCTTAAGTCAATTCGAGTTTATTATCAGTGAGGCACAGATGCAATGAAAAACTTGCAGCAGCATCACAGGAAAATAGGACAAACAACACGGGTCGACATGGCAGCCTAGAGGTTAACATAATGCTTTACAGCACCAGTGACTTGGAATCAATTCCCATCACTGTCTATAAGTGGTTGCTAAGTTCTCCCCACACTGCTGACGCATGGCTGTGTCGCAGGATCCAGCTTGAATCGCATCATCAAGTTTGTGAATGACTCAACAGTGGTTGGCCTCATCAAGAACGATGACGAGACAGAGTAGAGAGAGGAAGTGGAGTGGCTGGTGGATTGGTGTGAGAAGAACAAGCTAAACCTGAACGTGGAGAAGACCAAGGAAATCATCGTGGACTTCAGGAAGGTGCAGACGAACCATCCCCCTCTGTGAATACGTGGCTCCTCCATGGAGAGAGTTAAATGCACCAAGTTCTTGGGAGTTCACCTCACCAATGATCCCATCTGGTCCCTAAATATCACCTCCCTGAACAAGAAAGCACAGCAGTGCCTCCACTTCCCCATCCATTCTCTTAACTATGACAATTGAGAGCATCCTGACAAGCAGCAACTTCATCTGGTATGGCTACAATTGAGCATCGGACTGGAAGTCCCTACAAAGGACTGTGAGAACAGTTGAGGGGATCATAGAGGTCTCCCTACCATCCATCCGGGACCTTTATCAGGTCTTGTGTGTACACAGGACCCTTGGTACTATTAAGGATTCCACACCGCCCCCATCCATCCAGCATCCTCTTTGACTTTCTACCAACAGGCAGGAGACTACGATGCATAAAAACAAGAATGGTTAGAATGAGAAACAGTTTCTTCCCCCAGGCCATTAGGCTTCTGAACTCCTTGCTGCATCATATTCAAAGTGTCACTAGTTAATCTGTTCCGTACCATAGAATATTTAATATTAATGCACTTTAGTTTGTTATTTATGTGAGATTCATCTGTAAATTTTATCCTTACCTTCATTAGTTATCATGTGTTATGTATGATATGTGTACTACTGTGCTCTATACCCTGATTCGAAGAAAGGTTGTCTCGTTTCTATATGTTATTTTGGTTATATACATTATATACATGTATATACTTAAATGACAATAAACTTCACTTGACTTGGAGTGTATGTGTTTCCTCCAGTTCCTCCAGTTTTCACCCAAATCCCAAAGGGATACAGATTAATAGGTTAATTGGTCATACGGGTGTAATTATGCAGTGCAGGCTTAGTGGACCAGAGTGGCCTTTTACCATGCTGTATCTCTAAATCAAATAACATATAGAACATAATGTTTTCTCAAAATTATACCATACAGAAATATAAAGCAAAATAATGCAAAACTAAACACAAACATAATCAGAGACAAGCCCATGGTAGTCTACAGTGTTGTATTGATTAAGTATCATTAGGGCTGTACAAATTGGTTTGGGAACCTGATGGTTTAAGTAAGTCATAAACAAAAGAGACTCTGCGAATACTGGAAATCTTGAGCAACAAACACAAAGTGCAGGAGGAACTGGACTGAACAGAGACAGGAGAAAGAAAGTCAGATGACGGATAAGGGGAGAGAAAGAGATGGTGAGAGAGAGAGAGACTATATAAAGTTCAAAGTTCAAAGTAAATTTACTATCAAAGTTTGTGTACATCACCAAATGCTACCCTGAGATTCATTTTATTGCAAGCATTCATAGAAGGTACAAAGAAATAAGAGAATAATTTTGGAAAAGAATCAGTCTGGTCCTTAGGTTAAGATTATAAATTGGAGAAAGGCTAGTTTTGATGGTGTGAGAAAGGATCTGGCAAGTGTGGATTGGGACAGGCTGTTTTCCAACACAGGTGTGTTTAGTAAGTGGAAGGCCTTCAAAAGTGAAATTTTGAGAGTACAAAGCTTGTATGTGTCTGTCAGAATAAAAAGTAAAGATGGCAGGTTTTGGGAACCTTTGTTTTCAAGAGGTATTGAGGCCCTGTTTAAGAAAGAAAAGGAGGTGCATAGCAGGGTGAGGCAACTAGGGAAAAATTAGGTGCTTATGGAATATAAGAATTACAAGAAGACACTTCAGAAAGAAATCCAGAGGGCTAAGTAAGACATGGGTTGCTCGACTAGACAAGATGAAGGAGAATCCTAAGGACTTCTACAGATATGTTAGGTCAAAAGGGACAATATTGTCCTCTGAAAGATCAAAATGGTAATCCATGGGTGGAGCCAAAAGAGACGGAGGAGATCTTAAATGGATATTTTGCATCTATATTTACTCAGGAGATGGACACCGAGTCTATAGAGGTGAGGCAAAGCAGCAGTGAGGTCATGGACCCTGTACTGATTAGGGAGGAGGAGGTGTCTGCTGTCTTGAGGCAAATCAGGGACTGACAAGGTGTTCTCTCAGACCCTCTGGGAGGCAAGTGCAGAAACTGCAGGGGCCCTAGCAGAGATATTTAAGTTACCTTAGCAACAGGTGAGGTACCGGAGAACTGGAGGATAGCTGGAAGACTTTAACAATGAACCAGGAAAATTATAGGTCTCTGACCCTGACATCAGTGGTGGGAAAGTTATTGGGAGGTATTCTAAAAGAATTGATATATGACTAATTGGATCGGCAGAGACTGATAAGGGATAGTCAGAATGGCTTTGTGAGTGGTATAATACCAAAAACCTCTCACTCAATGTCAACTGACTGTAGACTTCAGGAGAGGGAATCCAGAGGTCCATGAGCCAGTAATCATCAAAGGATCAGAGGTGGAGAGGGTCAGTAACTTTAAATTTCTGGGTGTCACTATTTCACAGGACCTGTCCTGGGCCCATCATATAACTGTAAATATTATTGCAAAGAAAGGACAACAGCACCTCTACTTTCTCAGGAGTCTGTGGAGGTTCAGTATGTCATCGAAAACCTTGCCAAACTTCTATAGGTGTATGGCGGAGAGCGTACTAACTGGCTGCATTATGGCCTGGTATGGCAACACCAATGCCTTTCAGTGGAAAATCCTACAAAAGGTACTGGATTTACCCCAGTACATCATGGATAAAACCCTTCCAACTACTGAGCAGATCTACATGAAAAGCACATCCATCTTCAAAGATCTTCACCACCAGGCTATGCTCTTTACCTTTTGCTGAGGTCAGTAGAAGGTACAAGTGCTTCAGGACTCGCTACCAGGTCCAAGCACAGTTACTACCCCTCAACCATCAGATTCTTGAACAAAAGGGGATAGCTACACTCATTTATTGTTATAAGGTTATATTATTATTTCATGCTCGTTATTTATTGCTATTTATTTATATCTGCATTCACATAGTTTGTTTACAGTTTACAGTTGCTGTTCTATAGATTTACTAAGTATGCCTACAGAAAAAGATAGAAAGAATCTCAGGGTTGTATGTGGTGACATGTACGTACTCTGATAATATTTACTTTGAACTTTGAAATTTGAACCAGCCTTATATAGCTTTTTGAGTATGATCCAGGAAAGTTGATGAAGGCAAGACAGTGGATGTTGTCTACATGGACCTCAGCAAAGCATTTGACAAGGTCGCATGGGAAGTTGATCAAGATTCAGTTGCTTGGTATTCAAGATACGGTAGCAAATTTGATTAGACATTAGTTTTGAGGGAGAAGCCAATGAGTGGTAGTAGATAGTTGCTTCTGTGACTGGAGATCTGCGATTTGTATTGTTTGTCATCTATATCAACAATCTGGGTGATAAGGTGGTTCACTGGATCGGCAAATTTACAGATGACACCAAGATTGGGATATAATAGACAGAGAGGAAGACTATCGAAGTCTGCAGTGGGATCTGGACTAGCTGGAAAAATGGGTAGAAAAATGGCAGATGGAATTCAATGCAGATAAGTGTGAGCTGTTGCCATCTGGGAGGACCAGTCAGAGTAGGTCTAACACAGTGAGCGTTGCAACAGTAATTTGTTGCAATTGAAGGCAGTGGAAGCAAAGTCCCTGGGTGTATTTAAGGCAGAGATTGATAAATTCTTGATTGGTAGGAGGACTAAGTATTATGGGTAGAATGGGGTTGAAAAAATACCAGCTATGATTGAATGGCAGAGCAGACACAATAGGGTGAACAGCCTATTTCTGCTTCTATAGTTTATGGTCTAAGCTAACCATATCCATGGTTGTAGTCACTTAGTGCTTAATCTGGTAAGGAAGGCAAATTCCTTTCCTAAAGTTATGAATGAAAACTTTATGATCATTATGATATTCAACACAATTTCATGGATATTTACATGGACTGTGAGGAAGGATCTCAGTCTGAAACAATGTCTGTCTATTCATCTCTATCAATACTGGCCGCCCTGCTGAGTTCCTCTAGTATTTTGTGTGTGTTACTCAAGATTTCCAGAATCTGAGGAATGTCTTGTGTTTATAATATTGCTACTAATAGCAGCCTTCTAATTCCTTACTGAATTTGAGTCCCCAGTTGCAGATATTACATTTGAATTTACAGTACATCACAGTCACATAATTAATCTAAATCTGTAGATCACCAACCCACTAACATAACCATAATCCCACTGTACTCTTGTACTAGATTTCCTGTTGTCCATAATACCAAAAGACTACAAGATATAGGAGCAGAATTAGGGCTGTGTCATTCCATCATGACATATTATCCCTCTCAACCATGTTCTGCTGCCTTCTCCATCACCTCAAGCCCTATCAACCTCCACATTAACTATACTCAATGACTTGGCCGTCAATGCTCCTCATAGCCTTACACCTTCCTTTCATTTCTGGAATTATTCTCATGAACCTCCTCTTGACCCTCTCCAATGCCAGCACATCCTTTCTGAGATAAGGGGCCCAAAACAGCTCACAATACTCCAAGTGCTGACTGACCAATAAGGAGGTATGATTGGATATAGTATATTTGCATTTTTGGGAATCGCCTGAAAAGATGGGAGGCTGTAACAGAAAGTTACCATTCATGGGGCTAGAGATAGCATAGTAGAGATAGATGGATACATAGAAAACAGTAAAGAATAAAGGCTGACTTTCAGGATTACAAAGTATAGTTAATGAGATACATTTCGTATTATTCACAATACACTTCCCACCTTGACATTTCACTCCACTCCACCCTCCCTGATCACAGGATGAGCTAGAAAGTCCAAGTGATCTACTTCAATTTTCTTATGTTCTCAAATGTATTCCAGACTAGACATCGTGGTTGATGTTAAATGGCCCAGCAAACCCTAAAAACACAAGGCTATTTGAAAATGGGTAATAGCTTTTGGCTTTTCCCAAATCATGAAAAAGACGTATCGAAAAATGTTCTGAGGATAGTTTATTCTCTTGTGATTTGGAAGTCGGAGATGGTGACTCAGGTAAACAAAGCAGGGAGGAAGGCATTTGGCTGGAATGCTGGAGAAACTCAGCAGGTCAGGCAGCATCCATGGAAAGGAATAAAGAGTTGTTGTTTCAGCTGAGTCCTGATGATGGTCTCAGCCTGAAATGTCAACTCTTTCTCCCTTTCCACAGATGCTGCTTGACCTGCTGAATTCCCACATCATTGTTTGATCTTTATTTGGCACATTTGCTTCAGTGGTCAGGGACCTGAATACATGAATTGGGACATCATGTTGTGGTTCTACGATATGTTGGTGTTATCATACTTGGAATAATGTGTGCCTAGCTATACAAAGCTGGAAAGGGTGCAAAGGAGAATCACATGGACGTTACCAGAATTGGAGGGCTTGTGTCGTAAGGGGAGACTCAATACTCAGGGATTGTTTCCACCTGGACCATAGGAGCCTGAGTGGTGACCTTATAGAGATCAACAAAATTATGAAGGGTGCTGATAAGGTGGATGGTCACAGTATTTTCCCCAGAAAAGGGTGACAAAACTAAAGGGTCTAGTTTTAAGCCAAGAGGGCAAAGATTTAAGGAGCACTTGAGGGACATGTTTCTCACACAGACATTGTCAGGTATGAAGAACTGCCAGAGAAAGTGTACAATCACATTTTTAAAAGACATTTAGGCAGGTACATGGAGAGAGAAGATTTAGAGAGATATGGGTCAAATGCAGGCAATGGAACCATCTCAGGAAGACATTTTGGTTGGTACGGTGTGAGTTGGGCCAAAGGCCCTGCTTCTGTGCTGTATAAATCTATAACTCTATAAATATTCAACAGTGTTCACTTTATTAGCTACAGCAGGTACTGAGTGTCTGTTCATGGACTTCTGTTGCTGTAGCCCAGCCACTTCAAGTTTCAACATTCTGTGCATTCAGAGATGCTCTTCTGCACACCACTGTTGTAATGCATGGTTATTTGAGTTAGTCTCACCTTCCTGTCAACTTGAACCAGTCTGGCTATTCTCCTCTGACCCTTCTCATTAACAAGGCACTTCTGCTCACAGACTGCCACCCACTGGATATTTTGTGTGTGTGTGTGTGTGTGTGTGTGTGTGTGTGTGTGTGTGTGTGTGTGTGTGTGTGTGTGTGCGTGTTTTGCACCATTCTCTGTAAACTCCAGAGACCATTGTGCATGAAAATTCCAGGGAATCAGCAGTTCTGAGATCCATAAACCACGCCGTCTGGCACCACGGTAGCACAGTTGTCAGTTTGGTGCTGTTACAGCTTGGAGCATTGAAGTTCGGAGTTCAATCCTGGTGTCTACTGAAAGGAGCCCCTGTACGTCCTTCCCCATGGAATGCGTGGGGTTCTTTCTCAGGCATAAGATGTACCAGGTAGGTTAATTGGTCATTATAAACTGTCCCGTAGCTAGGTTAGGGTTAATTTGGGGTTGTCAGGTGTTGCTGGGGCGGTGTGGCTTAAAGCACCTGAAGGACCTATTCTGTGCTGTATCTCTAAATAAAAATAACTAAAATAAACAATCATTCCACAGTCAAACAAGAGAGAATTCCACAGTCAATGTCACTTGGATCACATTTCTGATGCTTGGTCTGAACAAGAGCTGAACCTTCATGTATTTATGCATTGAGTTGCTGCCACATGATTGGCTGATTAGACATTTGTACTAGTGAGCACAGGAGTGTACAAGAGTATTTAATGAATTGGCCACTGAATGTCATCTAATTGAGACTTTTGAAATGGTGTGAAGAAAAACCCAGAGCCTGAAGCAAAGAGAAATGGGTTCAGATTTCCCACTTGTAGTAACATGGATATTTTTGACCTTGTCTGTGGTGTCCATCACATCTAGTTGGATTGATGAACTTGTTGGCTTGGAGACTTGTGTTTGAGTAAAATATACATGCACAGAAACTTGACAAAGTTTCAAGTAATGAAAATGAGAGGTAGAAATCAGAGACAAAATAATTGAACAAACATACACGAAATGATTTCCCTACAGACATTCACTGAAAGATAAATTTGCTTGGATAAATATTCCGGTTGTGTCATAGGAAGGAGAGTGTTGTTCACTCCAGGGAATTTGGCACATTCATTTTCTTAACAAAGAATATTCGACAGGATTAGTCAGCTTGAGTAATCATTCACGTCCGAGAGTGGGAGAGCAAAGTACTCTCTCTGGAGTAGTCAACTGAAGCAATCAGTGGGAGAATAAAGATTACTCCCGGGGATTATTTGACCATGTGTCTGTGGTGAAAGAGGACTCCTCTTACATGTAAAAGAGGATGATTGAAATTGTTAAGTTGTTATTCAATTTTAACAGACCTGAAACTGACACGTTACTGCAAAAAATAAATCTCCTGCGTTAAGTCTGTGACAACATTTGAAAAAAAAGTATTCAATTGTTGGTTAAGTATATGGATAGGAAATACTTAGAGCAGAGGCTCCCAACCTGAGGTCCACAAATTCCTCGGTTAAAGGTGAGAGTCCATAGCATAAAAAGTTTGAGAACCCCTGGTTTAGAAGGATATGGGCTAACTGCAGGTCAATGGGACTAGCTGAAGCAGACAACTTGTATCCTGATGAAAGGACTCAGCCTGAAATATGGGCTATTCATTCCCCTCCATAGATGTTGCTTAACCTATTGAGTTCCTCCAGCACTTTGCTTATGTTTCTCTGAATTTCCAGCATCTGCAGAATCTCTTGTGTTTACAAGTAAACAACTTGGTTAGCATGGATGAGCTGGGATGAAAGGACTCTTTCTATACAACAATATGACTCTTTTTCTTTATGATCTAATTCAGGTTTTCAAAATGGCTCTTCTATGCTGTGTTAGAGAGTAGAGCCTGAAGTGGAGAGTAAATATCATCAGACTTCTCACTTTTTGTAACACAGTTATCTTTGAGCCCAGAAGTACTGAGGAATATTCTGAAGATGCCATATAGGAAGATTTATACACTTCAGCCATTAGGCTTCTGAACCAGAATGAATAATCTCCACTCTGAAATGATTCCACTAACTTTCAAAGACTCTTCAACTTAAGTTCCCAGTTTTATTTATTTGGTCATTTATTTATTTTGTGGTGTTTGTCTTCTTTTGCACATTAGTTGTTTGTCAGCCTTTGCAAATAGTTTTCCATTGATTACATTGCATTTCATTGTTCTACTGTGAATGCCTGCAAAAATGAATCTTTGAACTTTGACCTTTAAACTTTCATACTGAGGGACACCAGTGGGATAGCTGGTGATGTAATACTGATGATGTGGCACCAATGTGCAACGATGGAAAAATAGGGACATTGGCACAAGCTATTGACACAGGCTTTTAATCAGGTCACTGGCGAACTCTGCAAAATGGAGTCAATAATGCAAGCACACAGCTCAGATACTGACGGAGACTGACTTGTGTTTATGCTGGAAAAGACTGTTGGGTGAGTCCGGGTTTCGAGACCCGGAGATCAAACCTGTGGTCAGCGAGTCCTGAGGCTGGTGAAGTCTGAAATTGACGCCTAATGCCTGCGAGTCTGCGAGTCTGGAGTAAAGGACTTAAAGACCGGAGATGGCTTGTCCTGTTGGTGGGAGTTTGGGAAGGGGCTTGCTAGCTGCCATTGTCTTATTTTGCTGTTGCTGTTGCTGTTTGTGTTGTTCTGCTGAACATCGTGGGCATGCTATGTTGGCAACGGAACTTGTGGTAACACTTGCGAGCTGCCCCCCAGAACGCAAATGACACATTTTGCGGTATGATACAATATACATATGATAAATAAATCTGAATCTGAATAAACTTTGGCTTCATAAACCATTGGAATGCCCAAGTTTAGAAGTAGTCATAGTCATAATGCACCAGAGCGCAGAAACCGGCCCTTCAGCGCTTCTAGTCCATGCCGAACTACTACTTTGCTTAGTTCCATCGACCCACACCTGGATCATAGCCCTTCCTACTCTGCCCATCCATGTACTTATCCAAACCTCTCTTAAATGTTGCAATTAAACCCACATCTATAATTTTCATTGGCAACTCATTCCACACTCTCACCACCCTCTGAGCGAATAAGTTCCCCTCATGTTCTTCTTAAACATTTCAGCTTTCACCCTTAACCCATGACCTATAGTTCTTGTCACACCAAACCTCAGTGGAAAAAGCCTGCTTGTATTCATCCTATCTATACACCTCATAATTCTGTATACCCCTGTCAAGTCTCCCCCCATTCTTATATGCTCCATGGAATAAAGTCTTAGCCTATTCGACCTTTCCCTTTAAATCTGGTCCTCAAGTTCTCGCATCATCCTTGTAAATTTTCTCTGTATCCTTGTAACCTCATTGATAACTTTCCTGTAGGTAGATGACCGGAAGTGCACATGATACTCCAAATTAGGCCTCATCAATGATTTATACAACTTCAACATCCCATCCCATCTCCTGTACTCAATGTTCTGATTCATGATGGCCAATGTGCCAAAAGCTCTTGAATGACCCTATCTACCTGTGATGCCACTTTCAAGCAATTATGGATCCGTCTTCCCAGATCCCTTTAATCTACCCAAGTTGGAGGCAGTGATTGAAGAAAGAACTATACTTTCCCCATGCACATTCAGGCAATTGATGCCTTGTAGGTTTACAAATTGCTTTTATTTCACTCATTCCAAACAACTGTTTATCCTGGATAAGTAATCTGCTGAAGCCCACATAATTTATTTGCCCAGGTTTGGTGGCTCCATTTATAACACAGGCAGTGGTATTGCTACTCCTGCGCACAGGGGAAGAACATATCAGTCCTGTGGCAAACACACTCAGTCAGTTTTAGTACCACATCTATCTATTTCAGGCAGTGAATCAGATACTTTCTGTGAAATAATTGCACAGAAGTTGTCCAGATGGATAAAGTATTGTTCAAGCAGGCATTAACAAAAGGTAACGGGATAGCGAGAGCTGACCTTCTTCAGAAAAAAAAAGATGTATATATATTTCTGTAAGATGTAATATATAAGATATCCGCTCCACAACTGAGATGCCATGGGTTTAAAGCTTCAATATCAGATGCATTTTAAAACACTTAACAAAATGTCGCTCTTGTTAAAGTAAAGGTCTTAACTACTTCTTTTAGAGGTATAGGTCTTAAGGGGATGAAATCTCTCTGACACGCTTACATGAAAAGCATTAGTGTATTAAATGTAAGTGGGATAATGTCTTCAAAAAGAAAGAAAATCTCGCGCTTATATAGTACCTTTCAAAGCATTCCAAAATGCTTTACAGCCAAAAAAAAAACAACTTTGAATGTGGTCAGTGATGTGAGGTAAGAGACATATCAACAGACTGGCACACAGCAAATCCTGCACGAAGTGACATGACTAGAGCTGGGTAAATTACTGTCTATGATGAAGGCACGAGTGTTTGCAGATGCTGAAATCTTGAGTCACACTTGCGATGCTGGAGGAAACTTAGGCAGAAACTCTGTGGAGGAAAATGGGCAGTTATTGATGAGAAACTTCCATTCAGTTTCTCTCTCCACGGAGGCTGTCTGACGTGATGAGCAGTTTCTGTAGTTTTCTTTATTAATTTCAGATTTCTGCAGTCCAACCTTCTCTTTAGTGAGAAGATCGCTTTACAGAGGTCCAAAAGAGGTGTGTCCTAAGGAGCATTTAGCAAAAGGGAGAGGTAATTGCAAAGATTAGAACCTGGCCAGTAAAATGGGGATTAAACATAAATGATTAGACGGGTTTCTCACTCGAGATCAGATCACCTGAGAATCAAGCCAATGTAAATTGCATTTATGTTATTTCTGTAACATAGGAAGCTGTCTCGAGGTGCTTCACAGGAATGATTATCAAACAAACTGGGATATAAGGCAAGAAAAAAGATATTAAAACCAGTACAAAAACTTGTTCAAAGAGCCAAATTTTATTGAGTAGGTAGATGAGTTCCCGCTGCCAAGCTCCAGTGACCAGTTCATAAGTTGACAGACTTGCATAGCACAACTATTTGGCCCATCAGCATACATGCCAACCTTTTTGAGCAAACCTACGTGGTCACAGTGAGAAGGTACAATCTCCTTACAGACAGTGGGGCAGTTGAACCTGTCCACTGACTCTGCAATAGCATTATGCTAACCACTGCACTACGGTGCCACACTAAAACTACAGTTTCGGATAAGTTGTGATCCATTATCCTCTAATTTTTTTCTATATCAGTATCCCTCAGAATCACTTGGTATATCACCAGCACACACCATATATTTTTTTCAGAAAGAAATTTCAGTATAAACTGTTACGGTTTTTTCATACTTCATATTTCTGGTAGGAAATTAATTATTGATATTTCAGGAAGTGTCCTGATGCAGGGTTTTATTCCAAGTACATGGATTTTATTCCATGTAATTAAGTTCAAGTTTATTGTCATGGGCATATATACCCAGAGTATAAACACCATGAGAATTTGCTTCTTCCAGCAGCAGCACAGTAGATTATAAACATGACAAATATAAATTACATAAACTTAAATTAACATAAATTATACACAGTTTACACAACAAAATACACAGAGGTAGACATAAGACAGTGCAAATTAACGGAAATATAGTCTGAGGTCGATTTGGGGCTTTTCAGGTCAGTTCAAGAACCTGCTGGTGGTGAGGAAGAAGCTAATGATGAAGATTAATTTAATTTGTCACATGTACATCAAAACGTGCTGTGAAATGTGCTGTTTGCGTCAAATCAAATCAACGAGGGTTGTGCTGGGTAATCTACAAGCTTCCAACATCAACATTGAATGCCTACAACTTGTTAACCCTAACCCGTATGTCATTGGAATGAGAGAGAAAACCAGAACACCCAGAGGAAGCCCGAGCGGTAATGGGGAGAACGTATTAACTCTTTACGTACAGTAGTGGAAATCGAACCCCGATCTTACAGATGATGTTGTAAAGCGCTGCGCCAACAGCAAATAGCTGCCCCAGTAAGCTGTTGCTGAACTTCGGGTCTTCGTGCTGCTGTACCTCCTGTTTGACGGCACCAATGAGAAGAGGGGTTGTCCCAGATGGTGAGGACCATGAAACTGCGTATAGATATAATGATGGAACCAGCTGGGTTGACCACGCTCTGTAGACTCCTGTATTCCTGTGCATTGGAGCTTCTTTATCAGGCTGTGATGTAACCATTTAGAATGTTTTCCAAAAATTAAATTAAATTAATAATTCATAGGGTAAATTTAAAGTGGAGTTTAATTGGCTCTTGATTAGTTAGGATGTGAAAGGATATGGGGAGAAGGCAGGAGAATGGGGTTGAGAGGGAAAATAAATCAACTGATAGAATGGAGGAGCAGACCCAATGGGCTGAATGGCCTAAATCTGCTCCTATGTCTTATGGTCTTAAAGTAATGAAAAACACTAATGTTAGTAATACAGTCATCTCATGAAACATTCTGATTGCTGTGAAAACTGATGTCATTCACAGTGGTCCTTCATGGAAAGAAATCTGATATCCTTTCCCAGTCTGCCGTGAATGTGCCCCCAGACCCACAGCTATGTAGCCGATGTCTCTTTTCGAATGGCCCAACATTTCACTGACTTCAAGGGGCAGCCCAAAAACTCAAGCCTTTCTGTTGGTGCACAACCAAATGAAAATAGAGGTCTGTCCCAATGATATCATCTGAACTCTTCCATAGATCTTTTTTCCCATAACTAAACCCCACTTATATTCCCAATTCTAAATTTACGATTGCATTATCAAAACTGCACAATCCACAATTCATTCCACCTTGGGCCGCACCCTTGCCAGTATGCGCTCCTCCTGTGTTTAAATGGATGCCACCTCCTCTAGTATAAATTGAATTTTGTTGTCACGTTTTCAAGACTGCATTAGGACCTCTCAGATAGATTATAGCCTTGTATTCATTGCCAGACATCCATTATCCTTCATCTGTGGTCCCATAATGTAATACATAGAAGCTGGTTAATTGAAATACCAAGTCCCTTTTATCTAATTATTAAACAAGCACTTAAATGGGAGTGATTGCCCATCCAGGCAAACAATCCCTTTAAATGAATATTCTCATTAACAGGGTAACAATTAACTTGCCCGTGTATCGAAGGATATCACCCAGTACAATAGACGGCTGCAGAAAGAAGCCTGCCCTCTCCCTTTGTTTGGCCTGCAGTTGTTCTCTTTCACTGTTATCGAGAATTAGATCTGCACAATTCCTCCGCCAACACCCCCCCCTCCACTTTAATGTAAAATTCTGCTCTTGAACAATATATCGTACAAAGCATGTTGCCATGGTTCGCTCCGCAGATGAAATTCAGTGCTCAGGCAGCTAATTCAGAATGATATATCATCATACTGAATAATTGTGACAAGCACAGACGATATCAGCGCTTGTTTGTTTGCACAATAACCTGCGCATTAAGAAAACCACGGTGACTGTCTTCAGCTCAGCAGTCAGCTATTTCATCATATGCCACTGCACCAGATGTTATGGTTTGATAACAGACTTCACTATATTTGTTTCACATCTAAGATTACTTCTGAAAATGAATCACTTTACGGCGCTCCCAACCATTTATTAAAAAAAAGGGACAGGATTTGAACCTTCAGAACACTAACTATCCCCTGCAGCTTGCGGCCTTTGAGCATTTTTTAAATCAATATTCTGTTTAATTTTATACCTCATTTGCCAGACAATATTGTGCAATTAATAGGGGAATTGGTTAAAAAATGAATATTTATGCCTGCTTTGTTCTCGCCAGTAAGATGAATTGTGTTGTTCCGACTTCTGAGTTGGCTTGGCAAGACTTAGTTACAAATTTTTAATTTGTTCTGGAGATGTTTTTTGTCTGTCCTCAGATGTCCTGGGGAAATAGTACTAGTGGGCCTTCTTCCTTTGGATCCACATTCTCCCCACAGTTTCCCCCTCCAACCGTGTGGGTTTCCTCCAGGTGCTCCAGTTTCCTCCCATATTCCTTCAGGTCCCTGATTTTAATACCCTTGCTAGGGTTAGCGAAGCCCATTGTTACCTCAAGCAGTGAGGGATTTGTGTAATTTTCAGAGTGATTTGAACGCGATGACGTTCCTGTAGAGGTGAGGCTTATGGGGAATGAAACTGTAAAGTTAAATAAAGGTGGTTCCATCGCACATCCTAAAAATAGGTGTGTCAGTTGATGAATTGGTCACCATTGATTGCTACTTGCATGTAGATGGGAGCTGAGGTTGAAACAGAGAGAATGAAGTAAGTTAGGTTAGCATTAATTAATAGTATAAACATGGGTTTCTCTGGGTGCATCAGTTTTCTCCTATATTCTAAAAACATACAAGTTAGGGTTGGTAAGTTGTGGACATGCTATGTTGGCACTGGAAGCATGGTGATACTTAGAAGCTGCCCTAGTGTATCCCCAGTGTGTCAGTCATTGATGCAAATGACACATTTTTCAATGTTTCGATGTTTCAATGTACTTGTGACTAATAAACATAATCTTTATCTAAAAGCGTAAGAAGCTGAAGTGGAATAAGAAGAAGTTGTGCAGATTAGTAGAGTTTATAAATGGCGAGAAGGCACTCTACAGAGGGACCTTGGCGTCATTGCACGTTAACTTGTGGTGAAAGTTAGAAAGCAAATGGTGTGCTGTCTTTCAGTGGAAGAGGATTTGAGTACAGGAGTAACAACATCTTAGCAGAATTATATAGGCTCTGGTGAAACTGCACCAGGAAACTGGATATAGATTTGGTCTCCTTACCCAAGGATGATGAGAGGTATTGATAGTGTGGATAGCCAGCACCTTTTTCCCTGGGCGGAAATGGCTAATACGAGAGGGCATAAATTTAAGATGGTTGGAGGAGAGTATATGGGGGTGTTTGGCGTATGTTTATTACGCAGAAAGTGCCAGGTGTATGGAATGTGCTACCAGGGGTGGTCAGAGTGGCAGATACTTTAAGGACATTTAGGATACTCAGATAGGCACGTGGATGTAGGAAATGTGGAGAGCTAGGTAGGAGAGAAGAATTAGATTGACTTTGGAGTAGGTTTAAAAGTCAGCAAAACATCATGGGTTGAAGAGACTGTACTGTGCTTTACTGTTCTATGAAAGACATCCTTGAGATGGGGGAGTGCAACAATGGGTTGCACTGTGTTGAGGGAATTGTAACTGAGTGAAATGAAGCACACTACAGTAAAGGTGATGACTTGAAAATAAAATCACTAATAATTGAGGGATGATGTTCCCATAGTTTTGACATCTAGGACCAGGGGTCACCATCCCAAAAGCAGAGGATTTGGGATTTTGCAGTTAGGAGAGAATTGGGAAGAATGTTCTTTACACAGGGAGGATAGAAAATCTTTAGAATGCACAGGATGTCATGCATGTCGGTATTGTAAACATTGGGATTGCAGTGTGGTTTTACATGCAGAAGGCACGTCAGCAGCTGTATTTCATTGGGAGCTTGAGAAGATTTGGTATGGCACCAAAGACTCTAACAAAGTTCTACAGATGTACCATGGAGAGCATACAACTGGTTTGCATCGCCGTCAGAGTAATGCAGATACAGGACGATACACTGGCAGGTCTGTGTGTGGATCTTGGTGGAAGAAATGTCCCATTATTTATTGGAATAGCAGTCTCTTAACTAGATGACTCAGCCAGCCACCATTAGCAAAAACCTTTGTACCTTGCATGATGCCCTCAAAGCAGGACTTGGAAAAGCTGCAGAGGGCTGCAAACTCAGCCAGCTCCACCATGGGCAGTAGCCTCCCCAGGGCTGAAGATATCTGCAAAAGGTGAGGCCTCAAAAAGGGAGCATCTGTTGCCATGCAGGGCAGGCTCTCTTCTTGCAACTACCATTAGGAAGAGGTACAGGAGCCTGAAGACCCACATTCAAAGTTTTAGAAATAGATTCCTCCCCTCCTCCAACTGATCTCTGCATTGTCAATGAACTAACCCTTGAACACTACCTCACTATGATTTGCTCTCTTTTTGCACTTCTTATTTAATTTAATTCTTAATATATATCTCTTATTGCATCGTCAGGCATTGCACTGTACTAGTGCCACGAAACAGCAAATTTCACAAAACCTGTCAGGTATATGAAACATGATTCTGATTCTGATTCATTTACAAAGGTGTCTTTGAACTGGGCACAAGAGACACCAAGTCTGAAGTGTGCTTACCCTTAGGGTGGGAGTGCTTAAGTTAAAGTGCTAAATAGTCAGTGTTTCATCATATGGCAAGACAGACTTGGAGTAACTCGTGTTTTAAGCAGTATCTTGTTCCCATAAGATGGTGCTGCATTTGATCACAGTGGCTTCCTTGGGATCAACCATAAATGTTATTGTCCTTTTTAAATACATGCTTTATGATCACAAGATCCTGCTGGACATTCAGAACTTAAACTACTGCACGTCTGCCCCATCAGCGTGTTGCTCGTTGGCGGAAAAACTGAGGAAGCTAGACTTCGTGAGGATCGTGCTGCCCTGCCTGCATCAGAGAGGCGTCAGTGTGCGAAGGAGATGTGCAGTCTAACAGTGAGTGATCATCTGAGTCGCTTTTCTTGTGATAATAGGACCCTGTTGCACATTGTTAATGTGGGAAGCTCCAAGTCTGATTCACGGATTTATTGGCGGACAGCGGGGAGCTGCGTGGCCTGGGTTGAGCGAGGACTAGGCCTCAAGCCGCAGGGTCGCCTGTTTACAGTTGCACAGGAGAGAGGTGTCAGAGTTAGCACACTCCACCAGAGGATGACTGTCCAAGCTGGAGATTGTGATGCCCCCCGCCCCCCACAGTGTTCGGTCGGCAGAAGACAAGCCATATTGTGTTTGACTGCAGATTTCTGCTACATTCATGAACTCAGGGTCTTGGACTATATTTTTTTGTATGACTGTATTTTACTGAGATCTTATATGTGCTCTATGTGCTGTGTGTGAATGTTGATACTGTGCTTTGCACCTTGGCACTGGAGTAACACTAATGACAATTAAACTTTCTTCCTTTATTAATCTTTTTATTGATTTAAAAGGAGCATAAATACAATCAAGAGGAGAATTAGCTCAAATACATATATCAGTAACAATATAAACCCAGATTAAGATAAACATTGTCAAAATCATAGATATTGTTAAGCTAGTATAAAATATGTAATTAAAAAATGAAAATAACAATTCTCCTCTTATCAGTATATGAATAGAAAAGAAAAAAAAATTGGGTTTTAAATGAAAAGATAAAAAACCTACTACACTATAAAAAAAACAAAAAAAAAATTAAACTTGAACTACGAACTATGAACTGTGAATGGTCGGGCCCTGTGGAGTGCTGTTGAAAAGAAACACCTTGGAGTACAAGTACAAGGTTTCCTGAAAATGGGAACAAAGACACTTGCCTTTATCGGATGAGGCATTGATTAAAAGAGTTGGGATGTCATGCGACAGTTGTAGGATACATTGGTTAGGTTGCACTTGGGGTATTGTGTGCAGCTTTGATTGCCAGTCTGTAGGAAGAACATGGTTAAACAAAACACAGTGCAGAAAAGATTGGACTGGAATTGGCATTGGTTTGTTATTATCACATGTACTAAGATACCTTGAACAGCCTGTCTTGCATTCTATTCATATAGATCAAGTCATTACATTGTACATATTACACAGTAAAACAATTCGCAGAGAGAATGAATCTGTGGAATTTGCTGCCCAGGAAGGCAGCAGAGGCTACTTACTTAAACTTATCTAAGACACACATTTAGATAGATTTTTGCAGAGCAAGGGAATTATGAGAAAAAGCAGGTAGATGATAGTTGAGTCCATGGCCAGATCAGCAAACATCTTATTGAATGGAGGAGCAAGCAGGCTCGATGGGCCATATAGCACATATTCTGCTCCTATTTCTTACGTTCTTAATAACAGAATGAATAATAAAGTGTAACAGCTATAGATAAAGCGCAGTGGAGGTAGACAATAATAGGCAAAATCAAAAAAGGTTAGATTGTGAGGACAAGGGCTCATTTTATGGTATATTTATAAGGACGTCTGGATTGGAAGGCTTGAGTTTTGAGAATAGGTTGGGCAGTCTGGGACTGTTTTCCTTGAAGTGACATGGGCTGAGAGGTGACATGATAATGCTATATAAAATTATGAGAGCTCTTGATAAGAAAAATATCCAGTGATGTTTTCCAAGGTAGCGGTGTAGAGGTTTAGGGTGAGAGGGAAGAGATTTAAAATGGATCTGAGGAGGAGACATTTTCAGACATAGAATAGGTGATACCTGAAATGAGCTGCCAGAGAAGGTAGGAAAAGTAACAACGCTCAAGAGGCAGTTGAATGAGCAGGGCAATGAGAAATACAGAATTCATGCAAGCAAGTGTAATTAAGATAAATAGGCATGGTGGTCAATGTAAACATGGTGGGCCAAAAGGCTTGTTTCTATGCTGTAAGTTCTATGACTCTGACACACGTGACTGATCTACTGATTGCAATATAGGGACCCGCCCACAACCAATAAAAGCAGGAACAAATCACATTTTCACTTATGCTTTCCTCCCACAAAGCTCTGCCTTGGAACACAAATATCCGAGAGATCAGGAACACCACTAATAAGAATAAGGTTTGGACAAGCAACACTGAAAACCAGAGAGCCGTGATACATTTAAACTTTGGTTACTGGAGAGATGCCTTCAAATTGAATGTGTGATCAGATAACATGTGATCAGACTCTCTTTGAAGCCAAACACTTAAAATATAACAGAAAGGCGCCTTTTCTTCATATGTTTATGAGGGATATAGTGTAGATATTGAAGCTCTTCATAAACAAACTTTAAAATGGTGCAGGTCCAATATTGTTTTGTCTCTCCAATACCAGTGGTGGATTTCAGACAAATCAGACTGGGCTATAATGGTTGCAGCCATCAAGGCAACATCTTCGCTTGTTCAGCCTGACTGGCATATATAGTTTCAGTGGACCCAGACATATCCAAAACAAGTGGGAGTATTTCCCTTTGCAAAGAACCAATGCATTTACCGAAGGAAGGGCACCGTGACATAACAAGCTGGCGTCCCTGCTACTGATGGAGTGATTATCACTGAGACATGTCTGGTGCGAAAGGCTGATCAAACACTCAAGCTTAGCATCATGAAGTAAAACTACAAGCTACAGTGAGCGCTTGTGATTTTACTTTGTTGTTGATTTAACAGCCATTATATGATTTTTCTTAAATTGATTTGCATTATTTAAAAAAAACCTGTGTGAACCTTACCCTGTCAGTGTGCAGCGTGTGTGTGTGTGTGTGTGTGTGTGTGTGTGTCGCTGTCTGTGTGTAGAGGTCTGTGTGCATCTTTGTCTGTGTATGTTTGTCCATGTCAGTGAGTATCCTTTACGTCTCATAGACAAATTTCGTGACATATGTTATTAATGATAACATTGATTCTGATTCTGATGGGAGAGAGAGAGAGAGAGACAGAGTGTGTGTGAGTTTGTCAGTCTGTGTCTGTGTATATGTGTGTGTATGTGTGTGCAAGTGCCCGTGCGTATGCACGCAAGTGCTTGTTTGTATTTATGAATATTTGTGCATGCACATAAACGTGTGGTTGTGCCTATTTCCTAAACTCCTTTCTCCATATGTATGTACTACATAATGCTTTATCTATTTATGTACATCTATGTACAGTTTAATTTAACACCATTTCCTGTACAGTCTGCACACCCGCACATCTACAGTGACAGTGAAGAATTTCTACCAAAAAACAGCCATTGTCCAGAACCTAGCAAATGGAGGTGACCACAAAAATTGGGGGGGGGGGGGGAAAGAAAATGTTCTTGCAGCATTGCAGAGAAGAGGGAAGACAGGGTTTGATCTGACTCTCTGAATGTGTCAGATGCACATAAGAGAGCAAAGGACAAAAATGATCATCTATTGATGGTGTAGAGCCAATAATTAGGTTGCTGATTTACTCTAGGGACCTTGGCACATTAAGAAATTAGGAGAAACCTTGAAAGGTTAATGAATATCTGAATTCTGAGCTTAAGGTCACTCTGAGTTACTATTAACTTGAACATTAGCAATCTTTAAGCCAGAAATTATGGTGGAAATAATATCTTGACTAATCCTGGCACTGTAAAATCTGCTCCATCTGGTAAATGGAAGAGGTGGTGTGGTATTAATCTGAAGAAAAGCAGAGGGTTTATTCTGGTGTTCTGGTCAATATTTATCCCTCAGTCAGAAAGCAGATCAATAGTTCTTAATAATATTGCTGTGTGTGGAAGATAGTCCTTTGTACGTTAGTGGCAACCTATCCTACATTACAACAGTAACTACATTTCACTTGTACTCCATTGGTTTCTGCGTATATATGAATCAGGTTCAGAAGTAGGCTGCTCTATCATTCAACAACATAATGGCTGATTTAACAGCAACCTCAACTCTGCACTTAGACCATAAGACATAGGAGCAGAATTAGGCCATTCGGCCCATTGAATCTGCTCCACCATTCCATTCTGGCTAATTTATTATCCCTCTCAACATCATTCTTGTGCCTTCTCCTTGTTACCTTTGACATCTTACAAATTGAGAAACTATTAACCTCCACTTTAAATATACCCAATGACGATTTGCCTCCACAGCTGTCTGTGGCAATGAATTCCACAATTTACTATCCTCGATTAAAGAAATTCTTCTTTTTCTCTGTTCTAAAGGGATGTTCTATTCTGAGGCTGTGCCCTCTGGTTCTACACTATAGGAAACATCCTCACCCCACCCACTCTATTCTAAGCCATTCAATATTCAATAGGTTTCAATTAGATGCACCCTCATTCTTCTACATACAGCAGGTATAGGGCCAGAGCCATCAAACCCCTCTCATTTGTTAACTCTTTCATTCCTGTGATAGTTTATGTCAATTCATGGATAACTTTCACCCCTTTGTTTATCAGTAGTCTATCTACTCTGCCCTAAAAATACTCAAGGATCTAATTCAAGGAAGAAAGACTCATAATGCACCAAAAGAAAATGTATTGCCTTATCTCTATTTTAAATGGCTATGCCTTCTTCAAGGTTAAGTTTGTTGTCCTGTGCCAAGTACCTGTCTACATAGGTCCAACAAAAACTTGCTTGCAGCAGCATCACAGACACACAACGTTCACAAGAAAACAGTATATTATACAAGAAAGATCTCAATGAGAACAAAAGCATAGAGCAAAGTGGTGAGAGTAGTCATATGGTGTTTCTATGCTGAAGTGGTGATTAGGTTGTGCAGGTTGGTTCAAGAACCAAATGTTTAAAGGGGACTACCTGTTCTCGAACCTGGTGGTGCAAGTTTTCAGTTTTCTTAAGCAGATCTGTGTTTAGATTCTTCTTTGGAACATCTTCTCAATCCACCCCACCAAAACCCAAAAACATGGAAAGAACAGCATTTATTTTAACATTAATTAAAATATCTGTGGTGATTTCATTGAATGCCTATTTAGACATAATTCCTGAAAGATTATGTATATAATGACATAGAATAACACCTGGTGTTCCAGTTTCCTACAACATGTAACGTGGAATAGAAGCTTTTAGACCAATATAATAATTCAGGTACAACCAATGGATGTGATTATCAGGACTCTAAACACAGAGGCACAAGCTGTTGTGTAATCGGTCTTACAAATTGACACTGAGAAGCATTTTATTGATTTAAATTAGTAATATTCATTTAAATGCATCCACCATTATCAAAGGAAAAGGCGAATTATCATCACCATCCTTGTGCAGTTCCTCAGCCAGCTCCATCATGGGCACTAGCCACCCACCATCGATTTTTAGATTAAAGTCTGTCACGAGCCTTGTGGCCCATCAGCCTGGTGCTTATGCCAGTTTCCACCCACCATCGAAGACCTCTTTAAAAGGAGATGCCTCAAAAAGGTACGATCCATCACTCAGGTCCCTCTTCTCATTACTACCATCAGAAAGGAGTACAGGAGTCTGAAGACACACAATGAATGTTTAAGGAACAGCTTCTTCCCCTCCACAGTCTGGTTTCTGAATGGTCAATGAACCTCACTATTTTTACACTGCTTATTTAATTTATTCTATACTGCATATCATTGTAATTTATAGTACATTTTATACATTGCTCTGTACTGCTGATATGTCAGTGATAATAAACGTGATTCTGATTCTCCCTGCCCAGCAATGAATAGCACAGTAGCACAGCGAGTAGAGGTGCTATTCATTTATAGTGACCCAGGTGCAGTCCTGACTTCAGGTGCTAATTATAAGGAATTTAATCTTTCCTCTTTCAACCACATACCTTTCCTCCAGGCACTCAGCTTCCCTCCCACATCCTAGAAATGGATGGGGTGATCATTTAATTTGTCACTATTGCTTCCCACTAATGCGTAAATGTGAGTTGGGGTTGAAACTGAAAACAAAATGGGTTAGGACAGCATGGTTAAAAAAGGGCAGCATGACGACATAACAGTTAGCACAAGCACTTTACAGAAGCGGCGATCACCATTCAGGGTTTGACTCCTGCCGTTGTCCGCAAGGAGTTTCTACGTTCTCTCCATGACGGCACGAGTTTCCTCCCACATTCCAAAAATGGTTAGTAACAATTAGGGTTAGTAAGTTGTGGAAATTCTATGCTAGTGCTGGAAGCATGGTGACACTTGTGGATTGCCCCAGCACAATCCTTTGACTGTGTTGATCATTGATGCAAAAAAATGACACATTTTCCTGTATTCTTCTATGTACAAAGTGGCAAATGAAGTTTCTTTAAGTAGGTGCTTGATGGTTATTTTGGGCTCAGTGAGTCACAGGATCTACTATGGCTCTAAGTGTATCAATCAAAGTGGTTCATTATGTGTAATCTTAAAATCATAGAACCATTGAATCATAGAGCATATAGCACAGAAATAGGCCTTTCTAGCCCATCTTGTTCTCACTGATTATGCCACCTATCTGCTCTAATCCTACTTTTTTCAAAATTAGGCCTATGCTTTTCCTAGGCCCAGATCCCTCTGTGCTCTTGCTACCATCATATCCTCTGTCACCAGAGTACAGGTAACAACAACATTCTGCTTGAAAGAGTTACCCCTCAGAACTCATCAATATAATTCTCAGAACCATTAATATAATTAGAAAATGTCACAAACTGAAAATATAGTCTTTTACCTTGACAATGAAAATTACTGGAAGTTGAGGGAACACACACCAATCCTCATTAAGGGATCAGCAATGGAAAGAGTGACCAGTTTCAATTTTCTGGGTGTCAGCATTTCTGAAGATCAATCCTGAGCCCAACATCTTGATGCAATTACAAAGAAGGCATGCCAGTGGCTATATTTCATTAGGATTTTGAGGAGACTTTGTAAGTCACCAAAGGCACTCGCAAATTTCTACAGATTAGATTAGATTAGATTGTGAGGACACTCAGTCCTCGTTTATTGTCATTTAGAAATGCATGCATTAAAGAATGCTACAATGTTCCTACAGAATGATATCACAAGAAAACACAGGACAGACCAAGACTAAAACTGACAAAACCACATAATTATAACATACAGTTATGACAGTGCAAAGCAATACCATAATTGGATAAAGAGCAGACAATGGGCACGGTAAAAAAATGTCTCAAAGTCCTGATAGACTCATCATCTCACACAGGCGGCAGAAGGGAGGAACTCTCCCCGCCATGAACCTCCAAGCGCCGCAAACTTGCCGATGCAGCACCATTGGAAGCACCCAACCGCAGCGGACTCTGAGTCCGTCCGAAAACTTCGAGCCTCTGACCAGCCCCTCTGACACAGCCTCTCCGAGCACCGTCCTTTGCCCAGCACCCCGCCCCCGCCGCCGAGCAACAAACAAAGCCAAGGACTCGGGGCCTTCTTCTCCGGAGATTCTGGACCACACAGTTGCAGCAGCAGTGAAGCAAACATTTCAGAAGTTTCACCAGATGTTCCTCTGTGTTCTCACGTCCGTCTCCATCAAATCAGGATTGTGCATGGCACCCTACTTGACAAATAACAGACATCACCACCGGAGTGGCTGCTGCGAGCTGCGTTGCGCCGCCATCTTCTCCTCCTGCCTTTTCCATGGTACCATGATATACCATGGACAGCATTTTAACTGGTTGCATCACTGTCTGGGACAAAGAATCATAACGTTGTTCTTCCCAACCACGCATTCACAACTTCACCTCTCCTCTGGTGGCAGTTCATCTGTTTGAGACATTAACTCTTCTTTCTTTCTGCTGTCTGAATTACTAAATGTTTACAGCTGGTTATGAATATGTTTCAGTCATTCATAATGTAGCAGAAATAATAAATCAGAAATTTACAGAATACCAAGAACCATGCAGTGGGTGAAAGTTAAGCTGTTACATTCAGTACAAAGGCAGATTTAGCACCCAAGGTCCAGAGCTGTACTTTGAAAAAGGTACTGTTCTCTTCCAACTAAGCAGACACAAACCAGGTCAATTCAATGCAGAGAGCTTCAAGCCCATTGTCATTGCTTAACTTAATGTGGTGTTTCATGGGGTGCTGATTGCCCCCTCAACTCAATGGTTCGTTTAACCAACACATCACTGCCTGATGCCCTAAAGTTTTTGTATAATATGCAAGGCATGCGTAGGGAGAATAATGGAATAGAAAATAGAACATAGAACATAGAAAAGTACAGCGCAGTGTAAGACCTTCACCCCATGATGTTGTGCCAACCTTTTATCTTTCTCTAAGATCAATCTAACCCTTCCCTCCCCCATAGCTCTCCATTTTCTTTCATCTATGTCCTTGTCTGAGAGTCTCTGAAATATCATAATATATCTGGCTCTACCAGCACACCTGGCAGTTCATTCCATATACTTACCACACTCTGTATCTCTCTCTCTCTCTCTCTCTCTCTCTCTCTCTCTCTCTCTCTCTCTGGCTATCCATCCCATAGGATGATGATGGATCCCTTCAGTCAGTTAGTGGGGTGGGATACCCCACTCCTCAGAAAGGAACAGCGTGTGCGTGAGTGGATTTTAGGTGACTACGGGGTTGCACATGTGCAGACCCACCCTCTCGACATCCCCTCCCAGATCCAGTGTCATGGTGGGGTCCAGGATGGCTGGGGGAAGTTCTGTTGCAGTGAATGGCCAGACCAAGCTTCGATGCAAGGGATGCCCTTTCCGCGCTTCACGGCACGTGTTTGCTAGATGGCCGTTGACCCTACGAGAGGGTTCATCCACCCTTTGACAGGTCTTGTTTTTCATCCTGCAGGGTGTTAGCCACCTTCCTCACCAGGCAAGCCTGGTGGGGGAGCTGGTTTTGTTGCCAACCACCCGACCATGTGACAGGCAGTACTGGGTTACATGGTACCAGTAGCACTCAGACGAGTGACCTGACCAGAATCTGACTCTGTATATAAATCGTACTGTACCTCTGACATCCCCCTTTATTTTGCTCCAATCACCTTAAAATGATGTATTTAATATTTCAGTAATATTGTAAAAGTATTGTTTGATTAAGCATTCTTTGTTGTTTACATAATTCATTATGGGTTACGTATAAGAAGTAAGTGAATGGCATACATCATTACACCACCACCTCATATGTGAGCGCCTCACTAAAGGAAAAACTAATTACACAAGTACTCCGGGCTCTCACAGTGGCAATGAGGTAGTTATAAAGCAAACGTAGGACATCTACCTACCTGTTGAAGCACAGCATGTTTTTTTCTTTGGAAGGGGACAGAAATGTTTGAGTTTTAAAAAAGCAAAAAATATGGACAACATTTATGAGTCCACCTACAAACAGTGAGTGTTAGGTGATAATAATGATAATAATAAATAAAAAGAAGCAGAGATGATTGGCAACAGTGGTAGCATATTGGTACAGTACAGGCGACTAGGTTCATTTCCCACTTCTGCCTGTAAGGAGTTTGTACGTTCTCCCTGTGACCACATGGGTTTCCTCTATATGAACTGATTCCTTTCACAATCCAAAGACATATTGAGGGCAGCATGGCTCAAAGGGCCAGAAAGGCCTATTCTGCTTTGTGTTTCAATCAATCAATAAGTAAATAAAATAAGGTAGACATATTTGATTGCAAAATAGCTAATTGGATGATGTGTTATTCTGAATGAATTGTGAGTATCTTGAAGGAAATTAAATAGTCAATGAGAAATGAGTGCCAGTGTTATGAGTGCAGTGAATGAAAAAGCATACAGTTAGTTTAGAAGTTCAGCTGCTTCAAACGAACCAGCCGAAATGAGCTTTGTTGATATCGTGAATGTAATGCAGGAACAATTAGAACCAAAACCATTGCTGATTGCAGAACACTTCAAGTGGAATAAAAAAGAAGGGGTGTCCATTTCATCTTATATGGCTGAACTGAAGAAATTATCTGTGCATTGTCAGTTCAATGATAGGCTTAATGATGTACTCAGAGATTGTTTAGTTTGTGGAATCTTACAAGAAATTATTCAAAGATAGCTCCTAACTGAAGTACAGCTCACATTTAAAAGAGCAATTGAAATGGCTAAATCAATGGAAACAGCAGACAGAGATGCAATAGGGTTGCAGTGTTGAATGACAGTGATCATGCCATTACACAAAATGAGTTTAAACGGCATTTCAAAGATACTGAATTGAAGCCCGGAGGTATCCAACTAAGAACTTATACTGGACAAAATATAAAACCTGTGGGAATGACATTCATAACAGTGAAATACAACAACCAGCAAGCCACATTGAGCTTGTATGTGGTAAAAACAGGAGGGCTAGCATTGTGGGGCCGTGATTGGCTGAGACAAGTACAACTTGATTGGAGATCCATGCACCATTTGCATGCCACATCCCCTGCAATAGAGTCAACTGAAAGCAAATTAAGAAAAGTACTTGATGATTCCATAGCCTACAGGTGGAGATGGAAGAATAACCCAAATTGTTTCTCACCATAACACTCTCAAAGGTCTTTCTTGCTATAATAGGCTTATTTTTGCGTAACATTTGTACCTGCACTTTGGCCGAATACTATTGACCAGGTACTGCAAGAATGCCTGGGCAATCAGTGTTACCTGAATGACATCATTGTGACCCATAAGGATAACAAAGAAGGTCTCCAAAATCTCACACAGCAGTAAAAAGATAAGAAGATTATGGGCTCAGAGCATGACACAACAGGCATGTATTATTTAAACCAAGCATCACTTATTGTGTTCACGCCATTGACGCACAAGGTTTACATAAGGGTCCCGAGAAAATTCAAGCAGTGGTGGATGCCCCAAAGTCAAAGGATATGTCACAGTTGCAGTTCTTTTTAGGATTTGTCAATTTCTATAACAGTCTCCTGTTAAACCTGGCTACTGTGCTCCATCCTCCTTACTACAGATTGGGAAGAAATGGCCTCTTCTCAAGGACAGATAGTCCAGAATACTTAGCCAGTCGTAATAAAGAATGGATTGCAAGCAATGTCAGCAGAACACACTGCACTGACACTGAATCAGAAGTTCACCAATTTCCTCCTTGCATATTGCAATGCAGCACACTCCATAACCAACAGCTCACCAGCTATGCTGCTCCTCGATCATCCCTTGTGCTCGAGCTTGGATCTCCTCAAACCCAATTTCCGAAGGAGTATGCAGAAAAAACAGTTGAGGCAAATTGAGGGCTCCTCAAACAAGGAGCTTCGATGTTGCACTCCTGGACAAGCAGTCTTGGTGAAGGACTACAGAAGTGATCAAAAGTGGGAACTTAGAAGGATTGAGGGCAGAACTAAACCACTCTCCCATATGGTGGAGATTGTATCTGATTTCATCTGGAGACAATATATCGATCAGTTGAGGGGAACAGAGTCAATTGTTAAAGAAAAGTCTCCAGAGCTGTTAGAACCTCTTCCTGCAGTCGCAGAGTCAACTTCTACAACTGTCACAGAGGAGGCAGCATCCTGGGAAAACTCCACTGCACCCTCTCTAAAATGTCTACCTTCTTCCTATAATGAGGTAACTGGAATGGAACACAATATTTCAAGTGTGGTCTAATCAGAGTTTTGTTGAGCTGTAACCTTTCCTCATGGGTCTTGAATTCAGTTCATTGATTAATGAAGGCCAACTCTCCATATGCCTTCTTAACCACCCTATCAACTGTGCAGCAACTCCGAGGAATGTTCCACAGTTGCCAACGTTGCTGACACAATGCTGGAAAAACATCAGAGCACCTGAAAACAGAGCATGGTCACAATAAACAACCTTTTCAGATCAGTTAATCTGCCTCCACCAACATTTTGACTGGACAAATTACGAAGGGAGCAATGTAGTCATAAAAGGACCTCTTAGTCTGGAAATCTGTGGGCTACTGTTATAAGTATATTATGGAAGTTGTAGAAATATTTTCCCATTATCAATTTTTACTTGCAATCAAAGGAATTGAAAACCGTGAAGGAAATGGAAGGAGCATGTAGTGATTTCTGCTCCTGTGACAAGTAATGACTTCAGGCTTGCTGACTACACTTGAGTCATATTTTCTGTGAAAGTTCCCTCTCTGTGCCAGGTAGGTGGCTGTGGAGATAAAGAGAGGACAAATAAATCAAAACAGAATAAAATAATGAAATGTCCAGAGTGAAAAGAAAGGAAGCGGGGAAGAAAAATGATCAAGCACACTATAAGATGTGAGAACTCTGTTCTGATACATAATGGCAACCTTCAGTGTGACAAAGTGCTTCACACTGCAGAGGTATACTGTTAGCAAGATAGTATCAAACTGAAATTTGGTGTGCAAGCACTTAAGAATTATTTGTGGCACAGTTAGCTGCATTCTTCCAATCTCAGTAAACACAAAAAAATAGCAACTTACTGACCTCATGATACCCCTTAGAGGGGGCCACTATTGACCTCAGCATGAGACTATTTGCAAAAATTGGATCTTTGGACCTTAAGGTTCAGGTTCTGCCAAATAATTTACTGGGCACCACATTGTACAATGCTTTCAAATTTACAAAACAGCACATTATTCACCTTCCCTTGGGGATCTTCCGTAATTGTAACCAATTTTGTTGGAACACTTAGCTGATGTATGCCTTGGGCCTGAAGAAAATCAAGTGGAGATATCACATCTTTGACTTTTGAGCGTAAACACTGGACCAATAAAGACAGGCAGAGAGAAAGAAAACCATAAGTCATAAGAGCAAAATGAAGCCATTCAGCCCATCAGGTTTGCTCTGCTATTCCATCATGGCTGATTTATTATTCCTTTCAACCGCATTCTCTATCAGGCACCAATTACATGAAACCCATTTTATGCTCCCCATATTCAAGATCCTGAAGATTATAGATTAACTTTGTTTGCACAGGTACATCAAAACATGCAGAGAAATGCTTTGTTTGTATGAAATCAGCAAGGATTGTGCAGCCCGCAAGCATCGACGAGTTTCGAGCACAACTCACCAACCCTAACTCGTACATCGTTTGAATGTAGGAGGAAACCCACATGGTCACGGGAAGAACATACAAAACCACCTACAGACAGCGGCCTGTATCGAACCCCAATCTTACAGCTGGCACCCTATCAACTCCCCACCATGTCACCGTTCACTGACACACCAGGGCCAATTTTCAGCAGTCAATTCACCTCCGCTCTTCACAGGAAGAACCTGCAATCTCCACACGGAGAGCAGCAGAGGTCAGGATCGAACACAGGTCACTGGAGTTGTGAGGCAGCGGCTATAAGCTGCCCTGCACAGGGCAGGAAGAAGGAACAACACAAAATGGCCCCCTTCAGTGCTGAGTCATTCAACAAACTACCTGTTCTCCAGATGACCAGGAAGATCAAATAAAGTTAAGATTCTTTTATTGGAAGATGCAAAGATGGTCACTGAAAAGGCAATGATCAGAATCACATTTATTATCACTGATACATGACATGGAATTTTTGCTGTTTTGAGGCAACAGTACAGTGCAATACATAAAATATACTATAAATTATATAAATATAAGGAAAATATCATATACATATTAGATATTTTTCATAGTTAGATAAGCAAATAAGACATGAAAAAGAGAGGAAAAGTAGTGACATGATCCAAAGTACACAACCTGTATGCAATGGGAATAGGAAGGTACGTGGCTCTGGAAAGTAGCTTTGAACTCAGCTGAGACTGATAAAGGGTCCTTATCATTTTTTTAAACTCTCCTTGTGAAACTTGACTGTACAATTCATTGAGTTTCCTTAATGGGCTCACCAGTAGGCATACACTGACAAATACAAACATAGGTTTAATCCGGAGATAATTGGTGTAAGAATTGCAATAGAAGCGCTCAATGCATGATGGTGAATGTAGAAAGGGTATCTGCGATGGAAGTTACGTTGCTAAGCATCCAGGATAATCCTTGAGTTTTCAAAGGATTGACTGCCAAGAGTGCAAGAGCAGCCAGGGAGAAAACCTTGAGAAAAGTAATTTTTATTTTATCTGCTTTGAACGTTTATTAGTTATAGAAATACTGGAAATGGGATTAAAAAGTCATTTTGATCAACAGCCAAGATCCATCCAATCGGGTCATTAAAAACTGATTGGTTTCCAATTGGCTTGAGAAGGTAAGGGATCGGTAAGACTGATGTGTCAGGGTTTCCGCTACCATGCTGTGAGCTCTCCGGGAGTAACTCCAACTGGAGCCAGAAAGTCTGGAGGGAATGTTTCTTTGAGGGTGAGCCACATTGTCTCTGCCAATTACTCCATGCCTCACTGTGCTATCCTCTGTCTGAGATGGACTAGTGGAATTACCTTGTCCTCGATCACAATAGTTCCTCTTGAAGTTAAAAGTGTTACTTGCAATGTTTTCTTTTCTGATTAGTCTTATTATACTCATCATGGCAAAATCAATTAGTGGCTGCAAACAAACAACCTATAGACTTTTTTCTGGCCACATCCAATACTTCAATGTGAATGGCCTTTCTACTTTGCTAAAGCTTCCAGTGGAATCAATGACCCCTCGTTCTTCAAACATTATCTCTTCTCTCTCCCGCCAATCAGGTAGCACGTACCACCATGTTCAAAGACAGTTACTATCCTGTTGTTATAAATGGAGCCCTGGTGTGATAAGATAAATTCTTAACCTCACAATCTAATTTGTTAAGCCCTTGCACCTTATTATCTGCCTGCACTGCACTTCATCTCTAATTGTAACACTTAGTTCTGCATTCTTTCATTGTTTTCTGCTTGTACTACCTCAATGTACTGATGTGATGAAATGATGCAAGCAAAACCAAGTTTTTCACAGACCTCAGCACATGTGACGATAATAAACCAATTTACGAATTTTGTTGTCTACTTTACCACAAAAAGCAAAGATTTAAACATGGCAGGCTGACCCAACCTTGCAGCACTGAGGAGCAACTCCATTGTCATCCCTGCATTATGTTAGAGGAACCTTTAAATCAAGGGCACTTTAACTTTTCAACAATTCTACCCTCTGTCTTCGTCCTTTCCAGTCCTGATCAAGGATCTCGGCCTGAAATGTTGAATGCTTATATCCCTCCACTGATGCTGCCTGACTTGCTGAGTTCCTTCAGCATTTTGCGTGTGTTGTTCAAAATTTCCAGCATCTGCAGAATCTCTAGTTCCCATCAACTCTCTCAGGTGGCTCTGGAAATCCCATGGCACAAACCTGGAGACCAGAGGAGTTATTCCCAATAACGTGGCAACCATCAATTCTTTAAATTATTTATTGTTGGTTATCTTAGTAAAAAGTAAATAAGTTGAATTTACTAATGAGTTGCAAAATGCAAGCTTCTCTTTCCCATTTCCTTGCTATTTTAATCCTTTCTAACTCTTGCTTCTAACCAATGGACTAGTCAGTAGCCCAGCGGAAAGCAGGTCAAAGTCACCCAACCATAAGACTTCTTGGTTGTAAGTCAACTATTTGAGCTAAAGAGCAGCCAGCAGCTAAAAGCATCCTTAATTACAGATAAGCCAATAGAAATGTGAAGTCATCAATGCTAAACGATCATTGATTAAATGATGAAAGAAGATTTTAAAGCAAGTCCAAGTCTCTTGGGGAATAAAAGGTATAGGTCCATCACTCTATCAGTGATCTGGCGACACATAAGGTCTGATTACAGACAAGATTGTACCGTTTGCATATTCTTTCCATTCATATGTCACTAAGAGAGAGATCTGAAAACAGATGCTACTCCACAAATGGAACATTAAACTGGTTCTGTTGAGCAGAGTGGGGGTGGAGGGCTGAAAAGTTAATAAACATTCACTCAGGGAGATGAATGCTTTGCAATCATTTTGGAAAGAAAGACTTCTGAAGAGGTGCCAGATCTGATGACCAAAATGACTCAGACTGTAGGGTATTTTGGGACGGAAAGGTACCATTCCATGAAAAATGCCTTTCACTCTTTACGTGCCTGACTGTATTCACTAGCAGTCAATCCAGAATTCTGTGCAAATCATAATCCTGAATGACAAGCTGTTTCTTTCAAAGGAAGGAGGGTGGTAATGGTTCTTTTCTCAATGCATTCATGGGATCTGTCTACCATGAGTAAGATCAACATTTAAATTTTAATTGACGTACTCAACCATAGCAAGAGGGCACAACCTCAAAACAGAGGGGCATCCCTTTAGAACCTCCTCAAGAAACCCAATTAGATCTGTGAGGTGGATATCCCATGCACAAAACCATTTTGACTCTTTTAAAACAGACCCTGCCTTTCCAAGTGAGCATTATTCCTATCCAAAGAAGTTTTGCCAATAGTTACTCTCACAGCAGTGGATGTGTACTTGTATCAGTAAGATTTTTGTATCAATGAGAAAGGATGTGCTAGCGATGGAGATGGCCCAGCGAAGGTTCCTGAGAATGGAAGGGGTAACATATGAGGAGTGTTTGATCCCATTGTGCCTGTATTTTCTGGAGTTTAGAAGAATGAGGAGGATTTAATTGAAACCTATTGAATATTGAAAGGCCTAGATAGAGTGGATGTGGAGAGGATATTTCCTATAGTGGGAAGAGTCTAGGGCCAGAGGCATAGCCTCAGAATAGGATATCTCTTGATGTTTCCATCCCATTGTGTGTGAGCAACACAGATAAAAGTTGCTGGTGAACGCAGCAGGCCAGGCAGCATCTTTAGGAAGAGGTGCAGTCGACGTTTCAGGCCGAGACCCTTCGTCAGGACTAACTGAAGGAAGAGTGAGTAAGGGATTTGAAAGTTGGAGGGGGAGGGGGAGATCCAAAATGATAGGAGAAGACAGGAGGGGGAGGGATGGAGCCAAGAGCTGGACAGGTGATAGGCAAAAGGGATACGAGAGGATCATGGGGCAGGAGGCCCAGGGTGAAAGATAAGGCGGGGGGGACCCATGATCCTCTCGTATCCCTTTTGCCTATCACCTGTCCAGCTCTTGGCTCCATCTCTCCCCCTCCTGTCTTCTCCTATCATTTTGGATCTCCCCCTCCCCCTCCAACTTTCAAATCCCTTTCTCACTCTTCCTTCAGTTAGTCCTGACGAAGGGTCTCGGCCTGAAACATCGACTGCACCTCTTCCTAAAGATGTTGCCTGGCCTGCTGCATTCACCAGCAACTTTTATGTATGTTGCTTGAATTCCCAGCATCTTCAGAATTCCTGTTGTTTCCATTGTGTGTGAATTAAGTATGGCCATATTCTTCATCTTAATGCTTGTGTTGCACCTGCATTTTCCTGGACCCCTGAACTTTTGGATTCCCTCCTTAAACTTCTCTACTGCTATAACTCTCTTATTAAATGCCTTAAAGCTTTGACCAATTTATTTTTCGCTATTTCTCATGTCTCCTTCATTTTAATGTCATTATTTTCTGATCTAATTATGCTCCATTGAAGTTCCCTGGAATATTTTAGTGGTTTGGAGCACTTTAATGATGTTGCTTACTGTGAGATAGAGCACTGTATACTAATAGTATACTCTGATGTATATACCACCTTGGTGGACTCCAACATGGTGATGAAAATTGAATATTGCCTATCACAACCCTCCCCCTTTATGTGGATCCACTTATTATTTGTAATTTCTTGTTTCCACCCTTCCCTCCACCATTATATACTGGCCATTTCCTCTCTTTCTTTCCAGTCCTGATGAAGGGTCTTAAGCTGAAATATCAACTGTCCATTTCCCTCCATTGACGCAGCCTGTCCAGAACATCTGGACAGCAATGATGCATACATCAGGATGCTCTTTATTGACTACAGCTCGCCATTATCCCCTCAATGCTAATGATTACACTTCAAGACCTTGGCCTCAACGCATCCTTGTGCAATGAGAACTTCAAATTCCTCACTTGCAGACACTGGTCACTTCAGATTGGCAACAACAGCTCCTCCACAATCTCCATCAGCCCAGGTGCACCACAAAGCTGTCTGATTAACCCTCTACTCAACACGCTTTACACTTATGACAGTGTGGCTAAGCACAACTCCAACACCATATTCAATTTTGCTGATGACAGCGCCGTCATAGGCCAAGTTAAAGGTGGTAATGAATCAGAATATTAGGGAGAAGACTGAAAATCTGTCTGGTGCCACAATAACAACCTCTCTCTCAATGTCAGAAAGACCAAGGAGCCAATTATTGACTTCAGGAAGAAGAAACCAGAGGTTCATAAGCCAGTCCTCATGGGAGGATCAGAGGTGGAGGGCGTCAGCAACTTTAACATCCTTGATGTTATCATTTCAGAGGACTTGTACTGAGACCAGCATGAAAGTACACTTACAAAGAAAGCATGTCTGTGCCTTTACTTCCTTAGGAGTTTGCAAAGATTTGGCATGACATGTAAAACTTTGACAAACTTCTATAGATAAATGGTGGAAAGTATGTTGACTGGTCACATCACAGCCTGGTATGGAAATGCCAATCGCTGAATAGAAAATCTTACAAAAAGTAGAGGATACTGCCCAATCCATCACAGGTAAAGACCTCCCCACCAGTCAGTACATATACACGGAGCATTGTCGCAGGAAAGTAGCATCTATCATCAGAGACCCCCATCATCCAGATCATGCTCTCTTCTCATTGCTGCCATCAACAAGAAAGCACAGGAACCTCAGGATTCACACTACCAGGTTCAAGAAAAGTTATTACCCGTCAACCATCAGGCTCTTGAACATAACTTCACTTAACTTGCCCCATCATTGAAATTTTCTCACAACCTATGGACTCATTTTGATTTGTTTTATATTTTCACAGTTTTGTTATCACTTGCACACCAGTTGAATGCCCAAGTTGGTGCGTTCTTTCATTGACACTTTTATGGTTTTTATTCTATTATGGACTTATTGAGTATGCCTACAAAGAAATGAATCTCAAGGTTGTATGTGGTAACGTATATGCACTTCGATAATAAATTTACTTTGAACTGTGAACTTTGAAGTTCTTCCAATGCTTTATGTGTTGCTCCAGGTTTCCAGCATCTGCAGTCTCTTGTGTCCCTTCAGTAAAGTTTTGGTGTTTGTGTTGACATGGGTACACATTCCCATCAATAGAAATCTGACTGATATAGGATCCAACCAGTTCCAACTCAAAAAATGAGTCAAAATATCCTGACTTGTACTTTAAAATTTGCTTAGGGCTTGAAATAGATGGTCACTTAGACCACCCAGTAGATTCCATTCACCACCTACGATAGTAGGACAACCTCTTCATTGCTGAGTCTATTTCAGTGTTAAAACAACATGAGGAATTTCACAGAAGCATGACCAACCAAAATACCCAGTCAGATATGGGTGAGATTAGTTCGAGCTCGGTCAAATGGATGAACTTCTAAAAAATACCTTTCAAAATTCAGATTTATTTGTCATGCATCCATTGAAACATACAGAGAAATATGTCATTTTTATTAAAAACTAAACACGAAAGATATGCTGGGCGCAGCCTGCCAGTGTCACCACACATTCCGGCGCCAACATAGCATGCTTATAAAGTCCACCAGAACACCACAGAACGTAACAAAATGAACAAAACAAGTGACAAAACATCAATAGCAAAACACACCTTGTTCCTCCCTCCACACATACATGCAGAGTCCTCTAACCCCAGGACAGGTTGTTCTCAGTCTCCAGCCTTCAGTGGACTCAGACTCAGACATTGGTCTTGGACTTTTCCAGCGGACTTGCAGACATTCACAAACTGAGGGCTCTATCTGTCAGGCCTCAACTTATCAACTCAGACTTCAAACTTTGGTATTGACCCGGGGCTCACCAATCACTGAACACTAGCCTCAGATTCCAGGCACAACGATGACGGGACACCAAGCAGTACGTTTCAAACACCGGTCTCGCCAATTTTGCATACGAAGAAGTTACTGGCCCTTACTCATCCTACCTGCAAAAAACTCTGATTCTGAAAGCCAGTACAACTCACTGACCCTTGGGGGGACCACCAGCCCTTGTACATGTTGGCCTGCCAGCCAGACATCCGACCATAGATATCGCATATTCACGTCCCTGGCCTTCAAATGTAGAGCCAAGGCTTAGACTCTGTCTGATCTCTAATTCCTCAATATCTCTGTTTCTGGACTATAACATGACCCCATAATGCCCCTCTCTGTTCTCAGAACCATCCCTATAAACCTAAAAAACAACTGTGAAACTAGTAAGTCTGAGACACAACTTCAATGAAGACTGCAGCTCGGCACTGTTTCGACTAGATCTTCGAGAAGGAGAGATTGGTGGAGAGTTGGAGGAGTGTAAAAAGGATTTTTAGATCTTAGGGTTTGGGCAATTGAAGGTCCCGACACCCAGAATGGAATGACAAAAATCAATGGGGCACTGGAGGCCAGATTTAAAGAGCGATCAGGATTTTGGAGCGTTGCATGATTAGACACGTTTCAGTATGGATAGATGAATGACAAGGAAGGATTTAAAAACTAGAATGAGAATTTTAAAATAGCACCCACTGGAGAAACTCAGCAGAATTGGCAGCATCTATGGAAAGGAGTTAAAAAGTTAATGTTTCAGGCCGAGACTCTTCTTCGGGACTGGAAAGGAAGGGGTAAGATGTCATAATAAGAGCGTGGGGGGAGGGAGGAAGAGTACAAACTAGAAGGTGATAGGTGAAGCCAGGTGGCCAGGTGGGGGGTGGGGTGGAAATTAAGTGAGAAGGTGAGAAGGTGGAAGGTGATAGGCTGAAGAAGAAGGAATCCAATAGGAGAGGCGAGTGGATTATGGAAAAAAGAAAATGTGTTTATGAAAATTTTAAACTCAAGCTAACAGTAAGCCTGGATCCACTAGAACTAAATAAGCTTTGGTACTGCACATTATTACCAATATCAGTAGCAATTTACCTGTTAAAAAAGCTTAATCAACTTAAATCTCATTTAATTGAAACATTTGCAATTTGATATTTGTATTACCAGCCTCTATTTTTCTTAGAGTTTTTTCTATTCTTTATAACGTTGCCCTTACATCTGTGTGTGTGTGTGTGTGTGTGTGTTTGTATGGGTCCAACATACTGAGTATGATCCTCTTCTTTGGACTACAAACTGATATCCTTCTCAGCTGAGCTTTGTGATACAGCAGCCCTCTCATCGTTCCCATTAACACAGTTATTATAACCCACCAGATTCCCATTGTGCCACACAGCAAACAGATCAGAAAGACAGGAGTCTGTCACACACTGCTAACATGGGTGGTCAGATGGAAGTGTCCATTCAAAGGGAATTAACCCAAACTCACATGGGGCCTATTCATTTTAGAGCACGAGTGGGAGTTTAGCTTCACTTCTGTCATCTTGAAGAGCAAGAAGCCAGTAGTAATTTTGCTTCTATAGCTTAACTTGAACAGCCTTGGGACTGCTTTAAAAATATGCTATCACAAATAAGCAATGTGTTTTGTCCACAGTCTCTATTCCCAATGTATCACAGTATGATTTCGCCAAGGGAGATATGCGTAGAGAAAATGACAACAACTATTTTAGTTTTGTATTTATAACAATTAGGCAACAAGATATACTGTATATGTGGATACTTCAATTATTTCCAGTAGATGTTCTGCAGGCCCATATAGTTCGGTAGCTGTTAGTAGTAGTTCTTAAGACATAGGAGCAGAATCAAGCCATCTGGCCAATACAGTTTGTTCCACCGTTCAATCATGGCTGATTTATTATCCCTCTCAATCCCATTCTATTTACAATAGTAGCAGTCAATTATAGTGATTAGTTAAGACTCAGAATCTTAGATTTTGAATTTTTTACATGTTTTTTGTTTAGAAATACAGCATTTTAACTGGCCCTTCTGTCCCTGTGAGTCCACACTACCCTTTTACACCTATATAACCAATTAAGCTACTAACCCGTACATCTTTGGAAAATGGGAGGAAACCAGAGCGCCGGAGGAAACCCATGTAATCATGGGGAGAACTTATTAACACTTTAAACACAGCAGTGAAATTAAACCCAATTCACTGGTGCCTTAATAGCATAACACTAATGCTACACTACCACGGTAGGCCCTTTGGTTTAACTAGTCTATGCCAGTCAGGATGTCTATCCAAAATAATCCTATTTCCGTGTGCTTAACCTCACATACCTCCCAATCTTTCCTATACAGGTGTCCCCTGCTTTTCAAACGGTCGCTTTACGAAACCTCACTGTTACGAAAGACCTACATTAGTTACCTGTTTTCGTTAACAGAAGGTGTTTTCACTGTTACGAAGAATGGCAGCGTGCGAAAAAAGCAGTGCGCGAAAAAAAAGTGGCGCGTGATAAAAAATCAGCGCGCGCCCCGAGCAGCCACTCTCCCCCGGATTCGGAACAGCATTCTCGCTGGCATTGCTTAAACACGTGCCTGTGAGCAGCCGTTAGCAAGATGAGTTCTAAGGTATCGGAAAAGCCTAAGAGAGCTCATAAGGGTGTTACACTTAGCGTAAAAGTAGACATAATTAAGCGTTTCGATCGTGGTGAACGAAATAAGGACAAAGTGAGTTTGGCTTGTGGAAGTTGATGAAGATGATGTTGAAGAGATTTTGGCATCTCATGACCAAGAACTGATAGATGAAGAGCTGATTCAATTGGAAGAGGGAAGGATAACAATCGAAACAGAATGAATAATGATAAAGTACGACTTTAATTTTGAAAGGGTACGTCAGTTTAGGGCATATTTGCAAGATGGTTTGAGTGCTTACAAAGAACTGTATGATAGAAAAATGTGCGAGGCTCAGCAGTCAAGCAAGTCTTCCACATCAGCCACAGCAGACGACGAACCTTGACCTTCGACATCGAGGCGGGCAGTCATCGGAGAAGATGAGCTGCCTACCCTAGTGGAAACAGACGACAATGAGATGACACCCCAGTGTCCCACCACCCCAACCCCCTGACCCCGGACAGATACCGATTCGCGGAGAATGCAACGGTAGCAGAGAGGCACACAGCACATCTTTAAGAAAAAAGCCGAAATAAACAAGCTAATTAATTAGGTGCCACCTGGCATGTAATTGTTGGCCCAGATCAGAGGGATTGCCGATTGCGTCGCCTCTGATCTGGGCCGACGTTTACGTGCCAGGCGGCACCTAATTAATTAGCTTGTTTATTTCGGTTTTTTTCTTAAGGATGTGCTGTGTGCCTCCCGGCTACCACTGCACCCCTGCATGCTTCGCGGATCGGTATCGGTCGGTGGCTCGCAGGGTGGGGGCCACTGCACCACCCAAACTCCGACAACTCAGCCTAACACACCATCATCAGTGTGCTCGGCGCTGTCTTCCAGATTCCCGTAAGTGATACTACACTGTACATACATTATTTCTACTTTATATAGGCTGTGTATTTTTATGTGTTATTTGGTATGATTTGGCAGCTTCCTAGCTTAAAGGTTACTGGAGAGAGTGCTTTTGCCAACAGCGCTTGCGTGAAATTTTCTGCCGAGAGCGCTTGCGTGAGATTTTCGCTATGGAGAACAGTGCCGGCAATGATTGTGGAAAAATATTTCTATTTTATATAGGCTGTGTATTTATCATATCATTCCTGCTTTTACTGTATGTTACTGTTATTTTAGGTTTTACGTGTTATTTGGCATGATTTGGTAGGTTATTTTTGGGTCTGCGAACACTCACAATATTTTCCCATATAAATAAGTGGTAATTGCTTCTTTGCTTTACAACATTCCGGGTTACGAAGTGTTTCATAGGAACGCTCTACCTTCGGATGGCGGCGGAAACCTGTACATGTACCTGTCTCAATGCTTTTTATATATTGTAATTGCACCCACTTCTACCACTTCCTCTGGCAGCTTGAACAAGATAACCACAACCTTCTAGGGTATGTGAAAAAGTTGTCCCTCAAAATCCTTTGACTTGAGTCTGTCAGCATGGTGGCGTAGCAGTTAGTGTTACGCCCTAAAGCACCAGCGACTGGCGCTGACTTCCCACTGCCGTCTGTAAGGAGTTTGTACGCTCTCCCTGTGACTGCATGGTTTTCTTCCCATATTCCAAAGACATATGGATTATAGGATTAGTAAATTGTGGACATGCTATGTTGGTGCCGGAAACGGGGTGATACTTGCGAGCTGTTCCTAGCATAATGCTTGGACTGTGTTGGTCATTGATGCAAATGACAGATTTCACTGTATATTTTAATGTTTTGATATATATGTGACAAATAAAGCTCAACTTTATATTTCACTTCTTTATTCAATTTTTTTTAATCCCAATCAGGAGGGAGGAGAAGATGGCGGTGCGACTCAGCGGGCGCGGCCGTTCCGAATGATATCATATGTGTAACTAGGGGGCCATGCACAATCCTGATTTCATGGAGTCAGCCGTGAGAAGCACGGAGGAACACCTGGAGAAACTTCTGAAATGCCCGCTTCGCTGCCGCTGCTACTGTGCGATCGAGAATCTCCGGAAGGGAAGGCCCCGAATCCTCAGCTTTGCCTATTGCCTGTTGCCGGGGCTGGGGACGAAGCGCTCGGCAGAGACGGTGCTCGGTGCTCAGTGTCGGAGAGGTGGTCGGAGGCTCGTAGTTTTCGGACGGACTCAGAGTCTGACTGTGGTCGGATGCTTCCAGGATGCTGCATCGGCAAGTTTGTGGCGCTGGAGGTTTACTGTCTGCATGAGATGATGGGACTTTCGAGAGACTTTGAGACTTTTACCGTCCCCCATGGCTATTCTTATCAAATTACGGTATTGCTTTGTATTGTTGTAACTATATCTTATAATTATGTGGTTTTTGTCAGTTTTTAAGTTGGTTTGTCATGTGTTTCTACGATATCATTCTGGAAAAACATCGTATCATTTGTTAATGCACGCATTACTAAATGACAATAAAAGAGGACTGTGTGTCCTCATAATCTAATGTAATCTAATAGTGTTACCCACTCTGACTAAAATTAGTTCTTGAGGCTCTGTCATATTATTCCCAACAGCAAGCACATATTTCCCATTTCCTTGTACAGACCACACCATTGATCGTCAGTCACATCTATCCTCATGGTGCTGACTTTCACAGCTAACTGGACATTACTCACTTATTGATAAGTGCACCCATTTTTGACATCATCATAGAAGGAAGATCAGTGACAAAATAACATTTGATTGCTGGGTTTAGGCAGACCATGAGGCTGGGGCGGCACGTTAGCATAGCGGGGTTACTCTACAGTGACTGTGACCTGGGTTTAATTCTGCTGCCGTCTGTAAGAAGTTTGTATGTTCTTTCTGTGATGGCTTAGATTTCCCCTGGGTGCTCTGGTTTTCTCCCCATGTTCCAAAGATGCAAGGGTTAGTTGTTTAATTGTTTACATGGGTGTAATTGGGTGATCTGGGTTCGTTGGGCAGAAAGGGTCTGTGGCCAAGCTGTATCTCTAAGTAAAAAAAAATTAAGAAAATAGAATCTGTGCAATGATGTTTTGAGATGATTGATCTGGGAATTGTTTGTGATGCACTAGGTCAAATGCTTTGATGGTTTACATACCTGTTATCTTGCCATTGACATCAATACATTAAAACTGAGGGTGAACCATAGAATTTTTAAGACCTCAAAGGAGGCTATTCAGGTCTTTGAGTCTATACTGGCTCCAACTGTAAAACTAAAATAGACCCCATTTCATTTCACTTTCGGCAGAGCCCTGCAAATTAATCCATCTCAGGAGCAAACCCATTCCCCTTTGAAGGCATTGCTTTGATTTCTACCTCTCTGGCAGGAAGTGAATTCCAAATCATCATTTATTCTACAGATAACCAACCTTTCCTCAAATACCCCTGATACTTTATGTCCAATATCTACACCTACGATATGCTTCATCCATTCACTTTTTTTTCATTTATTCAAGGGAGCTGGGCTTCATAAGCTGAGACAGCAGTTGATTGCCCATCCCTCATGGCCCTTGAGAAGGTGTTAGTAAGCTGCCTTCAATAGAGGGAGTTTCAGGATGGTTACCCAGTGGTGCTATGTGTCCAAGTGAGGATAGATGGTGTGTGGCTTAAAGAGCAACTTCCAAGTGGTGGGATTCCACAAGCTTTTGTTGTCCTTGTCCTTGCAGCAGATAGAGGTTGTGCATTTGGAAGGTGCTGTTTAAGGAGTTTTGGTGAGTTCTTGGTGACTAGTTTCTTCTACTTACCCTCTCTAAAGAGTCAAAGAATGTCATGAACATTTCTATATGTAAATAAATGAAGTACCAACTTGGTAACAAAGGAATGATTTTCTTTTCTTGGCTTATAATGGAGGACATAGCAGAGTGTTGGATACATTACATCATTCAACATTATGTGGCCTCAACATCAAAAGATCTTTGATAGACCTTTTTTGGACACCAGGAAGATGAGGAAAGATGACAAGAGGATGGGATCTGAGGGGGTGTAAAGATTAGGTGGATATCTTCCAAAGAAGTTTTAATTGCATGAGAAAATTAACATTGATTATCAATGAAAACATTGAGACTAATCTTTACCAGATCCAAACACAGATCATGATCTCTGTGGGGTCAAAATATCAACACCTCCACATTCCCCACTTGATTTTTGATCATTTCATATGGGATCTTGAGTACAAATTATTGTACTTTACTTTCAAATCCTTCTGTGACATACAGTGTATGTCCAAAATTCTTGCTCATTGTTTATGAGGTCACAGCAGCTGTGTAGAGGTGAATTGTCATTTGGAGAATTATGGGTGAGAATGACTCACAAATCCATACCAAACATTCAAAGTCCAACAAGTAGCATTAAGGCACTAGCTAGAAGAGAAAAGTTCCTCTCGCTTTCCATTGAAATGAAGTACGGAGAGGGAAAGAACAGAGTTCCATGAACATCAATATGTTCCTAGAAACTCTTAAGATGATTTCACAAGAGAAAGACACAAATATTCATCAATTATTCTTGATCCTCCTATATTATTCAAGATAAGGAAAATAACCGACAGTCTTGACAGCCCCAACACAGAGTTTGTCACAGAACAGAAGCCTCACATTTCAATAACTTTATTACCCTTTCATCTCGATATGCCCCGAGTGTCCTTTAGGAAGCACAGAGAAAAGAGTGGGGATCAGAGTAGTTATGGAGATATTCCGTAGAGAGAAAGTAGGATAAACACTGTGGTGGGTTTGCTCACGCGTTATCTGTTGGGAATAACATTAAAGAGATAAAACAGGAGGCTGCACAGAACATATTCCAGCTCCCACACATCACACACACAAGTTGCATACTTAAAAAAGCTTTTCAACTTCGGGGCCAATATTATTGCTAAACTTTCCAACCCATATAGAGTTTGCTTTGTGTACTGCAACTAGACATAATGCAGGACTCTCAAATAAAGTATCCCAGAATGAATGTCAGATCAAAGCATTTTAAACTTGTCCTATCAGTGACCATTCTAGAAATATATTCTTGCCAAAGGTGATCAAAATGTGACCAAGTAAGTGCACCAGTAACTTAACTTCCTCAGAAAGTAAAAAAAAATGGCATATCTCCTCTGACCCTCATCAATGTTTATAGATGTAACTTAGGAAGCATCACAGCTTATATAGCAACTGCTCTGCCCAAGAATACAAGAAACTGTAGAAAGTTGCAGACACAGCTCAGTACATCATAATATCCGACCTCCCCTCCATAGAACCTGTTTATACTTCTCTCTGCCTTGGTAAAGAAGCGAACATAATTAAATAACCCACCGTCCTGGACATTTTCTCTTCTCCTCACTCCTGTCAGGTAGAAAATACAAAAGACTGAAAGCACATATCATCAACCTCGAGGACAGTTTCTGTCCTGGTGTTATAAGAGTATTAAACCGTCCCTCTATTACAAAAATGTGGACACTTGACTTCACATTCTACCTTGTTATGGTTTGCACCTTCTTATCTGATTGCACTGCACTTTCTCTGCAACTGTAACACCTTACTCTGCATTCTGTTATTGCTTTTGTTTCCTGTCTTCAACTACCACAATGCACTGATGTGATGAAATGATCTCTATGGATGGCATAAAAAATGGAGTATTTCTCTGTACCTTGGTATACATGACAATAATAAATCAATTTACCTTTTTACTGCAGAGTATAAAGAGGCCATTAGTGATACTGGGAGCTGTCCAGATTGGCCTTGAGGTCTCTCAGTCTTCTGGGGATTTTAATAGGAATTTTATTCATGAGATATGAATAAAAGCTGCAGAACTGTCTTGAGGTAGTTTTCCATATTCAACTTTTTATGATTTTACTCCATATTAACTGAATATCTTTTTCAGGATCACCTATTCAGAAACCTTTTGGCTTGGCATAAATATTAAAACTAATATTATAAAGAAAGACTAGTTGTTATTCACTCTGCGTCCACTTTATTTGGTACTACCTGTACCTAATGAAGTGGCTCCTGAGTGTACGTTCAAGTCTTTCAAGGCTGACTTCAGGGTTCAATGTGTTGTGCATTCAGAGATTCTCTTCCGCACAACACCGTTGTAATGCATGGTTATTTGAATTACTCTCATTTTCTGTCAGCTTGTATGCAGTCTAGCCATTTTTCTCTGACCACTCTCATTATCAAGGCATTTTGCCCATAGAATTGCTGCTCACTGGATGTTTGATGTTTCTTGCATCATTCTCTATAAACCCTGCAGATGGTTTGCATGAAAATCCCATTAGATCCACAGTTTCAGAGATACTCAGAATCATCTTGTCTGGCACCAACAATTATTCCACAGTCAAAGTCACTTAGATCACATTTCTTCCCTATTCTGCTGTTTGGTCTGAAGAACAACCGAACCTCTTGACCATGTCTGCATGCTTTGATGCATTAAGTTGCTGTCATGTGATTTGCTGATTAGATATTTGCATTAATAAGCAGGTGTATAGGTGTACCCAAAAAATGGCCACAGAGTGCATCTCACCTAATAGTTTAACTACTACAAACATTTTTTTTTAATCTACAGAAACTCGAAATCTGAATTTAAAAACAGAAAATGTTGGAATAGTTCCTTGTACTACCTTAATGACCTGATGTGATGAAATGATCTGTATGGATAGCATCACAACAGACCACAATAAATAGATACAAGAGTTTCTGTAGATGCTGAAAATCTTGAGCAACACACACAAAATGCTGGATGAACTCAACAGGTCAGGCAGTATCTGTCGAGGGGAATAAGCAGTCGATGATTTGAGTTGAGGATCTTGGCTTAAAATGTTGCAGTTTATTCCCCTTAGTGGATGCTGCCTGATCTGCTCTATCACTTCATTTTGTATGTGAGATCCAATGAATATTTATCTTTCAAAGTATCCAACATTTCAAAAAGAAAATGTTAGGATGTTAAATTTATAAGACACTTCTTAAATTAATGAAACACAGTTGCTTGCTTTGGAGGTTGGAATGTACAGTATCTCAGGCAGCACAGCCAATGATATTTTAGGCTAGAGTCCAGGTTTATTGATCTTTTTCAATGAAGGTGGTAGGGCAAAGGGGGAGATATTTATACAAAGTTGTAAAATATCCTGTTGGTATCTTAATCTGCACCACACATTATTTAGTTTCTAATAAAATTGTTCAACTTCAAGGTTAGATTCTTGGTCACAGCCTCAGAATGCAAGGGCATCCCTTCAGAACAAAGAAGAGGAGGTATTTCTTTAGCCAAGGGTGGTGATTCTGTGAGATTCATTGCCATGGACAACTGTGGAGATCAAGTCATTTGGTATATTTAAAGTGGACGTTGATGGGTACTTAATTAGTAATGGTGTCAAAAGTTAAAGGGAAAAGGCAGAAAAATGGGGTTGAAAGGGAAAATAAAACAGCCATAATGGAATGGCAGAGCAGACCTGAAGGGCCAAATGGTCTAATTCCACTCCAATGTCTTACATTCTTATAGTAATGTAGTTTCTTTACTACATCTTCTAGAAAGTGTTTTAACATCCTGTCTCCAAGGAGGTGAAGAGGGGAGGTTAATTCTAACATACATTCAAGGTTTTAGAAACAGCTTTTTCCTCTCCACCACCTGAATGGTTCATGAATCCATGAACACTATATCTCTAATTTGCTCTCCTTTAGTACTATTTATTTTTATTATATACTGTATAGTGGATTCCGATTAATTGGGTCATCAGTTAATCAGTGGAGCTGTTGTTTGGGACAACTCTTCAAGAACAAAAACTAATTGAGAATATATCTGGAATTCCCTTCATTTATTTGGGACACTGTGTCACTTAATTGGAACAGGAAATTGTTGCTGAACAGTTTCTAACTAGCATCAGTCACGTGCACTTTTTGTGACCATCAGACATTTCACTTTACTCAGAACCAACAGTTTTTAAATGACAAACAACAGGAATTCTGCAGATGCTGGAAATTCAAGCAACACACATCAAAGTTGCCGGTGAACGCAGCAGGCCAGGCAGCATCTCTAGGAAGATGTACAGTCGACGTTTCAGGCCGAGACCCTTCGTCAGGACTAACTGAAGGAAGAGTTAGTAAGAGATTTGAAAGTGGGAGGGGAAGAGGGAGATCCAAAATGATAGGATAAGACAGGAGGGGGAGGGATGGAGCCAAGAGCTGGACAGGTGATTGGCAAAAGGGATATGAGAGGATCATGGGACAGGAGGTCCGGGAAGAAAGACAAGGGGGGGGTGAACCCAAAGGATGGGCAAAGGGTATATTCAGAGGGACAGAGGGAGAAAAAGGAGAGTGAAAGAAAGAATGTGTGTATAAAAATAAATAACAGATGGGGTACGAGGGGGAGGTGGGGCATTAGCAGAAGTTAGAGAAGTCTACGAGGGGGAGGTGGGGAGGTGAGTTTTTAAATGGCATCAGTTTTGCGTGGTTGTGTTATGTCAAACATTTGAGCCAATGTACTGTGATTCAAAAGCCAGTGAATTTTGATCATTTTGATTTTTATTTTGACTTTTAAGAAAATTATTCTGACCCTTGCCAAGATGTCACGAAAAGATTTGACACTTGTGGGAAAAAATACCCAACTGGACCAAATTAAAATCCAACCACTTAACACCACTCATCATCAGTTGGCAGAGATAACTGCAGTGCCGAAATCTACAATTGCATGCAATGAGGGCTGTCCATTACCTGCACTAGGTGTCTGCACTGATCTTGTTCATTTACAGTCGATCAAAAGAACACAGCAGCGTACACTGGATATATTCATCTGTGTCTAATTATTATAGACTAACACACAGCTTTATAGTATTGTTGTAGTATTAGTAGTGTTTTAATTGTTCCGTATTTCATTTAAGTAAATATTTTGTTGTAAACAACAGGAATTCTGCAGATGCTGGAAATTCAAGCAACATACATCAAAGTTGCTGGTGAACGCAGCAGGCCAAGCAGCATCTATAGGAAGAGGCGCAGTCGACGTTTCAGGCCGAGACCCTTCGTCAGGACTAACTGAAGGAAGAGTGAGTAAGGGATTTGAAAGCTGGAGGGGGAGGGGGAGATGCAAAATGATAGGAGAAGACAGGAGGGGGAGGGATAGAGCCGAGAGCTGGACAGGTGATAGGCAAAAGGGGATACGAGAGGATCATGGGACAGGAGGCCTAGGGAGAAAGACGGGGGGGGGTGACCCAGAGGATGGGCAAGAGGTATATTCAGAGGGACAGAGGGAGAAAAAGGAGAGTGAGAGAAAGAATGTGTGCATAAAAAGGAGTAACAGCTGGGGTACGAGGGGGAGGTGGGGCCTAGCGGAAGTTAGAGAAGTCAATGTTCATGCCATCAGGTTGGAGGCTACCCAGACGGAATATAAGGTGTTGTTCCTCCAACCTGAGTGTGGCTTCATCTTTACAGTAGAGGAGGCCGTGGATAGACATGTCAGAATGGGAATGGGATGTGGAATTAAAATGTGTGGCCACTGGGAGATCCTGCTTTCTCTGGCGGACAGAGCGTAGATGTTCAGCAAAGCGGTCTCCCAGTCTGCGTCGGGTCTCACCAATATATAAAAGCCCACATCGGGAGCACCGGACGCAGTATATCACCCCAATATTTTGTTACTCAGTTTAAAGGTAGTTCGACTTTTTTTAGAATACCTTTTTAACTATTTCCATGAAACCTGAGCTAATAGAGACAGCCACTTAATTGGGTCAAAATGTACTAGTCCCGATGTGTCCCAATTAACTGGAATCCACTGTATATATACATATGTACTCAATAGCCACTTTATTATGTACATCTATACAACTGCCCATTAATGAAAATACCTAATCAGCTAATAATATAGCAGCATAAAAGCATGAAGACATGGTCAAGAGGTTCAGTTGTTCTTCAGACTAAACATCAGAATAGGGAGGATATGTGATCTAAGTGACTTTGATCATGGAATGATTGTTGTTGCTAGACTGGGTGGATTGAGTATCTCGGAAACTACTGATCTCCTGGGACTTTCACACACACCAGTCTCTAGAGTTTACCAGAGAATGGTGTGACAAACAAAAAACATATGGTGAGTGGCAGTTCTGTGGACAAAAATGCCTGGTTAATGAGAGAGGGCACAGGAGAATGCCCAAACTGGTTCAAGCTGACAGGAAGGTAACAGTAACTCAAATAACCATGCATTACAACACTGGTGTGCAGAAGAGTATCTCTGAATGTATAACATGTCAAACCTTGAAGTGGACAGGATACAGCAGTAGATGCCCACAAACTTACACTCAAGGGTACTTTATTAGGTATAGAAGACACCAATTAAGGTGGCCACTGAGTTAATTCCCTATTAATGGGGAATGATATTTTACTTCATTAATGTATGTATAGTACCATAAGAGTATGACTGGACATTTTACAGACTTAGTATGTTTAAGTTCTCAGCTGAATAGCTGCTATCAGTCTCAATGTATCTGTCTTATCTGATTCAACTATTTTTCACTGACTTTAGTGTTTCCTACTAGAGTGGGGTTTTCTTCTATTTAACTTTTTACCCTTTTACAGCCAAATTGGTTAGTTTTCAAAGAGTGACTAACATTTGATGCTTCATTGAACTTGTTCCAAATTCGGTCCTATTTGCTGATGCTCACAGGATACTAACGCACGGCCATCTGGTACATAATGCCTGCATATTTCAGTCCTTTTGTCATGGTGTACTCCACAGCCAGGAACAGTGCTGTCTTCCTCATCAGCTCAGTCACAGCCAGCATGAAGATGGCCGGCAGAAAAAATAGCACAATGGTATGATCTTGTGACGATTGGCAATGATGTCTGACTAATCTGTTCCTATTTGAATCCCACATCTTGTCCTACTAACACTTTTCTCTTTGATAATCACTAGAACTTTTGCATTTATTTAATCTCTATTCCACTTCTTTCAATCAGATCATTGAAGAAGCTGTTTTAGGAGGCAGCCTTATAAAACTCAAGTTAGGCCCCATCCGGAGTATTACATTCAACTCTGTTTGCCTCATTATAGGAAAGGTGTGGAGGTTATGGAGAGGGTGCAGAACAAGTTAATTGGGATGCTGCCTGGATTAGAGGGCATTTGTAAAGAGAGGTTAGATTAATTGACTCCTCTAATGGTCGAGGTTGACCATGGATGTTGTGTCATAGATGTCCACATGATACACAAGCCAGGGCAGTACAATATGGAGAGCAAGTTGTTGCCATTGCAACAGGCTCCCCTCTCCATGCAGCTGATGAATCCAAACAAACGACAAAGGCCGATATAGTTTGGCACCAGCAGTGTCGCAGGAGCTGCCAGTCAACATTTACTTAACGTAGGACTGTCTTATGGACTTCAGCTCTGGATTTTTCCTCAGGGTTTACTCCCAAAGCCTTCCCCATTTGTGGGTATACCTGTTGGAGTTGGTTTTGGAGTAGTTGGAGTCACTGGATAAAGTAACCCAAACACAGCATGATTTCCTTAAGGGGAAACCTTGCTTGATAAATTTGTTGGAATTCTTTGAGGAAATAACAGGCAGGATAGACCAAGAAGAGTCAGTGGATATTGTTTATTTGGATTTTCAGAAGCCTTTGACAAGGTGCCACATACAAGGCTGTTTAACAAGATGGGAGCCCATGGTATTACAGGAAAGATTCTAATATGGATAGAAGATTGGCTGACAGGCAAGAGGCAAAGAGTGGGAATAAAGGTGGCCTATACAGGCTGGCTGCCAGTGAATAGTAGTGTTCTGCAGGGGCTGAAATTGGGACCGCTTTTACAAAACTAAATGTCAACGATTTGGATGACAGAATTGATGGTGTCGTGGCTAAGTTTGTGGATGATGCAAAGACAGCTGGTGACTAGATATTGTTGAGGAAGCAGAGAGTCTGCAAGCAGACTTAGACAGACTGGGAGAATGGGCAAAGAAGTTGTAGATTAAATATAGTGTAGGGAAGTGTATGGTCATGCACTTTGGTAGAAGGAATAAAGGCTGTAGATTATTTTCTAAGTGGGGAGAAAATTTAAAAACCATAGGTGCAAAGGGACTTGGGAATCCTTGTGCAGGCTTTCCTAAAGGTTAACTTCAGGTTGAGTTGGTGTTAAGAAAAGCAAATGCAATGTTCAAGGGGACTAGAATATAAGAGCAAGGATTTAATGCTGACGCATTATAAGGCATTAGTCACACCACACAGAACATTGAGAGCAGTTTTAGAGCCCTTATCTAAGAAAATATTTGCTGGTCTTGCAGAGGATACAGAGGAGGTCCATGAGAAAGATTGAAAGGGTTAATATATGAGTAGAGTTTGATGGCTCTGAGCCTGTATTCGCTGGTGATTAAAAAGATTAATGGCACCTAATGGCAACTCCTTTGCTTGCATCTTTGGAAACAGTTCTATCTCCATCTTTAATATCTCTATTTTTCCCTTTCGGGGTTCTTTTGAAGACCCTGACCTGGCTATGGGTCTTTGCAGGAATGGGACCCGCTGTCAGGGTTTCACGAATAGCTGTTGTTCGACACGCCAAGGGCTCGGCCTAAAAGCTTCACTTGCCTTCGGAAGACCGAGAATTTATGGTTCTGGAGACGGAGATGGGAGGTCGGTTCTTCTGCAGGAGATCAATGTGTCGTTGGAGAAGGAAGATCTCTGGCTGTGTGATCAGAGACCCAAGATCTTTGGGCATAAAGCTCAGAAAAAAGTGACACAACAGACTTTTAACATTGTTAGTTGTTTGTTATGTCTCCCCTCTCGCTGTGAAACCAGGATACCTCTTTCTCCCTTATTAGGGAGAGAGAACCTGTGGTATGTCGAATACCGGGTGAACAAGTAGTCTTTGGGGTACTGCAAGTCGGTGACTTTGCTGTTGCTTTGCTCACGCTTGAGTGCTCGGTGGCGGATGCCGATGGGGGGAGGGTAGATTGTTGCTTGTTGCCGCTTAGACACAGAAGGGAGGGGAGCTGGGGGGGGCACTTACAGGTTCTGACATTTAACTGTCATTCATTCTTTGGGGGCACTCCTCTGCTTTTGCGGATGGTTGTGAAGTAAAAGCATCTCAGGATGTATATTGTATACATTTCTCTGACATTAAATGTGCCTTTGAAACCTTTGAATGAGGGGCAATCTCATTAAAACCATTGATTCCTAGCATCAGCAGAACTATTGAATCTCACTGATTTCCAGCATCTGCAGAATATCATGTGTATAGGTAAATTAATGGCCGGAAACAACCAATTTGCTGTCCTGCTGAAAAAGCAGCATTTTCGACAATTCAATTTTGATTTTATTCATGATATTAAAAAATCAGTAGCGTATTATACTGTATATCCCTCCCTGAGTCCTGCTTCCTGTCTAGCTTGCCACACACAACAAACCTCTTGAAGACCTGGGCACAGAAATGAAATTACTAACCCTTACATGGGGTATATTGTGATCAATCCAGCCTAGCCATCCCAAACTGGAAACATTGGACTGGTTTAATAATGTGCAGCATTTTCATTCAGTAATAGGCTATTCAGCTTTAGTGAAATTGATGGCTGGAGGAATCAGTTCCCAATCTGATTGTGCAATCCAATCTTGTTTTTCTTATTGTGTCCTCCCTTGGTTTAGTCCATCCTCCTTCTATATTGTGGGAAATAGAGAAATGTTGCAGTAGGAGGGGAAGAATAAGTGGACAAAGATTTACTCTAGATCTATGCACATTTTCTCTGCCTGGTAATGTTTACTGGTGACACAGTTGGCTGAAAATCCTCACTAGTATAACCCTTCACCTAGATGATAATGAAACACGATTACTATTTTATTAAGGGCATTAATCAGCCTCCATTTGCATTATAATGTGAAATTCTGATCTATTAATCATAAAAAGGATATTGTTCCCCTTGAGGAGGTACAGACGGGAACAATTAAGATTATTTTAGGTATTGGGAATTTGACTTATGAGGAAAGATTAAGGAAGTTAAACCAATTCTCTTTGGAAAACAGAAACTTTGAAGTGACATAATTGTAGTTTGCAGGATTATGTAATTAGCTTAAACAAATTGTGTATCATGTCAAAGGGTTCAAATGTCAAGGGACAAGGGTTAAAATTAGGAAGTTAAAATTCTGGAAGGAAATCAGGCAGAACTTTTATCACCCAGAGAGTAATAGAGTTGTTGAATAAGTTACCAAGGGAGATGATTGAAGCGTTTAAGTTCAAGAGACAGTTAATGAGTTTGATTTCCTTCATGCTTCCTAATAAGCTCCCATTAAACATTTGCATTAATTCTCTTCTCTGCTATTTTTCATTCAGAATGGAACATATTTAAACTATAAATCAAATATTAAATACCTAGATCTTTTTCAGGAAAGAAAAGGATCTGAGAGACTCAGAGAGAAAGCAGGAAGGCGGGGAAACACAATTTATCAATGGACAGTAACTTAGGGTTGAGTAATCCTTGCCTTGTCTGAAAACTTCTTTAGTGGGGAATTGGAAGTTGTTGCAATTTCTCAACTGAAACAGTAGTAGCCAGGTAATCAGTTCATTTTCAGAGTTAGAGAATTATTCTGTCAGCACTTCGGCCCAAGTAAAAGGTGATTCAGAGGTACTGAGCAATGGGAATTTGGGTTCCACTTAACATACATTCTGTTCTTCAAAGGTTTCAAAGGTACATTTAATGTCAGGGAAATGTATACCATATATATCCTGAAATACTTTTTCTTCACAAGCGTCCATGAAAACAGAGGAGTGCCCCCAAAGAATGGATGTCAGTTAAATTTTAGAACTCCACTGCCTCCCCCAGCTCCCTCCCACATGTAAGCAGCAGCAAAGCAACAATCCCCCCCCACTAGCAAAAAAAAGCATCAGCACACATCACCGAGCATTCAAGCATGCAACAAAGCATCAGCAAAGACACAGACTTGCAGTACCCCAAAGACTACTCGTTCACCCAGTATTTGACATACCACTGGCTCTCTCTCCCTTATAAGGGAGAAAAGGATGTCTCCATTTCACAGTGAGAGTGGAGACACAACAAACAACTTACTGATTTACGATGTTAAAGTCCATTGTGTCGCTTTTTCCAAACTCTGTGCCCAAAGGTCAGTTCTTTACCCTTTCATCTCCACTTGATTCTTGGTCATGTTGTGCCCTTTCCATTTGGCACCTCAATGTGATAATGTTTACATTGGAGAAACCAAGCACAATTTGGCAATCCTTTTTAGAGCACAGCAGTCCACAAAAGAGGATCCAGTTTCAGATCATTGTAATAATCCATTCCATTGTTTATCTGACCTCCTGTTAGACTATCGCAACATAAACTCAGAGAACAACACCTCAAGTTGCCTATAGATACTTCGCTACTATTAAGCCTCAATATTGAGTTCATCAATTTCAGATGACTAGCCTTTCCAGTTTTTCAACTGTGATGCAATGTCACCCACCTGGATCAATGTTTCAGATTTTCTTCTCTCTCCACAGATGCTGTCTGATCTGTTGGTTATTTCCTGCATTCTTTTTACTTCATTCGGATTCCAAAAACTGCTTTGTTCTTTATCTCACAATCACAGTATTGGGTTTCTATCTGATGACTGGCCTCAACCATCTTCCTCTAGGCGAATCAAATAAACAAGCATTTATTTCCATCTCTTAGACAGTGAGAACATTGTGTCATTATGGACAACCTGTCTTTCCCAATCACCCCTTCATTCTCTTCACCTCTCTCCCTTTCTATAACTGAAAAAAAAATAAATGTGGCTTGCTTTTCTCTCTCCTTTGATAATGCCTGACCTGTTGAATATCTCTGTTTTAATTTCAGATTTCTTACATCTGTGGCGTTTTACTTGTCGATTGGGCCTTGTGTGATTTAACCACTTTCTGTACTGCCATCCAGCCCCCATCCTCACTATCACAGATGGCTGTGTACTAAGTCCCCTCCTTTACTCCCTGTATACCCATGACTGTGTCGCCAGCCACAGCTCTAATCTGCTAATTAAATTTGCCGATGATACGACATTGATTGGCCTCATCTCAAACAATAACGAGGTGGCCTGCACGGAAGAAGTCATCTCTCTCACACAACGGTGTCAAGAAAACAACCTCTCCCTCAATGTCGCAAAAACAAAGGAGCTGGTTGTGGATTACAGGAGGAATGGAGATGGGTTAACCCCTATTGACATCAATGGATCTGGGGTTGAGAGGGTAAACAGCTTTAAGTTCCTCGGCATCCACATCACCGAGGACCTCACGTGGTCTGTGCACACTGGTTGTGTGGTGAAAAAGGCCTAACAGCACCTCTTTCACCTCAGCCGGTTGAGGAAGTTTGTTATGGGCCCCAAAATCCCAAGAACTTTCTACAGGGGCACAAATGACAGCATCCTGACTGGCTGCATCACTGCTTGGTATGGGAACTGTACCTCCCTTAATCACAGGATTCTGCAGAGAGTGGTGCGGACAGCCCAGCGCATCTGTAGTTGTGAACTTCCCATGATTCAGGACGTTTACAAAGACAGGTGTGTATAAAGGGCCCGAAGGATCATTGAGGACCTGAGTCACCCCAACCACAATCTATTCCAGCTGCTACCATCTGGGAAATGGTAGCACAGCATAAAAGCCAGGACCAACAGGCTCCGGGACAGCTTCTTCCACCAGGCCATCAAACTGATTAACTCACGCTGATTTGGATGTATTTCTAGGTTACATTGACTGTTCTATTTTTTTATAAATTATTATAAATTACTATGTTTGCACATTGCACATTTAGACGAAGACGTGACGTAAAGATTTTTACTCCTCGTGTGTGTGAAGCATGTAAGAAATAAAGGCAATTCATTCATTTAGTTCATTCATAAATCACAGAGTCATACAGTATGGAAGCAGGACCTTCAGCTTGACTCATCCATTTTTATCAATGCCTATCTATGCTAATCCCATTTTCCAACATTTAACCCATATCCTTCTATCTGTTCCTATCCATAAACCCGTCCAAATACTTTCTTAAACATTGTACCTATTCTGCTCCCTACTCTGATTTCATTCCATATTCCTCCAATATGTGAGACTTAAATCTCCTTTAAATCTTTCCCCTTTCACCTGAAACCCAGGTCCACTTGTTTTGGCCTCCCCATATCTTTGGAACGAAAAGCCCAATACTACTTACCCTCTCTATGCCTTCCATAATTTTATAAACTTCTATTAGGTCACCCCTTGGCCTGCTGTGCTCTGGTGTGAACAACCCATGCCTTTACAACCTGTTCCTGTATCTAAAACCCTCTATTGCAAGCAACATTTCAGTGAATCTCTTCTACATGCCTTCTAGCACTACCAATAATCTAGTGCGCCCTAACCAATGCTTTGCACAGCTGCAATATTATGTCCCAACTCTTATACTCAAAGCCTTCCGCCTTAACGTCAGCTTCATCACCTCATCCACCTATATCCGCAGCAGTCCCAGAAACCATCTGAGACATGCTTAATGGACCAGTTTGACTTCGCTACCTTCTGTTTCTTTTGTTCATGTGGGCGACTAGAAAATTAAAAAAGAACATTTACATTTCTATGGAGCCTTTCTCCATCTCAGGACACCCCAAGGCGTTTTACTGCCAATGAAGCTCCATTTTGAGTGTAGGCACTGCTGATTATGACTGCTGGACTATAACATCTCTACAGATCTTTGGTGAGTCACCAAGTGCTTAAAAATAAACCAGGCGGCAGTGTTCTGGTTCCAGACATCAACCATGGCTTGTGTAACCATGGTAACTCTACATCAGTGACTGCCACAAGCATTCTAGTGTGTGCACAGTATAATAAAGCTTGCTGATACTGCACGGTTTCCAATGCAAAAATAAACTTTATTAGAGCAAAAAATGGAAACAGGACCAAATTTGAAAATCTGTACTTGATCTGGAGTGTGCAAAAATTATTGATTTTTATCTCACAGTCAACTGTTTAACATGATAACGCTTGTGAAATGCACACAAACTGAGAACATGAGCTGCAGAGTCACAGAAAGTGAGTCCACAGGCTGTGGGCTCACTGAACGTGGAGTCAGTTCAGTGCCGAGGCAAGGCAAGTGAAGCCATCCACCCAATGGCTGAGAGGCAACAGCTGTCTGACAGGACAAGGCTCACTGCCTGACAGGATATTGAAAGCAGAAACACTTGTCACATTTTAAAGTCATTTCCTGGCTGTGCAGGAACCTGTAAAGGTTTGGACTGAGGACTGGGAGGTGAGATTAGTGTGAATGGCTCAATTCTCATTTAGCATTAAGACGATGATCCAAATGGTCTCCTTCTGAGTTACAGGTTTTATGATTCCAAATCCACTCTTTCCTGATTACTTTTTCTTTGGTCTTTTGTTCAGATAGCCCCCAAGGGTGTTGAATTAGGATTATCTCCAGAGAGTTTAGTTTGTGATATTATTATTGTTATTTTAATATCTTTTGCACTTACAGAATCAAAATCCTCCTTCTAACAATTATGTTGTTTCGACAATGCTGGTGAAAGTGACTTCTGCAGTGAATCCACCTCTTTATGAGATGTCTATTAATATAGTCCAATAATCCTCCAACATTTTCAAAGTTCAAAGTAAATTTAATATCAACGTACGCACAGTTTATGTCACCATATACTACCCTGAGGTTCATTTTCTCCCAGGTATTCACAGCAGAACAAAGGAATCAATAGCATCAATGAAAAACTACGCGCGAAGACTGACAAGCAACCAATGTGCAGAAGAAGACAAGCCGTGCAAATACAGTATAAATAAACAAACAAATAAATAAATAGAGAGAAGAACAAACAAATAAAGTAAGTGCTAAGAATAGCTTTAAACCCATGAAGAAATTAGGCTGATTTCTCCCATTGGACTTCTTTGAACACAGTCAGACATTACTACTTACTTATCCCATTTTTTTTTCAGTATATCAGTATCACAGAATCATACAAGACAGAAACTGGGCCTTCAACCCATCATGTTGCCCTATCTACACTACCTAGATTATATGCATTAATCTCAACATCCATATTCAGTCAACACACATCAAAGTTGCTGGTGAACGCAGCAGGCCAAGCAGCATCTGTAGGAAGAGGTGCAGTCGACGTTTCAGGCCGAGACCCTTCGTCAGGACTAACTGAAGGAAGAGTGAGTAAGGGATTTGAAAGTTGGAGGGGGAGGGGGAGATCCAAAATGATAGGAGAAGACAGAAGGGGAATTTTGGATCTCCCCCTCCCCCTCCAACTTTCAAATCCCTTACTCACTCTTCTTTCAGTTAGTCCTGACGAAGGGTCTCGGCCTGAAACGTCGACTGCACCTCTTCCTACAGATGCTGCTTGGCCTGCTGCGTTCACCAGCAACTTTGATGTGTGTTGCTTGAATTTCCAGCATCTGCAGAATTCTTGTTGTTTGCATCCATATTCAGTCTATTAGTTTCTATGCCTTGGCTGTGTAAGTAATTTACCTGGATGCTTCTTTGACGCTGTGAGAGCACCTGCCTCCATCAGCTCTTTAGGCAACATATTCCAGGCTCTAACAAGTGTCCATGTGAAAAAAATCCTCTTCAAATCCCCTCGAAGTCTCTTAAATATACTTTCTCTCCAGCATGCTTACTCTGGGGGGAAAAAATTACCATCTACCTTGGCTATCTTCCTCATTATTTTATATACCTACATTAGGTAAATGCACAGCCTGTTCAATTCCAGCAAAGGTTAAAGATTAGCTTTATTTACCACATGTACATAAAAACATACAGTGAAATGTGTCACTTGTGGTTAAATCAAAGCAGTATGCTGGGCAGTCTACAAGTGTTGCCAAGGTTCCAATATCAACATAGCATGCCCACAACTCACTAACCCTAACCTGTACATATCAGGCATGTGGGAGGAAACAGGACTCATGGGGAGAACATATAAACTCCTTACAGACACCTGATCTTACAGCTGGTGCTGTAGAGTGTTGCTCTAACCACAACGCTATCATGCCCTGTGCTATCAAGTATAGCATGTAAGGAAGCATATCAGTAAGACTCATTAAGAGCACCTTCTAAACCTGTAATGTCTACTAAGTAGAAATAACATTACCTGGAAGTTGTCCTGATTGCCTCACACTGCCAGGCCTGCACAGGCAGACACCTCCCAGTCTCCCCTCAGCTAACAGAAGTCATCTGCCACTCATTTCCAATTCCTCTCCTGCTGCTTATTTAAGCCCAGCACTAATCCACTATCCTTGTTCACTTATACGAACCAGTGGCTCCCGGCCTTCAGTTACCTTGTTGCCTTGTCGTGTTAAGTATCTGTCTTCTCTTGTTTTGTGGCCCTTTGTGGCTTGTTATTTTGTAGTTTATGGGTAAAATATTGTTTACAAGTAAATCATCTGCTCTGCTTTGAGTTTGGGTCAAGCCTCCTCTACATTTTATGATAGGATGGCTGAACCAATGATTAACCCAGCAGAATATGGTTGTCTAATGCAAGTCAGCCATCAGCAGAAGCACACATTCCTGAAGCAGCAAGAAACCATTGACCATCTGATTGCCACTCCCAAGCAAATCTCTGTCTCAACACAACAACCTCCTGCCTTTGAGCTCCAGATTCCATTGCCTGAACGCTTAGATGGATGCTCAGAATGATGCCTCGACTTCCTGTCCCAGTGCATCTTACATTTCGAGCTCCAGCCTTCTCTGTAGTTTATGGACCAAAGCAAAATTAGCTTTGTCATTTCTCTCTTCAATGGATGCACTCTGACCTGGGCCACCGCTAACTGGGTGGCCTATTTTCAACCAATATGAAGATTTTACCACTGAGATGCACAGTGTTTTCAACCGTTCGGGAAATGGATGGGAGGCAGTGGATCGGATACTTCACCTGCATCAAGGCTCACGCTCAGTGTTGAACTACACGGTGGAACTCAAGACCCTCGGAGTAGATTGTGGCTGGAATGCGGAAGTGCTGCTGGCTCATTACTATCCTGGCCTCTCAGAGTGCTTGAAAGACAAGCTGTCGACCCAGGAGATTCCTACTGACCTCAAAAGTTTCATCCCTCTGGCTCCCTGAATTGATAAGCGTCTCATGGTTTGACCCTCCAGATCATCAACTGAAACCCCAGTACTATTTCTAAAACCTTTTCAGGCTGCAGAGCCCTCAACATCAACACCTCCAGAGCCCATGCGGGTAAGGAGAGCTCCCTTAACCCAAGAGCATGAGCATCGTTGGAGAAACAACTTGTGCTCTTACTGCACAGCCACCGATCACCCATGCAACAAATGTCCACTGCACAATGATGAAGGAAAATTAGAGGACTATGTGAGAGGAAAGGGTTAGATTGAGCTTGGAGTCGTTTGAAGGGCTTGTCTTGTACTCTGCTCATTTTATGTTAATCAGAAATATTGGATTTACTGACAAATACAAGATCATGGTCTCATCATTCCGATATATAAAGTTCAGAACAATATCAAAAAAAGTATTTCTCGATCATAGATGCCATTAGTTCACTGAAATGCATGGGATGGAGGAAAAACATTGAAGCCAGATCCAATCTTTCTGCATGACGAACATTGGCTGTTACTCTACCTTCTTCAAGAAACAGTATGATGCTGTCATGGGAAAAGAGTAGGCATGATATATCACAGGGATGAGAATGAAGGTCTACTTTCACTCATGCCAATCTTGATAGCTTTACTGTTTGTTTATACAGGCACATCAAGCTGTTAGGACAAGAGATCCTTGCACAGATTTTATATTCTCCCAGGGTTTCGGCAGTTATACTGTAGTTTGGTTTTAATATTGTTATCAGACTCAGATGTGGAATTTTCCATTATGGTTTAACTAAAGTCAAATTTAAAATCCTCAGATATAACTTTGTTACTTAATCAGAATCACAGCAGTAGAGGAGGTATGGTAGACCAATTCACAAAGTCATCTATTTTGGCTATTCAGTTTGGTCAAAGTTCTGGTGGACAAATTGGCCCTTTCAGATGATCTTTGATGTCCATTCATGAAATGTTAAATAGCATGTGATTGTGCTGCAGAGTTTACAAAGGAGGTTCACCAAGATGTTGCCTGGATTGGAGCATCTCAGATATAAGGAAAGACAAGAGAGGATGGAGACACAGGAGGTTGCAGATCTGGAGCAACAACCTACTATAAGAACTCAATAGATTGAGCAGCATCTGTGGAGGGAAAATAATTGTCAACATTCAGGGTTTGGACTCAAAACAGACAATTCTTTTTCTTCCAGTGATGCTGCTTGACCTAATCAGTTCCTCCAGTAGTTTGTTACTAAGGAGACTGTTTCTGTTTTTCATGCATTCAAGGGACGTGCCAGATTGACTATCTAGGAATTATGTTAGTCTACTTTGGAAGCTTTCTTACTTTTGTGCCTCTAAAGACATTACAAATTCTTCACAGTATGGAAGTCAAAGATAGACGCAGTGTTGATTTGATGTGTAGCATTCCATGTTGTTGTACCCTGCTCTATTAGAACTCATTTCCTGAACATGCTTCCTAATGGAAGTGTTAAGTTTGGTAAAGGTTAAAGATTTATTTGTCACAGGTACATAGAAATATACAGTGAAATGTGCCATTTGTGTCAACGACCAACACAGTCTGAGGATGTGCTGAGGGCAGCCATAAATGTTGACATCTTTCTGATGTCAACATAGCAAGCCCGCATCTTACTAACCCTAAATCATATGTCATGGAATGTGGGAGGAAACAGAAGCAACTGGAGGAAGTCTACATGGTCATGGAGAGGACATACAAGCACCTCACAGCCAGTGGTGGGAATTGACCTCTAATCGCTGATAGTAGGCATTGTAAAGCATTGCACTAACTATTAAGCTATTGTGCCACCCATGTGCTGTGGGAGCTGGATCTATTGAATGGTATTTAGCTAAAGAAACAATATTCAAACATGAAGGGAAATCCTAGTTAATACTGATACCAAGTCACATAAATAACAGGTACAACTTTCTTCTAAAGATTTCATCCTTTTGCTTCCGCATCTCCAAAGTTTCTTGTTAACTGCAGAACTCTTTTGGACATCCTGCGATGCAGTTCAATTGGGATATTTTTCATCCTGATGAAGAGGGATGGCTAAAGTTTGCTTAAAAGCCAAGAATGGTGGAGGTGACTGAGATGATGGCTTATGCAACAACTGAAGCTTCCCTTTTCACCTCTTCACTTCTTCTCTTCTAATCCACAAATCCTTTTTTCCTAAATTTGACATCATATACAATAGAGAAAGCATAGACATTAAGGAAAACACAAATGCCAGGATTCTGAAATAGGCTTGGTCTTTCTTCCTAGGAACAAAGAAGAATAAGGGACAACCGTATGGAAGTGTTGAGGTACAAACGCCTCAGGACTCACACCACCAGGTTCAAGAATGGTTACTACCCCTCAACCATCAGGCTCATGAACAAAAGAGGATAACTACACTCATTTATTGGGATGTTCCCACAACCAATGATCTCACTTTATGGGTCCTTTATCTCGATATTTCATGACCTAGTTACTTATTGTCATTTATTTATATTTGCATTTGTACAGTTTGTTGTCTTCTATGTTCTTGCTGTTTCATTGATCCTGTTTACAGTTACTATTCTATGGAGTTGCTGAGTATGCATACAGGAAAAATAATCTCAGTGACTCTGATAATAAATTTTAATTTGAACTTTGAACTTTGAATTATGAGAAGCATAGGTAACGTGGATAGTAACAGTCTGTTCCCCAGGGTAGGCAACTTCAAAATAATGGAGCATAGATATAGAGTGAGAAGGATAAGACTTAAAATTGACCCTAGGGGCAACTTATTCACACCGAGAATGATGAGTAAAAAGAATAAGCTGCCAGAGGAAGTGGTTGAGCCAGGGACAATTGTATCACTTAAGCAACACTTGGATAGGCACATGAAGGAGCAGGCCTTGGAGGGAAATGGGCCGAATGCAGGAAATTGGGACTCTCTGGGTGGCCACATAGATAACATGGAATTATTGGGCCGAAGGGTCTATATCGACACTGTATCATTCTATCACTCTAAGTAAGAAATGGAAAATGCTAGACATGCATAATAAAACACAAAAGCCGTAAATGCTGACAATACTCAACAGACCAGACCTCAGCTACGAGAGGAGAAACAGGAAACGTTTCCAGATGAAAACCTTCACTTAAAACTGGTTTGAAGAGGAAAGAACCTTGTTAGGCTGCAGGGAGGATAAGGGTAGCAGGATGTCTCTGGAAGGCTAAACCTGAAGCGACTATGGGGAGAAGCTGTAGCAAGTATATCTTGTCAATAGAACTCAGAACATGGAACAGTACAGCACAAGAACAGGTCCTTTGGCCCACAATTTTGTGCCGAACCAAATAAGTTAGTAATCAAATGGCCAACTATACTAATCCCTTATGCTTACACAGGGTCCATACCCTTCCATTTTCCTCGCATTGATGTGCTTATTTAAACATCTCTTAAAAGTCCTTAAAGTATATGCCTCAGCAGCCATCACCAGCACCACCACCACCAAAGCAATGCATTCCAGGTACCCAACACTCTGTGTAAAAAAAAAACTTTTGGAATTAACTCCTCTCACCTTAAATGGATGCCCTCTAGTATCAGATATTTCAACCCTTAGAAAAAGAGATTGTCTGTCTGTTCTATCTATGCCGTTCTTAATCTGATAAACCTTGATCAGATCTCCCCTCAGGTTCAATGGGTGAATGAGAACGGTTGGACAGTGGTAATACAGAGATGAACATACGAGTTGCTAAATGCAGAGCAGAAAGACAGACTGGGCATGTTCTCCACTCCCAGAGAGAAAAAAAAAAGACATACGACGTAAGCTTTAGAAAAGAGAATGAGATTTTAACAACAAATTAACAACTTTAATGCAGAGTTTCAAAATATACATCTTATTTTTCTTAAATTCGTACAATTTACCTAATCTTGGGAACAAATTCCAAGTGAGATGGCTTAGAATGCTATCATTATCAGGATTTTGAGGTGGTTCAGTGTGGAGTTGATATCATAAGGAATGGCACCAATAACTAATGTGTCAAATGAAACCTCTTATTATTTCCTCAAAGCTGTTAAGATATTGGATAAAGATTCTGCAGAATTCATGTCTGAAGAAATGTCTAAATTTGCACAATAGATCCTGAATCAGCTTGAAATGAATGCTTAATATATTCGTACATGAAAGAGAGAAAATAGGATTATGGATCTGCCTAGGACACACAATGTTTTTGTTTACAATTTCTAGATTTATGAAAATTGTTTCTTCTTTTTCAAACCGTTTTTTTCATGAGTCTTGACATGACAACATCTCATTCTCAGCATTTTAATTTGAAGCCTGGTATTAAACATCATTTTTGACATCTGCTTGGATTTTAGAACTTACCACACGTACCGTTGGAGCAGGCAATGTGAGTTCAGAGAGGGAGAGAAAAATTATTGAGGCAAACTTATGAGAGCGTGGCAAGCTTAATTTCAAAGCATGAACACCAAAGAGAAAAGGAAATTAAGTAGTCGTGGGGTGAAAGGTCAGGCATCAGACAGCTGGTCCGTGGCACTGGGAAGGTATTACACATTTTCGGTACCCGAGCTGCAACAAAAGATTGGGTTGGATGGAATATAAAATATATATATAAAAAAGGCAGGTGATGATCGAAGCCTACTGATAAAGGGAGCCTGTGTGCTCTTGGGTGCTGTATGCATTCAATTCCAGACTGGCTTCTCTTATGCTAATATAGCCAATTTCCTCTTTTATTTCATTTATGGAGCCTAAATCTGCGATCTCTGATAAGGTTCCCTAGGAAACCGCCTTCACTCAAAAAACTCGGCTGATGGAGATGTGCAACTTGCAGAGAACGGCATATGAATAATTTAAGAGCTTTGCCCAGAGATTTGAGGAAGGACAACATAATAGCAGACACCACAGGGTACTGCTGTATAGTCAAGACTTCATCTTCCACTGACAAGTGACCTACAAGGTCAAGGGTATGCCGGGATATCTAACCAGCACTAGGAAAGGTATCAGCCTCCCTCAGGAATAAAAAAAGGATTCAATCTCAAGCAAAAAAAAAATGCGATATATATTTACTTCAATTGTATTCTTTAAATTTCACTATAAGTTACAGAATGACACATGAAACAAAAGCAATGTTTATGCTGAGGATTACATGTTTTTTCAGTGTGCTCTTCCAAAAGGTAGAGTGCAGTGGCATGATGAAAGTTTAGAGTCGTTATTTCTGATCTTAAAGAGCTCTTCTGTGGGATTGGAAGATGTCTCGCCTATTTCAGATATGGCTCCCTAGCATATACACTGTTTGAGGTCAAAGAAACATTCTGTCACAGATCAAAAGGATGTCTGCCCTTGTGAAAGTTATACCACATACAGAATGCCCTTGCTTTTTCAAGAGTCTGCCACAGACGACAAAATCTCTTAAGATCAGTCTGTGGAGAGACAGTGATAAAAGAGGGACGTGATATGCACAGAAAGAGTTACACAGACTCTTGAGGCCAAATTCGCTGTTGATCCAACAATGTCATTTATATGAAAATCATTAACGTTTCAACCTCAGGAGACAGGTGCTCAAAAGGTTAAATGTGCTTAAAGGTGTCCTTAAATTGATGGTGAATATTTAAAAATGCCGTTAACTTAATAAATTCCAGGGAGCAAATGGACTTGTCAGTTGTAAACTCATTCAGTGGACAGGATGCACGTACTACTAGTTAACAGTACTAAATTTGCCCAACCATCTTTTAATTATAGTTCATTCATAAATAACTAATACACTCAACTGGCCACTTTATTAGGTACCCCCTGTACCTAATAAAGTGACCACTGAATGGACGTTCATGGTCTTCTGCTGCTGTTGCCTATCCACTTCATATTTCCCATCCACTACATAATGTACTGGGTGGGCACAGGAGTACATTCAGCCGGAGACTCATTCCACTGAGATGCAACACAGAGCGTCATAGGAAGTCATTCCTGCCTCCTGTGGCCATCAAACTTTACAACTCCTCCCTTGGAGGGTCAGACACCCTGAGCCAATAGGCTGGTCCTGGACTTGTCTCCATCTGGCATAATTTACATATTACTATTTAACTATTTATGGTTTTATTACTATTTAATTATTTATGGTGCAACTGTAACGAAAACCAATTTCCCCCGGGATCAATAAAGTATGGCTATGACTATGGCTATGACTATTCAAAGTGTTGTGCATTCAGAGATGTTCTTCTGCATGCCTCCGTTGGAGCATGTGATTATTTCAGTTACTTGAACTACTTTGGTCATTCTCCTCAGATCTTTCTCATTAACAAGGCACTTTTGTCACACAGCATTTACGCTTGCTGGATATCTTTTGTTCTTTTTTGTATAGAAACATAGAAAATAGGTGCAGGAGTAGGCCATTCGGCCCTTTGAGCCTGCACCACCATTTATTATGATCATGGCTGATCATCCAACTCAGAACCCAGCCTTCCCTCCATACCCCCTGACCCCTGTAGCCACAAGGGCCATATCTAACTCCCTCTTAAATATAGCCAATGAACTGGCCTCAACAGTTTGCTGTGGCAGAGAATTCCACAGATTCACCACTCTCTGTGTGAAGAAGTTTTTCCTAATCTCGGTCCTAAAAGGCTTCCCCTCTATCCTCAAACTGTGACCCCTTGTTCTGGACCTCCCCAACATCGGGAACAATCTTCCCGCATCTAGCCTGTCCAAACCCTTTAGGATCTTATACGTTTCAATCAGATCCCCCCTCAATCTTCTAAATTCCAACGAGTACAAGCCCAGTTCATCTAGTCTTTCTTCATATGAAAGACCTGCCATCCCAGGAATCAATCTGGTGAACCTTCTTTGTACTCCCTCTATGGCAAAGATGTCTTTCCTCAGATTAGGGGACCAAAACTGCACACAATACTCCAGGTGTGGTCTCACCAAGGCCTTGTACAACTGCAGTAGTACCACCCTGCTCCTGTACTCGAATCCTCTCGCTATAAATGCCAGCATACCGTTCGCCTTTTTCATCGCCTGCTGTACCTGCATGCCCACTTTCAATGACTGGTGTATAATGACACCCAGGTCTCATTGCACCTCCCCTTTTCCTAATCGGCCACCATTCAGATAATAATCTGTTTTCCTATTTTTGCCACCAAAGTGGATAACTTCACATTTATCCACATTAAATTGCATCTGCCATGAGTTTGCCCACTCACCCAACCTATCCAAGTCACCCTGCATCCTCTTAGCATCCTCCTCACTGCTAACACTGCCACCCAGCTTCGTGTCATCCGCAAACTTGGAGATGCTGCATTTCATTCCCTCATCCAAGTCATTAATATATATTGTAAACAACTGGGGTCCCAGCACTGAGCCTCGCAGTACCCCACTAGTCACCGCCTGCCATTCTGAAAAGGTCCCGTTTATTCCCACTCTTTGCTTCCTGTCTGCTAACCAATTCTCCACCCACACCAATACCTTACCCCCAATACCATGTGCTTTAAGTTTGCACACTAATCTCCTGTGTGGGACCTTGTCAAAAGCCTTTTGAAAATCCAAATATACCACATCCACTGGTTCTCCCCTATCCACTCTACTAGTTACATCCTCAAAAAATTCTATGAGATTCGTCAGACATGATTTTCCTTTCACAAATCCATGCTGACTTTGTTCGATCATTTCACCGCTTTCCAAATGTGCTGTTATCACATCCTTGATAACTGACTCCAGCAGTTTCCCCACCACCGACATTAGGCTAACCAGCCTATAATTCCCCGGTTTCTCTCTCCCTCCTTTTTTAAAAAGTGGGGTTACATTAGCCACCCTCCAATCCTCAGGAACTAGTCCAGAATCTAACGAGTTTTGAAAAATTATCACTAATGCATCCACTATTTCTTGGGCTACTTCCTTAAGCACTCTGGCATGCAGACCATCTGGCCCTGGGGATTTATCTGCCTTCAATCCCTTCAATTTACCTAACACCACTTCCCTACTAACATGTATTTCACTCAGTTCCTCCATCTCACTGGACCCTCTGTCCCTTACTATTTCTGGAAGATTATTTATGTCCTTCTTAGTGAAGACAGAACCAAAGTAATTATTCAATTGGTCTGCCATGTCCTTGCTCCCCATAATCAATTCACCTGTTTCTGTCTGCAGGGGACCTACATTTGTCTTTATCAGTCTTTTCCTTTTTACATATCTATAAAAGCTTTTACAGTCCGTTTTTATGTTCCCTGCCAGTTTTCTCTCATAATCTTTTTTCCCCTTCCTAATTAAGCCCTTTGTCCTCCTCTGCTGAACTCTGAATTTCTCCCAGTCCTCAGGTGAGCCACTTTCTCTGGCTAATTTGTATGCTACTTCTTTGGAATTGATACTATCCCTAATTTCTCTTGTCAGCCACGGGTGCACTACCTTCCTTGATTTATTCTTTTGCCAAACTGGGATGAACAATTGTTGTAGTTCATCCATGCAACCTTTAAATGCTTGCCATTGCATATCCACCGTCAATCCTTTAAGTGTCATTTACCAGTCTATCTTAGCTAATTCACGTCTCATACCTTCAAAGTTACCCCTCTTTAAGTTCAGAACCTTTGTTTCTGAATTAACTATGTCACTCTCCATGTTAATGAAGAATTCCACCATATTATGGTCACTCTTACCCAAGGGGCCTCTCACGACAAGATCGCTAATTAACCCTTCCTCATTGCTCAAAACCCAGTCCAGAATAGCCTGCTCTCCAGTTGGTTCCTCGACATGTTGGTTCAAAAAACCATCCCGCACACATTCCAAGAAATCCTCTTCCTCAGCACCTTTACCAATTTGGTTCACCCAGTCTACACGTAGATTGAAGTCACCCATTATAACTGCTGTTCCTTTATTGCACACATTTCTAATTTCCTGTTTAATACCATCTCCGACCTCACTACTACTGTTAGGTGGCCTGTACACAACTCCCACCAGCGTCTTCTGCCCCTTATAGTGTTACGCAGCTCTACCCATATCGATTCCACATCTTCCCGGCTTATGTCCTTCCTTTCTATTGCGTTAATCTCTTTTTTAACCAGCAACGCCACTCCACCTCCCCTTCCTTCATGTCTATCCCTCCTGAATATTGAATATCCCTGAACGTTGAGCTCCCATCCTTGGTCACCCTGGAGTCATGTCTCTGTGATCCCAACTATATCATAATCATTAATAACAATCTGCACTTTCAATTCATCCACCTTATTACGAATGCTCCTTGCATTGACACATAAAGCCTTCAGGCGCTCTTTTACAACTCTCTTAGCCCTTGTACAATTATGTTGAAAAGTGACCTTCATTCTCTGTAAACTTTAGAGACTGCTGTTCACAGAAATCCCAGAAGATCAGTAATTTCTGAGATACCAAAACCTTCCCACTTGGCTCCAACAATCATTCCACTGTCAAAATCACTTAGGTTACATTCCTTCCCCATTCTGATGTTTGGTCTGAACAATTGAACATCTTGACCATATCTGCTTGTTTTTTGGCTGATTAGATATTTGCATCATTAAGTGTACAGGTGTACCTAATACTTTATACTTTATTGTCGCCAAACAATTGGTACTAGAACGTACAATCATCACAGCGATATTTGATTCTGCACTTCACACTCCCTGGATTACAAATATTAAATATTAAAAATAGTTAAAATTAGTAAATATTAAAATTTTAAATTATAAATCATAAATAGAAAATAGAAAAATGGGAAATAAGGTAGTGCAAGAAAACCAAGAGGCAAGTCCAGATATTTGAAGGGTACGGCCCAGATCTGGGTCAGGATCTGTTCCGCAGTCTTATCACAGTTGGAAAGAAGCTGTTCCCAAATCTGGCTGTATGAATCTTCAAGCTCCTGAACCTTCTTCCGGAGGGAAGAGGGACGAAAAGTGTGTTGGCTGGGTGGGTCGTGTCCTTGATTATCCTTAATACAGTCGTCGTGGCTATCCCTTGAGGTCGAGGATGATGGTCTTCGTTCTGTTGATCTACTTATGGGCTCTCAGGTGGCTTATGAGTCCAATCTGGCCACTGTGTGTATTCATGCATGTAAAGAGAAAAAGCAGGTGGAGAAGAATAGAAAGCCCCTAAGTTTGGATGCGGCATGAAACACAAATGATAGATTCAAACCAGAGCACCTGCAATTTAGAAGCAATATTACAGAGTTATAAAGTCATACAACATGGGAACATGCCCTTCAATCTATCTCATTCTTACTGACTACAGTCTCTAAATTAGTACCATTTTATTGCATTTGGCCCATGTCCATGTAAGTCTTTCCTTTTCATGTAACCATCCAATTTCTTTTATGTATATTACGTGGTAACACACATAAAATGATGATGGGGGAACTCAGCAAGTCAGACAGCAACTATGGAAAGGAAGAACGAATTGATTCTTTGGGCTGACACCTTTCATCAGGATATCAACTCTTTATACCTCTGATAGTAAAGAACTCATCTTATCATTTCCAGATTGGGTCCTTGAAAAAGAAATAGGAAGCACTCTTCACTGAGCTGATGTCATAAATATTCTGGTGTTTACTTAGAAAAATAAAGCTAGCTTTTGATTTATTAGTGGGTACATTTTGGCAATAATGTTTTTAGTGTGTAAAATAGGTTCCTTGTCATCGTTGCCGATGAATTATCAAAATTCCTAAAGCAACTGGTAATCCTCAGGACTGATTATCATCATTCCCCAAGAAAAGTAATGAAAGCATATACACTGACTAAAAATATAAAATAAGAATGGTCAAAGGTTTCTTCATATGAAACTAATCACTTTTGGGTGTGGTTGAAGTCTTTTTCGTTCCATTGATGCTACAGATTCTATCTAAGACCATGGTTGGACCGGATTGTGGTCAAACCTGTCTCCCTGTTTGATGCTGGATGAGAACCAGCTGCTCATGTGGGGTTCAGAACTGATCAATTGTATGTCTGGTCTCGCCATATTGATATTACAGCCACAAAAGCTCACCAATGCCCCTAGTGCTTCAAGAGGTTAAAGAAATTTAGCATGGTCCCATCGACCTTTATCAACGTTCCATAGGAAGCATCCTATCTGGATGCATAATGACTTTGTGTGATATCAGCTCTGCATGTGACCACAAGAAGCTACAGAGGGTTGTGGACAGAGCTCAACACATCACAGGAACCAGCCTACCTTCTGTGGACTCTGTCCACACTTCTTGCTGTCTCAGTAAAGCAATCAAAACCCCACCCACCCCAGGTATTCTTCTTCTCCCTTCTCTAATCAGACAGAAGATACAGAAGCCTGAAAGCACGTACCACCTGGCTCATGGTCAGCTTCTGTCCCACAGATATTAGACACTTGAACAGACCCCTTGAACGATAAGATGGACTGTTCATCTCACAAGCTACCTCGTAATGATCTTGCACCTTATTGTTTACCTACACTGCACTTCCATTATACCCTTTAAACTTAATTCTGTACTATTATTATTTTACCTAGTTCTTCCTCCATGTAATGATTTGATCGGTATGAAAAGAATGCAAGATAAGCTTTTCACTGTAATTTGTTACATATGACAATAATAAATCAATACCAGTATTAATATTCTGATGAAACATTTGGGATCAGGTCAGGCTTTCTCTTGCTAACCTGATTCAAGATGTTATCTGGTATCGGTACCAAGTCTCTGTATGTGTTTGATACTCAGTGTTTCATTCTCAGAGAGCTCAATGGCATGTTTATGCCCGTTCTATTTACACTGAGGATTTGAAAATTATCCTTGGGTTTGAGGTAAATTCAGATTAGCCATGTGTGGGGTTGTTCTTTTAAATTTTCCTCTCATTCATATGGTTATTGGTGATTTCATTGTTCCCAGGTCCATTGCACAGACCTGACAGAGATTGGCACCCTGCAATGTCTGACTTTGATTAAAGAAATCAGACAGAACATTCTCCTTTCGCCATATTCACTTCATTGTGCCAGAGAAAAGAGGTGTCTACTTCTGCACTTCAATAAACTACTTGGGTGGTAAATGCTTGGATTGGACCTGTCCTGCTTTTCATTGACAGAACATACCCGGAAGATATTCTGCTTTGGTGGATAAGTGCCAATACTGCAACAATTTGGCTGCAGGGGCAAGAGCTTCTGGTGGACCTGGCTTTGGAAATACAGTCAGAATGTTAATGAGCCTCAGCAGAACTGTTATCCCAACGGAACAAAAACCTGAATGAAGCTCATCAGATACTGAGTCAAGAACAAGTTGGCTATCAGCAAGATTTTCAAAGTACAGCTTACTTAGTGTTGCAGACGGATATAAGTAACAATTCCTCTGGAATCATTGCCACATTATTATTTTAACTGAGGCCTATATAATGGTGCATCATTATGTGTATATTACTGACCTATCTTAGAAACACATTTTTTTCCCCAGATTACTCAGTCTGATTTAACAGTTAATTGAGATAAAGCATGATGTAGGTCCTTCAAGCTGTACCACCCAGCCCAACAACCTCCAATTTAACCCATAGCCTAATTTCAGGACAATTTACAATGAACAATTAATGTACCAAACAATACGTCTTTGCACTGTGAGAGGAAATAGAGCACCCAGAGGAAACACATGCAGTCATAGGGAGAACGTAAAAACTCATTACAGATAAAGGTGGGAATTTTGCCCAGATTGCTGGTACTGTAAAGCGTTGTGCTAACCACGACGTTACTATGTGGATAAGAGGAAAGTAAATGTAAATCTGGTCAACAAGGTCTGCACAATTGTTGTTTTCTTTGAGGTGGGTTAATTTGTTGCTGTGACAATGTACATTGATTGGTAATATGCACTCTTAATGGCACTGGCTTGTGACATGTCATGCTTCAGTTCCTGCAGACCAAAGGTTTACTTACACTTCCTGATAACAGAATGGGAATGTTGAAGCAGCCAATGCACTATAGGCACATCCCTCCCCACCATCAGTAGTATCTGCATTTAATGTTACCTCAAGAAGGCAACGTTTACCAGCAAAGATAACCACCATCTGTGCCATGATATCTCCTCACAACCAACATCGAGTAGACGGTACAGAAGCCTGATGTCTCACACCACAACGTTCAAGATCAGCTATTTCCCTTCAACCACTTGGTTCCTGAATCGATCTGTGCAACTCTAATCATTACGTCAGTATGGCAACACTATGTTCAGATTGAACACTTTGAATTACAGTAGACTTTCTTTCTATAGTAATTGTGCTCTTCCTTCCATGATTTTGTATAATTTATGTCTAATTTATAATACCTTAAGACCGTAAGACATAGGAGCAGAATGTCCATTTAGTCTGCTCCACCATTTGAACATGGCTGAATTATTATCCCACTCAACCCCATTCTCCTGCCTTCTTCCTTTAATCTTTGATACACTGACTAATCAAAAGCCTATTAACCTTCTGCTTTAAATTTACCCTATGTATTGACCCCCACAGCCCTCTATGGCATGACAATATACTCAACTTTGAACTTTAGATAGGTTCTTGTACCCCCCCCCCCACCCCCGGCCCTGCCTGATATAGGGAGAAAGAATGGAAGCGTGGGACTTCTCACTTTAGATATAAAGGAGACTCAATTAACCAACTGGACTCTTCCTCTGCCGTATCACTCCTGAATAAATATCATATTTATTTATAGGGCAGTTTAACACACCAAGTGACCTGTGCCTAATTTTTATAACGATAATATCTAGGTATAATCCACGTGAGGAAGTACTTTCTACAGTGCTTTAAGAATTAAAGAGTTCCTGTCTCTTTCATCAGTCCAAAGTCTATAACACTCATCATACTGATGGAGTGATGATAGCTTGCATGTAAATATTTCCAAATCCTTCCTCACTTTGCTGACGCATACACTGCCTTCCGCCCCTTCCTCTGACTCATGCCTCCTCTGTTAGCATTCCAGAGAATGCTAGACCTCTTATCACCAAGGGGGTGCAGACAAAAACACAGACTGCAGTCACCTGGTGTGCGTGACTGCTGCACAGCTTCACCCAGTACCTGTCGCCATTCAGGCGCCTGGGACAGCGGGGCTGGGAGTCAGAGGTTGAAACCATTTACAGAACTAGTTATTAAGCAATGCCACACAGGTTGTCCACACTGGGCATCCTCTGACCCACAGGCTCCTCCTCCAGCACCAGCCACGCCCCTGCGGCACAGCCTGGTCCTTTGTTGGATCACTCTATTTACTTCCACGCCACAGTACCCACATGAATTTTGTTTAGATGTTGCTTCTCCAATAATCCGTAACCATCCCAAACTTCATCTTGTCAGAAAAGCATTTAATCCTGTTTAACCAAGTTTAGGAGAGGTGTGCACTCTCCCATGCCCGGATGTCTTTTCATGTTAACTACATGTCCTTCCTTTAACTTTTGTAGTTAAAACCCATGTGAAAGCTTCAACACCTACAAAAATATTAGAAACTTGACTTCAAAGTATAGTTCCCTCTTCACTGCATAGAGGACATTAGAATTGTGTAAAAAAACATAATTTCTGTTCATTCCTACACAAAATTCGATCAGCACATCAAAAAAAAACCCTTTCTTTCTTTTCTTTTTAAATCTTTTTATTGAATAAGTATACAAAAAGGTAAACCATATAAACATTAATACAATGTTAAAATATAATAAAATTCCAGAAGGTATCAATACCAAAAAAAATACTACAAACAATGTAATTTAAACATAAAAAACCAAGATAACATAATAGTATACTAAATTTTATATATATATCAATGGAAAAAAAAGAAAAAAAAACCCCAAAAAAAAACCCACCGTGCAACTAACTAAAAGCAAAGCAAAGCAATGGGCTAACTTGAAACCAAACAGAGTTAAACTTAAAATCACGTCCTCAATCCCGACCTCCATTAAAAACAGTGAAAAAAAACAAGAAGGGTATATATTACATTAAATGAAAATATCGAATAAAAGGTCCCCAAATCTGTTCAAATTTAAATGAAGAATCATAAAGGTTACTTCTAATTTTCTCCAGATTCAAACATAAAATCGTCTGAGAGAACCAAAAAAAGGTAGTTGGAGCATTAAGCTCTTTCCAATGTTGTAAAATACATCTTTTCGCCATTAAAGTAAGAAATGCGATCATTCTACGGGCTGAAGGGGAAAGATTACTAGAAATTTTGGGTAGTCCAAAGATAGCAGTAATAGGGTGAGGAGAGATATCTATATTTAATACCTTAGAAATAATATTAAAAATATCTCTCCAAAAAGTTTCCAAAGTAGGACAAGACCAAAACATATGAGTTAAAGAGGCTATCTGCCCCGAACATCTATCACAAAAAGGATTAATATGCGAGTAAAAACGCGCTAACTTATCTTTGGACATATGTGCTCTATGAACCACTTTAAATTGAATTAGGGAATGTTTAGCACAAATAGAGGAAGTATTAACTAATTGTAAAATCTGCCCCCAATCATCCACAGAAATGGTAAGCCCCAATTCCTGTTCCCAATCTACCCTAATCTTATCAAATGGAGCTTTCCTAAGTTTCATAATAATATTATAAATCATAGCCGATGCACCTTTCTGACATGGATTGAGGTTAATTATCGAATCTAAAATATATGTAGGAGGAAGCATTGGAAAGGAAGAAAGTATAGTACTTAGGAAATTTCTAACTTGTAAATATCTAAAAAAATGTATTCTTGATAAATTATATTTATTAGATAATTGTTCAAAAGACATAAGGGAACCATCTAAAAATAAATCCAAAAACCGTAAAATACCCTTAGTCTTCCAGGTTTGAAAAGCGCGATCCGTAAAAGAGGGAGGAAAAAATATGTTACCTAAAATAGGAATCGCTAACCCGAATTGATTAAGATCAAAAAATTTTCTGAATGGAAACCAAATGCGCAAAGCATATTTAACTATCGGGTTAAAGACCTGCTTAAGGCGTTTCGAATCAAAAGGGAGAGAGGAACCTAAAATAGAGCCAAGTGTATAACCCTGAACAGATTGTAGTTCCAATGCTACCCATTTAGGAATAGATAGTATATCCTGATCAAGTAACCAAAATTTCATATGTCGAATATTAATAGCCCAATAATAGAATCTAAAGTTAGGTAATGCTAAACCTCCATCTCTCTTAGCTTTCTGTAAATGTATTTTACCCAGTCTCGGATTCTTATTCTGCCAAATAAATGAAGAAATTTTAGAGTCAACTTTATCAAAGAAAGATTTTGGAACAAAAATTGGTAATGCCTGAAACACATATAAAAATTTTGGCAAAAAAAACATCTTAACTGCATTAATACGACCAATCAAAGTTAAATATAAGGGAAACCATTTAGATGAAAGTTGAGTAATATGGTCTATTAATGTTAAAAAGTTAATCTTAAATAAATCTTTATATTTACAAGTAATTTTAATCCCAAGATAAGAAAAATAATTATCAATCAATTTAAATGGAAATTTATAATATAAGGGAAGATGTTTATTAATCGGAAAGAGTTCACTCTTACTAAGATTTAATTTATAACCTGAAAAAAAACCAAATTGTGCTAATAACTCTAAAACAGCAGGAATGGATTTCTCAGGATTAGAAATATATAACAGTAAATCATCAGCATAGAGTGATAATTTATGGGACTTTAATCCCCGAGTTATCCCAGTAATATTTGAAGATTCTCGAATGGCAATTGCAAGAGGAAACCCTTTCTAGCTTCCGTCAGAACTTTATCCAAGGTAACGCATATTTTGTGCTCGGCAAGTATTTTTACATCACAGAAAAAAACTATTTTTTCCCTGTCCATTTACCTTGGGAGAAGGATTGTTTGCACACAGGGTTACTGGGGAGTGTTCAGGAAGAAGAACCCTTATAGAAGCTTCAGTGGGTTTGTGCTGTTTGCTCTGGTTTTGCTAATCTTTTTCAACTTAGCTGAGAGCTGGAAGTGATCTCCCTTGATCAGTACCACGATGGACAGGGAACTCACCTATCAGTTCAGTGTTTCATGTTAATTCATGACAGAGGTGAAAGTGCAGTAATGTAATCCACAAGTTAGGGATGTGTGTGTGTGTGTGTGTGTGTGTGCGTGTGTGTGTGAGAGAGAGATCAACCAATCATGTGGCAGCAATCCAATGCACAAAAGCATGTAGATTCAGTTGTTGTTCAGATCAAATGTCAGAATGGGGAAGAAATGTGATCTAAATGACTTTGACCGTGGAATGATTGCTGGTGTCAGATGGGGTGGTATGTGTATCTCAGAAAATGCTGATCTCCTGAATTTTTTATACACAACAGTTTCAAAGTTCAAAGTTAATTTATTATCAAAGTATGTATATTATATGCAATCTTGAGATTTGACTCCTTCCAGACAGCCATAAAACAAAGAAATCCAATAAAACCCATTAGAAAAAGACTGTCAAACACCCAATGTGCAGAAAAAAAACAAATTGTGCAAACAATAAAAGTAAGGAAATAACATTCAGAAATGAAGTTCACAAAAGTGAGTCCACAGTCACGAAGCTGGGCACAGCCGATCCAGGAGCCTATTTGTTGCAGGCTGTAGCCACAGTTCAGCGCAGAGATGAGTAAATCACCTGGAGCAGTGAGCTGAATACCAGTCCATCCATCTCCTCCAGCCCCGACACCCTGACCTTTTCAATCTGGCCTGGCACTTAAATCGGTCAAACGTCGGCTTGTTCTTTGCCCTCAGGCCTGGGCCCTGCCACCTTGACTCTGCCATGATTCATCGCAGCTAACCTCAGTTCTGCCGCTTCAATTCAGCTCCATGTCTGCTCCAGCAATGGCAACCCATTGGCTCATTGCCCTTTCTCGGGCCCAGTCTCCACTGCCTCAATTCAGTCTGTATGTGCCACGCTGCAACTGTCCCGCACCTTTGAGACATCAGTTTATACCACAAAAATGCCAGGTTCAAATACTCAACTCTGAAAGGGAAGTTACAGGCTATTTTCCAGAAGCAGTGTGATTAATAAAATAGTTCGGTTTGCTGACAGCAAGTCGTCACTTTGTTTCACCAGTGCCATCTTAACCCAGGAGTCTCTAGAGGTTACAAAAAATGGTGTGAAAACAATAAAAGCAGCTGCTCTTGGGGCAGAAGTGCCTTATTAATGAGAGAGAGGTCAGAGGTGAATGGTCAGACTGGTTCAAGCTGACGGGTAGGTGACAGAAAATCAAATAATCACACATTACAACAGTGCTGTGCAGAAGAGCATCTCTGAACTCACAACACATCGAACACAAATGGATGGGCTGCAAATAGTAGAAAACCCAAAAGCATACATTCACAAACAAGAGAAAATCTGCAGATGCTGGAAATATGAGCAACACACAAAATGCTGGAGGAACTCTGCAGGCCAGGCAGCATCTAGGAAAAGAGTACAGGACTCTTTTCCTAGATGCTGCCTGGCTGGCCGATTTCTTCCAGGATTTTGAGCATACACTCAGTGACCACTTTTTTAGGTACCTAATAAAGTGGCCACTGAGTATATGTTTGTTGCATACATATCTCTGCAAGTGTTTGTATACATATGCATTTAATTGCATTGGAATGGTATTTTTATCAGCTGCAAACTTACTGTCCCTTTAGCATTTGTCTGTTTTTCATGAGGCTGAATTGCTAGCTCGACACTCAACCCAGCACAGATGGAAAGTGGTTAAGGAACTGGTCAAATTCAAACCCGAGATCATTAGCCTCGAAGTCTGGTGCAGTGCACCACTGTCTGGCTATGTTAAAGTGTGTGTGTTTGTATATGTGTGTATAAATGTGTATATGTGAGAGTGTAGGCTTTTGTGACTAAAACAAGCAAGAGTTGTTTACTGTGCTTAACAAAAGCAGTAGCCCTTCACTTCTGTTACGAACAATCCAAAAAGCAGTAGACTTACACTGAAGCCATTATATCAGACACCGTCTCTTAAAGTGGACACAACAACTCACTGATAGTGTTTGTGAATTATGTAGAGCAGTTTCTATCATGAAGAATATGTGTCATCTGTTACCCATTACATTACCCTACAGAGTTCACCAAAACTGGCCCTCATATGAACCACCCGGATCGGGTCCTATGTGTCTTGGTTAGAGTAACAGCAGGCACCCCTGGCTCATCCAGGCACGTGGCCATGTTGTGATGCAGACGGTATGGTAGTGGAACCACACACGGCTTGGTGGGCCTGTTTAAGGCTACCTACAGAAATACATCCAGGTGTAACCTTCCTATCTGCAATAAAAGTCTTTCGCCTCATTCTAAACTGTGGAACGGACCATCATAAGGGGGCTTAATGAGGTGTTGACGTGCATCAGGCCTGTAAAGCTGGAACTCTGCGTCAGTAGCTTGTTGGCTGCCATGCTGGCATAGTCAACCCCAATGTGTATAGCATCAATGGTGAGAGGCAATCAGCCACTGTATTATTTTTCCCTTCAATGTGCTTTATGTCAGTCGTGAATTCCAAAAAGTAGGCCAGGTGACGTTCCTGCCCTGCAGACAAAGGGCATGATGCTTTTGCCATTGCATACACAAGAGGTTTAAGGTCAATGAATGTTGTGAAATGCTGGCCCTCCAGTAGAAAATGAAAATGGCAGACAGCCAAATAGAGAATCGAGAAGTTTAGGGTTGAATGTCCTGCATTTTGTCTTGGGGGGGGGGGGGGGCCGGTGTACAGAGCTGCTGGCTGACAAAGACAAGCAGCTGCCACACGCTTCCAACCAACTGTAAATGCACAGCACCCACAGCATAGTCTGAAGCATCAGCAGTGATGGCTATAGATGCACTGGGAGGCTGGCACACCTGTAGGGTTGCGTTCGAAAGAATGTGGTGTCATCAAGTGCTCTGATCATGTCCGCTGACCATCAAGCATGTGATTAGGGGCACTGCCTTTAAGAGCACTTAGCTGGGGGAACATAAAATGGTGGTAGACGTTCACCATACCTAAAAACAATTGCAGTGCTTTGTAGTGCAGGGCAGTGGGAAGTCCATTACAGTGGCGACTTTTGACAGCGGGGAGTCACACCTTCTGCGCAGATGCAGTGGTCAAGAAAGTCAATAGTAGACCATCCAAAATGGCGTTTGGCTGGGTTAATAATCAGCCCATCTTGGCTTAAACACTAGAAAAATGTACAGAAGTGTGATAGTATTTGGTTTTGGCTGCACTGGCAAGAAGTATATCATCCAAGTAAACAAAAATAAAAACTAAGACTTTTAACACAAATCACATTAGTTGTTGGAAAGTCTGTGATACATTTTTCAGCTCAAATGGTATGCGCAAATACTCAATTAAGCCAAATGGAGTGATAGTAGCTGATTTGGGAATGTCCTCTGTGCACACAGGCTCCTGATGGCAGCCCAAGAGTAAGCCCACTTTAGAAAAAAATGATCTTTCCAGCTAAGCATGCCAAAAAGTCTTGAATGTTGGCATTGGGTATGATCAGAGGTGGCGGCCTCATTAAGGCAGTGGTAATTGTTGCAAGGATGGCAATAACAATCAGGCTCAGAGACAATGTGAAAGGCTGACACTCAAGGGCTATTTGACCTGCGTACAATACCAGGCTTCTCCATGTTAGCAAACTCAGCCTTTGCACTGGCCAGCTTTTCTGAGTCCAGCCTATGGACCCGTAAGCCAGTTGTGGAAGTGTGGTGCTCGATCCCATGCTTTATGGCTGTAGTGGAAGATGTAGGCTTGGTGAGGGTTGGGAATTCACTCAGCAGGGGACTGAGTTCACATGTGGTCATGCATGTATAGACAGAGTTGTTGTAGGGGACTTACTGGGAGTATAGGTAGTGACCCAAAGTCCTTTGCGTCCACAAGCTGGCAGTTCTTAAGATTGACTAACAGTCCTTTGGTTCACAGGAAATCTGCGCTGAGTAGAGGTCTAGCAACTTTAGCCAAGACAAATTCCCTTGTGCAATGTTGTCAACAGAAGCAGAGCAATATGTGTCATATCCCATAAGTCTGGTTCCTGCTGCCACTGGTGGCCTCCAGTGAGGGTCCATCGCTCAATAGACTACCCTGGCAGCTGAGACCCATGGTGTTCACAGACCTCCATTTTTTGATGTATTGGCACTATTGAAGGTGCATGGCGGTTGGCATTTCTTGGCGTTCATGCCAAAGCGTGCGTGGCAACATAGACCCTGTGTTGTCTGGTTTGGAGCCATGGGCATGAGACTGTTTGAGGCTCTTCGGACAAGGCTTAATGAGACAGAGAAAGGAGGAGGAATAATGTAATTCTGCCTGGGAGAATGCAGACCATGGGCCATTTTAGCAAGCTCCCATTAGTCCTTCATGGGTGCATTAGTGAGGGCTATGTGAACTTAATCAGTCATTTGTTGCATGAAGAGTTCTTTAAAAAATAAACAAGGATGGTGATTGCCCAGGAGAGATAGCATGTGATCCATTAGCTCTGAAGGCCTAGTATCATCCAGGCCGGGTATGAAGAGCAACTATTTGGTGCACACAGACTCAAACAATCCACAAGTCTGTAAAAGTTGAGTTTTTAGAGGGTCTTCCAGTGGGACTCACCACTCTGGCTGCAGTGGAACCACTTAGCAATGCTATGACGTAGTAAACTTTGGCATTGCATTGTCCGCGGTGATTTCTCACAGCATGAACTGGGTTTCTATCTGTGCAAACCATAATGTAGAATGCTGCTTCCAAAACTCTGACAGCTTCAAAGCATTGGTCAACGTGTTGTTGAGTGACTCTGGAATCACCTGAGAGTATCGGGGACACCAATATAGGATGTTGTGAACAAAACATATGAGTCCTTTAATGTAACGTATGATTATTTGAGATACTGTCACCTTCCTGTTAGCTTGAACAAATCTGGCCATTCTCCTCTGACCTCGCTCATTAACAAGACTTTTTTGCCGGCAAAACTGCTGCACACTGATTTTTTTTTTGGTTTTTCATACCATTCTCTGCAAACTCTGGAGATTGTTGTGCGTGACGATCCTAGGAGCTGCAGTTTCTGAGATATTCAAACCATCCTATCTGGCACCAGCATGGTCAAAGTCACTTAAATCACTGTTTCCCCCATTTTGTATTTGTTCTGAACACACCTAAACCTCTGGATCATGCATGTATGTTTTTACGCTTTGAATTGCATAAAATATGATTGGCTGATTAGATATTTGTATTAATGAGCAAGTGTGCTGGTGAATCGAATAAAGTGGCCACTGAGTGTATGTCAGTGTACGTGTGTGTGTGTGTGTGTGTGTGTGTGTGTGCGCACGTGCCCGCACGTGTGTGTGTCTGTGTGTGAGCGAGAGTGTTCTTGTGTATGTGTGTACTTTTGTGTGTCTACATAGTTCATAGGATGGGATTTAGAGTCTAATAGAACAACCGACTCAAAATAGAATGAAATCCCTCACATGATATTGTAGCAAATTTATATAAATAGAACCAAAGTCAAAGATTTCATCAGAAGCTGTGGTTCACGCTGCAACAGTAAAGCTGTCAGCCTTTGTTCTTCCCAACCTAATGTAACCTGAGTAATAAATTCAGCAAACAGACTTTTCAGATCATGTGTAGTTTATTTGTATTTGCTTGTTTCAGCTCTTTAGCTCCAATGCCAATTGAGATGTAATATGTATTTGAACATTTGTAGTACTACCAGCGATGGAGTTGCTTATTCAACACAGCACATTAAGAGACCTCTGAACCCTTTCCCTCTAAGACACTCATTTCATCAACAGGCCCATTGATGTAATAACCATGATTAGTCAGTAGATGTCAGCAAATGCACATTGTATTATCTTTTACACCATGCAATCTTCAGAGAAAAGGTGTTATCATTTTGTCAACACAGAAAATCAAGTACTACTGTTTTCCTGACAATGAATTGCCAAACTGACCAAATATTAAGATGGTGTAAATCATCCCCAAGCCACTTCAGCTTCAAATCTAGGCAATGCCGAAAGCAGACTATTAAATCCCAATTGCTGTTCCACTTTATTGACCAATTTTTACCTTGTACCTGTTAACAGTCACATCTCTATATGTCATATCAAAGGATCAGCCCTAGGTGCAGCATATAAGTGTCATTACAAAGAAAACACAGCAGTGCCTCTACTTCCTTAGAAGTTTGCAAAGATTCAGCATGATATCTAAAACTTTGACAGACTTCTATAAATGTGTCATGGGGAGTACATTGACTGGCTGCATTACAAATGCCCCAGAATGGAAAAGCCTACAAAAAGTTATGGTTATAGCCCAGTCCATCATGGATAATGCCCTTCCCACCACTGAACACATTTACAAGGAGCAATATCGGAGGAAAGCATCATCCATCATCAAGAACCTCCACCATCCAGGCCGTGCTCTCTTCTCACTGCTACCATCAGGAACAAAGTATAACAGCCTCAGCACCCACGCTACCAGGTTCAGGAACAATTATTAACCCTCAGTCATCGGGCTCTTGAACCAGAAGGGATAAATTCACTCAATTTCACTCACTCCATCACTGAATTGTTCCCATAAACTATGGACTCTTCACCTCATGTGCTTGATATTTTTTTCTTATTTGTTTATTATAATTATCTTATTTTTTCTCAGCTGAAGCTAGTAAAGCCTGAGGTGCGGGCTTAGCCAAGCATCCTCATTTTTCAATTGCTAGGCACTTTTGGACTATTCTGGTGGCGTTAAGTATTGTGGCTTTCTGAAGATTTACATAGATATTACTGTGTAGCCCTAATCATTTAATGCTATTGTGTCGTGACTTTGGGTGATACCAGTTATAGATATTACTATCGGGACAATGTCTACACAATTCATGTTCCAAAATCTTTCTATTTCCTCTTTTAATTCAGCATATTTCTGGTGTTTTTCACTTACTGAATTTTGTATGTGTGTTTGGGATGGCTACATCTATTAAATAAATTGTTCCTGTTTGTCCTGTGTTATTATATCCAAATGGTTATTATGGATTGTTCTAACTGTAATAAGTGATCAGTAATAATATAATTTGTGGCTTGTATTTATAGTAAAGTATGATTTAATTTATGAGTTTGTATTTTAAAGTGAGATTGTAATGAATAATGATTGCCACTTGATTGTGCCTGTGTAATTAATCAGTTTGTGTAAAATTGCTACAGGATCCTATAACGTGTTAGATTGTTTCTGGTTTTTCTAAGCATTTTCTACATTTATCATCTTGACTTTTTTGGTCTTTTATTACATATTTTTGATTTTTTTTTGTGTTAACTGTGTGGTCCTGTATTGCCACAAGGAAGCCTTCTGTTTCTGGGAAGAGGTCTCCAATGCTGAGTCAGGTGTTCGAAGCTTCTATGTTGACATCTAGTCTGCTCAGATTGTGTTGATGTCATCATTGGAGGATCATGTTCTTCCATTGGTTATCTTTTTCTTTAATAGTTAAAATGCCTTCATTTTTCTGGGTTGTGCTCTCATTTAAGTTTAGTGGTGTATACTTATCAGAAATGCATTTGCTGGCGTGAATTGGTGAATCCTGTTTTCATTGATGAAAGTATATCCTTAGAAGTTTTATCTGACTGTTGTGTAGATTTTTAATGACTGTTGTTCCTCTTCCCCCTTCCATCTTAGGTAGTGTTAATCTAAGCAACATTCAAATGTACATAATGTTTTCTGAAATTTGTCATTTCAGTCCTTATTTTTCTCTGTAGGTTTCCCAGATCAGTTTTGGACCAAAAGAATACATTAATACAGATATCGTGACAGTATTTATTGCCTTTGTTATGTTTTTACTGTTGTGCTCTGGTTAACTGACTTTCTTAGGCGTTGAAGAAAACTCGGTCAAAAGTTTTTCCTTGATCTCACTATGATCCTTTTTTTTATTTGTTGCTGTCCCAGAGACTTATATGTTTCATATTGATCCATCAGTTGCATTGTATCCTGCTGCTCTGTTTTGTATTCTATAAACTCAATTGCGCCTTTCTTTATGTTTAATGTTCTGCATTTATCCAGTCCAAAGTTCATGTTTATATCTTTTGAAAAAAGCTTAACTGATAAAGGAGCATATAATTTCAAACCATCCATGAATAGAAAAGTGTTAAGGTATAGCTCATCTTGTTGTTTCTGATTTGATACCCAATTTATCTCCGATTCATTAAATTAGAGAACGGGTTTAAAGCTAAACAGAACCATAGAGGACTCAAAGAATCACCTTGGTAAATGTCTTGGTTTATTTTGATAATGGTGGTTGTTCATTTTTGGTTGTTAATAGATAGGGTGATTATAGTACGCCAATGCACATCAGATGTTGCAGGAATTTCATGAGTATTGGGTATAGTTTATATATATTAGGAACTTCCATTAACCATCAGTGTGGGACAGAATCAAATGCTTGTTGGTAGTCAATATCGTTATTAATAATATTATTTGTATTTGCACAGCTTGTTGTCTTTTGCGTATGGGTTGTTTGTCTTGGTGTGTAGTTTTTCATTGATTCTATGGTGTTTTTTGTACCTATTGTGAATGCGCGTAGGAAAATGAATCTCAGATTTGTGTACTGTGATAATAAATTTACTTTGAACTTTGAACTTCAACTGTCTTTTTGTAAGTTGAGGCTTTATAAGGCAGTGATCAGACTGAACTTGAAGTATTGTGAGTAGTTTAGGCCCCTTACATAAGAAAGCATGTGCTGGCATTGGAAAGGATGCAGAAGAGGTTCATGAGAATGATTACAGGAAAGAAAGGGCTAATGTATGGGGAACATTTGATGGCTCTGGGCCTGTACTAGCTAAAGTTTAATAGAATCAAAGGGATCTCATTCAATCCTGTCAAATGTTAAGAGGCCTAAAAAGAGTGGATGTGGAAAAGATGTTTCTTATACCAGGGAGAGTCCAGGACCAAAGGGCATATACTCAGAACAGAGGGACATAGCTTTAGAAGAGAGATGAGGAGGAATTTCTTTAGCAAGGAGGTGGTGAACCTGTGGAATTCATTGCCATGAACGACTGTGAAGGCCATGTCATTGGGTATATTTAAAGCGGAGGTTGATAGTCTCTTGATTAATCAGGGTGTCAAAGGTTGTGAGAAGGGTGGAGAATGCGGTAGAGAGGGATAATAAATAGGACTGCAATTGAAAATCTGACTGAGTGGTGCCATAACAACAACCTCTTAGTCAATGTCAGCAAGGCCAAGAAGCTGATTATTGACTTTATTATAATTGTTACTGAGTTTTTCTTTGATTCTTCTGATGGTTTTTATTCTATGATATGTTTATTGAGTGTGCTCACATGAAAATAAATCTCAGGGTTTTATTGGTGACGTATAGGTACTGCGATAATTAATTAACTTTGAACTTTGACCTTTGACATTTGAAATGAGCCATGAGCAATGGCAGAGCAAACGCAATGGCCTGAAAGGCCTAATTCTGCTCTGATGTCTCATGGCCTTAAGTACGGCATGAAACAAAACTAGATAAGCGGGGTGTCGGGTGGTTAGGAAGGGATGTGGAGGGTTACACTTCAGCCATGGGGTATCTTTGAGAAAAAGAGTGGTGTTGAAAGGCCTTGACAAGAGGATGAAGAAATAGTTTGGGTGGCATGGTAGCACAGTGATTAGTGTAATGCTATTACAGCACCCTGGTTGTGTTCCCACCACTGAATGAGAGATGTCTGTATATTTTCCCTGTATCCACATGGGTTTCCTCTGGGTGCTCTGGTTTCATCCCCCATTCCAAAGGGTTAGTTGGCTAATTGGTCACGTTGAATGTAAGTGGTTGGTACTGACTCAATGGGCGGGAAGGGCTTGTTACCGTACTGTATCTCTAAATAATATAAAATAAGATTAGAACAGGAAGCCAAGAAAATGGTCACAAAGAAATCCAGTTAGGAATACAGAAAATAGTAATCAAACAAGTGATGAGAAACATAATGGACATGTGCTTAAGGCAGACTGGAGAAAGAAATGAGGGAGAAGGAAATGAACCTGGTAGATTTAACTGAAGAAACAAAAGACAAATGTCTTATGTTTCTTCAGTTAAATGTAAACTGTCAGGTTCTGAATGCTTCCTGACATACACGTAGTAACCATGTTATAAGGTACCTCCAGTAACTATAAAGTGGCCACTGACTGTACAGTATGTTTGTTGTCTTCTTCTGCTGTAGCACATTCACTATAAGGTTTGATGTGTTGTGTGTTCCGAGATGCTCTTCTGCATAACACTGTTGTAACACATGGTTACTTGAGTTACTGTCACTTTCCTGTCAGCTTGAAACACTCTGGCCATTACCCTCTGACCTCTCCCACTAAAAACAGATTTTCACTCATAGAACTGCTGCTCACTGAATGATTTTATTCTATGCACCATTCACTGTAAGCTCTAGAGATTGTTGTGTGTGAAAATCCCAGGAGATCAGCAGTTTCTGAGATATGCAAACCACCCTGTCTGGCACCAACAATCATTCCATGGTCGAAGTCACTTAAATCACATTTTTCCCATTCTAATATTTGTCCTGAACAACAACTCAACCTCTTGACCATGTCAGTATGTTTTTATGCTTTGAATTGCTGCCATATGATTGGCTGATGATATTTGCATTAATGGGCAAGTGTACAGGTATATCTAATGAAGTGGCCAGTGAGTATACTTAAAGTGAAGGTTGAAAGGTTCTTACTTTGTAAGAGTGTCAAAGGTTATGGGGAGTATGTAGGAGAATGAGGTTGAGAGAAACATAGAAACATAGAAAACATACAGCACAATACAGGCCTCTCGGCCTACAAAGCTGTGCTGAACATGTCCTTACCTTAGAAATTACCCAGGTTTACACATAGCCCTCTATTTTTCTGAGCTCCATGTAACTGTCCAGGAGTCTTTGAAAAGACCCTATCGTATCCGCCTCCACCACCATCGCCGGCAGCCCATTCCACGCACTCCCCACTCTCTGCATAAAAAACTTATCCCTGACATCTCCTCTGTACTTATTTCCAAGCACCTTAAAACCCTGCCCTCTCGTGCTAGCCATTTCAGCCTCTGAGTATCCATACGTTTATTGCCTCTCATCATCTTATACACATCTATCAGGTCACCTCTCATCCTCCGTCGCTCCAAGGAAAAAAGGCCGAGTTCACTCAACCTATTCTCATAAGGCATGCTCTCCAATCCAGGAAATATCCTTGTATATCTCCTCTGCACCCTTTCAATGGTTTCCACATCCTTCCTATAGTGAGGAGACCAGAACTGAGCACAATACTCCAAGTGGGGTCTGACCAGGGTCCTATGTAGCTGCAACATTACCTCTCGGCTCTTAAACTCAATCCAATGATTGATGAAGGCGAATGCACTGTATATTTTCTTAACCACAGAGTCAACCTGTGCAGCAGCTTTGAGTGTCCTATGGACTCGGACGCAAAGATCCCTCTGATCCGCCACACTGCCAAGAGTCTTACCATTAATATTATATTATGTCATCATATTTGACCTACCAAAATGAACCACCTCACACTTACCTGGGTTGAACTCCATCTGCCACTTTTCAACCCAGTTTTTCATCCTATTAATGTCCCACTGTAACCTCTGACAGCCCTCCACACTATCCACAACACCCCCAACCTTTACGTCATCAGCAAATTTACTAACCCATCCCTCCACTTCTTCATCCAGGTCATTTATAAAAATCACAAAGAGTAGGGGTCCCAGAATAGATCCCTGAGGCACACCATTGGTGACCGATCTCCATGCAGAATATGACCCGTCTACAACCACTCTTTGCCTTCTGTGGGCAAGCCAGTTCTGGGTCCACAAAGCAATGTCCCCTTGGATCCCATACCTCTTCATTTTCTCAATAACCCTTACATGGGGTACCTTGTCAAATGCCTTGCTGAAATCCATATACACTACATCTATTGCTCTACCTTCATGAATGTGTTTAGCCACATCCTCAAAAAACTCAATCAGGCTCACAAGGCACGACCTGCCTTTTACAAAACCATGGTGACTATTCCTAATCATATTATGCCTCTCCAAATGTTCATAAATCCTGCCTCTCAGGACCTTCTCCATCAACTTACCAACCACTGAAGTAAGACTCACTAGTCTATATTTCCTGGGCTATCTCTACTCCCTTTCTTGAATAATGGAACAACATCCACAACCCTCCAATCCTCCGGAACCTCTCCCGTCCCCATTGATGATGCAAAGATCATTGCCAGAGACTCAGCAATCTCCTCCCTCGTCTCCCACAGTAGCCTGGGGTACATCTCATCTGGTCCCAGTGACTTATCCAATTTGGTGCTTTCCAAAAGCTCCAGCATATCTTCTTTCTTAATAGCTACATGCTCAAGCTTTTCAGTCCGCTGTAAGTCATCCCTACAATTGCCAAGATCCTTTTCCGTAGTGAATTCTGAAGCAATGTACTCATTAAGTACCTCTGCTATCTCCTCCAGTTCCATGCTCTCTTTTCCACTGTCACATTTGATTGGTCCTATTCTCTCATGTCTTATCCTCTTGCTCTTCACATACTTGTAGAATGCCTTGGGATTTTCCTTAATCCTGTCTACCAAGGCCTTCTCATGGCCCCTCTGGTTCTCCTAATTTCTTTCTTAAGCTCCTTCCTGGTCGCCTTATAAGCTTCTAGATCTCTGTCATTACTTGGTTTTTTAACCTTTCGTAAGCTCTTCTTTTCTTCTTGACTAGATTTACAACAGCCTTTGTACACCAAGGTTCTGTACCCTACCATCCTTTCCCTGTCTCATTGGAATGTACCTATGCAGAACTCCATGCAAATATCCCCTGAACATTCACCACATTTCTGTACATTTCCCTGAGAACATCTCTTCCCAATTTATGCTTCCAAGTTGCTGCCTGATAGGTTCATATTTCCCCTTACTCCAATTAAACACTTTCCTAACTTGTCTGTTTCTATCCCTCTCAAATGCTATGGTAAAGGAGATAGAATTGTTACCACGATCTCCAAAATGTTCTCCCATTGAGAGATCTGACACCTGACCAGGTTCATTTCCCAATATCAGATCAAGTACAGCCTCTCTTCTTGTAGGCTTATCTATATATTGAGTCAAGAAACCTTCTTGAACATATCGAAGAAACCCCATCCCATCTGAACCCCTTGCTATAGGGACATGCCAATCGATATTTGGGAAATTAAAATCTCCCACCATGACAACCCTGTTATTATTACACCTTTCCAGAACCTGTCTCCCTATCTGTTCCCCGATGTCCCCGTTACTATTGGGTGGTCTATAAAAAACACCCAGTCGAGTTATTGACTCCTTCTTGTTCCTAACTTCCACCCATAGAGACTCCGTAGACATTCCCTCCATGTCTTCCTCCTTTTCTGCAGCTATGCTACTATCTCTGATCAACAATGCCATGCCCCCATCTCTTTTGCCTCCCTCCCTGTCCTTTCTGAAACATCTAAAGCCTGGCACTCGAAGTAACTATTCCTGCCCCGAGCTATCCGAGTCTCTGTAATAGCCACAACATCAGAGCTCCAAGTACTGATCCACATTCTAAGCTCACCCATTTTGTTCATAATACTCCTTGCATTAAAATAGACACATCTCAGACCATCGGTCCTAGCACATCCCTTCTCTATCACCTGTTTATCCTCCCTCTCACACTGTCTCCAAGCTTTCTCTATTTATGAGCCAACTGCCTCTTCCTCTGTCTCTTCAGTTTGGTTCCCACCCCCCAACAATCCTAGTTTAAACTCTCCCCAATAGCCTTAGCAAACCTCCCCACCAGGATATTGGATCCCCCTGGTATTCAAGTGCAACTTGTCCTTTTTGTACAGGTCACTCTTACCCGAAAAGAGGTCCCAATGATCCAGAAATCTGAATCCCTACCCCCTGCTCCAATCCCTCAGCCACGCATTTATCCTCCACCTCACTCTATTCCTGTACTCAGAGGGATAATATATGAGCCACGATGGAATGACGAAGCAGACTGAATGGACCAAATGGCTTAATTCTGCTCATATTTCTTCGGGTCTAATATTACCCTGCTATTCTTCTTTTGCACTATTTAGTTTTTGTAACCTACATTAATTTTACACTATGTCTTGCAGTGTGCTGCTGTTGCAAAACAACAAATTTCACAACATATTTAAATGATAATAAACATGAAAAACGCTAGCTCAATTCAAGCAATAATGGATGACCCACCATAGACATATTGGGCCAAATGGCCCATTTCTCTGCTGTGTTTCCCACATACACTTAGTGTCCACTTTATGACACTTATATACACCTGTACACTTGCTCATTAGTGCAAATACTTTATCTAATTAGCCTATTATGAGGCAGCAACTTATTGCATAAAAGCATGCAGACATGGTCAAGAGGTTCAACTGTTGTTCACCAGCCATCAAACTGGGAAAGAAATGTGATCTAAGTGACGTTGACTGTGAAATAATGGTTGGTGCCAAACAGGATGGTTTGAATTTCTCAGAAACTGCTGAACTACTGGGATTTTCAGGCACAACATTCTCTAGAGTAGACAAAGAATGGGTGGAAAACAAAAATGCATCTACTGAGCAGGAGTTCTGTGGGTGAAAGCACTTTGTTAATCAGAGAGTTCTGGGAGGACTAGCCAGAGTGGTTCAATCTGTAACTCAACTCAGACGGTAACTCAAATAAGCACATATTACAACAGTGCTGTGCAGAAGAGCATCTCTGAATGCACTACATGGACTACAGCAGCAGAAGATCACAAATGGCCACTTTATTTTGCATGGGAGGTACCGAATAATGCGAGCCTGAGTATAATTCTACGTAATGACAGGCACAATGGCATGCCCCATTTCTTGAGCTTTGATCCTCATGATTTTCTCACAGTAGGTGCCAAATGCCAGTAGCTGATTCAAGCACAATACAGGACATTTCACTTCTCTGTTCCTGGGAACTCTCACACAGGTCTTTTGGACCACATCAGTGATAGCCCAGTTAATGCATAAGGCTGAAGAAACACACTTAACATTTTAGGAACATCTTCGATTTCTGAATCAACAATGAGCCAAACCATAAACACTACCAGAATATTTCTGCTCTCTTTTGCTCTGATTATTTAAGTTTTGTTTAAAAATATATATTTTTTGTATTGTAATTTATAGTATTTTTTTGTATGCACTGTACTACTGCCGCAAGACAACACATTTCACAACATATGTTCGCAATATTAAACCTGATTCTGATTCTGGGTTTCAGATAAGTCAGCATCATACCATCTTGTCAGATTATCTTTTATAAACACAAGAGATTCAGCAGATGCTGGAAATCTCAAGCAACATACACAGAATGCTGAAGGAACTCAGCTGCTCAGGCAGCATCTGTGGAGAGAAATAAACAGTTGGTGTTTTGGGTCACAACCCTTCATCAATTCTGGAAAGGAAGGAGAAATAAGGGTGGTGGGGTGATGGTAGGAGTACAAGCTGGTAGATAATAGGTGAGACGAGGTGAGCTGGGAGGCGGGGGTGGGGATGACGTGAGAAGCTGGGAGGTGATACATAGAAGATGTAAAGAGCTGAAGAAGGAGTATAATAGGAGAGGACAATAGATCATGGAAGGAACAGGAGGAGAGGAACCAGAGGGAGGTGACGAGAAAAATAGAAGAGGTGAGAGGGTAACCAGAATGGGGAATGGAAAAACGAAAAAGGAAGGAGGGGTCGAGAATTTGCCAGAAGTTGGAGAAATCAATGTTCATGCCAACAGGTTGGAGGAGGCCAGAGACAGACACCTAATAATACATTTTGAAATTTATTCTCTCCTCTGCTGGAGACCAAGCTCGTCAAACCTATAAGCAAGAATAAACTGTACAACCTAAGAAGTTTGAATGATACTTAAAGAATTATCACTGTTACAACATTAGGATCATAGCAATGACTTTGTTCAAGGCAAATTTCCACAATTGGCAAAATGATAATAACAAGACCATGTCTTTTGTTGACATTGAATCAAAGACAGATAGTGTCTTTAAGACTTGTTTATTTGCACATGTACATCGAAACATCGAAGCATACAGTGAAGTGTGTTGTTTGCGTCAATGACCAACACAGTCAAAATATATGCTGGAGGCAGCCCGTAAGTGTTGGCATGCCTGTGCCAACATAGCATGCCCACCACTTACTAGCCATAGCCCGTAAGTCTTTGGAATGTGGGAGGAAACCAGAGAACCCAGAGGAAACCCATACAGTTACAGAGAGAACATACAAACTCCTTACAGACAGAAGTGGAATTCAACCCCAATTTTACAAATGGCACTGGTAACGCGTTAGGCTAACCGCTACTCTACCGTGATACAGTGAAAAGCTTGTCTTGCATACTGTTCATACAGATCAAATCATTAGACAGTGCATTGAGGCAGAATAAGGTAAAACAATAACAACAACAATACTGAATAAAGTGTACAGAGAAAGTGCAGTGCAGGAAGTGCAAGGTCATAACGAGGTAGCTGATGTTTCTATATTAAGAGGGCATAGGTTTTAGATATGGAGTAAAAGCATTAGTAAGGATTGAAGGAAAATATTTTTCACTTGGAGGGTGGGTTGGAATTAGATTAGATTAGATTATGAGGACACGCAGTCCTCTTTTATTGTCATTTAGTAATGCATGCATTAAGAAATGATACAATGTTTTTCCAGAATGGTATCATGGAAACACATGACAAACCGACTTAAAAACTAGCAAAAACCACATAACTATAACATATAGTTACAACAGTGCAAAACAATACCGTAATTTGATAAGAACAGACCATGGCACAGTAAAAGTCTCAAAGTCTCTCGAAAGTCCCATCATCTCACGCAGACGGTAAACCTCCAGCGCTGTCAACTTGCCGATGCAGCATACTGGAAGCATCCGACCACAGTCCGACTCTGAGTCCATCCAAAAACTCCGAGCCTCCGACCAGCTCTCCGACACCAAGCACCGAGCACCATCTCTGCCGAGCGCTTCGACCCCGGCCCCGGCAGCAGACAATAGGCAAAGCCGAGGGTTTGGGGCCTTTCCCTCCGGAGATTCTCGATTGCACAGTTGCAGCGGCAGCGAAACGGCATTTCAGAAGTTACTCCAGGTGTTCCTCTGTGCTTCTCACGATTGTCTCCATCAAATCAGGATTGTGCACGGCCCCCTAGTTAACACATACGGTATTCATTTGGAATGGCCGTGTGCGCTGCGTCACGCCGCCATCTTCTCCTCCCTTTAGAGCACAGTGCCAGAGTAGAAAGAATTTGACAACATTTAAGAACTATCTAGACAAACAATTGAATCAATAAGACTGGTGCTACAGACCAGGTGCTGGTAAGTGAGATTCGTACATTGATGGTCAGTATGGCCAGGGTGGAGCTGAAGAACTTGTTTCTGTGCTGTGTGATTCTCTGATTCTAAAACCACCTCAACTAGTGTGCTCCTGACCTACTGGAGGGTGGAATGGCTGGTCTTATTTCTGGGAAATGAGCCAGGTGAGTGAGTGAATATCAGTGGGGAGTGATTTCAAAAGCAGGAATCAAGATATTATGGAAAAGGATAAAGAGCAAGCCAAGGAAAACACAGTCAATTGGAGAGGGGCCATTAGAATGGAACAGGATCAGATCTGGCCTGGGTAAACTGGAAGTAAAGTCTGGCAGGCAACTAAACCTGAACAATGGGGGAGCATTAATGTAAAGATCTAGCAGTGACAGTCCACATACTATACATTTCCCTGAAGGAGGTTGGTTGGGAAATTAAAGACAGAGCTTCCCGGATAACAAAAAAGATAGTGAGCAAATGTAATTGTGCGGATATAGGAAGCATATGCTTAGTTGTTAACATTGGTGATAACCAAACTGGCTACATACTCTCAACTTTTCCTACACTACATCGATGGCTGTATTGGTACTGCTTCCTGCACCCATGCTGAGCTCGTTGACTTCATCAACTTTATTTCCAACCTCCACCCTGCCCTTAAATTTACCAGGTCCATTTCCGACACCTCCCTCCACTTCCCTGATCTCCCTGTCTCTATCTGGAGACAGCTTATCTACTAATATCAAAGGTTTCAAAGGTACATTTAATATCAGAGAAATGTATACAATATACATCCTGAAATGCTTTTCTTCTCATCCATCCACAAAAGCAGAGTGCCCCAAAGAATGAATGACAGTGAAATGTTAGAACCCCAAAGTCCCTTCCAGCTCTGCTCCATCCCGCGTATAAGCAGCAGGAAGCAACAATTCCCCCTCTCCCCACCAGCAAAAAAAACAAGTGTGCAGCAAGCAACAGCAAAGACGCAGTCTTGCAGCACCCCAAAGACAGCTCATTCACCCAGATTTCAACACCACAGGCTCTCTGTCCCTGATAAGGGAGAAAGAGATGTCTCCATTTCCAGCGAGAGGGGAGACATAACAAACAACCCGCTAGTTTATGATGTTAAAAGTCCATTGCGTCGCCTTTTCCGAGCTCTGTGCCCAAAGATCTCAGGTCTCTGGGCACACAGCCTTAGATCTTCTGACTGTCACGCCACACTGATCTCTTGCCTGGACATCAACCTTCGATCCCACCATCTCCAGAGCCACGAAATTTCGGACCTCCAAAGGTGAGTGAAGCTGTTAGGCCGCGCCTTTGTCATGTCAAATAATGGCCAGATGCGAAACCCCGAGAGCGGGTCCCATTCCTGTAACGATCGTAGTCAGCGTGTAACTCCAGTTCAGGGTCTTCAAAAGAACCCTGAAAGGGAAAAAAATAGAGATATTAAAGATAGAAATGGAACTGTTTGCAAAGATGCAAACAAAGGAGTCACCATTAGGTGCCATTGACTCTCCTAAGCTCTTTTATGAGCTTTTATAAGCCCACTGATTTTCACAGCTATCTGGGCTATACCTCTTCCCACCCTATAATTTGTAAAAATGCCAGTTCATTTTACTCCACTGCATCCGCTCTCAAGATGAGGCTTTTCATTCCAGAAGTAAGGAGATGTCCTCCTTCAAAGAAAGGGGCCTTCCTTCTTCAATCATCAATGCTGCCCTCCACCCCAGGGATAGGGTTCCTCTTGTCCTCACCTACCACCCCCACCAGCCTCCATGCCCAGCACCTAATTCTTCAGTACTTCCACCATCTCCAATGGGATCCCACCACCAAGCACATCTTTCCCTCCAAACCACCTCCCCCCCCACTCTCTGCTTTCTGCAAAAATCACTCCCTACACGACTCTCTTATCCATTTGTCCCTCCCCACTGATCCTCCCTCCTGGTACTTATCCTTGCAAGTGGAACAAGTGCTACACCTGTGCCTACACCTCTTTCCTCACTACCATTCAGAGCTCCAAACAATCTTTCCAGCTGAGGAAACACTTCAGCTGCGAGTCCGTTGGGGCATCTACTGTACCCAGTGCTCCCAGCGTGACCTCCTGTATATCAATGAAACCCAACGTAGATTGGGAGACCGCTTCGCCAAGCACCTATGTTCCATCCACCAGAAAAAGCAGAATCTCCCAGTGGCTAACCATTTTAATTCTACTTCCCACTCCCATTCCGATATGTTGGCCTCAACTAATGTGATGAGGCAACACTCAGGTTGGAGGAGCAGCACCTTGTATACTGTCTGGGCAGCCTCAAACCAGATGGCATGAAGATCAATTTCTCGAATTTCCAGTAACACCGCCCCCCCCCCCTTTCACCAATCCCCATTCCCATTTCCCTCTCTCACCTTATTTCCTTACCTGCTCATCACCTCCCTCTGGTGCTCCTCTCCCTTCTCTTTCTTCCATGGTCTTCTGTCCTCTCCCTTCTCCAGTCCTTTATCTCTTTCAGCACTCGATTTCCCAGCTCTTTACTCACCTTTCCTCCTCTTGGTTTCACCTATCACCTACTATCTTTTACTTGTTCCTCCTCTCAACCCCCACCTTCTTACTTTGACTTTTCATCTTTCTCCAGTCCTGATGAAGGGTCTCGGCTAGAAATGTCGACTGTACTCTTTTCCATAGATGTTGCCTGGCCTTTTGAGTTCCTCTAGCATTTTGTTGTGTTGTTTGGATTTGCAACACCTGCAGTTTTTCTCTTGTATGTGATGCTTTCTATGGTGCATCATTAAAAATTGGTAAGAGGTGATTGGGATATGCCGGATTTCATGAGTTAAATACCCACTACAAGTAACAGTCAGAGATCTCATGGGTTTAATGACCATGTGGAAATGTCATGGGCAAATATTGATCCACAGGTAATGACATTCAGCTTGATCCTGACAACAGATAATTGAGAAGTAAAATAAAAATGTTCCCATTTGAAATTTCCTTTCTCTTTGAAACAGAAATAAAAGAAAGGACTTGCACAGATCCAAAGGCATATTTAAGTTTGCTGATGACACCACTGTTGTTAACTGAATCAAAGGTGGTGTCAAATCTGCATATAGGAAGGAGTTTGAAAATCTGGCTGAGTGGTGCAACAGCAACAATCTCATAATATTAGCAAGACCAAGGAGCTGATTATTGACTACAGGAGAAGAAAACTAGAGGTCCATGTGAGTATCAGAGGTGGAGAGGGTCAGCAACTTTAAATTCTTTGGTGTTATCATTTCAGAGGACTTGTCCTGTGCCAAGTATCTGCTTCATTAGAAGTTTGAGAAGATTCAGAAAGACATCTAAAACTTTGATTAACTATGGATATAGATATTGTAGATATATATCTCGTTTTCTCAATATATACTACTTGTTTATTTATTTTTTTATTCTTTCTTTTTTTTATTTACACAGTTTGTTGCCTTTTGCACACTGATTGTCCAGTCTTCCATTAATTCTATTATGGTTATTGGATTTATTGAGTATACCAACAACAAAATGAATCTGAGGGTTTTATATAGTGACATATTTGTATTTTGATAATAAACTTACTTTGATTTTCGCAGCAGCAAAATTGATTAGAGGATTGAACCAGGAAACTAAAAATAGGTTCAGGAGCCTGATGGTTGAGGGATAATAACTGTTCTTGAAATAAACTGTCTGGGTCCTTGATGATGCATGCTGCTTTTCTGTGACAACGCTCCTTGTAGATGTGCTCAAAAGTTGGAAGGACTGTGATGTGCCAACCACTTTCTGCAGACTTTTCCATTCAAGGATATTAGGGTTTCCATACCAGGCCGTGATGCTACTAGTCAGCATACTCTCCAGCACGCATATGTAGAAGTTTCTCAAAGTTTTAGATGACATGCCGAATTTTTGCAAACTTCAAGTAAGTCGAGACACGCTGCCTTGTCTTCTTTGTAGTGGCATTTACCCAGGACAGATCCTCTGAAATGATTATGCCAAGGAATATAAAGTCTCATTTGTAAAGTTACTCAGCAGGTCAGCTGGTACCTATAGAGAGAAAAGGAGATTTAATGAAGAGACAAGAGATTGCAGAGCTGGAATCTGGAGCAACAAACAACCTGCTGGAGGAACTCAATGGGTTGAATTTTGTAGAGCTGCTGAGTTCCTCCACCAGACTGTTCATTGTCGAAGTTATTTACCATTTTAAGTCAACTAACTTTGTGATCAAAGGTCATCAATTTTTCCACAGATGTTACTAAATCACTAGGTATTACAGCATGTCTAGTTTCCATTGCTTTTGCATATCACCTTTAGTACATCCCATACAATCTGTGAAGCACTTCTGAAGTGCGGTAATGCAGAAAAAGTCTACATTTTTCTGCATTACAGCATTAAATTTGATTTGAAGAATGACAGCTATTGAATGATCCTAACTTTCCTGTAAGGGGGATAGGATTAATGTAATTAGTCCAATAGGTTAGATGCTAGCTGAAGAGAAATTTTGTTACACAGCGGCAGGAGTTTCAAACTCACTGGCTGTTTAAGAAAGTTGGAAGCAGAATACCTCGCCAGTGTCAATGAAATAGAACATAGAACAATACAGTATAGTCGAGGCCCTTCAGCCTACAATCTTGTGCCAACCTATATACATCTACTCCATGATCAATCTAAACCTTCTCTCGTAAGCAGCACATAGCCCTTCATTGATGTTATGTCCATGTGCCTATCTAAGAGTCTCTTAAATATCTGAACAATTTTAGATTTAGATTACGAGGACATGTAGTCCTCTTTTATTGTCATTTAGTAATGCATGCATTACGAAATGATACAATATTCCTCCAGTGTGATATCACAAAAACACAGGACAGACCAAGACGGAAAAACTAACAAAAACCACAGAATTATAACATATAGTTACAACAGTACAACAATACCATAACTTGATGAAGAACAGGCCATGAAACAGTAAAAAAGTTCAAAGTCTCTCGAATGCCCCACATCTCACACAGATGGGAGAAGGAAGAAAACTCTACATGTTATGTCCGACCACAGTCTGACTCTGAGTCGTCTGAAAACTTCGAGCCTCCGATCAGCCCTCCGACACTGAGTACCGAGCACTATCTCTATCCGAACGATTCGACCTCAGCCTCGGTCGCCAGCAGCAGGCAAAACCAGGGATTTTGAGGCCTTCCCTCCGGAAGATTCTTGATCACCCAGCAACGCCGGCAGCGAACCGGCCTTTCAGAAATTTCTCCAGCTGTTCCTCCGCGCTTTCACGTCTGTCTCCATCAAATCAGAATTGTCCGCAGCCCCTATATAACAGAGACGATATCCTTTCGCTGGAGAGCTGCGCGCGCTGCGTCGCGCCGCCATCTTCTCCTCCCACCTTGAACAGAGGCAGTGGCGTAGCATAGCCAGCGACTTGTATTAAATTCCTGCTGCTATTTCTAAGGAGTTGGTACATTCACTTCATGACCATATGGGTTTCTTCCAGGTGCTCCAGTTTTTCCCATATTTGAAAGACATAGGGGTTAGTAGTTTATTTGGTCATATGGGTGTAACAGGTGGTATGGACTTATTGGGCCATAAGGGCCTCTTACGATGCTGTATCTATAAATAATTAAACTGTAATGGGGTATGTAATAGGCTATGGGTTTACTATTGGGAAGAGAGATAAACTGGGCTGGCATAAACATGAAGGGATGAAGGGACTTTTTCTGTGTCATTATATTCTGTGATTTAAGCTACTGCAAGACTATGCACTTGGTTATGCAATCCCAAGGATTCCCTAGTCAGGTATCTAATAGCCTAGATCATAACGTTAAGCCTTTTTTTTCCATCTTGAACTTTACAAAGCCTTTAGATCTTCCCTTCACAACCCCCACAATCTTGAATTTCCAACTTTGCATTCTAACCAAGTGCACGCATGTCGAAAGAAAAAAAAAATTCCAATTTAGTCTTTCTATCTGGAATTAATGCTGCTCTCATTTTTCCACGCTACGGTTTGTTAATATTCCACATCGCCCCATACTTCGGGAATAATGTGCAGCTTAATCTATGAACAAGGTGCAATCATGCTCAGTAGAGTATAACAGTTATTAGGACGGAGATTAAATAAAAATAATTAGAAAAAGTTAGTTGAGTTTTGATGTATTAATTATTCTGAACTGCTTTATTCCAAAGACTAATTATCTGCTTCACTGCAACTGGCAGGTTTCTCCCATCTCAAAATTACATTGAAATAATTATGTTGCCAATTTGAAGAAAAACTAAAATATACTAACCGCACAAAACAATTTTAACAGGTCCTGTGCCATACCTACAATCAGCATTCCCTTGAACTTCAAATTGCAAGCAATTTATTCCAACATTAATTGCGATGAGTTGGAGATTTGGATGTTTTAGCCAGCTCTGACGATTCTTCTTCCAAGCTTACCCTCCACTGACTCTTCAGCCTTAACTGACGTGAGTGTCATTCAATGTCAACTACAGATCTTGTACCATTCTTGGCAGAGTCGGAAGAATCTGCCAAATTCTCAACCAGAGAATTCATTGAAGGTATGAACAGGAATATAGTGAGGACTGGAAATAGTAAGTTATCCCAAATAAGCAATTCAGTGTAAGTAGAGGGAGAGAAAAAATTAATTGGAATCACTCCAGGCCTTTCTGGGAGAACATCCAGAGCCAGTTTATAGATGTAAAGACTTGCCTCCCTAGTTCAGGGAATTGTGGGAACTGATGGGAGCTGAGACAAGAATGTACCTTTAATGCCTTTATTGTATTTACTTTTCTCCTTAAAACATCAGACTATTATTTTCTCACTATTTCTGCTTCCATTGCTGTATTGTTGACCCTCTCCTTCCACGAGATGGTGATGAAAGAGAAATAGACAGAAAGAGTGAAGGGAGAGAATAAGAGAGAAAGTGAGAGTTAGAGAGAAAGAGAGAGAAAAAAGGAGAGAAAATGAGAGAGAGAGTGAGGGAGAGTGAGAGAGAAAGTGAGAGAGAGAGAGTGAGAGTGAGAGAGGGAGGACAGAGAGAAAAGAGACACTAAACAAAGTCTATAGACCAATTCTGATGCAGGGTTTCAATTCAAAATGTCAGTAGTTCCTTTCCTCCAAAAGGTGCTGCTTGACCTATTCAATTCTTCCAGTAGATCACTATTGTTCCTCTAAAGCCAATTATGCTCCTGTACCTACCTTCAAAGGGAGATACACTTAGTTACATGTTGAACAGGCTGCCGTGAACCCATGAGATCAGCCCCGACTCCCTCTCATTTCTTTTTCTTTGGCAATTGCACCTATATGCTCTGATGTATTAAGCTACCAGTCATTGAATAAATAATGTGATCAATTTCCAGACCGCTTAGGCCAAATGACTTCTCACTGCATACTGTCTGAATAGACACCAGTTGTTTATACTGCTGCACTCTGTGATTTCAAACCATCATTACTTGTAAATTTCATGGGAAATAGTTTGTTCACTAATATCATTGCCTTATCATAGTCAAATGTTTGAATCTATTTATTCATGTATGATAAAACTTCTAATACCTTATAGAACATATTTATATTTATTTGGGAGGGGGACATTTGCACTAGGTACAAAGAGGGGATTTATTTGTTACCTATGTAGAAATCTGTGTCCCTATCCCATGTGTATGGTGAAGATTCTGTTCAGCTACATTGGTAAGGTTGTGGAAGAGAGTTATAACTACAAAACTGTTCAAGACTAACGTGCAAAGGCATAAAGTATACTCTAGATACATCTGATGAAAAGAAATGTAAAGAACAAAGAAACTGAGACAAATATATCTAAAATTAAACTTTTATAGGATATCAGATTTGTTTTAGTCATCATAATAGGAAACAAAATAGTTGATTTTATTAAGAAACTGATATGGTTAACGTTGTGCATAAAATGAAGAAGTTCCAGATTTGTTAAATTATCTTGTTGTAACAATCCATGAGGAGAATCATATGCCCCTCATTCCATGTTAAGTAGCAATGAATTAATGGTGGGGTCTCAGCTGCTAACAGAAAAAGTCTACGGAATTTTAAAATAAAATTAGTGGCATCAGAGACTGATAAATCTTGATGCAGGGTTTCAACTTGAAACATGGACAATGTCTTCACCGCGCCCCCACCACCACCCTGATGCTGCTCAATCCACTGAGTTCCTCCACCAAACTGCTTGTTGCTATGGTGGTTAAACCAAATGGCATGAAGTGACTTCAGTTCTTTCTGTAAATCCTGGAAATATTGATAAATTCCTGAGCACTTGTGCTCAACATTCAACATTGATGTAAGAGTTGATGTCTTTTATAATTTGCAAAACAGATTTATCAGTTTAGTTACTTTGGAATGAATCAGACAGAATTGGGAAAAGTATGACTTGGTGAATTAAAACCTGCCAAGTCCAAGGAAAGGACCACAAACTTGCAGGAAAAGTCATTTGGCAAACTGCTCTACATTTAATCTTATGCAAATTGAAACAAAACCTAATTATCTTTATGCTAATAGACCAGTTTAGATTTGTTTATCAACAGTAGATTCAGGGAACCTTTTTTGTCACAGGCAATACAACATATGGATTGGACAGTTCTCATTGCTAGCAGAATATGGGGATGGAAAAACTTGAAAGCAGTATGCAGCATAAAATAACCTCAGAGGGTTGATATTAATACCCATTGTCTCCATTGTTCTGCAGTCAATGTTGCCAATTTTGACATTTATTTTTCACAGGATGAAAGCAAGTCTAGCCTTTACTACATATCTTTGGAGTGGGAGGCTATTTCAAAGGATAGTTTAGGGTTAAACTCATGTAACAGTTAAAAACAATGCTGTTAATCTGGAATCACACTAGACCAGACTGGGAAGGAGGGTAGATTGGTTTTCCAAAAGGATAACAATGAAAATGATATTAATGAAAAGAATTAAGGATAGCAGTACACTTGGGTCTGCTTAAATTCACTATCCTCGATACTTGCAAAAACATCCTTGGGTGCAAGTCCATAAAACATCAGGATTGGTTTGATAATAATGACATGAGGTAGAGCAACTTATCTCCAAGACAAGGGAAGCCTTTTGTTACTGGCAGAATAACATTGGCAGGGTGAGGGAGTTAAAGAATTCTTTTTGGATTCAGAAAGCTCTGAAAATCCAGAGGCTGGCTGACTCTGGTTTCATGAGAGGCCTTTTCAGGCCCGCCAAAGCAGTCTGTGGTCTAAGTTACTTCAGCTTAAGCCCCATGTGCTCAAAGGATGGAAAGAACTTGCTAAAGGATTGGAGGGATATCAACAATTGTTGGACAGAGCAGTTTCAAGAACTTCTTAACCAGAACAGCACTGCTGAACCAGAGGTTACTAACCAAATCCTTCAGAGATCTGTGAAAGAAGAGATGGGTGAACCTCCCAATATGAAAGAGGTCCATGATGCCATCAGGAGCCTGGAAAACAACAGAGCCACTGGTCCTGATGAGGTCCCAGCAGAGACCCTTAAGGAAGGAGAATGAGCACTCCTGCACCACATACATGTCTTGATCCTGAAGGTTTGCAAAAAAGAGCAACTGCCCTCAGAGATCAGGGGCGCTCTAACAGTGACCATATTCAAGAGGGAAGACTAGGCAGATTGTGGCAATTACAGAGGCAACTCCCTCCTGTTAACAAAGGGCAAATAGGTTGCACCTATCCTTGTCAACCAACTCCTTCTGCTACCTAAAGAAGTACTCCTTGAATCACAATGTGGTTTCCATCCATCCAGAGGTGCAACAGACATGATCTTCACAAAAATGTCATGAGCAAAGAAAACCTTTGTACTTAGCTTTCATAGATTTGACAAAGGCATTTGACATGGTAAACTGCCAAGATCTCTGGAGTATACTATCAAGAAATAGCTGCCCCGGCAAGTACCTATATTTACGAATATTGAGAGTGCTGCATGATGGCTTGTTAGCCACAGTACTCGGCAAGAGTGATGCTGAATCAGACCCCTACACTGTGAAGACAGGAGTCAAACAGGGCTGTGTCATGTGCCCATCATTTGCCATCTTTATTGCTGCCACCCTTCACCTCATCGGTCAAAACCTACCACAGGGGATCCCAATCGTGTGTAGAATGGAAAACGGGCTTTTCAACCTCGACCAGTTCAAAGCCAAGAACAAGGTCAGGACCATTACTATCATGGAGCTTCAGTATGCAGATGACAACACCATCACAGCACACTCTGAAGGAGACCTCCAATGTATTCTGAATGCTTTGCCAAGGCATATAGGGTCTTCAGAATCAGAATCAGGTTTATTATCATCGGCATGTTTCTTGGAATTTGTTAAGTTAGCAGCAGCAGTACAAGGCAATACATGGTAATATAGAAAGAAAAAAAGAAAAAACAAACAAACAAACAAGAGAAACATAAACAAGAGAAAAACTGCGGATGTGGGCAATCAAAGTAATACACACAAAATGCTGAAGGAACTCAGCAGGCCAGGCAACATCGATGGAAAAAAGTAAGCAATTGACTTTTCGAGACAAGACCCTTCATCAGGAAACTCTTTTCCATAGATACTGCCTGGCCAGACCAGCATTTGTATGTATTACATCTCGGGTCTTATTTTGCATATAAAAAGTCACATGTTCTATATCAGCCACCACCCAAACAGCCGTTTGTCCAGCACTTTATAAAAGTTGATGATATTGTCATTGAAAAGTTAGTCCACTTACCCTACCTTAACAGCATTCTCTCTTCAAAAGCAGACATCAACTCAGAGATCAACCACTGCTTAAGGAGTGCTGGTACACCCTATGCAAGATTAAGCAAATGAGTTTTTGAAGACCATGACCTACAGGTCCAAATAAAACTTTTGTTCTATATTTTTCCTGCATTACTGTATGGAGCTGAATCATGGACCGCCTACAGTAAACACATGAAAATCCTCGAACACTACTATCAAAGAACCTTACTAAACACTTCCAACTGGAAGGACAGACACACTAACACCAGCATACTGGTGGAGACCTACAGTTGCTCTGTCGTGGTACTACATCTCCAACTCTGATGGGCCAGTCATGCCATTCAGATGCCTAACTCACATCTCCCAAACATATCCTTTACTCCCAGTTGAAGGAAGGTCAGGCAGCCCCTGGTGGGCAAAGGAAACACTTCAAAGATAATGTCAAAATCAGCCTGAAGAAATTCAACATTACATCTAAAAACTAAAAATTGAAGACGTTGCCTTCAATAGAAACAGCTGGAGGAAATCTGTTCAAGAGGGAGCTGCGCTGCACGATGGAGATCTCCACTTTGTGGCAGCTGCAAAAGGAGAGAATGAGCAACCAAAGGGTCCAGCACTAACCGCATCCACCACTTACTTGTGTCCGCACTGCACTAGAATATGTGAATCCCTGATCGGCCTTTACAGCCACTTAAGGACTCACCAATAGACAACTGGTCAGCAAAACATCATACTCAACTCGGGTGATCGCACTAATGCTACTATTAATGAAGATATTGGGTGCTAATAATAATTCAGGATTTTCACGCTCACCGTTGCTAGTAGTATTTTAATGTCATGAGATTTATTAAATTAACTAAATTTAAACTCCTGGGATTTTGAACATTGATCTTCAGTTGATGTCTCTGAGTGTTAGCCTAGTTACTCATCTATTATATTATTCAGTCAGTCAGTCAGTGGGTGCCGTCCCGAATCCAGGGTTGGCGGCTATGCACCTCCTTCTTCTTCGATCTTGCGACAGCACCGAGTACAGCCTCTCTTCTAGTTTGTTCTCGCTGGCCGCTTTGGCACTGCCCATCACTGCCCCCGCCGAACTCGAGCCTGAGGCCGTGTCGGCCTCCGGCCGCGGCCGCTTCTTCGAGCTCGGCCCTTCCTTAGGCGGAGGCCTTGGGCAGGTCCAGGCACACGGTACGGCGCCCAAGTTCATCATGTCTCTTCTAACTAGGTGCATAGCATACGATTCGTAGATACATGGTGAGACTTTAATTTCTTCCACGGACGATGGCCATTGGCTCACAAGGAGCTCGTCCGCCCTTTGTCAGGTCTTGTTTTTTTTTTAGCCCTGCTGGGTGTCCTCACACCCTCCTCACCAGACTAAGTCCTTTGGGGTGCCGGCCCAAGTCACCAGCCACTCGACCACGGCATTATTACAACTGTACAATTTCCCATCTGACACTCAAGGCCTTCCATTGGTCAGTGTCAACTATTGATTTTGCATTCCTGCTCTCTATATGGTATGCAAGCCAGTAGGCGAGTAAGGCAGTACGATATGGAGAGCAAATTGCTGCTCACGCTGCAAGCTCACAGCATTGGCGTTGCAGGAGTTGACAGTCAACGTTGAACTCAACGTAGGGGTGCCTTAGAGATTCCAGCTCTGGATCTCTGTTCGGGGTTTACTCTTGAAGCCTTCCCTGTGAGGCAGTGGAGGTTTGAGCTCAGAATTTTATCTTCTCCGAGGTAAGTTTCCAACCATGGCTGATGAGTCCCATCCATCCAAAGCCACGGACTATAAGGCACTCATAACCCTCCTTTGTCCAATCTTCTGTCAGTAGAAACGATTTCACAGGACTTAGTAACTAAGTCACAATGTGAAGACCAAGATCTGCATTTCATTGTCAGAGGCTATCTAAGATACATGCCTTAGCGAGTATTTAATAGGTAATCAAAGCTTATCCTTACTACCACCCCACTATTATAACAACCTTAAGGAACCATCTGACACCAATGACCTTATCTTACAGGCAACCTGGAGTGCCAAAGTCTGGCAGTAAATGAGCATCACAATGAACCTGCAGATGTTGAAAATGCTGGAAAGGTTCAGCATGTGAGTCAGCACCTGTAGAAAAAGAAAGAGGTTTGATGTTTTATGTCCAAAACCATGAGACCATGGTGATGAAGGTCTTGATATAGTTTTTCCTGGTGAGCTCAAAGCAAAAAAAAAAACCAAGAAATGCAGTGTGGGCGCTGATAATCTCCTTTCTCTTGTTGCCTCAGTTGCAGGTTTTGTTGCTACCATAAGAACATAAAGCATAGGAGCAGAATTAGGTTAGTTAGTATATTGAGTCTGCTCTATTATTCCATTATGACTGATTTATTATCCCTCTCAACCCCATTTTTCTGACACCCTTACTAATCAAGAGCATATCATTCTCTGCTTTAAATACAAGCAATGGCATGGCCTTCACAGCTATCTGTGGCAATGAATTCCAAATTTACCATCTTCTGGCTAAATAAATTCATCCTCATCTCTGTTCTAAAGGGACGTCCTGCTATTCTGAGGCTGTGCCCTCTGGTCCTAGACTCTCCCTCAATAGAAAATATCGTCTCCATGTCCACTCTCTCTAGGCTTATCAATATTTGTTAGGTTTCATTCAATTAGTTTGTTTACCAAGTCTGCTGGTACTTGCTGGAGAGTTTGTCCACGGAGCTCTGAGAGAGGAGATACTGGATTTCATACGCATCAGAGGTGCTGATAAGACAATGAAGCATAAAGAGGAGCAGTGTAGAAACAGAGGCTCCTCAGCCCATTGAGTCCACATCTATCGTCAACCATTGTTTATGCTAATCCTACATCCATTCTATTCTTCCCGCATTCACATTACACCCCAAGAAGGGCCAGCATTGTCTCTACTTCCTCAGGAAACTGAGGTCCTTTGGAGTATTCAGGCCTCTCCTTCACATGTTCTGCCAGTCTGTTGTCGCCAGTACAACCTTCTACGCGGTGGTGTGCTAGGACAATGGCATCAACACTAGTGTTGCCAAGAGGCTCAATAAACTGTTTGGAAAAGCTGGCTCTGTTCTAGGAGTCAGACTAGACATACTAGAGGTTGTGGTAGAACAAAGGACCCTACAGAAAATCCTGGCAAATCTGGACAGTGTTTCTCACTCTCTGCATGCCACCTTGGCTGAACAGAGGAACACTTTTAGTAATAGACTAAGACAATGGCATTGCTTCAAGGAGCGCTATATGAGGTCATTCTTACCCTCAGCCATTAGGCTCTGTGATGAGTCAACCTATAGCCAGGGGAAATGATGTCTCCCTCCTATTAGGCTGTTTGGAGTAATTTATTTTTTAATTCTTTCTTACTTCCCTTTAAATATTTGTATATTTGTATATCTGTGCACTTGTAATGCTACTTCGACACTACAATTTCCTTTTGGGATCAATAATGTCTCTATCTATTGTACCACTCAGGACAATTTACAGTGGCCAATCAATATACAAACCTGCACATCTTTTGGATGTGGGAGGAATCCAGAATGCTGGAAGAAAGCCATGTGATCACATGGAAAATATGGAAGTACCACACAGACGCACTTGAGTCCAAGTCACATCAGATGTGGGGGCTAACATTCAAACAATGTCTGAACTGGCATGCAGACTGCTCAGTACAAGAGACAAGCAGGGATGAACAAATCAGTGCTGGCAAAGTCAGTGATAAGGTAGGAAATGACAATGATCACTGACCTTACTGTGAATGGATTAAAATAAAATTTCCAGGCTCAGCATCTGTTTTCCTCCAAATTGTCTTGTCCTGTAGTTCAGAAGAACATAGGAGCAGGAATAGACCATCTGGCCTTTCAAGCCTCCTCCACCATTCAATAAGATCATGGTTGATCTTATGCCTGCCTTATCCCCATAGTCCTTACTTCCTCTCCAATGCAAAAATCTATCTAGCAGTGCCTTAAATGTATTTAATGAGGTAAACTCTACTGCCTCCCTTGGTAGAGAATTCCATAGGTTCACTATTCTCGGGGAACAGCAGTTTTTGCTCATCTCCTTCCTAAATTTACTCCCCGGAATCTAGATGCTATATTTCCTAGTTCTAATATCACTTACCAGTGGAAACACATTTTTTGCCTCTATCTTATGTATCCCTTTCATAACTTTATCTGTTTCTTTATAATCCCTCTCATTCTTCGGAACTCCTGTAAGTATATTCCCAGGTGACTCACTATCTCCTGAGAGGCGCTTAATTTGAGGACTTATCCCTAAATAAATATTAATGTAATTGAGTGGTGAAGGGTCCTCTCAAGAGACTGTGGTCACTACTCTTCCTTCTACCCTCTTCCCTCGTACTTATGGTTCACCAAAATTTGCTGTTCAGAGAGAACTGCCTGGATGTTCTGAATAAATATTACTCATTTCGCCAAGACTCTTGTTATTAAATGAAAGCCAGGCTGTTTTTTCATGGTTGGGAAGTTTTGAATGTCCTGAATATTAGCTTTCAGCTCTATAGATGATTAAAATGAACCTGCAGAGCAATAAGTGTGACCTGTGCCTGATAGTGTTGTGTCATGGGCTGTCATTATAATTATGTATTAAATTATCTTTATAAATATTGCATCAAATTTATTAACCTCACTGGGGCAATTCTGAAATGTTCTAGTCTCTGAGATTGTGTTTTTTTTTAATAAGTTCACTCTCCAAGTTTTGTTAGCCTTTGATCTCTTTTCTTTAAAGATTTTTGAGCCAATTCAATGAAGTTTATGTCTTTCTAAGACAAGGCATATCAGAGGTTACAGAGTACAGCACTTAAAGTTATAGTGTTCAATTTCATTACAGTTAGGTTGTTTACAGGTAACAAGAGGAACTTCAAATGGAGTCAAGCTTCTTATAATCTAACCAACATTGGTAATTTAGGTATATTGATATCCATGTATAAAAATATGAATTTTGAGAACCAGATCACCCTTTTAATTAAGGTATACACTCAGTGGCTACTTCATTACGTACACCTCTGCAGTTACTTATTCGTGCAAGTATCTAATCAACCAATTATGTGGTAGCAACTTAATACATAAAAGCATGCAGACATGGTCAAGAGGTTCAGTTGTTGTTCAGACCAACCATCAGAATGGGGACTAAATGTAATCTAAGTGATTTTGACCATGGAATGATTGCTGGAGCCAAATAGAGTGATTTGAGTATCTAGAAACTGTTGATCTCCTGAGATTTTCATGCACAGCAGTCCCTAGAGAAAAAAAAAACACAGAACAAAATAAAAATCAAGCAACGACTGGCATTTCTGTGGGCATAAATGCCTTGTTAGTCAGAGAGGACAGAGGAGAATGCCTAGACTGTTTCAAGCTGACAGAAGGGCAACAGTAACTCAAATAACCGTGCATTACAACAGTGGTCTGGAGAAGAGCATCTCTGAATGCACATCATGTCGAGCCTTGAAGTGATTGGGCTACAGCAGCAGAAGACCAAGAACAGACACTCTGTCATCACTTTCATAGGTACAAGAGGTACCTAATAAAGTGGCCACTGAGTTACTGAGTTTATATATAACAGACCACCAAATTCCACCATCAGATCATTGTCCAACACTGCCCCTTCCTCACTTCATCTGGTGCTGTAATCCTCATTCTGCTTCTTGTTGAAGTTTCTATGTTGTCAATTCCAGTGTAATCCAGGGCAGCCTGCCTTGCTCTAATCCCTATAAGTGTGATGACAACCAATACTCTGCTTTCTAATATGCATTATATATTTGCTTTGATTCTTGTTGTTCAATCTTGACTTGGTTTAGCATATTCTCAGATTGTAAATTCTTATCCTTGCTTTGAAATTCCTCCTTGAAATCCATCTCTTATCCTATAACTATGCAAGCAGCTCGTGATCTTGCAAACCTGACCTGTTATTCATCTCCACAAAGCTTTAACAAGGTCAAAATATTGAAGTGCATCTTGCTAAAGTCTCCTTACCAAATCTAGAATCCCTCGTCATATCAAGAAAACAACTTTCTTGATTTATTCTGCTCCTTAAAATCTGGACTTACTTCCCAACTGACTTTTTATTTATTTTTAACTTTTAAATTTAAAGATACAGTATGGTAAAAGGCCCTTCTGGTCCAAAGAGCTCCCGACGCCCAATTACACTCATGTGACCAATTAACCTGTATGTCTTTGGAATGTGGGAGGAAACCAGAGCACCCAGATGAAACATGATCACCCGGAGAACATATAAACTCCTTACAGACAGTGGTTACTGGCCCTATAGTAGCAGTACTCTAACTGCTGCATTACCATGCCATTCCACCTCTCTTTGTTTCTTCAAGTGGTGTTTTAAAATAGCACTTACAACCTATATCTTTGATTATGTAATTTGACATAATGTCTCATGGCGGTGATTTACAGATATAACAAAATTGATGTTAATTTTTCCTACTTTGTGTTCCTTGATTGTATGTGTCCTTAAGCATGAAACTTGCTGTGTTAAGAAATTTGGTATGTTATTGTTGTACCTTTCTAATTTTTATTGATGTACAGTTGAGGGCATCTATGCATTTTGGCTTGGTGTGGCAACTAGTCTGCTGATGATTGCAATAAACTGCAGGGCTGTGGACATCACAGAAAACAGCCTTCCTCTCCATGGACTCTGTTCACTTCTTGCTGCCTCAATAAAGCAGCTACCATAATTGAAAACCCCTTCCAGCCCAGACATTCTCTCTTCTTGAGCAGAAATACAAAAAGCCTGAAAGCACATGCCACCAGGCTCAAGGTCAGCTTCAAGATTACTGTTATGACTATAGAACAATTCCCTATTACAAAAAGATGGACCCTTGACATCTCAAGCTACCTTGATTTGATCTTGCACCTTATTTTCCACCTGTGCACCACTTTCCCAGAGCCTGTAGCAGTTTATTCTGCACTCTGTTATTGTTTTACATTGTATGACCTCAATGCAGTGTGTAATGAATTGATCTGTACAGACAGTATGCAAGGCATGTTTTACACTGTACCACAGTACACTTGCAACAATAAACTAATTTATCAATTTGCAGTGTCATCCAGCTTATCAATTTCCTTAAGAATATAATAATTCCACATGAAATTACAAAATCAGGATGCGAGTCCTGATGAAGGGTCTTGGCCCAAAACATTGACCGTTTATTCCTTTCCATCGAGGCTGCCGGGCCTGCTGATCTCCTCCAGCATTTTGTGTGTGTTGCCCGAACAATTTAACAGGCTGAACCATTCTGTTTTTACAGTGGCTTAAGGAATCAACATGTGAATATTGCTTTGCGTATCAAATTGATTCTTAGAATTCAGAATCAGTTTTAATATCATTGACATATGTCATGAAATTTGTTGGTTTTTTTGCAGCAGTTCAGAGGAACAAATAAGATACTATAAATTAAAATATGAAATATATATAATTATATAAATTTTAAATTAAATAAGTAGTGATAAAAGGGAATAAAAATTGTTGGATGGTGTTCATGGCTTGGTTCCCTCTGATGGCAGAGTGTTGCTTTGGTAATGCATTTAAATTATCTACTTCACAACCGTCTTCTTGCAAGGCAAATCTGGTTGAAGCTTGCAAAATATTTCATCACAAGCAAGTCCTCCGTGAATTTCTCTGCCCAGGGAAGCAGCCAAGGCAACCTCATTAAATATCGTTAAGACACAGTTCAATAGAATTTTACATAGCAGGGGAGTTAAGGGTTATAGGGAAAGGTAAGTGGGTGGAGATGAGTCCAAGACCCATCAACAATGACCTTATTGAATAGCAGAACGGGCTTGACAGGCCAGATGGCTGACTCCTGTTCCTATTTCTTATGTTACGTTATGTTCTCAGAACTTGAGTTTGAGTTGCTCAGAGTGAGGTGGATCATAGGCCATGAAGACCTTAGACTTGATCCTTGGTCCTTGTTGTTTCAACTAGATTAACCACGACATTTGTGATCAGCCATGCACGAAGCAACTTAGTAAAATAGAATCCACCATACTGTTACTTTATGCCTTGAAATCTACCACATATATTCACAGCCATACACAGTGTCCTTAAAATGGAATTTCACTGTGTCCTTAAAATTGACTCAACAACTTGCCAAAGACATAACAAAGCAACATTACAAATGCTTCATCAGATGATCTCACCCTTAGAAGAAATACAAAAGTTGAAGAGAGGAAATAGTCACCCAGATATCATGTCCCTAGTGGCTAATCATAATGTATGAGAGGAACCATGTTAGAAATCAGCTATAATGCCCTTCACAATCACAAGGTTGATGCTAGCAAACGTCTTGCAGGTGATCACAGAAAGAAAGACTAATTAGTTAGTGGCTATTTCTTCAAGTACAAGCCAGAAAGAGATAATATCTTCAGAAGAGATCAGAGGAAAATTGGATGGAGAATTCTTTGTTGTTGATGTAAAGAACCATCCCTTGTGCAGAATAGTGACAACTAGTACCTTGATTAAAAGAGTCATGTTTTAGATGATGGTGATAAATAAAGGATGATCTTTATAATCTCTGCCCCTGAAGGGGAAGGACAGAAGTCATCTTAGGCTGCTTCAGAGGTATAGTAAACAATGCAAAACAATAAATGTAATGTTAAAATGTTATAAATGGGTGGAATGATAAAAAACTCAATTATCTTCCTGGCAAGGCAGCATCTCTGGAGGCAAAGGAATGGTTTATGTTTTGGGTTGAGTTCCTGCATCAGGACTGGAAGCAGACAGATGAATTGTCCAGTACAATTCAGAGAAATCCAAGAACGTCTCATCTCATGTGGTCTGGCATCTGTGAAAAATGCTGATTGTTTTGACACCTTCCACTCGGCACAATCCAGACCTCGTGTTTTTTTTCACAAACAGGGGGCCTGGATTGTGTTTCAGTAAATAAGTATCCTATTTACTCCTTTAAGATATTTGTTCAAATTAATCAAGTACTGGATTGATTACTTTGAATCATTCAAAGCAATTAAACTAGTACTTGATTCCTTTGAATGAATATCTCAAAGGAGTAAGTACATGTAGAAAGGCAGAGTGTTGGAGGAAGGGACCACTAGAGGGTGGAGTCTAGGCAAGCAGAGTGGAATGACTAAATTTGGAAAGGTTTGAGTGTGTGAACAAATGACATACAAAGGCACTTCAAACTCTGTGCTGACTGTCATCTCCATGTCCAGTTAGGAAGTAAAGAAGCACAACCATGGAGAGAAGGCTGTTACATTAGATGGACATCCACCCCTCAAACCACAACTAGCCAGGAAAGTGAGAAGAAGAAAGGAAAACAATGAGAAGGACTTTGGGAGGAGGCAATCAAACCTGTATTGTCACAGGTTTTTGCCTGTCTTGGCTTATAGAACTATTATTAACTGGAGCCTTTCTAAATCTGACTTGATAGAGGTGTACAAGATAAGTTATGGATCACTGGACAGCCAGAGATAACTTTTCCCAGGGTGGAAATGGGTAATACAAGAGGGCATAATTTTAAGGTGATTAGAGGGAAGAATAGGGGGGATGTCAAAGGTAGATTTTTTTACACAGAGAGTGGTGGGTGCATGGAGAACCATACCAGGGGTAATGGTAGGGACAGATATATTAGGGACAATCAAGAAACTCACAAATAAGCACATGAATAACAGAAATGAAGGGAAGAGATCTTTGTGTACGATAAAAGATTGGCACAATATCGTGGATTGAAGTGCTTACACTGTGCTGTAGTGTTCTGTTGCTCTATGTTCTATTTTAAAATCGCTTTTCGCAGAGTTGAGGAATTGGACAGAAGGTCAAGCCAGGGACTGCTGTCACATCCTACACTGCAAGCAGGCTTCAATTAGAGCCATATTAATGTTTCAGCTGGTTCAGGGGTTATACAAGCAGCTATTTTTACAAGTAGGTATACTACAAGCCCAATTGTTTGTTTGGATGGCCTTAGAGTGGCTGGAAGGTCTAGCAAGCCATCCTCTGGAGAGAAGAGCTTTATTTTTTTTTGATAGAAAGATATTTGGAACTGGCTCCAGGAGGTTTGGCTGTCTCCTGGGCTGGGACATTTGGGACTGAGCTAAGGAGCCAGTAAGGTTCAGTGAAGTATGGGAAACAGGTGATCTGACTGAGGTGAACAAAGCCTTTTCAGCTGTGTTTCATGCACATTATCTGCATGACATTCAGTAGTTCCAGTAAGTAACTTCAAGAACACTACACACAAGCAAAGAAATGTCACATACTGTATTCTGATGCAACTTGTCTGAAAAAAAAGGTGATTTGCCTCTTCCTTTCATTTCCTAAAGAAACGGTGTAACAATAGAGTCTGGATTTTCCTTCTAAAATACCCACAGCATTATAAATTATATTAGATAAGATTGAAGATTGAAGATTGTTTAATGTCATTTCCTGTAGACAAATGTAAAGGAGAATGAAATAATTGTTACTCTGGATCTGAGGCAGTACAAAAAAGCACTATAAGATGAAGAACACTATAATAATAATAAAACACAACAAATAAATACATAAGGTAGCTTGCATACATAGACTGATTGTATGTCCATAATGTGACATTAGGTATAGGAGTGTCTGTACACAGGGTGACCGACAGGAACTGATAAATTAGTGGTAGCAGGAAGTGTGGAAGGGTGGGTTAATGGGTGGAGGTGTTGATCAGCCTTACTGCTTGGGGAAAGTAACTGCTTTTGAGACTGGTGGTCCTGGCTTGGTGCTATGTAACCTCCCCCTTGATGGGAGTGGGACATACAATCCATGAGCAGAGTGGATGGGATCCTTCATTCTGTTACTGGACCTTTTCTGGCACTTTTTTCTATATATGACTTGAAGACAGGTTAGATTAGATTAGACTTATTTATTAATCACATTTCATCAAAAAACATAGTGAAATGCTTCATTTGCATTAACAACCAATACAATCTGAGAATGTGCTTAGGGCATACTGTAAGTGTTGTCACATATTACGGGGCCAGCATAGCAAGCCCACAATGCTTGGCAGAACAACACATACAGTCCAGGACTCGCTGATCGTGGGACACCAAGCTCAGGATCCGGCTACCAAACTTGGGGCTCCAGTTCTGGGACTCAGTGACCTTGGACCCCAGACCCCAGGACTCACCAGCCTCTGGGATCATTGACCAATGCACTGGCACAGCTAATGGAGCTGCTGTCTCAGAGTTCCAGCAACCTGAGTTCGAACCCTGACCTCCAGTATGATCCATGTGGAGCTTGCACGTTCTCCCTGTTACCACATGAGCTTCTCCCAGGTGCTTCTATCTCCTCCTACACCTCAAGTCTATGTAAATTGATAAGTTAATTGGCCACCGTGAATTAAACTTCATGTCAAGGTAAGAGATAGAATCTGAGGGAGAGTTAATAGGAACGTGGGGACTATGAAATGAAATTAGCTTGATGGCAGCAGGACTCTGGATTGAAGGGCCTGTTTCCATATTGTTTGATCACACGACACCACCAATAATTTATCTCTTGAACCACTTTCCAGATACCTTTATGGTTTACAAACAGAAAAATTGTTCAGAATATGGGGCTATGTTCTCAGTAAAAATTAATCTGAATTCATCATTATGTTGGAAAGGTAACCTTGATCTTAAGTGAACTCAGTGGCGTCACTTGCTTGCTAGCCGTGACTAATAGATCTAAAGCCAGCCACTGGCATTCAGCTGTGGGAGGTAATTAAATCCTGGACTTTTTCAGCATTGTAAGAAACACAGCAAGCTCTCACTAAAGACCATAGGTCATAGGAGTAGAATTAGGCCATTCGGCACATTGGCTCTGCTCAGCCATTCAATCATAGCTGATTTTTAAAATCCCTTTCAACCCCATTCTCCTGCCTTCTCCCTACAACCCTTAAAACTTATCAACTCATTCTTCTAAACTCCAGCGACTACAGGCCCAGAGCTGTGAGTTGATTAAGCTCCACAATTAACTTGATAATATAACGATGTCCACATCAGTCTCTCAGTACCCTTCATCCCCCATGCACTGTGACTTTATGCTTACACTCCACACCTCATCCCTGCACAGACACAGTCATTGTCCCATTGTGCTTCCATATGCCCTGCTGCTACCCAGAAGAGTTCCTGAAACCAAGAGTAACTTCGTCACTTCATCATTTCCTGTCAGAGTTACCTTATGTACAGACACTCCTGCACCTGGCATCATATTATGCACTTCCAAACAAGAGAAAATCTGCAAATGCTGGAAATCCAAGCAACACACACAAATTGCTGGAGGAGCTCAGAAGACCAGGCAGCATCTATAGAAAAGAGTACAGTTGACGTTTCAGGCTGAGACTCTTCATCAGGACGAGAAAAAAGATGAGACAGAGTAAGAAAATGGGAGGACATACAATCAATCTTTGTACATAAGATAATCTTATATATATTTGAACACACTCAATTACTTGTACATTGTTTTTATAGGATTGCTTTTATAGTTATTTCTATTATGTGTTTGTTATTCTTTTCTTAATTGTGTTTTTTACGTTTATTGGGCTGCATTCAATTAGAGTCACAATCATTTCATTCTCCTTTGATTAATGATAATAAGCAATCTTGAATCTTGAATAATTTCTTACCAAGTTGTTTGACAGGGAGATCCCTTGAGCTCAGCCATACACAATTCACTGCACTTTCTAATACCTCTCACTCTATCCATTCATATTGACTTTAAGCTAGGTTCAAAAATCAGACTATTTTTACTTCAAATTGAACTCTGTACTTCCAATAACTTCAAGGATAAATAATCACCAATTAGCTGAAGGTGAAGTGTCAGTCTGGTAATCTAACAAAGATGATAGGCTGTGAAACTTGAATAGAATAGTGCCTCTCTTAAAACACTGAGCATAGGAATTTCAGGCAGACACGTAATGCAATCAGAATTTGATATTCGATAAGTCTGGCTTCAAGGCATTAGACTGAATGATGAAAGGATGTCAGAAAATCTAAAATTACCATTCCTATATTCTTCAAATATATCTAACCCACTGAAGGCACCAAATGTCAGTGAGCTTTTCGGATGCACCCATTATAAAACACCATAATCAAAGACCCCAACTACCCCAAATGTTCTCTCTTCTCCCCTCTCCCGTTGGGCAGAAGACACAAAAATCTGAAAGCATGTACTTCCAGGCTCAAGGACAGAGTCTACCCCACTGTTATTATTCTATTGAATTGACTTCTTGTATGATAAGATGGACTCCTGGCCTCACAATCTACTTTGTTATGATCTTGCACTTTATCATGTACACGCATGGCATTTCTTCTGGTAGTATTTATACTTCATTCTGCATTGTTAATGTTTTACCTTGTTCTAGCTCAATGCACTGTGTAATGATTTGATTTGTATAAACAGTATGTGCAAGACAGTCGTTTCACTGTTCCTTGGCATGTGTGACAATAATATACCAATACCACTACCAATATTGTCCCTGACCCACCTACATTTGCTCTCTCATGCTTCTCAGTATTTCTCAAAAGCTGCTGCCTAGTGTGTACCCCCGACTGTTTCACAGTTGGCTCCTAAAGCATAGAGCACAGAACATAAAGCCGTATAAGATTCAGATTTATTTATAACAAGTACATTGAAACATACAGTGAAATCTGCCATTTGCATTAACAAGCAACACAGCCTGGGGCAACCTGCAAGCGTCACTACATATTCTGGCAACAACACTGCACGCTTACAATGCTTGGCAGAACACATAGAACACAATAGAACAAAACAAAACCCTGTGAGATGACATAGGATAAGAAGATATAGCATGAGAAACTGTAAGGGTAGAGAGACCCTTGTGCAGCTCTATAAAGACTCCCCAGACAGTATCAAGGATGTGGGATATAAATTCCAAAGGGAATTAGAAAACACATTTAATAAGGGCAATGTTATGATAGTCATGGGGAATTTCAATATGCAGATAGATTGGGAAAATGGGATTTGTAGAGAGCAGATTGTGGTTGAGACCACTAGTGGAAAGGCATTTCCGGACGGGTGTTGTGTAATGAACCAGAATTGAACCAGGAGCTTAAGGTAAAGGAACCATTGGGAAGCTGTAATCATAATATGATATATTTATCCTGCAGTTTGAGAGGCTGAAGATAAAGTCAGATATGTAAGTATTACAGAGAAGTAAAGGGAATTACAGAGGCATGAGAAGGAGCTAGCCAGAGTTGATTGGAAGGGATAACAACAGAACAGCAACAGCTGGAGTTTCTGGGGGTAACTTGGAAGGTGCAGGAGAGATACATAGTAATGGGGACAAAGAGATAGCTAATGGACTTAGTAAGACATTTGCTCAAGTCTTCACTGTGGAAGACACGAGCAGTGTGCCCGAAATTTGAGAGCGTCAGGGGGCAAAAGTGAGTGTAGTTGCTATTTCTAAGGAGACGGTGCATGGGCAGCTGAGAAGTCTGAAGGTAGATAAGTCACCTGGACCGGATAGACTACATCACAGCATTCTGAAAGAGGAAGATGAAGAGATTGTGGAGGCATTAGTAATGATCTTTCAAGAATCATTATGCTCTGGAGGACTGGAAAATTGTAAACGTCATTTCACTTTTTAAGAAAGGAGCAAGGCAGAAGAAAGGAAATTATAGGCCAGTTAGCTTGGGAAGATGTTAGAGTTCATTATTAAGGATGAGGTTTTGGGGTACTTGGTGGCACATGATAAATTAGGACAAAGAAACGGATAATTTAAGGGAAATAACTGTTCAGGATTATGGTGATGTGGGAGCTCAGGCATATGTGAAGGTGAGCAATGATTTTGTTGAGAAATTTTCCCGTGCTGGTGCCAGAATGTATGGTAAGCTTGCAGGCTGCCCCCAGCATATCCTTGGGTGTGTTGGTTAGTAACGCAAATGACACGTTTTACTATATGTTTCGATGGACGTGTGAAAAATAAATCTGAATCTAAATCCGAATCTGGGGCTGAATATGAATGTGAACGAGGCACTTTTAAATCTTATATGCACACAGCCACCTTTTACTTTAGTTTCAACTCTTACTGTTTCTAAGATTGTGGTCGTTGCTCTAAACTGTCCCATCAAACACAAAGGGCTAATGAAGGAGAAAAAGAAGACCCAGTGGACAAACCAAACATTCAATGAAATGACTGCTGTTCCAAAACAGTATAATAGTAAAAGATGAAATGTCTAAAGGGAGGGCAGAAGCAAAAATTCTGAGTCAGTGCTGGGCCTTTTTAACAAAAAAAAACTGACTGTATCAAAATAAATAGAAAGCCTAAAATTTATGTGAATTCTATCAAGCTATTCACAAGACACCTTAAAAGCTGTCAAGGTATAAAATTCAAAACCAAACTAAACTAAAATCAAAAACTTCCTTTAAACTGGACCTTTCCATTTTTTTGTTTTTTTAAGTGCATAATTGACTGAAAATTATCTTGGATCCATGCCAGTTTCAACAAACTAAGTGAGGTGAATTTCACTAAAACAGTTGTCACAGACAGAGACATTTACAAAGGCTGAGGAGCTCTTCCATTATCTGAAATATACCTGGTGTGAATAAGTGGTCTCTGTGCTCCTGTGTCAACCTGAGAATGGTCCTACCAACACTGAAGGGTATTACTCCTGCCCTGCCCTGAGGAAAAACTGTGCATTTACCTCTCAAGGTGAACTTATTGTTTTTAACATACATCCATGAAATGCCATGAGAAGAAAATTGATATGGTCATCACACACATAGTTAAAACATTTTTTTCTTGTCTGTGATGTGATATAGAGTCAACCTGCTCTCTAAAGATATTTTGATGGAATTTTTATTTTCTGCATCTGTCGGTTCAAGTGAAGTCAAAAAAGGCACAAATTCTTCCTCTGAGAAGATATTGGGAGATTGCAGGCTTATCTCTTTAACTAACGACCCTCTGAACAAACCATATTATCAAATGTCATAGTTTCAAAGCCATGCATTCCCTTGAGTATTGACTGCAAAGTGAAGCAGGAATTCTCATTCTCAGCAAGGAACTTCATCACTTTGATGTGAAGAGGTTCAATGGTTCAGTGTTTCCATTTAATATCAGAGAATGTATACAGTATACAATGTGAAATTCTTGTTCTTTCCATAAATTCATGAAACAGAACAAAAACACCAAAGAATAAATGACAGAAAAATGTTAGAACCCCAAAGACCATGCTCCCTCACACAAGCAACAGCAAAGCATCAACCCTTCACCTCATATGCCTTAGCAAGAGCATCAGCCCCACCACCTCCCTCCATGTAAGCAACACCAAAGCCCCCAAAGAGACAATGATCTAGAGTCCATCAAAAAAGCACTGTTCCTGCCAGCACTTCGACACGACACAGGCTCACCCTCTCACTCATGAGAGAAAGAAAGGTATCACTTTTCCCACAGCAAGAAGGAAGGCCATCAGCTCGCTGTCTCGATGTTACAGTCTGTAGTATCACTTACTTCGACAGGAGTGTACACTGCTGTCTCGACGTTCAGATCTCATATGACACTTCAGTCAGTGACACAGGTGAGGAATCGGGTTGTCCACAGGCATGACTTCCAGGCCGTTTCAGGAGATATCAAAAATGCTAGACAACCCACTGCCATGAGGAACCACAATTTGAGTGCAGCTGTAGATTACAGACTCCAACAGGACCCTAGCCACCTTCAAAAGGAAAGAAGAGACATTAAAGAGAATTTAAACTGTTTCACAGATGAAGCATTTTCGATAACTCCAGAGACAGCCTGTCTTTCACAATCTTCACTGTGGAAGACACCAGCAGTATGACGAAAGTTCCAGGCGTCAGGGGGAATGAAGTGTGTGAAGTAACCATAACTAGAAGAAAGTTCTTGGGAAACTGAAAATCTGGAAGTAGATATGTCATCTGGACCAGATGGTATACACTCAATATTGGGACTGATACTTTTAGCGTTATATGTCAATGATTTGTGTGACCCAGGTTAATTAAACCCAAAGGTGTAATGTTGGAATATTCTACCTGCGGAGGGATGAAAATGAGGTTTACGGATTTTAAAAAAAGAATTTGAAAAAATAAGTTTTGTGAGGGAGGGGCGTGGTTGACACAGGATGGAAAAGGAGAGAAATGCAGCAATGAATAGAAGCTGAAGACATGAACTGTTATGAGTGGAATTAGCAGTGAGTATCTTTGCCCTACTAACTTGAAAGCCTGAAAGGTGAAACCCCTGAAGGAGAGACAATAGTGATAAAAGATTTATGGAAGTTACAGCTATAACATGCAGTAGCTTTAATGAGACAATATCGGCAGAGATGGATGCCCAAAATCCCGACCACATAGTCGGGAATTAGTTCTGTAAAATCATACCAAAGGATTTGGCCAAGTTTTTGTACAAGTTTGTGAATTAACTTTCTGTGGATGATAAACTATTTCATTCCAAAGAACCAAGAAACGAGATGGCGAGTCACCCAAGATGAAGAATCAGCAGAGAACGAAATGCGTAATAACGCAAAGGATTTAATACGGTTGAATATGTAAGTTTATTTTCATTCGAAGAGTCTGAATTTGATTTTCTGCAAGAACTGAGTATTTTTGCAAAGACTTTGATAAGTCACTGAATGAGATTTACTTTGTTTAAAAGTTGTGATGTTGGAAAATTGTCATGAAAGGAGTTAAACTATGTATATATAAATCTTGAGTTTGTATTTAAACTTGTAAATATACTGCCTGGAACTGAAACTGAAGTTAACGATAATACTTAAGAATAGCAATTATAGTTGGTTTTCTAACTAACTAGGGATAGGTAAAAAGGAAAATTTAGTCTGTAAAATTTAAATAGGAATAAGAATAACCCTAGATCTAATTAATTAGAGAGATTAGAGCAATAAGGAATCTCACTGATTCTAATTAAAGAGGAATTTGTTTTGGTTTGATATCTAAGATTTGGAACCTAAACAGAATGTTTGAATTTTGGATTGTTTTTGCTCATGGAAATATTTTGTATATATTGTTCTTTTTTTAATAAATAAAACTTATCTCCAGAAGTGTGTGGTTTCTATTCACTGTCTCCTTCCAATACCTAGAACCTTCTGATGGCCTACTAACACCTAGTATAGAACTATGTAATTTGATTATCTCAGAAGAGTGCAGTGACTAGTCATACACAATAAGACAGGTGCTACAGAGGTGTTACGTTTGGGTAATGAAATTGATGGCTTTGTTGCAAAGTTTGCAGATTATATGAAGACAAGCAGAAAAACAGGTAGGTTTGAAGAAGTAGAGAGGCTAAAGGAGGAGTTTGACAGATTAGGAGAATGGGCAAAGAATTGGCAGATAGAATACAGTGTTGGGAAGTGTATGGTCATGCTCTTGGTAGAAGAAATGAAAGGGTTGACTATTTTCTAAATGTAGAGAAAATACAAAAAAACTGAGGTGCAGAGGGACTTGGGAGTCCTTGTGCAGGATTCCCTAAAGGTTAGTTTGCAGGTTGAGTCTGTGGTGGGGAAGCCAGATGCAATGTTAGAATGTAAAAGCAAGGATGTGATGTTGAGACATTCTAAGCACTGATGAGGCCTCACTTGGAGTATTGTGAGCAGGTTTGGGCATATTATCTTGGAAAGGATGTGCTGAAACTGGAGAGGGTTCAAAGGAAGTTCGCAAAAATGATTCCAGGATTGAGTGGCTTGTTAAATGAAGAGCGTTTGGTAGCTCTGGGCCTGTATTCACGGGAATTCAGAAGAATGAGGTGAGACCTAATTGAAACCCATCGAATGGTGGAAGGCCTTAATAGAGTGGATATGGAGAGGATATTTTTTATGGTGGGAGAGTCTTAAGACCAGAGGACACAACCTCAGAAAAGAGAGGCGTCCTTTTAGAACAGTGATGAGGAGGAATTTTTTTTAGCCAAAGATTGGAGAAATTGTAGAATTCTTTGCCACGGGCAGCTGTGGAGCCCAAGACTTTATGTATATTTAAGACAGAGGTTGACAGATTCGTGATTGATCAGGGCATGAATGGAAATAAGGAGAAGGTAGGAGATTGGGGCTGAGAGGAAAATTGGATAAACCATGATGAAATGGCGGAGCAGACTTCATGGGCCATTTGGCTTAATTCTGGTCCTATATTTTATGGTCTTATGGTCTTAAGAACTAGAAGAAATCACCCTCTAACATCATCTTTAGCTCCTTCTCCTCCAATGTGGTTAAAATATGCAAATCAGAATTATCTGCAAACAGCATGCATAGGACTACAAGTGTACACTTTACTGGGTACCTCCTGTACCTAGTAAACCGGGCATTGAGTGTACATTCATGGTCTTCTGCTGCTGTAGCCCATCCACTTCAAGATTCGACAAATTGTGCATTCGGAGATGTTCTTTTGCACACCACTGTTGTAAAGCACAGTTGTCTGAGTTACAACTGCCTTCCTGTCAGCTTGAACCAGTCTGGCCATTCTCCTCTGAACTTCCTCATTAACAAGGCATTTCACCCACAGATCTGTTGCTCACTGGATATTTTATGTTTTTTGCACCATTCTCTGTAAATTCTAGAGTCTATTGCACATTAGCTGGCTGGTGGCATAGTGAGATCAGCGCCGGACTTCCTCCCGAGTTCGAATCCAGTGGCTCCCTTGCACGCTTTCCATCCATGCTGGGTTGAGTGTCGAGCTAGGAACTCAGCTTCGTAAAAACAAGAAAGCCTGCTAAAAAAAACGGTGTCATGACAGCATCCCAATGACGCCACTCGGAGTTAAGGACTTTTTTCTTCTTCTTCTTCTTCTTCTTCTTCTTCTATTGCACATGAAAATCCCAGGAGACTTGATGGGCTGACTGGCCTAATTCTGCTCCTATGTCTTATGGTCTTATGGAGGTCAGTTGTTTCTGAGATATTGAAACCTCCCCTTCTGGTATCAACAATCATTCCACAGTCAAAGTCACTTAGATCACATTTCTTCTCGATTCAGATGTTTGGTCTAAACAACAAGTGAACCTTTGATCATGTTGGCATGCCACACGAATGGCTGATTAGATAGTTGCACTAACGTACAGGTGTACAGGTGTACCTAATAAATTGGGCACCGAACATAGAAGAGTATTGCCCACTGAGTGTACATAAATTGGTACACAGATATGGAACATACTAACTAAGTTACCAGCTTATTGCACTTTTATTGTCATGGACTCAAATACCACCAACACAAATGAGTAATCAACTAGACAAATAAATGTGGAATTAAAAATACATCTAATAGCATCAATTGTAATCATGAAACTACCAAATTACAGTAAAAACCTATTTTTTTCACAAATATTTACTACAGAAGGAACTCTGTCACGGATTTAACCTTTATCATATAGCAGAGCCAACAATTTGATCGATACTTTAACTGTCTGGACAGTTCAGGATCAATTAGGGGTGGACAATAAATGATCGCCTTGCCTTGCCCCATTTTCAATAATAAAAGTAATATCACCGAGGACCCAAATATTTCTTTTACTTTAATTATTTTTCAAGATCTCAGTGTTGCTAACAAGCCCGACATTTATTGTCCGTTGTTAGTTGTCCTTGAGAAGGTGTTGTTGAGCCACCGCACTTAACTGCTGAAGTGCTCTGGTGAACGTAATCCCCCTGGACCATTGAAAGAGAGTTCCAGATATAGGCCCAGTGATAATAAATGACCAATAATACATTACTAAGTTAGGATGGTGCACAGCTTGAAGGGGGACCTACAAGAGGAAGATGTCCAATGTGCTTTTACCCTTGGCCTTCTTGGTGGTAGAGTACATAGTTTTGAGAGAAGGTTTCAAGAAGGGAAACAAAGATAATCCAGCAGACTATAGGCCGTGGAACCTCAAGGCACAGTTACTGGAGAGGATTCTTTGGGATAGAACATACGAGCAATTAAAAATCTCTGACCTAATAAGGGATGGACAGCATGCCTTTTTGTGAGGCAAGTCATTTGCTACTAACTTGACAGAGTGTTTTGAGGAAGTGCCAAAGATGGCTGATGAATGTCGAACTGTGGTTGCTGGCTACATGGGTTTTAGTAAGGCATTTGATATGGCCCCTCTTGAGACATCCATCCAGAAGATTAACATGTATTGTATCCAGGATGAATTTGCTATTTGGATCCAAACTTTGCTTGCCCATAGACGATAGAGGGTAGTCATCAATGCGAATTATTCTAGCTGGAGGGTTTTTTTAGGTCTGTGACTAGTGGTGTTCTGCAGAGATCTGTACTAGGACCTCTGCTGTTAGTAATATATTTAAATAATCTGGATGAAAGCATAAGTGTGCAGTAAAGTTTGCAGTAAATTCAAATTTTGGGCACCTGAGCATTTCATCCATTGACTATAAACTGTAGCCATTCTCAAATGTCCTAACCTTTCCAGCATTCGATAAGATTAAAGATTTAAAGATTAGCTTTATTTGTCATATATGCATCAAAACATCAAAACATACAGTGAAATGTGGTGGAACAGACTCGATAGGCTGAATGGCCTAATTCTGCTCCTATGACTAATGTCTTATGGTCTTGCATCAACGATCTACACAGACAGCCCACAAAGTTGTGCTGAAACAATTAAATTAATCAAATGCACAACTAAACTAATTCTTTCTGCCAACACAATGTCCTTATATATGTGGGCAGAAGGGCCACATACGTTCAAGTTTCAAGATTAATGACCATTCAACCATACATGAATCTAGCCAAATAAAACAGGGCTCCTCCAGGGCCAATGTGTAAAACACATTGCCAGCAGCACACAGCACACAACACACTGCACATAGCACAAAGCACAACTAGCATGTATAGTTATGATTTCAGAAAAACACAGTCACAAATTGAAAAAAAAACAGCCCAAGTCCGTGAGTTGTCCTGGTTCAGCTTGGTCTTCTACCGAGCAAACACTGGAGGGTTGCAATGACAGAAGGGGCCAACCCCAGCAGCACAAAGGCCAGCTTGAGTGTTTCCTTTGCCGGTGACTAGAACAAGCGACTCCAAGGCAAGCGGACCTTGTCTATGCAACAACCAAGGCCATGCAGCTCCACCACTGTCCATCCCATCAATGCACCAATGAACCAGACTTGCTGTATTCTACCAATGTCCAACAGGGTCTTGGGATCACAATAAAAATGTCCAAGCCAATCACGCACACCTTTTTTTTTGGACTGCGCACCGTCTGGGCGCAACAGTATGCAACAAGTCCAGCAACAACACAACAACGCTATCAAGCCTCTCAGTGATGGAATAGGCCACCAGTAATTGACGTTCTTAGTATCCAGCAGTGACTTGCAATCATAAAAGAGAAACACAGGATGAACAAATACACCTTTGATTGGACATGGAGTAGCCACTGCATCCAAGTGTGCGCCATCTTACCAGAAGAGGGTATGTCCACAATATCTAATATCCTTCCATTTCCTCCACAGTCATGTGTCTGTTGAGGGCCTCTTGAAAGCCTCTATCACAATTACCTCCAACATCACCCAGGGTAGTACATTCCAGGCACCACCACTTCCTCTGTAAAAATCTTCCCCACATATCACTTTGAACTTAGCTCCTCTTACCTTCAGTGCATGTTTAATGGTACTAAACATTTCAGTGCTGATAAGGATATTGCCTGTCTACTCTCTCTATGCCTGTCATTATCTTATAAACTCTAACAGGTTTCCTCTCAGGCTCTGCAGAGTTAACAAGCAAAGTTTGCGTAATCTTTCTTTATAGTGCATGCCATCTAATTCAAGAAGCATCCTGGTAAACCTCTTCTATACCTTCTTCAAAACCTCCATATATTCTCTGTATGAGAACATTCAAATCTTGCTCCAGAGATAAGAGAAAACAATCCAGGCTGAGATTATGAGAGCAGTATTAAAATTCAAAGTAAATTTATTATGAAAGTACATATACGTCACCATAAACAACCTGAGATTCATTTTCTAACAAGCATATTCAATAAATCTATACTAGACTAATAACTTTACACTGCATGCTATCAGAGCAGTGCTGCCAGGATAGTCAAGGACACGACCCACCCAGCCAACACACTTTTCGTCCCTCTTCCCTCTGGGAGAAGGCTCAGGTGCTTGAAGACTCGTAAGGCCAGATTTGGGAACAGCTTCTTTCGAACTGTGATAAGACTGCTGAACGGATCCTGACCCGGATCTGGGCCGTACCCTTCAAATATCCGGAACTGCCTCTCGTTTTTTTTGCACTATCTTACTTTCCATTTTCTAGTTTTCTATTTATGATTTATAATTTAAATTTTTAATATTTTCTATCGATTTGTACTCCAGGGAGCGGGAAGCGCAGAATCAAATATTGCTGTGATGATTGTACGTTCTAGTATCAATTGTTTGGCAACAATAAAGTAAAAAGTATAAAGTATAACTATAATAGAATCAGGGAAAGACAGCTCCAACTTGGGCTTTCAACCAGTGTGTAACAGACAACAAACTATGCAAATACAAGAAGAAATAAATAATAATAATAATAAATAAGCAATAAATAATAACAGCCTGAGATGGAGAGTCCCTGAAAGTGAATCCATATGTTGTGGGAACAATTCAGTGATGGGGCAAGTGAAGCTGTGTGAAGTTCTCCCCTATGGTTCAAGAGCCTAATGGTTGAACGGTAGTAAATATTGCTGAACCTGGTTGTGTGAGTCCTAAGGCTCCTGTACCTTCTTCCTGATAGCAGCAGTGAAAAGACCATATGACCTGGGTGGTGGCGATCCCTGATTTTCCTGTGACAATGCTTCATGTAGATGTGCTCAATAGTGGGGAGGGCTTTACTTGTGATGGAATGGGCCATATCCACTACTTTGTAGCATTTTCTGTCCAAGAGTATTGATGTTGTCATATCAGGCTATGATGCAGGCAGTCAATATTCTCTCCACTACACATCTACAGAGGTTTGTCAAAGTTTTAGATGCCATGCTAAATCTTTGCAGACTCCTACGAAAGTAGAGGTGCAGCCGTGCTTTCTTCATAATTGTACTTATGTGCTGGTCCCAAGACAGGTCCTCCTAAATAATAACACAGAAGATTTTAAAGTTGCTGATCCTCTCCACCTCTGATCCTCCAACGAGGATGACTTATTGATCTCTGGTTTCCTCCTTCTGAAGGCAATAATCAGCTCTTTAGTCTTGCAGATATTGAATAAGAGGTTGTTATTATGGCACTACTAAGCCAGATTTTCAATCTCCCTCCAAAATGTTGATTCATTGTTATATTTTATAACTTTAAAACATTAAACTAATTTAAAGAAAGATACAGGAGTTCAAAATGTGAGTCTGACTTCGTGTTTGCTTAAAGGGAGGCATCACAAACACGCTTTTCTGGATGATGTAGATCATAATGTTTGAGTACAGTGTCTGATGTCACCATTTCCCTTATCCTTTTGAAAGCCATCTAGAACTGTTTTGTTCATTCCCATCTTTTTCCTGATCTGCTGTAATGAGTTCAAGGTGTGAAGCACAGTAGAAAGGTTTTGCAGGAACCTTTTATAGCATTTTACAATTCCTAAAATGGACGGTAACTATGACATGTCCTTTGGTCTTGGGGCATTCAGCGCTGCTTGAATCTTCTCAGCGTATTGTGTAAAACCTTATGCATCAATAGTGTAATCACAGTAAGTAATGCTTGATTTAAAGAATTCACACTTGCCACATGGTGCTCTGAGCTCCATAATCATCTAATTTTTTTAACAATCTTCCGGTTTCGCAGATGTTCCTTGTCATCGTTACCAGTAACAATAATGTCATTCAGGTACCACTGAGTGCTGGACAGCCTTCCAGTACCTGGTCCATAGCTTTCTGCCAGGGTGCAGGTGCAGATACTGCTCCAAAAATAAGCCTATTATAGTGATAAAGCCCTTTGTGTCTGTTTACGGTGAGAAACGCCTTGGGCTATTCTTCCATCTCTATCTGTAGGTAGTCCTCAGCTAAGTCCACTTTGCTGAAGAGTTTTCCTCCAGAAAGGTTTGCAGAGATATCTTCTATCCTGGGCAGAGTGTATCAATCTACTTTCAATACTGGGTTGATGGTAACCTTACAGACCCATTCTTCTTGGCTACTGAGACCACTGGTGTCGTCCATGGGCTCCACTCAACCTTGGAAAGAATTCCTTCAGTCTCCATGCGATCTTGCTTACTAGCTATTTCATCATGGATATTATAAGAAACAGATGGACTTCATAAAACTTGGGTGCAGTATTTTCATTTAACACTATTTTACCCTCGATATGTTTGAATTTTCCAATGTCATTCTTGAACATTGCTGTGGCACCTTTTGGTACCTTTCTTAATTCACTTTCAGTTGGCTTCACTGCAGGGGATGTGGCATACAAATGGTGGATATGCAGGTAGGAGAGGGACAGCAAAATGATGAGAATTACCAAAATGCATTCTGGGTATAGAGCAGTAGGCATTCCTTATCTTAGTACAACAGTGGCCTAGTACGTTGGGACCTCTGATGCTACAGATGATATACTAATGGTAACTAGGCAGGGTTTTCTTCAAACAAGCCTGGTTGAAGACCCCAAATATGATTTGAAATGCTGGATGGACTGCTTCATTCTGGAGACAGCATCATGCAGTATTTCAAGTGGTTGATTATAGTCAGCCGGTGGTGGTATGTAAACGGCGGTCAGTATTACGGAGTAGAACTCCCTAGGTAAATTTGACTGTTGGGTGTTCAAGGTCGGGGAAACATGAGTTCAACAAAACTGCCACATCAGAGCACCAGCCAGAGTTTATCATGAAACATATCTCCACCTTTTCCCTTTTCCAAATCAGCAGTTCGGCCCATCCTGTGAATTGAGAAGCCTTCGAGTCTAATCGTCATATCTGCTGTGCCAGGAGTAAGCCACATCTCAGTCACACATAGAATACAATAATCTCTCATATTCCTCCAATACAGCAATCTTGCTGTCAGGTCCTGAATTTTGTTCTCCGTCGACTGCATATTTGCTAACAAAGTGCTGGGTAGAGGGGGTCTTCTTCCTTTGTGTTTCAGCCGGGTGTGAACAAAGTTTTACATCATTGGAGCAACACAAACGTGATGGAGAAACACAGTGGGTCAGGCAGTTTCTGTGAAGGAAAATGGTACCAATCCAAAATATTGACTGTCCATTTCCCTCTCCGGATGCTGCCCAACCTATTAAGTTCCTCCAGCTCCTTTGAGTGTTGCTTTAGAATTCTGGCAATAGAAACTCTTGTAGTGGCAGTTGAGGTGCCTGCTTCCTAATAAGAATAAGTGGAGGCTCCACCTTCTGTCTGAGGTGAATATGAATGATCCCAGGGAAATATTCTGAGGAAGAACAGTCACATCACCCCAAATGTTCTGAATAATAATATTCTTTAACTTAGTTATCTCATTGTGAGCATTTTGTGCACACACTGACTTTTATGCTTCCTGTGATTACACAACCACTTCACTAACTTTTAGGCATTTTAAGCCCCCCGCCCCCAATCTTGTGAAATGTATAATAATCCATTCTTGCTTTACATAATGAATTGAGATCTAACCGGATAAAATCATTGAAACACCCTGCGAAGCCGCACACCAGTCAGTTTGAGGTGATATAAAGCACTTGTCAATTTGTAACACTGCTGAACTGGTGTCACACTCTGAAGTAAGGGCATCAGCATACGGTTTTCAAAGTTGTTTTGAGGGCTATACCCTCACCTACCTTGCCAATTAAATGCTGATCTTCTGTATGAATCAATTAGTATTTTTATTTGACATAGTTAACTTAAATTGAAAGGGAATTGCCTTTGTGTGTTTGGTGAGAATTTTATACAGAACATAAAGAGCTCCACAACTAGTGGCCCACACAGAAAAGCAGTCATAGAATACAGCCCCTTTGGTCCAACATGTCATACTGACTATCTAAGATCAATCTAACCTTACCCTCTCACACAGCCCTCCACTTTTCTTTGAAACATGTCTATCTGAGAATCTCTTAAATACCCTTAAAGTATCTAACTCTATCACCACACCTGACAGTGCATGCCACACACCCACCACCCTCTGTGTAAAAAAAGCTACCTCTCATATCCTCCCTGTACTGTCATACAATCACCTTAAAAGTATGTCCTTTTGTTTTAGCCATTGCTGCCCTGGGAAAAATGGCTATATAGAGTTTGGACAAAATAAATGTTTACTGGAACAATTTTTAAAAACTCTAGGCCAACTAGTGCTCTCCTGAACAAGTCTCGTCTCCCTCTCCCTTGAGATATTGCCAAGCCTGGACCCAGTGTGTCTTTTGCAATTTCATTATTCCACATTCAATTTGCTTTTATTTGAAAGGTTCTCACACTAATTAAAATAACATTAACAAGTTTCCGTGTATTTGCATCTCCTTTAAATAAAAAGTTGAATAGTTTATAAATAAGATAGAATTGGGCCAATATTTACTCTTTAAAATGTATTAGTGAGAGCATAAGATCCGAATCTACTCTCATCAATGTGCTGTGTAAAATGTAAATAATGGGCTAACACTTAATCACTGCTGACCAAATAAGAGAATCTGATGGGAATTATGTATAGAAGTGGAATGCAAAAGAGTCCAGGGCCAGTTAAACTATTATGTAGAAGGTCACAGTGTATTACAAACATCAATTAACTTACTTAACGTTTTACTGTGTCTTCTCATCTATCTTCATTGCCACCCCTTCACCTTCTGAGCTAACTGCACCATTTTGGTCCCGAATTTCGTCACTCCACTAATTAAAGAAAAGATTAGCTTTATTTGCCACATGTACATTGAAACTTCAAGACATATAGTGAACTGTATTGTTTGCATCAAAGGCTGACCCACTCCAAGGATGTGCCTGAGGCAGCCCTCAAGTATCACCATGTTTCAGACGCCAGCATGGTATACCCATAACTTACTAACCTTAACCCGTACGTGTTTGGAACGTAGGAGGAAACTGGTAGTGCACCCAAAGAAAACCCACCCGTACTTTGACCAGTGGCCAACCCGGACATCGAAAGTTTGGAGAGGAAGGGACTTCAAACAGGCCCACTGCCCGAGGATAAAAGGCAGGAGCGAGTCGCGGCAGCGTAATAGCACTTCGCCCAGCAACCAATTGGCATTTGGGATTATTAGTAAAAGCAAATTAATGGATGGCAGGGACCATCGCCTGAGTGGACATTGTCAGAGTGGTGATATTAGCTAAGACAGTGGAGATGCCAGGCAGGATGGTGAAATGTTCCTCTTGTGGAATGTGAGAAGGCAGGGAGATCTCCAGTGTCCCTGATGACTACAACTGCAAGAAGTGCATCCAGCTGCAGCTTTTAACAAACAGCATTAAGGAGTTGGAGCTGGAACTCGAGGAACTCTAGATCAATCAGAAGGCTGAAGGGGTGATAGATAGGACTTATAGAGAGGTAGTTACACTCAAGGTGCAGGACACAGGAGACTGAATGACAGTCAGGAAGGGGAAAGGGGTTAAGGAGCCAGCTCAGAGTACTCCTGAGGCCATCCCCTTCAACAACAGGTATATTACTTTGGATACTGTCGGGGAGTGGGGGGGGGGGGATGACCTAGCAGTGGAAAGTCACAGTGGTCCGGTCTCTGGCTCTGTGACTCAGAGGCGAAGGAGTAGGGGTGGGGGGGAAGAGGCACGCTGTGGTGATAGGGGATTGCTTCGTAAGGGGGTTCTGTGGGCAAGAATGAGATTCCCTGATGGTATGATGTTACATTGCCTCCCAGGTGCCAGGGATATCTCGGATCGAGTCTTCAGCATTCTTAAGTGGGAGAATGAACAGCCAGAAGTCATGATCCATGTTGATACCAATGACATGGGTAGGACAAGTGATGAGATTCTGCAATGGGAGTTCAGGGAGATACGTGCTAAATTAAAGAGCAGGACATCCAGGGTTGTGAGCTCAGAAGTGCTATCAGTGCTACATGCTAATGAGGCCAGAACTAGGAAGATTATACTGTACACTTTAATTGGTGTTAAGGAGTTGGTGTAGGAGGGAGGCCATAAGATTTCTCGATCTTTGGGCTCTCTTCCAGGGAAGGTGGGACCTAAGCATAAGGGACGGTTTGCTCCTGAACCGGAGGGGGACAAATATCCAAACTGGAAGGTTTGTTAATGCTGCACAGTGGGGTTTAAACTAGTGTTACAGGAGTGGAAGCCAGAATGCCAAAATAGTTAGTGGAGAGGTTGTGGAGGCAGATGATTTCAGACAAAATTAGAAATCATAACGTTGAGCATGGTGTAACTCGTGTCCTGAGCTGCCTATGTTTCAAAGCAAGAAGCATCTTAGGAAAGGCAGATAATAGTGCTGAAGATGAGGTAGCTGGTTTACAAACAGAGGCAATGTGTAATGAGGAGAGGCTGTTGGTAGGGCAAAATTGCAGTCAACAGGATAAGTTCCAATGTAAAAGGCAGACAAAATCGAAAAGGGCGAATGCAGGACTGAAGGTGTTGTATCTGAATGCGTGCCATATATGGAATGTTAGGTGAACCGCAGATTGTATCAATTGTATACAATTGTATAGGGCAGGCAGGAAATCAGAGGGGATGATGTTGCTCTGTTGGTAAAAAATGAGCAAGAAGTGATATAGGGTCAGAAGGTTTTGAATCATTGTGGATAGAGCTAAGGAACTGTAAAGTGCAAAAAGACCCTGATGGGAGTTGTATACAGACTCCCAAACAGTAGTAAGGTTGTAGACTACAATTTACAAAGAGAGATAGAAAATGCACACCAAAAGGGCGACCTTACAATAATGATGGGGGATTTCAATATGCAGGTAAATTGGGAAAATCACATTGGTGCTGGATTACAGGACGGGGAATTTCTTGAGTCCCTACATGAAGGCTTTTTAGAGCAACTCATAGAGGATTGGCTATTTGGGATCCGATGTTGTGCAATGAACCAGAATTGATTAGAGAGATTAAGGTAAAAGAACCCTAAGGGACACATGATCATAATATGATTGAATTCACCCTGAAATTTGAGAAGGAGAAGCTAAAGTTAGATGTATCAGTATTATGAGACGGCATATAATACAACAAAATTTAGTAGGAACTTAGAGGACTGGGAAGCTTTTAAAAACCAATTGAAGGCAACTAAAAAAATCATTAAGAAGCTAAAGATGAATATGAAAGAAAGCTAGCCAATAATATTAAAGAGGATACATAAAGTGCAAAAGAGCGGTGAGAGTGGATATCTGGAAATTATGCTTGAGAGTTGGTAATGGGAGGCAACAAAATAGCAGACGAACTGAATAAGTGTTTTGCATCAGAATTCACTGTAGAAGACAGTAGCATTATGGTGGAAGTTCCAGGTGTCAGGGAGCATGAAGTGTATGAAGTTACCATAACTAGAAAGAAGGTTCTTGGGAAACTAAAAGGTCTGAAGGTAGGTCAGTCACCTGGACTAGACGGTATACACCTCAGGGTCCTGAAAGTGGTGGCTGAAGAGATCATGGAGGCATTTGTAATGATCTTTCAAGAATCACTAGATTCTGGAATGGTTCTGGAAGACTGGGAAATTGCAAATGTCTCTCCACTCTTCAAGAAAGGACAGAAGCAGAAGAGAGGAAACTATAGGCCAGTTAGTCTGACCTCAGCGGTTCAGAAGATATTGGAGTCAATTATAAAGGATGAGGTCTCAGGCTGCTTGGAGGCACATAATTAAATAGGCCGTAGTCAGCATGGTTTCCTCAATGGAAAATCTTGCCTGTCAAAGCTGTTAGAATTCTTTGAAGAAATAACAAGCAGGACAGACAAAGGAGAACCTGTTGATGTTGTCTGCTTGGATTTTCAGAAGGCCTTTGACAAGATGCCACACATGAGGTTGCTTAACAACCTATGAGCTCATAGCATCGCAGGAAAGAATCTGCCATGGATAAAGCAGTGACTGATTGGCAAGTGGAAAAGAGTGGGAATAAAGGGAGCCTTTTGTGGTTAGTTGCCTGTGCCTAGTGGTGTTCCCCTGTGTTGGGACTGATTCTTTTTACATTATATATCAATGATTTGGATGATGGAATCGATGGCTTTGTTGCAAATTTTCAGATGATATGAAGATAGGTGGAGGGGCAGATTGTTTTGAGGAAGTAGAGAGGCTACAGAAGGACTTAGATTAGGAGAATGAGTAAAGAAATGGCAGATGGAAGATAGTATTGATAGTATTGGGAAGTGTATGGTCATGTATTTTGGTAGAAGAATTGAAAGGGTTGACTATTTTCTAAATGGAGAGAAAATACAAAAAACTGCAATGGGGCTTGGGAGTCCTTGTGCAGGATTCCCTAAAGATTAATTTACAGGTTGAGTCTGTGGTGATGAAGGCAATTGCAATGTTAGCATTTATTTCAAGAGGACTAGAATATAAACGTAAGGATATAATGTTGAGACTTTATAAAGCACTGGTGAAGCCTCACTTGGAGTATTGTGAGCAGGTATGGGGCCCCTATCTTAGAAGGGATATGCTGAAACTGAGAAGGTTCAAAGGAGATTCACGAAAATGATTCTAGGATTAAATAGCTTGTCACATGAACAACATTTTGATAGCTCTGGGCCTGTATTCACTAGAATTCAGAAGAATGAGGGATGACCTATTTAAAACCTATTGAATGATGAAAGGACTTGATAGAGTGTGGAGAGGATGTTGCTTATGGTGGGAGAGTCCAAGACCGGAGGGCACAGCCTCAGAATAGAGGGGCGCCCTTTTAGAATGGAGATGAGGAATAATTTCTTTAACCAAAGAGTGGTGAATCTGTGGAATTCTTTGCTACAGTCAACTGTGGAGGCCAAGTATTAATGTATATTTAAGGCAGAGGTTGAAAATTGGAAAATTGGATCAGCCATGATGAAAAGGTGGAACAGACTCCATCTGCCTAATTACCTAATTCTGCTCCTATACCTTATGGTCTGATGCACAGGAGGAATGTACAAGTCCATAAAGGCAGCAGGAAGAACTGAACCCTTGTCGCTCGTGCTGTAAAGCATTACAAGTACAGTCACACTACCATGTAAGGCATCTCTTTAAAACTGTTTCCAGCCACCAAGACCCTGAACTTTGGAATTCCGTCTCTCATCCTATTCTACCTCCTCTAGCATGCTTCACCTATCCTATCTCTTTGACCACTTCCCTCTAGCAAGCAGCCACCCCTCCATTGACTCTGTCTGCATTTCCTACTGCCTCAGGGAAGCAGCTAACATTATCAAGGATGCCTCTTACCCCAGTCATTCCACCTTCTGGTCCCTTCCCTTGGGCAGAAGATATGAATGCCTGGGAGCATGAACCACCAAACTCAAGGACAGCTTCTATTCCATTGTTTATCAGACTCTTCAACAAACCTCTCATGAACTAACAATTGAACTCAAAATCTACATCGTACTTAATTTTTCTATCTACATTTCACTTTCCCTGTAACTTCAACACTATTCTCTGCATTCTGATTTTCTTTTTAATTACCTCAGTACACTTAGGAATGTATGATCTGTCTGGATAACACAGCAAATTAAAAAGTTTTTCACTGTGGCCACAAACTACTACCAATACCAATAACTTCTTAAATGGCTCAGCATTGTTTGTTTGTTTGACAAGTATCTTTTAGCATCCAAGAGTAAAATAGTTCAGATGTTGCAAATCTGAAACAGAAAAGGCAAGTTGTTGTCCTGAAATGTTCACTCCATTTTCCTCTTTCTATAGTTGCTCTCAGACCTGCCGACAATTTCCATGTTTCGTAACAGTGGATGAAGTCAGAATATCCTGATAGAGTGGATGTCGAGAGGATGTTTCTTATGTTGGGAGTTTCCAGGACCAGAGGACACAGCCTCAAAATAGAGGGACGTCCTTTTAGAACGGAGATGAGGAGGAGTTTTTTTTTCAGCCAGAGAGTGTTACATCTGTGGAATTTGCTGCCACAGATGGCTGAGGAGGCCAAGTCATTGGGTATAAGGCTGAGGTTGATAGATTCTTGATTAGTCTGGGCATGAAGGGATACAGGGAGTAGGCAGGAGATTGTGGCTGAGTGAGAAAATGGATCAGCCATGATCAATGGGCTAAATAGGCCAGTGGACCCCAACCTCCGGGCCGCTGACCGATACGTTGCTGCGAAGAATGCAGGAGTGCAGCGGTGGCCAGAACACACCTAGCACATCATTAAGAAAAAAGCCGAAATAAACAAGCTAATTAATTAGGTGCCACCTGGCACATAAATGTCGGCCCAGATTAGAGATGATTGCCAATTTCGATTAAGGAGCAGGTGTAGAGGTGTACCTAATAAAGTGGCCACTGAGTGTATTATGGTACTGGGTTTGCTGACCGCAGTTCTAAGCTCAAATGAAAACCTTAAACCCCTATCTGATCCAGATAGCATCAAGTACCCTCCCTAAAGGGAGGTTATATTATAACTACCCAGTCTTCAAAAACCACTTCACTTCCCTGTTTATCCTATATGGCGAGTTTAGTTCCCAGTACACACTAGTTGAGTGGTGGGCTCCCTAACCCAAACAAGGAGGAGATGCTACCAGCTAACAAAGTAGTTTAAATACAGTTTATTTATTTTCAGTGATTTACGAGTTACAAATCATTTCTAAACCACAAAGGGTTTCTAAAACAGAGGTACAGTTTCTATAAGCTAAAAAGACATGAACACGAGCCACAGACAAACCATTTTCCTTCACAGAAATCAAAGGCTGAGGAATGGATTCTAGTTCACTCTGTGTTTCTGTCATGCATCTTGATGCTCCTAAGCCATTCCTAAAAAGCCTGAGCTGCTCTCTTGATATATACTCTTGCTCTTCCTCTTGGATGACTTCACTCACATGTGATAAACCCTGGGAAAGCTGCTGTTTTCCCATTCTATCTATGCCTCTCATAATTTTATACAACTCTATCAAGCTGCGTCTCATCCTCTATCATTCTAAATCACTCAATGTTTTCTCCTCTCAATCTACTCTGTCTGTAGCCTTCATGATTTTAAATGAACGTCAATGTCAAGTTTACTGTCATATGTACAAGTACATGAATGCACAAGACTGCCTTGAAAATCTTACTTGCATTTCTATCAGATGCACTTCTGAACCCATATTCTGAGGAGAACAACCCCAATTTATGTAGACTATCCACATGTCCAAAACTTTTCATTGCTGGAATTATTTTGGTAAAGTTTTCTACACCCTTTCCACCTTTCTTAGTGTGGATTCCAGAACAAGACAAATACCCCAGCCATGGCCTAACCAATGTTTTGTAAAGGTCCATTGTGACTTTCATGTTGTCATTTATAAGCCTTTATTTGTAAAGTTTGGGATCCCAGATGTCCCTTACCCACTGTCTCCCTGCACACCTCTCACAGTGTGTAATCCTGAAACTTTAAATTGATTAAATTCAAAATAAACGTCTAAAAATAAAATGTAATTTGATCTGTTGAAATTAATAAAATAATAAAATTTACTTCTGCCATGCCTATTCATATTTACAACGACACACAGTGCAGCATGAATATATGATCAAGGGAGTTGACCTAATGGACCCAGACCGTTCCCTACACCCCCTCTCCACCCTAGTCTCACTATTTCTGCTACTCTCAGCTGCCCTCACTTCCGACAGCCAATCTTTCTTTCAGCCTCAATAAATCTCTGAATGACTTTCTAAAGCAAACACCATTGAAGATGGTGATCCTTCCAATAACATTTTGTCAGATCCAATCATTTCAGGCTTATGAACTTGACTCTCAGCTACAGCGGGCCTCTCATTCAGTGCCTTGCTCTTGTTTCCTCGTCTCCGTAGGAACCTGCCCGTGGTTTAGAAGGAGACTGTGAGGTTACATCACAGTTGCAAAACCAAACACAGCAATCACTTTTCAAAACAAGAGCTTGCACTGATCCGCTTTGTTAGGGCAGGAATTCACCAGCGTTGTGAGAAAATAGATCAACTTTGCTTCATTCATTGCTGCGTCTGACTCTGGTTCTGAGGCCAAGAAAACAGAGCTGATCACAAATGAGTCCTGATAGAGATTTCACAATAATGATGCATGGCTGCAGAATGTTAATACTTTTGTTGCTGGCCTTTATCGGATGTGATAGTGGACCCTGAAATGTGAGCCAGTCAAATTAACTTTCACTGACTTTACTGAATGTGTCACAATGGTGAATCTCCGAGAGCTGACTATGTTTAACAAAGAGGTTGGGATCCCCCTGTCAGTGATCTGAGTGAATGTGAGCCAGCTCTGCTGGTCCTTATTCTGTTTTGGTGCTAGTAGGCCCATTTGTTGTTTAGGCAGTGGGCATCACCCAGGAGAGGCAGAGATTGCTAAAACTGGAGAAGAGATTCAGAATCAGGTTTAATATCATGAGAATACATCATAAAATTTGTTGTTTACGAATCCCTTGTAACAAGAACCTGTTGAATGTACCTTCCATTGAAAAAAATGAATTAAATATCTTAGGGATTATAGATATTCCTTTGTTTCAAGAAGAATCTAATTTGAAATCTTTACTTTAACACCACTGACTCTTTGCAATAACTTTCTTTAATTTACAGATCTATTCTTCATTGAAAAATTTGGTGTACAGTTCTCCCTCATGGATACCAAAAATACCTAAAATGCAATTCACTTAGTCTTTTGTAACATAAGAGATTTTGTTGAGGAGAACAAATTCCTGGGGCAGGGGATGGTTAAATTAGTAAGCCGAATCCCACCAGATTTCCTACTCATTACTTCCCAATCCCCTTACTTTTGGTAATAATGCTAACCCTTCCCAGATCTCTGCGTAAATCACTACATTGGGGTACGAACATACACAAAATGTTGGAGGAACTTAACAGGTCAGGCAACATTTATGGAAATGAATAAACAGTTGACATTTTGGGTCAAGACTCTTCATTTGGCCTGTTGGAGTTCCTCCAGCATTTAGTGTGTGTTACTCTGGATTTCCAACATCTGCCCCTTGTTTAATCACACTCCCCTCATCTGGGAATAGTATGAGTGACTGACTCAGTGCAACGTGACTCTGCTTTAATCTCTGTTCATTACTGCCCGTCTGAAAGTCATGTGCTTTTGGAAAACATTTCTCTAAGTAAAATGCTGTGAATTGAAAAGATTTTGGACAATCAAAATCAGGTTTAATATGTTGTGAAATTTGTAGTTTTGTGGCAGCAGTACAGCGCAATACATAATAACAACCAAAAACTACAAACTACAATAAGAAAAAAAAATACTATCTATATATGCATGGGTTCATTGTTGATTCAGAAATCTGATGGCGGAGGGGAAGAAGTTGTACCTAATATGTGAGTGTGTGTCTTCAGACTCCTGAATCTCCTCTAGGTAACAACGGGAAGAAGGCATTTCCTGAGTTATGGGGGTCCTTAATGATGGATGCAGCCTTTTTGAAGAAATCCTCAACGCTGGAGAGACTAGAACCCATGATGGAGATGGATGAGTTTGCAACTGTAGCAGCTTCTTCTGATCCTGTGCAACGCCCCTCCATACCAGATGGTGATGGAACTAGGTAGAATCCTCTCCATGGTACATCTGTAGAAACTTGATAGAGTCTTTTATGACAGATCAGGTCTCCTCAAATATCAAAATGAAATATAGCCACTTTTATCCTTCTTCGTAATTGCATCAAAATGTTGAGCCCAATATAGATCATCAGAGACATTCACATCCAGGAACTTGAAACTATTCACCCTTTCTACTGCGGGTCTCTCAATGAGGACTGGTGTGTTTTCACTTGTCTTACCCTTTCTGAAGTCCACAATCAGTTCCTTGTTCTTACTGATGTCAAGTGCAAGATTGTTGATTCAACACCACTCAATCAGCTGATTTATTTCACTCCTAGTCATCCCATTGTCACCATCTGAAATTTTGTCATTGTTGTGTCATCGGCAAATTTATTAGTGGTGCTTGAGCTGTGGATAGCCACATAGTCCTGGTTGTAGAGACAGTAGAGTACTGGGCTAATCATGCATTCTTGAGGTGCACCCGTGTTAATTGTCAGTGAGTAGGAGTTGTTATTTCTGCACTGATTGTAGTCTCCCAATGAGGAAGTCAAGGATCCAGTTCAGAACAAGCAGTGAGGTGTTCATTACATTGCAAAAAATAGGTACATAAACTGAAGGCAATTATTGCAAACACGGAATAGCATTTTAAGAAAACGTTACAGATTTATCCAATCATAATTGGGGTGAGTTTTTTAAATACATGACCAGAGTTAAGTTGTGTATGCTGACTGTTCGAGATCCTCAATTCTGTTAGAAAAGCCTCTAATCTGACATTCACTTTAAAGGACTCTACGGCTCATGTTCTCTACATTGCTTACTTATTTACTATTAATTTATTTTTCGTTTTGTACTTGCACAATTTGTCACTTTTGCACATTGGTTGTTCGTTCATCTTTGTCTGGATGTAGTTTTTTAAAAAATTGATTCCACTGTGTTTCTTTGTATCTACTGTGAATGCCCATGATAAACCAATGAATCTCAGGGTAGTATTTGGTGACATATATATATAGATAGATAATAAATTTACTTTGAAACTTTGATTTATAAATAATTTAACCTCAGTGGCATACACACACATATCTCCGGTTTAACCATTGACATTCTGAATTGCTCCTGAATCTTTTTTAACATCTGTATGACAGAAAGCCGCAAGGATTAGGGGCCACCAAGAGAACCTTGATTTAGAAAAGGCTAAAATTCCTTTTGACTCATTATTAAATTTATTTTTATTTTTAAATAACTGCCGAATTTGGGAATGGGGACATATTGGTTATGTTCCAAATGACTATGAACAGAAATCCCAGCACAGCAGCTGTGGAATTCAAATTCAAGTAATTGGATAAGCCAGGATTTTAAAAGGTTAGCACCACTAATAATGGCAAGATTAATGTAAAAATCCAGCTGGTTCATTAGCGTCAGAGAATAATATAGCATGGAAAGAGGTCCTTCGGCCCAATTCGTCCATGCTGACCAAAATGCTCATCTAAGCTTGTCCAATTTGTCTGCATTTCAAGAGCAAAGAGCAAGTTCATTCATCATACACATTTTTTTTAGGAAGTTGCTGTGGTGTGTTAAAATGATGTACAAAAAACAACAACATTCAACAACTATAAAGAGCAAAGAGTTATGTAAAATAAGTCAGAGGATAAAGTACAAAGATAAAAAACATATGCATAAATACACAAATACTAGCATGCATCTGCAACGTAAATAGCATTATAAAATGTGGTTTAAAGTATTTACCGCAGAGTTCAGTGACCGCTGTTATAGACAGGGGTGGTGGGAGGGGTCTATCTAGAATGATTGATCAGATTCACTGGCAGGGAGAAGAAACCCATATCCTTCTAAATCTTCTCCATCCATGTATGTGTCCAAATATCTTCTAAATGTTATTAGAGTACCGCTTCAAGCACTGCCTCTGGCAGCTCATTCCACATAGATACCACCCTTTGTGTAAAAACATTGCCCATCAAAAGTTCGTTTATCATCAAAGTATGTATGCTCCACACAACTCTGAGTTTCCTCTTCTCCCATTAGCCATGAAACAATGAAAACTGTGGAAGTCAATTCAAAGAGAACTAGCAAACCCTTTCCTGGCCACACAAAATAGAATGGCAACGTGCTCATCAACCCACCAAACCCAGCTCCCCTGTACAAAACGCAACAAGAACATCAACCCTCAAGCCCCCTCCCCCATACAAAAAAAGATGAGAAAGAACGAGCAAAAACACAGAATATAAAAGTCATAAAACTGAAAAAGTCCATAGTCCATCGCCCCAAATCTATAAATACAGAACCTCTGTAACATCCTCCAACATCATTGAAAGAAAAAGAACCGCTCGAATGCAGATGCCTATCACCAGGCCACAGCAAGCCACTACACAGTGACAGGCTCCCTTCTCCGGCAGCAGATGGATCCCATCCGTGAGCAAAAGGCAGATAGTCGGCACTGAACACTCGCTCAATTCGATGTTTCAATCTTCCTCGATGCTTTGAATGGCAAATAATGGATGCTTTAACCAGTGAAATGGAATTGAACATCAGTTTGCGCCCCGTCTCGAAGTTTCTTCGCCTTGATGCCTCAAGGGCTCGATCTCAAGCTTGCACTCACTTCCAGAATCTTCTCAGAGACTGCAAAGCACTGTCCATTGTAAATCTTTCCTCCCTCACCTTAAATATATGCCTTCTAAATTTTTGATTCCCTTTCTCTGAGGAAAAGGCTGTGTGCCTGTCCCTCATGATTTTGTACACCTCAGTATTAACACCAGTTAGGAAAGGATATTTGCTGTCTTTACCCAGCTTGACTTAACATGACTGCACACCCGGAAAGCTTTGGATTAGTCTGAGCCTGCTTTCTGGAGACCATTCAGTTTGGTGGCAAATAAGTTATAGTGCCTTATCTTAATTGATCCCAGAGACTCAAGCGTGCAGCGCATTAATGGAGGTGGAGTCTTTCAGATCAGGGGTCCTCAAATTTTTTGCACCGCGGACTGGTTTATTATTGACAATATTTTTGCGGACCAGTCAACCGGGGGTAGGGGGGGAGGTTGGGTTGCCAACGGACAAGAGTAGCAGTCAAATACATCGTGTTTACCCCGAGAAGGACTACCATGACTACCATCACTTTTTAAAAAAGGAGGGAGAGAGAAACCGGGGAATTATAGACCGGTTAGCCTAACGTCGGTGGTGGGGAAACTGCTGGAGTCAGTTATCAAAGATGTGATAACAGCACGTTTGGAAAGCGGTGAAATCATCAGACAAAGTCAGCATGGATTTGTGAAAGGAAAATCATGTCTGACGAATCTCATAGAATTTTTTGAGGATGTAACCAGTAGAGTGGATAGAGGAGAACCAGTGAATGTGGTATATTTGGATTTTCAAAAGGCTTTTGACAAGGTCCCACACAGGAGATTAGTGTGCAAACTTAAAGCACACGGTATTGGGGGTAAGGTATTGATATGGATGGAGAATTGGTTAGCAGACAAGAAGCAAAGAGTGGGAACAAACGGGACCTTTTCAGAATGGCAGGCAGTGACTAGTGGGGTACCGCAAGGCTCAGTGCTGGGACCCCAGTTGTTTACAATATATATTAATGACTTGGATGAGGGAATTAAATGCAGCATCTCCAAGTTTGCGGATGACACGAAGCTGGGCGGCAGTGTTAGGTGTGAGGAGGATGCTAAGAGGATGCAGAGTGACTTGGGTAGGTTGGGTGAGTGGGCAAATTCATGGCAGATGCAATTTAATGTGGATAAATGTGAAGTTATCCACTTTGGTGGCAAAAACAGGAAAACAGATTATTATCTGAATGGTGGCCTATTAGGAAAAGGGGAGGTGCAACGAGACCTGGGTGTCATTATACACCAGTCATTGAAAGTGGGCATGCAGGTACAGCAGGCGGTGAAAAAGGCGAATGGTATGCTGGCATTTATAGCGAGAGGATTCGAGTACAGGAGCAGGGAGGTACTACTGCAGTTGTACAAGGCCTTGGTGAGACCACACCTGGAGTATTGTGTGCAGTTTTGGTCCCCTAATCTGAGGAAAGACATCCTTGCCATAGAGGGAGTACAAAGAAGGTTCACCAGATTGATTCCTGGGATGGCAGGACTTTCATATGAAGAAAGACTGGATGAACTAGGCTTGTACTCGTTGGAATTTAGAAGATTGAGGGGGGATCTGATTGAAATGTATAAAATCCTAAAGGGATTGGACAGGCTAGATGCAGGAAGATTGTTCCCTATGTTGGGGAAGTCCAGAACAAGGGGTCACAGTTTGAGGATAAAGGGGAAGCCTTTTAGGACCGAGATTAGGAAAAACTTCTTCACACAGAGAGTGGTGAATCTGTGGAATTCTCTGCCACAGGAAACAGTTGAAGCCAGTTCATTGGCTATATTTAAGAGGGAGTTAGATATGGCCCTTGTGGCTACGGGGATCAGGGGGTATGGAGGGAAGGCTGGGGTGGGGTTCTGAGTTAGATAATCAGCCATGATCATAATAAATGGCGGTGCAGGCTCGAAGGGCCGAATGGCCTACTCCTGCACCTATTTTCTATGACCATGAAGCCTTGCGCGGGCACCTGTGCGCATGTGTGTACGGTTTTCCATACAACTTTCCAAGGCACAAATCCATGGTCTCACAAGACTAACGGATATCTATAAATAGTGTTGTATTGATAACTACCTTAGATATTGTTTCCTCTGTGAGCTCAAACATGCAAGGAAATTCATTACATCCTGGTGAAAATGACAATAACCTAATCCAAATCAAAACCAGGATCCCCCAAATAACCTGAGATAATTATCAAGAAATGATGGCCAGATGATTATGTTACTGGATGAACAGCCAGATTCCTGGATTGTTCATGCAGAGAAATGAGTTTAAATCCCTCTATAGGAACTGGGGGATTGTAATTCAAATAATCACATAAATCTCTCCTTAAAAACAGTCTTAGTAACCTCCACCTTGATTGTTGTAAAATCCAGTTTGGTTTACAGATGTTCATCAATGATGGAATTTGAAAATTTTATTTCTCTGGTCTATATGGGACTCCAGACTCCAATGAGAGGATTGACCATTTTCTACACTTCATTTCAAAGATAATTAGGGATGGATAATAAAAGCTGCTGTTATCAAATTCCCATTAACAAAGAAAATAAGTCTAAAGGAAGCTAATCTTCCACCTCCATCACGCAACTTTATCCTGTGGGAGAGCGGCAATCCATATGGCCAATGGGCTGTGACTCCAAATCTGGAGGCCTGGAGTTCTAAGTCTGTGACTGGTGATTCCTGGGGTTAATATCGAAGATCAGAGCCCGATAGTCAAAACACATGAATCACCATGTCCAGGCCTGATGTCTGGGAGTCTGGAGGCCTGGTTACGGCCTATCCTGTGGTTAAAGGTCTGTCTGTATGTGAGAGTGGTTGGCTGGGTGGGAGGGAGGAGAGGGGTTCACTTTGCTTTTGTTGTTTTGTTGTTATTGTTGTTGTGCTGTTGGTGTTGCTCTGCAGAACAGTGCAAGCATGCTCTGTTGGTGCTGGAATGTGTGCAATACTTGCACTCCCTTAGGCTGTGTTGGTTGTTGACAGGTTTCACTGTATGTTTTGATGTGCATGAAATAAATAAATGAATCTGGAAAAAGATGCTTAGGCCCTTGTCGAGTTTTGTACCAAGTAGTTTTACAACAGAGGAATCTCTAATCTATAAACTTTATTCAGGGACACATACTGAGTTGAGCCCCAAGTGCTGCTGGAAAATCATCATCGCAGTAGATGCACCTTGGCCTGGCTGAATTTTGCTGGTCTCTCAGTAAAAGGGATGTCTGTGTGGGAATTCTGCAAAGAGGCACATTCCAGGGTGCAGGAGTACATGCTGAGGGATGCATTAAAGCTTTCAGCTTGGTATGGCAACACCAATGCCTTTGAATGAAAAAGCCTACAACAGGTCATAGATACAGCCCAGTACAACATAGGTAAAGTCCTCCCCATCATTGAGCACATCTGCAAGGAGCACTGTTGCAGGAAAGCAGGATCCATCATCAAGAACCCCCAACATCCAAGCCATACTTCCAACGGGAAGAAGATAAGGTCTCACACCACCAGATTCAAAAATGGTTATAAACTCCTCAACCATTAGGCTCCAGAACCTGAGTGGGAATCTTCTCTCACCCCAACACTGAATTGATTTTGTAATTGCACAATTTATTACCTTTTGCAGATTGGTTCTCTGTCCATCTTTGTGTGCAGTTTTTCATAGATTCTTTTGTGTTTCTTTGTATTTACTGTTACCGTCTGCAAGAAAATGCATCTCAGGGTAGTAGATGGTGACATATGTACTTTGACAATAAATTCAATTTGAACTTTTTTAAAAATTTGGTGCAGCAAATACAAAAGCTTTGTGGAGAAGGAGCATAATTTAAGTTCTCATAACTGGGACATTGAAAGTCTATTCCCTGTGTAATAGCCCCTCATTCTGAACAGATTATTGCTCAAAGAAGTTATATGAGTGGCTTGTTAACGGAATGTACTAACTTGATGACAGCACAAATGGATTGAAATGGAAAACACTACAGACTTGATGACATGTTGAATTTACAGAAACTCATGCCATGTTTGTTTTGTTTTCCCTGCACATATTTTATATAAATAAAGTTTACTTACTAAGTTAAAAAAAAAGCAGCCTTTAAAAGTCACTCAAGTCTCACCAGGAAATATCTTGTGAGTCTTTTATTTATATTCCTATGTGGCAATACACTGCAGTTTATCAAAGGTCAGCTCTCCAAACACAGGGAGGGGTTAGTTTGATGAGTTAGCCTCCTCTAACCATCCACTTTATTTAATCAGAATCAGAATCAGGTTTAATAACACTCGCATATGTCATAAAATTTGTTGTTAGGCTGCAGCAGTACATTGCAATACATTATAAACTGTAAATTACATTAAGTATTTTTTTAAAAAGCTAAATTAAATAAGTAGTGCAAAAGAGAAAAAAAGTAAGGAGGTAGTGTTCATGGTTTCAATGGCCATTCAGAAATTGGATGGCAGAGGGGAAGAACCTATTCCTGAATCATTCAGTGTGTATCTTCAGGCTCCTGCACCTTCATCACTATGGTAACAATGAGAAGAGGGCATGCCCTGGGTGATGGGGGTCCTTAAAGATGGATGATGCCTTTTTGAGGCATCGCTCCTTGATGACATCCTGGATGCTGGGGAGGCTGATGCCCATGATGGAGATGACTGAGTTTACAACTTCCTGCAGCTTTTCCTGATCCTGTGCAAAGGACAGCCCCACTCCCATACAAGACGGTGACACAGCCAGGTAGAATGCTCTCCACAGTACATCTGCAGAAATTTGTGAGTGTCTTTGGTGACATACCTCTCAAACACCTAATGAAATATAGCTGCTGTCTGCTCTGTAACTGCACCAATATGTTGGGCTCAGGATAGATCCTCAGAGGTGTTGACACCCAGGAAATTGAAATTGCTCACCCTTTCCACTCCTGATCCCTCTACGAGGACTGGGGGTGTGTTCTCTCGTCTTACCCTTTCTGAAATCCACAATAGATTCTTTGGTCTTACTGGTGTTGACTTCAAGTCTGTTGCTGCGACACCACTGAACCAGCTGATCTATCTCGCGCCTGTATGCCTTCTCGTCACCATCTGAATGCCGCCAACAATAGTTGTGTCATCAATAGATTTATAGATGGCATTTGTACTGTGCCTAGCCACACAGTTGTGAGTGTAGAGAGAACAAACCAGTGGGCTAAGCACACATCCTTGAGGTGTGCCAGTGTGGATTATCAGCGAGGAGATGTCAGAATCAGAATCCGGTTTATCATCACCAGCATGTGTGGTGAAGTTTGTAACTTAGCAGCAGCAGTTCGATGCGATACATAACATAGAAGAAAAAGTAAGTAAATTAATAAATTACAGTCAGTATACATATATTGAATAGATTAAAAATCATGCAAAAACAGAAATAGTATATATTAAAAAAGTGAGGTAGTGTTCACAGGTTCAATGTCCATTTAGGAATCGGATGACGGAGGGGAAGAAGCTGTTCCTGAATCGATGAGAGTGTGCCTTTAGGCTTCTGTACCTCCTACCAGTGAGAAAAGGGCATGCCCTGGGTGCTGGAGGTCCTTAATAACGGATGCTGCCTTTCTGGGATACCATTCCTTGAAGATGTCCTGGGTACTTTGTAGGCTAACACCCAAGATTGAATCAGCTAAATTTACAACCCTCTGCAGCTTCTGTTGGTCCTGGGCAGTAGCCCCCTCCCCCCATACTGGACACTGATGCAGCCTGTCAGAATGCTTTTTGCAGCACATCAATAGAAGTTTTTGTTGACATAGTCATAGTCATAGTCATACTTTATTGATCCCGGGGGAAATTGGTTTCCGTTACAGTTGCACCATAAATAATGAATAGTAATAACGCCATAAATAGTTAAATAGTAATATGTAAATTATGCTGGGAAATAAGCCAAATCTCATACCAAATCTCTTCAAACTCCTAGCGAAGCATAGTCTCTGTCTTGCCTTCTTTATAGCTGCATCAATATGTTGGGACCAAGTTAGGTTCTCAGAGTCCTTGACACCCAGGAGTTTGAAACTGCTCACTCTCTCCACTTCTGATTCCTCTTTGAGGATTGGAATGTGTTCCTTCATCTTACCCTTCCTTTTTTTTTGGCGTGTGCCTGCGTGCGTGCACGTCTGTGCGTGTGCGTATGTGTCTGCGTGTGCGTGCGTGCACGTCTGTGTGTGTGTGTATGTGGCTGCGTGTGCCTGCGTGCGTGCAAGTCTGTGCGTGTGTGTATGTGTCTGCGTGTCCATGCGTGCGTCCGTGATGATGTCTTTTTCATGGCTTTTACGAGGCACCGAGCGAGAGAGAGAGAGACTGTGTGGAGCGCCACTCCTCACGCAGATATTTTCACAGCATTTTTCCTTTTATTTTTCGAGGTCGAGTTGCGATCTCGACACTCAACCCGGCATGGATGGACAGCATACTCGGGAGCGGACCCGACTAGTTTCGAACCCGGGAACCTCCGCTCCTGGGTCCGGCGTCGATGTCATTGCGCCACCAGCCGGCCCTCGTCTTACCCTCCCTGAAGTCTACAATCAGCTCTTTCACCTTACTGACTGAGTGCCAGGTTGTTGCTGCAGCACCACTCCACTAGTTGGCATATCTCGCTCCTGTATGCCCTCTCATCACCACCTGAGATTCTACCAACAGTGGTTGCATAATCAGCGAATTTATAGATGGTATTTGAGCTATGCCTAGCCACACAGTCATGGGTATACAGAGAGTAGAGCAGTGGACTAAGCACACACCCCTGAGGTACATCAGTGAGACTTTATTGAATTCTGATAATGGAAACAGGGGAGGTTTCCTTGCCATAGAGGGAGTACAAAGAAGGTTCACCAGATTGATTCCTGGGATGGCAGGACTTTCATATGAAGAAAGACTGGATGAACTAGGCTTGTACTCGTTGGAATTTAGAAGATTGAGGGGGGATCTGATTGAAATGTATAAAATCCTAAAGGGATTGGACAGGCTAGATGCAGGAAGATTGTTCCCTATGTTGGGGAAGTCCAGAACAAGGGGTCACAGTTTGAGGATAAAGGGGAAGCCTTTTAGGACCGAGATTAGGAGAAACTTCACACAGAGAGTGGTGAATCTGTGGAATTCTCTGCCACAGGAAACAGTTGAGGCCAGTTCATTGGCTATATTTAAGAGGGAGTTAGATATGGCCCTTGTGGCTACGGGGATCAGGGGGTATGGAGGGAAGGCTGGTGCAGGGTTCTGAGTTGGATGATCAGCCATAATCATAATAAATGGCGATGCAGGCTCGAAGGGCCGAATGGCCTACTCCTGCACCTATTTTCTATGTTTCTATGTTTATGTTTCATAGTGGCTTCCTTCCATTGTCATTCCAAATCAATCTCACAAACTACCATCAGGGAGGAGATGAAGCATCCTGAAGACACACACTCAATGATTCAGAAACAGCTTCTTCCTTTCTGCCATCAGAATTCTGAATGATCCAAAACGCTACATCATTATTCCTTTCTTTTAGGCTCTATTTATTTTTGCAATTTATAGTAATTTTAAGTCTGTAGTACTGCTGCAAACAATAAATTTCATATCGTTAGTCAGATAATAAACCTGATTCTGTCTGCTCAGAACTCACAGTACAAAAAATGAGAACAATAAACAGCATGTGTGCTTAACTAAATTATTACCTTAAATTGCTGCCTCATTTTGTATTCTATTTTAAAAATCAGTGTTGTAATTCTTTGCAGAAAGAAAGGCAGAGGGTTTGAATGCATAGATGGTTACAGTAACAGAAATATTGTGCCACAGGATGAATAATGGGAATTTTTTACAAGTGGAAAAATGTCAGTACATTGTATACGTGAATTAAATCTCTGCAAATATATATCAAATACCAAGATCCAACATATATTTGAAATACTGTGTGATATTCTTAGCTCGGGTTGGCTATTTGGAAGTTTGGTTGATTGTCAAGCTTGGCAAAGTGTTTGCAAGTGTTTCAGCTCCAGTTGAAAGGCCATCATCAGTGCGCAGTTAAGGGTGTTGTCTCCTCAGTATGTTGGCTTATATACTCCTCCGGGTTCCGACTGAATATTGATTAGATGCCGCGATTTGGTTGGCTGCTTCAAAACACTGTGAACAGTTTAGCATTAGAAGATTCTGATTGGCTAATATCAAGGGAGGTCTTTTGGAAGTGTTTGCTTTGCTGTCCAGATCCCCAGATCACTGACGATTTGTTGATTGTTAACAGCATTGTTTCTCTTTTCTCCAAAAGGGCTCATATACCTCATCTATGTCAATGTGTTGGTTGATGGATCCTTGCGTCGAGGACCATGCCTTGCTCTTTTCTTGTTCTTGCTTCAGTCAAGACTCTAGCTGTCGTTCGGTTAAAATAGTGTCCTTCTTTGTTTTCATGAGCTGATACTAACTGATGCTTTGAGAGTGCATCATGTCTTCTGCTCGCTAGCTCATGCTCGTGTAGCCTGGTCGATAGTTTTCTTCCTGCTTGACCAATGTAGCACTTGTCACAGTCACTACAATAATCAATATCTATTCGGACCCAGAGGAGTACACAAGCCGGTATTCTGAGGAGACAACACCTTCAACTGCGCACTGATGATGCCTTCTCGATTGGAGCTGAAACATCTGTAAACATTTTGCCAAGTTTGGTGATCAACAAATCTTCCAAATCCAACATATATATTTGAAGTCTCCAGAGACCAGAGCACTTCACTTCAGATTGACATTGAGAGAGTGATGCATTAACAGCAGCACCTTCTTACTGCTAGGTCTTTAAACTGAGCCCTCATGGATCCCATGGAAATAGTACACTAAGTTATCTTTTGTATCCTGGCCAGCATGAATGCTTTACTTGACATAGTAACAGATCAGGTTTTCTCATTAAAGTATTGTTCTTGGGAACTTGCCATTCAGAAGTCGGTTGACACATTTCCTATATTCCAAGAGTGGCTACACTTCATTGATTAGCTGACTAGCTCTTTAAGGAGGCTCTGAACAAAACTAGATGAAATATGGGCATTTCTTGGATTAATGCAAACTGGACTCAATGGGTAAGTCTCCTGAGTCTAGTTGAAGGTTTGTGGTTTAAAATATTCCTCAGAGACTTGGTTGGAGGCTCTAACGCACAAGATCTGTAAATGTTTGTAGACTCAGCTAGCTCTATCATGGGTACAGCTTTTCCCAGCATCAAGCACACCTTCAAGAGGCTAATTTCCATTGTTAAGGACCCTAAACATCCAGAACCTGCCCTCTTCTCGTTACTACCAACAGGAGTTTGAAGACCCACACTCAACAATACCGGAACACATTCTCCCCCTTCTACTATCAGATTTCAGAATGGTCCATGAAACCCATTAACATTACTTCATTCCTCTTCTTTGTCAGAACTGGGGAAAGAGATAAGAGAAGGTAGGATTAGGTTGAAGGTGGAAAGATGGATAGGACAAAGGGAAGTTCTGTGATAGGTTGAGGCCAGAGTTACCTTGGGATGAATTGTATAGGCCTTGGAATTAAATATGTTACTGGAAGCACTTGAAGGCTTATAATAAAGATAAAGAAATCTAATATGTTGCAATTTCAGATTTCCTACAGGATTTAAAGATTCATTGTTGTGTTATCTCAATGTTGTAACCAAGATGTACTGGAATTGGCTACTGTGGTTTTTTACATCACAAGAATATTTCACTGGTTATAAAGTTGGAGTGTCTTGAAAGGCATGTGCAAGACATCATTGAAATGCATATCATTCGCGCTGATGTGAAATTGCAAAATTACACAGGCATGACATTGCAAGGTGAGTGTAAATAACATCTTGTGCATTTCAGTCATGTCAGTGAAGCAGCCGTCCAAGAAGGGCACTGTCTCTTCGAGCTTTTGCCTGTGTCCTCTACCGCCTCATTCCTCACAGCAGGCCATCAACTTGCTATTTCTTCACACAAAGCTTCCTTACTGCTGCTGAGGTGTGGCAGTGACGTCTGAGCCAGTGTCTGTCTAAGCAGTAAAACACAACCATAAGAGACAATTAAAAAAGCCTGACAAAAGAACAAGGACTTTTCCCATTTTCACAGTTACAAGGAAATGAGAGGAGCAGAGAACAGAGAGATTGTTTTTTTAGATAATCATTCATGTTGCAAAATTTGTCAACCAAAGCTGACTACCGTTAAGTTTATCTTACACTCAGACATGAGATTTTTTTTTCCCCTCTCTCCCAGTAGAAATAATGAAGAATCAAACATCTTAGAAAGTCTTTAAAATCAAGGAGCCAGCTAGAGGAGATCACATTTTATTTTTCTTCTGACAGAAATATACACGATTGTTTGAAACAAGGTTTATAATCTTGATTTAAATATAAATATAGAACATAGAATAGTACAGCACAATACAGGCCCTTCCGCCCACAATGTTGTGCCAACCCTCAAACCCTGCCTCCCGTATAACCCCCCACCTTAAATTCCTCCGTATACCTGTCTAGTAGTCTCTTAAACTTCACTAGTGTATCTGCTTCCACCACTGACTCAGGCAGTATCTGTTGCTAAAAGTCTGCCTGGATGTCTAATTTTTTGCAGGAAAAATTTAAGAGGATAAAAATCAAACTGGATGTTCCAAAATGAGGTTAATATAATTTTCAAAATTATTAAAACATGAAAATTGAACTCTAGTCTAGCTTGTGTTACTTTGTAAATACTCTAGTATATGCATAGATATTGTAGAAACAAATGATAATTTTTATTAATTGGCTATGGGACTCAATGGGGTTGAATTGGCTGCCAGTTGCAGACTGTCTGCGATTACCATTGCCTTCAGTTCTAAGCATGTGATTACCTTTGTGGATCCCCAATGTTACCTTGCAGGTATGTGATACCAGTTGGAAATAGTGAATATCTGTAAGGCAAACTGATCTTCACTGATAAAGTGTTGTCACATGACAGCTTTCAAACCTGCTAAGTACTAAGAATGTTTCTGAATGCTCACAACATATAGAAATATTCAATTGCTATTAAAAATGAATGAAAATTAAGATTATTTAGGAAATAGTCAATTATAAAGAAGGGAAGTAAATCAACAAAGGTAAGGTACATCGTTAAATATTTTTAAACATTTAAGGAAGCACGACTTCTTAAATGTTAAGTTACAACAGTACACTTTGTTGACTATCAGGATTTCTGTCAAATTACTTTCTGGATTTCCCCATTTAACCAAAGAAATACAGAGGTCACCGTCAAATCCATATTGCAAATGCAGTGAGTAGATACGCTGCCATAAGTTTTGGAGAAATGAGACAAGTTTTCACATGGCCGGTCAACTTGGTGAGGAATTACTAAATTACTGATGGAATTCTCAGTCATGATCAGGAAATTCCAGGAAAAGCAGTTCCAGGAAAATAAGTAAAATAAAATTAAATGAAATCACAGGACTACATAAATATACAGTAAAAAGGTTATTTGTCCCACAGCGTCCATGTCATCTTAAGAAGAAATTTAGAGTAATTCCATGACATGGTACTTTATTCCTGTAGTAGACATTATGGCTCTTCAAGTGCTCATTGAGATTTAAAGACTTATAGATTAGATATTAGCTTCATTTGTCATATGTATATCAAAACATACAGTGAAATGCATTGAGGATTGTCAACAAGGATTTGCAGGGGGAGCAGCCTGCAAGTGTCACCATGCTTTTGGCACCAAAATAGTAGGCCCACAACTTACTAACCCTGAGCAATTATGTCTTTTGGAATGTAGGAAGAAAGTGGAGCACCCAAAGGTAATCCACGCAGCCACAGGATGAACATACCAACTCCTCACAAAAGCGGTGAGAATTGAATCCCAATCTTACAGCTGGCTTTGTAAAGTGTTGCACTAACCACTATGCTACCGTGATATTTGTTGGATCATGAAAAATATGTCCTTTCATTGACTTGTCCAGAAAGTTGAGTCTTGGTTGTTAGCACTACATGGGAGCTGAAGTACTGATGATCCACTTTAACTGTCTTCAATACTTAATGTCACTGGATTTGACATCAGAGGTGGGGTACATCAAATGGCTGGCATTATAGTGCCTATTTAGCTTGGTGAACAAAGCAGATTTTTACTCCTGAAAAACAAAAAACAATCTTCTTTCACAACACAAATTTTAAATCAACACAAAACGACAGAAGGAAACAGATTCCACCAGATAGGCTTGAGGCCAAAATTTTCTGTGGAAACCTGCCTTACCTCTGTGTCTCTGAGCTGTCATAGACTCTCAGTTCAGATGCATCACTTACCATCAATCTTCTCTCATGGTTCCATGCAAATCTAGCATCAGATGTAGGAACAGTTTGGAAGCATAAGTGAACTGGTAACCAGAAGAGTGAGACCAGAAAATGTTCAGGTTCTTAAGATCAGATATTCATTTGCCTGAGTTTAGTGTGTAAGTATTAGAAAAGGAAACATGCAAGTAAAGAAAGGACCAATGCTTGTCCAGAATGACCTAAAGAAAGGTAAAGAGATTAATTAGCTTTATTTGTCACATGTATATTGAAACATTGACACATGCAGTGAAATGTATTGCTTGCATCATTGTTTATGATATGGAGAGTAGCCCTCAAGTATTGCCATGTTTATGACATCAAAATAGCATGCCACAACTTACTAACCTTAACTGTAAACCTTTGGAATATGGGTAGAAACCCACACAGTCGTGGGGAGAGCATACAAATTCCTTATGGACAGTAGTGGGAATTGAACCACAATCCTCTAATCGTTGGCATTGTAATAACATTACACCAACATTTGGTGTCCAGTATTTAAAGTACATAGACGTGCTTAATTTATTTGTAGTGGGAATGAAGATTAAAAAATTCTGATAAATTCATTCTGGACTCATAATTTCATATTGCTGTAAACACCAAAGACATATCCCATAGAGTTTTCCATCTGCAGTTCACGCATCATGATATGATAGTTGAAGTGCCTTTGCTTTGGGAAAATGAAAATGTGCTCCAAAATATTTATCCTTTTTTAGAACATGAGACATTGAATGAAGTCTGAGTATGCATTCAAAATAACAGAAATGGCCATAAAATATATATAGACCTGAAGGGAGAGAAACAAGATTCTACAGAAGAAATGTGTGGGTTAAACTAAGTTCTTTAAGGTTACATCCTGTGTAAATTTTGGTGCCCCGAGTGAGGATGGACATTCCAGTGAGATAGAAAAGCGACGACTCTCCCTGGGAATTTTGCAATGCTAAAAAAGGAATTAAACTGTAATAGATTAAATACAGGCATGGATAAATACACATACACGCACACACACACTAGGTCGCTACTTTATTAGAAGCCTCCTGGACCAAATAAAGTGGCCACTGAGTGAACGTTCATAGTCTACTGCTGCTGTAGCCCATCCACTTCAAGGTTCGACATGCTGTGCATTCGAAGGTGCTCTTCTGCACACCACTGTTGTAATACGTGTTTACTTGAGTTATTGTCACCTTCCTGTTGGCCTGAATCAGCCCAGCCATTCCCCTCTGGCCTCTCTCATTAACAAGGCATTTTTGCCTGCAGAAGTTCCACTCACTGCATTTTTTTGTACCATTCTTTGTGAACTCTGGAGACGGTTATGCATGAAAATTGCAGGAAATCAGCTGTTTCTGACATACTCAAACAACCCCATCTGGCACCAACAACCATTCCACAGTCAAAGTTACTTAGATTGCATTCCTTTCCCATTGTGATGATTGGCCTGAACAACAACTGAACCTCTTGACCATGTCTGCATGCTTTTATGCATTGTGTTGCTGCCACATGATCGGCTAAATATATATTCGCAGGTGTATACCCAATAAAAAGGCCATTACAAAGCAACCAATAAAGTTTAACAAATGTAATTCATTCAAACAAAAACCACAACTTATTTTTACCAGCAGTCTAATTCTCTTAATGATTACAATGAGCTCTCTGTACTTGCACTGGGTTATTCTCTAGGGAAGATTCAGTAGGTGAAGGCTGTGCCACACCTGTTCAGCAACAGTTCAGATATAGGCCAATTCACTGGCCAATCTATGTCAATCTTGGAGGAAGGAATATTCTATTATTTATTAGAGTGCCAGTCTCATAATTAGGTAACTCGGCGGTCATCATTAGTAATAACTTATTGTGTCTTGCACAAAGACATCAATGCACAGTGCGCAGGATCGGAAAAAGCTGCAGAGGATTATAAACTCAATCAGCTCCATCGTGGGTACAAGCCTCCCCACCAACAAGGACATCTACAAAAGGTGATGCCACAAGAAAACGACATCCAACATTAAAGACCCTCACTGCTCAGGGCATGCCCTCTTCTCATTCTCTTCTCATCAGAAAGGAGGTACAGGAGCCAAAAGATGCACACTCTACATTTTAGGAACAGCTTCTTCCTCTTCATCCTCAGATTTCTGAATGGTTCATGAACCCGTGAACACTACCTCACTATTTTGGTCTCGTTTTGCACTACGTATTTATTTGTTATATATTTCTCATTGTAACTTGTAGCATTTTTTTATTGTGTTACACTTGCGCTGCAACACAGCAAATTTCACGACATTTGTCATGTTAATAAACTTGAGTCTAATTTTGATTCTCATTCACATGTTCACTTAGATCCCAATCTGTAGCAATAATAGTATGCGTGAACCCATGATTGTTCTCAGTACCAGTATGGTCGGCACTATATCATACCAAGATCTTGGGGTGATTTTGTTCAATGCTTAATATTCTTCAGATGTGTCCTTCAATAGACAGATTTTTGGTGATTGTTGATCAGAATGCTCTCAGACAATCCCTTATCGGAACTCTCCAGGAGGAAGTGACATCTCCAGGCAGGAAATATGCTGCAGCATTAAGAAACAGTCCAAAAGGAGCATCTGTAAAGAGATAAAACTAGTTATTGATGATGTAGAGACCATAGAACTGATTGTTCTCTTGCAAAAATAAGTATCAGAATTATAGATAGAACCATTCAGATAAAAAATGTCATTAGCTCTTGGTTCTACACCTCAGCAAGGCCAAAGTTTTCAACATGTTGCTCTTCTGCAACATTTTTATTTCTGGTTCTAGTTTCAGGATGTTTTAAATTTTATTTTTTAAATTATATTGCCCTTATTCTGTCAGGGTCTTTGGATCTTTGGGGGCAAGTGGTTGAGAGATTAATTGGCCGCTGTTCATTGGTAGTTGGTTTATTATTGTCATATGTACCAAGATAGAGCAAAAAGATTTTGTTTGCATACCATTCACATAGATTATTCCATGTATGTACATTGAGGTGGTATATGAGAAAAAAAGAAACCAGGTGCAGAATATAGTGTTACAGCTACAGAGAAAGAGCATTGCAGATTGACAAATAGAGTGCAACTGTCATGACCAAGAGTTCAAGAGTTGGTCATTAACATACAAGGGGTGCATTCAAGAATCTGATAACAGTGGGATAGAAGTTGTCCTTGAGTCTAGTATTCTCAAGATTTTGTATCTTCAACCTGATGGGAGGAGGGAGAAGAGAGAATATCAGGGTAACAAGGGTCACTGATTACTTTGGCTGCTTTCCAGAGGCAGTGCAATCACAGACAGAGTAATTGGAGGGGTGGCTGCTTTGAGTATTGGTCTGGGCTATGTCCACAGCCTTCTGCATTTTTTTTCCGCGATCTTGGGCAGTGCAGTCACCATACCAAGTTGTGACGTCTCAAGATAGTTGTGATACTGCAATATTGTGTTCATGTAAAATTTGATTCAATTATCACTTACCAGCTTCTATTCCTTCTTCCCCACTCCCTTCCCCCACCCCCACATTCTTATTCTGGCTTCCTGTCCCATTCCTTTCCAGTGCTGATGAAGGAACTCGACCCGAAACATCAACTGTTTATTTCTGTCCATAGAACCTGGCTGTAGCTTCTGAATGAAACCGCAGTAGAAGTTGGAGAAGCCCATGAAGTGCTCTATCTGTTTGAGGGTATATGAATGGGGCCATTCAATGACAGTACACACTTTCTCTGAGCCAATAGTTATGCCATGGAGAGAAAAAATGTAACCCATGGAGAAAATGACTGGGGTGTGGAACTGATTTTTTTTTCTAATTTGCAGAGTATTTGGTTTTCTAGGAAACGCTGAAGGACTGAATGGACATGGCAGATATGGCTTTCAGGGTTCTTGGAAAAGATGAGGATGTCATCAAGGTAGATGAACACACACCTGTGTAGCACATCTTGGAGGATCTTGTTAATGAAAGCTTAGAAAATTGTTTGACTTTTGGCGGGTCCAAAGGCTGTCACAACCACAGACAATACTGTAGGTTTGGCTTGTGAATATTCATGTTCCAGCTAATTACCGTTACATTATGGAAACATTCCAAAGCACAAATCCATGGTCTCACAAGACTAACTGATGCCTATATGGTAGTATTTAACTCCTTCTTTTTCACTGTAGTCTTGTCGAGACTTGAGCAAAGCACAACAACATTACGCTCCCTTCTTACCTTCAAAAGAAGACTATCGTTTTGACTGATGCTGGAAGCGAGCAGTATTCATTTAGTATTGGATATTGCTTTCAGCTGCGGTGTTGGCATTTAACTTTCTGTTTGAGAATTTTAGTTAACGTCCCAGTATGCATAACATTTATTGTTTTCCTTTCCCTTCAAAATTCTGCCAAGTTCTCATTAGTCGACTGGCTTCAGTGTCTGTATGTCTGTCCGCACTTGGCCTCAGAGAGGGTTGGGGGTCAATCGCAGTCACGTGTCTGTGCTGCAGTGAGTGGCTGGCTTCTCTTTTTAATGAAGGTGATGGCTAAGTTGTGATATTCCTGTGGGAGTTTGGTGAAGTCGAAGGTTTCATCCATTCCCACGGGTTTACGGTCTGAAGTCAACTGAGATTGCAGATAGGTAGTCCGATAGGTGGGTCCCCAACTCAGCAGTGCAGAATAACCAGGCAAATTGAGGGTTGTGAGTGGAGAGCCAGAATGTGAAGAGTGTTGGGTGAGTCACTCAATAAGAATTGGATGGACAAGCTGTAATCTCTGCCACTCATACTTGTGCAAGACTTGTGCACTTCCTGATAATTCCAAACTCCAAGGGACTTCCATCAATGGCCTTGACATTGAAGGTGTGAGAGATAAGTTCAGAAGAGAGTGCAATCTGCACACAGAGTCTGATCCAGACAGCTTTCTGTTGTGTCAGAATCCAGCAGAGCTTTCTGTACATGTAGAGGAACAGAGTGTGGAGGACGACAGAGAGAATGTGATGAGCTATGGTGCTGGAACAAGGGGCCAGGGAGAGCTTTCCAGATAGAAACCCCCTTGTCTCTGCCTGGAGGCACCATTTCCTGGGCACAGTGTGCATTCTGTGGTCAGCTGCTCCAAAGCAGGTGTACAAGTTGTTTCTTCAACGGCGCTCATACTCAGTGGGGGTTAAGGGAACTTTCCCTAATTGCATGGGTTCTGGAGGGTCCTTGTAGCATGAAATGGTTCTGGGAATGGAAATGGGGTTTTGGCTGAAGACCCGGAGGGTTGTGCCATAAGATGTTTGCCAATACAGAGAGCCGGAGTGATGAGGTACTCGAAGTCCTTGGGCATCTCCTAAGTGGACAGCTCATATTTCAAGTGATCCAAGAGGCCATGACGGTAATGACCCAGTTGTACTCCTGCACTCCACCATGAGGGTCCTGGATTCCATGGTGTAATCCAGTACTGAGCATGAACCTTCAAACAAGTGAAGTATCAGATCCGCTGTCTCCCTTCCACTTCCTGGATGGTCGAAAACTCATCACATCTCGGTGGTCAAATCCTCAGATTTGCTGCAAGCGATGGCTTCATTGTCCGAGTCAGCAGTGGTGCAGGTCAGCGCTCACCCAGTCAAGAGAGAGACGAGAACGGCAATCTTGGCCCAGTCCGTAGAATACAGAGACAGCTGGAATTCGAGTGTTCGACATACTGGGGCGCGAAGTTGCAGCATCGGGTTGGAGATCTGTCAAAGCATTCCAGCATGGGAATTCAGGGCTCAGATGGAGAAGGTTGACGAGTGTGGAATTGCCGCACTAAGGCAGAGTTGGATAATAATGACAGACAGATGGTCAATGGTTTCTTGCTGCTTTTGGCTCGTGCCAGCAGATGACTTCCTATAGGTGAGCATACTCTGTCTGGTCAATCAGTGGTTCTCTCATCCTTTCAGGAAACATAAAAGAGGCTTGACCCAAAAGCAGAGCAGCAGGGACAGCTTAGCAGTGAACAATGACTATAATGTGACACCACAAAGTAGCAAGCCATGAGGAGCCACAAAACAAGAGAAAACTGAAACTAAGCACAACAGTAGCAAGATAAAGTTTAGACTTGGAGCAACTGGTTGAGAACAACTGGTTTGATGAGAGAACAAGGACTACAGCTGAGAACAGTCATTTATAGGCTGCAGATGATGAGCCTGGAATGAACAGCAGGTGAATCCTATCAGCTGGGCTGAGGCTGGGAGGTATTCATGGGAGCAGGACTATGATGCTTGTTAGATCTTGTATATCAGAAAAATAAATTGAGGGTGGGTGAGGACCTTGGGGCCGAGTCTGCCAGGGAGTGATGGAACTAACACAATGCGTGCCCCATGTGGGATTTTGTTCAGTGGTACTCTCACGCTCTTTGAGGTGCTCTGCAACATCAAAAGGTACAATATAATTTCAAACTGTTATAATACAATTCCTTTCTACGTACTGTAGAACATTTCTATGTTTTTAGCATAGCATAGTAAAAGGCCATTCAGCCCACAATGTTGCATTGAACTAATTAAGCTAATCATACTTCACCCCTTCTTCCTGCACGTGGCCCATATCCCTCCATTCTCCACATATTCATATGCCTATCAAAGAATCTCTTAAATGGTGGCATCCGTTAGTCTCGCGAGACCATGGATTTGTGCCTGGAAAAGTCTTGCTTCAGGAGTGTCCTCTCCAGAGCGCAGGCCTGGGCAAGGTTGTATGGAAGACTGGCAGTTGCCCATGCAGCAAGTCTCCCCTCTCCATGGCATCGATGTTGTCCAAGGGAAGGGCAAGGGCCGATACAGCTTGGCACCTTTGTCGTTGCAGGAGTTGCCAGAAGGAAGTTGAAGGCAACGTCGGACCGCCTTAGGGACTCCAGTTCTGGATTTGTCCTCAGGGTTTACTCCTGAAGCCTTTCCCATGAGTGGGCCGCAAGGCAGTGGAGGTTTGAAATCAGAGTTTTCCCTCTCTTAGATGGTCTGCCTTCCAAGGTTGACGAGCTCCATCTACCCGAAAATCTCTTAAATACTTCTACCTTATCTACCACCACCAGACCTGGGAGCACATTCAAAGTATCCACCGCTCTGTGTGTGGGGGTAAAAAAGCTTACACTACATATCTCCTTTGAAATTTCCCCCTCTCAACTTAAATGAGTGCCCTCTCATAATAGACATTTCAAACCTGGGAAAAGGATACTGTTGTCTTCCTTAATCATGCCTTACATAGTTTTATAAATATCTATCTGGTCTTTCTACAGCCTCCATCACTCCGGAGAAAACTACCCTCATTTATCCAACCTTTCCTAATGCAGCACATGCCCTCCAATCTAGGTAGCATCCTGGTGAGCTTCTTCCGAGGAAAGACATTCTTGCCATGGAGGGAGAACAAAGAAGGTTCACCAGATTGATTCCTGGGATGGCAGGATTTTCATATGATGAAAGACTGGATTGACTAGGCTTATATTCTCTGGAATTTAGAAGATTGAGGGGGGATCTTATTGAAACATATAAAATCCATCCCCCTAGGATTCAAGTGTAACCCGTCCTTTTTGTACAGGTCACGCCTGCGCCAAAAGAGGTCCCAATGATCCAAAAACTTGAATCCCTGCCTCCTGCTCCAATCCCTCAGCCACGCATTTATCCTCCACCTCATCCCAGTGAGATGGAGGAACTGAGCGAAATACATGTTAGTAGGGAAGTGGTGTTAGGTAAATTGAAGGGATTAAAGGCAGATAAATCCCCAGGGCCAGATGGTCCGCATCCCAGAGTGCTTAAGGAAGTAGCCCAAGAAATAGTGGATGCATTAGTGATAATTTTTCAAAACTCTTTAGATTCTGGACTAGCTCCTGAGAATTGGAGGGTGGCTAATGTAACCCCACTTTTTAAAAAAGGAGGGAGAGAGAAACTGGGGAATTATAGACCGGTTAGCCTGACGTCGGTGGTGGGGAAACTGCTGGAGTCAGTTATCAAAGATGTGATAACAGCACATTTGGAAAGCGGTGAAATCATCGGACAAAGTCAGCATGGATTTGTGAAAGGAAAATCATGTCTAACGAATCTCATAGGATTTTTTGAGGATGTAACTAGTAGAGTGGATAGGGGAGAACCAGTGGATGTGGTATATTTGGATTTTTGCTTTTGACAAGGTCCCACACAGGAGATTAGTGTGCAAACTTAAAGCACACGGTATTGGGGGTAAGGTATTGATGTGGATAGAGAATTGGTTAGCAGACAGGAAGCAAAGAGTGGGAATAAACGGGACCTTTTCAGAATGGCAGGCAGTGACTAGTGGGGTACCGCAAGGCTCAGTGCTGGGACCCCAGTTGTTTACAAAATATATTAATGACTTGGATGAGGGAATTAAATGCAGCATCTCCAAGTTTGCGGATGACACGAAGCTGGGCGGCAGTGTTATCTGTGAGGAGGATGCTAAGAGAATGCAGGGTGACTTGGATAGGTTGGGTGAGTGGGCAAATTCATGGCAGATGCAATTTAATGTGGATAAATGTGAAGTTATCCACTTTGGTGGCAAAAACAGGAAAACAGATTATTATCTGAAAGGTGGCCGATTAGGAAAAGGGGAGGTGCAACGAGACCTGGGTGTCATTATACACCAGTCATTGAAAGTGGGCATGCAGGTACAGCAGGCGGTGAAAAAGGCGAACGGTATGTTGGCATTTATAGTGAGAGGATTCGAGCACAGGAGCAGGGAGGTACTACTGCAGTTGTACAAGGCCTTGGTGAGACCACACCTGGAGTATTGTGTGCAGTTTTGGTCCCCTAATCTGAGGAAAGACATCCTTGCCATAGAGGGAGTACAAAGAAGGTTCACCAGATTGATTCCTGGGATGGCAGGACTTTCATATGAAGAAAGACTGGATGAACTAGGCTTGTACTCGTTGGAATTTAGAAGATTGAGGGGGGATCTGATTGAAACATATAAAATCCTAAAGGGATTGGACAGGCTAGATGCAGGAAGATTGTTCCCGATGTTGGGGAAGTCCAGAATGAGGGGTCACAGTTTGAGGATAAGGGGGAAGCCTTTTAGAACTGGGATTAGGAAAAACTTCTTCACACAGAGAGTGGTGAATCTGTGGAATTCTCTGCCACAGGAAACAGTTGAGGCCAGTTCATTGGCTATATTTAAGAGGGAGTTAGATATGGCCCTTGTGGCTACGGGGATCAGGGGGTATGGAGGGAAGGCTGGTGCAGGGTTCTGAGTTGGATGATCAGCCATGATCATAATAAATGGTGGTGCAGGCTCGAAGGGCCGAATGGCCTACTCCTGCACCTATTCTCTATGTTTCTATGTTTCTATCCTAAAGGGATTAGACAGGCTAGAAGCAGAAAGATTGTTCCCGATGTTGGAGAAGTCCAGAACGAGGGGTCACAGTTTGAGGATAAAGGGGAAGCCTTTTAGGACCGAGATGAGGAAAAACTTCTTCACACAGAGAGTGGTGAATCTGTGGAATTCTCTGCCACAGAAAACAGTTGAGGCCAGTTCATTGGCTATATTTAAGAGGGAGTTAGGTATGGCCCTTGTGGCTAAAGGGATCAGGGGGTATGGAGAGAAGGCAGATACAGGGTTCTGAGTTGGATGATCAGCCATGATCATACTGAATGATGGTGCAGGCTCGAAGGGCCGAATGGCCTACTCGGGTACCTATTTTCTATGTTTCTGTATCTTCTCCAAAGCTTCCAAATTTCTCCTATATTGGGGAGACCGGAATTGAAAGCATTACTCGAGATGTGGTCTAACCAGAGAAAGATTATCTTTATTTGTCACAGGTACAATGAAACGCGTCATGTCATTGTCACATGTCATTTTTGCATCAATGATCAACACTGTTTGAGGAATATGATGGTGCACCCTGCAAGCATAACCATGCCTTCTGTGCCAACATAGCATACTCAATTTATTAACCCTAACTCTACATCTCTGGAATGTGGGATGAAACCAGAGATCCCGGAAGAAACATGGGGAGAATGTACAGACAGCAGCAGGAATCAAATTCCAATTGGTGATTGATGGTACTGTTAAGTAATTATGCTAACCACTATTATGTTACTGAACTGCGTTATTTGCAGTTTTGTAAGCTTGCAATGTAATTCATGACTCTTGACAAAGAAAGGCAAGCATAACATGGACCTTGTTCACTACGCTGTCAACTTGTGTGGCCACTTTTAGGAAGTAACTGGTTAATAATTGTCCAGGACTAAACAGTTCTTCTGAGGTTTGGTTAAATGAAAATGGAAGGGAATATTATTTGTGTGTCACAACAGGATGATGGGAGTTTAGACTGCAATGGGCTATTTCATGTTTGAGTAAGCAGGGGCGGTTATGTTTTTCTTTACTTCAAAAAATCTTGGAAGAAAATCAAAAAGGAAGATATTGTAGGAGTCTAGGCACTGACAAATGTTGTAATAAAAAGCAGTGATTTGATGTTCAGAGAGAACAACATTGGAAAGAACACATCTGTGGGCTGTGACCGTCACATAACCAAGCCAAAGGGAAGTGTTGTTCTCCATGGACTAAACCCCCATGTTAACCAGCGCCTCCGTGTCTAGAACAATATGGGAATTCGTAAAGCCCTTTAGAGCAGTTTTGACCTTTTGATATTAGGCCCATTTCCAAATCAACTGACGTAGGCCTCAAGGCATGGTCATAAGTTCTGTTATATTTCTAAGAAAGTGACCCTAGGATTTTTGTTCATATGGGCGGTAGAAAAATAACGTCCAATATACACGCAATATCAGTATTGTTGTAACAGTTTGTACTGAGATTGGAATAATACATGTGCTTTCTAGACATACAAACATGACATTTGATGTTTTTGCAGCAATGAAGATTTTCATGTAAATTACAAACCAAATGTTCAATTATTTGTGTATGAAATTACTGAATTAAGTGAGATTATTTTGGCGATATGCTTACTGTGTGAGTTTGGTTCAGTTAGTTGGAAATTCACTATAGGACGAACGTGGAAACTTTAGAGAGGGTGCAGGGGAGATTTACCAGGATGCTGCCTGGATTGGAGAGCGTGTTATATGAGGATAGATTGAGCCAGCTGGGGCTTTTCACTTTGGAGTGAAGGAGGGTGAGAGTTAACTTGTTAATGGTGTATAAGATGATAAGAGGCATAGACCGAATGGATAGCCAGAAGCTTTCTCCTGAGGGTGATATGGCTAATACCAGGAGCCATGATTTTAAGGTGACCAGAGGGAAGTATGGAAGCGGGGGGGTGGGAAATGACAGAGGTAAGTTATTTATACGGGGAGTGATGAATGCACAGATGTGATGATAGAGGCAGCTACATTGGGAATATTTAAGAAACTCTTAGACAAGCCCATGGATGATTGAAAAATGAAGGGCTATGTAGGAGGGAAGGGTCAGATAAATCATGGGTAGGTTAAAAGGTCAGCACAACATTGTTGGCCAAAGGGCCTGTATTGTGCTGTAGTGCTGTAGTGCTCTATGTCGGGCCATTCATAGGCTATGCTGACAGGACCTCTGTGGTGGTTCAAAGAACAGTGTTTGCAAACTTAATATTTTTATAGCAAAAGATACAATGGGAATGTGAGTATAAATTTCTTTGTACAAATACTGCTTATGAGTTGGAACTCATTGCTACTTAAGGAAATGAAATCAGTCTATCAGAATCAGAAGCAGGTTTAATATCACAGGAGTATGTCACAAAATTTATTAACTTAGCAGCAATAGTACAATGCAATACAAAATAATATAGAAAAAAGTAACATACATCAAAGTTGCTAGTGAACGCAGCAGGCCAGGCAGCATCTATAGGAAGAGGCGCAGTCGACGTTTCAGGCCGAGACCCTTCGTCAGGACTAACTGAAGGAAGAGTGAGTAAGGGATTTGAAAGCTGGAGGGGGAGGGGGAGATGCAAAATGATAGGAGAAGACAGGAGGGGGAGGGATGGAGCCGAGAGCTAGACAGGTGATAGGCAGAAGGGGATACGAGAGGATCATGGGACAGGAGGTCCGGGAAGAAAGACGGGGGGGGGGGGGGGTGACCCAGAGGATGGGCAAGAGGTATATTCAGAGGGACAGAGGGAGAAAAAGGAGAGTGAGAGAAAGAATGTGTGCATTAAAAAGAGTAACAGATGGGGTACGAGGGGGAGGTGGGGCCTAGCGGAAGTTAGAGAAGTCAATGTTCATGCCATCAGGTTGGAGGCTACCCAGACAGAATATAAGGTGTTGTTCCTCCAACCTGAGTGTGGCTTCATCTTTACAGTAGAGGAGGCCGTGGATAGACATGTCAGAATGGGACATTTTAATTTGGAATTCACATTTTAATTCCACATCCCATTCCCATTCTGACATGTCTATCCACGGCCTCCTCTACTGTAAAGATGAAGCCACACTCAGGTTGGAGGAACAACACCTTATATTCCGTCTGGGTAGCCTCCAACCTGATGGCATGAACATTGACTTCTCTAACTTCCGCTAGGCCCCACCTCCCCCTCGTACCCCATCTGTTACTCTTTTTAATGCACACATTCTTTCTCTCACTCTCCTTTTTCTCCCTCTGTCCCTCTGAATATACCTCTTGCCCATCCTCTGGGTCACCCCCCCCCCCGTCTTTCTTCCCGGACCTCCTGTCCCATGATCCTCTCGTATCCCCTTCTGCCTATCACCTGTCCAGCTCTCGGCTCCATCCCTCCCCCTCCTGTCTTCTCCTATCATTTTGCATCTCCCCCTCCCCCTCCAGCTTTCAAATCCCTTACTCACTCTTCCTTCAGTTAGTCCTGACGAAGGGTCTCGGCCTGAAACGTCGACTGCGCCTCTTCCTATAGATGCTGCCTGGCCTGCTGCGTTCACCAGCAACTTTGATGTATGTTGCTTGAATTTCCAGCATCTGCAGAATTCCTGTTGTTTGCGTTAGAAAAAAGTAAATCATTTCCAGTATACATGTATATTAAATAGTTAAATTAAGAATAGTGCAAAAACAGACATTAAAACAAATAAATGAGTCGCGTTCATGGGCTCAATGTCTATTTAGGAATCGGATGGCTGAGGGAAAGGGTTCCACAAAGGAAGGACTGACTGTTTTTCTTTTATACAGATGGTGGTTATATGGAATGAGCTGCCAGAGGAAGTGGTTTATGCAGGTACAGTACAATTAAAAAAAAGTGTGATAAGAGAGGTTTAGATGTGCCAAATACAGGACACAGTGAAAAGCTTTGTTTGTATGCCATTCAGACAGATCATTCCAATAATTCTTTTCCAGAAATCACTCAGCTAGTCACCTGGAAGACGAGCATGATAACTCTAAGCTGGCAATCTTCACCATCACCTCACTCAGTTTTCCTCAAGAGAGGCTCTGAGCTGCATCGTTATTACAACTCTGAGAGTCAACTACACTAGGAAGATACCTGCTTGACTTGTCGAGTCACTTTGTCGAACCAGCCAGTCCATCTCAGTCCTCTGCTCTTCTCTGAAGGTCCGCAAATCTTGTTGTCATCAAGAATTTATCTGAAGGTCACAACTGACTCTGCATCCAGAACACTTTCGGACTACACATTGTGGATCAGAACTGTTGGCAACAAAAAAAAAACACTATTCTCTTACATCATTCCAGGATCTTTTTGCTTTACACCCGGTTAGTCACTCAGTTAAAATGTCACCAGTTAGTCTGAGGATTCATGGCTGCATCTGGACCAAAGTTCCAGCATTTATTGAAAGAACTACTAATTTAGAATATCAGGTATATCTTGTGTGACCCAAAACTAAAGTTCTTTGCTGAGATGACCAGATGATAACTGTTATTTATGTAGCACCTTTAATGTGAAAAAACACATACTTCCTGAGTCAGACAGGAAGTATCATGGACTATATTATGTTAGAAGTAGATTTGGCTGGTACACTGAATATTGGTGTCAATTCTTTAATGTCTTCCATGTTGTCGAGAGTAAAAATGTGATCTGTGAAATAATATGCAATTAAAAGAGAAATTAGTTTTGAAAGATGCATTGGCCTAAAAAAGAAGAAAGAGTGTCTTCCTTTTCTCATATGTGAGAAAAGACTTGAGGGAACATTTTCTGAATGAATTGCTTTTTTTTCTTTAGGAACAACAGCTCTTTATAATACCCTGTTACGGGCAAGTCACATTTTCTGATGAAGAATATTTCCCTACTCAAAATGTATTTGGTTTCCAACTTTGCCTATTTGTAATGACCTGAGACATTATCCATTTGCCTTTCTCCCTTGGCAGATGCTGCCTAACCTCCTGAGTGAAGACATCAAATTGAATCTGTAGAAGTGAGTAGAATCAAGTTGACAACATTCTCACCTGATCTTCGTGTTTTCAATTCATTTATCCCTCACTTTATACTGAACACAAACACCAATCATTTTTGTTATGATGTCCAGAATAATCAGAAGTTTGTTAAGCATTCTTATAGACATAGACTCCTCTCAAGAAATTATGTTTTATGGTTGACAGAAGGAATTAATGCTCTGAATCTCCCCAAAATTGCATAGTTACGGCAAAATATATCTGCAAATATACTTCCTGTGGAAGCCACTTTCCATCCAAACGCTCAAAGTAAAGATTCAGAACATTAGCATCCACCCTACAATCTGAAGCCTTTCCACATACTCATGTTCTCTAGGAAAGGAGATACATTCAGATATTTACCGTACCTTAAACCACACAACTTCGTCCAAATGAAAACTCACCTACAACAGTGCCATTTATCACTCTCTTGTAGCAGTGGGTACAAAGCAAATCAAACTGTCTTGTGTTTACACAAAAAAAAACCACAGCATTGTCTGAGCCAGCATGGCCTTATGGAACAGATTAGTTTTAAATCTGGATAATAATAATAATGTGAAATTAAGCCAACTTGAAGCTAACTGGTTCATTTTCCTGTCAATCAAATTAAGTCCTACATCTGTTATTAAGTGACTAAGTATGTACATTTTTTACAATTTATTTGCATCTTCACTCAATTCATTTTTTCTGAAAAAAATTGCTCGGCTTTATTTGTGAGAACTTATTGCAGCTCCTGTCTCTTCCAAGCTTTCAGCAGACTGTTTATTATGTAAATTAACTTTGTTAGCTACTCAATATGCTGATGTTCATTAGCCAGATAGCCCACCCACTTCCAACTCTTAGATGATAAAGTTCTGTCAATAAACACTCCAGAGTAATTAAAAAACAATGACCAATTAAATCATATAAACTTGTTTTGCACTTTATTCAGTTTTTCTCCGCATTGAGGTGAATAAACCATGGAATGGGGAAACAAGCAACCTGCTGGAGGAACTGATCTGGTCAAGCAGCATCTATAGGGATGAAAGAATTGTCGATATTTTGGGGAAGAAACCATGAACCAGTCCTGATGCAGGGTCCTGACCTCAAATACTGACAATCCCTTTCCTCCCAGCGATGCGGCTTGACCTGCTGATTTCCTCCGGCGGTTTATTGGTTGCTCCCGGTTCAAGCATCTGCCGTCTTCTGTCAACAGTGGAATGGGCCTGGACCAGAGACCCAAATTGGCCAGTCATTCCCACTGATCTAAAAACCAAAACATGAGGAAATCTGCAGATGCTGAAATTTCAAGCAACACACATCAAAGTTGCTGGTGAACGCAGCAGGCCAGGCAGCATCTCTAGGAAGAGGTACAGGCGAAGGATCTCGGCCCAAAACGTCGACTGTACCTCTTTCTAGAGATGCTGCCTGGCCTGCTGCGTTCACCAGCAACTTTGATGTGTGTTGCTTGATCTAAAAACCAACCATGTGAGACAAGCAACTTTTGTTAATTATCAGCATGACTGGCAGAGAAATCCTTGCTCAAAAATTTGCACTGTAAACACTTTAAGCAATTTAAACCATTTTTATAATCCTATTTATTTGTACTTATATACATTTTATTCCCTATCAGTCTTTCTAACTTAATTTTTATATAATCCTTTATTCTGTATAATGGTTAAATGTTTTTTTTTGTGAACTTGGAGCCAACGCAGCACAGCAATTTCCTAATATATGTTTAAATGTGTATGTATGGTGAATAAAGTTGATGCTCAACAAAATCCTAACATCACAGGTGAGTACTCACTTCTAACCTCAGGACTACAGCATGTTATTGACTGCACCTAAGGAGGAATGATAGACCACTAATCATTCCAGACAATAATTGGTATGGGAAGTAAGCTGCACGAGCACTTGCTTTCTTCAGATTTAAACATAGAATCTATAAGAAGAAATCTGATGCTGAAATCAGTTTGCATTTACGTTGTATGTTCAATCGTAGAATTGAAAAAAAGATGTGTGCACTAATGATTCAAGGTTCAAGGTCATTTATTGTCATTCTTCAGGACACGAGTGTAAGGGAGAATGAAATGATTTTTAGACCATAAGACAAGACAAAGAAGCAGAAGTCGGCCATTCAGCCCATCGAGTCTGCTCCGCCATTTTATCATGAGCTGATCCATTCTCCCATTTAGTCCCAGTCCCCCGCCTTCTCAGCATAACCTTTGATGCTCTGGCTACTCAGATACCTATCAATCCCTGTCTTAAATACACCCAGTGACTTAGCCTCCACTGCTGCCCGTGACAACAAATTCCATAGATTCACCACCCTCTGACTAAAAAAATTTCTTCGAATTTCTGTTCTGAATGGGTGCCCTTCAATCCTTAAGTCATGCCCTCTCGTACTAGACTCCCCCATCATGGGAAACAACTTTGCCACATCCACTCTGTCCATGTCTTTCAACATTCGAAATGTTTCTATGAGGTCTCCCCTCATTCTTCTAAACTCCAAGGAATACAGTCCAAGAGCGGATAAACGTTCCTCATATGTTAACGCTCTCATTCCCGGAATCATTCTAGTGAATCTTCTCTGTACCCTCTCCAACGTCAGCACATCCTTTCTTAAATAAGGAGACCAAAACTGCCCACAGTACTCCAAGTGAGGTCTCACCAGCGCCTTATAGAGCCTCAACATCACATCCCTGCTCCTATACTCTATTCCTCTAGAAATGAATGCCAACATTGCATTTGCCTTCTTCACTACCGACTCAAGCTGGAGGTTAACCTTAAGGGTATCCTGTACGAGGACTCCCAAGTCCCATTGCATCTTAGGACTTTGAATTCTTTCCCCATTTAAATAATAGTCTGCCCATTTATTTCTTCTGCCAAAGTGCATAACCATACGCTTTCCAACATTGTATTTCATTTGCCACTTCTTTGCCCATTCTTCCAATCTATCCAAGTCTCTCTGCAGACTCTCCGTTTCTTCAGCACTACCGGCCCCTCCACCTATCTTCGTATTGTCAGCAAACTTAGCCACAAAGCCATCTATTCCATAATCCAAATTGTTGATGTAAAATGTAAAAAGAAACGGACCCAACACGGACCCCTGTGGGACACCACTGGTAACTGGCAGCCAACCAGAATAGGATCCCTTTATTCCCACTCCCTGTTTCCTGCCAATCAGCCAACGCTCTATCCACGTATGTAACTTTCCCATAATTCCATGGGCTCTTATCTTGTTAAGTAGCCTCATGTGTGGCACCTTGTCAAAGGCCTTCTGAAAATCCAAATATACAACACCCACTGCATCTCCTTTGTCTAGCCTACTGGCAATTTCCTCAAAAAATTGTAATAGGTTTGTCAGGCAGGATTTTCCTTTAAGGAATCCATGCTGAGTTCTGCCTATCTTGTCATATGCCTCCAGGTAACTCTGTAACCTCATCCTTGACAATCGACTCCAACAACTTCCCAACCACTGATATCAAGCTAACAGGTCTATAATTTCCCTTTTGCTTCCTTTCCCCCTTCTTAAATAGTGGAGTGACATTTGCAATCTTCCAGTCCCCCGGAACCATGCCAGAATCTATCGACTTTTGAAAAATCATTGCTAATGCCTCTGCAATCTCCACAGCTACTTCCCTCAGAACACGAGGGTGCATTCCATCTGGTCCGGGAGATTTATCTACCTTTAGACTATGCAGCTTCCTGAGTACTTTCTCTGTCGTAATTGTGACTGTGCACACTTCTCTTCCCTGCCACCCTTGAGTGTCCAGTATACTGCTGATGTCTTCCTCAGTGAAGACTGATGCAAAATACTCGTTCAGTTCCTCCGCCATCTCCTTATCTCCCATTACAATTTCTCCAGCATCATTTTCTATCGGTCCTATATCTACTCTCACCTGTCTTTTACTCTTTATATACTTGAAAAAGCTTTTAGTATCCTCATTGATATTATTTGCTAGCTTCCTTTCATAGTTAATCTTTTCGTTCTTAATGACCTTCTTAGTTTCCTTTTGTAAGCTTTTAAAAACTTCCCAATCCTCTGTCTTCCCACTAATTTTTGCTTCCTTGTATGCCCTCTCCTTTGCTTTAACTTCGGCTTTGACAACCACGGTTGCACCCTTTTCCCATTCGAAAATTTCTTCTTTTTTGGAATATACCTGTCTTGCACCTTCCTCACTTCTCGCATAAACTCCAGCCACTGTTGCTCTGCCGTCTTTCCTGCCAGTGTCCCTTTCCAGTCAACTTTGGCCAGGTCCTCCCTCATGCCACTGTAACTTCCTTTACTCCACTGAAACACCGACACATCAGATTTCGGCTTCTCTTTTTCAAATTTCACAGTGAACTCAGTCATGTTATGATCACTGTCTCCTAAGGGTTCCTTCACCCCAATCTCTCCAATCACCTCCGGTTCATTACACAATACCCAATCCAGTACAGCCGATCCCCTAGTGGGCTCAACAACAAGCTGTTCTAAAAAGCCATCTCGCAGACATTCTACAAGTTCTCTCTCTTGAGATCCAGTGCCGACCTGATTTTCCCAATCCACTCACATGGTAAAATCCCCCACAATTATCAAAACACTGTCCTTCTGACAAGCCTTTTCTATTTCCTGTTGTAATTTGTAGTCCACATCACTGCAGCTGTTTTACTTCAGATAAAAAGAACAATAGACATAAAGAATGCAATAAAAAAAACAAAGCACAATATATATTAATATAATTGCAATCTTATAAAACAATGTAAAAGTAACTGTTGCATACACAGACTGACTGTATGTACATAAAGTGATGCTAGGTGAGGATGGTGGGGTGGGTTACTGGATGGAGGTGTTGTTTAGTCTGATTTCCATTTCCCAACTACGTCCATCACAGCTAAAATTGAGCTATTTGGGATACTTCCATGTTGTTACTTTTACAAACGTAGTTTGAGGACTGGTAGTTTGTAATATTTCCTTCAATTGTTCTGCTGGTAGTTTTTATACCTTATGAGAGTTTTTGCCCTATAATTTCAGACAATGAACTCTACAACCCAAAACTGAGTGAAAGCAGATGTTCTCCCTTCTTATCCTTAAATATGGATAAATAGAAAAAATGGAAGTCATCCATCATGCTATCAAGGAATGCTGGTTTCTTCTGTTGTACAGTATAGGCTTATAGTTTTGTGTACCTCAGCTAAACTTTACTCTAGGTCTCACAATCTACCTCATTGTTGCCTTGCTCTTTATCAGCTGCCTGTACCGTACTTTTTCTGTAACTCCTTTTTATTCATTCCATTACCTTTTTCCATTTGTACTATCCAGTGCATTGTTGTAATGACACTGTTGTAATGAGCTGATGTGAATGGATGCCATGAAAAACAAAATTTATCATTGTACCTCGGTACAAGTGACAATAAAAAATAATTCCAATTCCAAACCAAAGGCAAATCCCAGACTTGGCAGCCTCTCATCATAACTACAATTATTGACTGCTGGCAACAGCTTCATAAATTTCCTCTTCATCTTCACCAGAAACCTAAAGTGGCTAGGCCAATCCCATTGAACTAACAGCCAATGCTGTTCAGTCACTTGAAGCAAGCAGATTTAGTCAATTATCTATATGACTGGGAGAGAAATCCTTGCTCAACAAAGTTCTACTAACATCACAATATATATGGAATTCTAACTTCTAACCTCAAAACTACAGCACGTTATTGACTGTATCTCAGAAGGAACCTTAATTCTCTTCAGAATGCACACATCTTTCCAGTAAAGTGGAGACCATAACTGTGCTTAACAGCAAAGTCAGAAAAATGTACATCGAGACTGGATAATTAGACAAGAAATGATACTGAACCTAGAAAAGATACAATAAGGTAGGTAACTAAAACTTGACCTAGGTCTGTAATGAAGAAAGATAATTGTTGAGATTTGGGACCAGGAGACACCTGTGAACCCTCACAGCCATACATGGGAAATATAAACAGAAAATATAAAAAACACTCAGCAGGTCTGTCAATATCTGTCTAAAGAGAAGCAAGTAATAGTTGAGTCATTGGTCAGACCACTTCTGGAGTCTTCTGTGCAGTTTTGGGCCCAATATCTAAGAAAGGGATGAGTGAGTCCTGCTCTCTTAAGCATCTTCCACGGCCTTTCCTTTCCAGGTGTAGTCATCTCCACAGGACCACCGGTTAGCTTGCCATGCAGGAGGTCACTCGTACATGGTCTCTTCTACACTACTGTGCCCATAGTAACGCCTTCATGTGGTATCCCTATTCTTACTGAGTGTCTAGCATTATAACTGAGTGGGCAGGCTGGGCTCATCAGCCTTGATTGGCAGCCAGCCTGGGAGAAGGACAACTTCAATTCCAAACCCAGGTAGATGGGACTCGTTAGCCTTGCCAGGCAGTATGTCTATGAGAAAGAAAACTTCGAGATGTGAAACATTCCGCGGTGTAAAGAGTGGAATCGGTCTGTGTGCACCAGTCCTCACTATAAACCTGTGCAGCACAGACAGGAAGAAAAGTCCTACAGCAGTGGAATTTTCACTTCTGATTTTCCCAAGCAAAGAATCAGCCATCATCATCATCAAAGAAAGGATATGCTGGCATTACGGAGGAGGTTCGTGAGAATGATCCTAGAAGTTAAACTGTTGACATATGAGAAGTGCCTGATGGCTCTGAACCTGTACTCACTGAAGTTTAGAAGAATGAGGGAGGAATCTCATTAAAACCCACCAAATATTGAAAGGTGTAGGTAGAGGGGACAATCAGAGAATGATTCCATTATTAGGAGAGTCCAGGATTAGAGGGTAGAATCTCAGAATAAATGGATGTGGCTTTGAAACGGAGATGAAGAGGAATTTCTTCGGCTAGAAGTTGGTGTATCAGTGGAATTCATTGCCACAGATGACTGCGTAGGCCACATCATTGGGTATATTTAAAGCAAAGATTGATAGGTTCCTGGTTAGTAAGCTTACAAGGAGAAGGCAGGAGAATAGAGTTTAGAAGAAAAATAAATCAGCCATGATCAAATGGCAGAGCAGCATTGATTGGCCAAATGGCCTAATTCTGCTCCTATTTCTTAAGGTCTGACGTTTCAGGTCTGCAACAAGTTCTGGGTAAAAGAGGCAGTGAGTTAAATCCCTGCAGCAGTGAATTTGGGAAAGGAGTGGTAGAACAAAAGAAGTATCATGGATAGTGTAAGGCCAAAACATTTTGTATCATGACTTGAATTGTTAACTGCCTGACCTATTACTTCCCACATTTTCCATTTCTATTTCGGATTCGCAGTAGGTGCTGCATTTTGATTTTCATAACAGAAGTTAATCGGTCCATGATTGGCCAATGGACATTCGAGAACACTAGAGGGCTGGACAGAAGTCCTACTACACTACATCAGACTCATGGAATCAACCTGTTTCCTATTCTTTGGAGAAGACCTGATTGTCATTGTCTGATTTTCACATAGCTCTTTGCAAAAGTAAATAATAATGTTGGAACCAGGTTTAAAATTTAACACCCCTTATTGGAGGAAAGCAAAATTTCACTCCTGCCATGCATGTTAAATTATGACCTTAGTGTTGTCAGTGAAGAGGATTGCAGGGGATTAGCCTCCCCTCATTCTGTTTCCTTTGTCATGAACGCTTGTACATAATAATGAAATAGCAACTTGTTGATATAAAAGTTGGAAAACTTCCCAGTCCTATTGTTTTCCAGCTTTTCAATGGGTACTTGCCAAGTAGCAGCCTCCAATCTTCACACAGTGAAATACTGAATTTATTTGAAGTCAGAGCCAGCCATCCTGTGGGAAGCATTGCAAAGAATTAAGCAGTGGGTCTTGAGAAATAATTTTTACAAACACAACTTTGTTAAAATAGGGAAAAGGATCTAGATTTATAACATTAAAATTGGTCTTTAGAGACAGCAGATCTATTTATAATGAATATCCAGAGAAAGCAGCCAGCAATAGATCACTGCAATACTGACATACCAGCAGCTTACACATTGGTCTCCAGATGATAAATTTTAAGTTAAAAATGTAACAAATATATTTTTCATGGGTATGTGTTCCATATGCTGGCCAGAGTTTAAAGGAAGATAAATAACTTTCTGATATTGATTAAGGAAGAGGCTAGAGTCCTTATGTGAACTTGGGTAACTGCTCGGCCCAAGACCACAATAAATTGCAGAGGGTTGTGAATGGATCCCAGTCCATCATGAAAACCAGTCTCCCCTTCATTGCCTCTATCCACACATCCTGCTGCCTTGGGAAAGCAGCCAACATAATCAAAGATCCCTCCCACCCTGATCATTTTCTCTTTTCCTTTCCCCAGTTGGTCGGAAGGCACGAAAGCTTGACAGCACATACCACCAAGCTCAAAGACAGCTTCTATCCCACTGTTACCAGACTCTTGAATGGAGCTCTCATATGCTAAAAGGTGAACCAGACATCCCACCCTGCAAAAACTCATTTCAGGGAGATAGCACCATCAATTTGCAGGAGACTCCGGGAACTTCCGGGAGAGGTGGGATGTCTGCAATAGAACAGCTCTTTAGCAGCTAGCCAGCTAGTTTAAATAATGTTAGCTATGCTAATGAACAAATGACACCTGTTAAACTCACCTCAACCTGTCTTTTACAGTCTTAACCCACCATGGGCAATAGAAAAGTCACTGTTGCCAACAGTGCAGCGAGCAACACTGTCATTATTTTGACCCCTATTAGGCAGCGGTACGCTTTAGTGTAGTCTGGGGTGACGTACGTTTTATATTTTCTTCTTTTTTTGGAACACTCTGCCATGGCGCGCTCTCACTCTCTCGTGATCTCTGGCACACTCTCTAGCACTCTTGCTTGCTTTCTCTCTTGCGCTCTCACTTGCTCTCTCTCATACACTCGCTTGCTTCCTCTCTCGCTCGCTTGCTCTCGCATTCTCTCTCTCTCGCTCGCGCGCTCTCTCGCTTGCTTTCTCTCTCGCTCTTGTGCTCTCTCTCTCTCCGCGCTCTCTCTCTCTCTTGCTCACGTGCTCTCTCTCTCATGGTCGCTCTCGCACTCTCTCTTGCTTTCTCCTGCTCGTTCGCTCTTAAAAAATTGATTTCCGTGATATTGTATATAATTTGTGGCCATCAGGGAGCCACTATTAACATGCGGGAGACTCCCAGAACTTCCGGGAGAGGTGGGCTGTCTGATGAACTACTGAACTCTTGACTTCCCAGTCTACATTGCCGTGGGCTTTGCACTTTATTTATCTACCTGCACTGCACTTCCTCTGTAATTGCAACACTATATTCTGCGTTTGGTTTTCTTTGCACTGCGTCAATGTAATTATGTATGGAATGAATTGTCTCTATGGTATGCAAAACAAAAACTTATCACTGTATTTTGGTACATATGACCAATAAATAATGCAAACACCAATGTCCCTTTGGAAAAGCTTGCCTTACATATTGTTCGTACAGATTAAATCATTACACAGTGCATTGAGGTAGAACAAGGTAGAACAATAGATGCAAAGTAAAAAGTAACAGCTACAGAGAAATTGCAGTGCAGGTAAACAATAAGATGGAAGATTATAACAAGGAAAATTATGAGGCCTGGACTCCATACAAAACGTCCCACAGAACTATTCAATAGTCTTACAATAGCAACATCCAGAAGCTATCCTTGGACTAGCAGTACATGCTTTAAGTCTTTTGTAGCTTCCACCCAATGAAAGGGGGAAAAGTCAAGTCAAGTTCATTGTCACTTAACTATATACATGTTTACCATCAAATGAGACAAAGCTTCTGAGGACCAAAGTGTAAAGCACAGTAGTATACATAACGCACATATAACACACAATAACTTAGATAAGTAAGAATAACATCTACAAGTGAATTACACATAAAAAAGCAAAGCAAAGTGTATAAATGAAATATTGTAGTTTACAGAGCAAATCAACTGGTGACACTTCGAATGTGATATGGCAGGGAGTTTAGAAGCCTAATGGCCTGAGGGAAGAAATTATTTCCCATCCTGATCATTTTTGTCTTTATGTGTCAGAATTTCCTGCCTGATGGTAGAAATTGAAAGAGGATGCTGGATGGAAGGTTGGAATCCTTGATAATACAAGGGGTCCAGCATATACAGCCTTCCTGATAAATGTCCCCGATGGATGGTAGGGAGACCCTATGGTCCTCTTGCCTGTTCACATAGTCCTTTGTAGGGACTTCTGATCCGATGCTCGGCTGCTCCCATAACATATGGAGATACAGCTTGTCAGTTCAGTTAAACTGCGCCTTCCTATTCAGGGAGGTGATATTGAGGGAACAGGTGAAGGGAGAATGTCCAGAGAGGGAGCAATTGAATTGGTATGTCCCTTGAAGAGTGACAAGCTATTTGAGTTACTGAACCACGTGAAATTCAGGAACAATTAACGTCATCATCGTTGACATGATAGATTATAAGCTTACACATATTATGGAATCTTATAACACCAGAAAATGCATTAGGTAATGAATAACACAATGGCCATGTTTCAGATAAACCAGAATTGATGCTGGCTGTGATCTGCTCATCCAGATACCTTTGTTTAACACAAGTACCCTGTTGTAATTGCTCGCATTTGAATATGGCACTCACAAACAAGAGGTAAGTCAGACAAAGCTACAGGAAAGAGAAAGGAAGACATTTGAAAAGCAAAATTGTTCACCAGTGAGTTGAGTCAGCCTGAAAGTTGCTGAGCCTGCATCTCATTGGACTTGTCATATCATTTTGTACCTAGTCGGAAAACAAATCTCTTTGTTTGCTGTAAATAAAGCAACCCAAAAGTACCGAACTGGAGAAGAAAGCCAAGGACACACAGTGAAAGGCCCAGGGAAGAGCCAGTATTAGTTTAGGTATCACTTGTTGAAATATATCTGTCTGCGTTAAAGGTGTCTTTGTGGATCCCATTCCACCTACACAGACATGCACAGGCCTGCATTGTCTTGTTCGTTTTCCTTCCAGACCGCCTCTCAAGTTACGGACCACCTCCACCTTTCAAGAAGCTCTTTGCAAAAGCTGCTATTCTACAATGAAGCCTTCATTCAAAATCCCAAGGACCTAGGAGTAATGTGGATAGCCAGCCAGGGTTGTGGGAAGTGTTCCGCCAGGTCACCATACCTCCGGGAAGGCTGAATTGTGACATTTTGGACTGAGTGTTCAATGAAGCAAATTAACCCTTTCACCCCACAGTTGTTCCAGGGGAAGCAATTACCAACACAGGTAGATGCAACTCTCCAAAAAGATTCTCACACGCTTACACTCAGAGGCCACTTTAATAGGTACAGGAGTGCAACCCAGTGTGGGCTTCTGCTGCTGTAGCCCATCCGCTTCATGGTTCAACAAGTTGCGCATTCAGAGATGTTCATCTGCACATCACAGTTGTAATATGTGGTTATTTGGGTTACTGGTCAGCTTGAATTGGTCCTCTGACTTTTCTCGTTAACAAACCACTTTTCTCACCATTCTCTGAAAAACTCTCGAGCCTGTTATGTGTGAAAATGTGTGGTATTGGGGGTAAGGTATTAATGTGGATAGAGAATTGGTTGGCAGACAGGAAGCAAAGAGTGGGAATAAACGGGACCTTTTCAGAATGGCAGGCAGTGACTAGTGGGGTACCGCAAGGCTCAGTGCTGGGACCCCAGTTGTTTACAATATATATTAATGACTTAGATGAGGGAATTAAATGCAGCATCTCCAAGTTTGCGGATGACACGAAGCTGGGCAGCAGTGTTAGCTGTGAGGAGGATGCTAAGAGGATGCAGGGTGACTTGGATAGGTTAGGTGAGTGGGCAAATTCATGGCAGATGCAATTTAATGTGGATAAATGTGAGGTTATCCACTTTGGTGGCAAAAACAGGAAAACAGATTATTATCTGATTGGTGGCCGATTAGGAAAAGGGGAGGTGCAACAAGACCTGGGTGTCATTATACATCAGTCATTGAAAGTGGGCATGCAGGTACAGCAGGCGGTGAAAAAGGCGAATGGTATGCTGGCATTTATAGCGAGAGGATTCGAGCACAGGAGCAGGGAGGTACTACTGCAGTTGTACAAGGCCTTGGTGAGACCACACATGGAGTATTGTGTGCAGTTTTGGTCCCCTAATCTGAGGAGAGACATTCTTGCCGTAGAGGAAGTACAAAGAAGGTTCACCAGATTGATTCCTGGGATGGCAGGACTTTCATATGATGAAAAACTGGATCGACTAGGCTTATAATTGTTGGAATTTAGAAGATTGAGGGGGGATCTTATTGAAACGTATAAAATCCTAAAGGGATTGGACAGGCTAGATGCAGGAAGATTGTTCCCGATGTTGGGGAAGTCCAGAACGAGGGGTCACAGTTTGAGGATAAAGGGGAAGCCTTTTAGGACCGAGATGAGGAAAAACTTCTTCACACAGAGAGTGGTGAATCTGTGGAATTCTCTGCCACAGGAAACAGTTGAGGCCAGTTCATTGGCTATATTTAAGAGGGAGTTAGATATGGCCCTTGTGGCTAAAGGGATCAGGGGGTATGGAGGGAAGGGTGGTACAGGATTCTGAGTTGGATGATCAGCCATGATCATACTGAATGGTGGTGAAGGCTCGAAGGGCCGAATGGCCTACTCCTGCACCTATTTTCTATGTTTGTATGTTTCTAAAATCCCAGGAGATACAGCAGTTTCTGAGATACTCAAACCATCCCATTCCATTGTCACATTTCTTCCCCATTCTGAGGTATGGTCTGAACAATAACTGAACCACTTGACCATGTCTGCATGTTTTTATGCACTGAGTTGCCTCACATGATTGGCTGATTAGATAATTTGCATTAACGAGCAGGTACACAGATTGACTTAATAAAGTGCCACGAGTCATTGCTTGTTGTGATTCTATGGTTTGGCTCACCAATAATAGTCACATATACTGAGACACAGTGAAAAACTTCTGTTTGTATGCTATCCTGATAGATCATTCCATATGCTGAAGTTTGATGTAAAAGTAAAACAGAATACTATGTATCAGCTTCAGAGAAAGTGAAGAGTAAGTAAGCAAATAAATGCTATGGCTATAGTCAAGCAGATTGGAAGACTGGGCGATCAAGAATTCATGCTGAGCATACAATTGTAAAATGCTTCATTGCCTGGGATATCCTGAAGTTGTGAAAATCGCTGTCGTAATTCAAGTCCTATTTTCAGTGTAGTATTCAATAGTCTCCATAGGCTGATGGAAATAAATTAGCATTAATTCATCAGTAGTATGGATAGAAGGCACTGCCTGATGAAGGCAACACCTTTCAGCAAAGATCACCACCATCCTGGCCATGCCATCTTCTTCCACTGGATTCTACACCTCATGTTCTCAATTTTATTTATTACTCAATTATTGGTTATTATTATTTTATTTGTCTTTGTGTAGTTGCTCAATTTGTCATCTTTTGCACATGGGTTGTTTGTTCATCTTTCTGTGTACTTTTTTCATTGATTCTATTGTGTTTCTTTGAATCTATTGTGAGGGTTGGCAAATACATGAATTTCAGAGTAGTATATGATGACATACACTGTACGTACTTTGATATAAATTTATTTTGACATTGAATTTGAGGGACAGAATACTTCAAGAGCAGCTACTTCCCTTTAGCTATTTGGTTCAAAGGTTCATTGTATTGTCAAAGTATGCATGTATAATACAACTCCGATATTTGTCCATTCTTGACAGCCATTAATACAGAAAGACCATGGGTATTGATGAAAGAAAAGACATCAACTCCACCCCCAACCAGCACGAGAAAGAAAAGAAACAAAAAACTTGCAGACCCCAAAATCCCCCTCTGGCTCAACAGCCACAATAACAATCAACAACTCCCTACGCATAACAATCCCTCACCCCTCACTTGCGGAAAAGAACAGCGACAGTAGCACCAAACCCCTAACTTCACCACTCACACACAAAAAATTAACAGTTTGCCAATTGTCCAGAGAAGAAAAAAAGACTCTGAAAACTGAAAGAAACCAATATAAAGTACAACCCAATAATCACATAAATCTCAGAATATGGGAAACATCTTTTGGTCTGCAGATGAGGAGAGCAGCTGCACGAAATTAGTCCTTCCATAAAGAGTAACTGCTGACCGGGGTCCGAATGCTGCTGGATCTGGGATTCAATGCGCCGATGCAGCTGTTGACCATCTCTGTTGGAAGCCATCTCTTTCTTCTCAAATCTTTTTATTATTATTATCCAAAATTAACAAGAGTACATCCAAGTAGGTAATACTTACAATGTCTCAAGAAAAAAAGCATTGTCTTAAAGATTGAAAAAAAAAATTTGTTGACAAGAAAAATAGAAAAAAGCCTACTAAAGTAAAGAAAAGTGAGTGTTCAACCCTGGAGCCATGCGTCATACAAAAAGCTTCTAAAGACAAACATCAAACCGCCAATAAGAAAAAAAAAGTACCAAAAATTTACAATTAGATCATGGAGGAAATCTATCAATTAACACAAATGATAATAACGAGCAAATGAACCCCATCTTTTCTCAAAATCAAACATAGGTTCAAAGCTTCGACTTCTAATTTTCTCCAAACTAAGACATAGCATCACTTGAGAGAACCATTGTGATAAAATGGGAGCCGTTGTATCCTTCCACTTCTACAAAATGGCCCTCCTAGCTATCAATGTAACAAATGCAATAACATGTTGGTCAGACAAAGAGCTACCGCGGATATTTTGAGGAATTATTCCAAAATGCACAGTTAATTTGTTAGGGTGTAAATTAATTTTAAGGAAGCCATCTTTATCCCCTCCGCATTCACCTCAATGGTTCAATCTTCCTCACCACTTTGAGATGGTGTCATTCACAATCCTGCACCTCATCTCTGGTCTTTTCCCTGAGTCAACTTGTGCTGTTGGATCTTTTCGCACCCACCCCCCACCCCCCCCCCCCCATTCTCTGATCTCCAAGAGACAACTCTCTGGACACAGCACGGTGCTGAATCCTTCCATCAAGATTCAAATTGTAGGTCACAGGCACCAACAGGTTCTGTAACAACAGCAAGACAAAAAGAACAAGCAGAAGGTATAGAAAAAGTGAAATAATTGGAAAGATTTGCTATCTGAAAGATGACACCTGAGGAATCATTGTTCACTGGCACCATCTTGACTGGAAAGTGGTTTGTTCTTGAACCAATTTGCACAACCTTAATTATTGCAGTCTGCTCAACTTTAATTACTGTAACCTGCACAATTTTAATCACTACAATCATCACAACAGTATGACCACTTTGACTACTTTGAACTACAATGGACATTATTTTGCTATAATTTTTTTTATTCTTGTAAAATTTTAAGTAATTGATGTACAATTTATGTTATATTTGTGAATGCAGCTTATCAGAAGCTATCTACCTGTGATCCTGCTGCAAATAAATTTTCATTGCAACTTTGCATACATATACGTACATGTTAGGCCACACTTGAAGTATTGTGTTCAGTTCTGATTGCCTCATTATAGGAAGGATGTGGAAGCTATTGAAAGGGTGCAGAGGAGATTTACCAGGATGCTATCTAGATTAGAGAGCATGTCTTATGTGGAAAGTTTGAGCAAGCTAGGACTTTTCTCTTTGGAACAAAGGAGGATGAAAGGTGACGTGATAGAAATATACAAGATGAAAGAAGGCATTGAGAGAGTGGAAAGCTGATGACTTTTTTTCCCAGAGTGTAAAAGCTAATATGAGAGGGCATTATTTTAAGACGAGTGGAGGAAAGAATAAGGGGATGTCAAAGGCAGCTTTTTAACACAGAGAAGTGGTGCGTGTATGGAATATCCTGTCGGGGTGCTGGTAGAGGAAGTTACCTTAGACACATGTAAGAGAGTCTTAGGTAGGAAAATGGATGAAAGAAAAATGGAGGGATATTTTAGATTATGAGGACACTCAGCCTCGTTTATTGTCATTTAGAAATGCATGCATTAAAAAATGACACAAACGTTCCTCCAGAATGATATCAGAAAAACACAGGACAAACCAAGACTAGAACTGACAAAACCACATAATTATAACATATAGTTACAACAGTGCAAAGCAATACCGTAATTTGATAAAGAGCAGACCATGGGCATGGTAAAAAAAAGTCTCGAAGTTCCGATAGCCCCAACATCTCACGCAGGCGGCAGAAGGGAGAAACTCTCTCTGCCATTAACCTCCAAACGCCGCAAGCTTGCTAATGCATTGGAAGCAACCGACTGCAGCCGACTCTGAGTCTGTCCGAAAACTTTGAGCCTCTGACCAGCCCTCCGACACCGAGCACCGAGCACCATCCTCTACCGAGCGCTTCGACCCCCCCCCCCCCGCCCCGGCTGCTGAACAAGAAGCAAAGCCGAGGACTCGGGGCCTTCCCCTCTGGAGATTCTGGATCGCACAGTAGCAGCGGCAGCGAAGCAGGCATTTCAGAAGTTTCTCCAGATGTTCCTCCGTGCTTCTCACGTCTGTCTCCATCAAATCAGAATTGTGCACAGCACTCTACTTGACAGACTACAGATATAGTAAACTTCCGGAATCTTTTAATGTAAACTTCCGGAATCTTTTAATAGAGCATCAATTTCTTTAATACTAAAGAAGGATAAAGACCCTGCTCAATGTGCATCTTATAGACCAATATCTTTATTAAATGTTGATTCTAAAGTTTTTTCTAAGTTATTAGCAAATAGACTAGAAAAAGTACTTCCTTCTATTATTTCGGAAGACCAAACGGGTTTTATTAAAGGTCGTTACTCTTTTTATAATATTCGTACATTGTTAAATATCGTTTATACTCCCTCACAAAATGTTCCTGAGTGTGTTATTTCTTTAGATGCCGAGAAAGCTTTTGATAGAGTAGAATGGCCTTATTTATTTAAGGTGCTTGAAATGTTTAATTTTAGCTTGAAATTTATATCCTGGATTAAACTGTTATATCACTCCCCTGTAGCCTCGGTTCGTACTAACTCCTTAAACTCACCTTTTTTTCCTCTCTTTCGTGGTACTCGACAAGGCTGTCCTCTTAGTCCCCTATTATTTGATATTGCATTAGAACCTCTTGCAATTGCTATTCGAGAATCTTCAAATATTACTGGGATAACTCGGGGATTAAAGTCCCATAAATTATCACTCTATGCTGATGATTTACTTTTATATATTTCTAATCCTGAGAGATCCATTCCTGCTGTTTTAGAGTTATTAGCACAATTTGGTCTTTTCTCAGGTTATAAATTAAATCTTAGTAAGAGTGAACTTTTTCCGATTAATAAACATCTTCCTTTATATTATAAATTTCCATTTAAATTGATTAATAATTACTTTTCATATCTTGGGATTAAAATTACTTGTAAACATAAAGATTTATTTAAGACTAACTTTTTACCATTAATAGACCATATTACTCAACTTTCATCTAAATGGTTTCCCTTATATTTAACTTTGATTGGTCGTATTAATGCAGTTAAGATGTTTTTTTTGCCAAAATTTTTATATGTGTTTCAGGCATTACCAATTTTCGTTCCTAAATCTTTTTTTGATAAAGTTGACTCTAAAATTTCTTCATTTATTTGGCAGAATAAGAATCCGAGACTGGGTAAAATACATTTACAGAAAGCTAAGAGAGATGGAGGTTTAGCATTACCTAACTTTAGATTTTATTATTGGGCTATTAATATTCAACATATGAAATTTTGGTTACTTGACCGGGACATACTATCTATTCCTAAATGGGTAGCATTGGAATTACAATCTGTTCAGGGTTATACACTTGGTTCTATTTTAGGTTCCTCTCTTCCTTTTGATTCGAAACGCCTTAAGCAGGTTTCTAACCCGATAGTTAAATATGCTTTGCGCATTTGGTTTCAATTCAGAAAATTTTTTGATCTTAATCAATTCGGGTTAGCGATTCCTATTTTAGGCAACATATTTTTTCCTCCCTCTTTTACGGATCGCGCTTTTCAAATTTGGAAGACTAAGGGTATTTTACGGTTTTTGGATTTATTTTTAGATGGTTCCCTTATGTCTTTTGAACAATTATCTAATAAATATAACTTATCAAGAATACATTTTTTTAGATATTTACAAGTTAGAAATTTCCTAAGTACTATACTTTCTTCCTTTCCAATGCTTCCTCCTATATATATTTTAGATTCGATAATTAACCTTAATCCATGTCAGAAAGGTGCATCGGCTATGATTTATAATATTATTATGAAACTTAGGAAAGCTCCATTTGATAAGATTAGGGTAGATTGGGAACAGGAATTGGGGCTTACCATTTCTGTGGATGATTGGGGGCAGATTTTACAATTAGTTAATACTTCCTCTATTTGTGCTAAACATTCCCTAATTCAATTTAAAGTGGTTCATAGAGCACATATGTCCAAAGATAAGTTAGCGCGTTTTTACTCGCATATTAATCCTTTCTGTGATAGATGTTCGGGGCAGATAGCCTCTTTAACTCATATGTTTTGGTCTTGCCCTACTTTGGAAACTTTTTGGAGAGATATTTTCAATATTATTTCTAAGGTATTAAATATAGATATCTCTCCTCACCCTATTACTGCTATCTTTGGACTACCTAAAATTTCTAGTAATCTTTCCCCTTCAGCCCGTAGAATGATTGCATTTCTTACTTTAATGGCGAAAAGATGTATTTTACAACATTGGAAAGAGCTTAATGCTCCAACTACCTTTTTTTGGTTTTCTCAGACGATTTTATGTTTGAATCTGGAGAAAATTAGAAGTAACCTTTATGATTCTTCATTTAAATTTGAACAGATTTGGGGACCTTTTATTCGATATTTTCATTTAATGTAATATTTACCCTTCTTGTTTTTTTTTCACTGTTTTAATGGAGGTCGGGATTGAGGACGTGATTTTAAGTTTAACTCTGTTTGGTTTCAAGTTAGCCCATTGCTTTGCTTTGCTTTTAGGTAGTTGCACGGTGGGTTTTTTTTTGGGGGGTTTTTTTTTCTTTTTTTTCCATTGATATATATAAAATCTAGTATACTATTATGTTATCTTGGTTTCTTATGCTTAAATTACATTGTTTGTAGTATTTTCTTTTTGGTATTGTTATCTTTTGGAATTTTATTGTACTTTAACATTGTATTAATGTTTATATGGCTTACCTTTTTTGTATACTTACTCAATAAAAAGATTTAAAAAGAAAGAAAGACAGACTACAGATATCACCACTGGAGTGGCTGCTGCGAGCTGCGTCGTGCCGCCATCTTCTCCTCCTGATATATGGTAAGGAAGTGTTTCATTCATATTAGAGTAGGTTAAAAGGTTAGCGTAATATCATGGACTGAAGAACAAGGTATGTGCTGTAATGTTTCTGTTCTATGACATGAAAGGTATAGACAGATTGGACAGCCAGCACATTTTGCCCAGAGCAGCAATGGTCAATACCAGAGGATATTTCCCTTTTGCTGATTAAAGCTTCAATTGTTTGCAGATTAAAGCGACAAAAGAGATTGAAATGCTGGCTGTCCGTCTTTTTTTTGCCGGGGTATCATTCTGCTGCAGAGAGGGGCGCTGCATTCTTTATTGGTGGGGGGATTGCTCCGCTATGGAGAGGGAAGATTTGCTTTTTATTGCTGGTGAGATCACTCTGCTACAAAGAGGGGAGAATGCCTTTTTATCACTGGTGAGATCACTCTGCTATGGAGAGGAAACATGTTGTCCATGTTTTCTGCGTTTTGGATGTGGGCTTGGACTGTGTTTTTTTTTCAGTCTTACATTTTTTTACAGTCTTAAGTTTTTTTTTTGTATTCTGTGTTTTTCACCTGATCTTTCTTGTTTTTTTTTGTGTGTAGGGGAGAGGGATTTATGAAATAATAGGGACAGTTAAGACACTCTTAGGCACATAGATGTAAGAAAAAGTGAAGGTTATGAGTGTTGTACAAGAGAAGTGGTTGTCGAGTGGATTTAGATAAGTTAGCACAACATCATCATGTGAAGGACTAATTCTGCACTTCACTTGTCAATGTTCTATGTTCCAACACAAATCTTACTGCCAATATTATTCACCCTCAAATTATTTTGATCCCTCAAATCAGGTCCTGAAATTAGCTAAAAGTAAGGAGAAAAACACTAAGAAATGTTTGAATCTATTTCTTTCAATTGAAGGGTTATTGTGAACATTACCCACCCTGCAAACTGCCTTTTCAAAAACTCCCTTCTGGAAAGTGCTATAGGGCTATTGAAACAAAAACTTCACATCATCTTATGTTTCTTCCCCAGGAAGTTAATCTGATTAACCATTCTAGTTAGTCTTCCTGCCCCCCTCCCCCAATCTATTATCCCCATCACTGCATTGTACTGTAAAAACTTTAAAATACATTTTATGTTTTTACATTGTAAGTACATGCTGGTATTTGTTTATTCAGCGGGTTTCAAAGGTACATTTAATGTCAGAGAAATGTATACAATATACATCCTGAAATGCTTTGTCTTCGCAACCATCCACGAAAACAGAGTGCCCCAAAGAATGAACAACAGCTAAATGTTAGAACCCAAAAGTCACCCCAGCTCCCCTCCCTCCCACGTGTAAGTGGCAGCAAGCAACAATACCCCCACCCCAAGGGCAAAAAAAAGCATTGGCACCCACCATCAAGCACTCAAATGTGAGCAAAGCAACAGCAAAGACACAGACTTGCAATACTCCATAGACTACATTGTTCACCGGCCATTCAACATATAATAGACTCTTTCTCTCCCTAATAAGAGAGAAAGAGGTGACTCCGTTTCACAGCGAGATGGGAGATAATAACAAAGAACTCACCAGTTTACGATGTTAAAAGTCTGTTGTGTCACTCTTTTTGAGCTCTGTGCCCAAAGATCTCAGGTCTCTGGGCACACAGTCAAAGATGTTCCAGCTCCCATGACACACTAGTCCATGACACCAACCTTCAATCCACTCATCTCCAGAGCCCCGAGATCCTACGCTCCCAGATGCGAGCTGAACTCTTAGGCTGAGCCCTTGGCGTGCCGATCAACAGCCAGTTGTGAAACCCCGAGAGCAGGTGCTATTACCACAAAGAACCGTAGTCAGCATGTAACTCCAGGTCATGGTCTTCAAAAGAACCCTGAAATGGAAAAATTGTGATACTTAAGATGGAAACAGAGCTGTTTCCGAAGATGCAAGCAAGGAGTTGCCGTTCAGCGCCATCATCACTTCGCTCCACCCCTTGACTTATGTACATTTTACTTTAAACTTTAACCTCTTTATAATTCTTGAATGTTGCTGATTTTTGTTGTATGTCACGCCAAGACACCACAGCAAATTCCTAATAGATGTAAATGTATATGGGGAACAAAGTTGACCCTTGATACTTGATAATATTGAAACAGAAAGGATGTGCTTTGGCAAAGATGAGCTTGATAACAGAGTATACCCAGTTTCAAAATAATTGAGAATACTTAGATAAAGGCTGACAAGTAAGGAGGAATTTCTTTGGCTGGAGAGTGGTGAATCTGTGGAATTCATGACCAGAAGACTTTCAGCAGCATTTGATACAACGCAGTAGATTTCATAATCAATTGAATTCACAGTCATGACTGTATCTTCATTTTCAGCAACCTGCTAATTCATAAGTCTGGAGAGAGCATCCTCCAGGGTTGATGTGTACTTGATTTCAAACCTATAGGCTAACAACATCATTGTTCACCTTTGTGGATGCTTACCTGTATACACTATGATGCCTTTCTTAGACCTGAAGATGGACAATAATGGCTTGTGATCAGTAAGGAGAGTGAAGCGTCTGCCATAAAGCATCTTGTGGAAATTTTTCACAGTAAAATGAATCCCAAGATTTCCTTCTTGATTTGCCAATAGCTTCTTGCTACTGCAGTCAGTGTTTTCAGAACCATGAAGGAAGATATGGGATATGACAGCTGCCACCCCATAGATGGATACATCCATCATACAACAATTGGCAATTCTGGGTTGAAATGCATTGAGAGAAGGTCAGATGACAGCATCACTCACAACATGCGGGAGGAACTCAGCAGGTCGGGCAGCATCCATGGAAACGATCAGTCAACGTTTCGGGCTGGAATCCTTCATCAGGACTGTAGAGGGAAGGGGCAGAGGCCCTATAAAGAAGGTGGGGAGAGGGTGGGAAGGAGAAGGCTGGTAAAGGTTCCAGGTGAAAAACCAGTAAGGGGAAAGATAAAGGGGTGGGGGAGGGGAAACAGTGAGGTGATAGGCAGGAAAGGTGAAGAAGGAATAGGGGAAAACACAATGGGTAGTAGAAGGAGGCGGAACCATGAGGGAGGTGATAGGCAGCTGGGGGAGGGGCAGAGTGAAATAGGGATAGGGGAAGGGAAGGGAAGGGAAGGGAATTACCGGAAGTTGGAGAATTCTATGTTCATACCAAGGGGCTGGAGACTACCTAGACGGTATATGAGGTGTTGCTCCTCCAACCTGAGTTTAGTTTCATCATGGCAGTAGAGGAGGCCATGTATGGACATACCCCAATGGGAATGGGAAGCAGAGCTGAAGTGGGTGGCAACCAGGAGATCCTGTCTTTTGTGGCAGATGGAACGGAGGTGCTTGATGAAGCGGTCCCCCAATCTGTGTCAGGTTTCACCGATGTAGAGGAGGCCGCACCGGGAGCACCAGATGCAATAGATGACCCCAACAGACTCACAAGTGAAGTGTTGCCTCACCTGGAAGGACTGTTTGGGGCCCTGAATGGTGGCAAGAGAGGAGGTGTAGGGACAGGTGTAGCACTTATGCTTACAGGGATAAGTGCCGGGTGGGAGATCCGTGGGGAGGGACGTGTGGATCAGAGAGTCGCGGAGGTTCCGATCCCTGCAGAAAGCGAAGAGGGGTGGAGAGGGAAAGATGTGCTTAGTGGTGGGGTCCTGTAGAAGGTGGCGGAAGTTGCGGAGGATAATGTGCTGGACCTGGAGGCTGGTGGGGTGGTAGGTGAGGACAAGGGGAACTCTGTCCCTGTTGTGGTGGTGGGAGGATGGGGTGAGGGCCGAAGTGCAGGAAATGGAGGAGATGCAGGTGAGGGCATCATTGATGACGGCAGAAGGGAAACCACAATCCTTAAAGAAAGAGGATATTTGAGATGTCCTGGAACGGAAAGCCTCATCCTCGGAGCAGATGCGGCGGAGACGGAGGAACCGGGAATAGGGAATGGTATTTTTGCATGTGGCGGGCTGGGAAGATGACAGCATATTCTTCACCTGATCAAAAGTCCCTTGGCATTGTTTGGACTATTTCTATGTGGCATCCATGTTGAGCAGGGAATTGAGTGGCTCCATCACCCAGTGAATCGCTTAGAGAAATGCTGATAATGACGGATCACAGCCAAAAATGACTGTAAAGTGCTGACATCAGATGGTGGAGGAATCTTTATGATAGACATGATGCTTTCAGGATTTTGGTGATGACTGTGCACATCTATGATGAACCCCAGTTACGTAATTGTAGACATTAAGAAGGTGTATTTTTGTGCCTGAGGTCACAATCCAAAGTCTTGCGATTTGTTCAAAAATGTGGTCCAGGTGTTGGCAGAATTTTGTCTGATCCAGGTGCCCATCACAATGATATTGTCAAGGTAAGCAGCAACACCATCAATACCACACAACATGGCACCCATAAACAGCTGGAAAAGCGAAGGGGCTGCCTTGACCACGAAAGGCAGATGGAGGAAAGGAACAACCCCTAATGTGCTGCATTGGTGAGAAGCTCCTGTGAATTTTCTGCTACTTCTACTTGGAGGTAGGCTTCAGCCAAGTACAATTTTGCAAAGTAATGACCACTGTTCAGTATTGCGAAGAGATTTGATGGTACTGGTAATGGGTACCGATGTGTCTCCAGAGCCGCTTCGAGACCAATTGGAAGTCTGCACACAACCTCACTATACCGTGAGCTTTCTTGATATTGACTACTGGTTGAAATCGTGTTTCAGGTTGTTCAAATGCTGATATTCTTCAGTGGCAGCTTGTGGAGTCTTGCTTCATGCTGGCCAGGAGCCATGTCTACATCACCAGATGCCTGAAGTCCTTAAATAAAAATCAGACATTTGAACCGTGTTTCACTCATGTTACCCAGCATGGACTTTTTACGATCGCAATTGAGACACCAGCATTGTGATGAAGTCATCAGTACCATATTTAATGATTAATGCAATGGTAGAGAACACTGAAGAGAGATGACTGCTCTCCAAAAATGCTTGTTAGCTGTCGGACAGTTTTGTCAGACAATAGGTCTCGCGGGTTCTTAGGCAGAATAAAGTTGAAATAACGCTCATCTTCAGCAGTACCCAATTTTTGGAGTGTGTGGCTCCCACGGGTCTTTACTTCACTTTTACTTGCAAACTTGACCTAGAATATATTTTCTTAACAATGATTCAAACATAATTGCTGAAGTGGCATTGAATTGGAAGGTGGTAATGGACCCAACAACTGAATCACGTGAGTGCTGTTCAGTGTTTAACACCAATGTCATGGAGTCTCTGATAATCTGGTGCTTCAACTGGGCTGTCTCAAATTGAGCTTGCTGCTGTTGTAGCATTGCATGTAAGTCCTCTGCTGAAATTGCTACATTGATATAATACAGCATCTCATCGCCAATATGTTGTGTTTGTTTGCCCGTAATTACTGATGAGACCTGATGCCAGAAGATAGAACAAAGCCAGAACACAAAATAAACCTTTATTTAGCAAAACCACCCAACTCCAAAAATGTCAGAACACAGTAGTACATACAAAGCACAATTACTTAAATGGTTTACCAAGAACATTTGAGGTGTTGATAGGAACAATGACCAATCGGTGAAATTTGGCCTGTGACTGGTTGTCAGTTGACTAATAGGCATTGGTTGTTTCAGAATCCCGTAACATTAAGTAACTATTATGCTGGCCTGGTATGGGAACACCAATGCCCATGAACAGAAAAGCCACCAAAATGTGGTAGACACAGCCCAGTCCATCACAGGTAAAGTCCTCCCCATCATTGAGCATATCTACAAGGAGCGCTGTCACAAGAAAGCAGCATCCAACATCAAGGCCCCCAGCATCCAGGCCATGCTGTCTTCTCAGTGCTGCCATTGGGAGGGAGGTACAGAGGCCTTAGGACCCACATCACCATGCTCAGGAGCAGTTATTACCCTTCAACCATTAGGCTCTTGAACCAGCGTAATAATCTCACTCAGCTAAACTGATGCCATAATCCATGTACTCGATTTCAAGGACACTCCAATATTATTTATTTATTTGTTTGTTTGCTTATTTATATATTCATTTGCACAGTTTGTTGTCTTTTGCACATTGCTTGTCAGTCTTCGTGTGCAGTTTTTTTGTAGATTCTATAGTATTTCTCTGTTCTACTGAGAATGCCTGCAAGAGAATGAATCTCAAGGTAGTAGATGGTGACATATGCATACTTTGATAATAAATTTACTTTGAACTTCAAAGAATACCTAATACCTACTTTAATGGTTGTTATGCTAGGTTTATTGGTTCAGTTCCATTGTACAAATCTACTAATAGTTCTAATGAAAGGTTATTGACCAGAAATATTAAATCTATTTTACTCTCCGCAAATACTGCCTGACCTGATAAGTACTTATAGCAGTTACAGTATTATTTTGGATAAATAATGCTTAATACACAGTATAAGCATGAAAACATTTTGCAAATTAATCAAGTTTATCCTTTCAATGTTAGGAGTGGCACTTCACTTGTCATGAAAGGCCAGTGGACCTTGTAAAGTTATTCTAACAAACTTCTGGGGATAGGGGTAAAAACTGGGAGAACTGACCCAAAGACCTATTGAGCAACACCATGACACCACAGTTGAACTTGGAAATCATACCTTATGGATAGTGTGCCAGGGGACTCTTTCCAAATTCCTGAGAATGTCTGTGCAAACAGGTGGACAAACCCAGTTTCCAGTAAGTTGGAAGTGTGCTTGATTGCAGCAGACTCTTTGGGTTCAAAGAAAGGTATAATTGTTTGATAGCAGCGGATTTGGACTTGAGAACTGTGTTGATGCCTGCTGCAGGAATGTGTTGGACGCGATGCACGTTCCAACAAATGGTGTGAATGTTTGTCCTGGACGTTTTTCTTGTCACCGCGTGATTTACTGGATGCTGTGGGGCTGCAGATATCTGCTGTGCAGGAAGACGGATTATGCCAATATCTGAAAGGCCAAGCTATTTGCTGTTGTTATGTTGCTTGCTGTGTTCTGTGTTTTTTTGCAAAGCATTGTGAGCATGTTATATCGGAGCCAAGTGTGTGGCGACATTTGCGGGCTGCCCCCAGCACACCCTTAGGTTGTGTTGGTTGTTAATGCAAATAACAGATTTCACTGTATGTTTTGATGTACATGTGATAAATAAAATGAATCTGCATCTAAGTATATTGCTGGATGACCACATTTCAGCCAGCAAACTGTTCGATTTACAAATACGTCTCACTAACAGACCACTGTCGTAACCTGCATCAGTTCACGAGTAGGCAAGCCTTTTCCTCGACACCACCTACCATCCTTCAGCAACAGATGAAACAGTGCTCCTCCACTTGGAAGTGGCATCGGCCAACGGTACAGGACGTAGTCTCTGCAGAGGTCATCAGAATCTGTCTGGTCACTGCAGTGACATTGTTGTATGAGCGGGCTGAGCCCCATAATGACGTAGCTGCCGGACACGGTCTGCAGTGGATGAGGAGTAAACTGTGTTTTGCTGTTGACCGCTTGTATATAGAACATTGAACAGTACAGTACAGGCCCTTTGATCCACAATGTTGTGTCACCTTCTTAATCTACTCCAAGATCAATCCAACACTTGCCTCCCACTTAGTCCTCCATTTTTCTTTCATCCATGTGCCTATCGAAGAGCATTTTAAATCTCTCTAATACATCCACCTCTCCAACCACCCCTGGCAGTATGTTCTCCAGACTTACCTCTCTCTATGATTCTTGGTGAAGATAAAGTTAAAACTTCACATTGAGGACACACTCCATTCTGCTGTGTTCAATAGGAAAGACATTGAACAGATCAGGCACTTGAAGCTGATGATTGTTGTGCACAATCATCCACAGAAGAACTGTATACCAGCACGCCCAGGATCAGTCAGCAAGTCGCTGGGGCTGTAACATCATTACCCTAACTACAGTTGTATCCTGCTGCCCAAAATCTTAATCATCTTTAGCTGCTATCTGAATTGCTACATGTGCTGTCTGTGTGGAGTTTGCATTTCTCCCTTTGACTTTGTGAATTTCCTCTGGGTGCTCTGTCTTCCTCCTGTTTCCTAACGACATGTAGGTTTATAGGTTAATTGGCCAAAGTAATATTGCCCCTGGTGTCTAGGTTAGTGGTAGGATCTGGCTGAATTTGATGAGAAGGTAGGGAGAATCAAACAATGGAATTAATGTCAGATTAGTATAAGAGGATGGCCAGTGTAGACTCAATGGTCTGAAGGGCCGGTTCTCACTCTGTGTCTCTCTTTATGATGTTTACTCCAACTTTGAAGCAAGTAACTGAATTCCAGAGGAAAGGTGAGAGTGACAGGCAGCCTCTGATATCAAGATAGCCTTTGACTGACAGTCGCATAAAGGAGTTCTACAAAAATGGATGTCCATGGGCACCAAGGGAACAACTGTTTGCAGTTGATGCAAGAGTGCACCACAACAGGTGTTCCTCTGGACAGTGTCCTAGCCTCAAACATCATTTGATTTTTTTTGTTATTTAGAGATACAACATGGAAGCTGGCCCTTCTGTCCAAAAAGCCCAAGCTGCTCCATTGCGCTCATCTGACAAATTAACTTACTAACCCATAGGTCTCTGAAATATGGAAGGAAACTGGAGCACCTGGTGAAAACCCATGTGGTCACTGGGAGAACATACAAACTACTTACAAAGAGCAGTGGAATTGAAACTGGGTCATTGGTGCTGTAATAGAGTTACACTCACCGCCATGGTACTATGCTGCCCCAAAAACTTAATCCTCTGTAGCTGCTTTATTAATGATCTTCCTTCCATCATAAGATCAGAAGTGGAGATGTTTGTTGATGATTGCACAGTTGCAACTCATTAACAAACGAGGGCAGACAGCAAGACATTAACTGATAGGTGGCAAGTGGCATCTGTGTCATAAAAATGCCAGGTGATAACTATCTCCAGCAAGAGAGAATCTAAGCTTGACTTTTAATGATATTTACTGGTCAAGGGAAATGACTCAAGCAAACTGAGGTAAATAATGAACAGAATCTCAGTGGAACTATTGACATAAACACAATAGCTAAAAGAGACAGGTCAATGACTGAGTATTCTGTAGAGAACTTACTAACTCATCAATGATCTTCCACCATCCACAAGATAACCACCAGGAGCACGATACAATGTTATCCATAATATTCAGAAACACAATAAGAATCTGGCTTATTGTTATTAACACACGTCATGAAATTTGATGTTTGTGACAGCGGTAAAGTGGAGGCATAACACATTACTATAAGTTACAATACACCTGAATATATAAACACTGCACAATCAGAATAGTGGAGTAGTGTTCACGGAACATTTAGACACCTGATGGCAGAGGGTGAAAAGCTATTCCTAAAGTGTTGACTGTGGTTCTTCTGGTTTCTGTACTTTCTCCATGATGGTAGCAACAAGAAGACGGCATGCCTCAGATGATGAGGGTCCTTAATGATGGATGTCGCTTACTTGAGGCACCAGCTTTTGAAGATGCCTTTTAAGGTGAGCTGGCTTGAAGCTGATTGAATCTGAAATCTCTCAGCTTTGGTGCCCTTATATTAGATGGTGATGCAACCAGTCAGAATGCTCTCCACAGTACATCTGTACAACCAAGTTGTCCCTTTGTTGAATCAGTTTGAGCCATGAACTTGCCCAATTTCAGTGAAGGTTACATGAATATGATCATTAACATGTCTCCACAGAAGGTGATCCCTGCACTCTGAAAGAGTATTACTTTGAGACACCAATCGCTTAACATCTGCTGCATCTTGTAATGTGTCCTAAGGGTATAATCTTTGAATAGCAGGTCAGTGGTTGAGTTTCGCTCTTTTCAAATGTCGTCGATATTCTTCTTCCTGCACAGAGTTTTAGGTATTCAATGCTGTAATGGAATCCTTCCACTTTTGCAGGTTCAGGAACTGGTCTAAGGCACCTCAATTAATGTATTTTCTTTTAAAGTCTGGTGTCCTTTCCACAGTTTATATTCTGTGACTGACCAGTGTCAGTGAATGGGACACCTGCTTCATTCAGGGATCTCCCCCTAGTTTCTTCCTGGCAGAAATCATTAACCCTTTCTTGTTTACAGAAGGTTGCCTGAGTTTGGAACTCAGCTGAAGCAGGCATGTTAACAGGTTATATGCAGGGACGATGCTCCTCTTGGCTGAGATGATTAGAATCAGGTGAAACAGTTTCAGAATAAGGGGAGGTACGCCTTTCGAATCCAGATGGGGAAATGTTTCTTCATTCAGAGGGTGATGAACACTTGGATTTCTTTTTAATTGAGGAGAGATGTAGAGTTTCAGTTGTTTTGTTCATTCAAAGTAGTGATAAAATAAGATCTCTAGATTGAAAATAGAACAGGAAAGCAGCAGTAAAGCACAATACAGGACCTTCAGCCCATGATATCATGCCGATCTTTAAACCTACTCCAAGATCAATTGTATCCTTCCCTCCTGCGTAGCCCTTCATTTTTGTTTGACCCATGTGCCTTTCCAGGAGCCTTTTAGACGTCCCTAATGTGTCTGTTTCGAACACCATCTCTGGTGTCGTGTTCCATGCACCCACAGCACTCTATGTTAAAATAACTAACTTTGTCATTACCCCTAGCATTTCATCCAATCACCTTAAAATGATGCCTCCTCATATTAGCCACTTTGGCCTGGGAAAAAAGATGCTGCCTGTTTATTCTCTTGTTATCGTATACACATCTGTCAAATCATGTCAAATCCTCCTTTGCTCCAAAGAGAAAAACCCCAACCCTATTCTCTGGAATGTTACAGATACAACAGTGACCTGATAGAGATACATAAGATCATGAATGGCATAGACAGGGTGAAAACAAATAGTTTTTCTCCAAGGTAGAATGTGTTAAAAAACAAAAGGGCATTGGGTTAAGATCAGAAGGCAAAAGATTTAAAAGGGACATCAGCCAGCTTACTCAAACATATCATCTTAAGACCATACAACAGGAACAGAATCATGGCTGATTTATTAACCCTCTCAACCCCATACTCCTGCCTTTTTCCCATAACCTTTGACTCCCATAATAATCAAGAAATTATCAACCTCCACTTTAAATATAACCAGTGATTTGGCCTCCACAGCCATCTGTGGCAATGAATTCCACAGACTCATCACAGTAAAGAAATTCCTCCTCATCTCTGTACTAAAGCAACATCCTTGAATTCTAAAGTTGTGCACTATGGTCCTAGACTCCTGCACTATAGGAAACATCCTCTCCACATCCACTGTATCTAAGCCTTTCAATGTCAGATAGGTTTCAATAAGGCCCCCATCATTCTTCTGAACTCTAGCAAGTAGGGGCCCAAAGCCATCAAATGCTCCTTGTGTGTTAACCCTTTCATTCCTGGAATCATTCCTGTGAATTTCCACTGGACCTTCTCCGATGCCAGCAGATCTTTTCTAAGCAACACACACAACTCAGCTGCCTGGCCTGCTGAGTTCCTCCAGCACTTTGTGTGTGTTGCTTGAATTTCCAGCATCTGCAGATTTTCTCTTGTTTGAGACCTTTTCTAAGATAAGGGGCCCAAGAGTGCTAACAATAAGACATGCTGCCTAAGCCATTTAGCACCCTGATAAATCTCACTGGCACCCTCTCTAAAGCTTCCATAAGTGTATCACAGAATATAGAGATTGTGCTGAAAAACAATACTAAAGTAGGTTAGTCAAAAAGAGTGGTCTCAGAGGACCAGATGACTTCCACTACTTTCATATATTACATCCTCTGTTCTTATCACAGTTATTTGAAAATTACTGAAAACATACCAATGTCCATTAAAACATTTGCCAACATTCATAAAAAAAATATGGGATTAACAGAGGCAAAACCCCATGAGGTTGAAAGGTGATTTGATAGAGGTATGCAAGATGACAAGAGGTATAGATAGAGTGGACAGCCAGAGACTTTTTCCTAGAGTGGAAATCATTATTACAAGATGGCATAATTTTAAGATGACTGGAGAGAAGTATGGGGGGATGTCAAAGGTAAGGTTTTTACACAATAATTGATGGGTGTGTGGAAAGCATTACCATGGGTCGTGGTGGAGACAGATACATTAGGGCATTTAAGAGGCTCATGGAAAGGCACATGGATGATAGAAAATGGAGGACTATGTGGAAGGGAAGGGTTAGATTGATCTTAGAGCAAGTTAAAAGGTCGTCAATCATCATGGGCTGAAAGGCCAGTACTGTGCTTTAATGCTCTACATTGAATTACTAATGACGAGTTACAAAATGTCCAAGTTAAAAAGATTCGTGACATTTCAATTGATATAGTCATGTTGTAATGAATAAATACTAATAAATTGCAACTTTTTAACCCACAATTTGATTTAAAATATAAGTTGAATACCCCTTATCTGAAATTCCAAAATCAGAAAATCTCCGAAATCCAAACTTATTTTTGAGTGCTGACATCATGTCACAAATGGAAAATTCCACAAGATGCTGGGAAGGTCTCTATGAACTATGGACAGTTCTGATAAGAGACCTTAAGTACAATATCTCAATCGTTTATGATCTGGGCCGTACCCTCCAAATATCCGGACCTGCTTCTCAGTTTTTTTGCACTACCTCACTTCCCATTTTTCTATTTTCTATTTACGATTTATAATTTAATTTTTTAATTTTTACTATTTTTACTATTTTAAATATTTTTAATATTTAATATTTGTAATCCAGGGAGCGAGAAGCGCAGAGTCAAATATCGCTGTGATGATTGTACGTTCTAGTATCAATTGTTTGGCGACAATAAAGTATAAAGTATCATCAGCATTGAGTGAACATATGCCGCTTAACAGAATGCTGATCATGAAACAAGCAAAGATTTATCATGACAAACTGAAAAGTGAAGGTAATTATGTATATTCAGCAGGTTGGTTGAAGAACTTTAAAAAAAAGGCACGGCAGTAAATTTTTAAAGTGTCTGCCAATCACAAAATCTTGCACCAGAACAAATCTACGATGCTGATCGTTTTATTTCTTACATAAAACCTTAAAAAAATAAACTACAATATGGTGCAGTGTACTGTAACCTTTTAATCAAAACACAACATCTTAGGTAGAGTCTGAAAGCCTGCCGTTGTTTGTTATTGTTTAACAGTTGATTCAGGTACTCTCCCGATGCTGCGGTGCTGGTTTTGTTACCCTGCACACATAATATTTTCATTTTATGAATGGTATGTGATATTTTTTACTCTAAGTAAAAGAACAAGCTTAAGACAAAGACTGCAGATCGGTAGCACATACTGTAAATTCAGAGTTGGAAATTATGACAATCCCACATTATCTCATTATATATTCCAAAAAAGCAAATTCAAAATCAAAAAATCCTTCTGGCCTCAAGTATTTTGGGTAAGGGGAACTCAACTTATATTACCAAATAATAATAATAATATGTAGGAAAGATAAGGTAAATAGGAAAATCACATAGATCACTGTACTGAAAGGGTCATTTTTGTTGTAATTCTGTTCTTGTAAAAATTGTATAATTCATGTTTCCTTTATGCTTTTCTTATGAATATTGTTTATGACGCCATGTGTCTGACTGGTTGCATTATGGCCTGGTATGAGAACACCAAGCCTTTGAGTGGAAAATCCTACAAAAGGTAGTGGATTCGGCCCAGTACATCAGGGGTCAAGCCCTCTCATCCACTGAGCACATCCACATGAAATGTTGCTGTAGGAAAGCAACATCCTTCATCAACAATCCTCACTGCCCAGGCCGTGCTCTTCTCTCACTGCTGCCATTACATGGAAGGAACAAGCACCTCAGGACTCATACCACCAGGTTCAAGAACAGTTACTACCCCTTAACCAAAAGGGGATAACTACAGTCATTCTAGTTCTAGTGTACCCGCAAACAATTGCGTCACTTTAAAGGCTCTGTAACTTGTTAGTTCATGTCATTATTTATTGCTATTTAGTCATATTTGCATTAGTACAGTTTGTTGTCCATTGATCCTGTTTACAGTTACTGTTCTATAGATATACTAAGTATGCCCGCGCCTGCAGGAAAAAGATTCTTAGTGTTGCATGTGGTGACATGGATGTTCTCTGATAATAAATTTTACTTTGAACTTTGAAGGTGCTGCAAGTAAGTTTTTCATTTCACTCGTACATACATGTTCACGTGCATGTGACAATAAATTCAACTTGTGACTTGTGTTAAGATATGTTGGTAAAGATGGTGACAACTAATGTAACATAATCGTCTATGTAAGTGGAAGGATGCTAATACTTGTGGTATAATGTGATATAATATTAGGAAATTGAAAGAACCATTACTCTCATCAGGAGCTAACGATAATCCTACTGCAAAATTCAAACATTTTCTTTTGCTCTGATAAATGTCAACTATGCTCTCAGAGGTTCAGTGTTTAAGAGAGGTTTAATTATCTCCATTGCTTCAGATGCAGCATCACTTGAAAGCTGAAATCTCAGCTGTCCACAAAGTTACGTTATAAAAACAAGTACATAGTGACTGGCACCTGGAAGTTTAACACTCTGTGATTTTTATTTCCAACACAGTCCCCATTTCAAACGCTAGATTCAGGCTGGGCACCATTAAAGGAACTGAAAGTCTTTTGATTATCACAGGGCAGATCGAGAGATATCTTTTATTGTTTATCAAATCAAAGCTCAAAGATAAAAATCATCTCAAAAATGCTTTGATAATCTGGGCACAGTATTCATGGCACTGATAGTCTGTATTGGTTTAATCTTGCATTTAATAGCAATTCTGAGTCACCCAAGACAAATAAAACCCCCTTTGAAAGTTGCCTACAGCTGTAGATGATGGAATTTGTCTTTATGTTGAATTTAGAGCATCAGGTTACAGGCCATCCTTGGGTTAAGAATGTCCAATTTATGGATACCTCTACATGTATGTGTATATATAAAAGTTCCATAATATTATTAAATACAAATGACCACACATATGTGTTCGTACTGACAAATGGCAGAACTAGTTCCTTCCTCTCTCCTTTTCTCTCTCTCATACACTCTCTTCTTTTAACAATCGTTCTTTCTTATCAGTCTTTTGGTAAGTTTTGAGGCCACCCATTACAATATTGTAGAGGTAGGGCTGAATGATCCTTGTGTATTTTCCAATTTAGGGGCAAACATTGACTTTTGGGTGTCTTTAAAATGGGAGGATCTGTATTATGCACTGAGTTTGTCAGAGTTGCAAAAAAAGAGGATTTAGTTTTAATCAGATTCTGAAGGAGCTCTAACATTTGCATGGTTATAAAATCCTGCAGTCCCAGACCACCAACTGAAGAACAGTAACTTTCCTTAAACCATTCAGATATTGAACCAACCGGCAAAACCCTAAACATTATTAGCAGCACTCTGACCATTTTGAGCACTTTGCAATAACATTGACATCTTTTCTGTTCTGTGTTCTTTCTAATAAAAAAATGTATATAATTTTTGTTTAATTTATGCTTCTCTTGTGATTGCTGTTTCTATGTGCCTGTGATGCTACTGGAAGTTAGTTTTTCACTGCACCTGTGCATACATGTACTTGTGCATATGACAATAAACTCAACTTGACATTTTTGACGTAAAGGAGGAAAATTCATTCCAGCAGTCTCCAATCATTTCAAGAGATTTTAGTCAATAGTGTACACAAGTCATATGGTCGTTTATTAGTAGTTAAATACAGTCAAAAAACATGAAATTGTGCAAACAAAATCACTCACTGACCAAAAGAAAACAACGTTTGAATGATACCATTCATCACAGGCACCTGGAAGATGATATCACAGGCTGAGATCATTGCTAGAGAGACAATATTCGAGCACAGGCCGTGATTTGTATTTTTTTAACTTCTTTATTTGTTAACAATAGTTACAGGTTGCATCCACTGCAGAACATAGTATAATCTTTGCAAGTGATAAGAAATATAAAAAGATTAGTGAAATGTGCGGTGAACAGGAGTTAAAATGATGTTAATCACAGAACTGCAGAACAAGTGGAGAGAAACCATAGGCTGCATTCATATGGGAGTTTTAACTGATAAGGGTATCATTACACACTTGACCACCAATCCAGACCAACAGTAATGAGGTAATTGGATTTGTACAATCACTGCACTCCTGGGGCAGTTCCCTGGCTGAAACTAGGGTAGAGGGCAGATTAAACAGTGATGAGATCTCCCTGGAACCCAATCAGAATTAATTACCATCCAGGAGTCTGAAATCCTATTGTGAGAACATGCTGACCTGCTGCTGAGATGAGGACCCTTAGGTTTTTGAAAAGGAAAATTGGCCACTGTCAATTTCTAAAGCAAAGATTAATATTCTGATTTCGGGGTTATAGAAGATCATTTCTATCGCCTATGTTGCACAATCACCCCTGCATGAAAAAAAATGCTTCAATTATTATAAACAGGTGCAAGAATCTTGTATGTTGTATCGTGTTCTATTTGAGTCTTGTCTGGGTTTGATCAGCTTTCTGTGTTATGCACTTTCACTGGGCAACTTCAGGGACTGTTGAGAGCAATATCACTTGACTGATGGTCAATGTGGTGATGTATGCAAACTACAGAATTACAAAACTAGATTTAAAGAAAATAAGGTTGTTTTATTTGGAATATAGGTGTCTGAGAGGAGGTGTGCAAATCTATGAGATGCCAAGGCACGTGCAAAAGGAAAGAGCTATTTTATAGGTTTATGGGTTCATGTACTATTATCAGAGCATGTACCCATATACAACTGAAATTTGTATTTCTCCAGATAACCACAAAACAAAGGAAGAACATGAAATTAATTCAGGGAGAAACAACAAACCCACCCCCTCCCATACAAAAAAAGTACAGCAATCACCAGCCACCCAAAACCACCCCCCCCCACCCACACGAATCAGAACAGGAACATCGACCCCTGAAAAACAACCCCTCCGCCCACAAAAATTAACAGAACATCAATCTCCTGAACATCCTCCCCCTTGCACAACGAACGGAAAAGGAATGGGCAATAAAAAACACAGAATATAAAGACTATAAGTCTGAAAAAGTCCACAGTCCATAAATGCAATAGTCCAATCCATAAACACAGGGACCAAGATACCATCTTCCGATAGCACTGGTATTCATCGAAAGAAAGATGTTTGGAATTGAAGTTTGAACTGGAACTTATTTATTATTATCATATGTACCGAGATGTAATGAAAAGCTTGTTTGTATATGGATCAAATCATTACACAGTGTACTGGGATAGAAAAAGGTATAACAATAACAAAGCAGAATAAAGTGTAACAGCCTCAGAAAAATTGCAGTGTGGGTAAACAATATCATAATGAGGTTGTTTGTGAGGTCAAGAGTCCAACTTATTGTTCCAGAGAACTATTAAATAGTCCTATAACAGTGGGAGGAAACTGTTATTGAGCTCGATGGTATGTTCTTCAAAGCTTTTGACTGCAACGGGGAGAACAGTGAATATCTGGGGTTGGGGCCTTTGATTATGGTGGCTGCTTTACTGATGTAATGAGAAATATAGACAAGAGTCCATGGAGAGGAGACTTAACAACAATATGACCTAGATTTAAATTCAGAGGGAGAAGGATTAGAGGAGAGCCCAGCACTTTTTTTTTGTTCATTTGACAGTGAGAACTAACTGCCAGAGGTAGAAACCTTCATTGCATTTAAAATTACCTGTAGCTGACTTTGAAGAAGTTTACATGTTAGTGGATCAGTAACAAGGACATGGGATCTCCCAAGACAGTCCAAATCAATTGGGAAAAACATTGTAGATGGAATGGCCTCATTCAGAGCCCTAATTTGGAATAATTCCATATCCAGAGTAATACCTGTTGAAAGCAGAATCTAAGAGACAAAAGATTAGCTTTATTTATCATATGTACATCAAAACACTGAAACATACAGTGAAATACATCATTTGCGTCAAATCAAACTAGCGAGGATTGTGCTTGCTTCCAGTGGTAACGTAGCGTGCCCACAACTTGCCAAACCTAACCGTACATCTTTGGAATTTGAGAGGAGGACAGAGCATCTGGGGGAAGCCCACGCAGCCACAGGGAGAAGGTATAAACTCCTTAGAGGCGGTAGTAGGAATTGAACCCTGATCACCAATCACTGGCACTGTAAAGCAATGCACTAATTGCTGTCCTATCGTGCTGCCCCACACAAAATGCAAGATCTTATGAATCTTATAATGTGTCCAGAGCATTCAAAGAAAAGATCATTCATACATAGAACAAAGAAAAACAGAGCAATTAGTGCTTAAAATAATACACCACAGGACTAGGTCCTCTCTCTGCAACAGCACCATCTTATTGTGTCTGCAAGTCTTTCATAATCCCGACAATTAAGCTGCTTGCATTTATTCATAAAAGAACTCAAAGCCAATAACAAGTTACAACGTTTGAACAGCTGTTGTGAGTATGCAGCGTTAACGTTATTAACTTTTGTGATCATAATGAGGATTAGAACAAGCCCTTGTTATCACATTTCCTGCGCTCCCCACAAATACAGGCACTCAACATTTAACCTCCTGTCTACCTGCTGTGTCGGGTGGTAAAATGCTGAAGTGCATTTGTTGTCATCTGATAAAGAGATTTATCACCATGCCATCATTCAAGCACTAAATGATGCATATTTTAGATTGGCAGTACTAAACCATCAGAATCTGTGGTGGGGTATGTGGTTGTACAATTGGGCAAGTAATCTAACAGGGTGAACAAATATTTTGTGATATGAGTTCAAACCCCAACAGGGCAGCTGGGGGAATTTGCCTTCAACTAAATACGTAAATATGAAGTTTTATAAAGTGGTTATGAATTATAAGGTCTGTGGAACAGCTAAGCTTCTGTGAAAGCCCACCTGGTTCAGCACTACGTTTCAGTGTAGAAAACGTACTGATCCTTTTCAGCAAAGACATCAAGTTATTTTGGTCTAACTTCCCTCTGAAATGGATTCAAAAGAGTCTGCAGGTGCTGAGATCTTGAACACACAAAATATGGGTGCCACAGTAGCGTAGTGATTAGCACAACACCATTACAGCTCAGGGCATTCGAGTTCAGAGTGCAATTCTGGTGCTGTCTTTAAGGAAGCTCTGTAAATCCTCCCTGTGGAATGCATGGGTTTCCCCTGGGTGCTCTAGTTTCCTCCTACGGTTCAAAGGACCTACTGGGTAGGTTAATTGCTGATTGTAAATTGTCCTGTGATTAGGTTAGGTTTAATGGGGGTTATGAGGGGTTGCTGGGGTGGCTTGGTTCACAAGGCTGGAAGGCTGCATCACTACATAAATAAATACAATGGCAGAGGAAATCAGCAGGCCAGGCAAATCTGTGAAGGGACAGTCGACGTTTTAACTCAAGACGATTCATGATAAGTCCAGATGCTTTGTGGGCCAGTTAGGTTGGTGCTGGAAGCATGGCTACACGTGTGGGCTTCCGACCACAATCCTCGCTGATTGATTTGATGCAAATGACACATTTCACTGTCTGTTTCAATGGACGTGTGACAAATAAATCTAACCTTTTCCTCCACCTTTTTTGTGCATTACATCTCAAATAGCCTATGACTTAGTCAGATCGATGGAAATTAAGATGGTCAAGAAGGTAGGTGAAAGATGCAGAGTTATTATCTGCCTCGGAAACACTATAAGGAGAATTAATATACTTCTGGACTAGGCATAGTCTGAACCTGATGAACAAACCCAAATCTGCACTGGAGAAAAATGAACTGAGGTTTGCTGGAGTAATTTAGGAATCAGTCTGGGCCATCACATCCAATAAACACTCTGACTTCATTGTTGATGAGAAATGGTTTCAGATTTTCACTGTAGAGAGGACATGATGGCTTTAGGTGTGAATATAATAATGGTTGACAGTGGATCACCTATAAATTATCTCTTTGTCCTAACTTTCATTTGGCTTCATAGTCCAAATTCAAAATGATCCCCGCAGAGTTGGAACACAATGTACTTTCGGTAGTGTTCGGTAATGGTGACACAGCACTGATGGACATCCAGTTGGACAGTCGGAAGATGGAATTTCTCAGACGCTTCCACATTACTCTGTGGATCTTGCAATCTGGATATGTTTCCTCCTCTGCTTGTAACAAATATTTCCCAGCTGCTTTGAAAACAATGATAACCATCAGAAAGTTAGATCGCCTCCTTTCACTTTCTGGGACTTGGATTCAAAATTGGGCCAGGCCAGCTGGATTAAGGTTTCCACGTCAGATGCTTAAGGCTCCTTTTCACTCAAGGACCTGAATCTGGTCATTTCTAATGTGCTCTTACATCATAAAAGTCCAGAGAATACAAAACTGGAAACTGTATTTTTCTGTTATTATGAATTGCATTGTACCTCTCCCACAAAGTTATCAAATTTCATGACTTATTCCAGTGATACTAAACCTGATTCTGATTCTGATTCCGGACTAGGTGAATGGACAAAGAAGTGACAGATGGAATATCATGTACGAAAGAGTATGGTCATTCACTTTCGGAGGAGGAATAAAGGCATAGTTTATTTTCTAACTGGAGAGAAAGCTCATAAATCAGAAATGCGAAAAGGGACTTGGGAGTCCTTGCGCGGGATTCCCTAAAGGTTAACATGCAGGTTGAGTCTGTGGTAAGTAAGGCAAATGCAATATTAGCATTCATTTCAGGAGGACTAGAATATAAAAGTAAGCATGTAATGCTGCGGCTTTATATGACATTGGTCAGACCACACCTGGAGTATTGTGAGCAGTTTTGAAACCCTCATCTAAGAAGAGGTGTGCTGGCATTGGAGAGGGTACAGAGAAGGGTCATGAGAATTATTCCAGGAATGAAAGGGTTAACGTAGGAGGAGCATTTAATGACTCTGGGCCTGTACTTACTGGAGTTTAGAAGAATGAGGAGGAAATCTCATTGAAATCTGCTGAATATTGAAAGGTCTAGATAAAGTGGATCTGGAGAGAATGTTTCCTATAGTGGGGGAATCTAGGACCAGAATAGAAGGATCTCTCATAAGACCAAAGACGAGAAGGAACTTCTTCAACCGAGAGGAGATGAATCTGTGGAATTCATTGCCACAGCCGGCTGTGGAGTTCAAGTTAATGGGTGTATTTAAAGTGGAGGTTGATGAGTTCTTGATCAAAGATTATGGGGAGAAGGCTGGAGAATGGGGCTGAAAGGGATAATAAATCAGCCGTGATGGAATGGAAGAACAGACTCAATGGACCAAATGGCCTAATTCCGCTCCTATGCCTTATGGTCTTGTGGTCAGTCATTTCCCCGGCAGCTCATTCCACACACTGACCACCCTCTGGGTGAAAAGGTTGCCGCTCAGGTTCCTTTTAAATCTCTCCCCTCTCACCTTGAACCAATGCCCTCAAGTTCTTTATTCCTCAACCCTGGGAAAAAAAAGACTGTGTGTGCACTAGGCAAATCTACACCTCTCATGACGTACAGTATAACTCTGTGGAGTTTCTGTTGTCATGTTGGAAGCATTGTGGCCAATAAAGACTAAAGATTATCTTTAATGATCACCTGTATATTGAAACATAAAGGGAAATAAGTTGTTGGTTTCAAATCAAGTCAGTGAGACTTTTGCTGGTGGTGGCCAGCATGTGTCGCCTTGTTTCTGATGCCAACATAGCACGCTACAACTCAGTAACCCTAACCCATACGTCTTTTGGAATGTGGGAAGAGACCAGAGCACCCAAAAGGGAACCCATGCGGTCACAGGGAGAATGTGCAAACTCTTTACAGACAGCGGTGGGAATCAAACCCAATCTTACCTGTGGCACTGTAAAGCATTGGTAACAACCACTACGCTACCAAACCACCCTCCCACAAACAAAAACAGTGATACTGAGCAAATAATCTTTTTTAATTGTTGTTGAGGGGGGGTGTCATCTATTGACTGGGAATAAGTCACTGCTTGTGTTTGAAACAGCAATTTCGAGTATATATTATATCCTCCTGAAAACACAGTCAGTTTAATGCTCTATACGAATGGCAGATTTTCAATAGTGCAGCATGCCCTCAGCCTAAATGTTTCTGCTGGATTGAGACTTATATCAACTTGCAGGAACTGCCTCGATGTTCACCAACAATTCTTCAGCCATCAGCCTAGGGGAACAAGAGTTGATGTTCTTGTGCTTGGGGATTTAAAGAGGGTGACTAATTTTTTATTTAGGTTGAACATTCCATGCAACGAATTTGCATTCCCTAATCCATGGTTCCATTAGCAGGTGATTATGGTTCAAACAATAAGAGATTTCAGTATATTTTACAAAAGGAGCAGAATTAGGCCCATTGAGTCAAACCTATCATGGCTGAATTATTATCCCCCTGAACCCCATTTTCCCACTTTCTACCCCATAACCTTTCACACCTTAACTAATTAAGAATCTATCAACCTCTTCTTTAAATGTACCCAATGACTTGGGCTCTACAGCTGTTTGTGGCAGTGAATTCCACAGATTCACTACCCTCAGGCTGAAGAAATTCCTTCTCAACTCTCTTCTAAATGGACATCCTCTAACCGGAGGCTGTGCCCTCTGGTCCTAGATTGCTCCACTAGAGAAAACATGCTCTCTACATCAACTCTATCAAGGCCTTTCAATATTCTGTTCGTTTCAATGAGGTATGCCCCCCAGCCCCCATTCTTCTAAACTCCAGAGAGTATAGGCCCATAGCCATCAAACGCTCCTCATGCATTAACCCTTTCATTCCCTGATTATTCTTGTGAAACTCTGCTGGACTCTCCCCAAGATAAGGGGTCCAAAACCGCGCCCGTTGCTCCATGTGTGATCTGACCAATGCCTATTGAGCTTCAGCAATATATTCTTGCTCTTATATTCTAGTTCTCTTGAAATGAATGCTAATATTGCATTTGTCTTCCGTACCTTTGACTCAGCTTGCAAGTTAACCTTTAGGGTATCCTGCATGAGGACTCCCAAGTCCCTCTCCACCTCTGTTTCTTGAATTTTCTTCCCATTTAGAAAATAGTCTCTGAACATAAGAAATAGGAGCAGGAGTAGGCCATCTGGCCCATCGAGCCTGCTCCACCATTCAATAAGATCATGGCTGATCTGGCCATGGACTCATCTCCACCCACCTACCATTTCCCCATAACCCTCAATTCCCCTACAATGCAAAACCCTATCCAACATTGTCTTAAGTAAATTTACTGAGGTAGCCTCCAATGTTTCAATAGGCAGAGAATTCCACAGATTCGCCACTCTCTGGGAAAAGCAGTTCCTCCTCATCTCCGTCTTAAATCTACTCCCCCGAATCTTGAGGCTATGTCCCCTAGTTCCAGTCTCACCTACTAGTGGAAACAACTTTCCTGCCTCTATCTTATCTATCCCTTTCATAATTTTATATATTCTCTATAAAGATCTTCTCTCATTCTTCTTAATTCCAGCAAGTACAGTCCCAGGCGACTCAATCTCTCTTCATAGTCTAACCCCGGCATCTTTGGAATCTCCTCTTGTGAACCTCATCTGCCCCACCTTCAAAGCCAGTATATGCTTCCTCAAGTAAGGAGACCAAAACTGCATGCAGTACTCCAGGTGCAGCCTCACCAGTACCTTGTACAGTTACAGCATAATCACCCTGCTCTTAAATTCAATCCCTCCAGCAATGAAGGTCAACGTTCCATTTGCCTTCTGGATAGCCTGCTGCACCTGCAAACTAACCTTTTATGATTCACGCACAAGCACTCCCAAGTCCCTCGGCATAGCAGCAGGCTGCAATTTTTTACCATTTAAATATAATCTGCTCTTTCATTTTTCCTTCCAAAGTCTTTTTTCCTTCTACCCAAAGTGCTTGACCATACACTTCCCTACACTACAATATATTCCATCTACTACATCTTTTCCCCCTGACCGGAACTGTCTAAATCTTTCTGCAGAAGCTCCGAACTATTATCTTCTTTTAGCCACTACTCAGTGATGCCCACAACATCATACGTGCCAGTTTCTAACAGTGTGCTATTTTGTGGTCTAACTTACCCATCAATCATTCATTCTGAATGAATTGACACATGACTGAGAAAGAACACCAGTGCCTCAAATTCACCAAGAGGCTAAAGAAATTTGGCATGCAATTTTTAAAAATACAACATAAGATACATCCAGATGCATCACAAATTGGAATGGCAACTACTTTGCCCAAGACCATAAAAATCTGCAGGGAGTTGTAGACACAACTCAATATATCATGAAAAACAACCTCCTTTCCATGGATTCAGTTTACACTTTTTGCTGCCTTATAAAAGTAGCATATATACTCAAAGACCCCTCCCACCCTGAACATTCTCTCTTTTCTCCACCACGCATTGGATAGAAGATAGAAAATCCTGAAGGCATGTCCCACCAGGCTCATGAACAGTTTTATCACACTATTATAAGATTATTGAACAGACTTCTTGTTTGATAAGATTAACTCCACAGACTAGCTTGTCATGGCCTGGCACTTTATCTCTGCTTGCGCCACATTTTCTCTATAAATGTAACACTATATTTTGGACTCTGTTAATGTTTTCTTTTTCCTTTATACTATTTCAGTGTACTGATATTGGTGAAATGATCTGTGTGGATCACCTGTATGGATGCACTCTCAGATTCTGTTTCTGAAGAAAACAGGTCTCCTTCAGGATCCCTCTAAATCTCTCGGTCTCACCCTAAATGAGAGGGGGGTTAGATTACATCTCCACCTACTTGCCTTTTCCCCATAACCTGTAATTTCCCTACTATGCAAAAATCTATCCAACTTTGTCTTAAATATACTTACTGATATAGTCCCCACTGCTTCATTGGGCAGAGTCACTGACAGCATTAGATGTGTACTTGCTTAATCTGGGACAAAACTAACTAAAGGCCATATGTTAAACAACATCAAGGACGCTTTCAGTAAGATGGTGCTGACATTTTGTGTGCAGTAGCTGCAATGGGAATCATCAAATATTCCCACTTAGGACAACTATAGTTGAAATCCACAGTCACTGCCATGGGTTCTTTGGTAAGTAGCATCGATTTAAGATGTTTAGAAAAATCTATCGATACTCAAAATCGACAAACCTCGAATGGCAGACTCAGGTCGCGAGTGCAGGTCCCCGTAAGAAAATGGAATCAAGAACAGTGCTTCAGTCTATTGGTCTTAGACCCCCTTTTTAAATGCTTAGACCCTCCACTCCCAGCTGTCCTGCTGGCAAATGTGCAGTCTCTAAATTAAAATTAAAACCTCAGGGCAAGATTGCTGTACCAAAGGGGCACTAGGGATTTCAGTATACTTTGCTTCATGGAAGCAGTTGAAAGAAAATTTATCACCAAAATATATATATGTCACCTTGAGATTCATTCTTCTACGGGCGTACACAATCAATCCATAGAAGAATAATAACCATAATAGAATCAATGAAAGACTGCACCAATTTGGGCCTTCAATCTGAAGACTGCACCAATTTGGGCATTCAATCGGTGTACAAAAGACAACAAACTGTGCAAATGCAAAAGGAAAAAAAAAAAATAAATATGCAAAAAATATCGAGAACATGAGATGAAGAGTCCTTGAAAGTTGTTGCAACATTTCAATGAAATTGAATGAAGTTATCACCTTTGTTTCAAGAGCCTGATGGTTGAGGGGTAATAATAGTTCCTGAACCCAGTGGTGTGAGTCCTAAAGCTCCTGTTCCTTCTTCTGAGTGGCAGCAGTGAAGGCAGCATGACTTGAGTACAATAAAATTGAGTCTTTATCTCATAATCTACCCCATTATGATCCTGCACTTTACTGGTTACCTGTACCGTGCTTTTCCGATAGCTTTTAAACTTTATTCTGCATCGTTATTGATTTATCTTATTCTACCTCAATGTACTGTATAATTATTTGATGTGTTTAAACAGTATGCAAGATAAGCTTTTCACTGTATCTTGATACATGAGACAATAATAAACCTATACCAATGCCAATACCGATGTTTTCTTTTTCTTGTGAATACTGCTAATGTGATACTATGTGCCTTTGATGCTATTGCAAATTTCTCATTTCTCACTTAGCCTGAGCATACACGTACTTGTGTACATGGCGATAAACTCGGCTTTGACTTCGAATTGCAGCATCTTAAAAATATAGTGGATAAGTATTTGAAAAAGGAAACGCAGAAGATGAGATGGAAGTGCAATTGAACTGAGAGAGATGTGATATGCTGCCTGGAAAATACAACAATTGAAATGGAGGTATTTGATTCCAGTGCTGGAAGCACAGCCTTCAGGGTTGTCAGCCATCAGCCCATCATGTGGAGTTCCAAGTGTCTGGACTGCCAGGATGACTCAGAAGTTTCTCAGAAGTTCTTCCTCTGATATTTCACAGGGAAGAACATGTAACAGAAGGAGAGATGGCTCATTGTTCCTGGAGAAAGTGGGATCACCTTGGACAAAAAAGCCTGGTCTTCTCCTTTAAGAGACTTTCACTCCAAAGTCTTTCCTGCCTCGCCCTGGACCTTGCATTTTATTAATCTACTTGCACTGCACTTTCTCTATAATTGTAACTCTATATTCTGCATTCTGTCTTCCTTTTTACTGCCTTGGTGTAATGATTTATGACATGATCTGTTATGCAAAACAAAAGTGTTTCACTCTATTTCAGGACGTGACAGTAATAAACCAATACCAGTATAATAAAAGTCAGTTCCACGAAGTCTTTCTTTAAAGGATTATATATTTCTGATGCCATTGATTCAATGAATAACCTCACACTCAATGTGTGCTAATGGTTGTATTTTCTTGTTTAATTTCATACTTTCATCTGGATTTCATGTCTGCAACAGAACAGCTGCCGTCTCCTCAGATTTAATCATGAAATGAAAGACGACACTGTCCTATTGAATTTGTTCGGGGCTCTCCGCAGTGGGACAGCCACTGGCATCTGACAGGACTGATTAAAGTACACTGCAGCTCCTAGACTGACCTGGTTATGACAAGCTCAAGAGAGCAGTGTAACTGAGAAACATAGTAAATGGTGCAGTCAGCCCCAGAGTGTGATTCAATAGACTAAACACATCTGTCCCTATAACTGGGAAAGGAAGAGTTCAGGAACTGTATTGGCTCAGGACAGGGGCCACCTGCCATTTTAGAGGGTGCGGTATCATAATAGTAATGTTATTGGACTAATAATCTGGAGGCTTCAACTAATGATCTGGAGACTGAGTTTGAATCCTATTATGGTATATAAAAACTTAAGTTCAGTTAATTAAGTAAAGCTGTAATTTAAAAAAAAATGGTAGTACTGGTCTTGTAAATGCTCAATTGTCAGAAAAGAAACATCTCAGTTATCAATTCCCTGGAGGGAAATTTCAGACAATGTGGCTCACAATTCACTGAAAAGGCCATCAGCTTTGGAAATGATCATGGATAGGCAATAAATGCTGTCCTATCCAACAATACTTCAATGATTGAATGAAAACATGGTACTCACTTTGTCAGCATGTCAGGCGGCATCTATGGAGGGAAGTGGACAGTCGACGCCTCAGAACAGCCATTGATTCCCTCCATAGATGCTGCCCAAATCATTGAGTTCCTCTAGTGTTTTGTTTATGTTCAATGGAAAAAAAAACATACTTTCTTTTTGAGTTCCTTTATGTTACTGTGGATTTCCAGCATCTGCAATATCTATTGTGCTTATACTCTTTCTTTAAATTCCATGATAAATAATTCCAGTCCAAACTATCTCCTCAGAGATATGAGATACATAAAATTATTATAAGTTGAATGCTTACTCTGGCTTCATGATTAAGGGATATACAGTGAAAATTGAGTAAAATTGTAATAGTAGGTCTCCATTGAAGTAGAGGATGTTGCTTTGAATAGTTCAATAGAAAAAAGATATTAAATACTTTAGGCCGCCATAACAGCACTTGAGAGGTATCTGGGTGGCAGTGTGAAATGTGAGGAGGATGTTATGAGAATGCAGGGTGACTTGGACAGGCTGGGTGAGTGGGCAGATACATGGCAAATGCAGTTTAATGTGGATAATTGTGAGGTTATCCACTTTGGTGGTAAGAACGGGAAGGCAGATGATTATCTAAATGGAGTCAAGTTAGGAAAAGGGGAAGCACAACGAGATCTAGGTGTTCTTGTACATCAGTCACTGAAAGCAAGCATGCAAGTACAGCAGGCAGTGAAGAAAGCTAATGGCATGCTGGCCTTCATAACAAGGGGAATTGAGTAAAAGAGCAAAGGGGTCCTTCTGCAGCTGTACGGGGCCCTGGTGAGACCACACCTGGAGTACTGTGTGCAGTTTTGGTCTCCAAATTTGAGAAGGGCATTCTTGCTATTGAGGAAGTGCAGCGTAGGTTCACAAGGTTAATTCCCGGGATGGCGGGACTGTCATATGTTGAAAGATTGGAACGACTGGGCTTGTATACTCTGGAATTTAGAAGGCTGAGAGGGGATCTTATTGAAACATATAAGATTATTAAGGGATTGGACACGCTGCCGGCAGGAAGCATGTTCCCGCTGATGGGTGAGTCCAGAACCAGAGGCCACAGTTTAAGAATTAGGGGTAGGCCATTTAGAATAGAGTTGAGGAAAAACTTTTTCACCCAGAGAGTGGTGGATATATGGAATGCTCTGCCCCAGAAGGCTGTGAAGGCCAAGTCTCTGGCTGCTTTCAAAAAAGAGATGGATAGAGCTCTTAAAGATAGCAGAATCAAAGGTTATGGGGATAAGGCAGGAACTGGATACTGATAGTGGATGATCAGCCATGATCACAGTGAATGGCAGTGCTGGCTCGAAGGGCTGAATGGCCTACTCCTGCACCTATTGTCTATTGTCTATTGTCTATTATCAATCATGGTTATGTCAGACGACTTATTGGAGGATGTTTTCAATAGTGGGAGAGTCTAAGATGAGTGAGCACAGCCTCAGAATAGAAGGATGTCCCTTTAGAACAGAGATGAGAAGGAATTTCTTTAGAGAGGGAGGAATTCATTGCCACAGATGGCTGTGGAGGCCACGTCATTGGTATTTAAAGCAGAGGCTGATGGATTCTTGATAAGTAAGGTATCAAAGATTGTAGGGGAAAGGCAGTAAAATGGAGATTAGAGGGAAAATAAATCAGCCGTGATGGAATGGCAGAGCAGAATCAACGGGCCAAATGACCTAATTCTGCTCTTAAGTCTGACAGTCTTATGGACTTTCTGCATGGGTTATATCTATCGGAGTAAAAAAGGACCTGATCAGAGTTAAACATTTTCTATGTTTTTACAACATTTGTTGAGTTGCTTATGAAATCTATTGATTAGATTTTAAGTTTAAACTTCCACTATAAAAACATTTATTAAAAAAATTGATATTAATTTATATTGAATGGTTTCTGAGGGATGGGTAGATTCATTATGTTGTTTTTTTAATGTAGGCAGATGGTTCCATGAGGAAAGAATGACCAGAAAGTTTGTTTTAAACATACAAATGAGTTTATTGGGAGTTATATAGTCTTTTAATCTTATTTGTAACCAAACCCCAACCCCACATGCCTACTTTATCTCTGTCACCACCTCCAACATGATAATTACCCAAACTATCAATACTCTTCCAGATTTAGAAATGACTTCGCTCAATCGTTCTATCTCTCTGCTTTTTATGATGTTCATTAAAATCTACCTCTTTGACCGAGCTTTTCTTCATCAATCTTAATATCTCTTGTGGTTCGGTGTCAAATTCTGCTTGATCAGATACTTGCAAAACGCCTGAAACATTTTTGCTGCATTAAAGACAATATATGCATATAGCTTCTTCTTGTTGCTGAATATCTAACAAAAAAATTAAATATTTAAGTCAGTAACTAAAGATTCATTACTGTGTTACAATTCGTTTATTTTCCAAAAATAAGTGAAATGACCGATGTTTTGCAGCTTTCCTGTGTGGAAATTAGCACTCAGATCCATTAGAAATCCCTTTATCATCTGTTTTAAAGTTGTGTTAATGTGTTTAAAATGAATTGCTTAATCCCATTAGAGATGCAAGGAAAATCTGGACACTTTCTCCAGTTTAATTCTGACTACAACATTTTATTAAATATTGGAATCTTTTATATTTAATATAAACAGAAATGTGCCTTTCACTTAGATATAAACATAAGAAATTCACCAGATGCTGGAATTCCAGAGTTACACACAGTTACACAGATATTGCTTAAATATGTTTGGATTGAAAATTAAATAGCATCTAGAAGACCAGCAGGTATATTATTCTGCTTTGTTTTATTAAAAGAAAGGTATGAATTCTTAATTTTTTTTTGCAATATTTCCCACATGCTGCATCAGAGGTCTGGTCTGAACTTGGCCTTGGCAGACTTAGGGTGTAATTCTATACCCGGTAAAAGAAGCCTGACTCTACAGCATCGTAGAAAGCTCATTCTTCTGGGAATTGGGATTCATTTCAAACCCATCAGTGCTGTCAGTTGTTCCACTAAAGGGAGTCATCAGAATCCCCTTAGCCCTCCTGGGACACTAAGTCAAGTCGCCTCACACAAATGGAACAGGAGCCTTTTATCCTTCCCAATCTGAAAAAACCATCACTGATGCTTGGCTTTGACTGTTATTTCCCTCCCACAGGTGCTGCTCGACCTGCTAAGTTCTTCCTGCAGATTGTTTTTTTTGCTCTAGATTCTAGCATCTTCAGGTTCTTGTGCCTCCCCTTTTACTAAGCTCTCACCTGTGTCAAAGTAGCCCAAATGAAGAATGTGGAGATCATGAGACGTCTAAAGGCAGAATTAATAGATTGTAGAATACAGTACAGAAAGCCATTTAGCTAACCAAGTACGTGGCAGCTAAAAGAGAAGAGGGTGGCAATTGCAGTTAGCATAATGCTACTACAGTACCAGTGACCTGGGTCAGTTCCACCACTGCCTATAAGGTGTTTGTTCATCCTCCCTATGACCGCGTGGGTTTCTCCCACATTTCAAAGACATATGAGTAAGTAGGTTAATTGGTCACATGGGTGTAATTGGGTGACACGAGCACATTGAGCAAGAAGGGCCTCTTACCATGCTGTGTCTCTAAATAAATAAATCAAGTGTTCATTTATTATCAAAGTATACAACTCTGAAATTCTTCTTCTCTGGATAGGCATGAAACCAAGAAAGAAAAGAATGGCAGCATGCTCTTCAACCCCCAAATCCCTCCTACCACACAAAAAAAAACTGACCAAAAATGGAACAGGCACATCAACCCCCAAATCCTTCTTACCACGCAAAAAAAAAACTGAACAAAAATGGAACGGGCTCATCAACCCCCAAATCCCTCCTACCACACAAAAAAAACTGACCAAAAATGGAACAGGCACATCAACCACCAGATCCCTCTTACCACACAAAACAAACTGAGCAAAAATGGAACAGGCACATCAACCACCAAATGTCTCCTCCCACAAAAAAAATGAACAAAATGGAGCAGGCACATTAACCCCCAAATCCCTCCCCTCCCACACACACACAAATCAAAATGCGAAAGGTCGGGTTAAAAACGCAGAATATAAAAAAACTATAAGACTGAAAAAAAGTCTTTGGTGCAAGTCCATATCCAAAACGCAGAAAACCTGGGTAACATTTTCCAGGCACTGCTGCAGGATCTCCCCTCCCTGGTAGCAGAACAATCAAAAGGCAGGCAGCCAGCGCTCACCTTTACATTCGACTTGATGTTCCAATCTCCTTGGTTGCTTTGCTTGGTGCACAGTTGAAGCTTTAATCGGCAAAATGAAGTCGAACTTCGGCTCACACCCCATCCCACAGCTTACTCGCCATGAGATTTGCTCACGCTGTCTCTGCCTCCTGGAATCTTCTCGGGGACTGCAGAGCACTGAAGCACACAAGTGGCCTCCAACCAGCAAATCACAGGCTCCAACAGTTCCAGAATCACATCCAAAATGAAAAACAAATGTAAAGGGGATGAAAGAAGTGGTTTCATGATCTATCCAGAAGATGTCGACTGAAGGAGCATTGTACACAGAAGATATTTATATAAATAAATATGGATTGGATTGGCGGTAAGGAAAGCGAATGCTATGTTGGCATTCATTTCAAGAGGAATAGTGTATAAGAGTAAGGAGGTGTTGATGAGGCTCTATGGGGCATTAGTGAGACCTCATTTGGAACACTGTGTGCAGTTTTGGGCCCCCTATCTTAGAAAGGATATACTGATGTTAGATGGAGTTCAGAGAAGATTTACGGGGATGATTCCTGGAATGCAGGGGCTAACATATGAGGACCATCTGTCGGCTCTTGGATTGTATTCATTAGAGTATAGAAGAATGAGAGGGGATCTCATAGAAACATTTCGAATGTTGAAAGGGTTGGACAGAGTAGATGTGGAAAGGTTGTTTCCCTTGGTGGGTGAGTCCAGGACAAGAGGCCATAGTCTTAGAATTAGATGGTACCCAGTTAAAACAGAGATGAGGAGAAATTTTTTTAGCCAGCGGGTCGTGGATATGTTGAATTTGTTACCACAGATGGCTGTGGAGGCCCGATCATTGAGGGTGTTTAAGGAGGAGATTGACAGGTATCTAATTAGTCAGGGTATCAAGGGATATGGGGAAAAAGCCGGAAATTGGAACTAGATGGGTGAATAGTTTAGTTCATGGGGGAGCTGCGAAGCAGACTCGATGGGCCGAATGGCCTACTTCTGCTCCTTTGTCTTGTGAAATAAATATTATCCAGGTTTTGCGTTCTCACTTAACATTCTCTAGAATCAATCTTCACCTTTCACTTCCCCCCTTCCCCTCTCTGAATCAGAATCAGACTCAGGTTTATCACCAGTATGTGTGAAACTTTTTAAATTAGCAGCAGTAGTTCAATGCAATATATGATTATATTGAAAGAAAAAGATATACAAATCAGTAAATCAATTACAGTAAGTGTGTGCGTATATATATATAAATAAAAAATAATGCAAAAACAGAAGAAATATATATATTAAAAAAGTGAGGTAGTGTTCATGAGTTTAATGTCCATTTAGGAATCATTTAGCAGAGGGAAGAAGCTGTTCCTGAATCGCTGAGTGTGTGCCTTCAGGCTTCATTTACCTTTTCTTCTTCTTTGTTTGCCTGTTTATACCTATCGTCACCCTGTCTCTAGTCTCCTGCCTGCAGTCCCCCCCCTCTCCCCCCACTTGGCTGAATCTGCCACCTACAATCCTTTATTCCTCTTTTGTTCACTATCATTGCTTGCCTCTGTCTCACTCCTTCCTCCCTCCTCTTTATACTGGCTACCTTCCCTCTCCATTCTTCATCCTGATTTAGAGCTTGACCTAAAATGCAGAATCTTCCTTTCTGTCCTCACAGATGCTGAGTTCTTCTAGCAGATATAAAATGTTGGAGGAACTTTGTAGGTCAGGCATCACCTATGGAGGGGAATAAACAGCCAATGTTTCAGGCCAACACACTTTATCAGGACTGGAAAGAAAATGGGCAAAAGCAAGAACAAGAAAATGGGAGGAGGTGGATGAGTCACAAACAAGAGAAAATCTGCAGATACTGGAAATCCAAGCAACACACACAAAATGCTGGAGGAACTCAGCAGGCCAGGCAGCATCTATGGAAAAAAGTACAATCAACATTTTGGGCCGAGACCCTTCGTCGGTACTGCCAAAGGTTCTCGGACCAAAACATCGACTGTACTTTTTTCCTTAAACGCTGCCTGGCCCGCTGAATTCCTCCAGTATTTCGGAAGCTGGCAAGAGATAAGTGAGACCAGGTCCCCCTGCCCCATCACATGGATTTATTTGTTTTCATTTTTCGCACCATTCTCTGTAAACTCTAGAGACTGTTGTGTGTGAAAATCCCGGGAGATTCAACAGTTTCTAAGATATTCAAACCACCCCATCTGGCACCACAGGGAAAGTCACCTAAATTCTGATATTGCAGCCACATGATTGGCTGATTAGCTATTTGCATTCAGAAGCAAGTGTACAGACGTATCTAATAAAGTGGCCACTGAGTGTATATGGCGTATAAGTATATACACCATGATCACGAATAGTTGCCCTTTACAACCCTGGGGAATGCAGTTAGTTCATTTCATCCTGATCTCCACTTAATTTAGAAATGGGCTTAAGGATATCTTCCTGGTCCAAATGTACAGTTAGTGCTATCGCTTTCAGTATCCCATCACCAAAAGCAGATAAAGCCCTGTTTAATTGCAGCACAAAGGAGTGCTTGCAAATAATCTTCCTTAAGGCAAAAGAAGCCATTCAAATGATAACATGGAAAATAAATTTCTTTTTACAGACTTTGGAATAATCTGCACTGTATTAGGTGGACAACATAGGGTTTTGTTTGAAGCGAACGTTTCCTAAAATCTATGATCACACTTTGGATGTAATGCATTTTGCCATCTGCCACTTTCTAGTTTATAATACTCTCCCATGTACTTAATCATACATTTATCCCACTATATCCTGTCCTGTCTCCCGCAGTCAAAAGCACCCAGCTTATATTTCAACTAGAACCACAGTAAAAATACAAGGGAAGTCCCTCATTCAAATCACTGAAAGGCTGATGCAGTGTTAATATTTTGCCACTAGATGCCACAAGTAAGATAGTAATTATCACATCCAACCACATTAAAAAAAATGCTTGGTCAGCTCTTTAATGCTTAGCAAATAGCCCATCAGCAGGGCTGTAGGAATGTGCTGCAAAGAAGGCACCTGTATAAGCTGGTAGAAAAGGCTGACGAGCAGCAGGCATCATTTAATAGAGAGAGGTATGAAGCACTATACTTAATAGGAGACAATGCAACCTAAGCAGCCCAGGTTCAGAGTTGTGCATTATTTTATTTAGGGATAGAGCACAATAACATGTGCTTCCAGCCCTTCAAGCCCAATTACGACCGAATGACCAATTACCCTGCTTGTACATCTTTACTTGTGTGAGGCAGCTGGAGCACCCAGAACAACACACTGCCATGGAGAGTACATGCAAACTCCTTACAGAGGGTGGCAGGAATTGAATCTGGGTCGCTGGTGCTGTCAAGCACTATGCTGCCATGCCGCTCCAAAGGAGCAAAGAGACACATGTACAAATTACTGAGAATGGAAGACCTTGTTGAGAGTCTAGCAGGTGAAGGAACAAGTGAAGCTAAGGGGGGCATTGTGGCCTAGCCAGTAGAGTGGCAATCTCACAGACTCAAGGAGCTAGGTTCTACTCTAACCTCTGGTGTTAACCTTGTGGAGTTCGCACTTTCTCCCTCTGACTGAGTAGTTCTTCCACAGGTGCTCTGGTTTTCTTCCACCTCCCAAAGCATGTGTGGGTTGGCAGATTAATTAGTAGATTGCCCTAGAGTGTAGCTGAGTCATAGAATAGGAGGGATGGTTGTCAGGAATGAAGGAAAATAAAATGCATTAGTGTCTGTGGGTGCTTGATGGTTGACACAAGCTCTGTGGTTTGAAGGACGACATCACTCTATGACATTTATGGTTGTTTGACTCCAATATTGTTTCAACCACAAATGGAGTACTTAGTCCAATCCTAGTCATTACAGTTTTGACAAGGTGTGAATATCTTGAGAAAGTGCAGATCCTAGAAAGAGGGTTTAGATCTCCATGGTTGGACTGGGAAAGATTGAATTATTCTATTGAGCACAAAGTTGGTTGAAAGAGGATTTAGAGACACAAGAGGCTGCCGATGCTGGAATCTGGAGCAACAGCCAATCTGTTGGAGGAATTCAGTAAGCTGTGTTGAATTACTGCACAGATCAGTTGTTGCTTGAGAGAAGATCTAGTATTCAACATTAAGTTCAACATGTTCAAAGTTCAAATTAAATTTATTATCAATGTATGTACCCTGCAGTATAGGCCACCATTTACTACCCTGAGATTCATTTTCTTGCAGGGATTCACAGTAAATACAAAGAAATAAGAAATAAAAACACAAACAAAATAATTATAAATAAAGAAAGGAAGAAAGAAATAAATATCAAGAACATGAGATGAAGAGTCCATAGATTGTGGGAATAGTTCAGTGTTGAGGTGAGTGAAGTTGAGTGAGGTTCTCCTCTCTGTTTTATGAGCCTAATAACTGTTTCTGAACTTGTAGGTGTTGGTCCTGAGGCTCCTGTACCTCTTTCCTGATGGCAGCAGTGAGAAGAGAACATGGCCTGGATGGTGGGGTCTCTGATGATGAATGCTGTTTTCCTACAACATCGCTCCATGTAGATGTGCTCAGAGGTGGGGTGGCTTTACCTGTGATGACTGGGCTGTATCCATTACATTTTGTAGGATTTTCCATTCAAGAGCATTGTTGTTTTGATACCAGGCCATGATACAACCAGTCAAGGTACTCTCCACCACTTATCTGTAGAAGTTTGTCAAAGGTTTTAATGTCATCTCAATTCTTCACAAACTTCTAAGAAAGTAGAGGTGCTATCATGCTTTCTTTGTAATGGCACTTAAGTGCTGAACCCAGAACAGATCCTCTGATATGATAAGACGAAGGAGTTTAAAATTGCTGATCCTCTCCACCTCCGATCCCCCAAAGAGGACTGGCTGTTCATTGTGGAATGAGAGCTGACTTCCAGTTTCCTCTTCCCGTAGTCAATAATCAGATCCTTGATCTTACTGACATTGCGTGAGAGATTGGTGTTCTGGCACCACTCAGCTAGATTTTCAATCTTCCTCTTATATGCTGATTCATCTCCGCTTCTGATATGGCTAACGACAGTGGTGTCGTCAGCAAACGTAAATAGGGTATTGGAGCTGTGCTTAACCTCACAGTCATAAGTATAAAGTGAATAGAACAGGGGCTAAGCACACAATCCGTGCTGATGGAGATTGTGGGGGAGATGTTGTTGCCAATCCAAATAGGGGTCTGCAAGTGAGGAAATTGAGGATCCACTTGCACAAGGAGGTTCATCTTTGGACTGTGGGAGGAAATCGGCGCACCTGGAGGAAAACCATGCTGTCACGAGGAGAACGTACAAACTCCTTACAGGAGGCAGTGGGAATTGAACCCAGGTTGCTGTAGTGTAAAGCGCTGTGCTAACCACTACACTAAAGTGCCATTCCTGGGTGTCAACATCTCTGAAGGTCTAGCCTGGACCCAATATATAGTTGTATTTATGAAGAAGACACATCAGCTGCTACATTTCATTACGGTTTAAGAAGATTTTGTATCTCCCAGATTGGTCATTGTAAATTGTCCCATGACAACTCAAGGCTACCTATCAAAGGCTAGGATTAAATCTGAGGATTGCTGGGCAGCACGGCTCAAAGGACAGGAAGGGCCTGTTCTGTGTTATATCTCAATTTTAAAAAATAAACTTTTAGCTCTAGGGGGTACATACACCCTGAGTCTGGCCTACCTAAGTATATTTTTCATAAATTTCAGCAAGTTCTCCTTTCAGTCTTCTATAAAAAACAGTCTGAGTCTGCTAAGTTTCTTTCCGTAATACTTACCAGCCCTGTAATGTGTTTAATCGTAGTTTTCAGGGTAGCTGTTCCCAATTGTGGATGATTGAGGAAAGGCTACAAAGAGTGCTGGACAAACAGAGCAAGTCAGGCAGCATCTATGGAGGGGAATAAACAGCCAACATTTGATAAAAAATGTACTTTGAATTTTGAACATTTCAGGCCGACATCCTTCATCAGGAACACAAGAAGAAGCTTTTCTGCTCAGGGAGAAATTATGATCAACTATTGACTGCTTGAGGTGAGGTTGAAAACAGAGTTTTTAAGTGTTTTACTGGGGATTAGTGTGGGCATGTGAGAAATTTGCAGAGTTCTGAGAATTTACGGAAGAATGGGATTCTGCAATGTGGAGCTAGAACAGAGTTAGTAAACTGAATGGCCCCTCTTTGTGCTGCAACAGTTCGGAGATGCAAGGAATTCAACCAGTTCGTCTGGTTACAGATGATGGTCTTGCTAGTGGCACCCAAGGTGCAAAACATTATCACTTGGTTTCAGACAAATGCAGCAAAGTAAATTGCATGACATTTCTCAGAATTTGTGTCTATACTCAGTGGCCGTTTTATTAGATACACCTGTACACCTGGTCATTAATGCAACTATCTAGTCAACCTATCATATGGCAGCATCTCAATGCATAAAAGCATGCAGACATAATCAGGAGTTTCAGTTGTTGTTCAGACAAAACATCAGAATGGAGAAGAAATGTGATCTAAGTGATTTTGACCATGGAAGGATTGTTGGTGCCACACAGGGTGGTTTGAGTATCTCATAAACTGCTGATCTCCTGGAATTTTCACACACAACAATCTCTGAGTCTCTAGAGTTTACAGAGAATGGTGCAAAAGAGAACATACAGCCAGTGAGTGGCAGTTCTATAGGCAAAAATGCCTTGTTAATCAGAAAGGTCAGAGGAAAATGGCCAAAATGGTTCAAACTGACAGGAAAGTGACAGCAGCCCAAATAACCACATGCTCTGCAACCGTGGTGTGCAGATGAGTAGACCTGAATGCACAATGCATCGTACCTTGAAGTGGTTGGGGTATGGCAGCAGAAAACACAAGCATACACTCAGTGGCCACTTTATTATTTAAAGGAAGTACCTAATAAAGCGTCATCTGAATGTATCTTTCTCTGATTGTACTTACTAATGTGTGTCTATTATTGTTACACTGTGGACCTGTTAGCTTCATACGCTCATATCATCTCAAACCTGAGCAGACTTCAATTAAAGCCATACAGCATGGAAACAGGATTTTCAACCCACCAAATCCATACCAACCATGAAACACCCATCAGCACCCATCTATAGTGGCTAACTCATCAACGCCCATCTGAAATGGCTAACTTGAGCTTGAAGTTGCATTTCATTTCTGTTCACCTTCAGACTTCTCCACTCCCAGAGTGAGGACAAACACAAGCAAGATGGAAAAGTTGTCATATTCCACCTGAGTTATCTGCAACTCAATGGTATGACATTAAACTCTCCAATTTTAGATCATCTGTGTTTCCACATTCCCCCTTTCCCCCACTAACATCCATCTTTCCTTCAATTTTACCCTGGTCCTCCTATATGTGTTCCCTTTCCCATACCTCTCCTTCAAGCCTCCATAACCCATTTTCATCTCCTTTCCCCTCTTGGTTCCATCCACTAAAAATTCAAACACATCACCAACCATATCCCCTCCCAAATGAGATTCCATCTCCCTCAGATGGTTCGCATTATCGCCATCCTTTTTTCTTAGATTCCAGCATTTACAGACTTTGCGTCCCTGCTCTTCACCCTTCACTCATTTTGTCTTTATCTTCACCTCTCCCTCTTCCTCCTGGTTGCATCTAGCCTACTCGCTCTTTTACTCCATTTTTTTTCTCTTTGTCTGCTTCTCCGTGTCATCGGCCTGTCTCTCTACTCCATCCCTCCCAGTCTCCTTCCATTCCTCACCCCTCCTCAATCCACCAATCACCTCTGACCCCTTTCTCGTCCCTCCCTTTTGATATTTGCCATCTTCCATTTCCATGCTCAGTCCAGATGCAGGCTCTTGATACAAAGCATCGGCAATTCCTTTCTCCCCCCACGGATGCTGCCCGAGGCCCCCCATCCGGTTCCTTTTTGACCCATCAACACAAATTTGACAGATATCTTGCTTTATTTTCCCTTCCTTCGCATCAGCTCAGGGAAAACATGAAAATTCTCAAGAGACGGCACCAGAGCTCAGGAATGAACCTGGCTGACAACAGCTTTGAAGTAGCAACACCATGCTTCCCTTCCACACTGCTAGTACTGCATGCGACCCAGCGATGCGGGGGTGGAGATGGGTGGTGGGCGGATGGTACTTTAACCATTAAAGGATCTCTGCTCATACTATGAATAGATCAGACCTCACAGATGTCTGAATGAGCTTTCCAAAGTTCAGCATCCAAGGTTGCAACAACAAAACCACCAATAAAATGGAGATTCTCCATTACGCTTACTGTGCCTTGAACTAAGTGACTGTAAATTTCTAACTGATTTCCCTTATTGTGGTTCACCATGTTCAAGTGGTTATAACAGGTGAGCTCTTGAAAGATACTCACTGACAGTTTCTTCTTGGTAGCTTGAGTGGTAAATATGCAATCAGAACAGAACCCTCCTTCACTTTAGAATTGATCACATTGCTGTTAACTTTAAAATTATATTAAACTAGGTCTTGTCTTTGTTTTATTTAGTTTTCAGGATCAGTGTAAGGCCAGCTTTTATACACCACTCTTAATAGTCTTTGATATGGATGTCTTAGAATTTCTCATCTTGAATACTGGTGAACCAGGTGGTCTTTTAAATATATCCTATCATTTTGTGGGCATCATTATAATAACCAGTCTTTTTAAAAGAAAATCAGATTATTGACCGAGGTAGGGTCACAAACCAAGACTTCAAAACTACTCCTTTGCCTCCACAGATGTTGCTCACCCATCTGATTTCATCCAGCAGATTATTTTGCTCCAGATTCCAACATCTGCGGTCCCTGGCAGTTCTATTTGTTACCTTGGTTCTTTTCATAAGATGGAGATTAGCTTTATCTGTCACGTGTACATAAAAACATTGAAACATATTGTTTTTGGGTCAATGACCAATACAGTCCAAGGATTGTGCTTGGGCACAGCCTAAAAATGTCACCGTGCTTCCATCGCCATTGCATGCTCACAACTCACTAACACTAACCTGTAAGTATTTGGAATGTGGGAGGAAACCAGAGCACGCAAAGGAAATCTACGTGGTCGTGGGCAGAACGTGCAAAAGCCTTACAGACAGCGGCGGGAATCGAACCCCGACTGGTAATCGCTGGTGCTGTAAAGCAATTGCACTAACTGCTACTCTATTCTGCAGTGCCCAAGGGCTAATATCCTGAGTAAACCATACCACTGGAATGGGGTTCCAGGAGGAAGTCAGGGTCAGAGGTGCAAGGTAGAGACCCTGATGCATCCACCAAGTAAAAATGCTTTGTGGTAAAGTTAAGCGCTCATGTTTGCCTGCCTGCTGGTTACAATTTTTGCAGCTCTGTAGGAAGGTTGAGATCTGTATATTGGCTAAAATCCTCTTTTCCTTTTTAAGCAGGTCCTTTTTGCTTCCAATGCGTGTTAACGCTTTGTGAAAAGAAACATCTGTCACAGTAAACATTGATATTATATTCCTCAAAAGGATACACTGGACAGATTGTGGCAGATTAACATAAGTGTATGGCAGTCTATTGCCATTGAACTTCATTTCCTATTCATTAAATGTTAATATTTATCACTCACCAGGTTGTACATTTGAATCTTCACAGGGTAATCCCAATGGTATTTTGTATTGGAAGTTCACACGGTGAATCAGCTGGCGTGATGGAACCAGTGATAAAATAATGCATTTGATGATCCAAATGTTTCAGGAACAGGCTCTGTGGAATCCCTTCTGATCTGCCTCCTATGTTCTTTCTTAAATAAATGGACCAAAGGTACACTTTACGTCAGTTTTGGCATCACCAAGCTCTTGTAAGAATGAGTCAAGAGAGACCGAATATGCTGGATATCTGGATCAAACACACACAAAATGCTGCAGGAATTCAAGTCAGGCAGCATCAATGGAGGGAAATGGACAGTTTATGTTTTGGGCCAAGACCTTTCATCAGGACCAGAAAGGAAGTGGGGGAAGCCAGAATGAAAGGATAGGAGATGGGAAGAAGGAAGAGTTGGCAGGTGATAGGTGAATCCAGATGAGAAGGTGAAGTCATGAGGGTGAAGGAGGGTGGAATAAAGGCAAACCATGAAGATGCGGGGAGGGGGAAGAGAAGGGGAAATGAGGCCACAGGGATAAAGGAAAATGGAGTGGTGGTTACTGGAAGTTGGAGAAATCAATATTCATGCTTCAGATTGGACACTACCAACACAGAATATTGGGCTAATCCTTCAATCTGCCTCTGGATTCAACCTGTCATTGGAGGAGGCTGTGGACTGAAATGACAGTGTAGGTATGGAAACTGGAATTAAAATGGAGGGCCACCAGCAGAATTTGGCACATCCAGAGAAACATACTTGCATCAGGTGAGTCCTGCTGGGCTCTAGGTTCAAAGGTGAGCCTGAGGTTGGAGGCCCAATTTGTGTAAATTTGAGAATCTGGTGCCAAGGAGTGGAGGCCCAGAGGAAGCCTGGATTGGGATTAGATGTTTGTGGGTGAGGGACCTGTTTCAGTGTTGCTTTATTTTGTTGTTGTTTCTGCTTATGTTGTTTTGCTGGCACGGTAGGCGTGGGAATGCGTAGCAACACTCGTGGGCGGCCCCCAACACATCCTTAGTGTCTTGGTTGTTACCACAAATGGTGCATTTCACTGTATGTTTCGATGTATATGTGATAAATAAACATGAATCTGAATCTGAGTTGTTATGCCTCTCTTCATTTAACTGAAGTGAAACTTCCATTTTGCACACAAAGCATATCAGTCCCATAAATACAGGAGCAGAGAAACTGACCCTGAAAAGTGATGCTTGTTCTGAGTCCGAAGTCACATATCTTTCAGACCAACATTTTCAATAGTTTTTTGATCAATCTAACTGGTACTAAGCATCTTCTTTCCCATGGCATACAACATCATAAATTTAACTTCCTCATTTGTCTAAATAAGACTTAATAATCCAGGTACCTGGAATAATAAACCTGGTTAACTTAAACTACTCTACTACCACAACTTGTGAACTTCACAGCCAATTGTAATTGAGCAAATTGTAGATTGAAATACAAGATGGAAGGTGGAGGCGAATAATACTTTGTGTACCTTTACACTTCAAACAGGAGAAAACTAGCCTGGCAGAAGAACAGTAAAGAGTGGAAAACATTTACCATTTTTGTGGCAGCTACTTGGAAGTTATTTCAGGAGGAAGGAAAGTTGTAATCTCAACACCTTAAGTAAATAAGGACAGAGAAGTTCACACATGACTTAAATTGGTAAATGAAGTTGGAAAGTTGTTTTATTATTGGCACATGTACTGATGCAGAATGAAAATCTTGTCTTGCATATCGCTCATATAGATCAATTCGTTACAAAAATGCATTGAGGTAGTGCAAGATTAAACAGTAACAGAGTGCAGAAGGGGGCAGCATGGTATTGTAGTGGTTAGTGTAATGCTTTTACAAAGCTTGTGACCCATGTTAATTTCCACCGCTATCCGGAAGAAGTTTATATGTTCTCCCTGTGATCTGATTGGTTGTGTCCAAGTGCACCCATTTCCAATCATATTCCAAAGACATAAAAGTTAGTAGGTTAATTAGTCACATGGGTGTAATTGCACTCATTTGGCCAGAAGGGCCTGTTACTGTGTTATATCTCTAAATAAAAATAAAAATAAAATAAAGCATGACGGTCACAGAGGAAGTGTAGTACAGGTAGATAATAAGGTGCAAGGTCATAACGACTGGAAGAATAATAGACATGCTAGCACCTGTAGATGACAATATAGGGAGTGAATTTTAATAATTGGAACCTACCAAGCCTGATAACATATCTTTATAACAGTAATTTAAATTCAGGCATCTACACTCTGAACCACCTTCATTTCCATATCCCCTTGTAATATTTCCCTTCCTTGCAAGGTTAAGAAATTAAAAAGAGACTTTGATTCTGGGCCCCTGTATGTCCTTGAATGTGACTGCTCACTTCCAAGCCAATAATTCCCTCCCTATATCTTTCCACTTCTTTTCCTTCACCATATAGCCTGGCTACTCAGATGTTTCGGTGTTCCTGGTATAGGGTTTGACGAAGACCCTACTAGACAGGCATATGGAGGAATTTAAGATGGGAGGTTATGTGGGAGGCAGGGTTTAAGGGTCGGCACAACATTGTGGGCTGTAGGGCCTGTAATGTGCTGTACTATTCTATGTTCTATGAAAAAGGCACGAAATTAGTCGAACTCCTCTTTGTGCAAGAGCGTTCATCCTTATCACCCCATGATGCCCTGAGTCACACTCACTTCTCAGTGCTCCATTCTGTGGAATCCAACGGTAGCAATGGCGGCGGGGAACTTGAACAGCAATCGCTGACTCCTCTTTAACCTACGTACCGAAAAACAATTTCAGATTCGATTCAGATTTATTTATACATCAAAAACATGCAGTGAAATGTGTTGTTTGTGTTATCAACTAACACAACCAAGGATGTCAAGCTCTCAAGTGTTGCCACACATTCTGAAGCAAACATTACATGCCCACAATGTTCACCAGAACAATATAAAGCACAACTAAACTGAAAACACCAAGCAACAAAGCAACAACAGCAAAACAAGCCCTGTTCCTCCCTCCCGTGAACTAACCATGGGATAGGCTGTCTTCTTTGGCCTCTAGTCTCCAGCAGACTTGTGGATTCACAAGAGTTGTGCTTTCGACTTCCCTATTGAATGTTGATATGAAGCTTATCAACACCCCTGAACATATCGTTAAATTTGCTCAAATTTCTTTGAAAACCTAATCACTGCTTTGATATTCAGCAATATAAAACAATTTTACTCTGCGTTTTCCTATTTTGCTTGAAAAAATGCCATGCGGCACACGGTAATGTAGCTATTAGCGTGATACCATTACAGATGGGACGTCAGAGTTTAGAGTTCAATTCTGGCACATACTGTAAGGAGGTTGTATGTTCCCCCTCCCACCCCCCATGACCCCATCGGTTTCCTCCAGATACCCTGGTTTCCTCCCACAGTCCAGAGATATGGCAGTTAGTTGGTTAATTGATCATTGTAAATTGTCCTGTGATTATGAGACGCTCCATTGGTCGGAGCTGACTATGGATGTTGCGTCCAAGTTGTCTGCATGATAAAGAAGGCAGTACACAAGCCAGGGCAGAAGGGTACTGAGAGCAAGCAGCTGCCCATGTAGCAGGCTCCCCCGCCCCCTCCCCATGCAGCTGATGAATCCAAAGGAATGACAGAGACCACACCTGCAGCATCACAGGAGTTGCCATTCAACATTGAACTCAATATAGCACTGCCTTACGGACTTCAGCTCCAGATTTTTCCTTGGGGTTTTACTCCCGAAGCCTTCCCCAGGAGTGTATATATTCGCTAGGCAACGTAGCTTTGAAATCAAAGCTTTCCTTCTCCTAGGTGAGCTGCCAACCACACCTGACAAACCCTATCTTCCCAAAGTGACCACTTTTAAGGCGCCAGTAACCCATATTTGTCCCTTTTCCTCTCAATAGAAACAGTTCTGACAGACTTAGTAGCCAAGCCACATGTGAAAGCCAAGAGTTGGACTTGGTTGTCAGAGGCTATTTGAGATGCATGCCATTGGGAGCGTTCAATAGATAGTGGGAGCTTATCCCCACTACATCCCTCGGCTATGACAACCTCAGGACATCCTGTGATTAGGCTAGTGTTACATAGGTAGGGTGTGAGGCAGCATATCTCATTATGCAAAAAGTACCTGTTCTGTGCTGTAAATCTAAATAAATAAATGTGATTGCATACCTAAGGAGACAAAGCAAAATAATTCCTGTTTACCTATTGCCAACTGTTTGAAGTTATGATCATTTGGTAGTGAATATGGAATAATACTCTACATTAAAATTAGATGCTTTTGTTCTGTCCTTTAGAATGTCAGGATGGTTCACATTGTGTAAGTTTACTTGATATTCACCCATTTATTTTAGTGCAATGTATCATGGAAACATTATATAACATAATACAATTCATCTTCGATTAAAATGTGTTTTAGTTTTGTTCAAGGTGTGTGTCTGTGGGCTTACATTAGTAATTTTCACCCAGAGTCTGTCAGCGTGACTTAAAAAGGCTGTGGTTCTTGACTGTTATATGGTTGAGACATGATTTTCCCAGTGTAGTTTCATACACAGAACTCGATGAAATTTGTAACGAATGGAGATCTGCCCTCAAAGAAACCCGTTTCATTTTTTCCATTCGAGTGAAGGTGTCATATTATCAGCATTTAAAAAAAAATTGTTTAATTATGAAAGACAATTTTTTTCACTGTCTAGCTTGGTGAATGTAATCAGGCTTAGTGACAGATAGGGTCACACCTTGTAAAATAAAATTGAATTTTAATTAAAAGCAGTAGGGACCTTCTACCTGAATAAAAATTGTGTTACAATTTTTTTCCATATAACCTTTTTAACCCACCTCTTTAGCCCTAGCCTAGGATAATTTACAATGATCAATTAACCTACTAACCAGTAGTTCTTTAGAATGTGGGAGGAAACCGGAGCACCTGGATAAAACCCACATGTTCATTGGAAGCATGCACAAACTCTAATAGACGACCCAGGAATTGAACTCTGAACTCTGACGTCCCAAGCTGTAATCGCGTCACTGTAATATCACAATGCTGTCATGGTGCCTCTGTGGGATGTGTGCTTAATTTCTTTCAAGTTGAAGTAGGATTTCTATTTCGGTCTCACAAATAGCTGATAAATAAAACCATGTTAAAAAACGTAAGTATTAAAAGCAGGCATACATTCTTTTGCAACAGTTATTATTCGCTGTAGAAGATAAAGGTCATTCCATATCAATTAATCACTTAGTGAAATTCAGGTTTTCATAAACCACTGCCGCAAATGGAAAATAAAGCTCTGTCTGCAGGTCATTTGAAAAACATGATACTTTATTGCAAAATGATGTTGTATTTGGTCATGTAAACATATGTTACGATACTAATGATAAATTGGCTCTTTTCTAACTTCCTTAAAGAAGTAAATGCACTTTTCCTGACATGGAGATGATTGCATTTTCCAATGCAATGCAAAAAGGATCTTTTTTTCACTATTTGGTGTCTCATATTATTCCTTCTACCTACACAGGCAACCAAACTTTTCTAAGAATAATTGAGGCTTTTGAATTGAGTACTGAATCATGCCACTGTTCATCAAATTTCTTCACAAAAATAAAAACAGAAAACACAGCAAACACTCCACAGGTCAAGCAGCAGCTGGGGAAAGAGATGGAGAACTGATGATGGATCTTCCACTTGGAACATTAACTCTGTTCCTCTTTCCACAATTGCAGCTTGACATGCTGAGTATTTCTAACATTTTTATTATTTTTAATTCAGATTTCTGGAATCTGATTTTTCAATATATTTCTGCCTGCTTCTGTACTGCTGGCCATGTTTTCAAAATTCAATGATTTGGGTAAGTTCTGTATGTTTCCTATAGTGGGGGGAGTCGAGGACCCAGGGGCACAGCCTCTGAATACAAGGACAACCCTTTAGAATAGAGGTGAGGAGGAATTTCTTCTAACCAGTGCTAGCACAATGGGCTGACCTGACTCCTTTGACATGCAGTAAGTTTCTTATAATCTTTGTAACAAATATTGTGACTGTGGGAAAATAAGGTTGATGTAAAATTCATTCATTATCACATCAAGTAGTGAAGCAAACCAATGAACACCTGACCTATTCCTGTTCCTATTTCTTTTGTTCTTGGGGCACAAACTCAGAATAGATGGACATCCCTTTGGAACAGATGAGGAGAAATTTCTTTAGCTGGAAGGTGGTGATTCTGTGGAACTCATTGATACAGATGGCTGTGGAAGTCAAGTCATTGGATTGATTTAAAGCGAAGATTGATAGGTTCTTGATTAGCAAGTGCATCAAAAGTTAGAGGGAGTAGGCAGGAGAACTGGGCTAAGAGTGATAAAAAATCAGCCATGATGAAATGGTATAGACACGATGGGCCGAATGGCCCAATGCTCCCATGTCATATGATCTTAATGTCCACATAAACCCTTTTTTTTACTCTCAATGTACCACCAAAGGACAAGGGTTATTTTTGTTCGATTGTAGGAAAGTCACAAAGTTGTTAAAATGCGGAGAGTTAAGTTGATTAGTTTTGTTGTATATTACCCTTAAATTGTTATTTTAATATTAATTTTACAGGATCTTTGCTCCATTCTGAATTGCTATTAAATTAGAACATAGAACATTACAGCACGGTATAGACCCTTTGGCCCACTACGTCCTGCTAACATGTTAACCAATTCTATGATCAAACTAACCCTTTCCTCCTACATAGCCTTCCATTTTTCTTTCATCCATGTGCTTATCTAAGAGCTTCTCTCATGCCCCTAATATATCTTCCTTCGGCAATGCATTCTATATACCCATCAACCTCAGTGTAAAGAACTTACCTCTGACACACCCCCCCCCCGCATACCTTAAAATTATCCTTCAAACACATTAAAATTATGCACCCTCTTATTAACCATTTCAGCCCTGGGAAAATGTGTCTCTGGCTATCCACTTGATTTATGCCTCATCATCTTTTACACCTCTACCAAGTCACCACTCATCCTCATTTGCACCTCACTCAGCCTATCCTCAGAAGACAAATTCTTTAATCCAGGCAGCATCCTGGTAAATCTCCTCTGCACTCTCTCTAAATCTTTCACATCCTCCCTATAATATGGTGACCAGACTGAATACAATATTCCAAGTAAATACATGGGTGCGCTAAAGACAGTCACAACTATTCAATTAATCAGGAGCCTTGAGAATAATAGGTATCCAACCCATTCTATTAGAATAGCTGGCCATTGCCTTATTGGGGAACATCACCACAGGCTCTGTTGGATTGGGCTGTAGAATTGTTACTTTCTTTGTAGATTAACTTTGTTATGCTTGTTTGTATTTTTATAAGTATATATATACATATAATTGTTCAATCAGTTTCTGGTGGTTACAGTGGCCTCTATATTTTTCTGGAACCTTCTTAGTTTTAGTGGCAGGTATCACATTACTTGACAAGAGAAAATCTGCAGATGCAGGAAATCTGAGCACCACACACAAAATGCCGAAGGAACTCAGCAGGCCAGGCACCATCTGTGGAAAAAACACAGATGACGTTTCAGGCCGAAACCCCTTGGCAGGACCTGAGAAAATAAAATCTGAGGAGTAGATTTGAAAGGTGGGGGAAGGGGAGAGAGAAAAGCCAGCGATAGGGGAAACTTGGAGGGGGAGGGATGAAGTAAAAAGCTAGAGAGTTGATTGGTGAAAGATACAGAAGGCCATGGAAGAAAGAAGGTGGGGGAGGCAAAACGTCAACTGTATTTTTTTCCATAGATCTTGCCTGGCCTGCTGAGTTCCTCCAGCATTTTGTGTGTATTGATGACATTACTTGAATCGGTTATTTAAATGGTTAATTGTTATCTCTCTGAATTGCAATGGAATTCACTGTCATCAGTGGTCTGGAATAAGAATACCACATAACATTTTTCTTTCTTTCCCAGTCTCTTTCTTCATTCTCTCTCCTCCAGCTTCTTCTCCCCTTGTCATTTTTGTCCTGATAACATTCAATAAAATGATCATAAGCAACAAGTTTTAGGCCTTATTCTTAACTTCTGAAGAATATATGGATCACAAAAGCACCAGGATCTGACAGCTGCCATTGGAATCTTTCCCACTGGCTGCTCTAGAAAAAACACAAAGCAACTGGTAATTCTGAGGAAGAGGAGATCCTCTTCATTTATTCTGAACTGATAAATGGCTTTATTAAAGTAGTAAACAAGAATGGATTGTGACAGCACAATGCTCCACACATTAATGACACATTATTTCCTACGAAAAGGCATCACTTTCAGAGCTGCTTTGTCAAGTTTGTTTCCACAAAATGACATCTAATTTTAATACAGCTATGCAAATGCAGAAAAAAAGTGTGGTTGATAGGATTTGCTGATACAGTAAAACTGATAAAATCAGTTCCATTCTGTGAAAACTAAACAGTCGCGACTGAAATGTTACTGGATTTAAACTCTATTAAATTTTACAGTAATGAAGTTTAAAAAAAACAATTCACAGAATTTCCTTCGATGAAACTACTTGTATGTAATGCAGTAATATGCTTCATTTTCAGCTGGTTGCAAAGTTTCAACATTGGTTAATTATATTTTTTCATAAGAGAAGGAATGAGGAATGGGTAACTTTGTTCTGGTGGGTTGTATGTTTTCCATAGAAGTTAAACCCAGCTAGTCCCTGTGTCTGATTGGTCGTTACTTTTTTCACTTCCAGAACAGGAGTCTGTCTTGTTCAAAGATCTACGTGACTAAATTTCATTAACTTTGTAAGCCTCAAACCTCTGCCACATATAGCCTGTTGCAGCTGCCTATAGTTAGTTTATGCTCTGCTCTCTGCTCTCTTTTGGAACCAGGACTAATTATCATATTGATAGATGTCATGGATTGTTAGATGTGAAGGGTTTTCCCTTGGTGATACATTTCGCTTCAGGATCAATGGTAGCAGTGAGAAGAGGCCATGCTGTTCTCTCGCTGCTGCCATCAGGAAAGAGGTCCCACACCACCAGGTTCGGAAGCAGTAATTACCCTTCAACTGTCAGCTTATGATCTAGCATGGATAGCTTCACTCAGTATTGAATGATTCCACAACCTATGGGCTCACTTCCAAGGACTATTTCATTCATGTTCTCAGTATTATTTATTTATTATTATTTTTATTTGCTTTTTAGTATTTGCACAGTTTGTCTTTCTTTGCACATTATCATTCTTTGTGTGTAGCATTTTCTTGATAATGTTGTACTGTTACTTTGTTCAGGGTGAATGCCTGCAAGAAAACAAATCACAGAATGGTATATGGTGACATATTGTATATGTACTTTGATAAAAATATACTTTGAACTTTGAGGGTGTAGCACTCTGTATTCATCACTGCGGGTTAAACTGAAGAATCAAGTCACATCCCCACCTTACACATTCTATGCTTGTCTGCTGCACTGTTTGCATTCAGCTCTGATGGACTAATTATATGTTTGAGACTGTTGCAGGAAGGTTTGGGTTCAATCCCCTCTCCGCATACTGCATCCCAATATCTAAACTACGTATCTCTCTCAAAGTGTCTCTCACCTTTTGGAAGAAACCCTAAAAACTCATTTTATTCATTTAAGTGCAAAAAAAATGCGGCGAAACTATTTGGAGGAAGAGCAAGTTACTCTTGACTGATAATTATTATCAACAAGCATCATCAAAGCAAATGTGGTTTGATTGGTCTATATCACATTCTTGCTTATGAGATCATTCAATGCAAAATGTAGGGCAAGTTATAAGCACAAAGAGGCACTAAGAAATTGAGTGGGCAAAATTGTGGCAGATCACCTTTAACATAGAATGCCAATAAAAAGTATTCATCCCCCCACCCCCAGAAGTTTTCATGTTTTATTGTTTTACAACATTGAATCACAGTGGATTTAGTTTGGCTCTTTTTACACTGATCAAGAGAAAAAGACTATCATATCAAAGAGAAAACATCCCTACAATGTGATCTAAGTTAATTACAAATAAAAAAATCAAAATAATTGATTGCATAAGTATTCACTCCCCCCTCCCCTTTAATATGACACACTAAATCATCACTGGTGCAGCCAATTGGTTTCATAAGTCACATAATTAGTTAAATGGAGATATGTTTTTGGAGACCTGTCTGTAGTCAAGGTGTTTCAATTGATTGTAGTAAAAATACACCTGTATCTGGAAGGTCCAAATGCTGATGAGTCAGTATCCTGGCAAAAACTATACTATGGAGACAATAGAACACTCCAAGCACTCCGTGAAAAAGGTTATTGAAAAGAAAAAATCAAGGGATGGATACAAGAAAATTTCCAAGTCACTGAATATCCCTTAGTACAATTAATTCAATCATCAAGAAATGGAAAGAATATGGTACAGCTATATATCTGCCTAGAGCAGGCCATCATCAACAACTGAATGACCAAACAAGAAGGGGACTAGTGAGGGAGGCCAACAAGAGACCTATGACATCTCCGGAGGAGTTACAAGCTTCAGTGGCTGAGATGGGAGGGACTTCGTATAAAACAACTGTTGCCCGGGTGCTTCACCAGTCACAGCCTTATGGGAGAGTGGCAAAGGGAAAGCCACTATTGAAAAAAAAAACTCACATGAGATCTTGGCTAGAGTTTGCCAGAAGGCATGTGGGAGACTCTGAAGTCAGCTGGAAGAAGGTTCTATGGTCTGATGAAACCACAATTCAGATTTTTGACCATCAGACTAAACGCTGTGTTTGGCATAAGCCAAACACCACACATCATCAAGAGCACACCATCCCTACCATTAGGCATGGTGGTGGCTGCGTCATGCTGAAGGGATGCTTCACTATAACAGGCCCTGGAAGACTTGTGAAGATAGAAGGTAAAATCAATGCAGCAAACTACAGGGAAATCCTGGTGGAAAACGCAATGCAGTCTGCAAGAGAACTGCAACTTGGGAGATTTGTTTTCCAGCAAGAAAATGACTTCAAGCATAAACCCAAAGCCATTCATAAATGTCTTAAAAACAATAAAATTAATGTCCTGGAGTGGCCAAGTCAGAGTCTGGACCTCAATCAAATTTGTGATTGAGGATTTGTGGCTGGACTTGAAAAGGGCTGTTCACTTGTGATCCCCATCAATCTGACAGAGTTTGAGCAGTTTTGTAAAAAAGAATGGGGAAAAATTGCAGTGTCCAGATGTGCAAAGCAGATAGAGACCTATCCACACACAGTCCAGACTGTAATTGCTGCTAAAGGTGCATCTACTAAATACTGACCTGAAAGGGCAGAGGAGGGGGATGGTGAATACTTATGCAGTTAATTATTTTGTGTTTTATATTTTTAATTAATTTAGATCATTTTGTAGAGATCTGTTTTCACTTTGACATGAAAACATCTTTTTCTGATCATCTGTGTCAAAGAAAGCCAAATTAAATGCATTGTGATTCAATGCTGTAAAACCATAAAACACAGAAACTTCCAGGGGACTGGGGTGAGGTGTGAATAATTTTTATAGGCACTGTATGTTATACTCAGTTCTTACCTTTGAAATCAAGAAAAGATGGGTCCAAATATAATACAATACATGAATAGGCAGGGGCAATGGAGAACTAAATAAATTTAAAATTGTGAAGATAGAAGAAGTCAGCTAACATTATAATTAGACAGTTCTTGGAATAGCCTGCATGGCTCTGATCTCTGCACATTAGAAAGGAGATATTGACTTTTGATGGAGTACAACACAGTTATCCCTAAATAATAGCAGAGCTGCAGTTGATGGATATTGAAGATAAACTCGACTTGTATCTTTTTAGAATTGTAGGAGCAAGCTGAAAGGCCAGACAGAGTTGGTGTTCAAAATTATGGACAATTTATTAAAAACTGGTGTGCACCAGGAGACTAGTGATCTACCTGGGCGTGAGTATGGTACAGTTTTTACATTCCCACTTGACAACATTATTTTGATAACAAGAACGGTGGCTGCAGAAAGATTTAATTAGGTAACATACTAGGTTCTTATTACAGAATAAAATGGTCATCCACAGGTCTAACAGCACATTAAATTTTCTATTACAGCAATGGATTCACACAAGGACAGTTCCAGATACTTGGACATCATCAATGCTGCATTCCATGTCTTTAATTCAGGGTTTTGTCTGTGGTTCTCTATTAACACAATAGCACAATCCACTTTATTAGTTATTAGCCCTCACTGTTCTTTCCCATACAGCAGATTAAACTTGATTTAAGATGATTTGATAGTTCCAGAACTTTGAAAGATTTAGTATGTTGGAATAGAGAGAAATAGCCACAGTGGAGTATTGATCATGAAGCTTTACCCTGCAGCCCAGAACCGTAAAAACCAGATTATGCCATTCCTGGATTATCTCCAATTTAAATAGGATATTAGTAAAATTCCTTCAATTGACAACCAGGGTTTTATTGCATGGAATAACTCCTGAGAAGCTATTGCTTTTCTAATTAGTAGTGAGTAACATGCAAACTTGAAACATAAACTCAGTGGCCACTTTATTTGGCACAGGAGTGGAACTGGGTGTGATCGTCTGCTATTGTAGCCCATCCACTTCAAGCTTTGACATGCTGTGTGCTCCGAGATACTCTTCTACACACCACTGTTGTAATGTGTGATTATTTGAGTTACTGTCACCTTCCTGTCAGATTGAACCAGTCTGGGTATTCTCCTCTGACCTCCATCATTAATGAGGCATTTTCGCCCACTGAACTGCCACTCACTGAGATCACAAGTTTCTGAAATACTCAAACCTCCCTGTCTGGCACCTACAATCATTCACAGTCAAAGTCAAATAAATCATGTTTCTTCCCTATTCTGACATTTGGTCTGAACAACAAATGAACCTCTTGACCATATCTGCATGCTTTTATGCATTGTGTTGCTTCCACATGACTGGCTGATTAGATATTCGTATTTACAAGTATGTGTACAGGTGTACCTAATAAAGTCGCTACTGAGTGTAGATCTAAAGTATTTAAGCATCAAGTACAAAGCAAAGCTATGTGGAGCAGAAGAGGACACCTACAGTGTGGCCAGATGCCACATTGGATAACAGAGGTTACTGTAACAGGAAGCAGTAGTTATACTTTCTTCTTTTATTTATTTGGAGATACAGCCTAGAATAGGCCTTTCTGACCCTTCGAGCCATGCCACTCAGCAGCTCCTGACAACCCTAGTTTAGCACTAACCAATAATTGAACAATTTTGCAATGACCAATTAACCTACCCTGGTACGTCTTTGGACTTTGGGAGGAAACCTGAGCACCCGGGAAAAATCCACAAATTGCACAGAGATGATACACAGAGAACCTTTACCAAGGATGCTGGGATTTAACTCCAAACTCCGATGTCTGAGCTGTAATAGCGCCTCACTAACCATTGCATTACCATGGCATCCATACTGATTAAGTAAACGGTTATAGTTCAATTTTATTTTAAATGCATGCAATTTTATTGTGGCTTTCAAATCTTTCCAAAGCATTACACCACAAATTGCTCTTGAGAATATTTTGACCTGAAATTTTCCATCAGGCTTTCATCTCTTGCATTCAAATATTTTTTTTACTTTCTACTGACCTCATTCAGTTTTTTCCTCCTTAAATCGCAGACTGCTACATCACACATTTAGTGGCACACAATGTGACTTAGATATTAACCGTCTCATTCTTCTTTTCTTTTCCAGCTACTTAGAATAGTTTTATAGCCTAATCTTTGTTTCTCCAAATTCAGAAAATTGTATTTTCCCATTATCCACTTCTGCAACTGTACCATTAACTGCCATCACCATTTGAGTTCATGTTTCCCAACCTGTTTTACTTATCCTCCTTGTATTGTCCTTGGTTTCTCATCAACTCTTACCAGTGCTCTGGGAATAATAAGATGGGAAGATGGGTGGATAGATGTTGGGTGATGTTGTTAACATGGAAGGGTGTCCACAGGGCAATTTGGATGAGCTGGGCCAAATAGCCCGTTTCCTTGCTGTACAAATCTATGATTCTGTGAAAAAAAATGAGTTTAAAATGTGAATGCTACAAGTCGGAACTAATTGTCATAAAATTTCTGAACAGGTCAGCCTGCATCTGCAGAGCATTAACTAGTTCCGATGAAATTTTATTGATCTGAATTGTGAGCACTTTGTTACAGCAGTTGTCTGACTTATAGGGTATTTCTGATCTTCTTTTAGAAAGAAAGGAGGTAGGAAGCAAAGATAGAAAGAGAGAGAGAGAGAGAGAGAGAGAGAGACATTTGCTTGATCTATTGATCAACTGGGGAAACACTAAAGGTAATCCAGTTCATCACAGGTAAAGCCATCCCTACCGTTAAGCACTGTCACAGGAAATCAGCGTCCAATATCAAGGGCCCCAGCCATCCAGGCCATGCTTGTTTCTCACAGCTGCCACCAGAAAGCAGCACAGAAGCCTCAGGTTCCATACCACCAGGTTCAGAAATAGTTACTACCCATCAACGATCCAGCTCTAAAACCAGAGGGGATAACTTCACTCACCCCAACACTGAACTGATTCCATAACCTATTAAGGACTCTACAACTAACATTCTCAATATTTATTGCTTAATTAATATTATTATTTTCTTTATTGTATTTGTTGTCTTTTGGACATTGATTGTTTGTCTTTGTTGCGTGCAGTTTTTCATTGATTATATTGTGTTTCTTTGTACTTACTGTGACTCCCCACAAGAAAGTGAACTTCAGGGTAGTACTCGGTGACATATATGTACTTAGAAAATAAATTTACTTTAAACATTGTTGTAAACGCAGCTCAGTACATTATGGAAATTGGCCTCCTCTCCATGGACTCCGGCAGTCTATACTTCTCACTTCCAGCATAATCAAAGATCCCATCCAGCCTGGTAATTCTCTCTTCCTCAACCCCCTGCCCCCCATTGAGCAGAAGATACAAACGCCTGAAAGTACACATCACCAGGTTCAAGGACAGCTTCTATTCTGCTGCCACAAAACCATTGAATGAATCCTTTGTATGATAAGATTCATAATCACTTCACCTCACAATCTAATTCATTTTGCTCTTGCATATTATTGTCGCCCTGCTCTGCACTTCCCCAAGAATAACGCATACAACACGCTGGATGAACTATAGGAAGAAATAAAGAGTCGACGTTTCGGGCCGAGACCCTTCATCAGGTTTTTCTCTGCACTTCTCTTCTGCATACGTATAGCATTTTCCCTTGTACTATATCAATGCACTGACATGATGAAAAGACCTCTAAGGTTGGTATGCAAAACAAAATTTTGCATACCACCTCAGTACACTTGACAATAATAAACAAATTCGTCAATTTATCATTGCACATAAATAAGTCAACAACTCATTACATGGGCTTTGCTACAAGCATTGCTACTTTCCCAGTCTTGCTTTAGAAATGCAAAATTCAACTATAACCTTCTGGAGTTGCCACATTATTTTTAACCATAGGATGGTGGATTGTAAGATTGCAAGCTGTTCCAATGTTTTGACAAAAGGAAGCAAACTAAAGTTTGTGGGTAAAAGTTTCATCAAATCTCTGGATCTCATCGAGAAAATGACGCTGATCAAAACCGGTTTGGTACCCACACACTGACTGTTATCAGCTATTTCAATCCACCGCGGCATATGCATGCTGGGATAGGCAGGGACTTGTGCTCAGCACCCGCACCAAAGATTTCCAAAAATATATCTACAGTGAGGTTTTGGGCAAATGCGCTCATGTTCGCTCAATAACATTGGGGGGGGGGTCTGTGGGCCTCCAAGATTCCTGTGCACAACTCTGTTACCTTTACTATGCACGTCGTGACACGTTCTGACTCCATGTCATTTGCAGGCACTAAGTCAAATGCCCATTTGTTGCTTCCCATTACTCACTGCAATATCCGAGGTAAAATCTGAACTTAAAACCGCAGTGTCACTCCATTTTGCTTTGTTAACTTCTCGGTAACACCTCTGTTATAAACAGGTTTCATTTTCTTATCTTGTTCGTTTAGTCTTTTTTTAATTGGTTCATGCACTTGTTCCATGTCTCTATGCTGCTTTATGACTCTATATTTTATTCCCTAGAGGGCAGAATTGATCAAGGTATATAAAATTATGAAGGGCATAGATAAGGTAAATGCAAACAAGCTTTTTCCATTGAGATTGGTTGAGACTAGAACTAGAGGTCATGGGTTAAGAGTGAAAGGTGAAATGTTTCAGTGGAACATGAGGTGGAACATCTTTACTCAGAGGGTGGTGAGAGTGTGGAATGAGCTTCCAGTGGAGGTCATGGAAGTGAGTTTGATTTCATCATTTAAGAGAAATTTGGACATGTACATGGGTGGGAGAGGTATGGACTGCTATGGTATGGGAGCATCTCAATAAGACTAGGCAGAATGAAATCTTGGCACAGATTAGATGGGCTGAAGGGTTTGTTTCTGTGCTGTTGTGTTCTATGTTCTACATTCTATACTAAAGATCACTCCAGTGGAAATGTTATCAAAACCCATAGAATATTAAAAGGCCTAGACAGTGTGGACATGGAGAGTGGGGGCGTCTACAATCAAGGGTGGGGGAGGGCACAGCCTCAGAATACTTGGATATCTCTTTAGAACAGGGATAAGAAGCCAGAGAATGGTGAATCTTTGTAATTCATTGCCTCAGACTACAGAGGAGGTCAAGTCATTGGGTATACTTATAACAGAGATTGGTAGGTTCTTGATTAGCAAGGGTGTCAAATGTTCTAGGGAGAATAGGGCGAAAGGGAAAATGATTGGCAATGCCTAAATACCAGAGCAAGCAATATGGTCTGAATGGCCTAATTCTGCAATTATGTTTTAAGGTCTTATGGTCTTGTGGTCAATGTTATACTAAATAACTTCAATCAACTGGATCAGTGCTTGGAGATAACTCTTGGTCACAGACCCTGATCTTTGGAATAATATGGACAAGCTCTAATGTGGTTTTCTCATTATCCACCGAATATAGCAAATAAATTACAGAATAATCAATTGGGGAACAACTGTATCTTGAGTGAGTTTGTAAGTTAAGAACGAGTCCAAGTAATGACTATCTTGCAAATCAATTTTCATTGTAAACCAAGCTGTCTGAAACTACAAATGTAAAATATAATGGCAACAACATTGGAACATGAACCCACTTCACAATAATATAATATACAGCATAGAACAGTATGAAAAAGAACAGGTCTTGCTGGCCAAGATGTTGTGCTGAACAAATTATGCTAGTAAATGAATGCCTGACTAAAAAATCTATTCCACAAGACCATACGACCATAAGACAAAGGAGCAGAAGTCGGCCATTCGGCCCATCGAGTCTGCTCTGCCATTTTATCATGAGCTGATCTATCCTCCCATTTAGTCACTCTCCCCCGCCTTCTCACCATAACCTTTGATGCCCTGGCTACTCAGATATCCATCAATCTTTGCCTTAAACTCACCCAATGACTTGGCCTCCACTGCCACCCGTGGCAACAAATTCCATAGATTCACCACCCTCTGGCTAAAAAAATTTCTTTGCATCTCTGTTCTGAATGGGCGCCCTTCAATCCTTAAATCATGCCCTCTCGTACTAGACTCCCCCTTCATGGGAAACAATTTTGCCACATCCACTCTGTCCATGCCTTTCAACATTCGAAATGTTTCAATGAGGTCTCCCCACATTCTTCTAAACTCCAATTCCATCCACACAATATCCATACCCCTTCATTCTCTGCATATTTATGTGCCCACCTAAGATCTTCTTAAATACCTGCATTGTATTTGTTTCCACTAGCACCTTGGCAACAGGGTTTCAAGCACCCACCACACTTTGTGTTAAAAACCTGCTTCCAACATCTCTTTTGAATTTACCCCATTCTCTTTAAATGCATCCTCTCTCATATCAGGTATTTCAATCCTGGGAAAAAGACATCAGATGTCTACTCTTATCCATCCGTAGTCTTGCAAGACCATGGATCTGCGCTTGGAAAGTCTTCACTCTCCAGGGCACAGGCCTGGGCAAGGTTGTATGGAAGACCAGCAGTTGCCCATGCTGCAAGTCTCCACTCTCCATGACAAGGGAAAGGCATTAGGACCCATACAGCTTGGCACCAGCGTCATTGCAGAGCAATGTGTGATTAAGTTCCTTGCTCAAGGACACAACACGTTCCCTCAGCTGGGGCTCAAACTCACAATCTTCAGGTTGCTAGTTCAATGCCTTAACCACTTGGCCACGTGCCCACACAGACTCTTATCCATACCCCGCATAATTTTATAAACGTTTCTCAGGTCTCCCCTCAGCTTCCATTGCTCCTGAAAAAGCAACCCAAATTGTTGCATGATTTTAATAATCAGTGCAAACTGCCCAGTAAAGAAATCGGGAAATATGAAGAGACTAATTATAAATAAATCAATCGATTAATATCTTCCTTTTGATTTACAGTAGTTCTCAGGTTATCATTATTGAAAATTTCTTCAATTTTGTTCTCTCTCTCTTTTCTGTACGGTTTGAAAACATCGCCACATAAATGTCTATACACCTATATGTTTCGCTATATGTTTCAAATGCTGGATATATCTTCAGGATGAGAATGAGAATTGTAATGCATCACTTCTATTTTTTGTAACTATAACTGTGCCCAGGCCATGTTGTCTTCTCGATACTAGCCTCAAGCAGGGGATACAGATGACCTAGGTACCACACCACTGGACAACAATTTTTTTTTGGAAGTGCTGCTTCCTCGGATTTTTTTTTTTTTGTTTATGATAGACCACTTGAAGCTGAACACAAATGTAATTTCGGTCTTCTTGTGTCCTGTAGGAATTTGGAGAAACAATAATTCATTTAATTGCATAACGGTGCTGACATTTTGCAGTAGTTCACCTAAGCCAAAAAATGTTTTGTTGATGATTTTCATTTGTACACACTTAAGTATCCAACGACAATCACCCAGCATTGACAGATTTCTCCATTACTGCAACGTCCTGGTGAAACCTTTCACCATGTTCGTCACTGACAGCACCAAGATTTGTAGGGAAGAAGTCTAAATGGGAATGCAGAAAATGAATCATTAGTATCATGGTTTTGTACGCTTGAAACACGTTGTCAACCAGCTGCACGTAGTTTGGTACTCTGTAGTTGCCAAGAAAAATGTCAACAACATCCTTGAATGCCTCCCATGCGATTTTCTCCATTCCTGCCAGAAGTTCTTTGAATTGCCTGTGTAACACCCTGGTAAAGATTTTACTTCTATTGTTGTAGAGTGTTTCATGTAATGGTTTTCTGTAGAAGCTGTGTGTTCTGCTGGTAGTGTTTGGGTTACTGTTAAAGATAAGGGATGCTCAGGAATGTTGTGTCATCCAATCAGAATGGTAGAACAAGGAGAAGGTTTTAGAGAATACTAGGGGAGGGGTCTTGTGATGGACACTGAGGTTGGTCAAGCTCTCTTTCAGTGAATGATGGAGAGAGAAGAAGCTTGAGAGAACTGGCTATAGGATATGATCCGGCAGAAATGTGTGATCCAATGGCAGATTTTATTCTTGCAGTTTTGAACCCGGTTTTGCCTTTGACAAACCAGAATCTTTGACCAGGTCATTTAACTCAGATTGAGTTATCAGATGCTGTTCACTCAACATAAAGGGTTCAATATATGTATCAGTATCAGTGTCTTTTTCCATTCCTGGCTTGTGCATCACGGCATCTTCATTTGCCTCCTCTAGACTCTGTGTCCCCGGTGGCTTTGCTACTGGAAGACTATCGTCATGTCGTACAGGTCTCATAGCTGAAGGGAGATTGGGGCATTCAATGAATTTCTTGTTTCTAGCAGAGAAACCAGACACACTTGGTCAGACAGAAGTAGCAGTCTGTCACATGATCCTTCTGCTCTCTCTGTATCACCAGGACAGTGAACAGTATTGACTTCCAAGTACCTCCGAGCCAAGCTCAAAGATCAACAGCGTATTTTGCACAACAAATGCAAAAAGCCCAGGCTTTGTCTTGGTCACCAATTTTACACCCAAAGTAGAGCTCACGGACTTTCTTAGTAAGAGAAGTCATACTCTGTCTTTCAGATTTAAGCGTATACTCACCACAAATATAACAGCAAGTATTGCAGCTATTGCAACATGGGTGAGACATTTTGTTATCACAATTACTCCTGAAATTACAGTTACTTTATTATAATTACACACAATATGCTACGCACATAGAGCATGTGCATCATTGTGATTGAAAACAGATACGCAAGTAAACGCAATGTATGGAACGGTGTGTGCATGATGCTTTTATAGCCTTTCTAAAACCTGTCCTGTCTTGCACTATGCCTGGACAAGATAGAAAAATTTTCAGCTTACATTGTGGGCAACATCCTAATTGACTTGAATTATGAATTGAAAGAACAAATATAGGCGATTTCAAAAACTGATGCATGATTAGGAATTTTAATTGTGATTTTCATGATCATCAAGCCAGAATCCATAAGATCCACCCAAAAGTGTTCAGGAAGCAAAATCGTTGTTGTCCAATGATTAGGCTCCTGAACCAGTGTGGATAACTTCACTCTCAACAACTCTGACCTGATTCTACAGCCTCACTTTCTCTTCAACTCATGCTCTCAGTATTTTTTGTATTTAAGTGATTTTTTAATTGGTTGTTTGTCAGTTTGTTTAGGTGTAGTGTTTCATACATTATACAGTATTTCTTTGTTTCCTGTAAATATCTGCATGAAGGTAAAACACAAGGTAGTATATGGTAACATTTACCATAAGTATTTTGATAATAAATTTTACTTTGACATTGACTTTGATATGTGTAACAGTATGTTATGTATTTGGTTATTGTTTTTCCCTTGTACTTCCTTGATGAACATACATATGTCTTGAAATTATATGTATGGATAGCAATTCAGAACAAAGATTTTCACTATATCTCCAGACATGAAAGAATAATAAACCACTAAATCCCCTAAAGTGACTTTTCTTGTGGAGCATAATTATTCCAGGAACCCTCAGGATCACAAGAGCTTTCTGACCTTTGGGCAAGCAAGTGTTAAATCAGATGATGCTAACTACATAGCAGGCAGAATTGCATGCAAGATTTAAGTCTTTGCACCAACCACATCTGGAAAAGAAAATTAATAAGATACTTTACTCTAACACAGTGCCAGTATGCACTGTCAGCGCCTGCATACACAACTGCCTCAACTACGACAGGCATCTTCTGCATTTAGTAGAACACAAGAGGGTACCTAGAAACCACCAACTAACAAAGCAGCTGCAAAAAGCTCGGAGGGTTAAAATTAGCCACTCCACCATTTAGTTCAACCTGCGGACATCAACTGTGCGTAATAATCAAATTAGTCTCAACATTTCTTGGCAAAAAGCTGCACGCAGTACCAGTGCATAATTCTCTGCTTCTTTAATATTACATGTGCAAGATCCTTATTAACCATAAACAAAATAGTCATAGTAGTCGTAGTCATACATTATTGACCCCGGGGGAAATTGGTTGAATTGGGAAATGCAATTTTGGGAGCAATTTTTAAGTATATTTTTTGGATGTCCTTCATTCCATGTCCATATCACTGGCCTTCAAGGCTGAGGAAACACTGTATTGAAGTGCAGAAAAAAATATAAGGGGACTAAACAGAGTAAAATAGAAGGATGTTTTTCCTTTGGAAGGTCAAAACCAGGAGACATAGATTTAAAGCAACTGATGTAAGAATTAGAAAGGAGATGAAGAGAGGGTTTCTCACCCAGACGGTGATAGAGTTCTGTATCTCACTGTCTGAAAGGGGGGGAGGAAGGCAAAAACCCTAGCCGTATTTAGATAGCCACTGGATGTGCATATGATGGGCTGTAGCCTGCAGATATAGTAACACAATTTTGGTTGGTAAGCCATGCCTGGGGAACTGAAGGGACAATGTGGGCCAAGAATCTTCTGCAGTACTACATAATTTGTGTGATTCTTTGGTTATAGTTGGCAGTTGTATTGAAGATTGGCTCTGTCAAACACAAGTTCCAGCACTCTCCTTCCCAATGAAGGTTGGTGGAGTTGTGGATAATGTGGAGGGTTGTTGCAAGTCGCAACAGGACATTGACATGATACAGAGCTGAGCTGAGATGTGGCAGATGGATTTCCACCCGGACAAGGGTGAAGTAATTTTGTTTGTAAAGTTGAATTTGAAGGCAAGTTACAAGGTCAATGATAGGATTCTTAACAGTATGTAGGAACAGAAGGATCTTATGGGTCTATGGGAATTAGCTACTAATTTAAAGAGCAGGACATCCAGGGTTGTGATCCCTGGATTGCTACCTGTGCCATGTGTTAGTGAGGTCAGAACTAGGAAGATTATACATTTTAATGTATGACTAAGGAGTTTGTGTAGGAGGGGGAGGATACAATTTTTGGATCATTGGGCTGTCTTACAGAGAAGGTGGGCCCTGTACAGAATGGACAGTTTGCACCTGAACTGGAAAGGGACTATTATCCTAGCGGGAAAGTTTGTTAATGCTGCACAGTGCGGTTTAAGCTATAGTTGCAGGGGGATGGGAACCAGAACTAGAATGGTTAGTGGAGAGATTGTGGAGGCAGATCTTGGTAAGACCTCAGACAAAGTTCGGAATCAAAAGGTTGAGCATGATGTGACTAGTGACCTGAGCTGCGTATATTTCAATGCAAAAAGTATCATAGGAAAGGCAGATGATAGTGCTGAAGATGAGGTAGCCGGTTCACAAACAGAGGCATTCTGTAGTGAGGAGAGGCCATTGATACAGCAAAATAACAGTCAACAGACAGAGTGAGTTGCAATGTAAAAGGTGGACAAAATCTAAAAGAGTGAATATGGGACCAAAGGTGTTATATTTAACTGTGTGCAGTATCTGGAATAAAGTAGATGAACTTGTAGCGCAGTTACAGATTGGCAGGTATGATGTTGTAGGCATCACTGAATCATGGCTGAAAAAAGTTTATAGCTGGGAGCTTAATAGAACCATAGAACCATAGAAACTATAGCACAGAAACAGGCCTTTTGGCCCTTCTTGGCTGTGCCGAACCATTTTCTGCCTAGTCCCACTGACCTGCACACGGACCATATCCCTCCATACACCTCCCATCCATGTATCTGTCCAATTTATTCTTAAATGTTAAAAAAGAACCCGCATTTACCACCTCGTCTGGCAGCTCATTCCATACTCCCACCACTCTCTGTGTGAAGAAGCCCCCCCCAATGTTCCCTTTAAACTTTTCCCCCCTCACCCTTAACCCATGTCCTCTGGTTTTTTTCTCCCCTTGCCTCAGTGGAAAAAGCCTGCTTGCAGTCACTCTATCTAAACCCATCATAATTTTATATACCTCTATCAAATCTCCCCTCATTCTTCTACGCTCCAGGGAATAAAGTCCTAACCTATTCAACCTTTCTCTGTAACTGAGTTTCTCAAGTCCCGGTAACATCCTTGTAAACCTTCTCTGCACTCTTTCAACCTTATTTATATCCTTCCTGTAATTTGGTGACCAAAACTGAACACAATACTCCAGATTCGGCCTCACCAATGCCTTATACAACCTCATCATAACATTTCAGCTCTTTTACTCAATACTTCGATTAATAAAGGCCAATGTACCAAAAGCTCACTTTACGACCCTATCTACTTGTGATGACACTTTTAGGGAATTTATCTGTATTCCCAGATCCCTCTGTTCCACTGCACTCCTCAGTGCCTTACCATTAACCCTGTATGTTCTACGTTGGTTTGTCCTTCCAACGTGCAATTCCTCACACTTGTCAGTATTAAACTCCATCTGCCATTTTTCAGCCCATTTTTCCAGATGGTCCAAGTCCCTCTGCAGGCTCTGAAAACCTTCCTTACTGTGTACTACACCTCCAATCTTTGTATCATCAGCAAACTTGCTGATCCAATTTACCACATTATCATCCAGATCATTGATATAGATGACAAATAACAATGGACCAAGCACTGATCCCTGTGGCACACCACTAGTCACAGGCCTCCACTCAGAGGAGCAATTCTCTACCACCACTCTCTGGCTTCTTCCATCGAGCCAATGTCTAATCCAATTTACCACCTCTCCATGTATACCTAGCGACCATGCGGGACCTTGTCAAAGGCCTTACCGAAGTCCACGTAGACAATATCCACTGCCTTCCCTTCATCCACTTTCCTGGTAACCCCCTCGAAAAACTCCGACAGATTGGTCAAACATGACCTACCACGCACAAAGCCATGTTGACTCTCCCTAATAAGCCCCTGTCTATCCAAATGCTTGTAGATTCTGTATCTTAGTACTCCTCCAATAACTTACCTACTACTGATGTTAAACTCACCGGCCTATAATTTCCCGGATTACTTTTCGATCCTTTTTTAAACAACGGAACAACATGAGCCACTCTCCAATCCTCCGGCACTTCACCCGTAGACAGCGACATTTTAAATATTTCTGCCAGGGCCCCCGCAATTTCAACACTAGTCTCCTTCAAGGTCCGAGGGAACACTCTGTCAGGTCCTGGGGATTTATCCACTTTATTACAAACTCTAAACCATCTAGACCCTTAACAGTATGGGAGTCCCAATCAATGTATGGAGAATTAAAATCCCCTACCACCACAACTTTATGTTTCCTGCAGTTGCCTGCTATCTCTCTGCAGATTTGCTCTTCCAAGTCTCGTTGACTATTAGGTGGTCTGTAATACAATCCCACTAATGTGGCCATACCTTTCCTGTTTCTCAGCTCCACCCATAAGGACTCAGTAGACAAGCCCTCTAATCTGTCCTGCCTGAGCACTGCTGTAATATTTTCCCTAACAAGCAATGCCACTCCCCCACCTTTCATCCCTCTGCCTCGATCTGAAACATCGGAACCCTGGAATATTAAGCTGCCAGTCCTGCCCCTCCTGTAGCCAAGTTTCACTAATTGCTACAACATCATAATTCCACGTGTCAATCCACGCCCTCAACTCATCCACCTTCCCCGCAATACTCCTAGCATTGAAATATATACACCTCAGAAGATTTTTACCACCACTCACAACCTTTCTATCAGTGGATTTGCTTAAACTTTCAACATCATTTATTTTCACCCCAGCCACACTGTCAGCTCTGGCACTCTGGTTCCCATCCCCCTGCAAATCTAGTTTAAAGCCTCCCCAATAGCACTAACAAACCTCCCTGAAAGGATATTGGTCCCCCTGTGGTTCAAGTGTAACCCGTCTCTCTTGTACAGGTCCCACCTGCCCCAGAAGAAGTCCCAATGATCCTGAAATCTGAAACCCTGCCCCCTACACCAGTTCCTCAGCCACTTGTTCCTCCTCCAGAGCATCCTATTCCTACCCTCACTGGCACCTAGCACAGGTAGCAATCCTGAGATTACCACCCTTGAGGTCCTGCTTTTCAACTTCCTACCAAGCTCTCTATACTCACTCTCCAGGACCTCTTCACTCTTCCTTGCTATGTCATTGGTACCAATGTGCACCACGACATCTGGCTGGTCACCCTCCCACTTCAGAATGTCATGCAATCGATCAGAGACATCCTTGACCCTGGCACCTGGGAGGCAACAAACCATCCTGGATTCTCTGTCACGACCACAGAACCTTCTATCTGCACCTCTAACTATCGAGTCCCCTATCACCACCGCTCTCCTCTTTCTCCCCCCTCCCTTCTGCACTGCAGAGTCAGACTCAGTGCCAGAGATCCGGCTACTTCAGCTAGTCCCAGGTAAGTCATCCCCCACAACAGTATCCAATGCGGTACACTTGTTGTTGAGGGGAATGGCCACAGGGGAACCCTGCTCTGCCTGCCCTTCCCTCTTCCCTCGCCTGACAGTGACCCAATTTCCTGTCCTCTGCTCCTTTGGCGTAACTACCTCCCTGTAGCTACAATCTATAATCTCTTCATTCTCCCGAATGATCCGCAGGTCATCCAGCTCCTGCTCCAGTTCCCTAACGCGGTTTGTCAGGAGCTGCAGCTGGATGCACTTCTTGCAGGTGTCATTGTCAGGGACACCGGAGGGCTCCCTGACTTCCCACATCCTGTAAGAGGAGCATTCCAACATCCTGCCTGGCATTCTCTCTACTCTAAAGAATCTGAACAAAAAACTTACCAGAACCTACCCTGGCCTCTGCCTGCTCTTGTAACCCATCTCTCTTGTACAGGTCCCACCTGCCCCAGAAGAGCCCCAGAATGTCCAAGAATACAGATTGTATTGATAGGACAAGCAGGAAGGCAAAGGAGGTGGCATTGCTCTGTTGGTAAAAAAATGAAATTAAGTCTTTAGAAAGTGGTGACATAGCGTTAGAAGGTGTTGAATCATTGTGGATAGAGCTAGGGAGTTACAAGGCTAAAATACCTTGATGGGACTTGATGCATACAGACTACCAGACAGTAGTAAGTAACGGGAGATATAAAATGCATGCCAAAAAGGCAATCTTACAATGGTCATGGGGGACTTCAATATGCAGGTAGATTGGGAAAATTGGGTTGGTGTTGGATTCCAAGATGGTGATTTTCTAGAATGCCTGCGAGTTGGCTTTTTAGAGCAGCTCCTGGTTGAGGCCACCAGGGAATTAGCTATTCAGAAGTCAGTATTGTGTAATGACCAGAACTGATTAAAGAGCTTAAGATAAAAGAGGCCTTAGGGGTAAGTGATCATAACATAATCAAATTTGCCCTGGTGTTTGAGGATAAGCTAAAGTCAGATTATCAGTATTATAGTGGAGTACAGAGGCATGGGAGAGGAGTTGGCCAGAATTGATTGGGAAAAAGCACTGGAAGGTATATCAGCAGAGTAGCAATGGCTGGAATTTCTGGAAGTAGTTCAGAAGGCACAGGATATCTACATCCCAAAGAAGACATATTCTAAAGGAAAGATGACAGAACCGTGGCTAACAAGAGAAGTCAAAGCCAACATAAAAGCCAAACATAGGGCATATATTAGACTAAAAATTACTGGAAAGTTAGAGGATTAGAAAGCTTTTAAAAACCAACTGAAGGCAACTAAAAAAGTAATTAAGGAGGTAAAGGAACTCAGCACACCAGACAGCATTCCATATTTGCAGATTTTCTCTTGTATGTGATTAAAAGGGTAAAGGTGGAAAATGAAAGTAAGCTAACCATTAATATTAAAGAGGATACCAAAAGTTTCTTCAGATACATAAAGTATAAAAGAGAGGCAAGAGTGGATATCGGACCACTGGAAAATGATGTTGAGAGGTAGTAATAGTGACAAGGAAATGACGAATGAGCTGAATAAATATTTTGCATCGGTCTTCACTGTGGAAGATATTAGCAGTATGGTGGAAGTTGCTGGTGTCAGAAGTCATGAAGTGTGCGGTTACCATTACTTGAGAGAAGGTTCTTGGGAAACCGAAAGGTCTGAAGGTATATAAGTTGCCTGGACCAGGATTCTGAAAAAGGTCGTTGAAGAAACATTAATAATGATCTTTCAAGAATCACTAGATTCTGCAATGGTCTGGAAGACAGGAAAATTGCAAATGTCACTCCACTTTTCAAGCAGGGAGAGAGGCAGAAGAAAGGAAACTATAGGGCAGTTTGTCTGACTTCAGTGGTTGGGAAGATGTTGAAGTCGATTGTTAAGGATGAGGTCTCAAGGTACATAAAATTGACCATAGTCAGCATGGTGTCCTCAAGGGAAAATCTTGCCTAACAAATCAGTTGCAATTCTTTGAAGAAGTAACAAGCAGGATAAATCAAGTAGAATCGGTTGATGTTGTGTACTTGGATTTTCAGAAGGCTTTTGACAGGGTGCCACACATAAAGCTGCTTAACAAGATACGAGCCAATGGTATTACAGGAAAGATTCTAGCATCGATAAAGCAGTGGTTGATTGGCGGGAGGGAAATAGTGGGAATAAAGGGAGCCTTTTCTAGTTGGCTGCCAGTGATTAATGTGTTCCACAGGGGTCTGATTTGGAACTGATTTTTTTTATGTTATATGTCAATGATTTGGATGATGGAATTGATAGTTATGTTACAAACTATGCAGACGATATGAAGGTAGGTGAAGGGTCAGGTAGTTTTGTGGAAGTAGAAAGGTTACAGAAGGAATTTGACAGATTAAGAGAATGGGCAAAGAAGTGGTAGATGGAATATAGTGTTGGGACGTGTACGGTCATGTACTTTGGTAGAAGAAATGAAAGTGTTGACTATTTTATAAATTGAGAAAAAATACAAAAAATTGAGGTGCAAAGGGACTTGGGAGTCCTTGTGCAGGATTTCCTAAAGATTAATTTACAAGTTGAATCTGTGGTGAGGAAGGCAAATGCAATGGTAGCATTCATATCAAGCGGACTAGAATATAAAAGCAAGGATTTAATGTTGAAACTTTAGAAAAGACTGGTGAGGCCTAACTTGGAGTATTGTGAGCAGTTTGGTCCCCTTATCTTAAAAAGGATGTGCTGAAACTGGAGAGGTTTCAAAGAAAATTTACAGAAATGAATCCTGTATTGTATTGCTTGGCATATGAAGTATGTTGGATAGCTTTGGGCCTATGTTCACTAGAACTCAGAATAATGAGGGTTGACTAATGGTGAAAGGCCTTGATAGACTCGATGTGGAAAAGATGTTTCCTATGTTGGGAGAGTCTAAGACCAGAGAATACAGCCTCAGAATAGAGGGACATCCTTTTAGAATGGAGATGAGGAGGAATATCTTTAGCCAGAGCATGGTAAATCTGTGGAATTCATTGCCACAGGCAGCTGTGGAGTCCAAACGGTTATGTGTATTTAAGGCAGAGGTTGTTAGATTCTTGATTGATCAGGGCATGAAGGGATATGGGGAGAAGACAGGAGACTGGGGCTGAGGGGAAAATTGGATCAGCCATGATGAAATGGAGGAGCAGACTCAATGGGACAAATGGCCTAATTCTGCTTCTATATCTTATGGACTTATGTCTATAGATCCTTCAAAGTTGCAGCACAAGTTGATAGGAATGTTAAAAAGGAAAATGTGATATTGGCCTTCATTAGTTGGGAAGTTGAGTTCAAGAGCTGCAAGGTATCTTTTTAAAACCCTGGTTAGATTACACTGAGAATGTTGTGTTCATATCTGGTTCCCTCACTATAAGAAGATTCTGGAAGCCTCAGAGAGGGCACAGAAGAGATTTACCTGAAAACCGCCTGGACTAAATGACATGACATATGCAGATGGGTTATGCGATCTAGGTCTTTTCTTTTCCGAGTGAAGGTGGATGAGAGGTGACTTGATAGCGGTGTACAGGATTATGAGGCATAGATAGAGTACATAAACAGATACTTTGTATCAGGGCAGAAATGGCCAATACCAAGGGGCATAATTTTAAGGTGATTGGAAGAAAGTATAGGTGGAATGTCAGAGGTAGGTTTTTACCCAGAGAGAGGTGGGTGTGTGTAAGACCCTGCCAGGAGTGGTGATAGAGGCAGATATAATAGGGGTTCTTTAAGAAACTCTTGTCATATTGGTGATAGAAGAATGGAAGTTTATCTGGGAAAGAATAGGTAGACTGATCTTAGAGTAGGTTAAAAGTTCAGGATAACATCATGGGCCAAGTGACCTATGCTGTGCTGTACTGTTTTATGTTGGATATGTTCTATATTTTAACTCTAGATAGTACTTCTACACACTGCTCTAAGGATCCAGGCTTATTCCTAGCCTTCAGAGTCATTGGTGTGGCTTGTATACTCTCCCTGTGTCTGTGTAGTTTTGTGCTAGGTGATCTGGGTTCCTGATGCAAGATCTCAATCCGAAACATCAACCACCCCTTTGCCTCTACAGATACTGCCTGACCTGCTGAGCACTGCAAAATCCAACACACACAAAGTGCTAGAGGAACTCAACAAGTCAGGCAACATCTACGGAGAGGAATAAATTTGGATCAAGACCCTTCATCAGGACTGGAAAGGAAGCTGGCAGAATGCAGAACCCCCTTCCTTTCCAGTCCTGGTGAAATAGCTCAGTACCAACTACTGACTGTATTTCCCTCCATACAGTAGATGCTGCCTAACCTGCTGAGTTCCTCTTGCATTTTGTGTGTGTTACTCAAGATTTCCAGCATCTGCCGAATCTCCTGTGTTTGTGATTGTAAAAGCCAATCCATTTCAGCAGTTCGGTGTGATCCTGCTGCACAGCAATGCTGTTGACTTTCACCTGCCCAGTGGAACACCTCAGCATGCCTCTTACTTCAAGGAAAATTATAAGGAAGGAATTAATGCTGCTCTTATGAGTGGCAGTGAAATCCTACAGGCAATATGCATTCTTGCAAAATATGAGGTAAGCAAAGGACCCTTCAATTGATAAAAACTTTTGATTTTCGCAATGCCTTGAGGAAGTCATGACCAGGTGTCTATTGTAAAGTTTTCCAGCATGTCATAGAATCACAGAGCACTACAGTACTGAAACAATCACTTCAAGCCATCCAATCTGTATTGACCTGGTCTCCTGTCTAGTCCTATCTACCTGCAACTGGACCATATTCCTTCCATCCACCAGTTCAACTGGAAGTGGTTACACATGCATAATTGGGGTTTCATTGAAATGAGCACATTCCTAATGCACACCACAGCAAATTGCTAATATGAGTAAATGTATATTGCAAATAAAATAGATTCTTCATCCTTGATGAACATGGTGCTTTATCACTTTAAATGGGACTGTGATTTAAAGCTGATTTAACTCCTGGTAAACCAACCATCTCTAGAGTTGACTAAAAGTTCCACAGCAACATTCTGCAAGGAAATCCTGGCTTTTTTTAAAAATAAACTTCAAAATTGGCCATGATCTGAAGGAAACAAATTCCCTGCTTCCTTCCTTGAACTTTTGATGTTTGGGTGTTCAAAAGATTCAGAAGAAAGCAATTTTGATTCCACTGAATATGGATTCAATGACAATGCCTTTGAACATTCTGATTCTTATTCTCATTCTGAAATATTAAAGGTCAAATCCACCTTTTCTGTGATATTGTGATCTATAGTTCTAAGTTGTTCCTGAAGTGAAGTTCATTCAGCAACTACTTAAAACACTGATAAACCCCGAACTTCTCCCATTTCTACTTTTTGTGATAACTCACTGTCAATGATGAGAGAAGGAACCAATTTACAACAGACAGATAAGGTTAAACTAAAGATAGTTAAATTAGTTCAGGTGTGATTTATGTATCTTATGAAGTAAGTACACAAGAGAAGAAGGAAAAGGAGCAGGGGTAGGCCACCAGGTTCCTCATGGCTGCACGGTTACTTTGTGTGATCATGGTTGATCTATGCTCAGCTCAACTCCTCTTCTTTGTCGTCTCCACCTAACTCTCAATTCCACCATATTGCAAATATTTATTAAAACCCCTTTTAATACATCTAATGACTTGGACTCTGCTATCCTCTGAGGCAGATAATTCCAGAGATTCACTGTCCTCTGAGAGAAGAAACATCTAAACATCTCTTTTTTTAAAAATGATAGATCTATTACCTTATAACTTCCAAAGTAAAGATCAAAATTCAAAATAAAATTTATTATCAGAGTACATACATGTCACTACATGCAACACTGAGATTCTTTTTCTGCAGGCATTCTTAGCTAATCTATAGAACTGAAACTGCAAACAGGATCAATGGACAATAAATATGGGAGAAAGATTCTGGAAAGGTGAAATGGGAGACAGATTCTGGAAAGGTGTAATAATAACAGGGTTGTCGTGGTGGGAGATCTTAATTTCCCAAATATCGATTGGCATCTCCCTACAGCAAGAGGATTAGATGGGATGGAGTTCATTAGGTGTGTTCAGGAAGGTTTCCTACCACAGTATGTAGATAAGACTACAAGAGGACTTGATCTGGTATTGGAAAATGAACTTGGTCAGGTGGAAGAGCATTTTGGAGATAGTGATCACAATTCTATCTCCTTTACCATAACATTGGAGATGGATAGGAACAGACAAGTTAGGAAAGTGTTTAATTGGAGTAAGGGGAAAAATGAAGCTCTCAGGCAGGAACTTTGAAGCATAAATGGGGAACAGATGTTCTCAGGGAAATGCACAGCAGAAATGTAGCAAATATTCAGGGGATATTTGCGTGGCATTCTGAATAGATACATTCTGATGAGACAAGGAAAGGATGGTAGGGTACAGGAACGGTGGTGTACAAAGGCTGTTGAAAATCTAATCAAGAAGAAAAGAAAAGCTTATGAAAGGTTCAAAAAACTGATAGCGATCTAGAAGATTATAAGGCTAAACACAAAATAATCTGCAGATGCTGGGATCAAATCAAAACTCATCGTTTCCACTGATGCTACCCGACCTGCTGAGTTCCTCCAGCGTGCTGTGAGATTATAAGGCTAGCAGGAAGGAGCTTAAGAATGAAATTAGGAGAACCAGAAGGGGTCATGAGAAGACCTTGGCGAGCAAGATTAAGGAAAACCCCAAGGCATTGTACAAGTATGTGAAGAGCAAAAGGATAAAACGTGAGACTATAGGTCCAATCAAGTGTGACAGTGGAAAAGTGCATATGGAACCAGAGGAGAGAGCAGAGGTACTTAATGAGTACTTTGCTTCAGTATCACTACAGAAAAGGATCTTGGTGATTGTAGGGATGACTTGCAGTGGACTGAAAAGCTTGAGCATATAGACATTAAGAAAGAGGATATGCTGGAGCTTTTGGAAAGTATCAAGTTGGATAAGTCTCCGGGACCAGACAAGATGTACCCCTGGCTACTGTGGGAGGTGAAGGAGAAGATTGCTGAGACTCTGGCAATGATCTTTGCATCATCAATGGGGACAGGAGAGGTTCCAGAGGATTAGAGGGTTGCAGATATTGTTCCCTTATTCAAGAAGGGTAGTAGAGATAGCCCAGAAACCAATGAGTCTTACTTCAGTGGTTGGTAAGGTGATGGAAAAGATCCTGAGAGGCAGGATTTATGAACATTTGGAGAGGCATAATATGATTAGGAATATTCAGCACAGCTTTGTCAAAGGCATATCTTGCCTTATGAGCCTGATTGAATTTTTTGAGGATATGACGAAACACGTTGATGAAGTCAGAGCAGTAGATGTACTGTATATGGATTTCAGCAAGGCATTTGATAAGGTACCCCATGCAAGGCTTATTGAAAAATTAAGGATGCATGGGATCCAAGGGGACCTTGCTTTGTGAATTCAGAATTGGCTTGCCCACAGAAGGCAAAGAGTAGTTGTAGACGGGTCATATTCAGCATGGTGGTTGGTGACCAGTGGTGTGCCTCAGGGATCTGTTCTGGAACCCCTTCTCTTCATGATTTTTATAAATGACCTAGCTGAGGGAGTGGAGGGATGGGTTAGTAAATTTGCTGATGACACAAAGGTTGGGGGTGTTGTGGATAGTGTGGAGGACTGTCAGAAGTCACTGTGGGACATCGATCGAATGCAAAACTGGGCTAAGAATTTGCAGATGGAGTTCAACCCAGATAAGTGTGAGGTGGTTCATTTTGGTAGGTCAAATATGATGGCAGAATATAGTATTAATGCTAAGACTCTTGGCAATGTAGAGCATCAGAGGGATCGTGGGGTTCGAGTCCATAGGATACTCAAAGCTGCTGCGCAGGTTGACTCTGTGGTTAAGAAGGCATATGGTGCATTGGCTTTCATCAACCATGGGATTGAGTTTATGAGCCGAGAGGTAATGTTGCAGCTGTATATGACCCTGGTCAGACCCCTCTTGGAGTACTGCGCTCGGTTCTGGTTACCTCACTACAGGAAGGATGTGGAAACTATAGAAAGGGTGCAGAGGAGATTTACAAGGGTGTTGCCTGGATTGGGGAGCATGCTTTTCTCCTTGGAGTGGTGGAGGATGAGAGGTGAACTGATCGAGGTGTATAAGATAATGAGAAGCATTGATCGTGTGGAGAGTCAGAGGTTTTTTCACAGGGCTGAGATGGCTAACACGAGAGGGGACAGTTTAAAGGTGCTTGGAAGTAGGTACAGAGGATTTGTCAGGGGTAAGAGAGTGATGAGTGAATGGAATGGGCAGCCGGCAACGGTGGTGGAGGTGGATACGATAGCGTCTTTTAAGAGTATCCTGGATAGGTACATGGAGCTTAGAAAAATAGAGGGTTATGGGTAATGCTTGGTAATTTCTAAAGTAAGTACATGTTCAGCACAGCATTGTGGGTTAAAGGGCCTTTATTGTGCTGTAGGTTTTCTATGTTTCCAAATAGCAATAAATAGCGAGCATAAAATCACAAAATAAAAGAGTCCTTAAATGAGTGTAGTAATCCCCTTTTGTTCAAGAGCCTAATGTTTGAGTGGTAGTAGCTGTTCTTGAATGTGGTGGTGTGAGTCCTGAGGCACCTGTACTTTCTACCTGATGGCAGCAGTGAGAAAAGAGCAGGGCTAGTGTGGTGAGGATCTTTGATGTTGGATGCTGCATTTCTAGGCAAAAGTTCATGTAGAAGTGCTCAGTAGTTAAGAGTGTTTTACCCATGCTGTACTGGCCTGAATCCAATACATTTTGTAGGACTTTCCGCTCAAAGGCATTGGTGTTCCCATACCCAGCTGTAATGCAGATAGTCAGCACACATCTATAGAAGCTTGCCAAGGTTTTTGCTGACATGCCGAACCTCTATAGACTCCTGAGGAAGTACAGGTGCTGACTTTGCTGCTTGTTTGAAAATTTCCTACCAGTGAAAGCATCTCAATATCTTTCCAGTCAAGACTCCTTGTATGCTTGAATAAGTTTTTATTAAGGGTGGTACAGTAGGGTAGCAGTTAGCTTCGTGCCTGCAAGGAGTTTGTACATTGGCCACCTGACCACATGGGTTTCCTCCAGGTGCTCCAGTTTCCTCCCACATTCCAGATTTGTATGGGTTGGAATTAATGGCTGTGCTATGTTGGCACTGGATTCACGGAAGTGAGTAACATTCAGTCAGCTTTAAAGATTACATGTATACAAAGGACAGTTATGTTTTAAAATTGTGTAAGGTCTTTAGACTATATACATCATATTAGTGCACAATATTCTATAGTGCTTTGTAGTAGAATAAAATATTAACAGTTTCTTGTAATATTATGCATTATGTTTTCTGTAAGAGCATTATATTACAAAATGAATATTCTAAAAACTTGAAAAAAAGCTTTCATTTATTTAATGTACTTAGAAATGGAGCCAGAGATATAATAACCATATAACAATTACAGCACAGAAACAGGCCATCTCAGCCCTTCTAGTCCGTGCCGAACTCTTACTCTCACCTAGTCCCACCGACCTGCACTCGGTCCATAACCCTCCATTCTTTTCCTGTCCATATATCTATCCAATTTAACTTTAAACGACAACATCGAACCTGCCTCAACCACTTCTGCTGGAAGCTCATTCCACACAGCTACCACTCTCTGAGTAAAGAAGTTCCCCCTCACATTACCCCTAAACTTTTGCCCTTTAACACTCAATTTAGATAGTATTCAGGAAATAATATTTAGGAAAATAGTTACAATGAGGGTGTACGAATAAATTTAATTTAGACAGAGAGTTATTACAATCGGAGATTCATTGTTGAGATGGTGCAAACAGGAACAATCAGTGTTTTCTAAAGGGATTTGGAATGGTATATGAGAGAGAATAACTTGCAGAACGATGAGGAACGAGAAGGGAAATGAGACTATGAAGCCAGCATAGACTACTGAACTCAATGCCTTCTTTCTATACTGCTACAATACTCTGATTTTTAAACTTTGAATACCTCAATGCTCTTTGTGAGTTATATTTCTTCTGCAGGATTGTGCAAGTGTCTTACGCTTATATACACATGTAGCTGGGACGCCTAAGACTTTTGCACAGTACTATGTTTGTCAATGTGGAGTGGACAATAAGTTTGTAAATCTGGCAGGAGTAAAAGATGTTGGAAGTGGTGAGTGTGGAGTGTCATGGGGAAGGGTGTGGGTCAGGTGCCAGGGGCAGGGGCAGGGGTTGGGGCAGATACAGACACACCCAGCCCTGAGACATCAGGCAAGGTCATTTTTGGTCCAAACAATTGGCTTATTTACCATTACTGAATGTCGCTCTGGTTCTTCCCACTCCCTCTCCTCTCCCTTCCTCTTTTCCCAACCATTATTCCCCTCCCCCTGACCTTTTCCCACTCTCACTCCTTTTATCATCACTCATGAAATTTGTCTTTTCTTGGGCAGCAGTACAGTGCAAAACATAAAATGACTACAGTAATGTACAAAAGTCTTAGTCTTAGGCATCGTACCTATATATGAACAGTCTAGGCCCAAAACATCAACTGTTTATTCCTCTGACCTATTCCTCTGCTTGACCTATTGATTTACTAGAATGGATTAACTTATGATTATCACTTTCTGGTCTATGCAGCTTTTTCAAATGGATTCTTCATAGAACTTAGCTAAGCAGCCTGGAACTACAGACTCCTGGAATTCATAGGAAAATCCCATACTAGATTGGACTAATGGTTGGACCCAGATCTAAGTAACAGCTACGTGACATTGTCAGTCAAACCTCCAAAGAGATAAGGTACCTTGCAGAACAAATTTCTCCTGAGTTGCTTGTCATATCACCGTGTGACATTAGATGCCACTGATGTTCCGTAGTGTACAGCAGGATAATGCATTAGTGCCAAGATTGGCTGAACCATGATCCTATTGAAGATTGGCTTAAGGAAGCCAACTTGCCCATTCCTGTTACTATTCCTTATGATTCTATTTTATATCAGAGTATCAGTAGACCAAATGTTCACTCAAACCTGTTTAGCTATTCAGTAACACAGTTGACCTGATTTAGGATTTAGGACATTTTCCTGTCTGTTTCTCATAATCACTGAACCACCTTAAGATCAAAAATCTACCTCATATTTACAAAGACTCAATTTCCACTGATTCATTGGAGCAGAGAATTCTAAAGTGTACCGTTCTTTCAGATGAGAAGTTCCTCCTCAGCTCCCCTTGTCCTGAAACTTTGGCTCCAGGTTCTCTAGCCCAAGTAACCAGCACAATCAAAGATCTTTGCATCCTGGACATTCTTGACTCTCTCCTTTCTCATTGGACAGAAGATGCAAACGCCTGACAACACATACAGCCCCACTCAAGGATAGCTTCAATCCCGCAGTAATCAGACTCCAGGATAGACTTCTCATAGACGAAAGGTGAACTCTCGAAATTTCACCTCTGCAATCTACTTTGACACGTCCCTTGCATTTTATTTGTATGTCTGTACTGCACTTATTCTGTAACACGGTATTCTGCATTCTTTCTTTTTCACTATCTCAGTGCACTGATGTATAGAATGATCTGTCTAGATGGTATGCAAAAAGATAGCTTTTCATCATATTTTTGTACATGCCAATAATAAATAATTTACAGGGATGAAGTATTATTACAGTTTGTAATCCATAAATGCTATCTTACACTTGTTTTAGCACTTAGCATTATTGGTTTTCACAAATAAAACAGTGGAGGCATTTTATGTTTCAGAAAAGCCATAGCAACTCATTTATTGAACACCAAATACTGAACACAAATTGTGTTAAAAGTCCTTTACGTAATTACCATGTCACATCTTCTAAGGCCATGCCACACAAACTTTAGTTCAGCCAACCAAGATATGAGAGACCATGTATGGAGTCAAAAACAGTCCGCCTCCAGTTTGAGGGCACTGTGGAGTGAGGGCAACCGGTTGAGACATCGCACAGGAGGAATCTCCAGCTTCCCCAAACTTAATGTCAGCCAACTGCAGGGCCATGACTGTCAGTAAATGTGGTCTGTTGGGTCAGTAGCTTGATCGGCTGCCATGCTGGCATATTATGTGTATGGCCCTATGAGTATGGTCTCAATGGCCATTAGAGGCAATCAGCCACGGTATTAATTTTCCCCTTGATATGTTGCATTGTGTACTCTGCTATGTAGACCAGTTGGCACTGCTACCGCGTAGACCAAGGGTCTGATTTTTTGGGCATTGCGTGCACAAGTGGTTTACATTCAACAAGTACTGTGAAACGGTGACCTTCTAGGAGAAAACAAAAATGGTGGACAGCCAGGTGGAGACCAAGGAGCTCATGGTCAAACGTGCTGTACTTCCTTACGGAGGGTATTGGAGCTGCCGGCTGAATAATGCAGGCAGCTGCCACAAACCTCTGACCAGCTGTTTGTGAACAGCACCCGCAGCATAGTCTGAAGTGTCAGTAGTAATGGCTATGAGCCTGCTGGGGAGCAGGTATGCCAGTAGCGTCGCGTTGGAAAGAGCTTGCTTGGTATCATCAAATGCCCTAGTCATGTCCGCTGACCAGTCAAGTGATTAAGTGATTAAGGGTATTGTCCTTAAGTGCACTATACAGGGGGAGCATAAGTTCAGCGGCTCACAAAATGAAGTGGTGATAGACATCCGCCATGCCTACAAACTCTTGTCATTATTTAGTAGTGCAGGAAGTGGGAAACCCATAATAGTGGCTACTTTGGTGGGATGGATTTTGCACCTTCTGCGGAGATGCAATGGCCAAGAGAGTCAACATTTGACAACCAAATCTGGCATTTAGCGGGGTTAATAATCAACCCGTGTTAGCTTAAGCACTCAAAGTGTGCGGAGATGAGATATGTGTTTGCATTTGGAGGCACTGATGACAAGTATGTCGTCTAGGTAAACAAAAAGAAAATCCAAGTCTTTTAATACACAGTCCTTCAGTTTTGAAAAGTCTTTTTCAGCCGAAGTGGCATGCGCAGAAACTCAAAAAAGGCCTAACAGGGTTACCACAGGCATTTTGGGGATGTCCTCTGAGCGCAAAGGCACCTGGTGGTAGCTCCTAACTAGTCTAACTTTGGAAAAAAATTATTTTTCCAGCTAAACGTGCTGAAAAGTCTTGACATTTGTTTTGCAGCCGCTAGTGTCCTTATTTTGGGCGCCTTGCTGACCGGGCTTGTTGAGGTAGAGAAAGGAGGAGGAATGATGTACTGCTAGCTTGTAGAATGTAGACTGTCAGCCATTTTAGTAAGCTCCCTATAGTCCTTCACGGGTGAATTAGCAATGGCTATGCAAACTTAATCATGCATTTGGTGCATGAAGAGTTCTTTAAAAATAAAATAAGGATGGTCATTTCCCAGAAGAGCCAGCATGTGGTCCATAAGCTCTGATGGGTTAGCATCATTGAGGCTGGGAAGGAGAGCAACTGTTTGGCGCGCTTAGACTCCGATAGTCCAAAGGTCTCGAAAAGGTGAGTTTTCAGAAATTGGTACTTTTCATTTTTAGGCAGTTGTTCTAGTAGACTCACCACTCTCACAGCCATGGAATTTCTAATCAGCCATACCACACAGAAATATTTGGTGTTGTCAGTGAAAACTTTTCGCAGTGCGAATTGGGCGATGGCATTTTGCTCCCAAAACTCCAGCAGTTTCAAAACAACTGCATTGGTAAACATGTTCAATAACTATGGAATCACCGTCATGCATTGGAGTCACCAACATAGGTTTCCGCAAATAAAACAGCAAAAGCATTTTATGTTTCAGAAAAGCCGTAGCAACTCATTTATTGAACACCAAAAAACTGAACACAAAGCCTGCTAAAAGTCCTTTACATAATTATCTCATCATGTCAGATCCACCTCTTAAAGTGAACCCCAACCCAATGCCATCAGTTGTGAATTCTCTACAGATTCCACCAATTATATTACTCCACAGCATAATCTAATCAGATTGGAAAAATTTACAAAAATCTAAAACGGATTTTTAAAAGCAGCATGACTTCTTCTTTCAGGTGCCAGATTCATTAGAAGGAATACAATCAGTTGCATTATTAAGGGTTGTTCATCAAGAGAATGTCTCCAAAATGCATTACCAAATTAATAAAGAACATATTATCATGTCTTCACTTTATATCATGGATGGTTAAGTTCAAGATATTTGTCCTAGTAATATCAAAATGATCTTTAATTGGTTCCAGTAGATATTTTTAGAATGTAGAAGTTTGAATATCATAACATAGTACACGCCCTTCAGCCCATAATGTTATGCCGACCCTTTGCCAACTCTAAGGTCAGTCTAACCCTTCATCGCAGAAAGGGTTATACTTACATGAAGAAGGTATACTTGTTTGAAAAAATATTTGTTGTTACTTTTTCCTCCCACTGGCATTTTCAAAAGAACTAATAACATGGGAAAAAGCGCTCGCTCTGTGTGGTGCTAATGGTCACTAATAGGCCTGTTTAAGGACATCAAACAAAAAATTAATCAATCGATCAAGGAAAAAGAGGTTCCCATCTCTTTGCATACCAATTAACTTCAGAATTGTTGCAGTGTTGCTTCTACACAGATACCTGTGCAGGTGGATGGTCTTGAAGCAGGTGTTTATTGGTTTATCTTCTAAACAGGCTCTACAATTTATCTGAACTGAATGTAAATAAAACTTCATCTTTATTTGAGCATTCTAAATTAAAGTTGGTATAGGCTGAAGAGTAGTCAAAATTTTTTTTGATTCCTGTTGAAGGTCTTGGGTTGAAACGTTGACTGTTTATTCCTCTCAATAAATGTTGCTGTTTTCCTTCAGTATTTTGTGAGTTACTCAGGAGAAAAATTGAAAAGGCTCCTTAATTTGAAATTACTTTCTGACAATTACTTTCTCAATCAAATTTGCTCTGTTTTAAATTGGAGGCAATGTAGCAAAAAAATTGCTAGATTGATTCCTGAGATAAAATGGATCTGTATTTTGTAAAAGATTGATCAAATTAGGCTCATGTCGCTAGGAGTTTAAAAGAATCTTAAATGTATAAGATTCCAAAGGAGATTGATAGGGTGGAAGATCAGAGGTTGAGGTTATTTCTTCTGATCAACTCGAGAATTGAAAAATAAAGCTGTGCATCTCAACTGAGATGAGAAGAAATTTCTCCTGGGGTTCTGCATCATTGAAATCTATCAGAGAGGAGTGGTATGGAGAGGTGTTGATTCATTCAGAATTTTAAATTTTTGATCAAAGGAAAAATGAAGGTAATGTCAAGGATGACATCAGACTAACTAAGATTTTATTGAATGGATGGTGAAACCATGAAAAATGCCAAGTTGTGTCCAATTGATTCTATTGGTTTAGTACTGATGTGCTTCACTAAAATGAGACCAAAAGTTGGAATAAAAGTTAAAACTAAATCATCTTAGCATTTTTCAGACCCAGTCATCCTCTACAAGCTAATGAAATATGTTAGTGTATGCACTCTCACAATATAGGAAACAGGATTTATACACAGCAAAATTGCACAAAATATAATGACAATGGAGATCTGAAGGCACACAGATGAAATGAAAAAGATACGGTTGACATTTCGTGCCAAGATCCTTTATCAGGATGAAGGATCTTGATGAAGAGCCTCGGCTTGAAATGTCGACTGTTCTCTTTTCCGTAGATGCTGCCTGGCCTGCTGAGATCCTTCAACATTTTGTGTGTGATGCTTGGATTTCCAGCACCTGCAGATTGTCTCTTGTTGGAGGTCTGAAGGGCAGGCTTTTCCACACGGAGAGTGGTAGTTGTATGGACTGCCAGAGAAGGTGCTGGAGACAGAAACAATTACAATGTTTAAAAGCCAATTGGACAGGTACTTAGATTGGAATAAAGAGAGATGCAGGTAACTGGGATTAGTGGAAATAGGCATCATGTTTGGCATGGATGAGTTGACTGAAGAGCATGTTTCTGTGCCGTACAGCTTCATAACTCCACCTATTTCATAATAGGTCGTGGAGTGACAGTGACTGCCCAGAAGTCAGCTGACAATTTCAATGTACTCCTTTTAAAAGTGTGGGACCTTCTACTCATCTCTGAGTTCTGAGAAAGGGAAACGGTTTTGTTTAAGGAAGAAGTATCTGGTACTTATAGGGCTGGGCAGCCAATGTGGATGAACAGAAGAGAATCTGTTGTCAAACAAAAGGAAAATTGTGTTTGTCAACAGACTCAGATTCAGATTTATTCATCATATGCACATAGAAATGTACAGTGAAACCTGTTGTTTGGGTTAACAACTAATTATACTTAAGAATATACTGGGGGGCAGCCCACAAGTGTTGTCACACACTCCAGCACGGACGTAACATGCCACAAAGCTTGGCAGAACAATACAGAGCTCAACAAAGCAGAACACAAGCAACAAAACAACAAGGGCAAAACAAGTCCCTGTCCTCCCTCCCACCCACACATGGACAGTACTCCAGCTCCAGGACAGGTCTCCTCCAGGCTTCGGCCATTGGGCTTCAACTTCCTGACTTCCTATTGACAAATCTGCTTCTTGAAGTCGTAACCAACAGGATAAAAGAGCATGAATGAGATGATGATGAATGGTTGTACTTTCGGAAGGCCTTTGGTTAGGTGATACTAACATCATTGTTAAATCAATTGAACCACATGATATTAAGTTGTCTTTTGTTTTTTTTTGAGGAGTAGTAATAGAGCGATTTAGCATGGATACAACCACTTAGGCCCAATGAGTCCATGCTGACTTCTAGAAGCTCATTCCATATACTCACCACCCACTGCACGGAAAAGTTGTCCCTTTTAAACCTTTCCCCTCCCACCCTACATTTACGCCTCCTAGTTTCGGTTTCTCCCATCCTGCAGAACAGACTGAGTAGCAGAATAGGGCTGATCGAAAAGAATGATTCAGGGATGGAAAACAGAATATAAGAATAACATGTGGGGAGTTTGCAGGGGGCTGAATGACTAAACCACAGCTGTTCATAATGTATATCAATGATTTGAATGATGAGACAGACATGAATAGGTTTTTGTATACCAAGGGAATCAAGGGATATGGGGTCTGTGCTGGAAAGTGGAGTTGCAATAAAAGTCAGGTTCAAATTGAGTTTATTGTCATGCCACAGAAGATAAAGTTTAGCTATATACAGTGAAATATATGGTGACATATTCCTACCTTGATAAGGAATTTACTTTGCACTTGAACTTTTTGCATTATCGCTGCAGTTAACAGTTTTATTAGGCATACTAAGAAGAAGAGCCTTCCTTATTTTGTACCAAGATATTTCCAGTCCAACATTCAGAATTTTATTTTTCTCCAGGTTAGTTCCTTAAGGAATTAAGGAATGTGATTGGATGAATGACAACAGACAGAATAAATCCCATTTGTTCAATGATTCAGCATTGTGAACATTGGTGTGGGCTAATCCATGCATTTCTCTCCCTCATTCCAACCTGTTCTCTCCAGTATTTGGCTAAGTTAACATTATAGGAAGGACAGACATTAAAGGGCATAGCAGCTTGACTTGAATGCATTACACGAAGTTAGTGAGCAGCCCTGTCCTGTATATTAATTCTCTAGAATTAATGTTTGATATAGAACTGATGCTGATAGGAAGGTAAAAGTGGAGAGATGCCTCTTCCAACACACAGATCAATCGAGGGCCAAAACGTTCTTGAGATTGCAGCATTAGAAAAGCATTCTCTGCTAATGAAGTGCCCCAGCAGAAATGGCCAAAGAATACCAGACTTGAGCTTGAGTGGCTTCTTCAAGACCAGAGAATAGAAACAATTTACCGTCCTGCAAATCCTCACCATTATTATTACTCTTGACTGGTTGCATCATTGCCAACTTGAACACACAGGGATGCGTTAAAGTTCATAATGCCATAAGACATAGAAGCAGAATTAGGCCATTTGAACCATTGCATCTACCCAGCCACTCAATCATGGCTGATATATTCCCCTCTCAACTCCATTTTCCTGCATCCTCCCCTTACTAACCAAGAAACTGAGCACCAACTCTTTAAATATACTCATTGACTGGTCCTCCACATCTGTCTGTGGCAATGAATTCTACAGATTCACCGCTCCTGGCCATCACTCTGTTGCTTGTCCACCTGCTTTGGCTGCCAGTAAGATAATAGATTAATTTTGATCATCACAATGTTTGTCAAATCTCCCCTATCGTCACAGTCTGAACCATTTCTATAATATCTTCCAGCCCTGCAGATATCTTAGCTCACTGAGTTATGGAATTGTCAGAAGATGACCTTTCGGCCCATAGAGTCTATGCTAGCTCATAGTAAAACAATCTCGTTACTCAATTTCACCCACACTTTGCCCTTCTAATTTTTTTTTAATTTAGAGATACAGCACAAGAATAGGCCATTCAGCCCAACAAGCCTGTACTACCCATTTAAACCCATATATCACCTGCTAACCCATATGACTTTGGAATGTGGAAGGAAACCGGATCACCCAGAGGAAACCTACATATTTATGGGGAGAATGTGCAAAGTCCTTACAGATAGCAGTGGGAACTGAACCTGGGCCGCTGTTACTGTTGTAGTTGTGCTAAGCACTGTGATACTGTGCCACCCCTGACGCTCTACCACATCGGTCTTCATGCACATTACCAATATTACTCATTTATCTATCTGCTTCCATTGATGCCAAAGCCCTGAACTCTGGAATCTCATCTCAATACCCTCCCAATCATCAGACCAATCCCCTTCATCTTTCTATCTTTCTCCCTCCCTCTAACAGACTCCTTAAACTGTACGGTTAGGCTCTGGTTATATAAGTCTAATATCACCTTACATGGCTTGTGTCCTATAATGCCCATGAGAAGCAATATTATCAATCAAAGGTGCCACATAACTGCAGGCTGTCATTGCGATTGTCGTAGAAGGATCGAGAATTATTTTTTAGAGCCCATTTTTTTGTTTTAAAGCTTTTATTAAACAGAGGTTTAATATGACATGCAGGCATATATTGAGAGGTTTTAAGCACCGGTCCAGTTTAAATAAAATGCTTCCAAATGATTTGACAGCCATTCATTCAATACCCTGGGAATTTCTTCAGTTATTATTGTAGCGTAAACAATTACTCAAGCTACCAAGGTTGTTGGCGTCAGTGAAATTAAACAAGGTGCTGATGGATTGTTTCATTTGTTTTGCTGTGGGCTACTGTGGAGACTTCACCACACTTTTGATTTTAAGGAAATTCCAGAAAGAACTCAGAGGTCAAAACTCTCTGAAGCCGCAGAGGAGACTTCCCTTCACACATAAATAATGTGCTTTGGAGAGCAGCTTCTGTGTGCTGTACGGAGCTCTTATGGAAACAGCGACAAAACCTCCAGAACACAAATTGCATTGTTGGCATAGACTTGATTTCTGACTATTCCATAGTGATGAAGTGTGGCCTCACAAGAGCAAAGGAGCACACATTACATTACCTAGCTCGTCATTCCCAGGAGGTCCTGTAACCTCTCTCCTTATCTCATTGTATCCATATTGCTTTAAGGATTTGTTCCTCTGCCAATCATGTTTCTCCAATTAACTATCAAATAACCACATGCAGTGTGGAAGCAGCCTCTCTACCCTTTGAGACTACCTTAACAGCCCTGCACCCATTTACTGAAAGACTCACTCCTAAGGACCCGGCAACTCCTGGTTTCAGTATTATTTATTTGTTATTTTTGGGTGGTGGGGTGGAGATGCGTCTCTACCAAAGGCGGCGTAAAGTGTTCCTCCCCTCCGCTAGCCTGCAGGTCACCCTTGGACAAGGTGTAGTATCTGCTTAGTCCCCCGATCAGGGTCAAGTGAAGCCAAGGAAACAAATGCTGGATGGTCATATGAGCAGCCGGTGCATAGCACAAGTCCTGGTCATGCGACCATGGTTACTAGGCAGACAATCTCTGAAGAGTATTGATTATGGCTGGGGTCACCCATGTTATAAAGACACTGCCCAGAAGAAGGCAATGACAAAACACTGCTGTAGAAAAATTTGTCAAGAATAATTATGGTTATGGAAAAACCATGATTGCCCATTTCATACGACATGGCAACTAAAGATCAAACTATTTTTTACTTCCTTATTATTTTCACAATTTAGCTTCTTATGAATATTGGTTGTTTGTCTTTTGTGACTTTAGTTTGCTATTTATAGCTTTTTATAAATTCTAATGTACTTCTTTATTTTCCTGGAAATGCCTAATGAAAATGAATCTCAAGGTAGTATATGGTGACATATATATACTTTGATAATAAATTTACTTTGTACTTTCTACACCACTCTGATATTATATCCCTAATATTGTCATTAATCCAAATTTTTATCCCATTACCTATCCCACCTATCTCTCAAACCCTAGCATTTCTAAATTAAAGAGATTAGCTTCATTTGTCACCCGTACATTGAAACATGTGTCATATGCATCAAAATGAAATCTGCAGAGATTGTGCTGGGAAGCCCACAAGCGTTTCCACGCTTCTGGCGCCAACATAGCATGCCCACAACTCACTAACCCTAACCATATGCCTTTGTAATGTGGGAGAAAACCAGAGCACCCAAAGGAAACCCACATGGTCACAAGGTTTTCGGACAAACAGCTTACAGACAGCAGCAGGAATTGAATCCCAATTGGTTCTCGCTAGCGCTGTAGAGCAATGTGCTAACCACTCTACAACTGTGCCATCCCAGGCTTAAAATGAAGCACTTAAATGAACTTGGAAGGCTCCTCCCTCCAAATCCAACAATACTGTGCAACAAACTCTTGTCACAGGTTAATCTTTTCCTCTTTTGCTTGCTTCATCCTCTCCCCGACTGACTTTAACCAAAATCCTTTTGCCTTGGATTGCTTTCCCATACTCTTGAGAAGACATAGATTAAAAATTGTTTTTCTATTTAAAAAAAGATTAAAGAGAAGTGTCTGACGTGCATTAAAACAAGTATCTGGAAGGGAACAACAAACAATCTACTGGAGTGGCATCTGTGGGAAAGGAATTGTTGATGCTTCAGGTCGAAGCCCTGTTTTCTGGAAGGGAAGTCTTTTATATCCCAATTTCTCCCCATGGATACTATTGTTTCGGATTGGATGTTAATTTTATCCCTCTGTTATGGTTTCATAAGCAGTGTACATTTTATTTCCTATTCATTCCCTCTCAATTCTTCTACAAAATCTATTCCTCTGTTTGCATGTTACCTTACTGAATGGAAATCCAGTCACATTGCATGGCAGTGAACAGGAATCGATAGAAACCATTGAGCTCTATAAACTCTTCTAATGGTTGACACATGTTTTAATTTGGTTTATTATTCATGCATATTCAAGTAACATCAGTCTTAGTTTGTAAACTCACAGTCATAGAACATTACAAAACAGAAGCAGGCCCTTCAGTTCACCTAGTCTATGTCAAACCATTAATATTCCTCGTCCCAATGACCTGCACCCAGACCATAGCCCTCCATACCCCTCCTATCTACGTTTCTATCCAATTTTCTCTTAAATGTTGAAATCAACCCCACATCCACTGCTTGTTTCACACTCTCACACGAGGAGTTCCCCCTCACGTTCCCCTTAAACATACCACCTTTCACCCCTAAACCATGACCTCTAGTTGTAGTCTCACCCAAACTCAGCGGAAAAGCCTGCTTGCATTTACCCTATTGATACCCCTCTTAACTTTGTGTACATTTATCAAATATCCTCATATCTTTTACATTCTACAGAAGAAAGTCCTAATCTATTTAACCTTTCTCTATAACTCAGGTCCTCGAATCCTGGCAACATCCTTGTAAATTTTCTCTGCACTCTTTCAAACTTATGTACATTTTTCCTGTAGACAAGTGACCAAACTGGACAAAATATTCCAAATTAAATTCCAAAAAAAAATAATTCCAAAGCTTCCTTTCTGACCCTATCTACCTGTGACTGCACTTTCAAGGAGCTATCGATCAGTTTTCCTAGATCCCTCTGTCCTACTGCACTCCTCAGTGCCCTACCATTCACTATTAAGACCTACCCTGGTTGGCCTCCGAAAGTGCAATACTCACGCTTGCCTACAATAACTTCCATCTAAATTTTTCAGCCCATTTTCCATCTGGTCCAGATCCTGTTGCAGTTTTGAATAGTTTTCCTTTCTGTCCATTACAGTTCCAATCTAGGTGTCATTCGCAAATTTGCTGATCCAGTTTACCGCATTGTTCCATATCATTGATATAGATGGCAGACAACAGTGGGCCCAGCACTAATCCCTGCGACACACCACTACTTACAGGCCTCTAGTCAGACAGGCAACTATCAACTTCCACTCTCTAGCTTCTTCTGCGAAGCCAAAATCTAATCCAATTTATTACCCCATCTTGAATGCCAAGCGACTGAACCTTCTTGACCAACTTCCCATGCAGGACCTTTTCAAAGACCTTACATATAGACAACATTCACTGCCTTGTTTTCATCAGCTTTCCTGGTGACTTCCTTGAAAAGCTCCATAACATTGATTAGACATCATCTACCACACACAAAGCCATGTTGACTATCAGTCTCCATCTATCCAAATACTTATGTATCTGATCCCTTAGAATGCCTTCCAATCTTTCCCACTACTGATATCAGGATCACCGGCATATAATTTCCTAGATTATTGTTAGAGACTTTCTTAAGCAATGGAATAATGGAGTAACATGATCTATCCTCCAATCCTCTGGTACGTCATCCTTGGCAAAGGAAGTTTTAAGTATCTCTGCTGTAGCACCTCCAGTACTAGCCTTCCACATGGTCCGAAGGAATGTCTTGTCAAGCCCTGGGGATTTTTCCACCCTAATTTGCCTCAAAACAGCAAATATCTCCTCCTCTGTAATCTGTATAGGCTCTGTGAGTTCACTGCTGCATTGCCTCACATCCAAAGACTCTGTCTATCTTGCAAATAAATACAGATACAAAAATCCATTTAAAATCTCCCTCACCTCTTTCAGCGCCACACAGTTTACCACTTTTGATCTTCTGGAGGACCAATTTTGATCCTTGCTATCCTTTTGCTCTTAATATATATGTAGAAGCCCTTGGGATTCTCCTTCACCTTGTCTGCTAGGGAAACCTCATGCCTTCTGTATCTGTCCTGATTTCCGTCTTACGTGTTCTCTTGCATTTCTTATACTCCTCAAGTACCTCATCTGTTCCTACCTGCCCATACCTGCTGTGCACCTCCTCCTTTTTCGTAACCCATGCCTGAGTATCTCTCAAAACTCAAGATTCCCTAAATCAGTTATCCTTTCCATTTATTCTAACAGGAACATATGAACTCTGTACTTATCAAAATCTCTTTTTTGAAAGCTTCCCTCTTACCAAGAACACCTTTGTGAATAAACAATCTGCCTCAACCCACACATGCTGGATCCTTTAAGATACCATCAAAATTGGCTTTTCTCCAATTTAGAATCTTAACCTGAGGACCAGACTTCTTTTCCATAATTCCCTTGAAAGTGAGTCCATTGATTATGGGAACATTTAAATGATGGGGCAAGTGAAGTTGAGTGAAGGCATCCCTTTTGGTTCAATATTCTGATGCTTGAGGGGTAGCAACTATTCCTGAGCCTCATGCTGTGAGTCCTGAAGCTCTGGTACCTTCTTCCTGATGGCAGCAGTGAGAAGAGAGCATGTCCTGGGTGATGTTGGTCCCTGATGATGGATGCTGCTTTTCTGCAACAGCATTTCACGTAAAGGTGTAGAGTGGTAGGAAAGGCTTTACCCATGATGGACTGGCCTATATCCACTATTTTTTTGTAGGATTTTCCATTCAAGGGTATTGGTGTTTCCATACAATCTGTGATGCGGACAATCAATATACTCTTCACTACATATCTATAGAAGTTTATCAAAGTTTTAGATGTCTTGTCGAATCTCCAGAAACTCCGAAGGAAGTAGAGATGCTGTCATGCTTTCTTCGTAATTGCACTTAGCCATGTGTTAAATATATGATCTTCTTATTTCTGGCATGCCTAGAAATCCTGGGGATCCTGTCCATTAATTTAGTACCTAGCTTCCTAAACACACTTTGCAGGACCTTGTCATTCTTCCTACCCATGACATTAGTGCTGACATGGATTGCAACCTCTGACTGCCTACCCTCCCACTTAAGAATGCTGTGGACTCAATCCAAGATGTGCTTACTCGGGCACCCAGGAGGCAACATGCCATCTGGGAGTGTCATTCTTATCCATTGAGCCTCCTTTCTGATCCCTTAACAAATGAATTCCTAATCACCACAGCTTGTTTCTTCTCCCTTCTTCCCTCTGAGCCACAGAGCCAGACTGAGTGCCAGAGACCTGACTGCTCTGGCTTTCCTCTGCAGGTTATTCCCCTCACCAACAGTGTCCAAAGTGTTGTTGAGGGGAACAGCCACAAGGATACTCTGCATTGACTGCCTATATCCTTTTCCCCTCCAAATGGGCACCCAGTTTCCCATGGCCTGCACCTTAAGTATAACTACTTCCCTGTACATCCTTTCTATCAACCACTTATGTCCCCGAATGACAGGGAGTTCATCCAGTACCAGCTCCAACTCCTTAACATGGTCTGTTAGAAACTGCAGCTGGGTACACTTCTTGCAAATGTAGTCATCAGGAACACTGGAGGTCTCCCTGCCTTCCACGTCTTGCAAGAGGAGCATTCCATTATCCTGACTGTCATCCCCACTGCTCTAAATATACAGTAAGAAAGAAAGAGTAAATAACAAAAAAAAATCTATCTGTGGCCTATTCTACCCTTGCTGAGCCTTGATGAGCCCAGGCCTCAACTCCCCACTCTAACACTGGCCCACTCATACAACAGCCACTCCACTTAAACCTAACTTCTTTTTATTGGACCTTGCCAAGTGCCTAATTATGTGCAATCCAGTGTCTCCTCGGGAATTGTGGGGCGCAAAATGTGCCAAATGCACCCACTTGCTTCTTGTTAACTCTCTCTTCCTCTAACGTTTCCTTGGGAACGGTGATACACAAATTTTGTAAATTTTCAATTTCTTATTTTCTATACCGTTTTTGAGAACAGTGGTCCAGATTTTTACACTGGTGAAGAATTTTAATCTGATTTCCTATGCTTCCTTCGCATGGCAGCATATACCACTACTCTTCCGAACAAACAGATATTCCACTAGCCTGTCTGCATTCACTTCAACATCCATTCAATGGGTTTCAATCTGTTTACAGGTACTGTTTGTGGTTTGTTTACCTTATCTACCAAAGAAAATATTAGGTGGCAGAGAATTTTGAAAATCATTCCTCAATTTGGAAAGAAAACATAGTCTCCATAGCTTCCTCTTATCTTTAAGATTCAGGATTGTTTAATGTCATTTCAAGTACACAAGTGTAAAGGAGAATGAAATAATTGTTACCACATCTGATGCTCCAAAAGCACAATAAGATAAAGAACACAGTAATAAAAAAATGCACTAAATATAAACACATATGATAGATTATATACATAGATGAATTGTATGTATGTCCCCCATAAAGTGATGCTAGGCACATGAGTGTCTGTACATAAGGTGACTGAAAGGATACTGACAATACTGGTGGCAGGGGATGTGGATTACCGGGTGGTGGTATTGATCAGCCTTACTGCTTGGGAAAAGTAACTGTTTTTAAGTCTGGTGTCCCTGGTGTAGATACTATGCAGTCGTTAACCTGACGGGAGTGGGACAAGGAGCAGGATGAGTGGGATCCTTTATGCTGTTACTGGCTTTTTTTCTGGCATCTATATATACATATATATATATGTCCTTGATGGCAGGTAGGCTAGTGATGCTTTGGGCAGTTTTGACTGCCTGTTGTAGTGCATTCCATTCCACCGCAGCACAGTTTCCATACCATGCCGTGATGCACCTTGTTAGGAGGCTCTCTACTATGCATTAGAAAGATGTGAGTATAGATCTGCATATCCAGCTCTCTTCATCCTCCTCATAAATTCAGATTGTTGGTAAGCTTTCCTGATTGTGTAGGGCGTGTTCTTGAACCTTGAGAGGTTGTGCGAGATGTGCACTCCCAGGAGAGTGAAACTGCTTACAGTTCCCAATTATAAGCACATTCAACAGCTTTTGATCCAATTCTCTCCTCCGGAAGTCAGATGGTGCTCACTACAGATGTTAGAGGTAGAAGAAAGGTCATATTTCTACCAAATTTCTGAAACCACAGGCACTTTTTAGAGAGTTTGAAAACTCACTCAAGCTAGGACCTCAAAATTACTAGTCTCAGATTCCTCTCCACCACCAGTGTAACAGTGCTACGTTAACCACCACACTAACATGCCACCCAAAAGGTAAAGCAGAGCACGCAGTGAAATACAGAAACTGAAGAAAAGAGATTGGAAGGTAAAGCCAATAAATTTAGGAAAATGGACTAAAATGGAGTCTGACCGTGCTTAATTGTACATGGACAAGTATCAGGAATCTTGTGTTTGTGGCTGAGGGCACTGATAGATAAATGGAAGTGGGATATTTTAGCTAGTACGACTTAAGGTGGATAAGAATTTAAATCCTAAACTTTCCTAGCTAACAGTGTTTATTGGATGATACGTGGAGTTAGAAAGAACTGGATGGCAATATTGATTAAAGAAACAACTCCACCTTTGATAAGGGGTTGTGTTTTCGAAGAAGTTCCTAAGTCGTGATTGAAAGAACAAGAACTGTCACACTGAGGGGTATGTATTTATATATATATATCATAAATTTTTGAGTAATGTAAATATGCTAGGAGTATTATTAGTGGAATTAGGTTACTCTAATATTAACTGGTATAAAGTCAATGTGAAAGGTACAGAGGATATAGAATTCTTAAATTGTGATTATAAAAAGCTACTTTTTTAAGCCAGGATGTGGCAAAGGCAACAACAGGAGAGGGTGGGGTAAGTTTGAACATAGCGCATTGAAGAGGGAGAATTACCAAAGGGAGACTTTGATAATGATTATATTTCAGTTAGATTTAGTTGCAGAAAAGACAAAGGTAAAAGAAATAAAAGTTCTTAGTTTGTGCAAGGTAAATGTTTACGAGGCTGAGGAATGATTTCGTAAAAGTTTTAGGCTAACGTACTTGAAATTAAAAACAACAAAACCATACTGCTGGAGGAACCTTAGCAAGCCAAGCAGCACCTGTGGTGGTGTGGGGGTGAATAATTATCGATGTTTTTATTCAAAACCCTGCAGTAGGATGCATTCAAAAAGGAGATTCAAAGTTGGTAAGGGTAAACATGTTCTCATACAGAGAAAGATGCAGAGAGAGTAAAATAAGGCAATAAGTGAAAGGTTTCATCAGACACAGATAGCTAAATGTGTTTTGGTATTGGTTTATTATTGTTACAGTTACCAAGATACAGTGAAAAACTTTGGTTTTGCACACTGTTGGGTCCAATTATGCAGTAACTTTGCAACAATGTGGAAAAAAGAAAACTGAATGTAGAATATGGCGTTACAGTTCCAAAGAAAGTTCTGTGCGGGTGGATAAATAAAGTACAAAGATAGATTGGGAGATCAAGAGTTTATCTTTTAGTGTATGAACAGACCTCTCAAGAACATCATACAGATACATTAGGTACAGTTAAGATACTCTTAGATGGGCATATGGATGATAGAAAAGTAGAAAGCTATGTGGGAGGAAAGGGCTAGAGGAGAGGAATGCCCCTAATGTATCTGTCTCTGATACCAACCCCAGCAGGTGCTCCATGCATTCCCCACTCTGTGTGTAAAAAAACTTAGCACTGAAATTCCCCCTCTTAACTTCCACCAATCACCTTAAAATTACGCCCCCTCATCTTAGCCAATTCCACGTCGGGAAAAAGTCTATGGCTGTCCACTCAATCTATGTTTCTTGTCATCTTGTACACTTCTATCACATCACCTCTCATCCTCCTTCACTCCTAAGAGAAAAGCCCTAGCTCGGTCAACCAATCCTCATTAGACATACTCCAGGCAGCATTCTGTTAAATCTCCTCTACACCCTTTCTAAAATTTCTGCATTCTTCCTATAATGAGCTAAACAGAGTTGAACGCAATATTCCAAGTGTGCTCTGACTAGAGAGTGCAGGTTATGGAATCTGATAAGAAAGGAAAGTGAAAAATGGTCCAATCACAAACAAGAGAAAATCTACAGATGCTGGAAATCCAAGCAACACACAAAAATGCTGGAGGAACTCAGCAGGCCAGGCAGCATCTTGGAAAAGAGTACAGTCAACATTTCAGGCCCACTGAAGGGTTTCAGCCCGAAACATCAACGGTACTCTTTTCCAAGATGCTGCCTGGCCTGCTGAGTTCCTCCAGAATTTTGAAGGTGAAGAGTGGAACCAGATAGTGTTGGGGTTGGGACGGGGGAAGGTAAGCACATGGAGACAGTGGGGAAAGTTTATTGGAAGTGGATAAACTATCAGCCCTGTTGAAATATGATATATAGCTGAGTCTCTGACTATTATTCCCCTGTCTTCCTGCGCGACAGCTTTGGTGGTAAAGCACTGGAAAGCAGCTCATGTACTTTTATGAAAGGGAGGAAGAGATTAACTGACTGATTTTATCCCATTCGTTTTAATTTAGGTGCTGAATATTTATTGGAATAAATTCTGTGGGACAGTTTAAATCCTTATTTAGATTAATTCTGGATATCATTGAGGATGGCATGGTAGAATAGTGCTTAGCCCAATTGCTTTACAGTACCAGTGAACACCAATCAAGGTTCAGTTCCCACGGCTGTCTGTAAGGAGTTTGTATACTTCCCCCATGACTGCATGGATTCCTCTGGGCGCTCCGGTTTCCTTCCAAATTCCAAAGATGAATGAGTTAGGGTTAGTAAATTGTGGGCACGCTATGTTGGCACTGGAAGCACGGTAACACTTGCCGGCTTCACCCAGCACAATTCTCACTGATTCGATTTGCCGCATAATCGTTGCATTTCACTGCCTGTTTCGACGTTTCAGTGCACATGTGATAAAATAATGCTAATCTTAAAAAAGAAAAGATTCATGAAGGGAAGTTCACACTTAAGTGACATGGGTGAACTTCTGAGGCGATAACAGGCAGCTCAAAGATGGGAGGGTGTTTGATGTAGTTGACAAGAATTTTAGCAAGATCTTTGACAAGGTCCTATACGACAGGCTGGTCAAGAAAGTAAAAGCTAAAAGAAGAGTGACAATTTGAATTCAACCTTAATTTTATGATGGAATAAAAGACAATGTTTGAAGACTGGAAAAGTCCACTCCAGTCTTTGTACTTCGAGTATTCCTTTTTTCAGGTTTATTATCACTGACATATAGTACGTAATGAAATATGTTGCTTAGCAGTGTCAGTACAGTGCAAGACATAAAAAATACTGTAAATTACAATAAGAGGTATAGTTTAAAATAAACCAACAATGCAAAAAGGGAGTAAAACAGTGAGGTGGGGTTCATAGGTTAATGGATCTTTCAGAAATCTAATAGCTGGGGTGAAAAAGCTGCTCCTAAATCGTTGAGTGTGTGTCCTCGGGCTCCTGTACCTCTTCCCCAATGGTGGTAATGACATGTGCTTATAGGATATATTAATGAATTTGAGTTAACATAAGTTGGGGGAGAGCACAATTAAGCAAGTGTCATTTGGCCCATATCCCTCTGAATGTTTCCTATCTATGAATGATGGGATATGTGAGGGTTAACTTGTTTGGAACGGAGAACATTTGAGGAGATTTTATAAGAGCCATCTGTTCTTGTGGGACCTTGGAACAAGTAACTAAAAGCCTTCGAATATGGATTAAGAAGCAGAAGACAAACATCAAAAGTAATTTGTAGGATTAGAGGAGAGATGTTTAGTCAGAGGGTGAATTCACTGGCTGAAAATGGTGGTAGAGGCAGATATCTTTATGATCTTTAAAGCTTACCCGAATTTGTGCTTGAGTGCTGTGACCTGCAGGGGTGCGGGTTCAGTACTGGAAGGCGGGATTAGATTAGTTTGATGAGACAATTGGAGAAATTAAAACAGTAATGTTTGATGATTATTACTGCAACGGCAAGGTTGCTTCCCAATGGAATTCTACAGGACACGAAACTCAGTCAGAATTTGGTTCCTGCCATTGAGTCAATTTTGGATCCAATTTGGGAGTCTTTTCAATTGCATGAGCTTTTACTCTTTTGACCAATAGGCTACAGAGACCTTTTCAGAAGCCCTACATGAGGTATTCCTCTTTTACCTCTTCGTACCCTAAAAATTCTGTCATTTTTCTGGCCAGTACAGACAAAATGGCCTGAACTGACCTCTTCAACAAAAATTCCCTATATAACAAATATTGTGACTGGGGGAAAGCAAGGCTGATGTAAAATTCACTCACTATCACATCAAATAGTGACACAAACCAACGAACACCGTGACTTATTCCTCAGGTCTCGGCCTGAAGCATCGACTGTTTATTACAGTCCTAATGAAGGGTTTTGGCCCAAAATGTCAACTATTTATTTCCAGGTCCGTTGAAGGGTCTCGGCCCGAAACATTGACTGTTTACTCTTTCCATAGATGCAGCCTGGCCTGTTGAGTTCCTCCAGCGTTTCGTGTGTGTTGCTTTGGATTTCCAGCTTCTGCAGATTTTCTCGTGTTTTTGACTTATTCCTGCTCCTATTTCTCCTGTTCTTAGGGTTATAAAGTGCAGAAACAGGCTCTTTGGCCCATCTTGTCAGTGCTATCTATAAGGAAACCATCTACATAGAAACATAAAAATCGACAGCACACTACAGGCCCTTCGGCCCACAATGTTGTGCTAACCATGTAAACAACTCTAGAAACTGCCTAGAATTTCCCTATGGCATAGCCCTCTATTTTTCTAAGTTCCATGTGCCTATCTAAGAGTCTCTTAAAAGACCCTGTTGTATCCATCCCTATTAACTTCTCTGGCAGTGCATTCCACGCACCCACCACTCGCTGTGTGGAAAAACTTACCTCTGAGATCCCCCTCGTACTTACTTCCAAGCACCTTAAAATTATGCCCCCTTGTGATGGTACATGATCCCATTTACCAACATTTGCTCTCTAAACTTTTATGACTTTGCATTTGATTGCTTATCTAAATATTTATATATTAGAAGGGCTTCAGTCTCTTACACACTCTCAGGCAATGTATCCAAACTCCATCCAACTCCTGGGTGAAATATGTCTTCTTTATTACTTTTCAAAAATCTAAGTTCCTACCTTAAACTTCTGCTTTCTGGTTATAGATATTTCTGTTGTTCTTCTAAGTTCCTGTGTTTGATTAGACCCAGCAAAAGAACCTTGTGTATTTTGACCATAAGCTATGAAGATGGCTCAATCTATAGAAAAAAGCACCAACAATCACAGTTTCTCTGAAAATGTTGAATATATTCAGTAGATTAGGCAGCATCTAGGAAAGAGAAAGAGTTAATGGTTCAAATCCATAACCTTTCAACAGATCTTTCATTAGTAAGAGCAAGAGGATAAGACGTGAGAGAATAGGACCAATCAATGGTGACAGTGGAAAGTGTGTATGGAACGGGAGGAAATAGAGGAGGTACTTAATGAATACTTTGCTTCAGTATTCACTATGGAAAAGGACCTTAGTGATTGTAGGGATGACTTGCAGTGGACTGAAAAGCTTGAGCATGTAGATATTAAGGAAGAGGATGTGCTGGAGCTTTTGGAAAGCATCAAGTTGGATAAGTCACCGGGACCAGACAGGATGTACACAGGCTACTGTGGGAAGTGAGAGAGGAGGTTGCTGAGCCTTTGGCAATGATCTTTGCATCATCAATGAAGACAGGAGAGGTTCCGGAGGATTGGAGGGTTGTGTATGTTGTTCTCTTATTCAAGAAAGGGAGTAAAGATAGCTCAGGAAATTATAGGCCAGTGAGTCTTACTTCAGTGGTTGGTAAGGTGATGGAGAAGATCCTGAGAGGCAGGATTTATGAACATTTGGAAAGGTATAATATGATTAGGAATAGTCAGCATGGCTTTGTCAGAGGCAGTTTGTGCCTTATGAGCCTGATTGAATTATTGAGGATGTGACTAAACACATTGATAAAGGAAGAGCCGCAGATGTAGTGTATATGGATTTCATCAAGGCACTTGATGAGGAACCCCATGCAGGGCTTATTGAGAAAGTAAGGAGGCATGGGATCCAAGGGGACATTGCTTTGTGCATCCAGAACTGGCTTGCCCACAGAAGGCAAAGAGTGGTTGTAGACTGTTCATATTCTGCATGGAGGTCGGTGACCAGTGGTGTGCCTCAGGGGTCTGTTCTGGGACCCCTACTCTTTGTGATTTTTATAAATGACCTGGATGAGGAAGTGGAGGAATAGGTTAGTAAATTTGCTGATGACACAAAGGCTGAGGGTGTTGTGGATAGTGTGGAGGGCTGTCAGAGGTTACAACAGGCCATTGATAGGATGTAAAATTGGGCTGAGAAGTGGCAGATGGAGTTTAATCCAGATAGGTGTGAGGTGGTTCATTTTGCTAGGTCAAATATGATGGCAGAATATAGCATTAATGGTAAGACTCTTGGCAGTGTAAAGGATCAGAGGGATCTTGGGGCCCATAGGACACTCAAAGCTGCTATGCAGGTTGACTCTGTGGTTAAGAAGGCATACGATGCATTGGCTTTCATCAATTGTGGGATTGAGTTTAAGAGCCAAGAGGTAATGTCGCAGCTACATAAGACCCTGGTCAGACACCACTTGGAGTACTGTGCTCAATTCTGGTCACCTCACTGCAGGAAGGACGTGGAAACCATAGAAAGGGTGCAAAGGAGATTTACAAGGATGTTGCCTGGATTGGGAAGCATGCCTCATGAGAATAGGTTGAGTGAACTCGGCTTTTTCTCCTTGGAGTGACGGAGGATGAGAGGTGACCTGATAGAGGTGTACAAGATAATGAGAGGCATTGATTGTGTGGATAGTTAAAGGCTTTTCCCCAGGGCTGAAATGGCTAGCACGAGAGGGCATAGTTTTTAGGTGCTTGGAAATAGGTACAAAGGAGATGTCAGGGGTAAGTTTTTTTACGTAGAGAGTGGTGAGTGCGTGGAATAGGCTGCCGGCGGCAGCAGTGGAAACGGAAACAATAGGGTCTTTTAATAGACTCCTGGAGCTTAGAAAAATAGAGGGCTATGGGTAAAGCCTAGGTCGTTCTAAGATAGGGACATGTTCAGCACAGCTTTGTGGGCCGAAGGGCCTGTATTGTGTTGTAGCTTTTCTATGTTCTATGTTTCTAGTAAATCAGGTCCACTGTTTACCACATCATGTACCATAGTCTCAGATGTTTAAATCATAAATCTGAAATGTTAGCTCTTCATGGATGCCGTCTGATCTGCTGAGAATCCTATGATTTGATTTTATTTTGGATCTGTAGTTTCTTTTGACTTTTCAGTCAAAGTTTTTTAAGTGCCCTACTGCTTTAAGAGTAGTTCTGTAAACAAAGCAAGAAAGAGTACCCAAAACAAACTCAATGCTAACTCGATTTTGAAACTGAATCTAAACTCCAGAATCAACCAGAATTAAGTGAGGGTCAAGAGCAGGTTCACGAGGATGATCCCAGGAATGAAAGGTTTAAAGTTTGATGGCTCTGGACCTGTACTCACCGGATTTGGAAGAATAAGGGTGGGGGGGGGGGAAATCTCATTTAAACCTGTAAATATTGAAAGGCCCAGGTACAGTGGATGTGGAGAGGATATATCCTATAATGGGAGAGTCTAGGATTAGAGGGCACAGCCTAAGAATAGAATGATATCGCTTTAGAAAGGAGATGAAGAGAAATTTCCTTAGCCATATGGTGTTGAATCTGTGGAATTTATTGTTACAGGAAGCTGTGGAGGACGTTATTGGGTATACTTAAAGCAGAGGTTGATAGGTTCTTGAGTAAGGCAGACAAAGGTTACAGGATAAGGCAAGAGAATAGGGTTGATAAGTCAAGAGAATGGGTTTGATAAGGACAATAAATCAACCATAAGCACAGGAGATTCTGCAGATGCAGGAAATCCAGAGTAATACATACAAACTACAGGAGGAACTCAACAGGTTGACAGCATCTATGGAAAGTAACATAATGAAGTGTTGTTTTTTTCTCTCATCTTTCCTCTTCCATCCCATGTGATGCTGAGGAATTTTCCTTTGCCACAATGCCACAGATTCTTGTACTATTGTACCGGCAGGATAGCTCCAGGAGATAACTGGAAGAAACAAGAAGTTACATGGTGCATTAAGTATGGATTTTTTTTTCCAGGCACAGGAAAAAAACAAAGTTACTGGGTCTAATTTGGGCTTCTCTACCTCATCTACCATTTCAGCACAACCCACCCCTCCTCCCCCATGATGCTTCCTCTAAAAATTACTTCAAAGGTGAGTTGTTAACGTAAAAGTACTTTGAGATCACCCAGAGTTGCAAAAGGAGTGTCAAGATTATTTTCTATTGATTTATTGAAAGGATGTCACTGTCACCAGCTCCACCAGAACTTAAACTCATTGGCTAATTAATTAGATACCTTCTCTACCAAATAAAGTGGCCACTGAGTGTATCTTCATAATCTTCTGCTGGTGTAGCCCATCCACTTCATAATTTAAAATGTGTGTTCAGAGATCTTCTTCTGCACACCACTGTGTGGAACACATGGTTACTTGAGTTACTGTTGTTTTCCTGCAAGCTTAAACCAGTCTGCCATTCTCCTTTGACCTCTCATTAGCAAGGCATTTTTGCCCATGGAAGTGCAGCTCACTGGATGCATTTTTTGTCATGCTCTGTAAACTCTAGAGACTGTTGTGCATGAAAATGCCAAGAGATCAGCAGTGTCTGAGATACTCAAACCACCCCATCTGGCACCGACAATCATTCCATGGTTAAAGTCACTTAGATCACATTTCTACCCTGTTCTGTTTTTTGGTCTGAACAACAACTGAACCTCATGACCATTTCTGCATACTTTTATGCATTGACTTTTTGCTATGTGATTGGCTGATTAGGTATTTGCATTAATAGGCAGGTGCACAAATCTATCTTATAAAATGGCCACAGAGTATATTTTCTGTCCTTATTGGCCTGAAAACAAGGAGGTGGTTAAGATTCGACCACACAGGTATGTCTGGAGTCACACATACAGAAAAGTTAAAGTTTGCAAATCTTCTTCCTTGAAGAACATTAGTGAACTACAATAATTACTAATACAATGCAATGTACTCTGATCAACATTAATCCTGATTTATTTAATTACTTGAATTTGAATGTGCCACAAGCTGTAGTGGGACATGATGACGTGTCTCTGATTCACGAGTAAGGATCTTCAGCTTGTAGTTCAGTAACCTAATCTCAGGACTAGAACATAGAACATAAAGTGGTGTTGGCACTTCATTAGGAATTGGAAAGTTGTAAATTCATATCTTTCCAAAGCAAGCAATGAGGTTCATGCTGCCAAAATTTGCAATATATGCCTGAATTTTCATATAAAACAAGTGGTTTTTACTTAGTTTCACTGATGTTTTTCAAGGAGGAAACCTGCCAACAATAAGGAATCTACTTGTGGCACCAATATCACACTGTGAAATATTGATTCTACTCCAGATGGCAAGCAACTTGTAAGAACAATTGCTACCAAGGAGAATGGAAACCATCGCCTACTTGAAGCAGCTAGAATCATTGAGTGGTACAGGACATAACGGGCCCTCCAGCTCATCACGTCCTTAACAACCATTATGTCCTTCTACATAAGTCGGTGCACTGTACACAGCAGCTTGATTGCGAAAAAAAGCACAACAGCATCTCTTCCACCTCAGGCGACTGAAGAAGTTTGGCATGGGCCCCCAAATCCTCAAGATCTTCTATAAGGGCATCATTGAGAACATCCTGACTGGCTGTATCACCACCTGGTATGGAAACTGCACCATCCTTGATCACTGGGCTCTGCAGAGAGTGTAAGGACAGCCCAGCGCATCTGGGAATGTGAACTTCCCTCCGCTGAGGACATTTATGGCAGCAGGTGCAGAAAGAAGATCATCAGTTGACCCCAGTCACCCCAACCATAATCTGTTTCAGCTACTTCTGTGTGGCAAACGGTACCGCAGCATTAAAGCCAGGACCAACAGACTACGGGACAGCTTCTTTCTACAAGCCATTAGAATTATAAATTCACATGTTTGTACATTGTGACAGAGTCATAACGCAAAGATTTTTACTCCTTCACGTTGTGGGATGAATGTGAGATTTAAACAAATAAATTCACTAATCCAATTTGACCATATTAGTTCCATATCCTTCTTGCTTATTTTAGTGCCTGACTAAATGTCTCTTAAACATAATAGTTGTATCTACCTCCACCACTTCCTGTGATGGCATTTTCAACTTATAACTATTTTCTGTGAATTAAAACAAAACCTTCCCCTCAAATCCCCTCTAAAATTCCTTTGTCTCACTTCAAATTTTTGCCCTCATTTTAATACATTTTGTAGTGTATTCAATAGTTCAATAATATTTGAAGAATATTGTTTGCTTACTGAATTCATTATGGGTAAGTAGTATGTGAATGACATACATCCTTACACCACCATGTCACATGTGAGTGCCTCATTTAAAAGTGGAAAGAAAACGCAGTAGGCAAGTATCCTGGCTCCTGTGTTTCTGGAGTTTCAAAACATAACAGTGTCAATGAGGAGGTTTTAAAATTAACCTGCAATATCTATCTACCTGTTGAAGTGCAACACATCTTTCTTCGGTAGAGGAGAGAGAAGTTCAAATTAAATAAAATTAAATAAAAGATAGTAAACATACAAAATTAACAAGCAACAAGTATGGCCATGGGCTTATAAAAAGTGAGGACTGGGTGACAATAACAATACTAAATAACAAAAAGAAAGAAGTGGCTGGCTAAATCAGAAAAATAGAAATGTTCAATGGCATAATGGATAATTAGATCATATATACTGAACGAATTGAACATCAGTTCTTCTGCCATCAGGAAGAAGGTACAGGAGCCTCAGGACTCACACCACCAGGATCAGAAACTTCTATTACTCCTCAAGCATTAGGCTCTTGAAAAAAGGTGATAATGTCACTCAACTTCACTGCCCCATCATTGAAATGTTTCCACAATCTATGGACTCACTCGTCATCTTATGTCCTTCATATTTATTGCTTATATATTTATTATTATTCCTTTCTTTTTGTATTTTCATAACTTGTTGTCTTTTGCACAGCAGTTGAACACCCAAGTTGGTGCGGTCTTTCATTGATTCTATTATAGTTATTATTCTATTACAGATTTATTGACTATGCGCACTAAGAGATGAAGGTCAGTGTTGTATCTAGTGATATAGATGTACTTTTACTTTGAACCTTGAACTTTGAGCAGTATTTTAAAGCAAATGAAATAGCCAATGAAAAGCGAGTGCCAGTGTTATTGAGCGCAATACATGGAAGACCATACAGTTTTCTTAGAAGTTTAGCTGCTCCAATGAAACCAGGCAATATGAGCGTTGTTGATATCATAAAAGTAACGCAGGAACATTTAGAACCGAAACCATTGTTGATTGCAGAATGCTTTAAGTTTCATAAGTGGAATCAAAAGTAAGAGGAGTCCAACTCAGCTGATGTGGCTGAATTTAAGAGGTCGTCCAAGCATTGTCAGTTCAGTGATGGGTTTAACGATGCACAGAGAGATTGTTTAATTTGTGGAATCTTACAAGAAATCATTCACAGCTCACATTTAGGAGAACATTTGAAATCTGTACCAATGGAAACAGCAGCCAGAGGCATAATTGAGTTACAGTCATGAATGAAAGTGAGCATCAACTAAAATTGCAACATCTAAACAGAAACTGTCTGGCCGAACAAATTGTGTTACCATTGTGGCAGGGGCTCACGTACACCAGAGAAATGCGGGTTTAAAGGCAAATCCTGCATAAAATTCAACAAAGTAGAGTACATACAAACATTGGGCAGACAATAATAAATGGATTGTACAGGGAAGAGAAAAAGATAAATAAAAAAATCAAGTTGCAGTTTCAAAAAGAGCATGCTGTTAATGAAAAATCCGTTAATGACGAGAGTGACACAAGACTGAGTAGACTTGACGTTTAAAATGTGACAACTAACAAGAGGCGTGCACTATGACTTAAACCAGAAGTGAACAACAAATTAATTAAAATGGAATTGGACAATGGCTCGGTTGTTTCAATTATTCCACAAAATGTGTTTGAACAGCCTTTCCAAGATAGTGAACTGAAGCCTGCTGATTTCCCTTTAAAAACTCATATTGGAGAAAAGATAACTCCTGTCGGAATGACATTGGTAACAGGGAAATACAACAACCAACAAGCCATGTTGGGCTTGCATGTGGTAAAAACAGGAGGGCTAGCATTGAGGGGATTTGAGTGGCTAAGGCAACTGCAACTGGATTGGACATCTATTCACCATTTGCATGCACCATCCCCTATGATAGAATCAACTGAAAGCAAATTAAGAAAGGATTGGATGATACCAAAGCAGTGTTCAAGGATGGCATTGGAAAACTCATCGATATCAAGTGTAAAGTGTTATTAAATGAAAATGCCACGCCAAGGTATTACAAAGCCTATCCAGATCCTTATACCACCTGTATAAAGTAGTCAATGAGATAGATCAGACGGAGGCTGAACAAATTCATTCCAAAGTTGAGTGGCACTCATGGACAATACGAGAGGTCCCAGTAGCCAAGAAGAATGGGTCTGTCAGAAACTGTGGTGATCTTAAGGTCAGCGACAACCCAGTACTGAAAGTAGATCAATACCCTCTGCCCAAGATAGAGATACCTTTGCAAACCTTTCTGGAGGAAAACACTTCAGGAAAGTAGACTTAACTGAAGCCTACCTGCAGATGAAGATGGAAGAAAAATCAAGAGTGTCTTTGGAATAGCATCTGCACCTGCATTCTGTCAGAAGATTATGGACCAGGTCTGTAAGGCTGCCCAGCTACTCAGTGTTAGCTGGATGACATCATTGTTACCAGTAAGAGTAAGAAGGAACATCACCAGAATCTCCAGACAGTGTTAAAAAGATTAGAAGATGAAGAGCCCAGAGAACAACACCCCAAATGTGAATTATTTAAATCAAACATCACACCATTAATGGTCGACACATCATTAACACACAAGATTTACACAAGTGTGCTGAGAAAATTCAAGCCGTGGTGGATGGCCAAAGGACATGACACAGTTGCAGTGCTTTTTAGGATTTGTCAGTTGCTATAACAAGTTCCTTCCAAATCTGGCTATTTGTGTTCCGCCCCTTGAATTCATTATTTCAGATCAGGAAACAATGCCAATGGACGAAGCAGTGTGAGACGACTTTCCAAAAGACAAAGAAAATGGTGACATCAGACACAGTAGTCACACTTACTGATGCACATCATCCAGTGAATTTTGCCATGCTCTGTTCGGGTTGCCAACACATCCACAAGAGAGGTATGCACAGATGTCAGGACCTCTTCCTGCAGTCACAGAGTCAACCCCTACAACCATCATGGAGGAGGTACCAAAAGCCGAGATTTCAGTGCAACATGTCTCACCTGCCAAGTAGAGTGATCGCCATTATCAAGGAAGATGTCCCACAAGAGTAAGAAGGCCTCCACAGCGATTAATTCTTTAGATCTGAATGGGACAAATTAAAAAATTACTATGCTCTGGATATCTTTAGTAGTTGTATTATATAGTATACTGTGTATGCGTGTGCATATATAGTGATAAGAGAACAATAAGTTACATATTTGAGTTGAGATGGATTCTATCTGGAGTTACAATTTATAGCCAAGCAGAGAGGAGTGTAGTGATTTCAATATTTCGGTAATATTGGAGTAATGTTGTAAATATATTGTTTGACTAAGCATGTATGTTTGTTTACATAATTCATTATGGGTCATATATAAGTAGGTGAATGCCATACGTTATTACGCCACCACATCATATGTAGGTGCTCACTTAACAAAAGAAAGAAAAACTAGTCAGAAAGTATCTGGCAACTGTGTTTTTCTTTCAATTAGCTTCTGGAGTTACAAAGCGTATCACATCTAAACTTAGGAAAAGAGGATTCGGACAATTTATCTGCTGTACATATGCCTCTTATAATTGTTCATACCTCCGTCATCCCCCACTGCTCCAGTCACTCCATATAACTTAAATCCAAGGATTCAAATAACATCCAGGTTAATCTCCTCAACCCACTCTCTAGTGCAACACACCCTTTCTATAGTGAAGTACATAGAAATATGCTGGGGAGTTAATTAGCCAACTTGCAATCATTTCAAGTAATCTTTATTGGGAAATGTCACAGAATATTTGAATTGTTTATATTTTTTGTTCTAATGGTGTTCTTTCTTGTATAATTTATGGTGTTATGTTATGATTTTCCTGTGAGTGATGTGTATCTCAAGTTATGAGCCTGCGATGCTGCTGCAAGTAAATGTTTTATTGCACCTATTCAGACATGTAATTATGCCAACGGCAATAAACTCAACCTTCTCCCCTCCTCACCACCCCACACCCAATCCAGGACATGTATCAGATGTGCTGCATTTTCAGAGCCCTCAGCATTGTCATGAACCCCTCCCATCTGTCCCACAATCTCTTTGACCTCCTATTGTCAGGCAGAAGCTTCCACAGTATGAGAAAAAGGACTATTAGGCTGATTAACAGCTTCTTCCCCAAGGCCGTGGACTTCTGAACACCCTGCTCCAACCAATACACATTATTTATGACAGTGCCGGTAGCATTATGTTTAATATTTAACTATATGTTGTATATGCACTTTATGTCAACTTGTACATCTACAAAACATTTTTCTTATTTCTGTTAATATTATTGCATTCATATTACTGTATTTTGCATCTTGGTCCCAATGAATGTTGTTTCATTTAGCTGTATACTTGTGTGTACAGTTGAATGATAATAAACTCGAACTTGCACATGAACCTGAACTTGTACTTTAAACTTGAATATTTGAGTAGTCCAATCAAATAATCAAAAGACCAGGAGCACCAAAAGCATCAAACCTCATTGAAGGAGAACTTGTTCCTCACTGGAATAACCTGTTTTCTCCACCTTGCTCTTTCAGCATGCAATAAATTATTTCGAAGACATCTAAAAATAGACTTGCATGGCAAGAGGGGAATAAAATGAGGTTTTATGATAAGACTAATTTATGCCACCAGATGGCATGTTTCACCACCATCAGAGACATTACCACTACCCACATGTCCATGATAACTTTTGACAGAGCCTATATGTTAATTGTGAGAGAAAAATCAATCACTCATTTGACTGCAATCATAAACACAATAGAAGTTAGGTAGAAATCCTATTTTGATTGCTTCCAACCAGATGACACGACCAACGTTTTCTCCAACTTCCAGTCATTTCAACCCCCCACTCCCTCTTTCTCTCTTTTCCATTCCCCATTATGGTTAGCCTCTCATGCCCATCTCCTCCCTCTGTTTCCCCTCTTTCTTCCCTTTCTTCCATGGTCCACCGTCATCTCCTGATATATTTCTTCTTCTTCTTCTTCAGCCCTATGCCTCTTCCACCCATCACCCCCCAGCCTCATACTTTGTTCCCCCACCCACCCACCTTCCCCTTCACTTGATCATGCCTTTCACCTGCTAGCTTATGTTCCTATCCCTCCCCAACTTTCTTATTCTGGCTTCTGCCCTCTTCCTTTCCAGTCCTGATGAGGGGTATCAGTCCGAAACATCAACTGTTTATTCCCCTCCATAGATTACAATGTCTTCCAAGCGATAGAAAAAGAGGTAAAGAAATACAATATAACAGGAATGGGGTGCAAATCAGGAAGAATTAAGATGCAGAACAATTTGACAGTCTGACTGTATGATTTACAAAAGGCTAATAAAGAGGTGAAGTGAATAATTAGTAAACAATATGAAAATGTTGTTGTTTATTGCTAAGGTCATTGGAAACAAAAATAAGAAGCATATACTTCAGTTATAAAGGAAATATGGTGAGTTCACATCTGTGAATAGTATTGGTATCCAATTCAATATTTGAAGAAATAATGCTAAATGTATATGTTGAAATCAGTATTAGAGTTATAGAACATGGAAACAGGCCCTTCAGCCCAAAAGGTCCATGCTGACCAAAGTGTCCCCATCCAAGCTCGTCCCATTTGCCACTATTTGCCCCTAAACCTTTCCTATCTATGTACCTGTCCAACAGTTTTTAAAAGTTGTTATTTAATCTGTCTCAACCACTTCCTCTGGCAACTTTTTCCATATAGATATCACCCTTTGTGTGAAACAAAGTTGCCATTTATGCTTCTATTAAATCTTTCCCACCTTAAACCTGTCCCCTCTAGTTCTTGATTCACCAAAGCTGGGAAAAAGGCAGCTTGAATACGTGACCAATTTATTAGGTGCACCTATATACATGCATGTTAATGCAAATTTCTAATCAGCTATTCATGAGGCAGCAACTCAAATGCATAAAAGCATGCAGTCATGTTCAATAGGTTCAGTTGTTGTTCAGACCAAATAGGGCTGTAAGTAACTTTGAATATAGAGCAATAGTTTGGGCCAGATGCCATAGTTCGAGTATCTCAGAAACTGCTGATTTCCTGGAATTTTCACGCACTAGTCTCAAGAGTTTGCAGAGATTGGTGCCAGAAACAACAGAAACATTCAGTGAATGGCAGTTCTGTGAGCAAAAATGACTTGTTAATTAAAGAGGACAGAGGAGAATGGCCTGTTAAGTGAGACTACCTCAGGAGATCGAAGAGGGCTAGAACAAGCCCAGCTTCAGCACATCACAGTTCTACTTTCCAACATCGGACAATGCCCAGCCTGTCTCCTGCACCAGATCCTGTTGAGTCAATGCAAATTGGCTACACGAGACTCTCTGCTAATGAGAGCTCCCAACGTCAGAGTCGAGGTTGCTGTTATTACTGTGGAGAAGCTGCAGCCGTCAGGAAAACTGCTAAGACCTTCCAATGTCTGGAGGACTGTGACAGTAGCAGCCATTACTCCCACCCCTACTGACTCTGGGGTCACGCTGAAGGTGGAGATCTCCTGGGGAAAGAGCCAGTAAGAGGTGAATGCCGTTGTGGACTCTAGGGTAGCTGGTAATTTCCTGAACTTGGGAACAGCCCTTTGGCTCAACATTTCTCTGCAGGAGTGGAGCTAGCCTGTAACCACGACTGCCTTGGCAGTCGTCCTCTTGGGACCAGGCAGATCCTGCAGCAGGCATCAGTTCTATAAATGAGGAAAGGGGAAATTTGGAGGACATTTGTTTCCATATCATCGATTCTCTTCATGTACCCTTGATTCTCAGGCACCCTTAGCTATCCAAGCACGATCCTTCCGTGAACTGGGAGGATGGGAAAATCATTGCATGGTTACGACTCTGCAAGAGGAAATGTTTTTGGTTTGGTGCTCCAAGCCCCTATCCTGAGAACAGTGGCCGACAATGAGGCAGACTTTTGCTCGGGATAACTTGAAGCCTTCGGGAGACACATTTCTGCCTTCACGGGTGGACAAGCCAGTTCCAGTCGACAGGACTGTGTGAATCCCGACCCAGTCTAGTCGGGGAGTCCACTGGAAATGGAGAAAGAGGGTCTTTAGATCAGGAGAAAACCAAGAAGCCCAAGGAGGTGCTCAAGAATTCTGAACCCCTAGCCGTCAAGCCTAAGGAAACCGTCTAAGGAAAAGGCCTGCTGGCTGGTACTTGTCCTCCACAGGAACAATTATACTTATCCTCCACAGGAACAATTATACTTCTGGAGAGAAGTGCTGTGGACGAGTATATAAAAGAGGCTCTCGCAATGGGATTTATTCTGCCCTTCACCTCACCAGTTGGTGCTGGCTTCTTTGTACAGAGAAAGGACGGAGGGTTGAATCGCATAATGATCCACTCATGAACACTGCCTTTGAGATTCTCTAAGGGGCGAGAGTATTCTCGAAGCTAGACTTGCAGAGTGCATACAATCTGGTCCACAGAAAGGAGGGTGACAAGTGGAAGACTATGTTCAACACACAAACAGGGCACTATGATTACCTGGTAATGACCTGGTAATGGCCAGCAGTGTTCCAGAACTTTATAAACGACGTTCTCCAGGATAGTCTCCATAAGTACGCCTTTGTCTACTTGGCTGACATCCTAATTTTCTCCAAGTCCAAGGAGGAGCACATCGTTCACATCAGAAATATCTTGGCGGCTTCTTGATCATGGACTTTATGTCAAGCTGGAAAAATCCAAATTTCATGTAACTATGCTTTCATGTTTGGATTTTTATCATCTCCAATGGCATTCACAAGATAAACCCTTCTAAGACACATGGTGTCAGAGATTGGCCACAACTACCCAATGTGAAACAGGTCCAATGATTCCTGGGGTTTGCCAACTTTTACAGAATGTTAATCAGAAACTCCACCTCAGTGGTGTCTCCACAGTCAGCACTAACTAAGAGATCTCTACAGGCCCACACACAAAATGCTGGAGGAACTCGGCAGTCCAGGCAGCAACTATGGAAAAAAGTACAGCTGATGTTTCGGGCCAAAACCTTTTGGCAGGACTGGAGAAAAAATGCTGAGAAGCTGATTTAAGTGGTGGAGGGAGGGGAGACAGAAACAATAGGTGATAGGTGAAACTTGGAGGGAGAGGGATGAAGTAAAGAGCTGGGAAGTTGATTGGTGAAAGGGACAGAAGGCCATGGAAGAAAGAAAAAGGTGGGGGGAGAGCACCAGAGGGAGGCGATGGGCAGAACAAGGAGATAAGGTGAGGGAGGGAAAAGGGAATGGGAAATGGTGAAGTGGGGAGTGCTGGGAGGGATTACCGGAAGTTTGAGAAATCGATGTCAATGCTAGCAGGTTGGAGGCTATCCAAACGAAATACAAGGTGTTGTTCCTTCAACCTAAGTGTGGCCTCTTCACAACAGTAGAGGAGGCCAAGGATGGACATATTGGAATGGGAAGTAGATTGGGATACCATTTTGCCGAGCATCTATGCCCTGACCAACAGAAAAAGTGGGATATTGCAGTGGCCACCCACTTCCCATTCCCTGAGCAGGAAGCCGAGGTCGGGGGTCCAGTGGCAGAAGATCTCGTCCAATACTGCAGGGTGAAATGGACTACAGCGAGGGCGATTTTGTTGGCCTCCATCGTAAGGTTGAATCGAAGGCCAGCTGCAAGAAAAAACAGGGCCAGTGCTGCTGTCTAGGTGAGATGTCGAGCTGACCTCTCAAGGTTTGCCTCTCTGGGTGGAGTCTAGGAAACTGGTGCCCAGATTGATTGGACCCTTCAAGGTTCTCAAGAAAATAAACCCAGTGGCGTACACCTTGCAGCTCTCCAAGACTCTTAAGATCAATCCCACTTTCCATATTTCAAAAATTGAAACCTGTGAGCATAATCCCTTTGGTCCCACCACCATCAGCGCCGCCACCCGGGTTTGTCGATGGGAACAGCTTTCTACCACAAAAAAGAATTCTTGATTCACGAACTGTTCAGGGTGTTCAGCAGTTCCTCGTGGACTGGGAAGGACTTGGACCTGAGGAACAGTGTTGGGTTATGAAAGGGGCATCTTGGATCCAGCACTCATCCATGACTACCATCAATGTCTCTCTGAGCAGTCAGGGCCACCAGGAGTTGGCCGTAGGGCATGGGGGTCCTGTTGTGATACTCACCTGACCATGCCAGCTTTCAGGGCGTAGATGCTTTTACTCTCTAGAATATGGGTAGCTGACGTGGCTCTTTTAAAGATTCAGTCCACTCCACTAATTGGTGGCAATGTTTTGGCTCCAGGATTTTAATATTTAAAGAGCACCTGAGCTGAGGTTCAGTGTTTAATCATCAGCTTTACTTTGAATTCTCATCTAGCATCTATCTGGTCAGGTCACTGGTCTGAGTGCTACTGGTACCATGTAACCCAATACTACCTGTCGCATGGTCGGGTGGTCGGCGACTAAACTGGCTCCCCCACCAGGCTTGCCTGGTGAGGAGGGTGGCTAGGCACCCTGCAGGACAAAAAAGAAGACCTGTCAAAGGGTGGATGAAACCTCTCATAGCATCAATGGCCGTCTAGCAAACACGTGCCATGAAGTGTGGAAAGCACATCCCTTGCATCGAAGCTTGGTCTGGCCATTCACTGCAACAGAACTTCCCCCAGCCATCCTGGACCCTACCATGCCACTGGATCCGGGAGGGGATGTCAAGAGGGTGGGTCTGGACCTGTGCAACCCCGTACTCACCTAAAATCCACTCACGCATACGCTGTTCCTTTCTGAGGAGTGGGTACTACCCCACTCGCTGACTGAAAGGAACCATCATCATCCCATGGGATGGACAGAGGGAGGGAGGGGGGAGGAGAGAGAGAGGGAGAGAGGGAGAGAGGGAGAGAGGGAGGGAGGGAGAGAGGGAGGGAGAGAGGGAGAGAGGGAGTGAGGGAGTGAGGGAGTGAGAGAGAGAGAGAGAGAGTGAGAGACAGAGACAGAGACAAAAACTAGTTTAGAACCCTGTCCTTGTCTCAATCTCATACTGTGTCTCGATTCTAGTCTCAGATACTCCAATATTTGGGTCCTTACCATCCCCACCTCGGTCTCTTCTCACACAATTTGCCAGGCAACACCATGAAAGAACATGCACGCCAAGTATTTGACCAAGAAGTCATTAATATCAGGCTGTGCCATGTCTAGAAGAGCCCAGATTAATTTGTAGATTGTGCAGTTTGATTCAGAAATTTTCATGATCACACTCCACTCAAAAAATGACTTTCAGAAGCATTACTCGAGGAATAAGTACTACACATCTGAATCTATAGGCCGCCACAAGCAATCCTCAAACAAATGAAGTAATTTATTTGCAAGCACCTTAGAAACTAAAGCAAGGTGACATTGATGGCAATAATTTTTTTAAAAGAATATTATAAGAAAAATTGCTGGTCAGTACAACTAGAGATTTTCCTTGTTTTCTTTAGGTAATGGTACTGTGTGCCTCACAGAAAATATGAGACTCTTAAAATTCTTTTGGAAAGATAGGGCATTGTAATTAATATTCAAGCAACTGCACTAAATGCATGTAAACAGTAATGGATTTGTATTGACACGTGCTTCAGAAAGCTTGCTCTGCTACCAAGAGCAGATTTTACCAGCAGTCGAACATTCCTTCAAAACTATAGAGAAGCCCCAGCCTGGATTTACATGTTAAGGCTTCAGGGTGGGGAGTTCAACTGATGAACTGCTGACTCAAATGGCAAATATGCCACCACTGTATCAAAGCAGACACCTACCTGGAAAATAGTGGGTGTAACAAAAAGGATATCTTCACATTGGGAAATGGCGTGGGTAGGAGCTGAAAGAATTCAAAAAAGCACTCAGATGTTCGAAAATAATTAATAAGTGAGAAGTTGGCTCGTTTTTTTTTTGTTCACAAATAACTTTCCATTCCTTTCAGCTTGAAAACTTCTCACTGAAAAACAAAAGAAGACTAAACCTGTTTTGGCAAGTGATCAATTTCTGTATGTGTCAAAGGAGGCAGGTTTCACTTCTTCCCTTTATTCTGTTTTCATGGTGAAAATGACCTTTCACCAAATTTCTTGTAGGTTTCTGTTGATGTCCTTTTCCCAATAGAAATGGGCTTTGCTTGCTCACCATCACTTACACTCTATTTTTGTATCGGAGAGCTATAACTGTGTTCGTTCAGTGGAAGACAAGCTGGATTGCGTTCATCTGTGGCTGCACTAGCACATGATGAGGAATTACTGCAAGTTTGTTCTTGCAGAAACATGGCTCCAGGACAACATCCCGTACCTCATCGTGTATAGTTGAATGAGAATTTAACCTGAGTCTAGGTCATATAACTGGAGTAAGCGTATTGCAAGACAGTTGTTTTTTTTTGGCTAATCCAGTACATGTAGCACAGTCTGAAATTATAGACTAACTATCCAGAGACTCAATTTCTTTTTTTTTAATTTTATTTTTATTTGGATAAGGAGTTCACAATTATCATGTACTTTTTTCACACATAAAACCTTTTCCATTTTTTTATATGTATAAAACTACAATTATTTATACATTCTTAAGTACACATTGAGATGATATAAAAGCAAAATAAACATTTAAATAGATAATTATGTACTGTGGTAAATCTAACCTATCAGGCTAAGTAATGAAATTAGTTGTTAAGAAAAATGGTAATAATAGTTTCCATACAACTCTTCTGGACTATTTCCACTGGTCCAAAATGTTGCATACAAGCCTATATACCAACCATTGTAGGTGTTTATATCCCAATTTGTTCGTGCTTGTTCCTGCCCGCAGACATAATTATCCAATCCCTATGTACTTATTTACTTAATTTTTTTCATTTTTTTTTACCAGAGACTCAATTTCAACCTATAAAATTTAAATTTAGCTGAAATTCCGCCACTGTTTGTAAGGACTGCAAACACGAGAAGATCTGCAGATGCTGGAAATCCAAGCGATACACACAAAAATCCTAATGAAGGATCTTGACACAAAACGGCGACTGTTTAGATTTTTCCATAGATGCTGCCTGGCCTGCTGAGTTCTTCCAACATCTGTGTGTGTCACTGTCTGTAAAGAGTTTGTACATTCTCCCCGTGACCAGTTAATCATTAGGAACCAATAGATTTACTTTGGCTGGCTCAGCAACAAGGTAAAAAAAAGTCACCAGGAATTTCATGGGTGGATAAAATTTAAGTCGCATGTGGAGATGATGGTGAGATCAGCAAAGAGGTCAAGAAGGTCTCTTCTAAAGAGGGTCTTGTGAAGGAGTGAGTTGATGGAGGAGAAGATTCAGAAAGTGTTAACAAGAAAATTCCAAAGGTGAAGGCTTAGAAGCAGAAATTTCATCTGTCAAAAGCAAAAGCATCCCAGACCATACATATTTAAATATTTAATTGTAAGATGGCGAATTATCAAAGTGATTTATGTTTATATGGGCAATGCCTTAAAAAACAGAATAGGATTAAACAAATTACATGTGTGAAATAGACACAATGTCAGTGGGGATACTTTGTTAAAACACTTTAGTCACCAATTATAACTGAAGTAGTCCCTCAGAAATAATATTCACCTCAATGAATTCTGTGGTCAGCATTCTGTTCTAAGTTCAAGTACTTACAGTGAATTATAAACTGAATAATTATTGGTAATTGTGGGTTCTAAATGCTTGGTATGGGCTGTATGACATATTCCTTGCCCTATGATTAACAAGCATGAACTTGGTTACTGTAAATCTGTTAATGCAACCATTAAAAGACCAGACTCTGAAATGTTCATTTCATAATCATTTCTCTTTTATATAACAAAATTAGCTGTTTTTTTTTCTTCAAATTAATAACATTGAGTGTATGAAAAGAGAGGCAGTATGCTAATACCTCTGGACCACACATATACACAGAACAGTACACAATGCAACTTAGCTCTAAACTTACAGACTGAAATGAACGCTAATTAAAAAGTCATTGGATTGGGCTCAAGAGTGACCCTCCAGGAAAGTTTGAAGAGTTATTGTTGCCTCAGGAATTTAGTCTTCTACATGTGCAGTTAAATCTGTTCACAACACTCAGGTATTGCATAAGATATAGTGCAGAAGGCCCAATTATTCCATACCTAAATTTATGCTCCACATAAGCACTACTTAACCAAAATCTTAAAAATATCTGCAAAAGACAGGAGCCATTTAATATAATTGAAAATAGAACGTAGAACACTACAGCATGTTATAGGACCTTTGGCCTGCAATGTTGTGCTGGCCTTCTAACCTATCCCAAGATTGAGAAGGCTGCTGGTGAGGCCTCATTTGGAGTATTGTGAACAGTTTTGGGCCCTTTATCTAAGAAAGGATCTGTTAACTTTGGAGAGGGCTCTAAGGATGTTCATGAAAATGACTTCAGTATTGAAAGGCTTATCATATGAGGAGCATTTTATGGGTCTGGGCCTGTAATCGCTTGAATTCAGAAGAATGAGGGGGATCTCATTGAAACCTATCAAATGTTGAAAGGCCTTGAGAAAATTAATTTGGAGAGGATGTGTCTATGGTTGGGGGGGTCTAAGACTAAAGGGCACAGTCTCAGAATAGAGGGACGTCCATTTAGAATGGAGATGAGGAAGAATTTCTTCAGCCAGAGTGGTGAATTTGTCAAATTTGTTGCCACAGACATCTGTGTTAGGCCAGCTCACTGTTAGGCAGAGGTTGATAGATCCTTGATTAGTCAAAGCACGAAGGGATACGGGGAGAAGGCAAGAGATTGGGGCTGAGAGGAAAATAGATCAACCATGATAAAATGGTGGAGCAGATTCGATGGGCCAAAGGGCCTAGTTTCTGCTTCTATATATTACATTCTTATGGTCTTATCAATCTAAACCTTCCTTCCAACATAGTCTTCTATTTTTGTTTCATCCATGTGGTTATTTATGAGTTCCTTAAATGTCCTTAATGCATCTGCTTCTAGCATTACCCCTGGCAGGACGTCAAATGTACTCACCCCTCTGTGTAAAAAAAAACACCTACCTCTGACATCCCACCCTGTACTGTGCTCCAATCACCTTAAAAGAATGCCGTCTCATACTGTCTTGCCATCTCCTCACTGACAATAGATGTATTTTATATATTCTGGTTAATATGGACACATTGGGATGAGTACATTTTGACCCAATTAAGCAGCTGCCCCAATTAGCCAAGGGAAGCCTTTGAAATTGTTAAAAGGGTATAAAAAATTCAAACTGAGTAACAAATAATGTATTTATATGAACTAAAGAACAAATTAAAACACTACTGATACTACTGCAGTAAAATAAAACCGTGCTTTAGCTCCTAATACTTATTGACGGAGGTATTCATTCACGTTGTGTTCTTTTCACTTTAAATGAACAAAATCAGCGCAGATACCTTGTGGAGATAATAAACTTTAACATTCAATATGTTACCTTCGAAGTGGAAACTACGGAGAATTTGATGCCTTCAATTTCTTCATAGTTTCTAGCTTGCTGAAGTAGTGAAATTGTTTCCTTTTCACTCCCAGCTATTTCTGGCATTTCTAAGCCCGAATGTTTGAAACCACAGTTAGCAAAACAGTTCTGAATTGTCTTACTGTTTATTTTTCGCCAACTATCAGTGACAAGAACTGCTGTTTTTTGAGCACAAATACATGCAGCCGATGCTGTTTGAAAACTGTTCGCTCAAAGCAGGGCATTGTGCCTAATGGCCACACAAGTGCACACTCTTGATGTTAGTTAGAAACTGTTCGGCAAACTAAGTTAACTTCCCTAACTAAGTGGGGTGGTGTCCCAAATAAACAAAGGGAATTGCGGTTATTTTCTCGATTTGTGTTTATTCTTTAAGAGTTGTCCCAAAAAGCGACTGCCCTGATTAATCGATCATACAATTATCCGGAATCCATTATTTTTTGTTGCTGCAAAAATACACTTAGTGGCCTTTTACATCACCCCTCTACTTTCCTCCAACCACCTTAAAATTATACACATTGTATTAATAATTTCAGCCTTAGGAAAGGGTCTCCGTCTATCCACCCGACCTAATGTTTGATGTCAATATCAAATATTAGTTATTTTAATGTGAGTGCCACTCACCATAATTTACTCAGTTTCTTGATGGTTAGCAAGAATTGTATCTGTTGAACTTGATATAGAATGTTGGAACCTTGGGAGTTTTAAGAGAGCTCCCTTTCAGTAGCTATCTTTGAGCTTTGTGAACTGGCTTTGTCCTTACAAATGATCTTGGCTCACACTAGACCATGAAGAAAAATTAGCGATCATGTGGATGAAGCTCAAATCGTACTGAGCTGTAATTAGAGCTGAATCACTAATTTTTCCTCGAATATTTCACTGCACATGATTGTATGATATAAAATTGGCACCATGACAAGATAGTTTATTTTATAGAATGATTCCACGTATTAATGCATGCTAAAAGATGCATGTCATGCAACTTTCTCAATACGGTAACGCACACAAAATTCTGGAGGAACTCCACAGTTCATGCAACATCTATAGGTAGAAATAAAGAGCCAATGTATCAGGCTGAGATCCTTCGTCAGGACTGGGAAGAACCCAACACATTCAAGAAGGTGAAGGGAAGGGAAAGAGTAAACCTAGAGGGTAATAGGTGAAACCAGGTGAGGGGAAAGGTTGGTGGGGTGTGGTTTCACCCTTGCAGATTCACCCCATAAAACCATAAGATCATAAGGGCATAGGAGCAGACTTAGGCCATTCAGCCCATCAAGTCTGCTCCACCATTGGATTATGGTTGATTTATTTGCTCCTTTCAACACCATTCACCTATCATCTCTTTGTAATCTTTGAAGCCCTTACAAATCAAGAACCCATCAACCTCTGCTTTAAATATACCCAATGATATGGTTTCTATGGCCACCTGTGTAAATGAATTCCACCGATTCACTATCCTCTGGCTAAAGAAATTCCTCCTCATCTCTGTTTTGATTTTAATTTAACCTAGAGATACAGCAGGATAATATTTCCTTCTGCTCAACAAGCTCGCACTGCTCAATTACACCCGTATGACCAATTAAATTAGTATGTCTTTGGAATGTGGGAGGAAACCAGAGAACCCAGGGGAAACCAACAAGGTTATGGGAAAAATGTACAAACTGTTTACAAACAATGATAGAATTGTACCTGAGTTGCTATTGCTGTAATAATGTTTCGCTATCGCGATGCCCCTCCATCCAGACCAAACTCTAATATTTTTTATTCCACATTTATTTAATTAGGGTGGCGGGGCAGAGATATGTCTCTACCAAAGGAGATGTAAGGTGCTGCTTTCCGCTGCTAGCCTGCGGGTCACCCTGCTAAATTGCCCCCTCCCCCAAGCCAGAGTCACGTGAAGCTGTGGGATGGTAGTGGATGGTCATATGAGCAGCTGGTGCACATCACAAGCCTTGGTTCCTGGTTATGTGACCACTGACACCAGGCAGACAAACAGTGAAGAGTATTGATGATGGCTGGGGTCACCTGTCTTGTAAAGACACTGCCCAGAAGAAAGCAATGGAAAACCACTTAGGGAGAAAAATTTGCCAAGAACTATCATGGTCGTGGATAGACCTTGATCACCCATGTCATGCGACATGGCATATAATGATGGTGATGATTTAGTCAATTAGCTAAATTTAAGCTCTCCATTTGGTGGGGTGGTATTTGAACTTGTTGATAGATCGTTGGTCAAAAGCTGCAGGTCCAGTCAATCAAATACTTTGTTTCTAACTTTAATAAGTAAGCTTTCAACCTACACTACGAAATATCATGAACTCACTGGTTTTTTGTGCAGCCTACAATAGCTACATCTCTGATTATTTAGTTGTAAGAGGGAAATTCCCCATGTATGAGAGTGAGAATGAGAGTGAGAGAGAGAGAGTGTGTCTAGTTCTGCCATTCATTACAAAGAATAAATGTATTCTTTTTAATTTTGAATTTTGTATTTTATATTATTATGGAAGTTCTTTCATATGTAGGAGCGTCCATAGGTAATGCAGTTGTAACACGGGGTTGGCCTATATACTCAAAGTACAATTAATTAATCTTCACATTGGAGCTTAAATTGTTCATAACAGTCATATTTTTGACCTTCTGCAAATTGCGTACTGCTTTGGCTCAATATCTGAAGTATATTACATCATTTCAGTTTCATTAAAAAGGAAAGATAAAAAAAACTACTGAAGCTGGAATGTGGAGCAACAGACAATCTGCTGGAGGAACTGAACAGGTTGAGCAGCATTTGTGGGAGGAAAGGAATTGTCCTGATACAGGGTTTCCACCTGAAATGTTGGCATTTCCTTTCCTCCCACAGATATTTCTCAACCTACTAAGTTCCTGCAGCAGATTATTGGTTGCTCATTGAAATGGACATTTTGTTCTTTGATCTAGTTCTTTTATAGAAATAAAGCCCTAACTACTGAATAGTTGCCAGAATGTTCACAATGTTTTTGCTGCAAACAATTCTGTTGACAATTCAACTTGGTTAATACAAGACCCACAGCCGGGCTGAAAGCTCAGTTTGGTCTTTAAGGGCATATTCTAGGTCAAAAGTCCAATGCAGTAGGCAGAGGAAGTGTTGTAGTCAAAGGTTTTGCCCCGTTTGTTAAGCTTTACACAGAGGCTGTGTCAGCTAGATCTTAAAGATTAACCGGCAAAGTATTTAGCAACACATGTTAAAGGAAACTGGGGTTCCCTGTAGCTTGTCAATATTAATATTATCAAAATAAAAGTACACTAATCCTTCAGGAACTTCCTGCCAATTGAGAATTTTTTACTGTTCATAAAATGGCTGCCTCACAGAGTCAAGGAGCTATACGGCCTTTCAACGCAACTTGTCCACACCAACCAACGTTCCTACCTGAATTAGGCTCCTTTCCCTGCCTTGGGCCTATATCCCTCTAAACTGATCCTGTCTATTTATCAATTGCACAGTAAATGTACCCACCTCGCTAACTTCCTCTGGCAGTTTATTCCATAAACCTGTGTGTGGAAAAAAACTTGCTATTTAGTTTCACTTTAAATCTTTTTCCTCTTAAGTTAAACCAATGCCCTCTAGTTTTAGACTCTCTTCCGCTGGGGAAAAGACTGTGACAATTACCCTATCTACATCCATTATGATTGTATATACCTTTGTAAGGTCACCCCTCAGGCTCTGTATGAAATTAAACAAAAACTGCAGATGTTGGAAGTCTAAATGAAAAATAGAAAAAGGAGGAAGTACATTATAAATTAGGCCGCATCTGTAGGAAGGAGAACGGAGATAATACTTAGGTCAAAGACCTTTGTCAGAACTAAGGGGGAAGCAAAAGAAGCTTTGTAAAGCTGCAGGAATGGTGGGGGAAGGAGGTGTCTCTAGCAGGGCAAAATTAGGGTGGCCGTGAGAACAAGGATACCTGGTCAGAGAATGAAAGGTGTAGTTAGAGAGTGGGAACATTGCCAAAAGAACCTCGGGGAAAGAATGTCCGAGTTGTGAAACACAAAGTGGGAGGACAAACCCTGCAAGTCAGATGGGGCATGTCCTCCCACTCGCAGAGACAATGAAAAGTAACAAGCTGACCTAATGTAACAGATCAGTGAGTGATTTGTTCTGAGAAATCCACTCCCTCTCTCTCTTTCTTTATCTCTCCCTCTCCCTCTTTCTCTAGCTCACTCTCTCTCTTTCTCTTTCTCTCTTTCTCTCTATCTATCTATCTATCTATCTATCCATCCATCTATCTACAGATCAGGAACTGACAAATGGGATTAGACTGCTTAGCTCTCTTTATGAATGGAACAAATACAATGGGTGGGGTGTCCTCCAGCTCTGCCGTAAACTGATTCCTAATCAGCCTGTGCAAGTTTAGGGTCAAATTCTAAAAGGCATCCGTTAGTCTTGCGAGACCACGGATCTGTGCCTGTAAAGTCTTCACTCTCCAGGGCGCAGGTCTGGGCAAGGTTGTATGGAAGACCGGCAGTTGCCCATGCTGAAATTCTCCCCTCTCCACAACACCAATGTTGTCCAAGGGAAGGGCAAGGGCCGATACAGCTTGGCACCAGTGTCGTCGCAGAGCACTGTGGTTAATTGCCTTGCTCAAGGACACAACACGCTGCCTCGGCTGGGGTTCGAACTCACAACCTTCAGGTCGCTAGTCGAATGCCTTAACCACTTGGCCACGTGCCCACAGGGTTAAATAGTGTTTAAAATATTCAGAGACAATTAACTGATACATAAGCAATGGAGCAGGCTGGCACGGTTGTGTAGTGGTTAGCACAACACTTTACAGTACCAGCGACGTGGGTTCAAGTCCAGTCACTGCCTGGAAGGAGTTTGTACCTTCTCTCATGGCCAAGTGGGTTTTCTCCAGGTGCTCCGGTCTCCTCCCACAGTCCAAAGTCAAACCGGTTGCAAGGTTAATTGGTCATTATAAATTGTCCTGTAATTAGGCTACGCATCAATTGGGATTTGCTGGGTGGCGTGGTTCAAAGGACCAGAAAGACCTACTCCATGCTGTATCTCAATAAAATAAATTAATATCAATTCCAGGTCAGTTAGTTGTCTTGAGGAATTAGCCCAAGAATTCCCAAAAGCTTTTCAACTAAACCTGACTGACATATATTTTCATCGGGCAATCTGAACGCTTTCTCTCTCTCTCTCGACAGATGCTGCCTGACCTGCCAAGTTTTTCCCACAAAATGCCAGAGGAACTCAGCAGGTCAGGGAGCATCTTGGAAATGAACCAACTGAATAAATGAATTGAAAAAATGAGTAAAAAATGAAATGAAAAAATGAATAAAATGGAAATGTTTATTCATTTCCATAGATGTTGCATGACCTGCTGAGTTCCTCCACGATTTGGTCTCTGCTGCTCTGGGTTTGCGGCACCTGCAGAATCAGTGTTTACGCTGTTTCTCAGGTATTTTTATTTGTGCTTCAGATTGCTAACTTTTCACTTTTTTGTTATTTTTATGTTTGTTCATCAGCAGACACAGAATCTCCAAATATAAAGAGGCCATCTGGCCTATTGTCCATTCCAGAGGAATCCACATAAAACCATATAACCATATAACAATTACAGCACAGAAACAGGCCATCTCGGCCCTTCCAGTCCGTGCCGAACTCTTACTCTCACCTGGTCCCACCAACCTGCACTCAGTCCATAATCTTCCGTTCCTTTCCTGTCCATATATATCCAATTTAACTTTAAACGACAACATCGAACCTGCCTCAACCACTTCTGCTGGAAACTCGTTCCACACAGCTACCACTCTCTGAGTAAAGAAGTTCCCCCTCATGTTACCCCTAAACTTTTGCCCTTTAACTCTCAACTCATGTCCTCTTGTTTGAATCTCCCCCATTCTCAATGGAAAAAGCCTATCCACATCAACTCTATCTATCCCCCTCATAATTTTAAATACCTCTATCAAGTCCCACCTCAACCTTCTACGCTCCAAAGAATAAAGACCTAACTTGTTCAACCTTTCTCTGTAACGTAGGTGATGAAACCCAGGCAACATTCTAGTAAACCTCCTCTGTACTCTCTCAATTTTATTGACATCTTTCCTATAATTCGGTGACCAGAACTGTACACAATACTCCAAATTTGGCCTTACCAATGCCTTATACAATTTCAACATTACATCCCAACTCCTATACTCAATGCTCTGATTAATAAAGGCCAGCATATCAAAAGCTTTCTTCACCACCCTATCCACATGAGATTCCACCTTCAGGGAACTATGCACCATTATTCCTAGATCCCTCTGTCCTACAGCATTCTTCAATGCCCTACTATTTACCATGTATGTCCTATTTTGATTAGTCCTACCAAAATATAGCACCTCACATTTTTCAGCATTAAATTCCATCTGCCATCTTTCAGCCCACTCTTCTAACTGGCCTAAATCTCTCTGCAAGCTTTGAAAACCTACTTCATTCTCCACAACACCACCTATCTTAGTATCATCTGCATACTTACTAATCCAATTTACCACCCCATCATCCAGATCATTAATATATATGACAAACAACATTGGACCCAGTACAAATCCCTGAGGCACACGGCTACACACGGCTACACACCGTCCTCCAATCTGACACACAGTTATCCACCACTACTCTCTGGCGTCTCCCATCTAGACACTGCTGAATCCATTTTACTACTTCGATATTAATGCCTAACGATTGAAACTTCCTAACTAACCTTCCGTGTGGAACCTTGTCAAAGGCCTTACTGAAGTCCATATAGACAATATCCACCGCTTTACCCTCGTCAACTTTCTTAGTAACCTCATCAAAAAATTCAATAAAATTTATCAAACATGACCTTCCACGCACAAATCCATGTTGACTGTTCCTAATCAGACCCTCTCTATCCAGATAATTATATATACCATCTCTAAGAACACTTTCCATCAATTTACTCACCACTGACGTTAAACTCACAGGCCGATAATTGCAAGGTTTACTCTTAGAACCCTTTTTAAACAATGGAACCACATGAGCAATGCGCCAATCCTCCGGGACCATCCCCGTTTCTAATGACATTTGAAATATTCCTGTCAGAGCCCCTGCTATTTCCACACTAACTTCCCTCAAGGTCCTAGGGAATATCTTGTCCGGACCCGGAGACTTATCCACTTTTATATTCCTTAAAAGCGCCAGTACTTCCTCTTCTTTAATCGTCATACTTTCCATATCTACCCTTCTTGTTTCCTTTACATTACACAATTCAATATCCTTCTCCTTAGTGAATACCGAAGAAAAGAAATTGTTCAAAATCTCCCCCGTCTCTTTTGGCTCCGCACATAGCCGTCCACTCTGATTCTCCAAGGGACAATTTTATCCCTCACTATCCTTTTGCTATTAACATAACTGTAGAAACCCTTTGGATTTCCTTTCACCTTACTTGCCAAAGCAGCCTCGTATCTTCTTTTAGCTTTTCTAATTTCTTTCTTAAGATTCTTTTTACATTCTTTATGTTCCTTGAGCACCTCATTAACTCCAAGCTGCCTATATTTATTGAAGATCCCTCTCTTTCCAGTTGGTTCCTATCCTCCCTGCATAGACAATGTTCGGCATTGCTTATTTTCTGCTGTGTTCTTTACTTGACTTCCCAATTTCTTACAGTCAGTTCACACTTCATACATTTGTATTTGGTTCTGCTTGACTTTTAGACCCTGGCTTCAGATTGAACCGAGTCACTTAAAATCTTCATGTAAAATTCTACTATATTATGATCATTTTTCCCCGAGGACCCTTTAACTACAAGATTTTTATAATATCTCACGTTGTGCAATATTAGGTGTCTGTGCAAGCTTCACATACAAATGCTGACTGGGACCACTTATTGAGCACTAGAACACTACAGCACAGAAGCAACCTCCACAGCCCTTCCTGTAGGTTACATGGTTGGCACAGCAATGTGGGCCGAAGGGCCTATAATGCGCTGTAGATTTCTATGTTCTAGTCTTTGTCCATGTCTATCTGCTTATCTGCCTGATCTCATCAATCTGAACTTACTCCATTGCCCACCATACCCCTCCCATCCACGTACTTAACCAAACTTCTCTTAAATGCTCTAATCAAACCCACATCCACCACTTCCACTGGCTGCTCATTTCACACTTGCACCTCTTTCTGAGTGAAGAAGTACCCTCAGGTTTCCCTTAAATCTTTCACCTTTCACCCTTAACCTATGACATCTAGTCCAAGTCTCACTGAAACTCAGTGGAAAACACCTGTTTGCATTTACCCTATCCATAATTTTGTATACCTTTATCAAATCTCCCCTTTTGCCTTACATTCCAGGAAATAAAGTCCTAACCTATTTGACCTTTCCCTATAACTCAGGTCTTCACGTCCCAGCAAAATCCTTGTAAACTTTCTCTGTTCTCTTTCAATCTTATTGATATTAATATATTTCCTGCAGTGATATTGATATCTTCCCTAAATGTAGGCACCAGCTTAGTGTATGAGTTCACGTATTAATTACCATTGCTTTAATTTTAATGTACTTTTAACCAATTTTGCAAATTTTTGCAAGAAACAGGAGTGATGTCAACTACAGTACTAATTTAGCACACTGTAAATGGCAAACTCTGAACTTTAGCAAATACCTTGAGACTTTATGTTTTTGGCTTTGTATTTTAACCAGTTTGAGAGATAACACATTTTACTATAATGACAGAGAGACAGCAGAGGAGATTTACAAGGATGCAGCCTGAGTTGGAAAGCATGCCTTATGAAAATAGGTTGAGTGAACTTGGCCTTTTCTCCTTGGAGCGACAGAGGATGAGAGGTGACCTGATAGAGGTGTATAAGATGCTGAGAGGCATTGATCATGTGGATAGCCGGAGGCTTTTTCCCAGGGCTGAAATGGCTAACACGAGGGGGCATAATTTTAAGTTGCTTGGAAGTAGTTACAAGGGGGATGTCCGAGGTAAGTTTTTCACACAGACAGTGGTGGGTGTGTGGAATGCTCTGCCAGTGAAGGTGATAGGGCGGATATAATAGGGTCTTTTAAGAGACTCTTAAATAGGTACATGGAGCTTAGAAAAATAGATGGCTATGCAGTAGGGAAATTCTACGCAGTTTCTAGAGTAGGTTACATGGTTGGCACAACATCGTGGGCTGAAGGGCCTGCAATGTGCTGTAGATTTCTATGTTCTATGTTTTTATATAGTCTTTCTCTCTGCTACTTAACATTATTAGATAATGACACAGTTCGAAAGGATTATATTCAGATTCAATCAGTGATTATTGTTCACATCTATGTAGGTCAACTAGGGGGAACAACAGAATTTAGAGTAGGTTGCTTTGCTGTTTACTAAGTGAAAACTTGTGAAGACTACATGGTTTTCAAAACTTCTGCAGCATTGAAATTACAAGACGATTTTCACACTTCCTGAGAATGGAATCTCCCTCTGCTTTTCTGCCACTGACTGCATACCGGCTCGAACATGAGTTCGTGCAAACTGAAGCAAGCCACCATCAGGAAGATGGGACAACTAAACTCTACGCTCTCCGTGCCAAATGCAATACGTGTGTGAGATCACTCCAAACCACACATCCTCCGCTTAGCAACAAAGTTATCTTTCATACAATGGAATCTGACGCAAAACCTTTAATACAGTGTGGCCGACCAAACATCGTGAAGAGGAGGTGGTTTCATATTTGGGTCAGTTCTGATTAATATCAAAACAGACAGGTGATAACTATCAGCAAATACTGATCCTTGCATCAGATGCGTAGACAAAATGAAGGTCCAATTTTCTGGGAGAGCCCAAAACTTTGCTTCATGTGCTTACACAATTGGGTTGCATGTATGTGTTGTATTCAAATTCCGTAATTGGGTTTTGCAGTTTCGGAAACTGGCAGCAACATGCATAAGCTGTCAAATGTCATGTTCAGTGCTTGCAAACAGTGAAATTCCTGATCTTAAATCTAAGGTAACCACAAATATCTCTGATTAGGAATTCAAGAGAAAGTAGTTGGCCTGAAGGATGCTGACAATGTGGAACTTGCTACAATATCTAATAATGAAGGTGAAGATTATATATCTCTTTAAGAGAGAGCCACGTAACTGAGTGAGAGATAGATATAAGGGAATGTATCAATTGTTAATCTCCAAAAGGACCACAACCTTGTCATGTTTTGGAGGGTTGAATTCCGCAATGATCTAGAGAGCTATGTTGGCTGGAGTCAGAGCTTTATGCTTTGGCAAACAAGTTAAAGGTTAGAGGCCTGACTAAGAGTAAACAGCTCCTTCAGGTTTAGGGGTTCAGCTCAGGGCTAACAACCCTGACTGGTAAAACAAAATTGTTACAAAAACAGCAATGAAGAATCCTTGTAGAACTGAATGCAATGGCATTCCTGAGTCTGCACCTGGGAGTTGCATGACTGACGGTAGTGAAAACCAAGGAAGCTACTGACATGATGAAGGAATCCCTGAACCCCTATTTAACACTAATTTAACACTATTGACGAAATATGGGATTAAAAATACAAGTGAATAGGGAAACAGAGTAAATATTTTTGAGCCTTCTGATGAAATGTCAACTCGTTTCCCTTTCCACAAATGCTGTCTTATATGTTTAGTGTTTCTAGCGTTCTCTCTTTTTAGTTCAGATTTCCAGCTTCCTCAGGTTTTTTTTTTGTTAACAGAAATTCTTAGTTCCAGGGACAATGAACAGGAAGCTACTGGAATGTTGTTTTAAAAAACTGTCTGGCTCATTATTGTCATGGTATAAAGGAAGATATTCCCACTGCATTCTGGACCCAAACTTCTGCTCCACTTCAAAATAGTTTAAACTATTTTAACACTTTCGACTACCCTTTAAAATAGTTTGGCAAGCCACCTATTTCATGGGATAATTAGTTAAACATAATAAATGCTGGTTTTGTGGGTGATCTCCACATCCTGTGTATATGTTAAAAAATAAGCCCTCACAATGTCTATAAATTCACGAACCTGGAGACATGCTGACAATAAAAGTAACCTTTCAAAACAATTAAATCATGACCACTACACTGATATTACCGTTAAACATTAATTCCACCGAATAGTTTTTGAAATCACAGAGAAAGCAAATGGATAATCCAGGGAAATGTTTCTATTAGTTTCTGTACATCAATTGGTGAAGTTAAAGGAAGCAAAATCAGAATCAGATTTATTATCACCAACGTACGTCGTGAAAAGCGTTTGGAGCAAGATAGTCCATGAGCCCATGAATATTACCTCACAATTCCAATTTTGCACTAATGAATTATTTGTTTTGTAACTTATAATAACATTTTATGTTTTGTACTGTATTACTGTCATAAAACAACAAATTTTGCAATATTTATCGATGAATCTGACCCAATCCAGATTCTGATTCTGGAATATGGAATTCCTTTTAAAGAAATTGAGTAATATGACTTCCTTTGTACCCTACTCTGGTTTAATTAACTTGTCTCATTATTAAAGCTGTATTAAAGTACCAACAGACATCTAACAGGAAGTTACTAATCAGTGTACTCAGACTAAGTATGTTTCAATTGAACAACACCTTATGTTATTTTCTTTATCAAGGTTAGTTCAAAGAGTACTATTAGTGAATTACATCAGATGTATAACAGGTAGATGAAAACTCAAGATATCAGACTAATGGTGACATGGAAATGGCAGAGAATCTACAGTAAACGATGCCTAACTAAGAAAAGGAACCAAGAGTTCCTCTTCTTGGAACCAAGGCATTTCTTGTTTCTGCCATTTAATTTTCAATACTCTCATGAAATAAACGTGTTCAAGACTTCAATGCAATTGCTTTCCCATTTCTGTCAATGTGTAATGCATTTTTTGAAGATCTTTGATTTTCCATAAGAGACATGGACTCTATCAAACAAAAACATTGGGCTAAATCATCTCCCTCTCTGTTGTATCAATTGAAATTCTACAAACCCTCCCTGTAGGAAAGGTAAGCTTCTTTAGCCAGAGTGATCTAATTGAACTATGCAATACAGGGAAAGAGATAATGCCGCAGATGCTGGAAATCTGAAATAGGAATACAGAAGCCGGAAACATTCAGTAAGATAGTGAAACAGAGTTCATATTTCAGTTATAAAGACAAGAGATTCTGCTGATTCTGGAAATCTAGCGCAAAACACACAAAATGCTGGAGAAGCTCAGCAGGACGGAGAGTATCTACGGAAAAGGAAAAACATTGTTTATTCCTTTCCATAGATGCTGCCTGACCTGCTGAGTTTCACCAGCATTTTGTGTGTGTTTCTCATGTTTTGGTTGCTAGGAACTGGAGAATACTAATCTATCTGCACCTCCAACTCTATTTCTTTCTCTGCAGATGCTGTCTGACTTAATGTGTATTTCTATCAACCCCCAACTTTAGTTAGATTAGATTAGATTATGAGGACACACAGTCCTCTTTTATTGTCATTTAGTAATGCATGCATTAAGAAATGATACAATGTTCCTCCAGAATAACATCACAGAAACACAAGACAAACCAAGACTAAAAAAAACTAACAAAAACCACATAATTGTAACATATAGTTACGACAGTGCAAAGCAATACCTTAATTTAATAAAGAACAGACCATGGGCACAGTAAAAAAAAAAGTCTCTAAGTCTCTTGAAAGTCCCATCATCTCATGCAGACAGTAGAAGGAAGAGAAACTCTCTTCCTGCCATGAACTTCCAGCGCCACAAACTTGAAAGAGAATGTTGGATCCTGATGCTTTTGCAATGCAAGAGCTCTTCAGAAGTTAAGAATAAGGCACAAGACTTATTACTTATAATAATTTTATTAAGCCTTACAAAAATAAAGGAGAAGCGTTTTGAGAAACAAGGAGGAAAACAGAAATGCAGTGAAATAGCAGCGAAGAGAGCCTGAGGATAAACGAGAGTGAACAAAGGTAGTCCAAACTTATAGCAGTCCACTGAATACTGATAACAGAAATTCCAACAGATAATAGTTAACAAATTAAATAATCAAAATCAACTGATGTGACACCCAAACATTGAAACCAAGAAGCTTCCAGAAAAACAGAGGCAACAGTAACCACTGAAAAGCTCACTGAACAATTATATGTATATAGGTGTTATATGCAAAAATACAAACAAGCAAAGAAATGTTAAACTGCAAGAAAAAAATAACAATTCTACAGCTCAATCCAACAGAAGTAAGATATGGATTTTTACAAATCTTTATACAATATTAGGAGATTCAAAATGCTTTATAACCAAGTTTTTTTAATGCAGTCATTCCTGTAATGTAAAGGACTTCCAAGAAACAAGAGAATGAAGAACAAATTCAGTAGCCACTCTATAGGGTATACCTGTACACCTTCTTGTTAATGCAAATGTCTAATCAACGAATCATGTGCAGCAACTCAATGCATAGAAGCATGCCGACATGGTCAAGAAGTTTAGTTGTTACTCTGACATGCAGGCGGTGCCTAATAAAATGGCCACAGAGTGCACTTTATGCAGAAGTAAATATCAGCCAAAACTTCAGGAATGATTTCTTTTAAAAGGCATCTTACCTCGACATAACAATACCACAATCGCCTTGAACTAAGTGGATTTTCTCAAGTATGTCCTTCCTTGTAAAAAAAAGTTGTCTATTTTATAAAAGCAAACAACAGGAATTCCGCAGATGCTGGAAGTTCAAGCAACACACATAAAAGTTGCTGGTGAACGCAGCAGGCCAGGCAGCATCTCTAGGAAGAGGTGCAGTCGACGTCTCAGGCCGAGACCCTTTGTCAGGACCCTTTGTCTATTTTATGTTTATATTTTGAATGCCGCTTGTCTGATGCTATGTACTTGTGAAGCTGCTGCAAGCTCTTCATTGCATCTATGCATAGAAATACTTGTGCATATGACAATGACAATAAGCTTGAGAACAGTTCAGGAATTAATATCTCATCTAATGGGTGCTTCTCCAACAATGCAGCACTTCTTAAGCACAGCACTGAAGCAGCTAAACTAAATCTGAACTGGAGGGTGAGGTACTCTGTGTACTTTTTTGACAGTCACGATCTCTGTGTTAGAACCAGAATCAGGTTTATTGTTATCACTGATTTTATGTCATGAAATTTGTTGTTTTGTGACAGCAGTACAGTAAAACACATAATATTACTGAAAGTTACAATAAAAGACAATTAAAAAAATACATTAGTGTATGAAGAGAGCAAAGAGTGAGGTAGTTCTCACAGGCTCATGGTCTATTCAGAAATCTGATGGTGGAAGGGAAGAAGCTGTTTCTACAACCTAGCGAATGTGTCTTTAGGTTCCTGTACTTCTTCCCTAAAGGGAGTAATAGGAAGAGGGCATCTGCTGGATGGTGAGGGTTATTAATGATAGATGCTGCCTTTTAGAGTTATTGCCTTTTGAAGCCGTCCCAGATCTGTAGCCAATTCTCTCAAATGCTAATCTATTGCCACAAGACAGTCAGAGGGAATTCATTTTCAAACAGAAATGTGTATCAATATTTGAAAAGTTTGAGTTGTCAGGAAATAATTTTTTTGTATGTGCAAAAAATCACATGCTGGGAGGTAAATTTACCATTACTTTTTTGGGTGACCTAGATTAGCTGCTTGTGTAAGTAAACAGGATTGAATACATGCATTTTCAAGGAATTGTGGAACAGTTCTAGGGAGAGAAGCAAAATATCAGATGTACTTGTCATTCAAAGACCACACAATCTTTTGAAAATGAGTAGTACAGGGTACTTAATTAACAGAACCAAGAATTTGTTCTCTATGAACTTTCACGTGGTTTTGTGCAAAGATTCTCAAAATGCATCATTTTAGAACTGAGAAACGGTTATAGCAGTATCAGCAAATCAAATAAGACAAAAAATAGTCTTTGTTTTATCTTTCGCTCTGCTTGATTTGTACGTTTTTCAAAAAAAAATAGCAATCTAATATAACTAAATATAAAATAAATTGTTACTTCTTAAAATATACTCTCTACAATAATAAGATTTGTGTTATATTTCCTGTGACAATTTATTCCACTGCTATCTTTGTAAGAGTTAAGATTAGCTTGGTAGCAGCTATTCATAAAATAGTTGCATATCACCTGTTCACTGATCAGAACAAGAGAAAATCAGGGCGTGTCTAAATGGTGAAAGATAGAACCTCATCTCTGATAAGTAGTATTATATAACTGAGGCAGTGTGTTCATTGTCTCACAGAGTGAAGGTGAATTTTCCAGCCAGATTACAAGTTGCTGGTACAAGCAAAGAGCGTGTTTCTGTTTTGTGGAGAACTTCTGGGTAATTATTGATTCAGTAACAGTTGAATCCTTTACTGGTGTTCAAAATAAGTGCTCTATGCAGTATTGGTGCCCAATTTGGTGACTCGCAAAATGACAAAGAAATGGGGGGGGAAGCCGAGTTAAAAATTGTGGATTGTTTTCCTCCCTGAATCATGTTATGTGAATGTTTCCAAAGTCAACTGGCTGAAGAGTTTGGTGAAGCAGGGGTTTTGCTACCCTGAGCACTGTGAAATGAGTCAGACCTGAGAAGTAAGTCTGTCAGGACTTGTCAATGGCAGCCACGGTACTGAAGTACAAAAGGTCATCATGTTGGTGAGGGAGGTCCAACAGGTTCGCTCCTGAATGCCTGAGCCCAGTTAAAATCTTGTACCGTGACTGACCCCAAACCTGACAGAGGAACAGCAAATCATAGCATCTTGCTCTGAAGTGCCTTACACAGGGATGATGAGATCTTTTTGTCAGTGACACTTGTGGATAAACATAGAGTACTGTAAATGCAAAAGAGGGCAAAACATCGATTTGCCAATGGGGACTCTTTAACTTGTCTCTTCTCCAATTTTCTTCTGGGCTTGTTCTTTATTTTACTGTCAGTGGGGGAAAAAAAAAACAATAAAATGCAAGTCTCAGGTCATGCATTTACTGATTTCTGTTGGAAAATGCAAAAATAGCCACCCTGTCTCAGATGATGTCACATGGCAGTGTCTTGATCATCACTAATCCATCCCAAAGTGATTGCTAAGGAAAAGTAGCAGCTATGCATCAATCACACGTTTAAAACACAGGCAAGAGGGTTGAAAATCTTGAGAAACTAACATTCATGGAAGAGCAGAAGGAAGGTTTGAGGATGGTGGAGTTATTTTTAGTACAATATGAAATGCTGTAATCACTAATCACCTTATAGATCAGTCTCTGTGGCATTGTAAAGCAGCACCTTTACCAGCTACATCACTGTGCTGCCACTGGTCGGCACTGCACACTTGCTGTCTCACAGTGCCACTGACCCAGGATCAATCCTGACCTCTACTGCTGTCTTTGCTCAACTTGCATTTTCTCTCTGAGACCACGTGTTTTTTTTTCTCTCTGAGCATTCTGGTTTCCTCCCACATCTCAAAGGCGTGCAGGTCAGTAGATTAATTGACCACTCTAAACTGGCTACTGTAAATTGTCCCTAGTGTGTACATAAGTGGTAGAATCTAATGAAGATTGGTGGGATAGTGTAGAAAATAGTTAGAGGGGAAGGGAATAGGACTGGTCTGTGAGCTGGCACGGGTTTGTTGAGTTGAATGTTCCTTCTGTGGCATAAGCAAATATGGAAGATGATTAAAAAAAAAGAATGATGTTAAATGATCAGCTTATTAAACTAGGTGACAGTAGCTCATTTAAAAAGGGTCAAAATGGCCACCAAATATATATAGTTCTGGAGTAAAATGGCTGCCTCTTGCAACCAAATTCCAACAAGTTAGTGTATACTGCTCATACATAGTATCAATTGGAATAATTCTAAATTAACATTGATTAATATTACAATGCATTTACCAAGATTAGAAAGCATTATTTACAGTTATTTCGAAAAGGTTTCAGCTTAGATAAGCGCAGAAGTATTGTTTGTTTGAATTTAAACCGTGTCTTCTTTGCCTGATGAACTGAAAGTATATAGTTATTTATACTACAGAAAGAGTTAATGGATTCATGAGATGTGTGCATTGTGCCATTAAAGTTCAAGATGTACATATGTTTTGAACTCATCTCATAGAAAAAACCTTACGATGAGATCAATATCTGAGCAAATATATTGCTTTGGTGTATCAGATAAGTGATCATTATCTGACTTCCATTTCTGTGAGAACAGCTTGTTTTAATATTGCACTGCAGTGCAATTTGCATTTGCTTCTGTGTTGACGCTGTTATGAGTTTGTCAATGTTTACTTAAATTGAGTCTCAGTACACCACTATATTTGAAAAATAATAATGAATAAACCTTTCTATTAAAAGTGACTAGTTATCTTAATGAAATGATTTTTAAATTATTGTTCAAAGTAAAGACATTAAATCTGTGTTTTCCAATTAGAGTAATTTAAATGCATTTTGAGGTTCCATAAATATGCTTTTAAACTTAAATTTTATTTAAAAATATAAAATCTTAGCACAATGGAAGACTCATGGTTCAAAGGAGAGGTGATTGATAATATCTACTATCCATAAACATTTGGGATTATTTCAAAATTAAGAAAATATACACACAACAGTTATTATGTAATTATCGTTTCACATTGGGTGAGACTTTGGAAACAAAGATATTTTCAGTAGGATTGATGATGAGAATTTAATGTGTCTTTGTTTTTCCACTAGTTGGTAGCCAGCGTGACTGTGAAAATAAACTCTGGTTATGTGAGTGTGTTTCGAACACAATCACTCTGCAGCCACGATCAGAAATGATAAGGTTGAGATGAGCAAAACAAAAATGACTGGAAGTACTTCGTATAAGGCACTCCATATTTGTAAAAAAGAGACAGATGTATGTTTTAGAAAATAACCCCCCATAAAAATTACTTTTTTATTCTTTGTTTTCTTGAAACCTCATGCAGTTTTCCAGCATTTTCCGATAGTACTGTGGGTCTGGCAGCAACTTGTGTTTTCTTTTTACTTTCATTAAATTCAATATTGTCAACACTTAGTGGAAGAGAAACAACTCCAGGATTAAATTGTCAGGAAGGTCATGTTAACCCTTGGAAATTTACAGTTACATATTTAACTTTGAGGGATTCGATTCAATCTGCCTGATTTAATTCAGTAATGTGATGCCTCAAGGTAAATCTGCATTGATTAGATTAGTAGAGATTCTATTTTATAACCAAATATTTTAGAACTTGCATGACACTTTGCCAAATCAACTGGTCTTTTTTTAATCTTATTTTAGTTTTACTACGAATCAAGCTTCGGAGCAAACTTAAAAGATTTTCAAATATGAACTGAGGTTTCCCGGTGAGCTGTGATTTTGATTTCTGTTTTATCATTTTGGACTCTTCAAAAATTGATCAGGCACTGTGTTCCCCATAACCTTGTGTGGCTTTTTTTTTCAAAGATAATATTTTATCAGTCATGATAACCACCAGTTGTAGTGAATTACTAGGAGAATTCTCGTCACTTGGCAACACATTGATGTAATCATGAAGAAGGCACGTCAACAGCTCTGCTTCATGAGGAGTTTGTGGAGATTTGGTATTCAATATGCACATTTCTATAGATAGAGGGTGGTGAGCATTCTGACTAGTTGCACCACAGCCTGGCATGGAGGTTTCAATGCATAAGATTGCAAGATTCTACACAGAGTTGGAGATTCAGCCAGCTTTGTCATGAGTACAGCCCTCCCACCATTGAGATTTTCAAGAGGTGGTGCAGTGCCTCGAGAAGAGAGCATTCTCACCATCTTGGATGTGCTCCCTTCTCAGCACTACCATCAGTGAGAAGGTGCAGGTGCCTGATGACCCGCACTCAATCTTTTAGGAATAGCTACTTCCCCTCTGCCAACAGATTTCTGAATGGTCCACGAACTTATGAAAACTACCTCATTATTCCTTTTTTTTTCTCGCACCAAGCTACTTATTTTTGTAAAATGTCATGTTTGTCTTTGATCAGTGCTATTGCAGCAAAACAACTAACTTCACATGACGTAAATCAGTGACAGTAAATCTCATCTAACACCCCGTGAGCCTCTGCATCCAACACATCATTCTCTGTGGCTTCTCAGCGTTGGTGAGACCTGACGTAGGTTAGAGAACCAGTTTGTCGAGTGCTTCAGCTTCACCTGCAAAAAGCCGAATTTCCCAGTGCCCACCCGTTTCAATTCCTATCCCCGTTCCCGATCCAACACGTTGGTCCAAGGCCTTCTCTTCTACCACGATGAGGCCACTCACAGGTTGAAGCAGCAACACCTCATATTCTGTCTGGGTAGCCTGTGACCTGATGGCATGAACATTGATTCTCCACCTTGAAGTAATTTTCTCCCTCCCCTTTCCCTCTTCTTCATTTCCCCATGCTGGCCTCTTACCTTTTCTCCTCGTCTGCTGTCTATCACCTCCCATGATGCCCCTTCTCCTTCCCTTTCTCCCATAAGATTCATTCCTCTCCAGCTTTTTTCACTACCACCCTCACTCACCCACTGCCAGCTTCACCCTTCACCCGGCTAGCTTCACCCTTCACCTTCTAGCTTGTACTCCTTCCTCTCCCCACCTTCTTATTCTGGCATCTTTCTCCTTCCTCTCCAGTCCTCACTAAGGGTCATAGCCCAAAATTAATTTATATAGATGCTGCCTGACCTGCAGAGTTCCTCCAGCATTTTTGTTTGTGTTGCTCTGGATTCCCAGCGTCTGCAGGATCTCTTGTGTTTATAATAAATCTGATTCCAATTCTGATGACTTCTACCTCCTGACAATAACACTTAGCCTTATCTTGATTCCAAAGTTCCACAAATTTGAAGTAAGATGGTAACTCCATGCTAAGTGCTCCATTTGTCTGTGCTTTTTTTAAAGAATCCTAAACGTTTTCAGATAATAGATATTATCAGTAACCTTTTCTCAGAATCATGCGAGTTTTTCATTGATTCAAGATAGTTTATTGTCATTGTTCAGTACACAAGTGTAAAAAATGTTGTGACTCCAGATCTGGCACAGTATAAACAGCACAATAAACATAAAGGACGTATTAAAGAAACAAAAAAAGACCACGATAATTATAAATATAAAAGCAATCCTATAAAACTCAATGTACAAGAAACCATTATATTCAGAAACTGATTGTATGTCCATAAAGTGAAGCTGGGTGATGTATACGCGGTGGTGACGGGGTGGGTTAATGGATGGAGTTGTTAATCAGCCAGATAGCTTGGAGGAAGGAACTGGTTTGGAACCTAGTAGTCCTGGTGTGAATGCTGCGTAGCCTCCTCCCTGATGGGAGTGAGATACAGTCCATAAGCAGGATGGGTGGGATCCTCCATGATATTGTAGGCCTTATTCCAGCGTCTTTCTCTATATATGTCCTTGACAGCGAGTAGGCTGTTGCATTAAGCAGTTTTAACTCCCCATTGAAGAGCTCTCCAGTCCATTGCAGTGCACTTTCTGCACCACACAGTGATGCAGCATGGTAGATGCTCTCCACCGTGCATCAGTAGGTGGGATTGCTTTAAATTAAATCAATATGAAAATCATAAAGTCATGCCGCTAGTTATTTGATATGCAAGAGTCGGCCCGTATAAGTCTCAATACCTCCACTTTGGGAATATAAGCTTCCAGGTGAATAAATAAACCTTGGACGCCAGGAGGTGAAGGAGGTTAGAGAAGGGCGCTCGGGTGTTCAAGAGCAAAATAGAGAATAATGAACTGTTGGAGGAACTTAATGGGTCAGGCGGCATCTGTGGAGAGAAATGAACAGTTGATGTTTTGGGTCAAAACCTTTCACTGGCACTGTTCCAGATTCCAGCATACGCAGTTCTCCTCATCAGGGAACCGGAGGTAGAGAGGGTCAGTAAGTTTAAATTATTTGCGTTATCTGTCCTGGGTCCAGCACGTAAGAAGAAAGCACAGCAGCGCATCCACTATGTCACCTAAAACTTCGCATTTGCACATTTTCTTTTCTTTTGTACATTGGTTGTTTGCTGATTGTGTTGTGTGTGGACTTTCATTGATTCTACTGTGTCTCTTTGTACTTAGTACGAAAGCCAACAAGAACATAAATCTCGGGGTTGTATATGGTGACATATACAGTATGTACTTTTATATACAGTACTGTGCAAAAGTCTGAAGCACATATAAGACATTTGCACAGTACTGTAGTAATTTTATGTATTGCACTGTACTGCTGCCACATAAAAAAACAAATTTCATGACCTAAAAAATGCTGGTGAACGCAGCAGGCCAGGCAGCATCCATAGGAAGAGGTACAGTCGACGTTCCGGACCGAGACCCTTCGTCAGGACTAACTGCAAGAAGAGATAGTACGAGATGCCTTCACCAGCATTTTTTATGTGCGTTGCTTGAATTTCCAGCATCTGTAGATTTCCCCGTGTTTGCGAAATTTCATGACCTATCTGAGTGATGATAAACCTGATTCTGATATGGGTCTCTGTTGTGAACTGAGAGTGGGGGGGGGGGGTGGGTGAGAAGAAGGAAATCATGTTTGGGAAAAGGGGAAGGAGCCGGAAACGCCATAGAGACCTTCTGTAACGATCAATAAACCAATTGTTTGGAATCAAATTGCCTGGCGGCTCTGTGTGTGCACCCGTGCCCCAGCACTCCTTCTCTGCCACCTGACCTACACTTCTCCCCACCATTCCCAACATCCTTTGCTCTTGCCAGATCTACGCACTCGGTCTCCACTCCACGGTGACAAATACACTACTATGCAAAAGCCTTAAGTACCCTAGCTATATATATGTGCCTGAGACTTTTGCACAGTACTGTAAATTTACTCTGAACTTTGATTTTCCATATAACTGCTCAGTCTAACAAAGGGCATTCCCAACTAATGGAAGCAGCAAAGCGAAATGTTATATTCTGACTCAATTTTGCAATTAGAGTCCAACCTAGAGAGAGAGTTAACATGAGACCATCCAATTCCCATGCTGACCATTCAGAGGCCTGTCCGTTAGTTGGTGACACATTTTGGTTTATAATACTCAGAAACTTTAAATGCAGCAGGAAATTAAGTACTTGAGGGGAGTGGGACCGGTAGGCTGAGCCATTGGTGACTGGATGAAGAGAAGGTGAATGGACTAGAGTATAAAAGCAAGGATGTAGTGCTGAGAATTTATGTGACATTGATCAGACTATATTTGGATTATTGTAACTCCCCCTCCCCCTTTCAAATCTCTTACTAGCTCTTCCTTCAGTTAGTCCTGACGAAGGGTCTCGGCCCAAAACATCAACTGTACCTCTTCCTAGAGATGCTGCCTGGCCTGCTGCGTTCACCAGCAACTTTGATGTGTGTTGTTTGGATTATTGTGATCAGTTTTGAGCCCCCTTTCTAAGAAAGGATCTATTGGCATCAGAGAGGGTGCAGAGGAGATTCACAAGTGTATGAGGAGAATTTAATGTGTCTCAGCCTGTACTTGCTGGAGTTTAGAAGAATGGGTGGGGCAAATCTCATTGAAACTTACTGAATATTGAAAGACCTAAATAGAACAGACATGGAGAGGATGTTTCCAATAAAGGGAAGGTCTAGGACCAGAAGGCCCTTTAGAACAGATGAGGAGGAAGTTCTTCAGCCAGCAGGTGGTGAATCTGTGGAATTTATTACCTCAGATGGCTGTGGAGGCAAAGTAATTAGGTATATTTAAAGGAGAGGTTGATAGGTTATGGATTAGAGAAGGTATTAATGGTTATGTGGAGAAGGCAGGAGAAAGGGGTTAAGAGGAAAAATAAATCAGCCAATGGTGGAGCACATTTGAAGACTGAAAGGCCTAATTCTGCTCCCATGTCTTTTGGTCTTACGTAGTCAAGGCTGGAATGAATGGAACTTAGAAGGGGAATATGGCATGAGGAACAGTTGGTGATTGGGATAAAGTGATGTTCAGTGCATTGTAGCTTTGTCGCCAATATTCACATCATGAAAACTCATTTAATGAAAAAGGCTGGATTGGATTCAAGAAACGAACAGGTCTTATGAACACTGTTATTGTGACCAGATACCAGACATTGTCAAAAAGCATGTGATAAGACCTCAAGGACTATGTCTCAATTTAGACTTAATATATGCTCATATATATCATTAAAATGTATGAGGCTTTAAGGAATGAACAAGTAGAGTGGTTGTGGTCAGTCCGTGATCATTATTTGTTGGCTGAACAAATTCCTTTCTGGGACTTTTAGAAACAATTACCTGATGTGAATCTATTTAAGATGTCTCTGTAGAATAGAAGGTTTGCATGCAATGGAGCCAAAACCTAAGTTTTCAAGGGTCCAGCTAGTTGGCTCAATTGGCAGTGGAAGTTCTTTTAGTTAACTCAATAGGCTCTGAATAATAATAGAAAGGAAAGACCTTCCTCTCTTTGGAAACTCATGAAGTTAAGGACTAATCCCATCTGCTCACTATGTTTCTTAGAATACACATTCTGCTGATTGAGCTGTTTATTTTTTCTAAGCTTACAAGAAAAACATGGTTGGAAGGAATTAGATGTGGTCTTCTTTGTCATTTTGGAACCCAAGTAATTGTGCATCATTCAATCAGCTGGATTTGACACAGGGTGTGAAAACCACAAATGGTTCACACATGTGTTGCTCAGAAAATATTTTCCTTGCAAAATTTACCTACAACTGTACTGAAGAGTTCTGGTGACACCCTCAGAAGACTTTGCTGCTGACACTTAGAACACTGAATCATGATGATTACTTCTTAATCTATAAATGCCACCATGTATGACTGCATTGGTGAGAAAATTCTATGAGCTTTTCTAAAGTTGCTCCATATAGGCTTTCTGGGCAACTCACCAACAATGGGCAGTAAGTCTGTCTTAATAGCGCAATTGAAGATGCCTCCATCATAGCATCATGGAGTCATAGAGCATGGAAATAGTCCCATTGGCCCAACTCATCCATTCCACTGTGTTGCCCAGCAATCTAACTACTTCTGCCCATATCCAGCCCAAACCCCTCTAAAACTCTCCAATCCATGTATTTATCTAGATGGTTTTTAAACCTGTACTACTGTGCCTCCGTTAAGAACTATTTCTGGCAACTTGGTCCGAATATGCATCACAAATTGCATGAAGAACTTCCCCTCATGTTACTTTTAAAATCTCTCACCTCTCATCTTAAACCTGTGCCCTCTTGTTTTTAGCAGTCCCTCTCTCAGAAAAGGGATGATGTGATTTCATGATATTCTGTACTTCTATTAGGTCATCCCCTCAATCTCCTAGTAATAAAGACCTAGTCTAGGCAACCTCTCCTTGAAGCTGAATCCACAAGTCTGGACAACATCCTGGTAAAAGCATCAATTCGGTAAAAGTTAAATGGTTACAAGCACTGTATTACACAATTGTAACCTCTATACCACAGAATTCAGGGTTGAATCTTGATTTGACTCTTAAAGACATAGGAATTCAATTTCAAGAAAAAAAAATGTTTCCAATACGTAATTCCTGTTGGATTTTGTCAATACCAAATCAGGATATTGTGGATAAGAGCAAAGTACTGAAAATGCTGGTAAATGGAAATAAGTGGTGGAAATTTTCATCTGAGTGGTTAGCATAAATGGAGAGAGGAACATAATTAACATTTCACGTCAATGACCTTCTACAACTTGTTTAGCATTTCCTGTTTTACTTGAGATCCTAATATGGTGTATTTGTTGTTCTCACAGAAGAATAATCCTTTCTTCTGACTCATCCCAATGCAAGAAAAGGATAGGCAACATTCTCCTGCCTTGTTGATCTTTATTATTCCTGAACGTTAAGCCAATCTGAGGTAAAATATTCTGGGAGACAAAACCAGGTGCATCATGGGAAATAGCCTCCCTACCATTGAGAAAATCTTCGAAGGGCAGTGCCCCTCGAAGCAACATCCATTATTGGGATACCTACCATCCGGGCCATGCTCTCTTCTCATTGCTACCATTAGGGAAGAATTATCAGAGCCTGAAGACACACTCCAGGTTTTAGGAACAGTTTCTTCCCTTCCACCATCAGATTTCTTACCACCTCACTGTTTCACTCGATTTTATTTATTTTTTTATATAATTCTTAATGCAATGTTTAGTTTATTTTTAACATACTGCACCATACTGCTGCATAACAACAAATTTTGTGACATATGCCAGTGATATTAAACCCAAGTCTGATTCTGGTTCTGAAGCACACTTACCAGTTAGGTTTATGGGGAACCAGGAGGTTCTCAGAAGTGATTGAACTACAGAATGAAGGAATTTGTCTTCACAAAGGGGATTTGGGAAAGTTCTTGAGGGAGGACAACCTGGAGGATAATGTGTAAAGGATGGGGGATGGGGACCAATGGTCTGACTCCAACTAGGGTGTAGAAATACAACATGGTTGGAGCAGGGAAAGTATTGAAAGTTAAAACATGTTTGAAAGACAAAATAGTAATTAGTGCACAACACCATGGGTGTAAATTATCTTGGCAGTGAGAAGAGGGCATGTCCTGGGTGGTGAGGGTCCTGAACGATGGATGCCAGCTTCTTGCGGCATCGCCATCTGAAAATTACCTCCATGTTGTACCACAGTATGACTGGTTAGTGACTTAATGCACTAGAATTAAATGTTGACAATTTACAATTTATACATCACTACAAAATCCATTTTAATTTTATGTTTGATGGCTAGAGTTTTCTATGTACTTTTAATAATGGTGTGATAAACATAGCAAGGATTTTTTTTACTTTGATGCCATCTTTTATAATTTACAAACAAAATTATCAACAAAAATTTAACTTTTCTGTTACACCAAGAACTACATCTCACAAAACAATTACCTCCTGTATTTAAAAAAAATCTACGAAATAAAAACAGAACCTGCAACTCTGAAACAAATAGCTCGGTTCTTTGTACATTTCCATGATCCCTTTGGAGGTCTAAGATATTAAGGCTTGTTTAGATCCATTCTGAGGTTGTATCATGACAGGAAACAGATATTTAGCAAGCAAGTACAAATTCAGTGCTGTAACATCACAAAATGAGCATTTTCTGTTGTCAATGACAAATTTCTGCTTACATTTTGAAGTTAGTTATCTGAAAACTTGTTTTCTGACAGTTTTACTGTTTTGTTTTAACTATGTGCTTTTCAGGCCCCAAACATGCTTTAGAAATTGCAAGTTTGTTGAAAAAAGTAAATGCCATCATGTACAACACTGCAATTAATTTTTTGTGGGCATTCACATTCTTATTCACAAGACACACGACAGAATCAGTGAAAAACTACACACAAAGATGGTCAAGCAACCAATGTGCAAAAGACAATAAACTGCAAATACAAAAAGGAAAACTAAATAATGAATAACTAATAAATACTTTTGAGGCCTGACAAAGGGTCTAGGCCCAAAACGTCAACTGTACCTCTTCCTATAGATGCTACCTGGCCTACTACGTTCACCAGCAACTTTTATGTGTGCTGCTTGAAATTCCAGCATCCGCAGATTTCCTCGTGTTTGAGTTTTAGTAGTGTGTTTTCATTTAAGCTAAAACTCTGCGTAGATGAGGATTGCTAAATTTGTAGAATTCCTATTTTTTGTTGAATTTTACTGCTCCTGACTTGATAGAAAATGGTAAATTCATCAGTGGAGAATATTTATAAATCCCTTGTTATTGCACTGGTTTGTAAAATGCACACTATAATATGGCACATATGCACAGCAAATCACCTGTTGCGTACAATTAGATAACATTTAATAGGATGTTGGAAATAACAACCAGATTATCGAAAGCTCGGAAAAATTCCTTTCAACACACACCTGTTTCAGCGTTTATACATTTTGAGATGACAGCGTGTAGGAAGCAGCTGCCTTCGGTTCGCGTTTATCAGCGCCTTAATTGAGTTAATCAACATCCTAATCTGTGCTAGTTTAGATCAACATTCCTTCCACAACGAATGAATATTGCGGGCAAAGAATAGGTACAAAACTATTAGCGTTCTGGCATGTTACGTTTTTTTCTGATAGAACAATGTCACGTCATGCAAACATCACTCCAAGGTCTGCAGTTATATATTAACATAGCATCGGAGCCCCTTTGAAAAACACTTTAAAAGAAATCGGTTCATGTACTTTTTAATTATTACTTAATGTAATATTTTGTTTTAACATTTATAAGTCACATCAAACTGAGGGACATTAATTAGACTCTAATCTGTGCGTTTAAGCATTACTCTTGACCTTCATTCGGAATTCCTCGTGTTCGGGCAGCATTGTAGGCACGGGTAATAAACTCGAGTTTCTGCGGATACTACCTGACATGCTGCTTTCCTCCTGCATTTTATGTGTATCACAAGCAGCGGTATCCTTGGATAGCAGTTCGCGAAATTTGTCAGTCTTTTAATGCAGCCGATTGATTTTTTACACGTCATTTGCATGCTATTCAGTCTTTAGTCTGTGGATTTTCGGAATGGGGATTTTTACAGTGTTTAAATAGCTACAATGTAAAATTCCGCTTTCTCGTTGGAGTTCGTTCGTATAAAAATAAACATTTTTATACAGACAGATTAAAAGTCCTTTGATTTAATGAGTTGTGTATAAAAAAAAGTCTCAATCTTGCTGCGTAGTTTTAACAACTCCATTTCGTGGAAGATCGGTTGAGTTGTTAAACATGGTACAACTTCTGAACATGAATCAGTTTTTAAACTTTAAATTATTTTCCTATCTGCATTTTCTAAAAAGATACAATAGTTAATTGAATTGCACCCGTTTCCTGTTTCAAACTGACATTGGCTGACTTTAAAGTGGGCAGCTAAATGAATATTGCCGCTTTAAGCAGAGGTAGAGATATACATTCAGCAGCAGTCGTGTCCCCCCCCCCCCCCACACACACACACACACACACACGCTACGTTGCACATTAGGCATCATCTACATCAGCTTATGTGCAGATTTTTTTTAATTGCCTTGGTCAACAATGTACTGTACATTGCCGACCTATCATCAAATGTTTCTTTACACTGATGTCTCAATATCTCAATAGCTTCTGTGATATTTTACAACATACCTATGTGAGAGTGTAAATGTGGCAATCTAGTTGCTGTAATGTCCTACAAGAATATTTTATTTCATCTTTTCACTCAGCCAACTTCTCCACCGGAAAAGGGCCTTCATTGAAGATTTTAAGTGGTTCTACCCACTCACCCACTGCTGTATTCACAAACTGCTGAACCAGCTTTTATTCCCCCTCCCCAATGCTGCATCTACTTTGAGTCCTTGTGAACAATGAATCTAATCCCTTCCTCCAGTATTTGCATAATTCTTCCCGATCTCCCCATTTTCACTTCCAGTTTCCTCACGATTAAAATAAATACTGAAAGTGCTTGAGTAAAGCAGGGAAAAACAGAATCAACATGTCAGGTCGATGCCATTTCATCAGAAGTCAGGGAAAAATGCAAATTAAAACACGTTTATAAATTTTTTTCTTTTCAGTTGGAACAAAAGGTCATTGACCTGAAATGTTGACCTATATTCCAGCATTTTCTCTTTGTATTTTTCATTTCTCACATCTGCAATTTTCCGCTTTCCATTTCTTTCACGCTTAAATTATCATTAAGGCTGTCCAACACTTTTTGTCTCAACTCAGTGAGATCACCTCTCACCTATCTAAACTTGAAAGCATAAAAGCCTCAGTTTATACAGATGGGAACCACGCCATTCCTGGAGTTAACTTAGTGAATCTTTACTGCACTGCCTCCACGGAAATATCGTTATATCTTGCAGACAATGAGACCAAAATTGTGCGCATGATTCACCAAGTCCCGAATATAGTTACACCATCTCCAGTACTCAAACCCTCTCATAATAAAGGGAGAAATAACATTCGTCCTCTTAAATTCTCGATGCACCTGCACACTATCTTTTGGTGGCTTGTGCACAAGGGCCCCAAAAGCAAACCTATTACTCTAACTAAACAAGCAACAGAAAACGATCTTGAAGAGCTAAAGCCCGGCATGAAATTGTCTGAGAGCTGGGAAGTGAGATTAATCTGATGTTCACTCAACCACCGCCGTCTGGTTGTGTTCCATGGAAATTTCAGCGAAACACAACAGATTCTGCAGACGCTGGAAATCCAGAGTAACACATGCAAAATGCCAGAGGAACTCAGTAGGTCAGGCAGCATCCAGGGAAAGGAATAAAGTGACAAAGTTTTGGGCCGAGATCTTTCATCAATCCTGATGAATGGTCTTCTGCAGGTTTCAAGTTTTAGTGATTCTATTTTCTACAATGGTATGAATCTTTGCTTACAACAAAAAGTGAGCCTGACCATAGTAGAGCAGGAGATCAGCACTACAATCAGAAAACATGCAATCAATGCATTTTGGAATGTTGCAACCTTTCAAAAGGAAGGAAATGCACCTAACAGACAATTAATAGCAATGCGTTGTGACCATTCATTCAGTCTTGCATTGTAGAGCCCATAGCAAAAGTAAGAAGCTGAGAATCTACTTAATGATGCACAAAAGTCATTTTTGTAATCTCACGCTGATCCACAGAGCAGCTTTATCTCCAATCGCAAACAAAATGCCAATTACGACAATTCAATAATTCTGAAAAAATAAAAAGTTAATGTCTTACCGTGTAGTTCTTTCTTCTACGGTAACACACACACCACATACATGTACATCTACACACATACATTTTATGTGAATTTTTTTGTGCTAACCCTGTATAACAATGGTAAGCTGCTCGTACAATGAACCCTTGGACTAATCTGGAGAAAATTGTTTTATTCTGGGCACTATTATCTACAAACACATCGATTCTCACATCCTTGCCTTGCAGCTAGATCTGATATGTGTGCAAGGCCTACATTTTAGCGAGGCCTGCAGAATTCTTAGAAGAGAAATAGTGGAAAATGAAATCTCTCAGAACATCAGAAATAATAAAATATATATATTTCTCATCTTTTTCTACTTTCCTTTTTTTTGCTGGCAAGAATTTCACTCCTGGGGGTGGCACTACAGAATTTAACACTGAGTCTTGATAAAAACATAACAGACTCACATTCTTAGAAAAGTAAGGCACCAAAACCTGTTTTGTATTAATCATTCAGTTATTCATAGCAAACAGAAACCAAATTTACATTAGCACCGAATTTAAGTTACTTGTTACTCTTCATTCATGACATCAATTTGCCATGGGACTGAATGTGGTTAGGATTAAATGCCCCTTCTATTGCCTATTTTCTTAGAAAATGTTGACTATTGAGTTGAATTTTAAGGTTGGCCATTTGACATAGGGGGAAGTGACTGAGAAGACTGCCAAGCACCATTCAAATTTGTTTAATTTGCTCAAGGAAAGAAAGAGAGGCTACAAAAGGGAAAATCCCAAGAGCTTAATATCAAAAGACCACCTACAAGATTCAAATAGGAATGAGTGTGTAAATGATCTACTCAATTGAGTGAGAATTTTCTAAGAATCTGGGGCTTTCACTGTTTCCAACCCAAAGTGTATATTTTCTGATGGGCTCAGTGTTGAGTTTGCTAAATTTGAGTTCTCCTTTCCTTCTGCCTTTGTGCCCCGGATTGGTTAATAGCACTTTTGAACTAAGAGTCTGCTCACAATGAGAGCTAAATGATGGAGGAGAATATCTAAAGTTAATGTTTTATCAAAGTACATATATGTCACCATATACAGCCCCAAGATACTCAGTAAGCAAGCATACTCAGTAAATTGAAGAACCAGAATAGAATCAATGAAAGACCGCGCCCAACATGACAGACAAACAACCAATATTCAAAAGACAACAAATTGTGCAAACACAAAAGAAAAAAAATAATAAATAGATAAGCAATAAGAACATGAGATAAAGCATCCTTGAAAGTGAGTCCATAGTTTTTGGGAACAGTTTAGTGATAAGGCAAATAAAGTTGAATGAAGTTATCCCCAGTGGTTCAAGAGCCTGACGGTTGAGGGGTAATAACTGTTCCTGAACCTGGTGCTGGGAGCCCTGAGGCTCCTATACCTTCCTCCTAATAGCAGCAGTGGGAAGAGAGCATGGCCTGCGCGGTGGGGCTCATTGATAATGGATGCTGATTTCCCGTGACAATGCTCCATGTAGGTGTGCTCAATGCTTTACCTGTGATGATGGGGCTGAATCCATTACATTTTGCAGGATTTTCCATTCAAGGCTATTGGTGTTTCCATACCAGGCTGTGACGCAACCAGTCAATCTAATCTCCACCACACATCTAAAGAAGTTTGTCAAAGCTTTAGATGTCATGCCGAATCTTCACAAACTGTGAAGGAAGTAGGGGCGCTGTTGTGCTTTCTTCGTGATTTACTTTTACATACTGGGCCCAGGACAGGTCCTCTGAGATGATAACACTAAGGACTTTAATGTTGCCAACACTCTCCGCCTCTGATCTCCCGATGAGGACTGGCTCATGGACTTCGTTTCCTCTAGTAAAATACTTTTAATATTCCACTCTCTCATTTGGCTCTGATTGGTAGCAGACCCTAAATTCAAAATTGCCCTTAAGGAAGCTCAGGCAGTGAGGATTTCTAACTCTTAACCTTGTGGTAACCTGGTAAAAGCCAAACCTAATATCTGCTCCCAAAGCCCCACATTCCAGTGAATCCACTGGACATTTTCTCCACTATCATGGACCAATGTCACCTTGGCTTAAACAATCATCCATTAGTGCATTGATTTGAGACAGGCATGGTTAGAAAAGTCTCTTTTCCCACATAGAAGTAGTATCATACTTGTTACAAATACCAGACAGAACAAACACAAGGAAAGCCAAATACTCATAATAAAACATATAATGGATTTGCTCCATTTGTGCACTTCTATTTGGAGTGTGCTACATTCAAGATCAAATACTTCTGAAGAAAGATTAATTTAAACAATTGCCTTCTAGAATCAACAGTGACAAAAGCATTCGATAGAGACAAACTTCACTCTCCAAAAATGGTATATTGTGCTTTACCATTGTTTATAATGGATACCATCCTTTTCATAAGAGTTACCCATTCAAGCATTTATTTTGTAAAATCAAAAACAGAAAATCAATATTTTTCAAATTATACTGTCCTTTTCTGCACATTGAATAGCACAGGGGTAACAAAAAAAATCATATTTATTTTAAGTCAGGCTCTGAAAAAATGCGAGCAAGTGAACATAAGTTATAATGTGTGCAAAACCTCAGGAAGCAGTGTTGGTGCACTTGAGAGTGCACCTCATTCTCAGAATGGCTTGGCCAGGAAGCGAAAGTGATTAGGATGATATGAGAACACTTTGTGGCTCAGAATGTCTGACTGCAGGTTTATTTTCCTCCTTTCTATGTCTCCGTCTCTCTCTTACAATCATTTTCTCCTCCCCGCTTTCCCTTTCTCACTCACTCTCTCCATCTCTCTCTATCTTTCATCCCTACACTGATCTCCCTCCATTAAGCAGTCAACCTTTTTCAGAAGTAGATGAATAAATACCTTATTCCAGAATCATTCCTGATAAGTTTATTTTATCAGTTGGTGATAGTAGGTGGATGAGGAGGAGTCGCTTACATCATTCAATATACATATCTGTAAGTAGAAAGGCATTATCAGTGGGGTGGACGAGTGGGATACGGCCTACAATTGTTGTGTCATCTGCTAAGGATCTGGGCCGTACCCTTCAAATATCTGGACCTGCCTCTCGGTTTTTTTGCACTACCTTACTTTCCATTTTCTATTTATGATTTATAATTAAAATTTTTAATATTTACTAATTTTTACTATTTTAAATATTTTAAATATTTAATATTTGTAATCCAGGGAGCGGGAAGCGCAGAATCAAATATCGCTGTGATGATTGTATGTTCTAGTATCAATTGTTTGGCGACAATAAAGTATAAGGTATAAAGTATCAGACTATTCAGACAGCAGTGCCTCAAGGAGGCGGCATTTATAATTAAGGACCCTCACCACCCTGGACATGCCCTCTTCTTCATCACGGAGGAGGTTTCAAGAGACTAACAACTTACACTCAAAATTTTTGGAACAGCCTCTGCCCTTCTGCCATCAGATTTCTCAATGGTCCGTGAACATCACCTCTTTTGCAATATTTACTTATTTATCTATTACTTAATTATTTATGTGTTGGTTTATTATTGTAACATTTGGTAATTTGTTTTACGCCTCCCGCTATACTGCTGCCACAAAACAACAAACTTTAAGACAAATGACAGTGATAATAAGCTTGATTCCAATTCTGTTGGGAAGGCAACATCATTTCCATGGCCTGAGTCCAAAATTTCAAAATGAATGCTCTTTTCTGAGCTCGTTGTAACAAGCTATTGTCATTCAATGATGTACTCAGGGCTTCCTTGACAAAATGCAACACCCACCACTGACTGAGATAATCCTGGCCCATGATCACTCAGGTAGAAAAGATGCTACCGAGGCTCTTTGGGTCCATTTGTCAAGAACACACAGAGAAGACCAGTTTAAATTGTTGAAAATGTGCATCACTTCACAAACACCCATGAACCCAAGGCAGAAGGCACTTCCTTCCCCATTCACTGTAGGGTCTGCGGGCCCAGCAATGGCCTTGTTCGGAACTCCAAAACCCACAAGTAAGTCATTCTCAACTGCTGAATAGGAAGATCAGTGGCAATCCTCTCTCATCCAGTCATGAAGAGAAATGAAACAGTCGCAAGGTGAGGCTAAGCCCATGCAAAGATAAAAAGCTTTTCTAACAAAACTGGTTGGCAAGCAACAGCTGATGGTTAGGATCTTATCTCACATCAGTCAACAATTTATTTTGAAAATGTTGCTTCTTCAGAACTTTTTTTTTGTTTATTGTAGACTGCTTGAGTCTGAACACAAATATAATTTCAGACTACTTGTATCACGTAGGAATTTGGAGAAACAAGAAATTAACTTTTATTGAATATAATGCATTTAATTGCATAATGATTCTGATGTTTTGCAATTGTTTAATTAAGCTAAAAATGTTTTGTTAATGATTTTCATTTGTACTCAGTGTTGAACGCTTCAGACTTAAATATCCAACAATTATCAGCCAGCATTGATGGATTCCAGTTGCACTGATACCGTTTCTCCATGACCGCACTCTCCTGGTGAAGCCTTTCACCGTGCTCGTCACTGATAGCGCCAAGATCTGCAGGGAAGAAGTCTAAATGGGAATGCAGAAAATGAATCTTTAGTGACATATTGTACTTCATGGTTTTGTATGTTTGAAGCATGTTGTCAATCAGCAGCACGTAGTTTGGTGCTCTGTCGTTGCCAAGAAAAATTTCAGCAACATCCTTGAACGCCTTACATGCGATTTTCTCCAGTCCCACGAGAAGTTCTTTGAATTGCCTGTCATTGATGACCTGTTTGATTTGTGGACCAACAAAAATGCCTTCCTTAATATTGGCATCAGATATTCTGACTTCAATTATGAATTAAAATAGTAAATATAGGCAATTTTAAAAAAAATGTGCATGATACAGAAATTTGATGGTGATTTTCATGATCAGCAGCCCAAAAATTTGTAAGATACACCCAAAAGTATTCAGGAAGCAAAGCCTTTGTTGCCGAATGCTATCAATCAACTAATACCAGAGAATGAATGCATATATTCATTGAGACACAAGACAAAGCTGAAGATACTCAACAGGTCAGTAATTTATGTAAATGCACTAATCCCTGAGGAATACAAAGATTCAGATTCAGATTTATTTATCACATGTACCGTGCATCGAAACATACAGTAAAATGGATCACTTGCATTTACAACCATCACAACCCAAGGAGGTGCTGGGGGGAGCTCAGACGTGACACCGCACATTCTGTGCCCTCAAAGCTCGGAAGAGCAACACAATCTACAATAAACACAGCACAAGCAACAAAACAACAAAAGCAAATCAAGCCCACACATTCAAGTGATTCAATTTTTAGATTTGAACATTTACACAGAGGTAATAGTAACGTTATGTTTAAATTCACAAACACCGAGAAAACCGGCAGACGCTGGAAATCCAAGCAGCACACACAAAATGCTGAAGGTACTGTGCAGGCCAGGCAGCATCTATGGAAAAGAGCAAAAACAGTCGACATTTCGGGCCCAAAGGGTCTTTTCCATAGATGCTGCCCGTCCTTTTGAGTTCCTCCAGTGTTTTGTGCCTGTTGCAATGTTTAAGTTACTCAAATAGAAATCCTGGGTCTGGAGATTTGATGTGCGGAAGCAAATTCACGACGGCAGCTCAAGGTTTAAATTTCAAGAAAATATAATGTCAAGAATATAATAGTAATAAAAACACAATTATTTTAAATTAGCATATTCGTTTATCAAAGTTATGTCAGTACAGTGCCATGGTAGTGTAGTAGTTAGTATGATGCTATTATAGCTCCAGGGTATAGGGTGCTCTGGATAGAGGTAGTACCTTTGATGTCTGGCATGCTGCTCCCTGATGCATGCTGGGCATTACTGTTCCTCATCCATCTCCTAAATCTCTCACGTGTTGGCTCCAAGCGCCGTACCCCAGTAAACCGCTTCAGCTGGCGAACTAAACCACGTGAGCGGGCGGTGTTAACACGGTACCACTGGGCGAATGACTTCCATGATGAAGTCACCGGCCGGGATGGAAAGGTTCTCAGATGAACTATAACGGCCGCATGTTCACGACCAAGGCGAGCCACCTAGTTGGGGGAAATCGGCTGTGGTCAAACCTGGAGAGGGATGGGCTCTGCCAGGTTTCAGATGCCCCAGACACGCCGCATGATGAGCACACCAAAACATTCAAGAATAGACAGGGAAAATATTTGGGGTGACCCAGGCTCTGGCACACCACCGCAACAGATGGAACAGACTGGTGCAAAGCTTGACATGACAGTGCCCCAACAACTCCACCAGGGATTAAGGGCGCAAGGCAAGGCAAGGCAAGGCATTATAGCTCTGGGCGTTCTGGAAGTTAGAGTATAATTCTGGTGCCGTCTGTATGTTCTCCCTGTGGAATGCGTGGGTTTTCCCCAGGTACTTCGGTTTCCTCCCACAGTCCAAAGATATAATGTGTAGGCAATTGGTCATTGTAAATTGTCCTATGATTAGGTTAAGGTTAATTGGGTTTGTCAGGGGTAGCTGGGCAGAGTGGCTCGAGGGGCTGGAAGGGCCTTCATACTGTGTCATTAAGTAAATAATTATATAAAGTCAATGGCAGCATTGTCGGTTCCAAATTGTGTCTAAGCTGACAAGTTGGTTTTCGAGTCTGTCACACTGGCAAGTCTGGAGTTTCATATAAATCAGGTCAAATTTATTGTCATGTGTCCAAGTACAGTGAGGTACAGGTATAATTAAAAACTTGCTCGCATTAGCATCACTAGCTCAAAGATTCAGGCAAACGCACAAAACTTGTAAAAATAGACCAGAAACGAGACAAGGATAGTGGTTCAAAAATATAAGAAAAGCTGTAGGCACTTGAAATCTAATAAAACAGAGAATTGCAGAAATGCCCTGGAGGCCAGGCAGTATCTATGGAAAGAGAAAATGTTAACATTTTTGGCAAGAGACCTTACATCACATTAAGGATGGCAAATTTGCATCCAGATGGTTTATGAGATTAATATTTCTTTGCTATTTCCAGATATAAATTAAATTAAGTTGGTAAATTGGTTTATTACTGACACATGTACCAAGGTACAGTGAAAAACTTAATTTGTATGCCATCCATAGAGATAATTTCATCACTTCAATCCATTGGGGTAGGACAAGAAAAAAGCAATAACAGAATTCAGAACAAAGTATTACAGTTACAGTGAAAGTGCAGTTTGGGCAGACAATATAGTTCAAGGCAAGGTAGATTGTGGGGTTAGGAGTCCACTTCATCATACTGTGATTAGAGAAACAGGAGAAGAATGTCTGAGTTGGGTGGAGTCTTTGATTAATTTGATTGTTTTACCAAGGCAGTAAGAAGCTTATTTACTTACATGAATTTAAATTCCCAGGTTAACGTGGTGGGAATCAAGAATAACACATACAAAATACTGGAGGAACTCAGCAATCAAGCAGCATCTATGGAAAAAAACACACTCAAAATGCAGGTGGAACGCAGCAGGCCAGGCAGCATCTATAGGAAGAAGTACAGTTGACGTTTCGGGCTGAGGCGTTCCGTCAGCATTTTGTGTGTGTTGCTTGAATTTCCAGCATCTGCAGATTTCCTCGTGTTAGCATCTATGGAAATCGAGGTTTCAAGTGAGACCCTCCAAGAATGGAACAGCAGGGGGGAGAGGCCAGAATAAGAAGGTGGGGGGGGGAGGGGAAGGAAAACAGGCTATAAGGTGATAGGTGAAACCAGATGAGGAGGAAGGTAGGTGAGTGGGGGAGGGTGATTGAAGTGAGAAGCTGGGAGGTGATGGGTGGAAAAGTTAAAGGACTAAAGAAGAAGGAACCTGATAGGAGAGGCGAGTGTACTATGAGAGAAAAGTGGGAGTCAAACTCACATCAATGATCTAGATCACCGACTGATAACTTGATACCTAACCATTGTGCTGACATTGTTACTGTGACCATCACGAACCAGTTAAGATGTAAGATAACTTATATGTGTAAGACATCTGCTATCTCTTCTGAAATCACACTCCAAGCTACCTAAGAACAACATGCTAACCAAATAATAGCCACATACTATAACCAAATACAAATGACACCATACAACAATCAGATAAAGAAAAGTAAGACAAATTCTCTTCTTCCTGCCTAGATGAAAGATCTTGACCTGAAATGTCACCTGTCCGCTTCTCTCCTCAGATGCTGCGTGACCATTGTTTTCCTAGTGTTAGTGTGTTGCTCCAGATTTCAGCATCTTAATCTCCCACTTTTATATTTATTTTGTCTTTTTGTCTTTTTGATTGTGTTCTTTATGCTTTTTTTGTGTTTTCTAATGATGCGTTGGATCTGAAGTAACAATCATTTAATTCTCCTTTACGCACATGGGCTGAAGAATGACGATAAGCAATCTTGAATCTTGAATCTTGCTTTGCATTTTAGAATGACACTGAGAGATAAAAATTGTAGAATTATTATTGATGTAAATCAAGGACAAGTTATAGTAAGTTCTATTTTATTTACAGTACAACTTTGGTTAGTTGGCACCCTCGGGACTTTGGTAATGCCAAATGAGCAGATTTTCTGGATAACTGGATTGTACTCCAATAGATGTTGCTCCTGTTAGGACCAGGCACACTTTTACTTCATAAACAGAAGAGATTCTTCAGGTGCTGGAGATGTTGAAGAGCACACTCAAACTGCTGGAGGAACTTAGCACATCAGGACAGCATCTATGGAGAGGAGTAAACAGCCAATGCTTCAGCCTGAGACCCTTTATCAGTCCTGACTTTCTGAGTTCCTCCAGCATTATTTACTTGCATGTTACACCCGAGAACAATAACTTTGTCAGAGGACTTGATGAGTTACAGGAAGCGGGAAATGCACAGACATTCTATATCCTGGCTCTGTTGAAAACTGGCCTTGTTCCTGATCCCTGGCATTCTTGGTCCAGCCTTCATACTCAGTCTTCAGTCCAGACCCCTACCTTGATCAGACTGCAGCCTCTTCCTGCACACCCACTTGTACTTTGAACCCCTGACTCCCATAACTGAGCTAGATGCCAAAACCATCAGGATTCCAGAACAATCAAATGCCAGATTATTGAAGTTTTACAATCAGATTGGACTAGACCAGTTTACAGACAAGACCAGAGTAGAAGCCTGAAGCAAACTTTTTATTTGAAGGATTAAATATTTGTACTAGCATTGTGGCAAAAGACCTTCAGAATAATGAAATTATTTTTATTGGAGCTTCTTTGCATTAAATATAATCAAAGAATGAAATTTGGCAGCAGTCCCGTGGAAATGGACCACTTCCTTCATATAACTGTAATCTACATTATTGTATCTGAATTATTGTGGAGATATGTGAATATGGCAGATATTAATTCAAACAAAAACCAGTCAGGTTTCTATTGTAAATTGCAAACAGTAAACCGAAGTTAAAAGCCCACTGACTAAGAAATATGGCTTGCAAAATGGTGACCATGAGATGTTTGCACATGCATGAGCCAAATGTTATGATAATAGGGTTATGTAAATCGGCCTGCATCAAACTAGGCAACACGACTTGAGTCCAAGCTGGCAGAGTGGACTGAAGTTGTCACTTAGCATATCAAACATGGTTACAAGTATAGAAAATAAATTGTTTTTGTGTAATCAGAGACAGTCCTGACATTAATTTTGGGTGTCTGGCTCTCTGTCATCAGCAGCGTTCAGAATTTCCTAATTTTTTCTCCCAACAAAGGTGTTTGAATCTTCAGAGGTGTCTTATTAATTATAAAGTGCTTCTACTGTAAATATGTACCACAAGGGAACCATTTGTCAACCCAAAGTATTGAAGTAAATAATGTCATTGTAACAACTGAAATTGTATTGAATCACCTCCTGTTAACTTTGATTTCAAGGGTATAAAAATGAGATGAACATTTGGGTTTGTGAACCTCTACTGAGAGCACCTACATGAGAATGCCTGTTGGTTGTGATAAATAAAAGCTTGTATATCTCCAGCTTCACTGTCTCTTCATTGACTCCAATCACAGTTACAACACCAGGTCAATTGGATGCAGAATGAGGGAAACAATTCAAGACAGGGATGGAGAGATATATTAATGAATAAAAACATAACAAAATCTGCACATGCTGGAAATCCAAAGCAACACACACAAAGTGCTGGAGTATCTCAGCATGCTAGATAGCATCTATGGAAAAGAATGAACAGTCGACATTTCAGGATGAGACCCTTCATCAGGACTGGAAAAGAAGGGGAGAAGTCAGCGTAAGAAAATGGAGGGGAGGGGAGAAAGGAAGAAGTACAAGGTGGCAGGTGGTAGGTGAAACTGGGAGACGGGGAGGGCATGAAGAAAAGAGCTAGGAAGTTGAGTGGTGAAAGATAAATGGCTGAAGAAGGGGAGTCTGATCGGAGAGGACAGAAGATCATGGAAGAAAGGAAAGAGGGAAAAGCATCAGAGGGAGATGATGGGCAGGTAAGCAGATAAGGTGAGAGAGGGAAGTGAGAATGGAGACTACGCTGTTTCTGGCAGACGGAGCAAAGGTGCACAGTAAAGTGGTCTCCCAATTTCTGTGCTGGGTCTCACCAATGTACACTGGTATACCAGATACATTAGATGACCCCAACAGACTCACAGGTGAAGTATCACCTCACCTAGAAGGACTGTTTGGGGCCCTGAATGGTAGTGAGGGAGGAGGTGTAGCGGCTGGTGTGGTACTCATTGCACTTGCAAGGATAAGTTCCAGGAGGGAGGTCCAGTGGGGAGGGAGGAGGAGACAAGAAAGTCCCATAGGGAGCGATCCCTGCGGAAATTGGGAAGTGGGGGGGAGGGAAAGAATTGAATTGAATTGAATTGACTTTATTACTTACATCCTTCACATACATACATGAGGAGTAAAAATCTTTACGTTAAGTCTCCATCTAAATGTGCAATGTGCAATTATAGTAGTTTATCATAAATATTATGTACAACAGGATAGTCAGTATAACATAGAAATACAGTTGCGTCAGCATGAATTAATCAGTCTGATGGGCTGATGAAAGAAGCTGTCCCAGAGCCTGTTGGTCCTGGCTTTTATGCTGTGGTACCACTTCCCGGATGGTTTCCTGGATGGAAGATGTACTTGTTGGCAGTACTTATCCACCCATTTCAATTCTAGTTCCCATTCTGACATGTCAGTCCGTGACCTTTTCTACAACGCAATGAGACCACACTCAGTTTGGAGGAGTATTCCATTTGGGTAGTCTCCAACCTGATGACATGAACATTGATTTCTTGAACTTCTGGTAATCACCCCCCTCCACTCCTTCACTTTGTGGATGTATATATAAATGTCTTGGGTAAAGATACCAAATATTGATTTCTGAATTTGTTGTCAAAATGCATATAGGAAAGTAAATGGTAGAAACAGAAAAAAGTGGGATCAGGTGATATAGTTGGATTAAGCAAAGATCTGACAATTGCTGTATAATATGTGAAATTTTCTATAGAAAAATCCAAAAATATATCATGTTCTCTAAATAGTGAGAAACAGCAGAGTTACATAGAAACATAGAAAATAGGTGCAGGAGTAGGCCATTCGGCCCTTCGAGCCTGCACCGCCATTTATTATGATCATGGCTGATCATCCAACTCAGAACCCAGCCTTCCCTCCATACCCCCTGACCCCTGTAGCCACAAGGGCCATATCTAACTTCCTTTTAAACATAGCTAATGAACTGGCCTCAACAGTTTGCTGTGGCAGAGAATTCCACAGATTCACCACTCTCTGTGTGAAGAAGTTTTTCCTAACCTCGGTCCTAAAAGGCTTCCCCTCTATCCTCAAACTGTGACCCCTCGTTCTAGACCTCCCCAACATCGGGAACAATCTTCCCGCATCTAGCCTGTCCAATCCCTTTAGGATCTTATACGTTTTAATCAGATCCCCCCTCAATCTTCTAAATTCCAACGAGTACAAGCCCAGTTCATCCAGTCTTTTTTCATATGAAAGACCTGCCATCCCAGGAATCAATCTGGTGAACCTTCTTTGTACTCCCTCTATGGCAAAGATGTCTTTCCTCAGATTAGGGGACCAAAACTGCACACAATACTCCAGGTGTGGTCTCACCAAGGCCTTGTACAACTGCAGTAGTACCTCCCTGCTCCTGTACTCCAATCCTCTCGCTATAAATGCCAGCATACCGTTCGCCTTTTTCACCGCCTGCTGTACCTGCATGCCCACTTTCAATGACTGGTGTATAATGACACCCAGGTCTCGTTGCACCTCCCCTTTTCCTAATCGGCCACCATTCAGATAATAATCTGTTTTCCTATTTTTGCCACCAAAGTGGATAACTTCACATTTATCCACATTAAATTGCATCTGCCATGAGTTTGCCCACTCACCCAACCTATCCAAGTCACCCTGCATCCTCTTAGCATCCTCCTCACTGCTAACACTGCCACCCAGCTTCGTGTCATCCGCAAACTTGGAGATGCTGCATTTAATTCCCTCATCCAAGTCATTAATATATATTGTAAACAACTGGGGTCCCAGCACTGAGCCTTGCGGTACCCCACTAGTCACCGCCTGCCATTCTGAAAAGGTCCCGTTTATTCCCACTCTTTGCTTCCTGTCTGCTAACCAATTCTCCACCCACACCAATACCTTACCCCCAATACCGTGTGCTTTAAGTTTGCACACTAATCTCCTATGTGGGACCTTGTCAAAAGCCTTTTGAAAATCCAAATATACCACATCCACTGGTTCTCCCCTATCCACTCTACTAGTTACATCCTCAAAAAATTCTATGAGATTCGTCAGACATGATTTTCCTTTCACAAATCCATGCTGACTTTGTCCGATCATTTCACCGCTTTCCAAATGTGCTGTTATCACATCCTTGATAACTGACTCCAGCAGTTTCCCCACCACCGACGTTAGGCTAACCGGCCTATAATTCCCCGGTTTCTCTCTCCCTCCTTTTTTAAAAAGTGGGGTTACATTAGCCACCCTCCAATCCTCAGGAACTAGTCCAGAATCTAACGAGTTTTGAAAAATTATCACTAATGCATCCACTATTTCTTGGGCCACTTCCTTAAGCACTCTGGGATGCAGACCATCTGGCCCTGGGGATTTATCTGCCTTCAATCCCTTCAATTTACCTAACACCACTTCCCTACTAACATGTATTTCGCTCAGTTCCTCCATCTCACTGGACCCTCTGTCCCTTACTATTTCTGGAAGATTATTTATGTCCTCCTTAGTGAAGACAGAACCAAAGTAATTATTCAATTGGTCTGCCATGTCCTTGCTCCCCATAATCAATTCACCTGTTTCTGTTTGCAGGGGACCTACATTTGTCTTTATCAGTCTTTTCCTTTTTACATATCTATAAAAGCTTTTACAGTCCGTTTTTATGTTCTCTGCCAGTTTTCTCTCATAATCTTTTTTCCCCTTCTTAATTAAGCCCTTTGTCCTCCTCTGCTGAACTCTGAATTTCTCCCAGTCCTCAGGTGAGCCACTTTCTCTGGCTAATTTGTATGCTACTTCTTTGGAATTGATACTATCCCTAATTTCTCTTGTCAGCCACGGGTGCACTACCTTCCTTGATTTATTCTTTTGCCAAACTGGGATGAACAATTGTTGTAGTTCATCCATGCAACCTTTAAATGCCTGCCATTGCATATCCACCGTCAATCCTTGAAGTGTCATTTGCCAGTCTATCTTAGCTAATTCATGTCTCATACCTTCAAAGTTACCCCTCTTTAAGTTCAGAACCTTTGTTTCTGAATTAACTACGTCACTCTCCATGTTAATGAAGAATTCCACCATATTATGGTCACTCTTACCCAAGGGGCCTCTCACGACAAGATCGCTAATTAACCCTTCCTCATTGCTCAAAACCCAGTCCAGAATAGCCTGCTCTCTAGTCGGTTCCTCGACATGTTGGTTCAAAAAACCATCCCGCATACATTCCAAGAAATCCTCTTCCTCAGCACCTTTACCAATTTGGTTCACCCAGTCTACATGTAGATTGAAGTCACCCATTATAACTGCTGTTCCTTTATTGCACACATTTCTAATTTCCTGTTTAATACCATCTCCGACCTCACTACTACTGTTAGGTGGCCTGTACACAACTCCCACCAGCGTCTTCTGCCCCTTAGTGTTACGCAGCTCTACCCATATCGATTCCACATCTTCCCGGCTTATGTCCTTCCTTTCTATTGCGTTAATCTCTTTTTTAACCAGCAACGCCACCCCACCTCCCCTTCCTTCGTGTCTATCCCTCCTGAATATTGAATATCCCTGAACGTTGAGCTCCCATCCCTGGTCACCCTGGAGCCATGTCTCTGTGATCCCAACTATATCATAATCATTAATAACAATCTGCACTTTCAATTCATCCACCTTATTACGAATGCTCCTTGCATTGACACATAAAGCCTTCAGGCACTCTTTTACAACTCTCTTAGCCCTTTTTAATGCTTGCCCTGGATTTGTCGGCCTGCCACTTTTACTTTTCCCCTTTGTACTTTTTGCTTCTACGCTCACTTTACACCCCTCTGTCTCTCTGCACTGGTTCCCATCCCTCTGTTGTGAACTAACCTCCTCACACCTAGCCGCTTTAATTTGATTCCCACCCCCCAACCATTCTAGTTTAAAGTCACCTCAGTAGCCCCCGCTAATCTCCCTGCCAGGATATTGGTCCCCCGAGGATTTAAGTGTAACCCGTCCTTTTTGTACAGGTCACACCTGCGCCAAAAGAGGTCCCAATGATCCAAAAACTTGAATCCCTGCCCCCTGCTCCAATCCCTCAGCCACGCATTTATCCTCCACCTCATCGCATTCCTACTCTCACTGTCGCGTGGCACAGGCAGTAATCCCGAGATTACTACCTTTGCGGTCCTTTTTCTCAACTCCCTTCCTAGCTCCCTATATTCTTCTTTCAGGACCTCATCCCTTTTCCTACCTATGTCATTGGTACCTATATGTACCAGGACCTCTGGCTCTTCACCCTCCCACTTCAGGATATCTTGGACATGATCAGAAATATCCCGGACCCTGGTTCTTATATACCAATGGATCTTAACGGACAGTGCAAGTCTGGCAAAATTGTACGCAGCTACAGAAAATCATTAGGGAAATTAAACAAATGTCATTGCTTTATATGAGCAGAACTGAGCACAAGATATCAATGTGTTGGAAGCAGTTCAGAGCCAACTTAATTGAAATAATACCTGAAAGGACTTTAAAATAAAACCAAAGTTCAGAGTAAATACAAAAAAAAACACCATAGGAACAATGAAAAACTACACACAAAGACTGACAAACAACCAATGTGCAAAAGAGATTAGATACAAAAATAAAAACAAAGTAATAATAACAGATAAAAAAGTAATAAATAATATCGAGAACATGAATTGTAGAGTCCTTGAAAATGAGCCCACAGGTTCAGCATTGAGGTCAGTGAAATTATCCACATTGGTTCAGGATTTTGATGGTAGCAAAAGTATTGCTGGAAGTATTTATGTGCTGCTGTTGTGACTCCCATCTCCCCTTCCCCCACCACCACTCCGCAGCCCCGTCTTACTCAGATCCCACCATCAACTCCTGGGCCCTCAGAGGCTCCATGTTCCTCTCACCCCAACCCTCCCCTCTCCATTGACACCCCCAGCCTCCCCCCTCCCCCCTCTGATCCCAGCTCTCATCCGTGCCGAGTCTTTACCATCCCCTCCGACCCTCAACTGTCGGAGGCAGAACGCTCTGTTCTCAGTAAGGGCCTCACCTTTGTCCCCCTTCGCCCACACCTCAGCGAGTTCCGTGATGCAGAACTTTTCTTCCGCCGTCTCCGTCTCCGAGCCTACTTCTTCGGAAAGGACTCTTCCACCCCCACCGATGACCCCTTCTCCCGTCTTCAACCCTCCTCTTCTTCATGGACACTCCGCTCTGGTCTTCTGCCTGCTCTGGATCTCTTTATCGCTAACTGCCAACGGGACATCAACCGTCTCGACTTCACCGCACCTTGTCCCCATTCCAACCTCACTCCTTCGGAACGCTCTGCTCTCCACTCCCTCCGCACTAATCCTAACCTTATTATTAAACCCGCCGATAAGGGGGGTGCTGTTGTAGACTGGCGTACTGACCTCTACCTTGCCGAGGCACAGCAACAACTCGCGGATACCTCCTCTTATTTACCCCTCGATCGTGACCCCACTAAGGAGCACCAGGCCATTGTCTCCCACACCATCACCGACTTCATCCGCTCAGGGGATCTCCCATCCACTGCTACCAACCTTCTAGTTCCCACACCCCGCACTTCCCGTTTCTACCTCCTACCCAAGATCCACAAACCTGCCTGTCCTGGCCGACCTATTGTCTCAGCTTGCTCCTGCCCCACCGAACTCATTTCTGCATACCTCGACACTGTTTTATCATCCCTTGTTCAATCCCTTCCGACCTATGTTCGTGACACTTCTCACGCTCTTAAACTTTTCGATGATTTTAAGTTCCCTGGCCCCCACTGCTTTATTTTCACCATGGATGTCCAGTCCTTATATACTTCCATCCCCCATCAGGAAGGTCTCAAAGCTCTATGCTTCTTTTTGGATTCCAGACCTAATCAGTTCCCCTCTACCACCACTCTGCTCCGTCTAGCAGAATTAGTCCTTACTCTTAATAATTTCTCCTTTGGCTCCTCCCACTTCCTCCAAACTAAAGGTGTAGCTATGGGCACACGTATGGGTCCTAGTTATGCCTGCCTTTTTGTTGGGTTTGTGGAACAATCTATGTTCCGTGCCTATTCTGGTATCTGTCCCCCACTTTCCATTCGCTACATCGACGACTGCATTGGCGCTGCTTCCTGCACGCATGCAGAACTCGTTGACTTTATTAACTTTGCCTCCAACTTTTACCCTGCCCTCAAGTTTACTTGGTCCATTTCCGACACCTCCCTCCCCTTTCTACATCTTTCTGTCTCTGTCTCTGGAGACAGCTTATCCACTGATGTCTACTATAAGCCTACTGACTCTCACAGCTATCTGGACTATTCCTCTTCTCACCCTGTCTCTTGCAAAAACGCCATCCCCTTCTCGCAATTCCTCCGTCTCAGCCGCATCTGCTCACAGGACGAGGGAGATGTCTTCCTTTTTTAAAGAAAGGGGCTTCCCTTCCTCCACTATCAACTCTGCTCTTAAACGCATCTCCCCCATTTCACATACATCTGCTCTCACTCTATCCTCCCGCCACCCCACTAGGAATAGGGTTCCCCTGGTCCTCACCTACCACCCCACCAGCCTCCGGGTCCAACATATTATTCTCCGTAACTTCCACCACCTCCAACGGGATCCCACCACTAAGCACATCTTTCCCTCCCCCCACCCTGCATTCCGCAGGGATCGCTCCCTACACAACTCCCTTGTCCATTCGTCCCCCCCATCCCTCCCCACTGATCTCCCTCCTGGCACTTATCCGTGTAAGCGGAACAAGTGCTACACATGCCCTTACACTTCCTCCCTTACCACCATTCAGGGCCCCAAACAGTCCTTCCAGGTGAGGCAACACTTCACCTGTGAGTCGACTGGGGTGATATACTGCGTCCGGTGTTCCCGATGTGGCCTTTCATATATTGGCGAGACCCGACGCAGACTGGGAGACCGCTTTGCTGAACATCTACGCTCTGTCCGCCAGAGAAAGCAGGATCTCCCAGTGGCCACACATTTTAATTCCACATCCCATTCCCATTCTGACATGTCTATCCACGGCCTCCTCTACTGTAAAGATGAAGCCACACTCAGGTTGGAGGAACAACACCTTATATTCCGTCTGGGTAGCCTCCAGCCTGATGGCATGAACATCGACTTCTCTAACTTCCGCTAAGGCCCCACCTCCCCCTCGTACCCCATATGTTACTTATTTTTATGCACACATTCTTTCTCTCACTCTCTTTTTTCTCCCTCTGTCCCTCTGAATATACCTCTTGCCCATCCTCTGGGTCCCCCCCCCTGTCTTTCTTCCCAGACCTCCTGTCCCATGTTCCTCTCGTATCCCCTTTTGCCTATCACCAGTCCAGCTCTTGGCTCTATCCCTCCCCCTCCTGTCTTCTCCTATCATTTTGGATCTCCCCCTCCCCCTCCAACTTTCAAATCCCTTACTCACTCTTCCTTCAGTTAGTCCTGATGAAGGGTCTCGGCCTGAAACGTCGACTGCACCTCTTCCTACAGATGCTGCTTGGCCTGCTGCGTTCACCAGCAACTTTGATGTATGTTGCTTGAATTTCCAGCATCTGCAGAATTCCTGTTGTTTGTGCTTGAAGTATTGAGTACACCAGCAAGAAATGGTCTTTCCAGGTGAGGCAATGGTTCACTTGAGCTTCCTCTATACTAGTGTACCTCTTTAGGTGTTCACAGAGTGGTCTCCTCTACAATGAAGAAACCAAATGTAGATTGGGTGACAGCTTTGTGGAACAGCTGCATTTGTTCTGTCCCCAAGATTCTGTTGCCTGTCACTCTAATTCCTCATCCCACTCCCATTCTGACCTACTTTGTACCTTGTATTGTCACAATGAAGCCCAGTACAAAGAGCAACAACTTATCCTTTGTCTGGGCACATTGCAATCTTCTGATTCAATGTTGATTTCTACAATGTCAGGTAACTTGATTTCTTTGTATCAGTCATCCATTTGTTTTTCTGTCTCATCTCCCATTTCTTCCCGCGGAAGTGGAGGAAATATCCAACCTGACATGCTGGATACACCTCTCTGCTCTGCATTTGACAACTCCAACGTTCCTTTCCTTATGCTCGCACTCTAGCTATGCCCTGTTACTCACTGATCAGATAACTTCATATGCAGTTTACCCCCATGGTCATCGCAGTTTTACCTTATCAGTAACCTCCCTCCCTCTGATCATCTCTGAAGTTCAAGAAGCTCCTGTTGTCTCCATTCCAGTTCTGACAAAGGGTATTTGACCTGGAACATTAACTCTTCTATCAATGGAGTCTGAATTGCTGAGTATTTCCAGCTCTTTCTGTTTTTATTTCAGAATTTCAGCTTCTCCAGTCATATTGATTTTTCACCTGAAAAGACTCAGTGGAAACATACAAGAACCTGAGTGGTCTTGATAGGGTGGATGTGAAGAAGCTGTTTTCTCTAGTGGGAAAAAGATCTTGGGACCATGGGTTTAAAGCCAAGGAGATATCCATTTAGTACAGAGGCAATATGTTTTCACTATATATATAGTTTATGAGTTTTTGGAATTTGCTTCCTCATGTTTTCAGGGCATTTCTGTAAGCTTCCTTTTGTTAGTGATTGATATTATCCATAGCATAAAGGTTGATAGGTAATAAAGTCAAAGTGAGAATTGTTGTCATGTGCACAAGTACATGTATGCATAAGCGCTGTGAAAAACTCACTTGCAGCAGCAGAGGCATATGGTATCAGATGCACCATATTTACAAGATAATCTGAAATTAAACATAAATAATGCACATTTTTTTACAAGAAATAACACATTTAGAACATAAAGCCCCACAAACTCTAGTGTAGTGCAAAGTGACCACGTGCTGCTATATTGAGATCATGATTAGATTGTCCGCATTGGTTCAAGAGCCAATTGATTGATTTAGCAGTAACCATTCTTGGGAAACGAGGGACTCCAGATGCTGGAGATTTTGCAGCCACACACACAAAATTCTTGAGCAACTCAATGGTCCAGGCAAGATCTGTGAGGGAATTGGACAATTTCTTGAACCTGATGTTGAGGGACATCAGGCTTCTGTGCCTCTTGCCTGATGGTAGCTGCGAGAAGATGGTATGGCCGTGTAAGAAGGATCATTGATGATAGATAATAGCCTTTGCTTTGTGGGTATCTTTGTGGGTATCAAGCATCATATTGGTTAATTTTGTAGACTCGTATCTAGCAACAGTTATGAACTCAAATCCCACCGTGGTAACTGGGAGTTCATCTACATCAGTGGTTGTCCAACTTTTATGGGTTACTGCCCCTTAGCTCTCAGATCACATACCCGGTGTCCCCCTCTCCCTTTCCGGCATGACATAAAAACTAGAAATAATTTTTATTTATGATTCACAGTGAAGTAAAATAGGAACTGCAAATTGAAGGGAGTGACACATAACTTTAAAAACTATTCAAAATCTGTTTAAAGCTACAAATAAAATTATTTCTTTATTTAATTACAGTGAAGCAATTTTGCAGCTTATATTAGTAGTCCAAGTATTCACTATATTGCTTCTTCACCGTTCAGTGAGATGGATGGGCTTGGTGCGGTGTTATCGGCTTCTGAAATCAGGCTGAATGTCACACGCAAGTCTCAGATCTCCACATTCAATAATTTGCAGTCTGTTCCATTGCTTTGAAAGAAGTTGGGTGACTGTACTGAAACCACACTCCACTAGATATGATGTTGGAAAGGCAATAAAGAGCACCTTGACCATTTTCCTCAGTACAGGATAGCGTTCAGAGATTTATTTCTGCAACTAGAAATTTTGATATAATTTTATGAACCTCAGCTTCAGCTCAAAATCATTTTGTAGTGAGATCAGTTCTTCCTTTATTCTTCTTGTTAATTCCTCATTCCAAGTGTTCGGGAATGGATTTATTATCCTATCTGGAAAATGGATCAAGAGAAAATCCTGAAATCCCTCTAACATGTCTTTATGCAGCTCACCCAGGTGAGCACTGTATACGTGAAAATCATCATCTAGTATTCTTTCTCTTCCAACTCAGACTGGCTCAGAAATTGGAAAAGGTCATGACAACCAATGTTGCACTTAAATAGGGTTAACTTGGACAGAGATATGGAGATAACTGATCTGACTTTGCTGATATTCACATTACTTGTTTGCAATTGAGGACTGATTTCATTAAAATTTGCAAATAATTCTGACAAATAAGCAATGTCACGTCTAATATTCTTGGGTTGATTACTGAATGAAAGCATTCAAGTCTTCAAAGAATTTTATTGCAGTTTGAAAACGCACATAAAAGTGTTTCCTTTTGAGAGCCATCTGACGTCTGTAAGTAAGAGCAAGCGTTCAAACTGTTCATCATTCTTAATACAAAGCTCTTGAAATAGTTGAAAACTGGAAGCATGGGACTTGATTTTATTTATAGCTGTGATAACAGCATTCTGCACTTCAACTACTGCACGGAGTCTTGCCATCTTCAGAAGTTTTCGGATGACTCTGCCATAGTTGGATGCATCAGCAAGGGAGATGAGGCTGAGTACAGGGCTACGGTAGGAAACTTTGTCACATGGTGTGAGCAGAATTATCTGCAGCTTAATGTGAAAAAGACTAAGGAGTTGGTGGTAGACCTGAGGAGAGCTAAGGTACCGGTGACCCCTGTTTCCATCCAGGGAGTCAGTGTGGACATGGTGGAGGATTACAAATACCTGGGGAGACGAATTGACAATAAACTGGACTGGTCTAAGAACACTGAGGCTGTCTACAAGAAGGGTCAGAGCCGTCTCTATTTCCTGAGGAGACTGAGGTCCTTTAACATCTGCCGGACGATGCTGAGAATGTTCTACGAGTCTGTGGTGGCCAGTGCTATCATGTTTGCTGTTGTGTGCTGGGGCAGCAGGCTGAGGGTGACAGATACCAACAGAATCAACAAACACATTCGTAAGGCCAGTGATGTTGTGGGGATGGAACTGGACTCTCCCACAGTGGTGTCTGAAAAGAGGATGCTGTCCAAGTTGCATGCCATCTTGGTCAATGTCTCCCATCCACTACATAATGTACTGGGAGGGCACAGGAGTACATTCAGCCAGAGACTCATTCCTCCGAGATGCAGCACAGAGCGTCATAGGAAGTCATTCCTGCCTGTGGCCATCAAACTTTACAACTCCCCCCTCGGAGGGTCAGACATCCTGAGCCAGTAGGCTGATCCTGGACTTATTTCATAATTTACTGGCATAAATTACATATTACTATTTAACTATTTATGGTTCTATTACTATTTATTATTTATGGAGCAACTGTAACAAAAACCAATTTCCCCAGGGATTAATAAAGTATGACTATGACTACTATGACTATTTAATTATTTGTGCAGCCAATTATTAGGTTTTTTTGTGACAAAATGTTGTCGGTGAATTACACTGTAAATGGTAAATGTGTTGGGTACAGCTTTTTACAAGGAAGTAGAATCTCCTTGCTGGTGTCCTGTTATTAATGGTGCCCCATCTTTTGCACAAGCAAGAATGTTGATGAGTAGAATGCCCTTCTCTTTTAAAAAAATTGTTCGTCAACCCGAAATATTGACTCATCCTTCATATCTGTTTCTAGTCCCCATGAAAGTAACAACTCTTGAACCATGCTTTCATCTTTTATGAAGCAAAAGTACTGAAGAAGTGAAGAATTTTTGCCTGGCAAAGTTGACTCATCAAACTGCAGAGAAAATTCTGTTGTCCTGAGTACCGTTCACAAAATGTCTTCCACATTTTCAGATATGTCACCTATTCGTCTTTGAGCAGAGTTGTCGCTGAGTGTCACTTTAATTATTTGGTCCAGTGACTTATACAAAGCTGGACTCAGAACCTCCCTTGCTGCTGGCAGAATCAGTTCTTCTCCAATAGTATGGGGCTTTCCAGATTTAACAATGAGCAATTAAAAATATTGCACAAAGCATGCAAAACATCATTGGTTTGTTGTGAAGTGCTGACAAACATGTTTTGAAGTGTTTTCCACTTCCAAAAGTTTTCCTGAAGTAGCTGAAAATAAGCCAAGTTCTTTTTTTGCTTTATCAGAGTTTATTCTTTCCAAATGTTCATGAAGCTGGTTTCATTTCCTCATCTGAAAAAATATTTTCACACAACAGACAGAACAGGTTGATGTTGGTTGCATGGTATAAATCCATATTTCAGATATTCTAAATACTTTTTCGCTTCTGCCATTTCTTTTACGAATTAATAACCATTGTCAATCTGCTATTGTTTAAGTCCAGCCTCATGTGCTGTGGTCAATAAAGGGGAAGGTTATGGTGTCATCATAGCTCAGGCAGTACTTAACTCTCTGCCTGATCATACATAAAGCGGGGCAGCAACATCTCATTTGGGCCATGGGCTAGAGAAATGTGGTCAAGCGCATTCAAAAGGACAGATTCTGAACTTATCCCATTGAACGCCATACCCTAATTCACAGGAAGTTTGTCTCTGCGTGATTAGAGTATGGGTCTATTACTTGCTAATTCACTACTACTACAGTAGTGAATGACACTAGCGCGTGGACGGGGCCTGGAAATAACATGATTTTTGCTGTCCATATTACTTATGATATCCCAAATACAGAAGTGTCACATTGCTCTTCAACAACTATAACGTGCTTAAAGTCTAAGAGAACAGTGGGTTGGCAAGAGATGAGGTGATTTTGTGATAATTGTAATCAATTATGAGATACTGAGGATCAAATGCTTCTAATAAGTAATTAATTTCTTAAATTAAGCCTGTATCCCTCAGCATTCCCCCTTGCTACTGAGTGCCCACCCACCATCCTCTTTATCTGTACTGCCCCTTAGAAAATCTCACTGCCCTTAAGGGGGCGATAACACCCATTTTGGGAACCACTGATCCGAATAAAATAAATACAAAATTGAAATTTTCATGTATGTACTTGGTGTCTATAGAACCACTAAGCTGTTGTTTAAAAACTTCTCTACTTCTTCCTGGTCTTATACTGTGTGTAATTTGAGACCTACTGGTGCTTTCTGAAGGAGTAAAAGACACTTGAGAAGGGCATTAAATACAGGCTAAGCTAACAATATCCTCACATTGTGAACAAACACATTTTATAAAGGTAGAAAACATGTCAGGAAATTAACACATCAGTCATTTGTAAAGAGATTGTATAGGCAAAAATAGTTGATGCTGGAAATCAGAACGTGAAACAAAAAAAGCTGCTCAGGCAGTATCTGTGGAGAAAGGAGCAAAGTTTACATTTCAAGCTAATGACGTTTTTATAGAGCAGTCATATTTCTTTCAAAGAAAGAATGCTTGGGTAACTTGTGAGGTTCTTTTGGGCATTAGATGAAGAATAATTTGTGCTCTGGAATTTCTTATTCAGCTTAGAGAATTTACTGGGGATTCAGGTCAATGTCTGCTCTGACAGTTCTGACAGTTTAACATTCCCCAAATCACTGCACAGATATCTGAGAAGAGAATTTCATACTTGGAATGGATTTAGACCTTTAAATTTGCAACTCAGAGGTAGGATTGGCACCCATTGATTCTGAAGTAATAGAAAAGAGAGAGAGAAGATGAAAGGGAGAGAGATGCAGAGCAAAAGTGGAAATAAGGGTAAAGGGAAAAAAATAAGAGCAGGTGAGAAAAAGGAAATAAAGGGAGGAGGAGAGAAAGAATGTGAGAGAGAGATAGAGAGAGAGGGAAAGAGAGAGGGCGATAAAGGGAGGGAAAGGGAGGAAGAGAGCGAGAGAGAGAGAGGCAAAATAAAATGTAAATTTCTCGTTCTAGTTTTCTCCATTAATGAGGTTCACCAGTAATTTAACAGTGGCCTTTAAGATTCAATAAATTAATTTTAGCCATTGACAGAGAGTATAAGCTGATTCATTTGACATTGCCAATTGCTACAAACCTCTTGTAAAATGTTGCTTTCTTTGAATCAATTGAAACAAATGTTTGCAGGAATGTAGAAGTTGCAAAATTAAACTCTTCCTGCGTGAGTAACCCAACCAACTGTATGAATTACATGAACACAGCAATGTGCATTTTCAGGCACTCTCAATATGAGCAAAAGCATTTTCACACATGAAGTCAAATTTTCTCAGATCTGATGGCAAACAAGTTTACATTTGCAATGAAAGAGGCAGTTGCCTTATTAGGATTGAGTTCAAAGTTCAACTGATCAGAATATGAAAAGTTTAACATTTATAAAGCATCCCAAAAGTCCAAAAATGCCATAGAGTTGATTCAAGCACTAGGGGGTGCAAATGATCACTGTTCTTCAAAATCTTTCTCCTCCTATTATCCACTGATAGATTTACAAAAGTTCAAAGTAACGTTATTACCAAAGAATGCATTTCATATACAACTTGGAGATTCATTTTCATGCAGGCACGGAAACACAAAGAGATACATTAGAATCCATAAAAACACAGATTCACAACAAAGACAAACATCCAATGTACAAAAGAGGCCAATTAATGCAAATAATTTTAAAAAACACAAGTAGTGCACAGAATATGAGCTGCAGAGTCTAACCCTCAGTCAGGTAGGACTTTCTTGTAAAGCCATATATTAATACAGAGCTTGCCAAAGACAGACTACTTTGGTCACTCCCAACTCACAGCTCTCACTCCATCACCTTTCATCTTATCCAGGTGTTTTTTTTAGTGCAGTAAATGTTTTTTCCTCCAAAACTTTTCAGGCAGGACTTTGAGGACTATATGTTACTACATACTACCTTGAGATTTATTCTCTCTCAAGCCTTTACAGGAAAAAAATGCTAACATAAACCATCAGCGGTCTATGAAAAGTGAAGAGTTATTGTTTCAGGACTCTGATCTTTTATTAGATATTTTATTGAAGAAGGGTTTGGTAGGCCACATTTAGAGCATTTCTTGCAATTCTGGTGTCCAAATTACTGGAAGGATGTAGAAGCCTTGGAGTGGGTGAAGAAGAGGCTCACCAGGACTTTGCCTGGGTGAGAGAGTATTAACTGTAAGGAAAGATTGGACAAGCATGTTGATTTCTCTGGAATGTTGGAAACAGAAAGAATATAAACTTAAAGACACAGAGATGGAGCCAATAGTTAAGGAGGAGGAAGATCAACTGTATGTGCCACACACATTTACACGTATTAAGAATTTGCTTTAGTTTGTTGGCACAATATGCAACAAAAATGTTAACGTTCAACAATTATATAGAAAACAAGGTTAGAAGTTAAATTAGAAATGTGAAATAAAATATGCATAAATTCATAAATAACAGCATGAATTTACAAAGTTAGCAACATTATAAAAAGTGTTTTAAGTGTTTACAGTACAGTTCAGTGACTGGAGTAAAGGATAGAAGGGTGTAGGGGATCTAACTAGAATGGTTAATCAGATAAGCTGCCTGGGGGAAGAAATTTTTAAGATGCTGTCAATTTTTTTTCTTTGTTTTAATAGTCCTTTCCAGAAGAGAGCTTTTGGAAAAGACAGTTTGCAGGGCATGTTTTGTCTACAATAATTTTCCTGCCCATTTCTTTATCTTGGACACACACAAGTCTTGCCTTTTGAGAGTGGAAATTCCAAATACAAGACAGCACAGTTTTAAGGTGAGAAGGGGAAAATATGTTCCTGCCTTGTAGTGATCCATGGTTTAAAGCTGGCAGATGAATTGAAGGTTATGATGAAAGCCTCAGACTTGTAGCATTTTCTGATTTCGTTTCTACAATGCTGCCTGACTAATTGAAATCTAATTTTATTAGATTATTAGATTATGAGGACACTCAGTCCTCGTTTATTATCATTTAGAAATGCATGCCTTAAAAAATGATACAATGTTCCTCCAGAATGATATCAAAGAAAGACAGGACAAACCAAGAGCAAAACTGACAAAACCACATAATTATAACATAGAGTTACAACAGTGCAAAGCAATACCGTAATTTGCTAAAGAGCAGACCATGGGCACTGTAAAAAAAAGTCTCGAAGTCCCAATAGCCCCATCATCTCACGCAGACAGCTGAAGGGAGAAACTCTTCCTGCCATGAACTTCCAAGCGCCGCAAACTTGCCGATGCAGCACTATTGGAAGCACCCGACCGCAGCGGACTCTGAGTCCGTCCGGAAACTTCGAGCCTCCGACCAGCCCTCCGACACCGAGCACCATCCTCTGCCGAGCGCTTTGACCCCGCCCTGGCCGCCGAGCAACAAGCAAAGCCGAGGACTCGGGGCCTTCCCCGCCGAAGATTCTGGATCACACAGTAGCAGCGGCAGTGAAGCAGGCATTTCAGAAGTTTCACCAGATGTTCCTCCGTGCTCTCACGTCTGCCTCCATCAAATCAGGATTGTGCACAGCACCCTACTTGACAGATAACAGATATCACCACCGGAGCGGCCGCTGCGAGATGCGTTGCGCTGCCATCTTCTCCTCCCTTCCTGGTTTCTTAAAGTAAATGGCTGCTTGATTAGTGCAAACTCGATGGGCTGAAGAGCCTGATTCTATTCTGAATGATTCTCTGACTCTGTAACATCCTTTTCATTTTACCTTTGGGTGTAGACATTGAGAAATAAAGAGCCATTCTTTTACTGATCTGCGGCAAAATAAAATTAGTTTTTTCTCAAATAATGAAGGAATTTAGTACATTGCTTAAGGAAAACTGGTACCAGCATTGATAGGAAATGCATGGTTTAGTATTCTTTTTGAGAAGTCTAATGTATAAAATCAAGGATATAATGCTGAGTCTTTATAAAACATTGGTCAGACCGGATTTGGAGTATTGAAAGTTTTTTTTTAAGAAATGATGTGCTGGCATTGGAGAGAGCCCAAGGAGTTTCACAAGAATGATCTGGTATGAAAGGGTTAATGTATAAGGAGCATTTGATGGCTCTGGACCTGTACTCACTGGAGTTCAGAAGAATGAGGGGTATCTCATTGAAATCTATTGAATATTGATAGAGGATGATTCCAGTAATGGTAGAGTTTAGGACCAGAAGGCATAGCCTCAGAATGCGAGGACATCCATTGAGAACAGAGATGAGGAGGAATTTGTTTAGTCAGAGGGTGGTGAATCTGTGGAACCGATTGCCACAAGTAGTGTGGAGGGCAAGTCATTGGGTATATTTAAAGCAGAGGTTGATAGTTCTTCATTAGCAAGGGTGTCAAATATTATGGAAAGAAGGCAGGAGCATGGAGATGAGAGGGATCTCAACCTCATCCACGGCTGATGGAATGAGATCTCAATCAGCTGTGATGGAATGGCAGAGCAGATTCGATAGGCCAAATGGTCTAATTTTCCTCCTCTGTCTTATGACCTTATGGCTGGTAATTGAGAGCTGTGGAAATGTCACAATGATGCAAATGAAAAGTCCTTCTTTCACAGTGTAGTTACTGTACAGCAGATTTTATTCACGTTTGGTAAAAGAAAAGCTCACAGTTGCAACAGCAGCACACACGCCCCCATGGAATGAATCCATTAACCAAGCACACAATTACAAGAATATCCCACATGGGATCATTAAGGGCAAAATGCAATCTGAGGCACATGCAGAATTATTGCTTATTTAATTAAGAAAGGATGATGTTTAAACTAACTTCAAAAGCCAATTGTTCATTGTGCAACTGAACTTGAAGACAGAAGGTGCTTGGTTTTTAATAGAGCAGGAATTGGCAGCTTTAGAGACAGCATTTTCCTGATGAGACTCTTTCTCTTTGCAGGTGGTATTTTCAAAGGGAGCCTGGCAGGAGAATTAAAGGTTAGAAATTTATGAAACAGTAATTCTACAAGTAAATTGTCCCTTGTGTGGGCATATGACCAAAGACTTCAGCAAACTCACTGGTGAAAATCCCTTTCAGGCTAATGTGGGTGGGCTAGAACAAATAAGAGGGTTCTTAGAATTTGCTTAGAGTACAAATACTTAACCTTTACTGCCCATCATGGTCTATGAGTCTTAAGATAGCAGTTTTAAAAATAAATGCTTTCAAAATGACACAAATCTCTTTGGACCAAAACACTTTCTCTCTGAAGTCTGTCAGTGTGCCTGAAGCTGTTGGTTGCTAGGATGTTGTATAATTGTTTCCTAAGACACTAAAACAGAGATATGTCCTTTTCTGAGAAAGTAGTAGTCATGTATGCGTGCTCCATTGGTGGAGTTCCAATGGACAGTGAGAACAGATGCCAGGGACAACATATGCTCCTGTGAGAAGTAGATCATTTTCATCACGCAATCTTTGAACTTTTTATGATCTGAGCTAGTGTTTATTTGTCCCCTAGCCAAGATATTTCTGTATCTTCAAAGGTATCTTTCTTTTTGTCCAAAACTTTAGACTGATCTCCATGACGGCTTTTTTTTTTGTAGCTATTCATTAAACTTGGATTGTCTTCCTTACTTGCTGCTGAGAAGGCAGAAAAGGAGTTTCTTAAATAAAAGATTAAAGATAAGATTTTAAACGCAAACAACAGGAATTCTGCAGATGCTGGAAATTCAAGCAACACACATCAAAGTTGCTGGTGAACGCAGCAGGCCAGGCAGCATCTCTAGGAAGAGGTGCAGTCGATGTTTCAGGCCGAGACCCTTCGTCAGGACTAATCTTAAACTATCTTAAAGATAAGATTTATTTGTCACACACACGTTGAAATATCGAAACATAAAGCAGGATGTACTCTTTGCATCAAATCAGAATCAAATCAAATCAGTGAGGATTGTGCTGAGTTGGCCATACGTATTGCCATGCTTCCAGCACCCCGTAGTGTACATGTAACTCATGACAGTATGTCTTTGGAATGTGGGGGGAAACCAGACCACAGGGAGAATGTACAAACTGCTCATAGATGGCAGTGGAAACTGAACCATGATTAGTGACTGTTGGCACTGTAAAGTGATTGGACTAAATGCTCTATGACTGTCTGTGTAATATATACAGCCGTTCAGACCTGGGCACAGTTGGCAAAGTCAACGCATTTTATCCATTCATAGGCACCTTTAAGAAGATTGGTAAATTGGTTTATTATTGTCAAATATATTGAGGTACAGCGAAAAGCTTTGTTTTGCTATGCTATGCTTTCAGATCATTTTATCACATCTGTACATAGAAAGAGCACGAGGGAAATGTAATAACAGAATGCAGTATTTGTTTTACAGTTATAGAGAAAATGCCGTGGAGGCTGCTAATAAGGTGCAAGGCTATGATGAGGTGGGCTGTGAGTTCGATAGTCCATCTTATCGTACAAAAGGCCAATTCAATAGTCTTATAACAACAAGACAGAATCTGTTCTTGACCCTCGTGGACTGTACTTCGAGGCTTTTATATTTTTTGTCAGATGGGAGGGTGGGGAGAAAAGACAATGTCTTGGGTGGGTGGGGTCTTTCATGATGTTGGTTGCTTCGGACGTTGGTGGGTTGGATCCTTCAGCAGTGGAAGTTCTTCTGGTCAAGTTTGAGCATAGGTAGAGATTTCCAGGGCTTAGGCCCAGCAATGCTGACAATATGTCCCAGCCAGGCTGGTGTCAGACTTGGAGGAGAACCTTGAGGTGGTGCTGTTTCCATGTGTCCACAGCCTTTTTCCTTCTTGGTGGTGGGCTTCACAAACACTTTAGTTAACTTGGGCAACCGACCACACCGTGCAGTCATGGTGCATTAGTAATGAAAGAAACAAGGCTTTTTAATGGGATGCCAATCAAGCAAATTTCTTTTTCCTGGGTGATGTTGAACTGCGGTGAATATTATTGGTTCTACACTAATCCAGTTGAATGGATACTATTCTATTGTGCTCCTGAATTGGTATTGTGGGATATCAAAAAGTGGGTAATTTAGAACATAGAATGTAAAACAGTGCATCACAGCACAGTATTAATTAATAAGTAAATTCATTAATTTAGAGATACAGCATGGAACTGGCCCCCCTCGCCCACCAGGCTGTGTGAACCAGCAACCCACCAATCTCACCCTCATCTCATCAGAGGACAATTTACAATGGCCAATTAACCTACTTACTGGGACGTATTTGGACTGTGTAAGGAAGCTGAAGAACCCAGAGAGAACTCACACAACACTCATAAAAGTTGCTGGTGAACGCAGCAGGCCAGGCAGCATCTGTAGGAAGAGGTGCAGTCGACGTTTCAGGCCGAGACCCTTCGTCAGGACTAACTGAAGGAAGAGTGAGTAAGGGATTTGAAAGTGGGAGGGGGAGGGGGAGATCCAAAATGATAGGAGAAGACAGGAGGGGGAGGGATGGAGCCAAGAACTGGACAGGTGATTGGCAAAAGGGGATACAAGAGGATCATGGGACAGGAGGTCTGGGAAGAAAGACAAGGCGGGGGGGACCCAGAGGATGGGCAAGATGTATATTCAGAGGGACAGAGGGAGAAAAAGGAGAGCGAGAGAAAGAATGTGTGCATAAAAATAAGTAACAGATGGGGTACGAGGGGGAAGTGGGGCCTTAGCGGAAGTTAGAGAAGTCGATGTTCATGCCATCAGGTTGGAGGCTACCCAGACGGAATATAAGGTGTTGTTCCTCCAACCTGAGTGTGGCGTCATCTTTACAGTAGAGGAGGCCATGGATAGACATGTCAGAATGGGAGTGGGATGTGGAATTAAAATGTGTGGCCACTGGGAGATCCTGCTTTCTCTGGCGGACAGAGCGTAGATGTTCAGCAAAGCGGTCTCCCAGTCTGCGTCGGGTCTCGCCAATATATAAAAGGCCACATCGGGAACACCGGACGCAGTATATCACCCCAGTCGACTCACAGGTGAAGTGTTGCCTCACCTGGAAGGACTGTTTGGGGCCCTGAATGGTGGTAAGGGAGGAAGTGTAAGGGCATGTGTAGCACTTGTTCTGCTTACACGGATAAGTGCCAGGAGGGAGATCAGTGGGGAGGGATGGGGGGGACAAATGGACAAGGGAGTTGCGTAGGGAGCGATCCCTGCGGAACGCGGGGGGGGGGGAGGGAAAGATGTGCTTGGTGGGATCCCGTTGGAGGTGGCGGAAGTTACGGAGAATAATATGTTGGACCCGGAGGCTGGTGGGGTGGTAGGTGAGGACTAGAGGAACCCTATTCCTAGTGGGGTGGCGGGAGGATGCAGTGAGAGCAGATGTACGTGAAATGAGGGAGATGCGTTTAAGAGCAGAGTTGATAGTGGAGGAAGGGAAGCCCTTTTCTTTAAAAAACTCACACACAGGAGGGAAATACCTACAAACTTTCTTACAGAGGACGCTGGAATTCAACTCCAACCTCTGACATGCCAAGCTGTAATAGCATCGTGCTACTGTGGCGCACCAAACCCACTCCATGATTATTCGAACCCTTTTCTCCCACACGGCCCACAGCCTTCCATTTCTCTCATATATGTGTGCCCATCTAAGATTCTCATAAATGTCCATATTGTATCTAAGATAAGATAAGATTAGCTTTATTTTTCACATGTACATCAAAACATTGAACATAGTAGAATGTATCATTTGCTCCAAATTTAATCAGCGAGGGCTATACTGAGCAGGTTGCAAGTGTTGTCACATTTCTGGCACCAATTAAGCATGCCTACAACTCACTAATCCTAAACATATGTCTTGGAATGTAGGAGGAAACAGGAGTACCCAGAGGGAATTCACATGGTCACAGGGAGAATGTATAAGCCCTTTCCAGGCAGCAATGGGAATTGAACCCTGATCGGTGATCGATTGGAGCTGTAAAGCAATGTGCTGACTGCTACACTATTATGTCACCTCATATCTGCCACTACCACCACCATCATAAACTGGAGGATTGGGAAGCTTTTAAAAGCCACAGCAAGACAACTGAAAAAAACTTAAGGAGAGAAAAGACTGAATTTGAAATAATCTCGCCAATAATATGAAAGAGGATACCAAAAGTTTTTCAGATACAAAAAGTGTAAAAGAGAGGCAAGAGTGCATAGCAGACTGCTGGAAAATTGTGCTGTAGAGGTATTAATAGGGCAAAGAAGTGGCGGACGAACCTCAGTAAGTAATATGCATCAGTCTTCACTGTGGAAAACACAAGTTTGAGAGTGTCAGGGGTCAGAGTCAGTAGAGTGGCCATTACTGAGGAGAAGTTGCTTGGGAAGCTGAAAGGTCAGAAGGCAGATAAATCACATGAACCAGCTGGACTACACGCCAGATTTCTGCAAGAGGCATCTGAAGAGACTGTGCAGGCATCAGTAGTAATGCTTCAAGAATCACTAGATTCTGAAATTGTTCTGGAGTTCCGCCAGCAGGTTGTTGTTGTTGCTCCAGGGGGTGGTAAAGGCAGGTACATTAGGCCATTTAAGCAACTTTTAGATAGGCACGTGGATGGTAGAGAAATCGAAGTTAATGCAGGAGGGAAAGGTTAGATTGATCTCAGAGTAGATTAAAAGGTCAGTACAACATCACGGACTGAAGGGGTGTACTGTGTTACACTGTTCTATGTTACATGTCTGTTTTTTTTTCCAATAACTTCACCACTACTGATATTAGTTTGTGAAACCACATATAAACTTCCAACTGCTGTAGTGGTAGTGCACAATTCTTCCAATTCGCCCTAAGAGCAGTTTAACAAGTTGAAAACATCTAAAAATGCATGTGAAATAAGAAAAATCCCAGAGTTCAAAATATTTTATGTCTTTGATTTTCAGCAAGGACCTCTTCATTTTCACCAAATTCCGCTTTCCCACTGGATCCCTCACCCTCTCTGTTTAGTGTTCACTTTTGACCATTTCAGGCATATGGCAGGACAAGGGAAACTCCAAAGTTTGGTTTCATGTTTATGCAGGAACTGCTTTTGACATTGAACCAAATGCAACAAATTTCAATCCAAAAAGGGGCCTAGAACTAAGTTTGGCCGGGCTAATATGGGGAAGTCCGCAATTAGTCACAGTATTCTGGGTTAGTGAAAGAAAAATGAGAGTTCTGATAAAATGTCAGCGTGCTTAGGCACTGTAGCTTGTATGGGGCCAACGAAAGGTGTTATTGTCATTTTAAACATATTTGTTATGATTGGCGAATCTTGCTGAACATTAAGAACTTAAAGTACTGCACGTCCACACCGTCACCAAGTGCAGTTCAGGCTGCTGCTGTATCAGATAGACGGTGGTGCACAAAAGCAATGTACAGTCTAACAGCGAGCGATTGTCTTAGTTGCCTTTCTTGTTATCGCAAGACCCTGTGCGACGTTGGTAACGTGGAATACTACAAGTCCGAATCTCTGTTTTATGAGTGAACAGCAGGTGAACTGCATGGCCTCAGTCGTAGCAAGGACTAGGCCCCAAACCGCGGTGTCACCTGCTTGCAGCCGCCAGGAGAGAGAGGTATCGGAGTCAGTGAGTGCTGGAGGCCCTGCCGAAGTCAGTGCTGCTCTCCAGTGTTTGCTCGGCAGAAAACAAGATGCATTTTGTTCGACTGCAGACTGCTGCAACATTCATGGACTGAAGGTCTTGGACTATTTTTTTGTGTGACTGTATTTTGTTGCTGTCTTATATGTGCTATGGGGTGTATGAGGTGTCAGGGAGGGGTAGCACCTCCGGTGGGGGAATATGTCATGTCCTTTTCCACCTTTGGTCCCCACCTGGCACTCAGCTCTCACCTGTGGCTCCCCGTAGCTGTTTGCATACGACAGCGGCCACACCCCGGGCAACGGCTTCAACAAGCCGACTAAACCAGGTGAGGGTAGCTGACAGGTCTCAAACCCTCAGTGAGATAGGGAGTTGTCTATCCCAGCATGTGAAGACAGACTCCGGCAGATTGAACGGACGAGACCAATGGAAGGTCCAAGGGTCAAGAAGGCGGTCTCTGCAAGCGTCGTGGAACGTGTAGAGCAGGGCAAGACACAGAAGACATCCTGGTCATCCACTGCGCCTAGTCCCATCTCCAGCCATCTCGACTCTGTCTTGCCACTGGATCCAGATGGGAATTGGGAAGAGAGAGTGAGGCTGACGCTGCGCAACTCTCCCTCACTTAAATCCAAATCACACGCGAGTCTCGACACCATCATAATGATGCTGAGGTCCTCATCGACGTCAACGATGGGCGAACACCCATATGTGCTATGTTTGCCTTGAACTGTGAATAACTGTTGGCACTGAGTTTTGTACCTTAACCTTAGGGTAATGTTGTTTCATTTGGCTCTATTCATGGTTATTCATGTATGGTTGAATGACAATTAAGCATGAACTTGAAATTGAAATGCAACAAAAGTCCCTTTCCTGACTAAAGATTCAAAATATTCTAAGTATACTTATTATCAAAGTATGTATTCAGTATATAACTCTGAAATGTGTCAATGCACAGACAGCCACGAAACAAAGAAACACCATAGAACCTGTTCAAACACCCAATGCGCAAAAGAAAGAACAAATCGTCAAAAAATGAAGGAAACAACAGACAGAATATAAAACATCAAACTATAGTTCAACTTAGTTCAGTTCAGTTGAGTGTTGTGTCATTCATTGACTGCAGGCCACAGAGCTAGCCAAAATTGCACAAAAAAAAAGGAGTAACCAGAAATCAGAAACTCCTATAACATGAGCTTCAGGGTCAAATCCGCAAGTTGCATCGATGAAACCATGCTCAAGATCCAAGATTCTGTCACTACGCTCCGGCAGCAGCGAGCGAAAGGGAGAGAGAAACTGGCAAGACGTAGGCAGACTGCGCTGAACACTCTCTTGCCTTTTGCTCTTGTCCTTGTTGATTTCAATCTTTCTCAACGCTTGCGTCGGCAAGATTGGCAAGGAATGGAGCTGATCTTGGACGTGCTTCTCGCCTCCAGGACATACACTCTGCTCCAGACGTTACCGAACTCCCTCGAAGTCAGTAACACATCAGGTGGCGCAACCAGCCCAAAAACACACCATCAATATGTAAATCACTGGTTCCAATCACACACAGCTTAGTAGTACAACTATATTTAAAAGAAGTAGTTTTGTGAACTATCTGAAGGATATCGCCACTGGTTGCATTGTTTGCTGGCACCATCTTCAGCGGAGGACAATGATTCAGAGATCATGTTGCTGGAGAAGTCAACCCATATCCTGGATGGACATCATGAAGATCGGATTTCAAAGCATAGTTTGGCAGCTACAGGATTTGAATCTACTCCATTAAATAAATCTCTAATTAAAAACATACATTACTATTTTATCCATGTGTCTTTGACCCAGGTTGGTGCCCATATCTGCTGATGCAATGTTCTCTGGACTATTCAAGAAATCATCTCACTGTTTCACTTGGCTATAAATTAGCAGCCTTGCCAGTGATCGAACATTACTTGAAGAATGTGGAAGCTTTGGAGTGGGTTCAGAAGAGGTTCACCAGGATGTTGTATGGATGAGAGTGTATAAGTTATAAGGAAAGGCTGGACAAACTTAGGTTGATTTCTCTAGAGGATTGGAGGCAGATGAAAACACGTAAACTAAGAGACACACAGATGTCAGTTCAAGTCTTCTTGGGTCGGGAATGTCGAATACAACACGGCACAAGTTTTAGGTGGTGGGGGGGACATTTAAAGGAAATTTACAAGGCATTTCTTTTACACAGAGAGTGGCAGCTGTCTGGAACTGGCTGCCAGGAGAAGTGGTAAAGCATATACCATCCATGGTATAACACAGAATGCGGAACAGTACAGCATAGGCAAATGTTCTCTCAAACTTAATAAACTGGTAATTAAATTTCTAACTAAACTAATCCCTTCTACCGACACAATGTCCATATCCCTCCATTCTCAGCTCAGAGACAAAGTGAAAGCTTGCTCTCTGGTCTCCAATGAACTCCCTCTGCAGAAACACATGCAAAACTCCTGAATAACTGAACACAAGAGGTTCGACAGATGCTGAAAATCCAGAGCAACACACCAACTGCTGGAGTAACTCAGCAGGTCAGGCAGCATCCATGAAAAGCAATAGATCTGTGGAGAGTCGACATTTTGGGCTAAGACCCTTCATCAGGACTTGCCCATTTGCACAAATGCTGCCTGACCTGCTAATTTCTTCCAGTATTCTGTTTGTGTTACTCTGGATTTCCAGCATTTGAGTTTGCGAAACCGTTGGCCAAGATCCCTCCAAGGAGAGAAACAATTAGGAAAGAATATCAAGATCAATTACCCATCCAATTCCTTTTCTCTTCACTGAGACATTCACATCTGTCAGAACGACGATGCTACAACTGCAAATTTTGAAAGGCATTTGGATAGGAATATGGATGAAAGGGAGAGATATAACTATATAACCATATAACAATTATAGCACGGAAACAGGCCATCTCGGCCTTTCTAGTCCATACCGAATTCTTACTCTCACCTAGTCCCACCGAACTGCACTCAGGCCATAACCCTCCATTCCTTTCCTGTCCATATATCTATCAATTTAACTTTAAACGCCAACATCAAACCTGCCTCAACCACTTCTGCTGGAAGCTCGTTCCACACAGCTACCATTCTCTGATTAAAGAAGTTCCCCCTCATGTTACCGCTAAAATTGGAGGATTGTGGGATAACCTGAGGCAACAAGGACTAGCAAGGAGGATGCTCTGGTCAGCATTGACCAGTTGGGCCAAAGGTCCTGTTTCCATACAGTACTATTTATTGCTCTGTAATAAAGAAGGAACACAGCAGGTCAGGCTGTATCTATGGAGAGGAATACAGTTGTCATTTTCTCTTTGAATATTTTCTAGTGAAGGTGAACAATTCTATTCTACTGAGCCATTTCTACTTATGCTGCAAATGAGACATGAAAAGTAGAACCAAATAACACAACATGTAAAGTTGAATGACATCAACAGGGCATAAACTCAGCTGTGGATTCAATACAACTGGACAGACACCACAAAGCACATAACTATTGAGCAAATGTGGATGTATCGAAACAATTTTGGAAATCTATTTTTTCTATAATCCCTAAAGCTTTAAGAATCAATTTACAACCTAATAAATTGACAGTTTTGTTTGGTATAATTCCTCAACATATTCACGGTATTTCTATATCTGACCAATATGTAATTGCATTTGTCGCATTATTGGCTAGAAGGGCTATTTTATTAAATTGGAAAGATGCCTCTGCTCCCACTTTGATACGCTGGTTCTCTCAGGTGATGTTATGTCTTAGTTTGGAAAAAATTAGAAGTCGAACTTTTGATCCTAAATTTGACTTTGAGAAAAGGTGGGGTTCTTTTGCCCGTTATTATCATTTGACTTGAGTTAATTAAGCTGGTCCTTTTCTGATGCTTGGGTATATGGATTTGGTTGGTGGTTTGATGTCTTTTTTTTTTACGGAAGCTTGCATGGCGCACAGCTCCAGGTTTGTGCTCCAAATGGGTTTGTTTTTCCCTTTTTTCCCTTTTTTTTAGTTATTAGGGGTTTTTCTCTGTTTTAGTTAGTAGGGGTTCTTTTTTTTCTTCTTTCCTTTTTTCCATTAAAAAAAAAGCTTTAATACTTTATTTTTTGATTATTATTGATATACTGTTTAGCCTGGTTGATAGTTTAACTTTTACTCTACATATGGATATGTTATCTTGATTATCTTGATGTATTTTTCTCTGTTGTTGATTTTCAATAATAATTAATAAAAAGATTTAAAAAGAAAGGAATTGTGGATGTATCCTAAGAAAGGTTAAATTATCTATGCCTTTACATTCTCCTGAATATAGAAAAATGTTCAAAGTTCAAAGTAAATTTATTCTCAAAATCTGTATACATATGTCACCATATACAACCTTGAGATTCATTTTCTTTCTGGCATTTACAGGAAAACCAATAAATACAATAGAATTTATTAAATCTATACATAACAAAGACTGACAAATATCCAATGTGCAAAAGAAGTCAAATTGAGAAGTTAAATCCTGTAAATAATACTGAATACTGAGTTGTAGAATTGTTGAAAATTAGTCTATAGGTTGTGGAATCAGTTCAGAGTTGAGGTGAGTGAAGTTATCCACACTGATTCAGGAGCTTAATGGTTGTAGGATAACAATTGTTCCTGAACCCGGTGGTGTGGGACCTAAGTCTCCTATATGTCCTGCCCGATGGCAGTAGCAAGAAGACTGCATGGCCTGGATGAAGGGGTTCCTTTATGATAGATGCCGCTTACTTCTGGCAGCAATCCTTGTAGATGAGCACAATGAAGCTGAGGGATTTACCTCTCACAAACAAGGGAAAATGTGCAGATGCTGGAAATGCAAGCAATGCATACAAAATGCTGGAGGATCTCAGCAGAACAGACAGCATCTAGAGAAAAAGAGTATAGTCAATGTTTCGGGCCGAGATCCTTCATCAGTCGTTTAGCATTTCATGTGTGTTGGAGGGATTTACCTCTGATGGACTACACTGTATCCACAATTTTTGTAGACTTTTCCATTCCTGGACATTGATATTTCCACACAAGGCCATGTAGCAACCAGTGAGGATACTCTCCACCATGAACCCATAGAAGTTTTTCGAAGTTTTAAATGACATATTGAATCTACGCAAACTCACAAGGAAGTTTGCGTGGTGTTGTGCCTTGTTTCTGATGGCACTTTGTGAATAGGAGGTGATTTCACTGAAAGATACAAAATGCTTAAAGGGCTCATCAGGATAGATTCAGAGTTAATGTTCCCCTTAGTTTGTGTGTGGCAGATCAGGGACAACAGTCGGGAAGTCAGGAATGGTCCAGTCAGGACACAGGTGAGAAGAAATCCAAAGGATAATAAATCTTCAGAATTCTTTTCTCAAAAGGACCTTAGTGCCTTAGGTTGCTGGGTATATTTGAGGCAGGGTAATAGATTGTTGGATATTAAGGAAGCTAAGGAATATCATGGTCAATACAAGAAACTGGTCATAGATCAGAGATAATCTTAATGAGGAGGGCCAAATAGGATCTTAAGAAATTGAGGCAAGAGGAGATTTATTATTCAATAAAGTCATTACTAATCTTTTCCTTATGCACCATTAACACTATATATCTTATTTCACTTAATAACTAAAAACCTATTGATTTCTACTTGAGTATGCCCAGTAAATGAGTCTTCACAATCCACTTGGTTGAAGGACTCCAAAAAGAACCTAGAGCAATGAAAAATTTGTTGGAAATACATAGCAACTCGAACAGCATCTAGGCGGGGGGAAGGAATAGTCAACATTTTGGGATTGGTACTAGGTTGTCGAAATGCTGCTCGATCCAGTGAGTTCCTCCAGCAGATAAGTTGCTGCTTCATGATTCAGCATTGGAGTCTCTTGTGTTTCCAAATAATACTTATTCCTCGTCTGAAGAGATTTATAATACCTCACTCATTATTTTGAGACCTAGGTGATGCGCTATCAATTACTCCAAAAGACAGCAAGTAGAGTAAATATTGAAAGGCTTTTATTAACAGTCAATGGTGCAACGTCCATGCTGAGTATCTGCCCCGGACTGAGGGAGGAGCAGTGGCATAATCGCCTTTATCAAGGGGTCTGTGGGAGGAACCACAGGAGCAGTCAGTAGAGGGGCGTGTCCAGGCATGTCCAGACGGGTGACCCAGTTACAACATATATATATGGTTTACCACATTAGGTCACCCTGATTCCAAATGGGTCATTTCAATAGCCATTCAGTCCTTTAACTATACTGTAATTTTTAAAATTAATGTTCCACTCTTCTTGGTTTCCAACTTGGCAGAAAGAAGCTTGTTTTACAGTTGTGGCTTTGTTGCTGTTATTGCTTTCGTGTTCTGCGAACACAATGGAAATGCTAGTGCCAGAAAAGGTGGTGACGTTTGTGGATTTAGGTTGTGTTGGTTTTTACTGCAAATGATATATTTCACTGTATGCTTTAATGTACAGTGCCTGCGGTAAGTAAATGAATCTGCCTCTGAAGGAACCAAGACTAATTATTGCTAATCATTTTCTCTTTACTAGTCTTATCCTGCTTTTATTTCTTACTTTGTTTTCTTTGCTTCAGTGATAATTTGTTGTGAATAGGACACAAACAGAGATGAGGGACATACACAACAACTGTGAAGCAGTGTAAAGCACAGGGTGCTTCACAGAAGCCATTAAATTGGAAATGGACATGGAAGTCATGGCCAAATCAAAGAGAGGTCATTTAGGATTTCACTACCAAAAGCGAAGATAAAAATAAAGATTAGTTTTATTTGTTATATGTACCTATTTTTGGAATGTATTGTCACAGACAGCTATGGAGGCCAACTCTTTGGGTATATTTAAAGTGAAGGCTGAAAGGTTTGTGATTAGTACGGATGTCAAAGGTTACAGGGAGAAGGCAGCTGGATGGGGTTGAGAGGGTTAATAGATCAGCCATGACAGAATGGCCTAATTCTGCTCTGATGTGTTATAGTCTTAAGGAAATGGTAACAATTCCATTCCTCCCACAGATGTTGACTGACCCGCTGAGTTTCCCAGCAGGGCGCTTATTGCTCCAGTTCTATTGATGTCTAGTTACAATAGAATAGAAACATAGAAACGTAGAAAACCTACAGCGCAATACAGGCCCTTCGGCCCACAAAGTTGCGCCGAAAATGTCCTCACTCCAGAAACCACTAGGCTTACCCATAGCCCTTCATCCCTCCAAACTCCATGTACCCATCCAAAAGCCTCCCAAAAAACCTCATTGCACGCGCCTCCACCGCCACATCCGGCAGCCCACGCCACGCACTCACCACTCTCTGTGTAAAAAAACTCACCCTTGACATCATCTCTGCACCAGCTCCCAAGCACCCAAACCCATGTCCTCCGGTGGCAGCCACCCCAGCCCCAGGAAAAAGCCTCCGACCATCCACACGATCAATGCCTCCCATCATCCCACACACCTCCACCAGGTCACCTCCCATCCTCCGCCGCTTCAAGGAGAAAAGGCCGAGTTCACTTAACCCGCTTTCACAAGGCACGCTCCCCAATCCAGGCAACATCCCTGCAAATCCCCTCTGCAGCCCTTCTATGGTGAGGCGACCAGAACTGAGCACAGCACTCCAAATGGGGTCCAACCAGGGTCCTATACAGCCGCAACACCACCTCCCAGCTCCCAAATCCAACCCCACGATTGATGAAGGCCAATACACCGCACGACCCCTCAACCACAGAGTCAACCTGCGCGGCCGCCCCAAACGTCCCATGGACGCGGGCCCCAAAATCCCTCCGATCCTTCACACCGCCAAGAGTCCCACCATCAAAAATATATATATGAATAGGTATATGAATTCCTTTCTTTCTTTTTCAATCTTTTTATTAATTTCAGCATCATAAACATTACAGAAAATAGATACAGAGAAATTGGGATTACATTATTGATAAATAGTTTATACAAGTATAAGCTCAATTGACACATAATTAATGAGCCTCCCAAAATCTCAAAAAGTACAAATATAATATAGGAAAATATAAAGTGAAAATATAAAAATATCGTGAAAAAGAAAAAAAAATTATACCCCAAAAGAAAAAAAATCTAACCCAACTAAAAGAAAACTAAACTAAACTAAAGAAAATTAAAGAAAAAGAATGGGCTATTATGATACCTCAGATAAGACCATTAGCGTTGCTAAAATAGGTATATAAATTCCTGTGAATTCATGGAATCCAGGCTGGCAATCTACTCACAGGTGTTAAATAAAATAAAAAGGTTGCTTGTTTAAAAGTATTGATGGTGGTTTATATTTTAGCCACGACAACATAGTTAACTTAGGAACAATGTAGACTACGTAGCATGGTTCTAAAGCCTATAAAGAGACAGAAGGACTTAAGCAAACATGTGGCTCAAAAGTGAAAGGGCATAATTAGAGTTATTAGTGAAGCAAATGACATACTGGGATTTATAAATAGAAGCAAGGAACACAGAACCAAGGGAGTGTTCACTGGTTAGGCTACAACTAGACTACTACACCCATTTCTGGTATTAAGGTCCCGCAATGTTGGGGAGGAGGTACAAGACCATTTGAATCCACACTACTAGGTTCAGGAACAATTGTTGCACTTCAACCATCAGGAACCCAAACCAGTTCTCTGAAACTCTGAACTGACTCCACAACCTGCAGACTCAAATTTCAAAGAATCTACAATTCATGTTCTCAGTACTATTTATTTATTTGCATAATTTTTTTGTCTTTTGCAGATTGGTTGTTTGTCAGTCTTCGCTTACATATAACTTTTCCATAAATTCTATTTCATAAACATCTTTATTTTCCTGTAAATGCCTGCAAGAAAATAAAGCTCTGGGTAATATATGGTGACATATATGTACTCTGATAATAAGTTTATTTTGACTATGACTTTGCAGAGGGTGCAGAAGATATTTTACAGAATGGTTCCAGGGATTAACAATCACAGCTAGAGTGTTAGAGCAGAAAAGCTGGTGCACAAGGCAAGGATTTTACTCAGAGAGTAGTGGGTGCCTGGAATGCACTGCCAGGAGAGATGATGGAGAAGAAGTGTTAAAGAGGTTCTCAGATAGGTATATGAACATGCAGAGAGTGGAGGGATATGGACCTCACACAGGCAAATTGGGTATCATGAACTGGTGAGTTCCCTAACCCTGGGCTGGATGTCCTGCTCACTTAACGAAGGTGAAGCATCTTCCATGGCCTCTCCTTTCCAGGTGTATTCATTGCTGCAGGACCACTGTTTGGCTTGCCATGTAGGAAATCACTCGCACATGGCCTCTCTTACACTACTGTGTCCACAGCAACGCCTTCATGTGGTGTCCCTGTTCTTACTGAGTTTGCTATGTTATGGTGTGACCGAGTATCCAGCAGTATAACTGGGCAGACAGTCTGGGTTCATCAGCTTTGGCTGTCAGCCAGCCTGAGAGAAGGACAACTCCAATTCCAAACCATGGTAGATGGGACTCATTAGCCTTGCCAAGCAGTCTGTTCGGGAGAAGGGAAACTCCGATGCTCGATCTACAGCCTTGTGGCCACCACAGACATCACAGCTCGCTGTGACATTGTGGAACGTCCCCCGGCCTGACAGCAGAATCGGTCCGTGTGCATCAGTCCTCACTTTAAACCTACGCAGCAAAGGCAGGAAGAAAAGTTGGAGTTTTCACTCCTGATCTTCGCAAATGAAGAGTCAACCATCATCATCGGCTGAGTTAGTTTGGCACAAGGTCGTGGACTGGAAGGCCTGTTGCATGTATTGTTCTACGTTCGCTGATCTATGTTGTAAACTGAGATTGCAGAAAAGGATAGTGAGAGATGGTTTCATAAGAGTAGCAGACGATTCGATGGATGTAAATAATGGAAACAATTTCTGTTAGCTACTGATTAAAAGTGAAGTGCACAGGATGATGTGAAGAAAAATGATTTTTAGAACATAGAACGTAGACCTGTACAGTACAGAGCAGGCTCTTTTGTTCCAATATTTTAACCTACTCTAAGCTCAATCTAACCTAAGCTCATTTTTTTATATGCATAGAAAGAATATCTTTATTGTCATTGTTGTGGAGCAATGAAACACAGTTTAGCAGCTCAACATTTTGCAGCATGACAAAGAATATATACATAAAATAAACTCTAAAACCTCAGGAGTGCAGTCCAAAATTAATAACATATGGATAGGACTATTGCACACCTGCCATTCCTGGAAGTGTGATGCATTTAGCTGCCGCCATCTTAGGAGGGGGGCAGGAGAAGGGAAGGGGGTGTTATACATTTCACTGCTTGTGGGTAGAAGCTCTTAGGGAGTCTCTTTGTTTTCATCCTTAATGCTCTGTATCTCTTCCCAGAAGGTAGAGGGGAAAACAGGTGATGTCCAGGATGAGGGGGATCCTTTGAAATACAAGTAGCCTTCTTTTGAAGTCTGCCAGTATAAATGTCTCTGAGGGAGGGTAATGTTGTGCCAATAACCTGCTCTGCTACCCTCACCACCCGCTGCAAGTCCTTCCTGTTCTGTTCTGTGCAGCTGGCAAACCACACTGCACAGCAATACGTCAGGAGGCTCTCTATAGTTGTCCGATAGAAGTTGATCAGCAGGTGATGAGGAAGGAGAGCGTGCTTTATCTTCCTCAGGAAGTAGAGCCTCTGTTGGGCCTTCCCCACCTGATAAGAGATATGGGCAGTCCAGGTGAGGTCAGCCGAGATGTGGACGCTGAGGAACTTGAAACTCTCCACTGTCTCCACCTCTTTCCCGTATATGTGCAGAGCAGAGTGCTCGACGCGCTTTGATTTCCTGAAGTCTACTATCAGCTCCTTGGTTTTTGTGATGTTCAAGTCCAGGCCATTATGACAACACCATTCTGTCAAATGCTGTACCTCCTCTCTATAGGCTGTCTCATTACAGTCTGATATGATACCTATTAGGGTGGTATCGTCAGCAAATTTGACAATGGTGTTGGTGGAGTTTACGGTAGAGCAGTCATGGGTGAAAAGAGAATATTGGATGGGGCTGAGAACACACCCCTGTGGTGTTCCGGTGTTCAGGATGAGAGTAGATGATGTGTGTTCTCCCATCCTGATACTGGGGTCTGTTACTCAGAAAATCCAGTATCCATGAGCACAGAGAACTGCCAAGGCCCGGGTTGCTCAATTTCTGCACCAGTTTGTAGGGGATGACGGTATTAAAAGCTGAGCTGTAGTCCAGAAACAGCATTCTTACATAGGTGTTATCCTGATCCAGGTTTGTAAGGGCTGTGTGGAGAGCTGTGATGACTGCATCCTCTGTCGATCTGTTTGCACGATACGCAAACTGGTATTTATCAAGGTCAGCAGGTATGGCAGACTTAATATAAGACAGTATGAGTCTCTCAAAACATTTCATGATGATAGGAGTTAGAGCAACTGGGCAATAGAGGGTCAGTAATCTGGAGTTCCGTGTCTGTTGGAGTCATGGAAGAAGAGTCCTTCAGGTCTTCAAAAAGTGATTTTTCTTCAACACTTGTCCAAAATAACTTACTGGGCCATGGGAATGACTGGTGAGTGGCATTGAATTAATAGCTCTTCAGGGAGCCAGCATAAACTCAATGGGACAAATGATCTCTTTCTGGACAATTAAGTTTCTATAGTCTGATCCTTCCACTTTCAAATCTCTTACTACCTCTTCTTTCAGTTAGTCCTGATGAAGGGTCTCGGCCCGAAACGGCGACTGTACCTCTTCCTAGAGATGTTGCCTGGCCTGCTGTGTTCACCAGCATTTTTTGTGTGTGTTGTCTGATGAATAGCAGAGCAGACTCAAGCACGCGCGCGATCGGATGAAGGGATTTAGAATGTATGTCTAGTGCACATTCTGGAGCAGAGGGTGGCGGTAATGCACCATTAAGCTGGATGCCAACCTGCCAATTCTGCTCCTATGTCTTATGATCCACGGTATCAGCAATCACCTCCGCTCCTTGTCTTATCACCCCTTCTCTCATAACTTTCTCCCATCTCCATTCTTAGTCTTGATGTAGGGTTCAACCCAAAACATTGACCCCCCCACCCTCCACAGATGCTGCTCAGTCTGCGAAATTCCTCCAGCAACTTTTTGTTGCTCTAGATTCCTTGTGCAGTCCCTTGTGCCTCTCAAAATCACCAGTGCAGTGCTCTCTCAGAATTTTTTGCATTTAAGATTGCAGTGCAGCTTGGATGCACACTGTTCTACCTCTGAGAGATGATCAGCACCAGCTTAGTCATGATTTATACAAGGTTTAGGAAGGGAAAAGCAAGCAGATTAGGATTCAAATGTAATACGTTGACCAGTTCGGCACAGTATGGGCCCTTGTGCCAATCTTTTTGCTTTCTCCACCATCAATCTAACACTTCCCCTCTGACATAGACAGCAACACTCCACTTTTCTTACATCCTCAGTTCAAAGTAAATGTACTATCAAAGTGCATATATTTCATCATGAGATTAGTTTTCCTGTAGGCACTTACAGTTGAACAAAGCAATGCAATAGATTCAATGAAAGACACTACACACAAAGGCTGACAAATAACCAATGTGCAAAACCAGAAAAACTGTGCAAATATAGAACATAGATATCTACGGCATATTTCAAGCCCTTCAGTCTACAGTGTGTGTCAACCATGTAATCTACTCTAAAAACTGCCTAGAGTTACCCCACCACATAGCCCTCCATTTTTCTAAGCTCTATTTATCTAACTAAGAGTTTCTTAAAAGACACCATTGTATTCTCAAAAAAAAGTAAATATTGTACAGTGCAAAAGTCTTAGGTATATATATGAGGCTAGGGTGCTTAAGAATTGCACAGTACTGTAGTAACTCTGCTTTTTTGGAGACACTGAGAGGTTGGCGAGGCAAAAATCAGAAGCAACACACAAAATTTTAGAAAGATACAGCAGGTCAGGCAGTATTTGTGAAGGGAAATGGATAGTCGATATTTCCAGAAGAGATCCTTCGTGTTTTGGATCCGACTATGGTAATTCTTCAAAAGAGGAAACAGCAGTCTAGATGAAGTGTCTCAACTTGAAACGTCGACTGTCTATTTCCCTCCATAGGTGCTGCCTGGCCCATTCGGATCCTCTAGCTTTTTGTGTATAAACTCTGCGGAGTATTCCTTGCATTTTCTGCTTTCATTTACCAACGGAGGAAGCAAGCTTTAAGTTTGCTGATTCCAGGAAGCGGAATTCAGACTTGTCAAGTAAAGGAGATCTTTCCCAGCTAACATAGTCAGAATTTCAACCATGTGGAGCGCAGAAAAAGTTTGCAGCTAGGGATTTTCAGTCAGTGTGTAAAATAAGAAGGGTGTAGTGAGGTATTGGTTATATTACAGATCGAGTAATCAAGTGGCCTGAAATAACGATCTGGGAAATGTGAGTTCAAATTGCATGATGGTATCTGCTGATTTTAAATTAATGTTAACAAATAGTTTCAGTACTTGCAATCATTCCATTCAACTGTAAAAGAGAAAATGGTTCACTGTGACTTGTCAGGATGGAAATTTGCTGTCCCTACCCTATTTATCAAAAAGAGTATTAGTATAATACAGCATGTAAACAGGCTCTTTGGTCCATCTCATCCATACTGACCATGGTATCTCAAAAATGAGTTCCATTTGCCCACATCTGGCCCATAGCACTCATATATGTGACTCCACAGGAAAGTGATTGACTCTTAATTTCCCAGTAAATCTGTTCATTTAAAGGCAATTAAGGAGATCCGTTTCTTAAAAATACTTACATATTTCCCTCATGTTGTCACTTCGGTAGTGGAAATCACTGAGCACTTCAAAAGAACAGAAAAAAAATCCCAGATTTTCAGCATTTTGTCACCACTGGGCAGGAAGCTGTTCTAATTCAAGGACCACACCTCACACTCTCAGATTCTGGTTTGAAAGGTTGAAACAAAACGTAACACCAGAGATAATAAGCTTAAGAAAGATTGTTTTCCCAAAGCTTCATCTATCATCTTGATCAAAAGGTGAGATTTCACACTTGAAGGTGTTAATATTTTTTGCCAGTTCCTCTAACTGCTATCATTTATGCATGGCGGTCAAAGACTCTCTACAGACCTGAATCAGCTGGGACTATTTCCTATCAAAATAGTCAGAATGTTGCCCAGCTGGATGCCATGATACAGCCACCACCATGCTTCACGGTAAGGATGGTGTGTTTTTGATGATGTGCAGTGTTTGGCTTACACGTTTAGTCTGATGGTCAAAAAGTTCATTTTTGGTTTCATTAGATCATAGAACTTTCTTCCAGCTGACTTCAATCTCCTGCATGCCTTCTTCCAAACACTAGCTGAGATTTCATGTGAGTTTTTTTCAACAGTGGCTTTCTCTTTGCCACTCTCCCATAATGCCATGACTGGTGAAGCACTCAAGTAACAGTTACTGTATGTGCAGTCTCTCCCATCGCAACCATTGAAGCTTGTAACTCCTCTGGAGATGTCATAGGTCCCTTGGTGGCCTCCCTCACTAGTCCCCTCCTTGCACAGTCACTCAGTTTTTGAGGACGGCCTGCTCTAGGCAGATTTACAGCTGTGCCATATTCTTTCCATTTCTTAATGATTGACTTAACTGTACTCCAAGGGGTATTGTGCTTTTCAATAATCTTTTTGCAGAGTTGCTTGGAGTGTTCTTTTGTCTTCATGGTGTATTTTTTTACCAGGAAACTGACTCACCAGCAGTTGGACCTTCCAGATACAGCTGTATTTTTGCTCCAATCAATTGAAACACCTTGACTGCATACAGGTCTCCAAAAACTAATTATGTGACTTCTAAAACCAATTGGCTGCACCAGTGATGATTTGGTGTGTCATGTTAAAGAATAGTGAATACTTATGCAATCTATTATCTTGTGTTTTATATTTGTAATTAATTTAGATCATTTTGTAGAGATCCGCTTTCACTTTGACACAAAAGTGTCTTTTACTGTGTTTCAAAATGCCAAACTAACTCCACCGTGATTCAATATTGTAAAACAATAAAACATGAACGTTTCCAAGGGGGTGAATACGTCTGTGGTGGGAAAGCTGTTGGAAAAGATTCTTAGAGATAGGATCAATGGGCATTTAGAGAATCATGGTCTGATCAGGGACAGTCAGCATGGCTTTGTGAGGGCAGATTGTGTCTAACAAGCCTGATAGAGTTCTTTGAGGAGGTGAACAGGCATATAGATGAGAGTAGTGCAGTGGATGTGATCTATATGGATTTTAGTAAGGCATTTGACAAGGTTCCACACAGTAGGCTTATTCAGAAAGTTAGAAGGCATGGGAACCAGGGAAGTTTGGCCAGGTGGATTCAGAATTGGCTTGCCTGCAGAAGGCAGAAGGTGGTGGTGGAGGGAGTACATTCAGATTGGAGGATTGTGACTAGGGTGTCCCACAAGGATCTGTTCTGGGACCTCTACTTTTCGTGATTTTAATTAACGACCTGGATGTTGGGGTAGAAGGGTGGATTGGCAAGTTTGCAAATGACACAAAGGTTGGTGGTGTTGTACATAGTGTAGAGGATTGTCAAAGGTTGCAGAGAGACATTGATAGGATGCAGAAGTGGGCTGAGAAGTGGCAGCTGGAGTTCAACCCAGAGAAGTGTGAGGTGGTACACTTTGGAAGGACAAACTCCAAGGCAGAGTACAAAGTAAATGGCAGGATACTTGGTATTGTGGAGGAGCAGAGGGATCTCGGGGTACATGTCCACAGATCCCTGAAAGTTGCCTCACAGGTGGATAGGGTAGTTAAGAAAGCTTATGGAGTGTTAGCCCTCATAAATCGAGGGATAGAGTTCAAGAGTCACGATGTAATGATGCAGCTCTATAAAACTCTGGTTAGGCCACACTTGGAGTACTGTGTCCATTTCTGGTCAGCTCACTATAGGAAGGATGTGGAGGCATTGGAAAGGGTACAGAGGAGATTTACCAGGATGCTGCCTGGTTTAGAAAGTATGCATTATGATCAGAGATTAAGGGAGCTAGGGCTTTACTCTTTGGAGAGAAGGAGGATGAGAGGAGACATGATAGAGGTGTACAAGATAATAAGAGGAATAGATAGAGTGGATAGCCAGTGCCTCTTCCCCAGGGCACCACTGCTCAATACAAGAGGACATGGCTTTAAAGTAAGGGGTGGGAAGTTCAAGGGGGATATTAGCGGAAGGTTTTTTACTCAGAGAGTGGTTGGTGCGTGGAATGCACTGCCTGAGTCAGTGGCGGAGGCAGATACACTAGTGAAGTTTAAGAGACTACTAGATAGGTATATGGATGAATTTAAGGTGGGGGCTTATATGGGAGGCAGGGTTTGAGGATCGGCACAACATTGTAATATTGTAGTATATATATATAGCTAAGGTGCTTAAGATGTTGCACGGTATTGTAGGTTTCAGACCTCTGAATACTTGCAGAGAATGCATCTTAGCTGGATGGGTAATAACTTTGTATTACAACTGCTCTGCCCAAGGAAGCAAGATACTACAGAGAGTTGTGAACACAGCTCAGCACATCACAGAAACCAGCCTCTCTTCCATGGACTCTGGCATGGCAGAAGATACAAAATCCTGAAAGCAGGTGTCTATGGGCTCAAGGACAGCTTTTGTCACACTTTTAGAAAACTATTGAATTGTTCATATTACTATAAGATGGACCCTTGACCTCACAATTGATCTTGTCATGATCTTGCACCTTATTGTCTAACTACACTGTGCTTTCTATGAAGCTGTAGCAATTACTAGCTTTCTTTTTATTGTTTTACCTAGTTCTTCCTCAAAGCACTCTATGATGATTTGATCTGTATGCACAGTTCGCAAGACAGGCTGTATCTCTGTACATGTGATAATAAATCAATTCCAGAAAGTAAAGATACTCAGCTACTCTTTCCACAGAACTAAAAGGATGTGTGAAATATAATTAATTAAAATGAAATTTCGCACTAACTGCATTCATGCTATTCAAACAATTTATGCAGCCAAGTAGTTAAAAACATGTTTATTTAACAACCACAAAGTGAAACTTCTTGGATGCTGGCAATATTCAGGTTAAAACATGCAAAAAAAGACAGAAATAGATCAGAAAACAATAGCAAAACAGCAAGCTTAGATGTTTCAGACCACCAGTGGCCAGAATGTAGCAACAGATTAGGCTTGGGTTGCTGAGAGGGTAACCTTTGAACATTTGACATCTCCAGCTAACAAAAGTCTAATGATCAGTTACAAAAACTTTTATCATCCTTCGCAATCGGACATCCTAAAGCACTTCCCAGCAAATTAATTGCTTACAAAATGTCAAAGCTGTTGCGACAGAGGAAATGTAGTGGTCATCTGCCTACAGAAAATTGCCAAAATTTGATAGACATGAGATAATCTTTCTTTTTTAGTTTTGTGATTGAGAGATAGTTATGGCCAAGACTCAACTGGTAACTTCACATCATTGAAATAGTGTCAAAAAGCTAAATTTCCCACATCCAAACAATACTTCATCTAATCCCTGTGTAGTGTTTTATGAAGCATCAAGTTAAAATTTTGTGTTTGGAGTGTGATTTAAACCCAGAACTTTATAGAATATAGAACAGGGACAGACCCTTTGGCCCATGATGTGCACTGAACTAGTAATTTAACGACTACCTAAACTAATTCCTTCTGCCCACATAATGTCCATATCTTTCCATTATCAGAATATTAATATGCCTTAGATGATTCTATCATATTTACCCCCATCACCATCCCAGACAGTGCATTCCAGACACCCACTACACTTTTTTTTAAAAAAACCTTGCTTCACAAAGTTCCTCCGAATTTATCCAATCTTATCTCAAATTCGTGACTTCTAATATTAGACTTTTCAACCCTGAGGAAAAATGCACCCACAGTTTACACTATCTTGCCTCTCATAATTGTATAACCTTCTATCGGAACTTGACTCAGTCTCTGCTGTTTCAGGGAAAACAACCCAAGTTTGTCTAAACTTTCCTTCCAGCATATTCCCTCTAGGCCTCTTCTGCACTTTTTCCAAAGCTTCCACATTCTTTCTGTATGACAACCAAAATGAAATGTAATTCATCAGATATAGCCAAACAGAATTTTATAATGTGCAACATAACTTCCTGACTCTAGAACTCAATGCCTCAAATAATAAAGTCAAGTACGTCCAAGTCCATAGGACACTCAAAGCTGCTGCGCAGGTTGACTGTGTGGTTGTGACCAAGGCCCAGCACTGACTACAGACAGCACATGACGCACTCAGTAAAACACTCATCCCCAGCGGTAATAGTGACTAGGTCTGAAACAGAGCTGCTGCATAGAACTGTCTTATATAGAGGCAGCAGCAACCTGCACAGGTGTGCTGATGGTGGAGGATACCATCTTTAATTGGATAATTGAGTTAATTAGCTTTTGGTTGGTCTAGGGGGAGGGGCTTAGCAGTTATAAGCCTCAGGTTACCAAGGCTTTGGGTTGTTGTGGTGGTAATGCACCGTTAAACTAGATGCTAACGACAGACAGACAGACAGACAGACAGACAGACAGACAGACAGACAGACAGACAGACAGACAGACAGACAGACAGACAGACAGACAGACAGACAGACAGACAGACAGACAGACAGACATTTTCTTTTGTGTTTAGTCTGAGGGTGGCTATATATATTGTTTTTTTTCCAGTTTTTGTCTTGTTTTGAGGTAAATAAAAGCACCTCAATCTAGGTTTGTGACTCAAGCCATCTTGTTATTTTTCTTAAACAATTGACCCACAGTTTTTTGTGACATTTGTTAAGAAGGCATACGGTGTATTGGCCTTCATCAACCATGGGATTGAGTTCAAGAGCTGAGAGGTAATGTTATAGTTATATCAAACCCTGGTCAGACCCCACTTGGAGTACTGTGCTTAGTTCTAGTTACCTCATTACAGGAAGGATATGAAAACTATAAAAAGGGTGCAGAGGATTTACAAGACTGTTTCCTGGATTGGGGAGCATAACTTATGAGAATAGGTTGAGTGAACTTGGCTTTTTCTCCTTGGAGCGATGGAGGATGAGTTGTGACTTGACAGAGGTGTATAAAATCATGAGAGGCATTGATCATGTGGATAGTTAGAGGCTTTTTTTTTCCCAGGACTGAAATGGATAACACGAGAGGGCACGGTTTTAAGGTGCTTGGAAGCAGGTACAGAGGAGATATCAGGGGTAGGTTTTTAACGCATAGAGTGTTGAGCACATGGAATGGGCTGCCAGCAACGGTGCTGGAGGCAGATAAGATAGGGTCTTTTAAGAGACTCCTGGAAAGGTACATGAAGCTTAGAAAAATAGAGGGCTATGGGTTACCCTAGGTAATTTCTAAAGTAAGTACATGTTTGGCACAGCATTGTGGGCTGAAGTACCTGTATTGTGCTGTAGGTTTTCTATGTTTCTATGTCAAATGCCTTCTTTATCATCCTATCAATCTTTGCAGCCACTTTCAGGGAAGTTATGAACTTGAGCACTGAGGTCAGAACTCTTAAGGGGCTTCCCTTTAACAGTATACTGTTCCTTTATATTCTGTCTCCCAAGTGAAGCACCTCAAACTTGGCCATATTAAATTCCATCCATCCATATCTATAACTGATCTATATCATAGACATGGATATAGACATGGAAGCAGAGTTAGGACACTTAACCATTTGAGTCTGGTCCACCATTCGATCATGGCTGAATGATTTTCCCTCTCAACCCAATTTTCAAGACCTTTGACACCCTTTCTCATCAAGGGCCCATAAACCTCCACTTTAAATATATCCAATGATTTGTCCCCCACAGCAGTGTGTGGCAATAAATTACACAGCTACACCACCTTCTAGCTATTGAAGTTCCTCCTCATTTCTATTCTAAAGGGCTGTCCTTCTATTCTAAGATTGCACTCTCTGGTTTAAGACTTCCCCCACCATAGGAGACATCCTTCCAATGTCCACTCTGTCTTGGCCTTTCAATATTTGGATTTCTCCTTATATTTTTAAGCACCAGCGAGTACATCCAACACTCCTTGTATCCCTTTGGTGATCTTCTCCACCATCCACAATGCCACCCAATCCTTGCGTTCTTGGCGAAACAAAGATTGACTCAGATGAAAATAGTTCCCAATTAATAAGAGATGAGGCAGCTAAAAAGCATGAAGGAGAGGTCATGGGAGGCTGAATTCCTCTAGCATTTTGTGTGTGTGGTGTTTGAAGGAGAGGTAATGGGAGATGGGGCATTTTAACCAAACCAGAAAGCAACTAAACATAGAATCTCCCATCTCGGGACTACTGGAGTGAAATGTAACATTGCCTGTCCTATTTCCTGGCTGTACCATCTCCTTGTTAGCTGACTTGTTTGATATATGTTGACATCTATTCATTTCGACCCTCACTGACTCTCTGAAACCCTTTCCATTGCCAGCAGGAACCCTGTGCTCAATGATGGCTTACTGCCAGAGAACACACCCTGGCAACTGGTGTCATAGTCGCGCATCGAGCTTCTCCCCAGCTGTGCTCTCTCCTTCAATGCTTCCCAGTGCCTTGCCTCCAGCTATACTTGAACTTGTCACAGCAGCTGCACTCTCGCTTATTGGTAGATTCAAGTCCCACTCGTGGGACAGAATACTTGGTTGTGTGTTGCCCTTTTTCAGTTTTTTTTATTTAGAGATACAGCACGGTAACAGGCCTTTCCTGTTCAATATGTCTGCACCAGCAAATTGCACATATTTGACCAATGAACCTACTGACAAAAGGGGTCTGAGGGAACTCAATCAGGTCCACTGCCCGAGTACAAAAAGGTGGCAGTGGGTCGCCACAGCGAAAAAGAGCTTTGACCAGCAACCAGTCTGGACATTGAAAGTTTTGAGAGGTGCGGACTTCAATCAGGTCCACTGCCCGAGTACAAAAAGGCAGCAGCAGGTCGCCACAGTGGAAAAGTGCTTTGACTAGTGACTAATTGGCATTTAGGATTGATTAGCAAGAACAAGTTATAGGAGGGCCGGGGCAAGAGCAGCAGAGATACTCTGAGTGAACAGAGTCAGAATAGTGATCTTAAGGCTTCAGCTCTTCGAGGCTTCTGCGAAGATAGACTTCAGACAGAGAAAGCAAAAGAAACGAAGGGCTCAAGTTTTATTTTCCTTCCCTTCTTTCTATCTGCTCAGCTAGCATAGTAGCGATGCCGGGCAGGATAGTTGAATGCTCCTCTTGCAGGATGTGGGAAGGCAGGGAGACCTCCATTGTCCCTGACGACAACACCTGCAAGAAGTACATCCAGTTACAGCTTCTAACAATCCGCACTAAGGAGTTGGAGCTGGAACTGGATGAACACCAGATCATTCGGGAGGCTGAGGGGATGATAGAAAGGACACATAGAGAGGTAGTTACACCCAAGGTGCAGGACACAGGAAATTGGGTGACAGTCAGGAAGAGGAAAGGGGTTAAGGAGCCAGTGCAGAGTATCCCTGTGGTCATCCCCATCAACAACAGGTATATCATTTTGGATACTGGTGGGGTGGGGGGATGAATTAACAGAGGAAAGTTGCAGTGGTTGGATCTCTAGCACTGAGTCGACCTCTGTGACTCAGAAGGGATATTCACTGCGGTGATGGGGTATGCGTTAGGTAGGGGAACGGACAGGAGATTCTGTGGGTGAAAAGGAGATTCCTGGATAGTACATTGCCTCCTGGGTGCCAGGGCACAGGACATTTTGGATTGAGTCCTCAGCAATCTTAAGTGGGAGGGTGAACAGCCAGAAATTGTGGTCCGTGTAAATACCAATGGCATGGATAGAACGAGTGACGAGATTCTGCATAGGGAGTTCAGGGAGTTAGGTGCTAAGTTGAAGGGCAGGACCTCCTGGTTGTGATCTCAGGATTGCTACTGTGCCACATGCTAGTGAGGCCAGAACAAGGAAGGTTATACAGTTTAATACATGGCTAAGGAGTTGGGATAGGAGAAATAATAAAAGAATTTGGGATCATCGAGCTCTCTTCCAGGGAAGGTGGGATCTGTACAGAAGGGACAGTTTGCACTTGAACTGGAGGAGGACTGGTATCCTGGTAGGAAGGTTTGTTAATTCTGTATGGTGGGGTTTAAACTAGAGTTGCAGGGGGATGGGAACCGGAATGCCAGAACAGATAATGGAGAGGTTGTGGAGGCAGGTGTTGGTAAGACCGCAGACAAAGTTAGGAATCAAAAGGTTGAGCATGGTGCGAATGGAGTCCTGAGCTGAATATACAGTATTTCAATGGAAGAAGTATCGTAGGAAAGGTGGATAATAATGCTAAAGATGTGGTAAGTGGTTTATAAACAGAGGCAATGTGTAGTGAGGAGAAGCATTTGATAGGAAAACATTGCAGACAACAGGATGAGTGGCAATGTAAAAGATAAATAAAATCAAAAGGGGTAAATACAGGACTGAAGATGTGGTATTTGAAGATGCGTAGCATATGGAATAAGGTAAATGAACTTGCAGCACCGTTGCAGATGGGCAGGTATGATGCTGTAGGAGTCACTAAATCAGGCCTGAAAGAAAATTATGGCTAGGAGCTTAATGTCCAAGGATATACATTTTATAGAAAGAATATGCATGAAGGCAGAGGGGATGGCGTTGCTCTGTTGGTAAAAAATGAAATCAAATCATTAGAACAAAGTGACATATAGTGGGAAAGTGTTGAATCATTTTGGATAGAGCTAAGGAGCTGCAAGGGTAAAAAGACCATGATGGGAGTTGTATACAGACCCCCAAACGGTAGTAAGGATGAGGCCTACAAATTACAATGAGAGATAGAAAATGCATACCAAAAGGGCAATGTTACAATGGTCATGGGGGACTTCAATATGCAGATACATTGGGAAAATCAGGCTGGTGCTACCTTCTAGGAGGGGGAATTTCTGGAGTGCCAACAAGATGGCGTTTCAGATCAGCTCATGGTTGAGCCCACTAAGGGGTCAACTGTTCTGGACTGGATGATGTGCAATGAACCAGAATTGATTACAGAGCATAAGGTAAAATAACCCTTAGGGGAAAGTGATCACAATATGATCGAATTTACTCTGTCATTTGAGAAAGAGAAGCCAAAGTCAGATTATCAGGATTACAGTGGAGCAAGAGAATTGCAGAGGCATAAGAAAGGAGTTGACCAGAATTGATTGGAAAAGAACACTGGCAGGGATAAGAGCAGAGCAACAATGGCTTGAATTTGTGGAAACAATTTGGAAGGCAGAGGAGATATATATCCCAAAGAGGAAGAAATATTCTAAAGGAAAATGACAGAACTGTGGCTATCAAGAGAAGTCAAAGCCAAAAAGCTCATTAAGAAGGTAAAGATGGGATCTAAAAGTAAACTAGCCAATAATATTAAAGAGGTTATCAAAAGTTTCTTCAGATACATGAAGTATAAGAGAGAGACGAAGGTGGATATCGGACCGCAGGAAAAAAATGCTGGAGAGGCAGTGATGGGGGACAAGGAAATGGTGGATGAAATGAATAAGTATTTTGCATCAGTCTTCACTGTGGAAGACACTAGCAGTATGGCGGAAGTTCCAGGCATTAAGGGTCATGTAGTGTAGGAAGTTCCCATAACTAGAGAGAAGGTTCTTGGGAAACTGAAAGAGAGTAGGGAAGTCACCTGGACCAGGAGAGGTGCACCCCAGCATTCTGAAGAGGTGGCTGAAGAGATCGCGGAGACATTAGTAATGACCTTTCAAGAATCACTAGATTCTGGAATAATTCTGGAAGACTGGAAAATTGCAAATGTCACTCCACTCTTCAAGAAGGGAGAGAGACAGAAGAAAGGAAACTATAGGCCAGTTAGTCTGACGTCAGTGGCTGAGAAGATTTTGGAGTTGATTATCAAGCACATGGTCTCAGAGTACTTTGAGACACATGATGAAATAGGCCAAAGTTAGCTTGGTTTCCTCAAGTAATATTCTTCTCTGACAAATTTTTTGGAATTTTGTGATGAAATAAGAGCAGGATAGACAAAGGAGGATCAGTTGACGTTGGATTTTCAGAGGGCCTTTGACAAGGTGCCACACACAAGGCTGCTTAACAAGCTATGGGCCCATGGTATTACAGGATAGATTCTAGCATGGATTAAGCAATGGCTGATTGGCAAGTGGCAAAGACTGGGAATAAAGGGAGCCTTTTCTGGTTGGCTGCCGGCGACTAGCGGTGTTCCACAGGGGTCTGTGTTGGGACTGATTCTTTTTACTTGATATGTCAATGATTTGGATGATGGAATTGATGGCTTTGTTGCAAAGTTTGTAGACAATTTGGAGATAGATAGAGGGCAAGTAGTTTTGAGGAAGTGGAGCGGCTACAGAAGGACTTAGATGGATTAGAAAAATGAGCAAAGAAATGGCTGATGGAGTACAGTGTCAGGAAGTGTACGGTCATGCACTTGGTAGAAGAAATGAAAGGGTTGTCTATTTTATAAATGGGAAGAAAATACAAAAAAACTGAGGCACAAAGGAACTTGGGAATCCTTGTGCTGGATTCCCTAAAGGTTCATTCGCAGGTTGAGTCTGTGATGAGGAAGGTAAATGCATAGAAGCACAGAAATATAGAAAACCTACAGCACAATACAGGCCTTTCAGCCCACAAAGCTGTGCCGAACATGTACTTGCTTTAGAAATTACCTAGGGTTACCCATAGCCCTCTATTTTTCTGAGCTCCATGTACCTATCTAGGAGTCTCTTAAAATACCCTATCATATCCGCCTACACCACAATCGCCGGCAGCCCATTCCACGCACTCACTACTCTCTGCGTAAAAAAAACTTACTCCTGACATCTCCTCTGTACCTACTTCCAAGCAGCTTGAAACTGTGCCCTCTCATGCTAGCCATTTCAGCCCAGAACTGAGAGTACTTCAAGTGGGGTCTGACCAGGGTCCAGGCATGTTAGCATTCATTTCAAGAGGACAAGAATATAAAAACAAGGATATAATGTTGAGACATTATAAAGAACTGGTGAGGGGCCTCACTTGGAGTTTTGGGGCCCTTATCCTCGAAAAGATGTGCTAAAACTGGAAGTGGGGGGGGGGTCAAAGGAGATTCATGAAAATTATTCCAGTATTGAATAGCTTGTCATATGAAGAGTGTTTGTTGGCTCTTGGACTGTATTCACTAGAATTCAGAAGAATGAGGGGTGACCTCATTGAAACCTGTTGAATGGTGAAAGGCCTTGATAGAGTAGATTTGGCGAGATCACAACTTCAGTATAGATGGGTGTCCTTTTAGAAAGGAGATGAGGACCAATTTCTTAAGCCAGAGAATGGTGAATCTGTGGAATACTTTGCCACAGGCAGCTGTGGAGACCAAGATTTTATGTATCTTCAGTCAGGACATGAAGGGATATGGGGAGAAGGCAGGAGGCTGAGGCTGAGAGGCAAATTTGATCAGTCAGGATGAAATGGCGGTGCAGACTTGATGGACGAAATAGCCTGATTCTGCTCCTATATCTTATGGTCTTATGATCTAACCCATACATTTTTCAAATGTTTGAAGAAACCAGAGCACGCAGAAGAAACCCACACAGTCATGGGAGAACATACAAATTCCTTACAGACAGCAGTGGGAATTGAGTCCATATCAGTGGCACTGTAATAGCAATACACTGACCATTAGCCTACCATGCTGCTCCTTGAAAAGTCCCAGATAGTGAAGCATGAAGTCATAAAATATGGTCTTGTAAGCATGGTGCCCAGTCAAGCTGGATCCAGCCCACTGCCCAGGCTCCTAACTATTTGTACATGTCTAGCCCGTATGTAGAGAATTAAATATGCTTCACTGTCAGAGGCAGGCAGTGGGGGTTAATGAAACCTCAGTAAAACAATGTTGTTGCCAGGAAAGATGATCTAGGAGAATATTGCCAGGTCATAAGACTCGGGGTTATAGGAAGTGAATGACTTATTCTTTGGAACATAAGAGACGGAAAGGTGTATAAAATCATGAGAGGTATGGTCTGGGTGAATGTAGACACTCTTTTTCCCATGGAAAAGGAATCAATAACAGGACGATATTGGTTTAAAATGACAAGGGAAAGATTTGAAAGGGGCCTGAGGGGAAACATTTTCACAGTTGCTCCATATATGTAACAAGCTGCCCGAGGAAGTGGTTGAGACTGGTACGATAACATTTAAAGGATATTTGGGCAGGTACTTGGATAGGATTGGTTTAGAAGGATATGGGTCAAATGCAGGCAAATGAGCGGAATGTTGACGGGAATCTTTGCCAGCGTGGACAAGTTGTGCCAAAGGGCCTGTTTCTGAGTTGTATCACTCTATAACTCTATAATCAAACTTCAGCTGTCAAGCCACTGAAGTCCTGCTCTGGAATGTCCTGATAGCCTTTGACAACAGATAAGCCAGAATCTAAAACCCTTTATTTTTAAATGTCTCTGATGTCCAAAGATGTAGGAGTAAAAAAAATCTGTCTTGCTTTAAAAGTAGAAAAAATAAAGAAGTAAATTCAATATAATAAACAGACATAAACAACTATGAAATAAATTTTTTTTAAATGAGCAAAAAGTAAAGTACAGATTTATCTACTGTGAGATTTCCCCTTTGAAATTTTTGGGGTCTCTGTAGGGGCTCCAACAGTAGAAATGTTGACTACCACGACGCAAGGGAATTTGCCTCCGTGATGGCAAGTCCATCAGACCTGTGGCACCCGTCACACCATCCTTCTCTGGGACATGGAATGAATGCTATTGATTGGCTCTGGAATCAAGGGACCAGTTTGGTAACAACTAGTTGTATTAATTGGATTTACTGAACCATTACTGATCCCTTTCTAATGGATGGAAAATATTCAGCGGCATTTGTCCTTAGGTCATGTAGTCCCCAACTGATGGTGTGATTGATAGAAACTGAACAAACGTATGGATGGGGAAGATTACAAACACTGTTTACACGTGTTGACTTCCTGAAGTATAGAATCTTGTCACAGCCAAATTAATAATATTTGTACAAGAAGGTGATGCAATTTGGATATTGTTTGGAGAAATGAGATCAGAGAAGATAGAAATATCCCCATTGAAGCAGTGAAACATTTCACCTCCCAGAAATGTTTTAAATGGATTTGATAAGTGAAGGGCCTGTTATTCATGTCTTCCAGCGGTCTGGATAGATGGTGAAGATCGCAGATTTGAAGAGTAAGTTTTTCATGTAGAAGATGATGCATATTTGGAACAAGCTGTTAGAGGAGGTGGTCAATGCAGGTATTATTGTATTAAAGGCATTTGGATAGGTAAAATAGATATTAATGAAAGAAAAGCTTTGATTAAATGAAAATTCTATGTAATGAATAAAAATGGACTTTTAATTTTCTTTTTGCCAAACAGTGAACCTTGTCCCAGATGTCAGTCGAACTTACAGTACTTCAAGTTTGGCCATAGTAATCACTGAATCATAGAAATGTACAGCTTATCTACGCTAATCCTATTTGGCCAAAACAGGTCCAAATCCCCCTGCACTCTTCCTATCCAAGTAGCTGTCTAAATGCCTTTAAAACAATAATATCTGCCTCTCCCACCTCATCTAGCAGCTCGCTCCGAGTATTCTTCATCTTCTGCATGAAAAATTTACTGTTCAAATTTTCAAACTTCAGGAACGACTTCCTGCCACATCAGAATCAGGTGGATTGTCATCATCAAATATGAAGTGAAATTCGTTGTTTTGCAGCAGCATTGCAGTGCAAGGATATAAAATTACTATAAATTACAATATAAATAAATAGTTAAAAAGCAATTACGAAGTTCATGGAGCATTCATAAATCTGATGGATGAGGGGTAGAAGCTGCTTTGGAATCACTGAGTGTGGGTTTTCAGATTCCTGTACCCCCTCCTTGATGATAGTAAAGAGAAGAAGGCATTAGAATTCAGAAATTATTTAAATTTTACATCTATCCCACAACGTGAGGGAGTAAAAAATCTTTGCTTTATGACTGCGTCGTAATGTACAGATATGTGAATTTATAAGCCGAATGGCTTGCAGAAAGAAGCTGCCCCATAGCCTGTTGATCCTGGCTTTAATGCTGAAACAGTTTACGGTTGTGGTGACTGGTGTCCCCAATGATCTTCCAGGTCTTCTTTCTGCACCTGCTGCTGTAAATGTCCTCAGTGGAGGGAAATTCAGGTCCACAGATGTGCTGGGCTGTCCATGACATTCTCTGCACTGCCCAACGATTAAGGTTAGTGCTGTTCCCCTACTAGGTGGTAATACAGCCAGTCAGGCATGTCCCGAAAGGTGAGAATCCTTAGAGATGGATGTTGACTTCTCGAGACACCACTTCATGAAGATGTCCTTGATAGTGAGGAGGGTTATGATCTTGATAGAGCTGTCTGATCCTGCAAAATTCTACCAACCTCTTGTGAACTTGTGCATTTAAGCCTCTATACCAGGCTCTGAAGCAACCGGACAGAATGCTCTCCACTGTACACCTATAGAAATAAACTGAAGTTTTTGGTGACTGACGGCATCTCCTCATATTCAAGTTTACCCATTTCAGATGGGGCTGAGGATCTTCTCTCAGTCTTGGCACCTTGGAATACTCTACCTCAGAGAGCTGTTAAGGTGAAGTTCACTCAACTCAAGAAGGAGGTCGATAGATATTTCAGCTTTCAGGGGTAATGAGGAGAGAATAGAAAAGTGGTATTGAGGCCAAGAGTGGATCAGCTACAAGCTTATTAAATGGTGGAATAGACTCAAGGGGCCCATTTGGCCTTCTACTTCTCTTGTTACTTATGTAATGTCTGAACTTCCAGCCCAATAACACAGGCACTGCACTAGCCTGTCACAACAAATACATTAAAAATTAAAAAAATGTAAGATATTACTTAAAATATTGACCAGAGAAAACTTTTTGAACAGCATTGCCAAACTGGTGACAGGAGCATTTTTACCTTCCAGGATTTTAATAGATTTTTTTGCCAAGTTGTAAATAGTATTTGTAGTTATAATGTGATATATGCTAATCTCAAGAACAGAAGCCATCAGCACTGAAAAAATTGTGATTCAGTTTTAAACCAGAGGTGTCATTTTCTAGGAAAACGTGTCTTGTGAAAGTTCCAAGAGTTAAACCGGAGATACTTCATAACAAAAGTCTTTTCTGAGATGACACAGCCACAGACTCTGCTGATTTTTTTAATATGGTTTCACACTGAGTACCACAGCTATTTCAGAGACTGAAAGACAGCATTGGTTAGATGTCTGGAAAAAACTGTTCAGATTTCAGTATCAACAATCATTTAATGTTTCAGAGCATGAAATATCTGATTATTTCATTCTTATTTCCTTCTGGCATAGAAGGATGCTATTTGGCCCATTGAGTCTCCCTTGGCCCTTGAACATTCCCATTAATCCCACATCTTGGGATTTAAGTAATTTCACAACCTATTCTCTCATACAGACCCTAGGTTCTTCTCTCACCCACCTACACCAGTGGCCAATTAACCGATCAGCCACAGGAGGGGAAATCCGTGGTACACAGGTGGAAACCTCCACATTGACAGCACCTGAGGACAAAATTGAACACAGGTCACTGGAGCTGGGCAGGCAGTTGTGTCAACCGCAGTTATGACTATTGTATCACCAAGACTGACAAAAAGTAACCAAGAGATAGAAAACCTATAGAACAAATGTTTTCTTTGCTCCATCGTTCTTTTTCTCTTCTTTAATCCATTGATCACAGGCATTAGACAAACATTGGGAGGATATTGTGTGAAGATGTGGTCAGAAAATCTACCTGCATCAAAACGGCCGTGATTTCGACTGTTTTGTGGCACCCTGAAACCACTAAGATTCTATGAGATCATGCAATCAGCCTTCACTGACAATCTCAAGATAGAGACCCAACAGACGGCACATGCTAGAACAGACAAAAAGCTGGAGGAACTCAGCAGGTCAGGCAGCATCTATGGAGGAAGACGGAAGGATGACATTTCAGGTGTACTCTGATGCTGCCTGACCTACAGCGTTCCTTTAGCTTTTTGTATGCTCATCATATCAATGCCTGGTCAGGGTAGGCCAGAGATTCCCATTTCCAAAGTAACGGAGAGGCTCAGTGTACTCTTTAATGCTTTTGTAGTAATTGCTGAGTGACTTCAGATGAGGGCAGGTATTTGGTTAAGTGTTCTGAGAGATTCTGTTTAAGATGCACAGTTCAATTTGCAAGTTTGCAAAAACAACATCTTTCTCTCTGTCAGACCAATAAATAGAGTTGTCTTCCATGATGTTTCTGTTCTGGCATCACAGAAACAAAGCAGGTACGCCATTGAAAACTAAGGCTTGCCTTTAATCACATTTAAGAGTGATTTTTAATGACTAACAATTTTTCTGCATTAAGAATTAATTATTTCAGTTATGTAGCCTCAGTCCTTCAACTTTTAATCATTGCAGATTGTTCTTTTTCTTTTTGCTTACTTTAATTCCTTACTTTTTTCTTTTTTATTACACTTTCAGCCCTTGTTTTTGATATTGTAAATCACAGTGATTGATTCAGACTCTGTGTTGATTAAGTTTGACAACTTATGGGGATCTATGGATGTGTTCAATGCCATTTTAAGCTCTCATGAATACAATTTTCTACTTAATATCTCATGGGAATTAAACAGGCAAAGGAAATTAAAACAAATAGTAGTTTCCCCATCTATAATATTTTGCTTTTAAAACTGATAGGTGCTACATATTTGTTGGCTGTAATAAATGCCATACTAGTCCATAAACACCTTAATAAGCAAGGCTCTGGGCCTACTCCGGGCTGCTCCAGGGTTCGGATCAGAGGCCTCAACTTTGGTTTGGAATGCTGTTGTTCGGTTCAATTGTTTGCACGATTTTTTTCCTCCTTTCTCTTGCGCATCGAGTGCTGGTCTTTTAGTTTTATTTTTATTCTTCTTTCTTTCATTGGGTTCTTTCCAGTTTGTGGCTACCAGTGAGCAAGCAAATCTCAAGGTTGTGTACTTTATACATTCTTTAATAATAAATGTACTTGAATCTGAAATCTAATACGCTATATGATTTAATTCCCATGAGACTAATTAGCAACCTGCTGTTAGTGACTGTTCAAAATAGCTGATGTTACCTGCCTTATCACATCATGCATCAATGTTTTAGGAACAACTTCTTTCCCTCTGCTATCAGATTTCTGAATGGACAATGAACCAGCCCATGAACACTACCTAGATAGGTTTGCTCTCTTTTAACATTAGTTACTTTATTTATTTTTTTAGTATTTCTTATTGAAAGTTATGTTTTTTAATGTATTGCACTGCACTGCTGCCACGAAACAGCAAACTTCACAACAAGTATTATGTCAGTGATATTAAATTCTGCTTCTGATGTACCTTCTTAGCTAGTCAGACTTGATTGAGAATTGAACAACACCAAGCCTGAACCAGGTATTGTGAGTTACAATAATGAATTCAGTGTCAAATTCTGTATCAAAAGTGAAAAAAAGCGAGAAAACTTGAATGGAATCAAATACAGAGGTTATTTCTTCAGCGGTTTGATCCGAGCAAGTGCGTGGACATCAGCCAGTGAGAACAGCGAGAAGAGTTTATAAAGAAGACAGCTTTATAGAGTGGGCGACAGAGCAGGAAGGCTTTGGCTCAATGGGGCTTTGGCGGTAACGGGTCGAGGCAAGGTAGGTTGCCTGAGTAGAATACAGACAAGAAGTACGAGGGGTGATTGATAAGTTCGTGGCCTAGGGTAGAAGGAGTCAATTTTAGAAAACCTAGCACGTTTATTTTTCTTACATTTACACACTTAGTCCAGTGGTCGTGGAGCATACGGATCCCTTCTTTGTAGAAGTCAGCGTCTTGGAACTCCAGAAGTGGTCCACAGCAGGGGTGATTGATAAGTTTGTGGCCTAAGGTAGAAGGAGATGAGTTATTAACTTCAAACTTTATGCATTTTCACTCAACGAGTTGAACTGCACATGCATGTAACAAGAGCTGTATAACTCATGTCCTTCTACCTTAGGCCACAAACTTATCAATCGCCTGTCGTATGTGTGTGAGGCTGGTGTTCTGTGCTCGGTGTCAGAGGTGGGAAGTCCGGGAGACTCCCAGCCTCCTGGACAGCCACATCTGCACCAGGTGTGTTGAGCTGCAGCTCCTTAGGGACCACATTAAGGAACTGGAGATGCAGCTTAATGACCTTTATCTGGTCAGGGAAAGTGAGGAGGTGATAGATAGGAGCTACAGGCAGGTGGTCACTCTGGGGCCTCGGGAGACAGATAAGTGGGTAACATTTAGGAGAGGGAAGAGGCAGATACTAGAGAGTACCCCAGTAGCTGTCCCCCTTAACAATAAAAACTCTTGTTTGAATACTGTTGGAGGAGACGGCCTACCTGGGGGAAGCAACAGTGGTCGCGCCTCTGGCACAGAGTCTGGCCCTGTGGCTCAGAAGGGTAGGGAAAGGAGGAGGATGGCAGCAGTGATAAGGAACTCCATAGTTCGGGGATCAGACAGGTGATTCGGTAGACGCACAAAAGAAACATTGATGGTAGTTTGCCTCCCAGGTGCCAAGGTCCGGGATGTTTCTGATCGCGTCCATGATATCCTGAAGTGGGAAGGAGAACAGCCAGAGATTGTAGTACATATTGGTACCAACGACATAGGTAGGAAAAGGAAGGAGGTCCCGAAATCAGACTACAGGGAATTTGGAAGGAAGTTGAGAAGCAGGACCTCAGAAGTAGTGATCTTAGGACTACTGCCTGTGCCATGTGACAGTGAGTATAGGAATAGAATGAGGTGGATGATAAATGCGTGGCTGAGGGATTGGAGCAGAGGGCAGGGATTCAGATTTCTGGATCATTGGGACCTCTTTTGGGACAGGTGTGACCTCTACAAAAAGGATGACTTGAATCCCAAGGGGACTAATATCCTGGCGGGGAGGTTTGCAAAGGCTATTGGGGAGAGGTTAAACTAGAATTGCTGGGGGGTGGGAACCGAATTGAAGTGACGGACGAAGAGGTGGTTGGCTCACAAATAGAGAAGGATTGAAGACAGTGCAAGAGGGAGGATAGTTAGGTGGTTGAGAAGGGTCGCGATCAGACCAATGGTTTGAGATGTGTCTATTTTAATGAAAGGTGTATTATGAACAAAGCAGATGAGCTAAGAGCGTGGATCAGTAATTGGAGCTATGATGTTGTGGTTCAGGGGCAGGAATGGTTACTTCAGGTGCCAGGCTTCAGGTGTTAAAGAAAGCACAGGGAGGGAACCAAAGAGATGGGGCGTGGCACTGTTGATCAGAGATAGTGTCACGGCCGCAGAAAAGGAGGAAGTTATGGAGGGATTGTCGACAGAGTTTCTGTGGGTGGAAGTTAGGAACAGGAAGGGGTCAATAACTCCACTAAGTGTTTTTATAGACCACCCAATAGTAACAGACATCGAAGAGCAGATAGGGAGACAGCTTCTGGAAAGGTGTAATAATAACAGGGTTGTTGTGGTGGGATATTTTAATGTCCCAAATATCAATTGGTATCTCCCTAGGGCGAGGGGTTTCAATGGAGTGGAGTTTGTTAGGTGTGTTCAGGAAGGTTTCTTGACACAATATGTAGATAAGCCTACAAGAGGAGAGGCTGTACTTGATCTGGTATTGGGAAATGAACCTGGTCATGTGTCAGATCTCTCAGTGGGGGAGCATTTTGGAGATAGTGATCACAATTCTATCTCCTTTGCAATAGCATTGGAGAGGGGTAGGAACAGACAAGTTAGAAAAGTGTTTAATTGGAGTAAGGGGAAATACGAGGCTATCAGACAGGAACTTCGAAGCATAAATTGGAAACAGATGTTCTCAGGGAAATGTGCGGATGAAGTGTGGCAAATGTTCAGGGAATATTTGCATGGAGTTCTGCATAGGTACATTCAATGAGACAGGAAAGAATGGTAGGGTACAGGAACTGTGGTGCACAAAGGCTGTTGTAAATCTAGTCAAGAAGAAAAGAAGAGCTTACGAAAGGTTAAAAGAACTAGGTTTTGATACAGATCTAGAAGATTAGCAGGACGGAGTTTAAGAAAGAAATTAGGTGAACCAGAAGGGGCCATGAGAAGACCTTGCTGCACAGGATTAAGGGAAACCCCAAGGCACTCTACAAGTACTGTATGTGAAGAGCAAGAGGATCAGATGTGAGAGAATAGGACAAATCAATTGTGACAGTGGAAAAGTGTGTATGGAACCAAAGGAGACAGCAGAGGTACTTAATGAATACTTTGCTTCAGTATTCACTACGGAAAAGGGTCTTGGTGATTGTGAGGATGACTTACAGTGGACTGAAAAGCTTGAGCATGTAGATATTAAGGAAGAGGATGTGCTGGAGCTTTTGGAAAGCATCAAGTTGGAAGTCACCGGGACCGGATGAGATGTACCCCAGGCTACTGTGGGAGACGTGGGAGGAAATTGCTAAGCCTCTGGCAATGATCTTTGCATCATCAATCGGGACGGGAAAGGTCCAGAGGATTGGAGGGTCGCGGATGTAGTTCCCTTATTCAAGAAAGGGAATAAAGGTAGCCCAGGAAATTATAGACCAGTGAGTCTTACTTCAGTTGTTGGTAAGTTGATGGAGAAGATCCTGAGAGACAGGATTTATGAACATTTGAAGAGGCATAATATGATTAGGAATAGTCAGCATGGTTTTGTGAAAGGCAGGTCGTGCCTTACGAGCCTGATTGAATTTTTTGAGGATGTGACTAAACACATTGATGAAGGTAGAGCAGTAGATGCAGTGTATATGGATTTCAGCAAGGCATTTGATCAGGTACCCCATGCAAAGCTTATTGAGAAAGTAAGGAGGCATGGGATTCAAGGGGAAATTGCTTTGTGGACCCAAAACTGGCTTGCCCACAAGAGCCAAAGAGTGGTTGTAGATGGGTCATATCCTGCATGGAGGTCAGTGACCAGTGGTGTGCCTCAGGGATCTGTTCTGGGACCCCTGCTCTTTGTGATTTTTATAATTGACCTGGATGAGGAAGTGGAGGGATGGGTTAGTAAATCTGCTGATGACACAAAGCTTGGGGGTGTTCTGGATAGTGTGGAGGGCTGTCAGAGGTTACAACGGGACATTAATAGGATGAAAAACTGGGCTGAGGAGTGACAGATGGAGTTCAACCCAGGTAAGTGTGAGGTGGTTCACTTTGGTAGGTTAAATATGATGGCAAAATATAGTTTTAATGCTAAGACTCTTGGCAGTGTGGAGGGTCAGAGGAATCTTGTGGTCCGAGTCCATAGTACACTCAAAGCTGCTGTGCGGGTTGACTCTGTGGTTAAGAAGGCATACAGTGCATTGGCCTTCATCAATCGTGGGATTGAGTTTAAGAGCCGAGAGGTAATGTTGCAGCTATATAGGATCCTGGTCAGACTCCACTTGGAGTACTGTGCTCAGTTCTGGTCACCTCACTACAGGAAGGATGTGGAAACAATGGAAAGAGTGCAGAGGTTTACGAGGATGTTGCGTGGTTTTGGGAGCATGCCTTATGAGAATAGGTTAAGTGAACTCAGCCTTTTCTCCTTGGAGCAGCGGTGGATGAGAGGTGACCTGATAGCAGTGTACAAAATGATGAGAGGCATTGATTGTGTGGATAGTCAGAGGCTTTTTCCTAGGGCTGAAATGGCTAGCACAAGGGGGCACAGTTTTAAGGTACTTGGAATAAGGTACAGAGGAGATGTCAGGGGTAAGAGAGCATGGAATGGGCTGCCGGCAGCAGTGGTGGAGGTGGAAACAGTGGGGTCTTTTAAGAGACTCCTGGGTAGGTACATAGAGCTTAGAAAAATAGAAGGCTATATCTAACCCTTGGTAATTTCTAAGGTAAGGGCCTGTTCGGCACAGCTTTGTAGGCCAAAGGCCTATATTGTGCTGTATGTTTTCTATGTTTCTAAAAAAATGAAAGAAATGAGCTTTGTCACATTGTACATTGAAGCGTACAGTGAAATGCTTCATGTGTGTTAACGACCAACACAGTTTGAATCTACAATCTCCAGTAATTAAAAATTAAATGAATCAAGACTGCCCACTTTTAGTAGTTATTTCTTCATGGCAGGTAAGTTGGTAATGATTATGCTGAAATAGCCCTGATTTTCTGTGATATACTTAATTTGTTTCAACAGGTGTAGGAGGACAAACAATTCAATTATTTAGAGAAAGGCAGTTATTGTCCATAGAACTCTCTCTAAAAGAAGACATTGCCAGAGTTGGCTCTCAGTTCTCATAAGCATTAATTAGATACTCACTGGCAACATACAGTCGATGTTTTGGGCCAAGACCCTTCATCAGGGCTCAGCCCAAAACATCGATCGTTTATTATTCTCCCTAGATGCTGCCTGACCTCCTGAGTTCCTCCTGCATTTTGTCCATGTTACTTAAGATTTCCGACGTCTGCAGAATATCTTGTGTTTATTAAATATTTCAATGTACTTACAGAGAATTGTTTTTTTTTAAATGGAAAATACGAATAGGTCATTGAATATCACACTTTTAAAATTATATTCAATTCATCAAAAAGTATTCCCATAGCTATATTCTGCATATGATGTATCATAACAGATACTTTTAGGGAGTCCTGACGAAGGGTCTCGGCCTGAAACGTCGACTGCGCCTCTTCCTATAGATGCTGCCTGGCCTGCTGCGTTCACCAGCAACTTTGATGTGTGTTGCTTGAATTTCCAGCATCTGCAGAATTCCTGTTGTTTGAGATACTTTTAGGGAACAGATTCTATGTCAATAAGCTTATATTCAGTGGCCACTATTAGGCACACTTGCTTAATGTGAATATCCGATCAACCAATGACGTGTCAGCCATTCAATGCATAGAAGCATGTGGACATCATCAGGAGGTTCAGATGTTGTTTAGACCAAACATCCAAATCAGAAAAAAATGTGATTTAAACGATTTTGACCATGGAAGGATTGTTGGTGCCAAATAGGATGGTTTGAGTATCTCAGAAACTACGATCTCCTGGGATTTTCTTGCACTTCAGTATTTAAAATTTACAGAGAATGGTTCAAGAAACAAAGAACATCCGGTGAGCTGCAGTTCTCATGGGGGCTAATGTAACCCCACTTTTTAAAAAAGGAGGGAGAGAGAAACCGGGGAATTATAGGCCGGTTAGCCTAACGTCGGTGGTGGGGAAACTGCTGGAGTCAGTTATCAAGGATGTGATAACAGCACATTTGGAAAGCGGAGAAATGATCGGACAAAGTCAGCATGGATTTGTGAAAGGAAAATCATGTCTGACGAATCTCATAGAATTTTTTGAGGATGTAACTAGTAGAGTGGATAGGGGAGAACCAGTGGATGTGGTATATTTGGATTTTCAAAAGGCTTTTGACAAGGTCCCACACAGGAGATTAGTGTGCAAACTTAAAGCACACGGTATTGGGGGTAAGGTATTGGTGTGGGTGGAGAATTGGTTAGCAGACAGGAAGCAAAGAGTGGGAATAAACGGGACCTTTTCAGAATGGCAGGCGGTGACTAGTGGGGTACCGCAAGGCTCAGTGCTGGGACCCCAGTTGTTTACAATATATATTAATGACATGGATGAGGGAATTAAATGCAGCATCTCCAAGTTTGCGGATGACACGAAGCTGGGTGGCAGTGTTAGTAGTGAGGAGGATGCTAAGAAGATGCAGGGTGACTTGGATAGGTTGGGTGAGTGGGAAAACTCATGGCAGATGCAATTTAATGTGGATAAATGTGAAGTTATCCACTTTGGTGGCAAAAATAGGAAAACAGATTATTATCTGAATGGTGGCCGATTAGGAAAAGGGGAGGTGCAACGAGACCTGGGTGTCATTATACACCAGTCATTGAAAGTGGGCATGCAGGTACAGCAGGCGGTGAAAAAGGCGAACGGTATGCTGGCATTTATAGCGAGAGGATTCGAGTACAGGAGCAGGGAGGTACTACTGCAGTTGTACAAGGCCTTGGTGAGACCACACCTGGAGTATTGTGTGCAGTTTTGGTCCCCTAATCTGAGGAAAGACATCTTTGCCATAGAGGGAGTACAAAGAAGGTTCACCAGATTGATTCCTGGGATGGCAGGTCTTTCATATGAAGAAAGACTGGATGAACTGGGCTTGTACTCGTTAGAATTTAGAAGATTGAGGGGGGATCTGATTGAAACGTATAAGATCCTAAAGGGATTGGACAGGCTAGATGCGGGAAGATTGTTCCCGATGTTGGGGAGGTCTAGAACGAGGGGTCACAGTTTGAGGATAGAGGGGAAGCCTTTTAGGACCGAGGTTAGGAAAAACTTCTTCACACAGAGAGTGGTGAATCTGTGGAATTCTCTGCCACAGCAAACTGTTGAGGCCAGTTCATTAGCTATGTTTAAAAGGAAGTTAGATATGGCCCTTGTGGCTACAGGGGTCAGGGGGTATGGAGGGAAGGCTGGGTTCTGAGTTGGATGATCAGCCATGATCATAATAAATGGCGGTGCAGGCTCGAAGGGCCGAATGGCCTACTCCTGCACCTATTTTCTATGTTTCTATGTTTCTATGTTCTGTAGGTGAAATCTCCTTGTTAATGAGAGGTCAAAGGAGAGTGGCCAGACTGATTTAAGCTGACAGAAAGGTGACATAGCTCAAATAACTGTGCGTTACCACAGTGGTGTGCAGAAGAGCATCTCTGAACGCACAACACATCGAACTTTGAAGTGGATAGTCTACAACAGCAGAAGACCAAGAACACACAAAAATACTGTCAGTGGCCACTTTATTAGGTACCTCCTGTACCTGGTAAAAAGACCACTAAATGTCTGTACGATGCATTAATAAAAGATCTCTCAGACAACAGATTCCATGCAAATTGCCTGTTGAAAGATAATTATGAAGGCCATTATTTTTCTAGAAATTCTGATTGTTTCACTTCAGTTAAATTCAATGAACATTATTACATTAAAGTCAATTGATGAGAGGATAAAAGTCACAATAAAGTAATTTCTGGAAATACTTTTTAAGAAATATGATACTGTTTAATGCCAAAAAATAATATCTTTGAAATTATTCATCATGTTAAGTTTCTGCTTTACAGGGAGCTGATGTAAATTAGATGGTAATTGATTAGAAATTGACTTGGAATTGACACATGGTAAACATTTGAGGTGCTTTTTATGACAGAAGTATAATTTGCAATTTCACACTGACACAGCCCTTGCATATAAACCACAAACTCAATCTTAATTTGAAGTCAAACTGTGATCTCCACCCCACCTACCGCACCCTGACATTTCTATGCACCCTTTGATTGATTGATTTCATTAATTGTAACTTTGTAGTTTTTGAAGAAATTCTGTACAACTGCCACAAATCAATGTTTCCACTACATCTGACAGCAATAATAAACCTAATTTTGATCCTGATCTATTATGTCACTCGAAGTGCAGGACTTTCAGCAGTGCAGCTCTCCGTCTGCTCAACACGACTGACTTGGTGTTCGAGTCTCCAGAGTGGGACTTGCACCCATCACTCTCTGTTTTGTAAATTCAAACATTCAGTACTGGAAGTACTCAACAGTTCAGGCAGCATATAACCATATAACAATTACAGCACGGAAACAGGCCATCTCGGTCCTTCTAGTCCATGCCGAACTCTTACTCTCACCTACTCCCACCGACCTGCACTCAGCCCATAACCCTGCATTCCTTTTCTGTCCATATATCTATCCAATTTAACTTTAAATGACAGCATCGAACCTGCCTCAACCACTTCTGCTGGAAGCTCGTTCCACACAGCTACCACTCTCTGCGTAAAAAAGTTCCCCTTCATGTTACCCCGAACTCTTTAACTCTCAACTCATGTCCTCTTGTTTGAATCTCCCCCACTCTCAATGGAAAAAGCCTATCCATGTCAACTCTATCTATCCTCCTCATAATTTTAAATACCTCTATCAAGTCCCCCCTCAACCTTCTACGCTCCTAAGAATAAAGACCCAACTTGTTCAACCTTTCTCTGTAACTTAGGTGACGAAACCCAGGTAACATTCGAGTAAATCTTCTCTGTACTCTCTCTTGGAGCACCTGTGGAAAAAGAAATAGAGTTAATGCTCTCAGTCGAAGCCTCTTCACCCAATGGGGAAATACCTATAAAGAAAAGTCATGTAACGACATGGTACCTGTGAACAACACAGAAAATACTGGAGGAACTCAGCAGGCCAGGCAGCATTTATAGAAAAGAGTACAGTCAAAGTTTTGGGCTGAGACCCTTTAGCAGGACTAGAGAAAAAAGGATGAGGAATAGAGTTAAAGGGTGGGGGAGGGGAAGGAGAAACACAAGGTGAAAGGTGAAACTGGGAGGACCATAAGACATAGGAGCAGAATTGGGTCATTTGATCCATCAACTCTGCTCCGCCATTCAATCACGGCCGATCCTTTTTTCCCCTCCTGAACTCCATTCCCCGGCCTTCTACTCGTAACCTTTGATGCCGTGTCCAATCAAGAACCTATCAATCTCTGCCTTAAATACACCCAACGACCTGGCCTCCACAGCTGCCTATGGTAACACATTCCACAAATTCACCAGTCTCTGGCTAAAGACATTTCTCTGCATCTCTGTTTTAAATGGACGCCCTTCTATCGTGAGGCTGTGTCCTCTTGTCCTTGACTCCCCCCCCCCCACCATAGGAAACATCCTTTCCACATCTACTTTGTCTTGGTCTTTCAACATTCAAAAGGTTTCAGTGAGATCCCCCATCATCCTTCTAAGTTTCAGCGAGTTCACTGGCAGTCAACCAGACAAGGATCCTTTTATTCCCACTCGCTGCCTCTATCAATCAGCCAATGCTCTAACCCTGTTAGTAACCTTCCTGTAATACCATGGGCTCTTAGCTTGATAACCAGCCTCATGTGTAGCACCTTGTCAAATGCCTTCAGGCAAGATTTTCCCTTAAGGAAATCATGCTGACTTTATTCTATCATGTCTCCTATCACCAAGTACTCCATAACCTCATCTTTAACAATTGACTCCAACATCTTCCCAACCACTCAGGTCAGGCTAACTGGGAAGGGGAGGGGTGAAATAAAGAGCTGAGAAGTTGATTGGTGGAAGAAATACAAGGCTAGAGAATGGAGGGATCTAATAGGAGATAGAAACATAGAAACATAGAAAATAGGTGCAGGAGTAGGCCATTCGGCCCTTCGAGCCTGCACCACCATTTATTATGATCATGGCTGATCATCCAACTCAGAACCCCGCCCCAGCCTTCCGTCCATACCCCCTGACCCCTGTAGCCACAAGGGCCATATCTAACTCCCTCTTAAACATAGCCAATGAACTGGCCTCAACAGTTTGCTGTGGCAGAGAATTCCACAGATTCACCACTCTCTGTGTGAAGAAGTTTTTCCTAATCTCGGTCCTAAAAGGCTTCCCCTCTATCCTCAAACTGTGACCCCTCGTTCTGGACCTCCCCAACATCGGGAACAATCTTCCCGCATCTAGCCTGTCCAATCCCTTTAGGATCTTATACGTTTCAATCAGATCCCCCCTCAATCTTCTAAATTCCAACGAGTACAAGCCCAGTTCATCCAGTCTTTCTTCATATGAAAGACCTGCCATTCCAGGAATCAATCTGGTGAACCTTCTTTGTACTCCCTCTATGGCAAAGATGTCTTTCCTCAGATTAGGGGACCAAAACTGCACACAATACTCCAGGTGTGGTCTCACCAAGGCCTTGTACAACTGCAGTAGTACCTCCCTGCTCCTGTACTCGAATCCTCTCACTATAAATGCCAGCATACCATTCGCCTTTTTCACCACCTGCTGTACCTGCATGCCCACTTTCAATGACTGGTGTATAATGACACCCAGGTCTTGTTGCACCTCCCCTTTTCCTAATCGGCCACCATTCAGATAATAATCTGTTTTCCTATTTTTGCCACCAAAGTGGATAACTTCACATTTATCCACATTAAATTGCATCTGCCATGAGTTTGCCCACTCACCGAACCTATCCAAGTCACCCTGCATCCTCTTAGCATCCTCCTCACTGCTAACACTGCCACCCAGCTTCGTGTCATCCGCAAACTTGGAGATGCTGCATTTAATTCCCTCATCCAAGTCATTAATATATATTGTAAACAACTGGGGTCCCAGCACTGAGCCTTGCGGTACCCCACTAGTCACCGCCTGCCATTCTGAAAAGGTCCCGTTTATTCCCACTCTTTGCTTCCTGTCTGCTAACCAATTCTCCACCCACACCAATACCTTACCCCCAATACCGTGTGCTTTAAGTTTGCACACTAATCTCCTGATGACAGAATACCACGGAAGAAAGAAAATGGGGTAGGAGCACTAGAGGGAGGTGATGGGCAGGCTAAGAGAAAAGAAGAGACTAGGAAAAGAGGATGGGGAATGGTGAAGGAGATGGGGTAGCATTACTGGAAGTTCATGAAATCAATGTTCTTGCCAACAGGTTGGGTGCTATCCAGATGGAATATAAGGTGTTGTTCTTCCAACCTGAGTGTGGCCGCATTGCGACCGTAGAGGAGGCCATAGATAGACAAATCAGAAGTGGAATTAAAATGGGTGGCCACTGGGAGATCCTGCTTTTTCTGGTGAACAGAGCGTAGGTGCCTTTGAAAGACAGTTATTCTCCATTGAAATAAAGGAAACATTCCCAAGATGCTCAAACAATCTGCCGGTGGAACTCAGTGGGTTGAGCAGCATCTGCGGGAAGAATGAAATTGTCAATGTTTTAGATCAAATCCCTGCATCAGGACCTCCCACAGATGTTGCCAAACCCATTGAATTCTTCCAACAGATTGTTTATTTCTCCAGGTTCCTGCATAAGCAGTCTCTTGTGTGTCCTGGAGATATTCCGTTTAATTCTCTCTCCACAGTATTTTGTGTTTTTTATTCATACTTCCAGCTTCAGCATTTTAAAAAATTAAATTTTTTAAATTTATCTTTACATTGTACTTTACCACCGATGATTCCGCCTGTGAGATCAAATATATCTAAGTTTACTTACCCTTTAATTCAATTAGATCTAGTTTTTCATTTAAAGATTGGGCAATTTCTCCAGTTATTGTAAATTATCTCCATGCCATAATAATGAACACACTGTCTGGTTAAGTTCAACATTTACAGATCTTCTGAAATTCATTTGTTTCATTACTGTGACTGGAATTGGAAACAAATGTGAGGTATTGAATAGACCACATTAGGAGCATTGTGTACAGTTGTAGTCTCCACATATAAGGAATAGTGAAAGATCTCTGTAGATAGACTAGGTGTGGAGAGGATGTTTTCTATAGTGGGACAATCAATCCAGGACCAGAGGGCACAGCTTCAGAATAGAAGGATGCCCCTTTAGAACAGAGATGAGAAGGAATTTATTTAACGAGAGGGCAATGAACCTGTGGAACCTGTGGAGCTCTGGAGGCCAATTCATTCAGTATATTTAAAGCGGATGTTGATAGCATCTTGATTAGTAGCAGTGCTAAAGGTTACGGTGCAAGTGTCGGAGAATGGGATTGAGGGGGATAATAAAGCAGCCATGATGGAATGGTAGAGCAGACTCAATGTGCTGAATGATCTAATTCTGCTCCTGTGTCTTACGGTCTTATGGTCTGAGTTATTGGAACTAAACCAAAGGTAATTCCCTTTATCTGTCTACCATGAAATTAATAGGAACCAATTCTAACAATTCTTTATTATCCCAGAAGTGGGATCATCCTCTCCACCTCTACGCTGTCAGTATCTTGTGTCTTTCAACGTGCTGCACATCGCACCCCATCTCACTCCTCTGAATTCTAGCACATGTAAGTCTGCCTTGTTCAACCCCTCCTCATGCTACTTTCTGCCTAAGATGGCTAGCAATTTTGCAATTCACTAACGCATTAATATTTCCCCATCTACCTCACTGAGGACCTTGCACTTTACTTGCAGTACACTGTCTCCGTAATGCTATATTCTAATTCTGTTTTTTTAACTTCTTTATACTTTTGCACGGAATGATCTGTCTGAAAGGATTTTCACTGAATCTCGATACATGTGAAAATTCCCCTTACAGATATCACTAAAGTTCTTTCATCATTTTTCATAATATCAGAATTAACCTCTTGGGATCAATAAAGTATTTATTATAATTATTAATATTGTTATTATTATAACTTATATGTACATGTATTCTTTTTTTGTGAATTATTCACTGGAACCGCTTTTGCCTTCTGCAATTCAGTGCTTTTTACCTCTTAGTCTACCTAGTTGTAGCCCCTGCTCTTTCTTTGTCTATCTGCACTGTACTCTTGACAGTATGTACTGGCTTAGAAAAGATGTCTCTTTCTTTATATATTCTTCCTTTCAGTCTTTCACACATCATCTTCCATTTACCAGCTCCCTGCCCTTTCATTTACTCTTGCTATTATTGCCTTTTGGTTTCCTTCTGCTCTCTTCACAACCTGTGATTCTGCCTACCATTATACCATTCTGCATTCTGTTTTTCCATGATGTAATTATGTCTGGCATGGTCTGCCTCAGTGGTATGCCAGCAAAAGCTTTTCATTGCATCTCAGTCCATATGACTATGATAAACCAATTCCAAATCTGATTCCGAATCTATCAGCTCGACCTTTGACAGGTTCATCCAAATTATTTATATACATTGTTGATGGAGTTAGACTACAGAAAGAGAATGGAGAAAACTTAGACCAAAAGAGAACTGAACAGTAGAGAATGATGAAAGTCAAAATTTAGAGAAAATGCCCTGCACAAGGTCCAAATGAAGATCATACATCAAATTGAAAGTGAGTACTTATAGAAAGAATGATGAAGTGAGAGTAAAAAGGCCAATGAGAAAAAAAATCAAAACTCAAATATCCTAATCTCAGAAGATGGCAAAGAATTTGAGGACATGCTTGATATTGGAACCATACATCTACTTTGAGTGATTGAATGCAGCAATTGTTAGAGAAATAAAGTCCAGATGGTAAATCTAGATCAGGAACTGATAAAAACATAAAACTAATGCCAAAACTGGATACAGCAACACAAAGTAAAAGCATAACTTCGGTTTACAGCATAGGTCTCACCTTGATGTCTAAAAGCAGAGCCAAGCGTAAAACAAATCTTGGAACAATGGAATGTTATGACAGAAACAAATGCCGAAAATACTCAGAAGATCAGTCAGCTTCTGAGGAGAGAGAAACAGAGTTAGAAATTCAGACTGATGATGCATCATGAGAAGTAGGAATGGTTAGAAACCAAGGATGTTGTAAGATGCAGAGAACACAACAAATATCTCAGAATGGAGACCAAAAGAGACTAAATGACATCAGTGGTGATGGTGTCTGCGAGAGAGCGTGGTGAAGGCTTCTTTCAGTGTTCTTTTGAAGATCCTGCATTCTGCCTACGGTTCTTTGCGGGAATGGGTCCTGCTCTCAGGGTTTCACGACTGGCCGTTATTCAGCATGCCACTGTCTTGGCCTAAGAGCTCAACTCACCTTCGGAGAACCGAGATCTCGTGGCTCTGGAGACAGGCGGAACGAAGGTTGGTGACTGGGCAGATCAGTGTGTCATGGGAGATGGAAGATCTAAGGCTGCGTGCCCAGTGACCCGAGATCTTTGGGCACAGAGCTCAGAAAAGGCGACGCAACGGACTTTTAACATCGTAAGTCAACGAGTTGTTTGTTATGTCTCCCCTTCTCACTGTGAAATGGGGACATGTCTTTCTCCCTTATTAGGGAGAGAGTCTGTGGTATGTCGAATACTGGGTGAACAAGTAGTCTTTGGGGTACTGCAAGTCGGTGTCTTTGCTGTTGCTTTGCTCACGCTGGAGTGCTCGGTGGCAGATGCCGATGCTTTTTTTTGCTGGGGGGGGAAGGGGAGGATCATTGCTTGCCACCGCTTATGCGTGGGAAGGAGGGGAGCTGAGGAGTGTGCTTTGGGGTTCTAATATTTAACATTTATTTATTCTTTGGGGGCACTCCTCTGTTCTTGTGGGTGGTTGGGAAGAAAAAGCATTTCAGCATGTACAAATGTTTGTATATTGTATACATTCCTCTGACATTAAATGTACCTTTGAAACCTTTGAAGGCTTGTTTAAAAGCACATGATTTGTTCTGTGGAAATGCAAGTCAAGGGCATAGATTAGGATCAGAGGAGAGAGAGAAACAAAATATAGGATATACTGAAATAAAAATAAAGTTCATGGAAATCTAAGGTAAAAGAGAATGTTAGAAATGCCCAAAAGGTCAAGCAGAGCCCATTGAGACAGGAAAAAGAAATGACACTTGGTGGGGTTAACCTCAATAGTGCTCATCAGAGGAATACAGAAGAGGGAGATGTATGTCAATGCAAAGGAAACATAAGGATTTGTTTTCCTGGATAAGAGAAGATGTGGAGAATCTTCTTTGATCTCAGTAAACTAGGCAACAGGAGAGAAAAGTGAACACAACATATCCAATGTGAAGCCCAGCCATGACAACTCATGGGTCTGAAGGTCGAAGGGTATTAACTGTTCTCGAAACTGATGATGTAGGACCTATAGCTTCTGTACTTCGTGTCTGATGGTAACAGCAAGAAGAGATATCTCAGTACACAATGCTAAGTTTTTCTGTATGAACATACTGTTTTGATTTGGACTGCATCGCTCACCGGATCTCTGTATCCTGTACACCGAGGACACGTATCAATCAGCAAGCTCACAACCTGAAGCTGAAAAAAAAGGAAGTTGCTCAGTTGCAGATTTCAGATGACAAGCTTGATTAACAGACAATGCGCTGGAAAGTAATCAAAATACAATAGTTATTTCAGCACAGAAAGAGGCTTCAAACAATATATTGGAAGAACTCAGAAGGGGGGAACTGTCAAATTTCATTGAAACTCTCTGCGTCAGATTTTCAGATTACAGTATCTCTTCTGATTCAACAGAATGAGGCCATTTGTTCTGAACAAAATGAAGTAATTTTATCAACAATCTTTTAAAAAAATATTTTTGTACTTCATCTTAGATGCTTGGTTCTAAGCCTTTCCTCTCCATGGAAGATGTACGTTGCGTTCTGTGCTAAACAATGTTCTGTGCACATTGAAAAGGGGGGAAGCAGAGGAAAAAGTGCAGGTGTGAAACACACCTAACTTGTTGCGGAAATGAACGGGAGATGAAAAATACAGCACAGAAATCCGACAAGAGGAGCAACATTTACAGAAAGAATATAAAGATTTCTAAAAGGAAGAATAATTGGGGTATAGGGAACAAACTGTGAGATGGGAGGAAGACAAGACTGTGCTGATCTAAAGATTAAAGATTCGCTTTATTTGTCACATGTACATTCAGCCGTACAGTGAAATGCATAATTTGCATCAAATCAAATCAGCAAGGATTGTGCTGGGCAGCCTGCAAGTGTAGGCATGCTACAAACACCAACATAGCATGCCCACAGCTAATTAAGCTTAAAATTATGCCTTTTGAATGTGGAGAGAACTGGAGGAAACTCATGCAGTCACAGGAAGAACATTCAAAATCCTTGCAAACAGTGGTGGGAATCAAACCCTAATCTTACAGCTGGCACTGCAAGAGCATTATGCTAACTACTCCACTAAAATGTTGCCCAACAAGTTATTACTAGTTTCTGCATGTTATTTTTCATATTGGCAAGATATTACTTGTGACTTAGACAGTGTTGATTAAAATTTTTGAAGATAGAATATTGATTTAGGTTGCCCGGTGATGTCCACTGAGAAAAAGCTCCCAGTCTGAGTTGCTGCTGAGCAGACATTGCTAAGCAACCAGATGATACAGAGATCTACAGGTCACATTGTTAAGGAGCATAGTTATCCACTAATGGGTCTCCAGGAGTATGACCAAATGAACTTTTCTGGAAATCCATGTGACTAATAGCCAGAACCATAAGCTTTGTAGGGGCTCCAAAATATTAAAAAGGAGGGGAGATGAGTATAAATTCACAGAACAATAGAGTCCTGCATCATACGGGATTCCTGCCATGCACCATTTGACGGTGACTGGTGATAGGAAATGCCTTCACTCAGAACTGTGCTGCAAAAAATGAGGTGACCCAATCCCAATCTAGACTTGCATAAGATAAGACAGGATCATAACCCTAACTCTCTTCCCCCTCTTCCCCACATTTCATGGTGTGGAACTGAATCTCATTGGAATGGAACGTATCCAAGGGAGAAATGGGAAAACTCTCTCTCCTCCATGCCAGAGATAATGCCACCCCAAACTCAGTCACTGATCTTCAATAAAGAGACAAGAATCACACGTACATTCTGCATATTCAGATGTCGAGTCCCAAGCACCCTGCAAAATGCTTATTCCAAAATCTCCTTTCTGGAAAGCACTATGGGGTTATTAAAACAAGAACTTCACGCCATCTTGAAAGTTTCTTCCCCCAGGTAGTTAATATAATCAACCGTTCTAGTTAGCACCAACCTCTGGATCTGTTAATCCTGTCACTCCTCTGTAAAGACTTTAAAAGACTTTTTATAATTATGTTTACATTGTAAATATGTGCTAGAATTTTGTATTTATACACATTTTATTCTGTATCCATCCTTTAACCTCTAACTTTATTACCTTTTTTGATTTATATATATTTTTTAAGTAATTCTTTATTCTTTGTATTTGTTGAACATCGTTTTTGTTGCATATTGCATCCTGACCAAGTTCCTAATACATGTTAATACTCTCCATATTGCAAATAAAGTTGTTCCTCCTTAATTCACTGAAGTATAGGAGGCGATGAGCCTTATAGTTAACACTGGAAATTAAATGTTCTCTACCAGTCAACACTAACATCATTAGGTAATAAAGATTCACAACGAAACCCTGGAAAAAATAGACCACTTCGCATTTTGTCGGAACTATTGAATAATTTATGTAATTCAATTCACAAGGGCCACTGCCACATGGCCCAAGAGATTGGGGAGTAATCAGATAACTCAGTTGTTCTTTATGAAACTTCTGAGGTTTGAATTGGAATATTTATAATATACAAGTCATTGATACGAAAAAGCATCCATATTGAACTTTGATGAATTTGTTAGAGCATTGACCTTTTTTTGACTGGGAATCGCTTTGCTCTCAATGCCACTTCCTTCCAAATAGTTTTGAACCACCTTTTGAACGTATAAAGTAAATGCCATCTCTTTTTTATCTCCTTGAAGACAAACTCTAAAGCACTCTTATCAAAATTGGTTTCTCTTCCTCCTCTCTCCTCTCCTTCCGCTTCCTTCACCATTTTGTAGCTAAGAATGCTTACATTGAAGTTCAGCTTCCCTTTAAATTTGGAAATAATTGGTCTTTCGCCGACATACCTTTCTCCCAACCACTCAGACCTACTCAAACCCTCTTCATGCTTATTCAGTTTTGCTTGTTCTTTGAAGTCAGTTGTTGACAAAAATACTCCTTCATTTAACAGTCGATATATGAGCAACAGACTATCTGCTGGAGGAACTCGGGGGTGGTGGCGGTGGAGGCGGAGTTGCGGGGGTTGTCAAGCAGCATCCGTGGGAGGCAAGGAAATGTCGAGCCTTCAGTTAGAAATCCTGCATCTGGACTTACTGTTTTCACTGGAGCTGATCCGAGTTCCTCCAGCAGATTGTTTGTTGCTCCAGATTCCAGCACTTGCAGTTTCTTGTTTCTGCAAGCAATGAATGACTGCAGGCTCAGATCAAGTCAAATCCAGCACATTGTCATGTGCACATGTTAAGGGGAGATATAGATACAACACAAAACGTATTTGTAGCAGCATCAGAGTTGCATGCGTTCAGTCAAGACACAAAATACTAATAAGGTATAAATTATACAAGACAGTGAAGAGAAAAAAAAAGATTGTTATACAAGACACCTGTGCAAAAAAAAAAAATCCCCAGTCATATTTAGGGTAGCGTAAGAGGTGGTCTGTAGTGTTCTGTTACTGAGGTAGGGTGGCAGCCATTCGAAATCCTGATGGTTGTAGGTGAGTAGCTTTTCCTGTACCTGGTAGTATGGATCTCAAGCTTCCATACCTTCTATCTGATGACAGCAGAGAGAAGATGGCATGGCCATATGGTGGGGATCCTTGATGATTCAGTATATCAGGGGTTGAGAATCAAAGCAGATCAACTTTATTTGCCATATCCATATACATGTATTAGGAATTTGCTGTGGTGTATTATACAACATGCAACAAGAAAACAGCATTCAACAAAAAGAATTATATAAGATAAAATAGAGGTTGAAACACGGGTATGGAATAAAGGCATCCGTTAAGTCTTGCGAGACCATGGATCTGCGCCTGGAAAGTCTTCACTCTCCAGGGCGCAGGCCTGGGCAAGGTTGTATGGAAGGCCAGCAGTTGCCCATGCTGCAAGTCTTCCCTCTCCACGACACCAATGTTGTCCAAGGGAAGGGCATTAGGACCCATACAGCTTGGCACCAGTGTTGTCGCAGAGCAATGTGTGATTAAGTGCCTTGCTCAAGGACACAACACGTTGTCTCAGCCGGGGCTCGAACTCATGACCTTTAGGTCGCTAGTCCAATGCCTTAACCACTTGGCCACGTGCCCACACGGGTATGGAATAACAGGTGCATAAATACATAAGTGCCAGCAGGTATATACAGAGTAAACAGCATTGTAAAAATTGGTTCAAGGTGTTAACAGTGAGGTGTAGTGACAGAGATAATAGAGAGGGGTGGAGGGATGGCCAATTAGAATGGTTAATCAGATTAACTGTCTCGGGGGGGTGAAACTTTTAAGATGGCACGAAGTTTTTGTTTCGATAGCCCTTTCACTACTTCTTGAGGCAGTGTCTTTGTAGATGGTGCTTACTAGTGGGAGGTCTGTGCCACACTTGCTTACTTGATTGGAGGCTTGGCTCAGTGAATTTATACCTTTTCTAGTGATCTGTACCCACATTCTCATCTTAATACTGAGACAGTGCCGCACTCTCGGAGGCAAAATACATAATTCAACATCCTTTGACTGGATGTAAGAGATCTGCTGAAAAATTCAAGAAAGGGGATGGAAGTTGTCATTGGTCTGACTTTAAAAACTGAAAATGCTGCTCATTCAGAGAAGCATTCTCTGTGGAGTTAGATCTTCATGGTGTGCGAGACAGAATTAATGGTTCAAGTCTGTGATCTTTCTCCCTGGAACTCCAGCCAACAGTTAACCCTGCCAATATGTTTCACTGAGACAATGTTTTTGATGACAATCTCACTGCTGCCTGCGGAATTGTGTACAAAATAACCATTGCATTTGCAACTCCACTTGAATTGTCCAGAAAACTAGTGATGGAGTGCTACCTTACAAATGATGCCATCCCATGTTTGGGCTGTTAAGAAAAGATGCTGGCCTTCAATTCAGATGGGCAAGTGGTGAATCTGTCCTGGTCTACATGTACCCATGAACAAACTGCATTGGAAGTTAGCTGTATACCTCACCATCTTCTGCTTTGTGCAAATTGGATGCGACAGAGCCCAATAATGATGGGACTTCAAACATAATCTGAAGTCTGTGAAACTCTTTTGAGTTCTTGAAGGAATTAAAAGAAATATACAAATGCACTTTCTTTCTCTTTATATTTCAGTGAGCCATGCAAAAATAAATTAACTTCTGGCAGTCTCTCAGCTGTATTAATCTTACTAGAAACCTTTTGGTTTGTACAAAATCCTAAATCAATTAATGGAAATGTTCCTTATGGTGCCATATAGATAATTCTTCCACATCCTATTCCTTGGAGTCATTCCAAGCATCCATCAGTATCTCAGAAGAGAATGAAAATAACAAAGGCATGGATGGGAGGAAAGGATCTAATTGTTCTGAATAATAAATTTGTTCTTGGTTGTCTGTGCTCAGTGGCCTGTACAGTGGCATCAATGTATGCTACTTCTGAAATTCAATCCTATTCAAGATCAAAGGGACTAAATACACCATGCAGCTACTACTATGTTGTATAGTTAGAGCAAGCAACTGAAAAAAAATAATTTATTTTCCAAAGACTTCCAGTAGAGGGCTGGCATTAAAATGATGCACGTATGGGGTCCTTCAGTATAAACAGTACTGTGACTGAGCCCCTTTTGCGAAACCCCACCATCCCCACCACAATTACATCCATATCTGCTCTTGAGCCATAGTAGATAACTTTATTCCCCTCAACACTGAACCTATGAACTCAGTTATTTATTTATTTATTTGTTTGTTTGTTTGTTTGTTACTATTATTTGTTTTTTTTATTTCCACTGTTTGTCAGTCTTTATCAATTTTCATTAATTATATTATATTTCTTTGTTTGTTTGTAACTGCCCAGCATAGCTGGAAGACCAAGATTTTCCCTGTAGAAGTGGGATGCAGGGGATTTGTTGCTACATCTACGACCAGTCTATTGAAGAAGATGGGGGTAAGGGGTCACTCCCTCCAACAAGCAATCAAGTCCTTGTCACATGTAACAGAAGAAAGCAGCAATTGGATTTGGATTAAAATGAAAGACAACAACTGGGCTGCAAGATGAAGACAGGAGGGTATGGAACTGAGGGGGGTGTGTCTGGGATGCCAGGTAGCACCGTTGAGCCCTCTGGAGACGTCGTGGGCTTATCAATGAAACATCAAAGATGGAGGGTGCCCACCTGATGACCCCGATGATGTACCTACCCTCCCTCCTCGTCACCACTCTAAACCCACTGCCAACATCGAGAATGCCAATTTACCATAGGGATTGAAACATCAAGTCCTAGTAGCTCTATTTTGTTCTACTGTGAATGCTTGCAAGTACATGAATCCCAGGTTGGTATATGGTGTACATACTTTGACAATAAATTTACTTTGAAGTTTGAATTCCTCTCCCAGGCCCTCAGTACTCTTCACCTGCCCCATGCACTGCCACTTTACACTTACACACCAGAGCTCATATTTACACTGACACAGTCACTGTCCTACTGTGTTTTCATACGTCCTGCTGCTATCTTGAAGAGTTCCTCTTGCCAAGAGTCACCTTGTCATTTTATTATTTCCTGTCAGAATCACTTTATGTAATGATACTCCTGCACCTAATATTACTGTATGTACATACATTCAGTCTATGTACATACAGTAAGCTAATCCTATGTATATATGAACACACTTAACAGTTACTTGTACATTGTGTTTTATAGGATTGCTTTTATATTTATATCTATTATGTTTTTTCATGCTGCATCAGATCTGCAGTAAAAATCAGTTTGTTCTCCTTTTGTTGTGTACTGAATGACAATAAACAATGTTTAATTGTGAATATTGAATATCTAAGGTCAACAATAATGAGGCTATAAATCTGAGGATCCCAGAGCAATGGTGGGTTTCGGATGATGGAAAAACAAAGTCAAGTTCATGGAGGATTTGAAAATTCACTCTCAGTTTTCCAGTGGGTCGTTCAAGGAGAGTAATTCTAGAGGAATCAAAGAGGATTTGAAGCAACCGAAGGCACAGAGAATAAAGAACAGGCAACACGAGGGATGGATTTCCACGTACAGATATGGAGGCAAAATCTCTGGATATCTTCAACAAATCACCAAAGGAAGTCCTGCTGAAGGGTCTTGGTCTGAAATGTCAACTCTTTATTCCTCTCAATAGATGCTGCCTGACCTGCTGGGTATTGTGTGTGCTATTCTGCATCTCCAGAATCTCTTATATTTACCAGATGAAGCCATGGAGTCAAAAAGATGCATTTGATTGATCCAAATGTTTGAAAAGATCTTGTTCAATGTGGAAAATCTGGCATTGTTTGATGATGTGATACAACTGCTCTTTGATTCTATGACCTTAATTCTGAATTCTACACTGATGAGTTACAAGAAATCTTCATCATATAGAATTATGGAAACATTAAGACACTGAGAAGACACTTTGTTTGCTTGTGTTTTGCTGATTACAAAGAATTACCCAACTCTTGCTTTCAATACCAGGTTCTTAGCCTTGCATGTCACTTGTCTTCAAATACACATTCTGGTACCTTTTACATTAGATTTTGCCCAAGCATCCTTTTACACAGTGAATTCTATATCATCACTTGGATAAAAAAGATCCATCAACCATCATCTTTAAATCTTTGGGTCTTGTGTTACCCAATCATTTGAGGGATATGTCTCTTGTTTATCTAGGCTCTCTATAACTTTGAATTTAGATTTACAAATAGGCATATCCTCATCCTCAAATCATTCCATGTCTTTATCCCTGTTTTATCAGCAGATCAAATCCAACAATGATCTGGTGTCTTTGAGCTGCTCTGTTCTCATTCTTATTTCTCCATCGTTGACAACTGAAGATAGACACAGTCACAATAATTTTTATAGTGTTCACTAAACTTGAGTGCAGGATTAAAATACATAAATGATAACGTGCAATATCAGTTGGCATGTCCCCTTTAAGCATCTAATATTTATAGATGCTTCATGGCTTGGTATGGCAATGATCCACGACCACAAAAAATTGCAGAACGTTATGGACAGAGCTCAACACATTATGGAAACAAGCCTACCCTTCAAGGATTCTGTCTACACTTCTTGCTGCCTCAGTAAAGCAGCCAACATAACCAAAGACACCACCCACCCCAGATATTCTCTCCTCCCACCACTCTCATTGGGCAGAAGTTACACAAGTCTGAAAGAACATACCGTCATGCTTTAAGTCAGCTTTTATACTGCTGCCTCAAGTCAGTTATAGGGAAATCGCTGGGGAAAATTCTTAGGGATAGGATATATGAGCATTTGGAAACTCATGGCCAGCATTGCTTTGTGCGTGGCAAGTCCATGTCTTACCAACTTGATTTGAGTAATGCGAGAGGTTGTTGAGGGTAAGGCAGTGGATGTTGTCTACATAGATTTTAGTAAGGTGTTTGACAAGGTCCTTTATGGGAGGCTAATCCAGAAGATTAAGATGCTTGGGGTCTGTGGCAAATTGGCTGTTGGGACTCAGAAGTGGCTTGCGCATAGAAGAAAGAGGGTAGTTGTTGAAGCGACTTAGTTGAGCTAGAGGTCTGTAATTAGTGAAGTTCCGCAGTGATCTGTGCTGGTACTTCTGCTGGTTGTGATGTATATAAATGTCCTGGAGGCAAATGTAGATGGGTAGGTTAGTAAAGTTGGGATAATACCAAGATAGGTGGAGTTGTCAATCGTGTTGAAGACTGGCAAAAATGGGGCTGAGAAATGACAGATGGAGTTTAACCCAGATAAATGTGAGGTGTTGCACCTTGATAGGGTGAATGCAAGGAGACGGTACACTGTTAAGGGCAAGATCCTCAACGGTGTTGCTGAGCAGAAAGATCTTGGGATCCAAGTTTATAGCTCCTTGAAAATAGCTATACAAGTTGATAAGGTGGTTAAGAAGGCTTATGAAATGCTTGCTTTTGTTAGTCAAGGCAGGAAGTTATGCTGCAACTTTATAAAGCTCTGGTTATGCTACATCTGGAACATTGCATACAGTTCTAGTCATTCCAATATAGGAAGTATATTGAGGCTTCAGAGAGAGTGCAGAAGAGGTTTACCAGGATGTGGCCTGGCTATCATGAGAGGCTGGGTAAACTTGGGTTGATTTCTCTAGAGTGTCAGTGGCTGAGGACGGTGTGACAGAGGTACAAGGTTACAAGGGGCATAGATAGAGTGGACAGAGAGTATCTGTTTCCTAGGGTTGAAATACCGAATACACCAGAGGGCATGCATTGAAGGTGAGGGGGGGGAAGTTCAAGGGGGATGTGAGGGGTAAGTTTTTCTACTCAGAGAGTCGTGGATGCCTGGAATACACTGCCTGATATTTAGAGGCTTTGAGGAGACATTTGGATAGGCACATGGATGTAAGGAAGATGGAGGGATATGGACGGATTAGTGTTGGGTGTTTTTGATTCGTTTTTCAGCTGGTCCGGCACAACATTTTGGTCCAAATAGCTTGTTCCTGTGCTGTACTACTCGATATTCTATTGAATGAAAAGGTCGATTCTTATCCGGACAATATACGATCTTGTGTTTTATTGTCTGCCTGCACTGCATTTTATTCTGCACTCTGTTATTGTTTTCCCCTGCACTACCTCAATGTACAGATGTGATGAAATTATCTGTATGGATGGCATGCAAAGCAAAGTTATCCACTCTCCCTTGCTACATGTGACAGTAATAAACTAATTTACCAGTTTACAGTTGGTATGGAGAGCCATAGAGAGCTACTGCACAGAAACAAAATGGTCGACTCACAAAGTCCATGTTGACAATCAACCACTTAATCGCGCAAGCCTCACATTAATGCCATTTTTCATTATTCTTATCCCCACATTATCAGTTCCTCCTCAGATTCTACCACTTTCCTGCATGAGGGGCAATTTCCACAGACAATATCCTCACCAGCAGAATCAGAATCAAGATCAAGTTTATTATTACTGACATAGTCTTGAAATGTAATTATTTATTTAGATAGAGTGCGGAACAGGCTCTTACTGGCCCAAATATCTGCAATGCAGAGCAACCCACCTATTTAACCCTAGCATAGTTGCATGACAGTTTACAACAACCAATTATCCTACCAAGTGATATGTCTTTGAAATGTGGGGAGAAATTGAATCACCCAGAGGAAACCCACGCGTTCATGGGCAGGAAGTATAAACTACTTACAGATGGCATCGGAATTGAGCCCCAAACTCTGATGGCCCTGGCTGTAATAAGGTTTGTCCATCGTAATTGATGAAGACCTCGACACCATTAGTACTTTTTATGAGGTCGAGTTGCTAGCTCGACGCTCAACCCAGCACAGATGGAAAGCATGCCTGGGAGTAGCCCAACTGGATTCGAACTCAGGAACCTCCGCTTCCGGAGTCTGGCGCTGACGTCACTGCACCAGCAACCGGCTTGATGGTGTCGAGACTAGTGCTTGATTTGGATTTAAGTGAGGGAGAGTTGCACTCACCCTGGCTGTAATAGCATTGCACTAACTCCTATGCTACTATGGTGCCCCATTTATTGTCTTGTGGCCGCAGTATGGTGCAAGACATAAAAACTTACAATAAGTTAGAATAATAACTGAAACGAGTAATGCAACAGAGGTGCAGTTATGGATCATGGACTGTTAAGGAATCTGATCTCCAGCCCACATATCTTTAGGATGTGGAATGAAACAGGAGCACTTGAAGTAGACCCTCATTGTCACATGAATAACATGCAAACTCCACCCAGACAGTACTTCAGGTCAAGATTGAAACCAGGTCTGTAGAGTTGGACCATCTTCAGTGAAGAACTGTTTATGAACAACTGAACAAATCACCTTCCAACATGAGTAGCATCCTTTCTCATAGTCCTGGGGTAACTATGTTCAGATCCGAGTGTGGAATGAGCAGAAATTCAAAGTAAATTTATTATCAAAGTATGCACACAGTCAGTATCTCCTATACACTTGCTCATTAATACAAATATCTAATCAACCAATCATATGGCAGCAACTCAGTGCATAAAAGCATGCAAACATGATCAAGAGGTTCAGTTGTTGTTCAGATCAAACATCAGAATGGGTGAAGAAATGTGATCTAAATGACTTTGACCTTGGAATGATTGTTGGTGCCAGATGGAGTGGGTTGAGTATTCAGGAACTGCTGATCTCCTGGGATTTTCATGCACAACCGTCTCTCGAGTTTACAAAGAATGGTGTGAAAAAAAAAACAAACAGAGAAATCCAGTGAGTGGCTGTTCTGTTTGTGAAAACACCTCATGAATGAGAGAGGTCAGAGTTGAATTGTCAGACTTGTTGATGCTGACAGAAAGGCAGCAGTAACCTAAATAACCATGTCGCTACAATGGTGGTGTGCAAAAGAACATCTCTAAATGCACACATCGGGAAACTTGAAGAGGATGGGCTACAGTAGAAGACTATGAACATACACTCAGTGGTCGCTTTATTGGGTACAGAAGGTACATAATAAAGTGTCCACTGAGCGTATGTCACCATATATGACCCAAAGATTCATTTTCATTGATTCTATTGTATTTCTTTGTTTTACTGTGGATGCCTGTAAGAAAAAGGATCTCGGTGATAAATGGTGGCATATCCATACTTTGATAATAATTTCACTTTGAAATTTGAACTTGAGCAGAAGTGATAGATACAAGTTTAATTGTAACATTTAATGAAAGTTTGGATCCGTACATAGATGAGAAGAGGTGTGGAGGTCTACGGTCCTGGTGCAGGTAGAAGCGATCAGGTAGAAGATCAGACCAGCACAGACAAGATGAACCAAAGGTTCTGCTTCTGTGCTGCAGTGCTACACAACTCTATGCCTTTCAGTACTAATGAAGTATGTTGAAGGTCTAGTCACTGTTATAATATAGGAACCATATTCATCTGTTTGTACACAGAAAGCTCCCCAAAATAGTAATACAGTAGTAGAGTGACCACTTGAGTCAAGTATAATGTTCTCCTGAGAATCTGACTATTGGTGGGTCCTCAGGTGGTTATAGAGGCCAATCCGGGATCCCCATATTCTGGTAGAGTGGATTCCCTTAATAGAGAATGCCTGTGTATGAATTTGTTTAATGCAGGGAGGTTGATGCATGGGCAGCCATCACACGGTCCTTATCAAATCAGGGCCACGGTTCAGAGGTGTGGAATGCAAAATGATGAGGACCTTCACTGCTGCAGCCTTTGTCCATCTTCACTGCCATTGTAATGTGTCATCATCTTCTGCCCACTCCACCACTGAAGAATTGGTAGGATCACTCTCTGTCTGGAACCTCCCCCTTCACCCTAAGCCACAGGTGACCTTACGAGGAACGAAGCACCAAGCGGCTGAACTCCAGACAGCATTGCTCTGAGATTTCAGAAACTCACAGACCTCTCCACCAAGACAAAGTGGCAATCCTCAGAGAAAAATACGATAATAACCACATAATCAACTTAGCTTAACAGAGAGCTTCTCTGACTGTGTAATATATTAAACAACACTCTCTGTTAGAATCTTCCATTTTTTAGGAATCTCGGTTCCAAGAATCTCTCTGCAGGAGTCTTGTAAGTAGTTTGAAAGAAGTAACACTACTGTCTTTGCAAGACACTAAGTGATATGTATCTGGCTGGTGGCGCAGTGACATCAGCGCCGGACTCCGGAGTGAAGGTTCCCGGGTTCGAATCCAGTCAGGCCGACCCTGGGCACGCTTTCCATCCGTGCTGGGTTGAGTGTCGAGCTTGCATCTCGGCCTTGTGAAAAAAACTGCGCTGTGAGAAGGACATGGGGGACCACTCACAGAATCTTTCCTCCAAGACAACCACTTGAAAAAAGAAGTGGTCGCCGAGGCTCCGGCAGAGTATGGCACACACACAAAAAAAAAGTATGTAGTTAATGCAGGACTTATATGCAACCCTCACATTCCAAGAATAAATTCTTTTAAAATGTATTGAATGAATCATACATTTCACACTAGCTAATCTGTTACTGTTTCAGTCTCAATCTTAGTGTTTTCCAGTTTACTAGATAGCATAAAACTACTGCCATTGGGCTTAGAAACAAATCAAGAATTTTATTAAAAAATCCTGACATTTTGTTTTTCCATTGACTAATTAGATTATTTCATTGTAACTGAAAATCAAAAGAAAAACATGCACACACTGGAAAACAGAAATAAAAACAGAAAATGCTTGAAAAGTGAAGCAGGTCAATCAGCACTTCTGGAAAAAGAAATGGATTTAATGCTGCATCCGAACTGTGTTAAATGCAGAAATAGGCTTGTCTTAATCTACACGGGAAGGACAGCAGAAATACATCTGATTGGATAAGCCCAGGGTTGCCAACGTGAATGCTTTGTTTCTGGAGTGATGTAATTGATTGATTAGTGAGAACTAGTTATAGAGAGAAGGAAATCAAAGGAATATGTGAATACTGATCAGAATCGTGATCCAGCAGACTGGTAAACTGGGAGGAGGGATGGGTCAGAGGAAAGAGAAGTACTGAAACAGAGGCCAGAGTCCCAATGCAGAGTTCCAACCTCAAACATCAACAGTTCTTTTATTAATCGAAATGAACACTACTCATAATTCTAAAAAAATTACAAAAATCAATCGTGCAATGCCTTTTCATTCTTACATTCATAGTCACTGCTTTCAATATTGTTCTGTTACATATCTTAAAACCAATAGAACTGTGGTCCCCTGGTGTGGTACTTTGCATTTCCTCATGTCTTCACAGTTTAACCCATTGAGTTCCTCCAGTATATTGTTTGTTGCTTCAGATTCCAGCATTTGCAGTCTCTTGTGTCTCCATAAATCCATGCTGAACTCTTCTATAATTCTTTCCAAAATATTCTGTGATTATATCCCTCATTGTGGATTCTAGAATTTTCCATGCCATCAACTGCAGGAGAGTGGGATGGCGAATTAGAATGACCATCTTCTGGAAGATGAGTCAAAATGTAGTCACCTATTCTGCATCTTGTTTCTCCGATTCAAAGGACTGCATATCATGATTGATGCTTCACCTGAAAGGAGAGATAATGGGAAGGGATGAGAGCAGGCGTGACATCTCCTTATAGTTACAGTGCCTATAAAAATTATTCAACCCCTTGGAAGTTTTCATGTTTTATTGTTTTACAACATTGAATCACAGTGGATTTAATTTGGCTTTTTTGACGCTGAACAACAGAAAAAGACTCAGATCAAAGTGAAAATAGATCTCTACAAAGTGACCTAAATTAAATACAAATATAAAACACAAAATAATTGATTGCATTTGTATTCACACCCCCGCCCCCCTTCACCAAATCATCACTGGAGCACTGGAGCAGCCAATTGGTTTTAAGCGTCACATATTTAGTTACATAGAGGTCTGTTTTTGGGGACCTGCATGCAGTCAAGGTGTTTCAATTGATCGTAGTAAAAGCACACCTGTATCTGGAAGGTCCAACTGTTGATGAGTCAGTGTCCTGGCAAAAAATACACCATGAAGACAAAAGAACACTCCAAGCAACTTTGCAAAAAGGCTATTGAAAAGCACAAGTCAGGAGATGGAAACAAGAAAATTTCCAAGTCACTGAATATCCCTTGGAGAACATTTAAGGCAATCCTCAAGAAATGGAAAGAATATGGCACACCTGTAAATCTGCTTATAGCAGGCCGTCTTCAAAAAATGAGGGACCGTGCAAGAAAGGGAGCAACGAGGGAGGCTACCAAGAGACCTATGACAACTCTGGAAGAGTTACAAGCTTCAGCAGCTGTGATGGGAGAGACTGCACATACAACAACTGTTGCCCGGGTGCTTCACCAATCACAGTTTTATGGGATGGCGGCAAAGAGAAATGACTATTGAAAAAACTCACATGACATCTCAGCTAGTGTTTGCCAGAAGGCGGGTGGGAGACTCTGAAGTCAGCTGAAAGAAAGCTCTATGGTTGATCAAACCAAAATTGAGCATTTTGGTCATCAGACTCAATGCTATGTTTGGCATAGGCCAAACACTACACATCATTAAAAACACTTCTGAAGCATAAAAATGAACTTTCAGAGGAGTTCAAGCAACTCAGCACTGAATTTAAACGAATGGATGTAAAATTGGATTCTATTCAAAAAACTTTAACTGAACACAATAAACAGATAAAAGAGAATGAAGACACTTAGACGATGTTGGATGTGAAGATTGACGACCTGGAAGAGATCTGTGATAAACAGTTAAAAGTTAATACATTAGACAGAAGATTATCGATTTAGGAAATAGGTATTCTGGGTTTTAAAGAGTCATTAGAAGGCAATCAGCCTTCAGAATTTTTTGCAAACCTTTTTGGCTAAGTTATTTCCGAATATTTTAAAATCTCCACCTAAAATGGACCGAACTCACAGATCACCCGTACCAAGACCTCCACCAGGAGGACAACCCCGTTCAGTGATAATTTGTCTTCACGACTTTCAAACAAAGGAACTTTTAATTCGTGAATCATCATCGGATAGGTATGATTGATTATGAAGACTAGAAGTTCAGAATTATGGAAGATTTTTCACCCAAGGTCTTGAATGAATGCTTCAAGTTTTTAAAATGTCATGTCGGAGCTCTATAATAAAGGTTTTAAACCCACTCTTTGTTACCCTGTTCGTCTTAGAATCATTTTGAAAAATGGCTCTCAGAAATGGTTCCGAAGTTTAACTGTTCAATAACTCTTTACACAAATTTATGTTGTGTCTGCCTGATAGATCCTTTTTTCAGAATCAGTAGTCTAACTGTTCACTACGTTCTTTTATGAACAATTGTTTTTTTTTACTTTTGGTATACCTTGGTATCTAATTTTTTTTGTACTTCTATTTCCTTGTTTAGAAAATTAAGGATTTAATATTAGTAAGTTTTCTTTGAGTTAATACTTTCTCAGTTAATATGTTTTGAACTTTCATATTTCTTTCTAATATTTTTATTTTATAATTTTTATGAGTTTTTTAAAATATGTTTATTTTGTTCTTTTTATGTTGTGTTTTGTTGGAATGCAGTTTTGCCCTGAAATTTTTTTTGGAGCTCAGCCAGTAGATTGTTTTGGGAGGGAAATGGTAGGTTTACCCTTGGTTGACTTTCTCTCTTTGGGTGGGGTTGGGGGGTGGTTTTCTTTTTTTCTATCAGCTGTTTGGTTACCTTAGCTTCATTTGTTGCTGGTTACTTTATTTTAAAGCTCATTGTTTGGATTTAATATATATTCTAGTGGTTTTTATTCAAACATCTACTTTAAGCAATATTTAAACTGGACCATATTTTTAATTTACTTAGTTTTAAACTGAAAAGATTAAACCATCCTGTGAAATGTAATAAGATATTTAATGATGTTAAGAAATTGAATGTCTCAATTATTTTTTTTACAAGAAACACATATTCGTAAATGTGATAATTTACGTCTTTTCACTGTTGGAAGGGTTTATCTTTCTGTTCCTCCTTTCAGGGTAAGGCAAGAGGTATTCGATTCTTATAGACATTTCAGTTTCTTTCATTCAACATAATGTAGTGTCTGATACCAATGGATGTTTTGTTATAGTGTCAGGGAAAATAGATAATAAATTAATGGTTTTTGCTAATTTGTATGCGCTGAATATAGATGATCCAGGAATTTTCGAACGTTTTATTTTGCTTTTACCCGATTTAAGTTTATATTCTTTGGTTTTAGCAGGAGACTTTAACTGTTGTTTAGATCCTGTTTTAGATCGTTCTTCTTCTAAACAATTGACTTGTAGTAGATCTGCTTCCTTTATCTAATCTTTTCTAATGAAATATGATATTGTTGATGTTTGGCATTTTTTGTATCCAACAGATAAAGAGTACTCATTTTATTCTCATGTTCATCATACTTATTCCAGGATTGGTTGTTTTTTTTTTGTTGATAGCCAATTGATTCCATTGGTTCGATCCTGTGAATATAAAGAAATTGCTGTTTCAGATCATGCTCCTGTGTTTTTATCTTTAAATCTTCTGGGTGTCTCCCAAATAAACCGATTCTGACGTTTTAATCCAACTTTGTTATCAGATAAAGATTTTTTACGATTTTTGGAGAGACAAATTGTTCTTTTTTGAAGAGAATACACTAGAAGAGACTTCTAGTCTTATTTTATGGGATGCCTTAAAGGCTTATATTAGAGGTCAAATTATTCCTTCTATCGCAAGTGTTAAGAAAAATGCTAATAAGGAGAGAATTGAAGTAGACAACCAGTTGAAACAATTAGACCAAAAATATGCTTTGGCTCCAGATCCTGTTTTATATAAAAGATGTGTTAAAATTAAAACTAAATACAATCTGGTCTTAACTTATCCATTTGAAATGTAACTTTTAAAATTCCTGACGAAGGGTCTCGGCCTGAAACGTCGACTGTACCTCTTCCTAGAGATGCTGTCTGGCCTGCTGCGTTCACCAGCAACTTTGATGTGTGTTGCTTGAATTTCCAGCATCTGCAGAATTCCTGTTGTTTGCGTTTTTAAAAGATAAAAGTCAGTTTTATGTTCATGGAGAAAAAATAGGTAAACTGTTAGCTAATTAATTAAAGACCTTTATAGTTAAACATCAAATTACAGAAATTTGTAAAGCTAATGGTGATAAAACATCTGATCATTTAGAAATAAACGATGCTTTTAGAGAATTCTACTCTAAACTTTATAGTTCTGATCCTCCTAAAGAAAACACTCTAATGAATAATTTTTTGATCGATTAAACATTTCTATACTTTCTGATGATATTCGAAAATTGTTGGATCATCCTATTTCTTATAAGGAAATTGCCTAGGTTGTTCACTCTTTGCACATGGACAAGGCTTCGGGTCCTGACTGATTTTCTGGAGAGTTTTATAAGGCTTTTTCCTCTTTGCTTATAACTCGTCTATATTCAGTCCTTTCTGACTCTTTTTAATTAGGTAAGTTGCCACAATTTTTTTATAAAGCCTGTATTTTGCTTATTCTTGAAAAGAATAAGGACCCAATTGAATGCTCTTCTTTCCTTACTTAACGTTGATACTAAACTTTTATCTAAATTTTTGGCTCGTAGGATTGAAAATATTTTGCCATCTATTATCTCTGATGATCACACTGGATTTATCAAAAATTGATACTCCCACTTTAATATTCGCCATTTATTGAATGTTACTTATTGTCCTTCTAAAGAGATTTCAGAATGTCTGATATCCTTAGATGCTGAGAAAGCCTTTCATCAGGTTGAATGGAATTATTTATATAAAACTTCAGAAAAATTTAACTTTGGGCCCAATTTTATTCATTGGATTAAGTTACTTTATTTATCTCCCTCTGCTCAGGTTCTTACTAACTCTCAGTACTTTAAACCATTAAAACTTCATCGTGGAACAAGACAAGGTTGTCCTTTGAGTCCTTTCCTTTTTGATTTGGTCTTAGAACCTTTAGCTATTGCTTTCCGGTAATCTAATGATATCACTGGTATTTTAAAGAGGGGTATTACCCACAAAGTTCCACTTTATGCTGGTGACCTTTTGCTCTACATTTCTAATGTAGAGTCTTCTTTACCTTCTCTACTTTTTTTACTCACCTGCTTTAGTCAGTTTTCAGGATATAATCTTAACTTTCATAAGAGTAAACGTTTTCTCTTTGAATAATTTGGTATAAGTTAATACTAACCTTTTCAAAATTGTATGAAATCAATATACATATTTGGGCGTAACAATTACTAGGAATTATAAATTCCTTTGTAAAGAAATTTTTTTTACACTTCTGAATTACGTTAAGAAGGCACTATCAAATTGGTCACCCCTCTCTTTACCATTGATTGTCTGAATCAATTCTATTAAAATGAATATTTTGCCTACATTTTTATATTTATTTCAGGCCATACCTGTTTTTATTCCTAAATACTTCTTTGATTCTTTGGATTCTATAATATCTTCTAATATATGGAAAAATAAAATTTCTCGAATAAATAAAGTTCATCTTCAAAAAGCTAAAAAGAATGCAGGTTTAGCCTTACCCAATTTTAGGGTTTATTACTAAGCAGTCAATATACGGAATCTTACATTTTGGTTATATTGTATTAACCGATAGGACTGTCCAGTCTGGGTTTCTTTAGAAACTAACTGTTAATAAATTTTCTAACATTCTCGTCTCGGATCCTCAATTCCTTTATCTTTAAGTAATTTAACTGATAATTTTGTACTTAAACACACTTTGAGGATTTGGGTATAATTTAGAAAATATTTTGGTTTATTGTGTTTTTGACTTTCCAGTCCCATTTTTTCGAACTATTTTTAAACCTTCTATGTCTGATATAGTTTTTAAAGTGGAATAGATTGGGTATTAAATGTTTTCATGATTTGTTTGTTGGAGATAGTCTCTGTTCATTTGAACAACTGTCAGTTAAATATAGCCTACTGAGAACTCACTTTTTTCGATATTTACAAATTAGAGACTTTTTGCTTTCTCAAGTACATACATTTCCTAATAGTCCAGATAAAAATTTACTTGATATAATTTTTAATTTGAAACCCTTTCATAATGCATTTATATCTAATATTTATGGTATGTTGTTGGTAATGAGAAATATTCCTTCAGATAAAATTAAAAATCTTTGGGAACAAGATTTACAGATTTCAATTTCTGAGGACACTTGGAATGAAATTTTTAAATTGGATAATACTTCATTGTTATGTGCTCGTCAATCTCTTCTACAATTTATGGTGGTTCATAGAGCCCATATGTCTAAAGATGAGCTGTCTCGTTTTTATTCAGATATAACTCCCTGTTGTGATAGGTGTAATAATGGAGAAGCTTCACTAATCCATATGTTTTGGACTTGTCCGAGTCTTGAAAAATATTGGAAGGAAGTATTTCAAACTATTTTGGTGCTTTTTAACGTAAATTTTAAAACTAATCCTTTGACTGCCTTATTTAGTATTGTTGGAGGAAATGATATTAATTTGGAGACACATGATCTGCATATTTTGGCCTTTATTTCTCATATAGCTAGGAGGGTATTGTTGCTTAAGTGGAAGGATGCCACTCTGCCTGCTTATACTCATCGGTTACATGATGTTATGTCTTGCTTAAATTCAGAGAAGATTCGCTGTTCAATTTCTGAACCTAGACAAGATTTTTTAACATTGTGGGGACCTTTCTTGAAGCATTTTCAAAATCTTTGATTTGTTATTAAGCACAGATGTTGGCTAACAATATGTTTTACTATATGTTAAGGACTTTTTTCCTTTCTTTTAACCAAACAGCTGTTTTTTTTCTGGTAGTGGGTTTATATTTTTTGTATAATAAAATTATCTCTTTTCAATATTATGTTTAAATTCAATGTATATGGATATGGGGTAATTACACTTCTGTGATTTCAATGTATTGTAATCAGTATATATTATGACAATAGACAATAGACAATAGGTGCAGGAGTAGGCCACTTGGCCCTTCCAGCCAGCACCGCCATTCACTGTGATCATGGCTGATCATCCACAATCAGTATCCAGTTCCTACCTTATAACCATAACCTTTGATTCCGTTATCTTTAAGAACTCTTGGGGCAGAGCATTCCATATATCCACCACCCTCTCGGTGAAAAGGTTTTTCCTCAACTCCGTTCTAAATGGCCTACCCCTAATTCTTAAACTGTGGCCTCTGGTTCTGGACTCACCCATCAGCGGGAACATGCTTCCTGCCGGCAGCGTGTCCAATCCCTTAATAATCTTATATGTTTCAATAAGATCCCCTCTCAGCCTTCTAAATTCCAGAGTATACAAGCCCAGTCGCTCCAATCTTTCGACATATGACAGTCCCGGCATCCCAGGAATTAACCTTGTGAACCTACGCTGCACTCCCTCAGTAGCAAGAATGTCTTTCCTCAAATTTGGAGACCAAAACTGCACACAGTACTCCAGGTGTGGTCTCACCAGGGCCCTGTACAGCTGCAGAAGGACCTCTTTGCTCTTATACTCAATTCCCCTTGTTATGAAAGCCAGCATGCCATTAGCTTTCTTCACTGCCTGCTGTGCTTGCATGCTTGCTTTCAGTGACTGATGTACAAGAACACCTAGATCTCGTTGTGCTTCCCCTTTTCCTAACGACTCCATTTAGATAATAATCTGCCTTCCTGTTCTATATATTATATATTCTACTGTAATTATATATTCTACTGTACTCTGTATTCTTTTATGTAAGAAATTAATAAAAATATTGAAAAAGAAAGAGATGTGCAAAGATGATAGAGACAAATCCACACAAACTCAAGGCTGTAATTGCTGCCAAAGGTACATCTGCTAAATACTGACTTGAAGGTGGTGAATCCTTATGTAATCTATTATTTTGTGTTTTATATTTGTAATTAATTTAGATCACTTTGCAGAGATCTGTTTTCACTTTGACACAAAAGTCTTTTTCTGTTGATCGGTGCCAAAAAGTCCAAATTAAATCCACTGTGAATCAATGTTGTAAGAAATTAAAACAAGAAAACTTCCGGGGGGGGCGGGGGGTGGTTGCGGGTGTGAGAATACTTTTTATAGGCCTTGTGTGTGGTAGAGAGTAGTGAGAGAAGGTGAGCAGTTGGTGGAAATGATGAAATGAGCCATTGAGTCACAAAGAGAATTGTCCCTTCAAGATGTTGTCATATCTGTTGTAATAAAAAACCCCTCTCACCCTGGATGTTTTCTCCTCTCCCTGCTTTCATCAGTCAGGAGATACCAAAGCTAGAAAACATGTGGTGCAAAGCTGAAGAGCAGCTTCTATTTCACCGTTGGTAAATCAATGAATAATGGTTAATGGATAATAATCTCTCCTACAACAACGATGAACTCTTGACCTCATAATCCCTTGTACCTTATTGTCTTCCAACACTGCATTTTCTCTGTAACTATAACATTTTATTCTGCATTGTTACTGTTTTCTCTTGCACTGCCTTCATAAATTGATGTGATGAAATTATATGCATGACTGACAAGCAAAACTGTTCTTCACCGTACCTCAGTACATGTAAAAATAATAAATTAATTTCCAATTGAATGACCAGTTCTCACCGAAGGCCTTAGCTTCATCTCCCTGCAATCCTCAATGAATTCCAAACCCAACGTCATGTTGAATTCTGAGTTCTAATGAGGAATCTTATTGCTGAAATGTAAACTGTTTCTCTTTCCACAGAAGCTGTCTGACCTAAATGTTTCCAGGACATCGTTTTTATTTCAGATTTCTAGTATCTGTAGTTTTAAAATTCTATTATAGAAACATAGAAAATCTGCAGCACAATAAAGGCCCTTCGGCCCACAAAGTTGTGCCGAACATGTCCCTACCTTAGAAATTACTATGTTTACCCGTAGCCCTCTATTTTTCTAAGCTCCATGTACCTATCAAAAAGTCTCTTAAAAGACCCTATCGTATCCGCCTCCACCACCTTTGCCGGCAGCCCATTCCACACACTCACCACTCTCTGTGTAAAAAAACTTACCCCTGACATCTCCTCTGTACCTACTCCCAAGCATTTTAAACCTGTGCCCTCTTGTGGCAGCCATTTCAGCCCTGGAAAAAAGCCTCTGACTATCCAGATGATCAATGCCTCTCATCATCTTATACATCTCTAATTATATTTCATTTTTTCCTGTAAATGCCTGAAACAAATCCATCTCAAGCTAGTATATGGCAACACCTCCGTATTTTGATAGTAAATTTACTTTGAACTTTGACCTTTGAGCTCAACGTCAAAGCGTTTAGTCACCAGGAGTGCAAAGGCTGCTGCAATTGTATCATGACCATGGTGATCACTAGCCAGACCTCACCTAACTGGGTTTATCCTAACCAACAATTAGCAATGAAAGGTTCTTTTGCAAAATGTCAAAAGCATTTTTGCTCCTCTATTCATCTATGAAAACTGAACCTCGGGGGAGTGATAGCTGTGGTTCTTTCTGATGTTGGTCTGAATTAACAAAGAAAATATTAATCCTAAAGGCAGCATTTCCATGTGAAATTGAGTGAGTAGGAACATGTTAAATAAACTCAAGATTTCCACAGATGTCATTATGATGCCATTTCTAATTTTTGTCCAGTCAACATTGTGATTCTACCTTCACAGTGAGGATGATACAAGTTCTGACTAAGGTCATTTGAAATGCTTGTCAAGGGGACAGGGAGTCGGATTGTGGTTCTGAGTTCTTAGAACTACTGGGACCTAACTTCCCAATGTAGAATCCAATGGGGGAAAGAGTGTAGTGACAGCTCCTGACTTACCAAAGAGATCATGATCACCATGACTGCAAAGATTGAATCAATAAGAATGGCCTCTATAATATTATGTAATATACACTCAGTAGCCACTTTATTCAAGCACCTGTGCACTTGCTCGTTAATACAGATACTTAATCAGCTGATCATGTGGCAGCATCTCACTGCATGAAAGCATGCAGACATGGTTAAGAGTTTCAGACAAAACTTCAAAATGCGAAAGAACGTGCTCTAAGTGACTTTGACCATGGAATGATTGCTGGTGCCAGACAGGGTAGTTTGAGTATCTCAGAAACTTCTGATCCACTGATTTTCATGCACAACAGTCTCTGGAGTTTACAGAGAAGGGTGCAAAAGACAAAAAGCATCCAGACAGTGAGAATTCTGTGGGTGAAAATGCTTTGTTAATGAGAAAGGTCAAGGAGAATGGCCACTAGTTCAAGCTGACAGAAAGGTGATTGTAAATCAACAAACCATGCACAATAACAATGATGTACAGAAGAGCACCTCCGAAAGCACAATACGTCAAACCTTGAAGTAGATGGGCTACAGCAACAGAAGACCACAAACAGACACACAGTGGCTACTTTGTTAGGTACAGGAGGTACCTAATAAAGTGGCCACTGAATGTATTTATCTTCTATCCTTGCCAACGAAACGTACCTTATGGACACTTGCATAATGGTTACTTAAAGTAGACATTAAAAAGAAGAATTATGTTATTTTCACCATCACCATGCCAAATAAATATCAGAATCAGAATCAGAATTAGCTTTATTGTCGCCGGCATATGACGTGAAATTTGTTAACTTAGCCGCAGCAGTTCAATGCAATACATAATCTAGCAGAGAGAAAAATCAATCAATCAATCAATCAATTACATATATTTAAAAAAGTGCAGAAACAGAAATACTGTATATTAAAAAAAAGTGAGGTCGTGTCCAAAGATTCGATGTCCATTTAGGAATCGGATGGCAGCGGGAAAGAAGCTGTTCCTGAATCGCTGAGTGTGTGCCTTCAGGTTTCTGTATCTCCTACCTGATGGTAACAGTGAGGAAAGGGCATGCCCTGGGTGCTGGAGGTCCTTAATAATGGAAGCTGCCTTTCTGAGACACCACTCCCTGAAGACGTCCTGGGTACTTTGTAGGCTGGTACCCAAGATGGAGCTGACTAAATTTACAACCTTCTGCAGTTTCTTTCGGACCTGTGCAGTAGCCCCCTCCATACTAGACAGTAGTGTAGCCTGTCAGAATGTGCTCCACTGTGCAACTATAGTAGCTTTTGAGTGTATTTGTTGACATGCCAAATCTCTTCAAACTTCTAAAAAAGTATAGCCGCTGTCTTGCCTTCTTTATAACGACATCGATATGTTGAGACCAGGTTAGATCCTCAGAGATCTTGATACCCAGGAACTTGAAACTGTTCACTGTTTCCACTTCTGATCCCTCTATGAGGTTTGGTATGTGATCCTTCGTCTTACCCTTCCTGAAGTCCACAATCAGCTCTTTCGTCTTACTGACGTTGAGTGCCAGGTTGTTGCTGCGGCACCATTCCACTAGTTGGCATATCTCACTCCTGTACGCCCTCTCGTCACCACCTGAGATTCTACCAACAATGGTTGTATCATCAGCAAACTTACAGATGGCATTTGAGCTATGCCTAACCACACAGTCATGTGCATACAGAGAGTAGAACAGTGGACAAGCACACACACCTGAGGTGCATCAGTGTTGATCGTCAGCAAGGAGGATATGTTATCACCAATCCGCACAGATTGCGGTCTTTCAGTTAGAAAGTCAAGGATCCAATTGCAGAGGGAGCTACAGAGGCCCAAGTTCTGCAACTTCTCCATCAGGATTGTGGGAATGATGGTACTAAATGCTGAGCTATAGACAATGAACAGCATCCTGACATAAGTGTTTGTGTTGTCTGGATGGTCTAAAGCCGTCTGGAGAGCCATTAAGATTGTGTCTGCCATTGACCTATTGTGATAATAGGCAAATTGCAATGGGTCCACGTCCTTGCTGAGGCAGGAGTTCAGTCTAGTCATGACCAACCTCTCAAAGCATTTCATCACTGTCTATGTGAGTGCTACCGGCTGATAGTCATTAAGGCAGCCCACGTTATTCTTCTTAGGCACTGGTATAACTGTTGCCTTTTAAAGCAAGTGGAAACTTCCACTCGTAGCAGTGAGAGTTTGAAAATGTCCTTGAGTACTCCCACTAATTGGTTGCCACAGGTTTTCAGAGCCTTACCAGGTACTCCATCGCGACCTTCTGCCTTGTGAGGATTCAGTCTCTTCAAAGACAGCCTAACATTGGTCTCTGAGACGGAAATCACAGGGTCATCAGGTGCAGCGGGGATCTTCAGAGCTGTAGTTGTGTTCTCCCTTTCAAAGTGTGCATAGAAAGCATTGAGTTCATCTGGTAGTGAAGCATCACTGCTATTCATGCAATTGAGTTTTGCTTTGTAGGAAGCAAAGTCTTGCAGACCCAGCCAGATTTGCCATACATCTGATGTCGCCTCCAACCTCATTCGAAATTTTCTCTTCACCCTTGAAATAGCTCTCCACAAATCATACCTGGCTTTCTGATATAGGCCTGGGTCGCCAGACTTGAATGCCATAGATCTAGTCTTCAGCAAATGGCGTGATAGCCTTTGCATTATCTTTGTGTTGAAACTCTGTGTGCAGCGCTATTAAAGATTATTTTGGCACCCAATCAAAGGGATATACAGCAACACACACCTTATGAATTGAAGTCATCTTAAAGGATTTTACACAGTGATTTACACATAATTGGTAGTGACTAGTATCTGGCAGACAAATAGAAGTTATTCCACATCAATTATGTCTTAGAGCTGGCAAACGAACAAATAATCAAGTATCCATTTTTGGTGGTTTGTGGTAAGGAGAGCATTTGGCCTGGACACAAGGACAGTGCTATGATTTACGGTTGGTGCCTCAAGGTTTGGCAGTGCCTGCTCTGAAATAAAGTTGCAAATATTATCAGCTTCAAAGGGGTGTTTTGTTTTCCAATGTTTTGCAATCGAAGACTGATCATTTTCCAGAATGAAATGCAATAACAACCATTTTCCTTCACCCCGGAAATTTGCTTGGGCCTTTCTATGTATGAGTCATTTTTGTACCTTTGAAATGATTATTGCATTCAAGGGGCTTGGAGATGATATAATTCCCTTTCGAGTATTACAGAAGAACTTGGACTGTGTGGTGCAGGACAAGTCCCAGAACATTGAAACACCTGCAATCTTTGGCCCAATGCCCTTGCATTGTATCAATACCCACTTGGAGCTCATATCACCCTCCCTGCTCTGCCCTCTATGCCCTCAACAACCACCTCCCACTGATTTTCAACAATCCCACTCCTCAGTTGTCCCATTCTCAGCCTGCAAATCTCTGATCTGCCCACATCCTCTGTCCTCCATGATCTATGCCTCCCCTTCAAAGATGCAAACATTGCTAGTCTCTAAATAGTCTACTGTCTCACCTGTTCCATAACATCCATTGTACTTGTCCAATCTGATTCCTGGCTACAGCCATTCTTAACTAGACCCTGCAATATACAGCATGAGATCAAAATATTTCAATGCTAGGCGAGTATTTGATAACCAGCAGTTAGTTAATTCAATGCAATTTCTTCATTTGCACTGTTTATTTATTTAATATTGTAACTTATAATAATTTTTCATATCTTGCACTTTACTGCTGTCATAAATTTCATGATAAATGTCAAAATAATTAATCTGACTCTGATTTTGATCTCTTAGCATCAAACTCCATTAGGTATCACAGTTTGGCATGAATTTTGACAGCTGACCTGGAAAGGTGAATGTCATAGGGTGACTGAAGCCTTATTCCCCAATAGCAGCTCAAGAGTTGAAAATATAGTTTATCTAATTCATGTAAGGGACTTATTCCAACCCTGGTCATAACATATTCCTCTTTTTCTAGTGCTAATTTTTCTTTCTAAAAGATTTTGAAAATTGAGGACCAATCATTGCTTCTGACAGTAATTCCACACTGAAATCCTTCTTGTATAAAGGATATTTTTACTACCACTTTTCCAATAAATAAAGCTTTCTAATAACCCGTCTCTTTGCAACAATAAATGATTTTTGAAGTGTAGCATCTGTTGTAATGTGGGAAGCAGGGCACCGATTGTAACTATAACTAAAACGCTTTATTCTGAACTTTGTTATTGTTTTCCCTCAATGTACTGATGTGATGAAATGATCTGCATGGATGACATGCAAAACAAAGTTTTTCACTGTACCTCTGTACGTATGACAATAGTAAACTAATTTACCAACTGATGCACAGAAATCACTCACAAACTGAGAATGATCAGGCAGCCTATTCTTATAGCATAGTTGAGACATCCATATTAATGCTTTAATCAATACCTAACAGTAGCCTCTCTGGAAACTAGAGATAATTATCCTGTGCTTTTAAAAATAGAACCATCTAATAGTTAATCTTTACTCAGAACAGATGAAGCTTCACTGTCATATCCAATAGCAGATTCTCTGACAGCAGTGTACTTCCTCAGTGCTGGAGTAGTGACCTGAATTTTTATGTTTATTGTCTAGAATAAGATTCGAGCTCACAACCTTCTGATGCAAGGATAGTTCTGCTATCAAAAGAGATGAGAGTGACATTTCAAGTCTCATTGTTCCCTTTGCCTCCACTCCTCTGAAGAGCAAATATTTCAAAAAATCTTGGCATCTCCCGTGACGAGCTTCTCGTCTCTCTCTCCTACATGTAACATAGAACAGAATGGCACAGGAACAGACCCTTCAGCCAACAATATCTGAACTGATCATGATGCCATTTTAAACCACATCTGCATGCACATAATCTACTTCTGTCTATTCCCTGCCTATTTATGTGCCTGTGTGGATGTATCTTACACATCTGTATTGTATCTACTACCTATATCAGGATGCTGTTTATTGACTATAGCTCAGCATTTAACACCATTATTCCTACAACCCTGATAGAAAAGTTACAGCACCTGGACCTCAGTACCTCCTTCTGCACTGGATCCTTGACTTCCTAACCGGAAGATCACAATCTGTGCAGATTGGTGATAACATCTCCTCCTCGCTGACAATCACACTGCCGCACCTCTGGGGTGGGTGCCTAGCCCACTGCTCAACCCTCTTTACACCCATGACCGTGTGGCTAAACAAAGCTCAAATGCCGTCTATAAATTTGCTAAACATACAACCATTGTTGGCAGAATATCAGATGATGATGAGAGGGCGAACAGGAGCAAGATTTACCAGCTAGCTGAGTGGTGCAACAGCAATAACCTTGCACTCAACATCAATAAGACCAAAGAGTTGTAGAATTCAGAAAGGGTAAGATGAGGGAACACACACCAAGTAGATGATGGGTGTAACATAAATGTAAGGAAGAGCAAGCCAACGATTGAGTACAAATACAGACAGAGCAAAGAATGAAATTGTACCACAGAGGCAAAATTTAAAAGGGTGAAGAAAACAGGACTGAAGGTGTTGCATTTAAATGCGTCTAGCATTTGGAATGAGGTGCACAAACTCGTGGCACAATTGGAGATTGATCGGTATGATGTTGTGGGCGTCACTGAGTCGTGGGACCTCAACATCAAAGGATATACTTTTATCGAAAGGATAGGCGGGAAGACATAGGTGGTGGTGTGACTCTGTTGGTAAGAGATGGAATTACATAGTTAGAAAGAAGTGACATAGGATCAGAGAATGTTGAATTTTTGTGGCTGGAGTTAAGTAACTGCAAGGGTAAAAAACAATTATGGGAATCATATATAGGCCTCCAAATAGTAGCCAAGATGTAGGGTTGAGATTACAAAAAGAGCTGGAAAGTGCTTGTAAAGACACAATTGTAATGGGGGAATTTAATATGCAAGGGGATTGGGAAAATCAGGTTGGTGTTGGATCACAAGAGAGGGAATTTGTTGAATGCCTACGAGATGGCTTTTTAGAACAGTTTGTGCTTGAGCCTATTTGGGAAAAGGCTATCATAGACTGGGTGTTGTGTAATAATACAGATCTCATTAGGAAGCTTAATGTAAAGGAATCCTTAGGAGGCAGTGATCATAATATGATTGAATTCACAATGCATTTTGAGAGGGACAAGCATTAGCCACATGTATCAATATCCAAATGGAATAAAGGGAATTACAGCGGCATGAGAGAGGAGCTTGTCCAGGTGAATTGGAGGAGGATTCTGGCAGGGCTGATGGTAGAGCAGAGATGGCTGAAGTTTCTGGGAATAGTTCACAAGGCGCAGGATAGATATGTCCCACAGAGGAAGAAGTTCTCAAATGGCAGGGGTAGGCAACCATGGCAGACAAAGGAAGTTAAGGACTGCATTAAAACCAAGGAAAGGGAATATAAAGTAGCAAAAGTGAGTGGGAAATTGATGATTGGGAAGCTTTTAAAATCCAACAAAAGACAACTAAAAATCCATAAAAAGAGAAAAGATGAAATATGAGGGCAAACTAGCCAATAATATAAAGCCGGATACCAAACGTTTTTTTTTCAGTTTTATAAAGAGTAAAAAGGAGGTGAGAATTGAAATTGGACCACTGGAAAATGATGCCGGTAAGGTAGTAATGGGGGACAAAGAAATGGCAGATGAACTTAATGCATCTGTCTTCACTGTGGAAGACACTAGCAGTGTGCCAGAGGTCCGTGTGTGTCAGGGAGCAGGACTAAGTGCCATTGCTATTACAAAAGAGTGAGCAATTTCAAGTTCCTTGGTGCTAATATGTCTGCGGACCTAACCGGTCCCAGCATATCGATGCAGATATAAAGAAGGCAAGATAGCAGCTATATTTCATGAGAAGTTTGAGGAGATTTGGAATGTCACCTAAAACACGCGAAAATTTCCACAGATGTACCATGGAGAACATACTGATTGGCTGCATCACTGTCTAATGGGCGAGGGATTTGGAGGTGGGCAACTACTGTGCAGGATCATCGTAAGCTGCAGAGAGTGGTAAAATTGTTCAGCTCCATCCTGGGTACTAGCATCCAAGACATCTTCAAGGAGCAGTTCCTCAAACTTAAGGAACTCCATCACCCTAGACATGCCTTCTTCTCATTGTTACCATCAGGAAGGAGGTAGAGCTGCCTGAAGACACACACTCAATGATTCAGGAACAGCTTCTTCCCCTCTGCCATCTAATTTCTGGATGGACATTGAACCCATGGACACTACCTCACTAGATCTTATTTCTGTTTTTGCACTACTTCTTTAATGTAACTATTTGATATACATATATATAATTACTGTAATTCACAGTTTTTCCTCCTGTATTATCATACATTGCATTGTACTGCAGCCACAAAGTTAACAAATTTCATGACATATGCCAGTGATTTTAACCTGCTTCTGACCTTCTGTGGCAGCATATTCCAGCAAGCCACCATCCTGTATAAATAACAACTTGTCACAAATTTCCTTTGACTCTTCCCCTTCTATTCATTAACTGAAACCCTCTAATAGGCTTTTCTAACCTGGGAAAAAGACTCTTACTACTGCCACTATCTACGTTTGTATGTCTAGTAGTTTTATAAACTTCTCCCAGGTCACTCCCCAGCCTCTGATGCTCTAGGGGAAACAATCTAGATTCCTCTATATAGCTTTTACTCTATAATTCAAGAGCTAATACTCTACAATCCAAGCCACATCCTGTGGAACCTCTTCTGCATCCTATCCCAAAGTCTCCACATCCTTCCTCCAGGGCGGCAACCAGGGTGCACCCATTATGCCAAATAGGGCCAAACCAAAATCTTATTCTACTGCAATATGTCTTTGAAACTTTTATACTTCTTGCTGCTGGTAACTAGTAGTGTTCTACAGGGGTGGGTGCTGGGTCCACTACTTTTCACGTTATATGTAAATGATCTGGATGATAGAATGGCTAAGGTTGCAGATAATAGGAAGATAGGTGGAGGAATAGGTAGTATTGATGAAGTCTATCGAAAGACCTGGACAGGTTGAGAGAATAGGCAAAGTGGCAAATGGAGTATAATACAGGGAGGTGTCTGGCCATGCACTTAGGTAGAAGGAATAAAGGTGCCAAATATTTTCGAAGGTGGGAGCAATTTTAAAAATCAGAGGTGAAAGGGACTTCAGAGCCCTCATGCAGGATTCCCTAGAGGTTAATGTGCAGGCTTAGTCAGTGGTGAAAAAGTGCTAACATTCATTTTGAGAGGACGAGAACATAAGCAAGGATGTAATGCTGAGTCTTTATAAGGCATTGGTCCAAACACATTTGGAGTTTTGTGAACAGTTTTGGGCCCTTTATCTAAGAAAAGATGTCCTGGCATTAGAGAGGGTCTAGAAGTTCGTGAGAATGATCCCGGGAATGAAAGGGTCAACGTATGAGAAGTGTTTGATGGATCTGGGCCTGCAGTCACTAGAGTTTAAAAGGATGAAGAGATGTCTCGTTGAAACCTACTAATCATTGAAATGCCTGCATGAAGGATTTTTCCAATATTGGGAGGGGCTAGGACCAGAGAGTTCAGCCTCAGAATACAACAATTGTCCCTTTAGAACAGAGAGTAGGAGGAATTTCTTAAGCCAGAGTGTGGTGAGTCTGTGAAATTTGTCCACACGAACAGCTTTGGAGGCTAAGTTACTGGTTATATATAAGATAAAGGTTGATAGGTTCTTGATTGGCAAAGATGTCAAAGGTAAAATGGTGAAGGCTGGAGATTGGAGTTGAGAAGGGAAAAATAAACAACCATGATCAAATGATAGAGCAGACTCGATAGATTGAATTTTGCTCCAACATCTTGTGGTCTTATGGTTTATGCTCAAAACCCTGACTAATGAAGACAAATGTGTCATAGACCTTATTATCACTCTACCTACTTTTGATGCCACTTACAGTGAGCTATGGACTCCGTTTTCTTTATCTCTTTAATAGAATCACTTGTGAGATTATAATGGGATTTCTTAATCCAATTATTATGGGATCTCTTTTGCCAGTTTATAATGGAATGCCTTGGTCTGATTTTTAATAGAATCTCAAGGTAACAGAATACCTATGCCATTACCAAAAGGAGCGTATTATCCACCCTTTTCCCATGTGTGACAGAAACAAATGACTCATCTCTTTGACCTCCATGTGAAATGTTTCCCATGTTGATAAGTGAGTGCCCGTATCAAAAAACCCTTGAGTGCCCCATCATAAGACTCAACTCAATTTCTTTACCTTCTGTGACTGGTACAGTGTGACCACGGAATGTATTTTCTATAGGATACACCTGAGCAGTTCATCTTGTTCGGCTTATCAATCTATGACCAGGCTTATCTTGACAGCACAGCAAGATCCAGTTACTGAGAAGGTAAAAAGCCGAAATGTTTGAGGAAGATTTTTTTTGCCTCTTTATTCCTTATGCATCAGTTTTGATCATGGCTCATTGTCCTAAAACATGAACTCCCTCTCTTCCTCTACTGAGTATTTTTCTTCTCTAATTCCCAACACACCATCCCGACCTTGACCTTTGTTGAGGACTCTTCACCATTGTTGTGCAAATACACTGAAAGGTCCTACTGGGATTGCTGGGACTTTCCAATATTTGGCTATAGAAATACATATTATTCACTGTTACTTTCTCCACAAAAATTTCATACAATAAAATGTTCTCCAATGCAATTTCAGGCTATTTTGGAGGAATGACCTTCAAATATACTGACTTATTTGTGTGGAAATAAAACTTTTCCTGTTTCAATTCTAAGCTTTGCTTAGGGCTTAAATTTTGAACCTGTCCATATCCAAGGTTGAAGGTTCAAGATATATTTATTATCAAAGTATGAAAATGTCACCTTGTATACTACCTTGAAATTCATTTTCTTACAGGCATTCACAGTAGAACAAAGAAATACAATAGAATCAATGAAAAGCTACACACCAAACAATAATAAAAAAATAAACAAATAAATAATACTGAGAACGTGAGTTGTAGAGTCCTTGAAAGTGAGTCTATAGGTTGTGGAATCAGCTCAGCGTTGAACCCATATCCCTATAGAACTACAATACTATTAAATACTGAGCTCCCTTTTCTTAATCTAGCTCTGTTTCTTTCCTTGCCTTGTTACACGTTGTATTCTGTGATAGTGGTTGATTGTAAAGTCCAATTGTATTTTAATCCCTCCTGAGATAGTCATTAGCCTCTATCTATCCCCTTTATATCCATTGTAGTTTCTTATCACCACCTTGGCTGCTGAGAGATTCTGATGGACTCCAGGATGAATAGCTACATATCTTCTACATCACTCAAGTGAACAAAATCTTTGCTTGTCCCTTTGATTACGTAACATTTATTCAACTCCCCAGGAAACATAAAGCTTCTCACTTATTTAAACATGAGGCAATTTGCCAAATTGTGTACTGACACATTAAATGATAGGAAGTAGCACCAGTCCCTAATGCCTCCAATTCTTCTCCTTTCACTTAGCATGAAGGGCTAGATCATGCTGACTTTTGATGGCAACTTCGATTAATGCTCAGTGGCCACTTTAATAGGTACAGGAGGTACCCAATAAAGTGGCCACTGAGTGTATGTTTGTGGTCTTTTGCTACTGTAGTCCATCCACCTCAAGGTTCGATCTGCTGTGCTTTCAGAGAAGCTCTTCTGCACACCACTGTTGAGACAGTCTGGCCGTCCTCCTCCAACATTTTTCATTAACCAGGAATTTTTGCCAACAGAACTGCCACTCACTGGATGTTTTTTTTCTGTTTTTCACAGCATTCTCTGTAACACTCTAAACTCTGTTGCATGTGAAAATCCCAGGAGATCAGCAGTTTCTTTGATACTCAAGTAATCCCGTCTGACTCGAACAATCGTTCTACCTATCTGTGAGGTACAGTTTCTGTGATTATTTAGACTGCAACAAAAAACTAATAGCAACAAAACAATCTCCATTTTGTTTAACTACAAGTAAATATTCTGTGCTGCAAAGAAAGTAACTGTGCAAAGACAGTGAAGATGAGAGGAACTTCTTGAGAATGATACCGGGAATGAAGGGTTAATGTATGAGCAGCATATGATAGCTTTGGGCCTGTACTCACTGGAGTTTAGAGGAATGACAGGGGATCTATTGAAATCTATAGAATATTGAAAGGTCTAGATGGAGTGGACATGGAGAGGATGTTTCCTATGGGGGAGTAGGGAGTCTGGGACAGCCCTCAGAATAGAAAGACATCCCTTTAGGTTTCAATAGGTACAACAGAGATGAGGAAGAATTCCTTCAGCTAGAGGGCAGTGAATCCGTGGAATTCATTGTCACAACCATCTGTAGAGGCCAAATCATTGGATATATTTGAAGTGGAGGTCCAAATATACAACATCCTCTGCATCCCCTTTATCTATCCTGCTTGTAATCTTCTGAAAGAATTCCAACAGGTTCATTAGGCAAGACTTTCCCTTAACGAAACCATGCTGACTTTGTCCTTTGTCCTATTTTGTCCTGTATCACCAAATACTCCATATGTTATGGATTTTGTTGTCATACAGCAGCAGTACATTGCAATACATAATAATAAAAACTGTAAATTACATTAAAAAGTGTGTGTGTGTGTATATATATTTAAAAAGTTAAATGAAATATATAGTGGGAAAAAAAGAGAGAAAAAATAATGAGGTACTGTTCAACGGTTGTACATAGAACAAACTGTACAGGCACTTCAACCCATGAAGTTGTGCCAACATTTAACCTACTCCAAGATCAATCTAACTTTTCCCTCTCACATAGCCCACATAGCACACCTGCCTGTCTAAGTCTCTTAAATGTGTGTAATGGACCAGCCTCTATCACACCCTGACAGCACATTCCATACACCCAGCACTCTACGTGTAAAACACAACTACCTCTGACATCCCCTCGATACATTCCTCCAATCATCTGAAATGATGTCCTCTCAAAATAGCCTTAGCCACCATGGGAAAAAAGGCACTGACTGTCAACTCTACCTCTCCCTCTCATCACCGACTTGGCCACTGCTCATCCTTCTTTGCTTAAAGAGAAAAACCCTTTGCTCACTCAACCTTTTCTCTTAAGACACAGGTGTTCCCTACTCTCAGAAGTAAGCAAGTGCTATTCTTCTCAATGATTAATTGATTTTAAAAAGTCAGATATTTTTATTTGTAAGCTGGACTATCAAAACCCAAGTTTTCAACCATGAGTTTAATTTCTCAGATCGGGACTGAAACCAGTAAAATTCCAGCGTTGCTGTCCAAGCACATACTATAAAACACATCACTTTGGATCATTCAGGGACCTAGTCTGTGCTTGAAGCTCCCTGTGAGCAGACCAGGAGATATCACCTCTGCTACAGGTTACATTTTTATAATTCCATGTGGGCATTTCTTTTGGTTTTAATTTGTACAAATCACTGTGATGATTTATTAGTCCCGGCCAAGCAAAACACTTGGCCTCATTGTTTGGTCTGGCACAGATTCTTCGGGATCTGAGTAGGCTTGATTTCTTGAGCATTCCATCTTATTGAGTCACTGGTCCTGCTGTGAGTATTTAAAACAAATCTGCAGATAAATAATAAATGCAATATGTGCTGGTGTCTCCGAATGTTATTAAAATATAGGACGTCAAAGGTATAAATGCATTCATACTTTTCAAACACAGCAAAAATTCCTGTTGTTCACAATATGGAAATATTACAGTACACAAGGTTCAAAGGTTCAAAGATCCACTTATTATTAAAGTACATAACTCCGAAATTCTCTTTCCTCTGGGTAGCCATGAAACCAAGAAAGAAAAGAAGGGCAGCACAATTATCAACCCCCAAATCACCCCTCCCGCACAAAAAAAGAACAAAAGCAACACAGGCACATCAACCCCTAAATCCCTCCTTCTGCACAAAAACTGAACAAAATGGAACAGGCAAATCAACCCCCAAATTTTTCCTCCCTCAAAAAAAAAGCAAACAAAAATGGAACTGGCACATCAACCTTCAAATCCCCCACCTCCGCAAAAAAAATTGAGAAAGATCAGGTAAAAAACACAGAATATAAAAAACTATAACTGAAAAATGTCTATAGTCCAAGTCCACATCCAAAATGCAGAAAACCTGGGCAACACTGTCCGGGAACAGCAGAAGGCTCTCCCCTCTCTAGAAGCAAAGCAACCAAATGACAGGCAGCTAGCGCTCGCCCTCCACAGTTGCCTCGATGCTTCAATCTCCTCGTCGCTTTAATCAGTGAAATGGAGTCAAACCTCCTGTCCGCGATGAGGTTCGTGCACGCTGCCTCTGCCTCCTGGAATTCTCTCAGAGACTGCAGAGCTCTGAAACACCCAAACGATCTCCAAGCAGCAAATCACAGGTTCCAAAAGTTCCAGAATCAAAGACAAAAAACAAACATAAAATCCATAATAGAACTATCATGAACTATCCAGAAGATGCCGACTGAAGGAGTATTGTACCATAGGACTTTGAGACATAGGAGAAGAATTAAGCCATTAGGCCCATCAGGCCTCCCACCATTCAATCATGGCTGATTTATTTTCCCTATCAATCCCATTCTCCTACCCTCTCCCTATAACTTTTGATACCATTACTCATCAAGAACATATCAACCGCCACTTTGAATATACTTATACTTTATACTTTATTGTCACCAAACAATTGATACTAGAACATACAATCATCACAGCGATATTTGATTCTGGATTACAAATATTAAATATTAAACATAGTAAAAATTAGTAAATATTAAAAATTTAAATTATAAATCATAAATATAAAATAGAAAAATGGAAAGTGAGGTAGTGCAAAAAAACCAAGAGACAGGTCCGGATACTTGGAGGGTACGGCCAGAGCCGGGTCAGGATCCGTTCAGCAGTCTTATCACAGTTGGAAAGAAGCTATTCCTAAATCTGGCTGTGCGAGTCTTCAAGCTCCTGAACCTTCTCCCAGAGGGAAGTGGGACGAAAAGTGTGTTGGCTGGGTGGGTCGTGTCCTTGATTATCCTGGCAGCACTGCTCCGACAGCGTGCGGTGTAAAGTGAGTCCAAGGATGGAAGATTGGTTTGTGTGATGTGCTGTGCTGTGTTCACGATCTTCTGCAGCTTCTTTCAGTCTTGGACAGGACAACTTCCATACCAGGTTGTGATGCACCCTAGAAGAATGCTTTCTACGGTGCATCTATAAAAATTAGTGAGCGTTTTAGGGGACAGGCCAAACTTCTTTAGTTTTCTCAGGAAGTAAAGGCGTTGGTGGGCCTTCTTGACAGTGAACTCTGCTTGTCTGGGCCAAGTCAGGTCATTTGTGATATTGACCCCGAGGAACTTAAAGCTTTTGACCTGTTCCACTTGCACACCATTGATGTAATTGGGTCGTGCAGTCCGCTACTCCTTCTGAAGTCAGCAACCAATTCCTTCGTTTTGCTGACGTTGAGGGATAGGTTATTGTCTTTGCACCATGCCACCAGGTTCTTAATTTACAATGACTTGATCGCCATAACCACCTATGGCGATGGATTCCATAGATTCACCATCCTCCAGCTAAAGTAATTCCTTCTCATTTCAGCACTAAATGAATGCCCTTGCACTCTGAGGCTGTGCCCTCTGGCCTAAGACTCTCCCATGATAAGAAGAACCCTGTCTATATCTACTCTATCTAGACCGTTCAATATTCACTAGTGCTGTTCAGTGAATTTTGGTGGATTGCACTGGACTGACGGAACCTGCAGAGAGTATTAAACACTACCCATTCCATTGCAGGCTTGTCATTTCATTCCATCCAATCCATCTCACAGTGTGTTGCTTCAGGAAGGCTAGTAGATTTAGCAAGAATTCCTGCCGCCCTGGCCATTTACTTTTCTCTCTTCTGCCTTCTGAGAGGAGGTAGAAGAGCTTGAAAGCCAGACTTAAGGGTAGTCTCTTCCCCACTGCTATCACTCTTGAGCCAATTGCCTCTTTAACATCCCTTTCCCAGTAGTTCTGCCACCTTCTCGATTTCTTAACTCTTCCTTCTTCCAGTTATCACATTGAACATTGCAGCACAGCTCAGACTCTTTGGTTCACGATGTTGTGTCGAACCTTCCCTGATATTAATCTAACCATTCCCTGTAGAATATAGAACAATTCTGCCATTGTCGCGCTTTTATACTCTATTTCAGGCTGCACCTCAATCTTTGCACCATTCTACTTTTCTGCGCTCATCATTACATTTAACATTCTTATTATTATTATGTACACTGTTTACTCTGTGTGCTCCTTGCGAACAAGGAAATCCATTGCATACTGGTGTGCATAACAAAAACTTAATCTTCTTCTACTCTTCAGCAGTATTTGCATATGTGTTTATTTTCCAATGTTCATTAGAGCATGCAGGTAGCCACCTGTAAAAATATTTGAGCTTTTATACTGTTGGAGATGTCTTCAGTTTTACAAACTGGAAATCGGGTCACTCAAACATCATCGGCAACAGACGATATTTATAAAGCACATCTCATCATCACAAAACATCCCAAGTTACTTCCTGGGAACGTCAAACAGAAATTAACATGAAGCAGATAGTATGATAGCAAACATTAATATGAAAGAAATAGTAGAGGGATGTAAGGAGCAGATAAAGGATGTAGAAAAGATGTTTAAGGACTGCAGGACATGATTTATCAGGAAAGATTTGGATCTCCATCCAGACCATGTTCACTTTTTACTGCTGTCACCAGGAAAGAGGCACAGGAGTCTTAAGTCCCACACCAGAAGATTCAGGAACAGTTTTTTCCTACAACCATTGACGTCCTGAACTGGCACGAATAACTTCACTCACCTCAACCCTGAACTGATTCCACAATCAGGGACTTAACAACTCATGTTCTCAGTATTATTTATTAATTTGTTTATTTGCTTGTTTTTCCTTATTATTATCCATATCTGTATTTCTACAGTTTGTATCCTTTTACACATCATTTGTTTGCCAGACTTGTAGTTGATTCTTTTGTATTTTTTTGTTCTACTGTGAATGCTGTAAATATACCCAATGACTTGGCTTCCACAGCTGACTATGGCAATGAATACCACAGATTCACCACCCTCTGGTTAAGGATATTCCTCCTCATCTCTGTTTTATAGGAACACCCTTCTACTCCGGGGCTGTGCCTTCTGGACCTAGTCTACCCAACTGTAGGAAACGTCCTTTCCACATTGCATTTAGCTGGTATCTGTAGTCACACCTGAAGTCAGCATTGCTTTGGATTATATTGTAGTCAAGAAAGCCGTAACATTTTTGCAGAAAATGCCTTCTCCAGCTTCCATTTTCAAAGTCTTTAATCTGTTAAGGATGATACATTTATCCGGCCATAGGTAAACATCAAACCGTCTGCTAGCTCAGTAGCACCAAAACCAATGATGTGTCAGCATTGACACACATTTAAAGTTAATGCTGATACATCATTGGTCCAGTTAGGATTAACTGTTTCAGCTTTTGATCACCTCCAAAAAAGTGCATGGACAATGCAAGGGAATCCAGGTTCCATAGCCGCAGATTCTCCCATCTGCTGTAATAACTATCAATGTATTTATTTCTGATTGATTGATTTATTGAGATACTGCTCAGAGTAGGCTCTTGCAGCCCTTTGAGCCGTACTGCTCAGTTTAACTCCAGCCCAAACATGGGACAACTTACAGTGACCAATTAACCTGCTTAACCGGTACGTCTTTGAACTACGGGAAGAAACCGAAATAGATGGAAATACAATCATCATATCCGTAAAATTATGCAACACCATCCAGTCAAAAGCAAAGTCAAAGTAAATTTATTATCAAAGTAGGTATATATCACTGTATTCTACCTTTAGATTTATTTTCTTGCAGGCATTTACAGGAAAATAAAGAAATATTATAGAATATATGAAGAGGCTATACATAAAGAAAGACTAACAAGCAGTAAATGTTCAAAAGAAGACAAGCGGTGCGAATAATAAATACATACATACATACATACATATATTTACACTGCACATAAATAAATAATACTGTGAGCATGAAGAATCCTTGAAATCAGGTCAGCCTGTTATGGAATCAGTTCAGAGTTCAGGTGAGTGAAGTTCAGGAACACTGGTTCAGGAACCTGATCATTGTAGGATTATAACTGTTCCCAAACCTGGTGGTGTGGGACCTCAGGCTCCCTGCATAACAGCATAATAAGACTTAAATGGCTAAATATAATGGTATACAATAATGAGAAATCACACCAGGGCAGATACATATGCCCTGGATAAACCTCAGGGTACATAAGTATGTACAATAACTGCCAGTTCTAAATGGAACATAGAACATAAAACGTAGAGCAGTTCAGCACATTACAGGCCAATCAGCCCACAATGTGCTGACCATTAACCAACTCTAACTCTTCCTTTCCACATAATTTTCAATTTACCTTTCATCTCTGTATACTTCTAAGAGTCTCTTAATGTCCCGACTGAATCTGCCTCAACCCCGGTAGCGTATTCCAAGCACCAATCATCTCATGCACTCAAAACACTATCCCTATACTTTCTCCTAATCACCTGAAAATTATACTCTCTCATAGTAGCCATTTCTACCCTGGGGAAAAAGTCTCTGACTGTCCACTCAACTATGCCCCTTTTCACCTTGTCCGCCTTATCATTTGAGTTCTTCACAGTATGAACAGTAGTAGGATTCAGGTTCCACTTTCAGAGCAGTATTAGTGCAATTGCTCGAGTCAAGTATGATGTTCTCCTAAGGGGTTGTCTACTTTGGGTCCTCAGGTGGCTGTAGAGGCTGGCCTAGGATCCACATATTCTGGTGCAGTGTGGGAAACTATAAGTGGTGACTGTGATTAGTAGTTGGGTCTTTTAGTACTTCAGTTTCTCCCTCTGCAGCTACTGCTTGTGCTCCGCAACACGGGGGAGCTACCTTTTGATTTCCTCCAGGTGTTTCTGTTGAGCGCAATGTCTTCCCAGAGCAGCAGGACGTGATGCATATCGTCCGCTGAACTTGTTGACCTTTCTGCATACACCACATGGAGTGTCCTCAAGCATAATCTTGGTCCTCTTTCTAAAGGAAGCCAAGTATCAATGCGTCGCTTCATCTGATGGCCGGAAGGAATGTTTACACCACTTTTTTCTGGCCCTTTTCCTGAACCCCCTTTCTGAAGATTGACAAACTGTCAGTAGTAAGAATTCTCAATATAGTAAGCCTTGGATTTGTAATTGACTTTAACTAACATTGCTTTAGTTCATGCAGAATTCAAATGAAAGGTTGTAGATCAGTTATTTTTAGCTCCTGGCTGCATTCCAAGCTTGCAGCTTGGCTCCTTAAGACCTTCTGAAATATGTCATGGAATTTTCGCTGGATGATGTACATTGTCTGAAATGTGATGGTTGTCTGAAACTAGTTTTGTGTATGCATTTTTCTGTTTAAGACTAGATAAAAGTAAATATGGGTCTGCACCAAGAGCACTTCCTCATCACTACCACCGGGGTTATCTTGTTCTCGGTTATGGTTTGTTACACGCTTAAATATGCTACATTTAGTCCCTTTCATCCAACCTATTATACAGAGGATATAGAGGCTTTAGTGAGGGTTCAGAGGAGATTTATCACGATGCTGCCTGGGTTAGAGAGCATGTCTTATGAGGATAGCTTGAGCAAGCCAGGGCTATTTTTTTGGAGTAAGGGAGGATATGAGGTGTCTTGATAGAGGTGTATAAGATGGCTTGTCAGAGACTTTTTCCCAGGGTGGAAATGGCTTATACAAGATGGCATAATTATAAGGTGATTGGAGAAGAGTATAGGGAGGAAGTTAAAAGTAATTATTTTACGCAGAGAGCGCTGACTGCATGGAATGCCCTGCCAGGGGTGGTGGTAGAACAGATATGTTAGTGGCATTTAAGAAACTTTTAGATAGGCACACGGATGATAGATAAACTGGAGGGTTATGTAAGAAGGAAGGATTAAATTGATCTTAGATTTGATTAAATCTTAGGCTGAAAGTCCTGTATTGTGCTGCAATATCCTATGTTCTATTGAGTGATCTTCTTTCTCTACTTTGTTGGATGTTCACTAAGAATTATCTCTTGGTACACCAATTAATTTATTTGAGTTAAAAGCACATTAATGGAAGGTAGTCACCAGTACGACAACATGATGGAGTAATTACTGCCCTTATGATATTATATGTAACATTTCACAAGTCACAATACTCACTGAGGTAAAATCAGACTGTATTGTGCTTGTTGGAAAAGATGCGTAATTCACACAATAAAGTCCTGAAATCAGGTTATAGAGCTCATAGACAGTCTTAAATTCAAAACAAAGTTTAGTTTTAACACAGGCTTCTGGACTGCAGACAGCTCATTGGCAGCATCCCAGCAAAGAGAGCTTTGGTAAGTTAATAAATCCCTGATGGTTTCTTATTTGAAGTCCAAAGTAAGATTTAGGGCCACGTAACATCCCTTCATAGAATTATTGAGTATTAGAGCATGGAAGAAATCAACTTAACCTATTGTGCTGTTGCCAGTTCTTTGTAACCCTCTGCTTTTCGCACATAAATACTTTATATTTTATTGTCACCAAACAATTGGTACTAGAACGTACAATCATTACAGCTATACTTGATTCTGCGCTTCACACTCCCTGGATTACAAATATTAAATATTAAAAATAGTTAAAATTAGTAAATATTAAAATTTTAAATTATAAATCATAAATAGATAATAGAAAAATGGGAAGTAAGGTATTGCAAAAAAAACGAGTGGCAGGTCCAGATGTTTGGAGGGTACGCCCCAGATCCGGGTCAGGATCCGTTCCGCAGTCTTATCACAGTTGGAAAGACGCTGTTCACAAATCTGGCTGTACGACTCCTCAAGCTCCTGAGCCTTCTCCCGGACGGAGAACTTTCGAATAAGTTATCCAAACTTTAGAACAGTTCCTACTGGAAAAAACTTCTGTCATACTTTGAGTCGGCGCATGCCCAGCCCAAAAACTGAGATGTTTCTGGTGTAAAAACATACACTCAGTGACCATTTTATTATGTGCACCTGTACACCTGCTCAGTAATATAATATCCTGTCACAAGGCAACAGATTTTACAGTCTGTTGGTGATAACAAACCTGATTGTGATCCTGATTCTGATTCTGAAATGTTACCGCCACATTTAGGGAGATCTTACAAAATAAATGGAGGCATGTACTTGCATATATAAGCAATCCTTTGTCCACTTGAAGCTCGAAACAATGGCGTAGTTAAGTCCTTTCAAATAAATTGCTAGAAAATTGACTTACATATAGGATTTTTCAGTAGATTACTTTGGTTTAATGTTATTCAAGGTGTTGTATTAAAAACATAATTAATGTTTTTTCAGTGGCTTATCTGATCTTTCCTGTTGAGTGTGTTGTTTTTCTTTCAGTCAGGGAGAAAGATGTTGGAGATTTTGTGCATTGCAAAGCAAACTGGAAATCGACTGACAACTGACTGAACTACTTGGCGAAAATTGGCACTTTGATCAGAGTTATATATCTGCTATGAATATCATTTTTCTCAGCCAATGATGGTAAATATCTTAGAATCCACCATCTACCATCCACTACCCTGTCTAAGAAAATCACCAAATATTAATGCATGGAATTAGAAATCCCAAAATTGATCTTTGTGATTCATTACTGGATGGCACACAATATTCCAGGGTTTTGGAATCTATGTAGTTTATCCTGAGAGAAAGGATGTGGTTAATTACCCCACACATTTTATAATACCCGGGAGAAATCTGTTCCAGCTTTGAAAAGGAGCAACAGACATTCCAGTATTGAAAGAAAAGTTCTATAAGAATCTCGAGAGTTTGGTCATTAAAATAAAAACTTTTTGGCAGGTTATTCAGATAAAACATTCTTCTAAATGTTAATAATATTTCTGAAGTCTTCAAAAGCTTGCTAATTCAGATATTTGAACATGTTTTGAAAGCTATGAAGAGCCTCAACCCAAAAAGTTGACTGTCTATTCCTTTCCATAGATGCTTCCTGACCTGCTGAGTTCCTCCAGCATTTGGTATATGTTGTTCAAGGAATTAGAAGTATTTTAAAGCACTTTTCAATCAACTATCTTATTTTTTTTAGCTTTTCTAAGATTTTATTTTCTATTTTTCAAGAGCATATGAATACATTTAGCATATTTAAAAAGCGCTTAGTTTTCAGAATATTTGGGCATTAGTTCTATAGAATTGGGCATTTTGTGAATTATTAGTTCATTTTTCTTTGTATTTTGGAGACAGGGGATGTTGTTTGTTCCTCCTAACAAGGCTGAATATTCTTTCCGCAGTCAAAGCTTTGTCACAGAAAATCCTTTCCAGCAATTTTGCACAAGTTTCACAAAGAAAGTTCCAAAATTAAATTGAGTGCACACTGACCACCTGTTATATTTTATAACTCCAAAAGCAAACTGAAAGAAAAACACAGGAGCCAGGAGATACTCATGCGCACTTAGTTTCTTCTTTAGTGATGCACTCACATATGATATTATGGCATAATGATGTATGCTATTCACGTACTTCTTACATATAACATGTAATGAATTATGTAAATAACAAAGAATGCTTAATCAAGCAAATGCATTACTGTGCAAAACTCTTAGGTACATTTATATAACTGTATTTATCTCCATGGGGGGGAGAGCATGTTGTAAATAAGAACATAATCCAAAAGATATAGGAGCAGAATTAGGCCATTTGGCCCATCGAGTCTTCTCCACCATTTTATCATTGCTGATCCTTTTCTCTCTCAGCCCCAATCTCCTGGCTTCTTCCTATACCCCTTCAGGCACTGACTAATCAAGAATCTATCAACCCCTGCCTTAAATATTCCCAACGACTTTGCCTCCACAGTCACCTGTGGCAACAAATTCCCCACAGATTGACTATCCTCTGGCTCAAGAAATTCCTGCTCATCTCCATTCTAAAAGGATGCCCCTCTATTCTGAGACTGTCTCTTCCGGTCTTAGACTACCCCACTATAGGAAACATCCTCTTCACATCCATTCTATCGAGGTTTTTCAACATTCAATATGTTTCAATGAAATCACCCCATATTCTTCTGAATTCGAGTGAGTACAGGCCCAGAGCCATCGCCTTTCCTAAGCATCCTTTGAACCCTCTCCAATGTCAGCACATCCTTTCTTAGATAAGGGGCCCAAAACTGCTACAATATTCCAAATGAGGCCTCACCAATGCCTTATAAAGCCTCAAAATTACTCCTTGCTTTTATATTCTAGTCCTCATGAAATGAATGCTAACATTGCATTTGCCTTCCTCACCAATGACTCAAACTGCAAATTAGCCATTAGCGAAACCTGCGCAAGAACTCCAAAATCCTTTTGCACCTCAGATTTTTGAATTTTCTCTCTAATTAGAAAATAGTCTATGTTTTTATTTCTTCCACCAAAGTGCATGGTCATACACTTTCTGACACTGTATTCCATCTGTGACTCCTTTGTCCATTCTTCTCGCCTGTCTAAATCCTTCTGTAACCACACTGTTTCCTTAAAACTACTTGCACCTCCACCTATCTTTGTATCATCTGCAAACTTGGCTATAAAGCCAACGATTCCATCAAATATGACGGGAGCAAAGGATGCTGATAATAACGAGGGTGGAGCGCTGTGGGAGAGGTGTGGGACGGGTGGCAGAAAAGGTGGGGAGCTGGTGGTATAGGTGCAGACACACCCAGCACTGAGATACCAGGCAAGGTCATTTGATTCCAAACGATTTGTTTATTGATCATTACAGAATGTATCTCTGGTACTTCCTGCTCACTCCCCTGTTCCTTCCCCTTTTCCTAACCATGATTCCCCTCTCCCTGCCCCCTTCCCACTCTCAGTGCACAATAGAGACCCATATCAGAATCAGGGTTTATCATCACTCATATATATCATGAAATTTGTTTTTTTTGTGGCAACAGTACAGTGTAATACATAAAATTACTACAATACTGTACAAAAGTCTTAGGCACCCTAGCTTTATGCACCTGACTTTTGCACAGTACTATATTTACAAGATTATTCAAATATTACTAAAAGATTAAATACACTACACTTCTGCCTGCTTAGCTATAAACTTTAACTCTTTCTTGTTCTTGTGGGATAACATCTTTCCTGACAAGGGGAATCACACTACTTGGCTGGTGAGATTTGTGGCAGTGGAACAATCTCTGCTTCTGTGGCCTCCTCCATGGGGGTTATATGGGTTGACTCTAGGACTACAGGAAGTGGTTCTGACAGCTCTGGACACCTTTCTCATCCAACAATTGACTCTGCTTTCCTCAACTGATCAAGGTGTCATCTCCAGGTGACATCAGACGCAATCTCCACTGTATAGGAGAGTAGTCCGGTTCTGCCTTAGACTTTTCAAGTACCCACTTTTAATCACCTCTGTAGTCCCTCACCAGAACTACTTGTCCAGGAATGAAACATCAAACCTTCTTGTTTGAGGAGCCTCTATTTGTCTCAGCCGTTTTTCCTGCACACTCCTTCTGAGATTGGATTTGAGGAGATCCAAGCGTGGGCGCAAGAGATGACCCAGGAACGACATAGGTGGTGAGCTGTTGGTTATGAAGTGTGCTCCATTGGGATATGCAAGGAGGAAGTTAGTGAGCTTTTGGTTCAATATCTACGTAACGTGTTCTGCTGACATTAATCACAATGCGTTGTTTAGATTCTGGGCAAACCTTTTTGCCAAGCCGTTTGTAGCTCAGTGGTACAGTGCAGATGTAATTATCCTTATTCCATTCTTTTTCAGGAATGACTGAAACTTCCACAACAAACTGTGGTCCATTGTCACAGACTATGTGTTATGGAACACTAGTCCTTGAGAAGAAGTTTCTCAACACATCAACAGTGTGCAAGGCTGTAGAGGAGGTTACTGGGAACACTTCTGGCCACTTCATAGCTGCATCCACTATGACCAAGAAATTTGTGCCTATGAATGGTCTAGCAAAATCCACATGAATCCTCTGCTAGAGCATGCAGGCCATTTCCACGGATGGAGACGTGATGCTGTGGGCATCTTTTGGACACATTTACATCCCAAATAGTGAATGGCAAGCTGCTGCTCTGTTGATCTAGACCATCAGGCAAATCTACGAGCTAACACCTTCATTATGACCATGCCTGGATGACCAGCATGTAGCTGCTCCAACACTTTAGCTCTCAGCTTGGATGGCACAAAAACTCTCAATCCCCACATAAGGCAACCTCTGTCAAGGGCAAGTTCATCCTGGTGCTGGTAAAAATGGGGGAGCTGGAATTTCTGCTGCACATTCCCGCCAGGAGCCTAAGGATACTCGTGTACACTTGGATTCTTCTTTAGTGAGATGCTCACATGTGACATGGTGGCCTCGTGACTTATACAATTCACCTACTTGTGGTCTCATGGAGCAGTTGCCATCCAGACAGAATGCTTTCTATAGAGCACCTGTCAAATTGGTGTGGGTCATCAGGAGAAAGAATAGCTTATTTTATCCATTCAAAGAATGTAGACATTGCAAGCTAAGCCAGCTTGTAGTTGCCCATTCCTGCTTACTCAGAGAATGTAGTGCTGAGCTGCCTTTATGAATGACATTTGTCTTGAGGTGAGGATACCCCCACAATGCTGATTGGAAGTGAGCCCCAAGATGGCAGAAAAGAACAGGGGATTGGACTGAGGGGATTTCTTTGCATTTAACTGGCATAAACCCAACAGTCAGAGCGACCTCCTGTGTTTTTACAGCTCCAAAATCCCATAATATTTACGTGAAAAGAACTGTCCAAAACTGGTCTATGTGAGAGGCACATGAGGAACCAAAATTTCAGAATCTAGTGCACTGAAGGTGTTTCTTTGAACACCTTCACTTCATACATCACAAAATGCAGTATTTCTCATTGGCTACCCATGTTAATTCTCCTTCCCATTCCCACTCCAACTTGTCAATCATAGCCTCCTCTACCATCACAATGATGCCACTCTCAGGCTGGAGAGCAACACCTCATATTCCGTCTGGGTAGCCTCCAACCTGATGGCATGAACATTAACTTCTCTATCTTCTGGCAATTTCTCCCACTCTCTGATCTCCTTTTTCCCATTCCCGATCCTGACTCTTCTCTTACTCCTTTGCTTCTCTTCACCCGAACGTCTCATCCCTCTGGTGCCCCTCCTTCCCTTTCTTCCATGATTCACTGACCTCTCCTATCAGATTCCTTCTTCTTCAGTCCTTTACCTTTTCTTTCTAATACCCCCCCCCCCCAATCTTCTCACTTCATCTCCCCTCCTCCACCTTCTGATTCCTTTCCAGTCCTGATGAAGGGGCTCATTCTGAAGCATTGACTTTATTTTTCCTTTCCAAAGAAGCTGAGTACCTCCAGCATTTAGTGTGCGTGGCTCTGGATTTCCAGCATTTGCAGAATCCCTTGTGTTTATAATGTCCAGTGTCTGTCTCTTTAATTACCCCAAGGAAGAACTGATCTTTTGATCTTGGGTTTCACTCTTCCTATTCTCCTGATTTGGCTTGAATGCCATTTGGCTTTGTGACTTTCCAAAAATATGTCATCCAGAATCTCCTGTAAATGAGAAACGTCTGCAGTCCACAGCTGGAAGCAAAGTTTTCCTGACTGCAGAAACTGGCTTGGAATCTGGTTTCTGAGGAAGATATCAAATACCAACAGATTTTCAAATGCAGCTCTTTGCAAGTTATTAGAATACCAGGGTAATTTTTGTCCCAATAACTCATGGTGGAGGAACATAGCACAAATCGAATTTCATGGTGGCTTTGATCTGAATGATGAACCCTTCAGACAGAAGCAAACAAGGTCCACATTCAAGTGTGCTAATTATGGTGTTACAATAATTATAGGCATAGTAGCCCTTAGTAAGTGTCCAGATGTTTGCACGTTGATCTGGAGACATGTTCAAAGCATCTGCAGATTTAAATTCAAGTCATTAAATAAAAATAGTTTTAAAAAGCTAGTTTTAGAGATGGGAACACAGCACAATTATTACTCTGCTGATGTAGAAAGTCAAACCATTATAGGGTTATATGAAGTGGCCACTTTATTAGGTACACCTGTACAACTGTTAATTAATGCAAATATCTAACAGCCAATCATGTGGCAGTAAATCAATACCAAATATGCATGCTGACATGGTCAAGGGATTCAATTGGTGTTCAGATCAAACATTAAAATGGGGAATAAATATGAGCTAAGTGACTTTGACTGTGGAATTATTGTTGGTGCCAGACGGGGTGGATTGAGTATTTCAGAAACTCTGATCTCCTGGGATTTTCATGCACAGCAATTTATAGATTTTACAGAGAATGGTGCAATAATCAAAAAAAAAAGAAAACATTCAGTGTGTGGCGGTTCTGTGAGCGAAAATGCCTTGTTAATGAGAGGTCAGAGGAGAATAGCCAGATGGAATCGAGCTGACAGGAAGGTGACAGTATCTCAAATAACCATGTGTTACAACAGTGATATGTAGAAGAGCATCTCTGAATGCACTACATGCCAAACCTGGAAATGGATAGGTTACAGAGGCAGAAGACTACGCACATATACCTATTGGCCACTTTAATGGGTACAGGAGGTACCAAATAAAGTGGTCACTGATTTTTATTCAATGAATGTTTGAGGAATGAGGGAGTAATGGAACATAGGAGGACAAGTATACTGTTTATTGACCATGGCATCATGGGTAGACAGGGTAGTGCAAATGGTGTTGGTACATTGGCCTTCATCAGTGAGGATACTAAACATAGGAGCTGTGATGATATATTGCCGATGTATAAATCATCGGTGTATGGAATACCGTGAATAGTTTTGGTCATCTTGTTACTGAAAAAATGTGGCTAAACTGGAGAGAGAGCCCAAAAGATTTATAGGAATGTTTCCAGGACTATAGGCCCCGTACAGGGAGAGGTTTGCCGGGAAAAATCTTTATTCTTTGGAATGTAGGGGAATGAGGGTTGACTTTATAGAAATGTTTAAAATTATGAGAGGTAGAGAGAAGTTGGATGGTAACAGTCTTTCTACCGGCATAGCAGAGTCCAGTACCTGGTGGATTTGTTTTACTCAAAAATTCATTGAAAACTACGGTACAGAACAAGTCCTTTGGCCCATCTAGTCTGTTCTGAACTATTAATCTACCTAGCACTATTGACCTGCATCCAGGCCATCACCTTCCATACCCCTACAATCCACAAACTTAACTAAACCTCTCTTAAATGTTGAAAACAGACCCACATCCAGCATTTACTCTGGCAACTCGTTCCACACTCTCAGCACAATCTGAGTAAAGAAGTTCCCTTTCATGTCCCCCTTAAATGTTTCAACCTCCACCCTTAACCCATGACCTCCCAACCGCGGTGGAAAATGCCTGCTTACATTTCTATATTTTCTTACCCCTCATAATTTTGTCTACCGTAATCAAGTGTCGTCTCATTCTCCTATGTCCAAGGGAATTAAGTCCTAATGTTGTCATGGTCTGGTCCATGAAGTCTGCATTCTGGTTCATGGTCCAGTCTATCGATCCGTATTCCAGGTTTTCCAGTTCTCCCTTGTCCTGTTGTGTGCCTTAATTGAGGCACATGTATCTCATTTTGGGCTGGCTACATAAACAGCTCCTGAGTTCAGCTTCAGTTGCTGGACTGTTCCCTCCCCTCCTTCCTTCTGAAGCCTCACCTGCTACCTTTGCCGGAAACCTCACCTGCTACCTTTGCCTGTGTCCTTGCCTGTAACGCCGTCAGGTTCAACCACCAGGGCAAGATCGGGGCCTTGCTGTGCCTGGATAAGGAACTGTCTTTCGTTGTTTGGAACTGTCTCTTTGTGTCCATGCATTCGCTAGGTAGGTCCAGCTGTTTGCCTCTACCTAGTGTTGGGATCCGTCTCTGTGTCCATGCCTTTGCTAGGTAGGTCTGGCCATTTGCCGCTACCTTGAGTGGAGAACTGTCTCTCAGTGTTCTGTGTACGAGTCCCAGCCCTACGTCCTGCTCCCTAGGAGGGGTCCTGAATCTGTGTAGAACCCCGTCCCCAAGTCTTGTCCCCCAAGGAGGGGTCCCGGCTCTGTGTCCTGCATTCCTGTCTCCCAAGACCAAGGCTCTGTGTTCCGTGTTCCTGTCTCCCAAGACCACGGCTCTGTGTTCTGCGTTCCTGTCTCCCAAGACCAAGTCAAGGCCTCAGGGTCTCGTCCTGTCCTTGTGCCTTGCCCAGCCCAGGAGTACCTCGTCTAGTCCAAGCCTCGTCCAAGTACCTCATCTAGTCCAACCCAAGGCTTTGTGTTCTTGTCCTATGCACAGTTCCATGTCCAGTCCTGTGGCCACGTCCAGTCCTGTAGCCTAGCCACGTTCTCGTCTAGATCCGGGGTCCGAACTCAAGTCAAGACCCAGATTCTGGGTCCCCGTCCGGTCTCTGGCTCGAAGTCCTTGTCCAGGTTCCAGATTCCTTGTTACTCGTCCACGGCCTGTGTCTTGTCCAGTGTCGTTTCTTCCCCACTTCCCCTGCTTTCTTGACACACCTAGTCCTGTTCCCAGTACTTCAGTGTCTGTGTCTTGCATTTGGGTCTGCTCCGAACACCCCCTTATGACAAACATATTCAACCTTTCCCTCTACCTCAGGTCCTACAGCTATATATATTTCCCTATAACTTAGGGTAAAACCAGAAAAAAAATTAAGAGACCCGAGGGACATCTTTTTCACATAGAAGGTGGTGAGTATATGGAATGAACTGGCAGGTGATTTGTTTGAGAAATCCTTGGATGTGTACATGGATGGATGTGAGCCAAACACAGGAAATTGGAACTAGCTGGGTGTGCACTGTGCTTGGCATGGATTGGATGGGTTAAAGGTCCTGTATTCATGCCTTATTACTCTGTATGCTTCAGTAATGTAGAGCATGCAGCATCCTTGAGTGGAACTGAGAATTCCAGAATTCCAGAATACCGGAGGCTGAACTGACAATCAATCTTCAACTAATCAAGGCATTTATCCGCTAAAGACTATGGCAGTCAATTTCACATCAAACATACACAGAGTGGCCTCTTTATTTGGTGCAGGAATGGAACGTGGTGTGGTCTGCTGCGGTCTACATCCATTTCAAGATTCAATGTGTTGTGCTTTCAGAGATGTTCTTCTGCACATCACTGAGAGTTACTTGAGTTACTGTCGCCCTTCTGTCATAGTAAACCAGCTTGGCCATTCTCTACTGATCTTTCTCATTAACAAGGTATATTTGCCTACAGAACTGCCACTTACTGGATGACTTTTTTTTTGTTTTCCACACCATTCTCCATAAACTCTAGAGACGGTTGAATGTGAAAATCTCAGGAGATCAGCACTTTCTGAGATGGTCAAACCAACAATCATTCCATAGTCCATATCACTTAGATCATATTTCTTCCCCAATCCAAGGTGTGGCCTGAATGCCAGATGAATCTCTTGACCATGCCTGCATGCTTTAATGCATTGAGTTGCTGCCATATGATTGGATGATTAGATATCTTCATTAGCATGCAGGAGTATAGGTGTACCCATTAAAGTGGTCGCTGAGTGTAATTACCATGTGCTAATGACAGAACTTGATGGTAGAAATGAGCAAAAGCCTGACTCAGTATCAGAAAAGCAATTTCAGGGGATGACAAATCCCTCCATAGTCTGAGGGTCTCCCAAAATGGGCAGACAACTCATCTAGATATCAAAGAATCTGGCACGCACCCCAGACTTAAAGCATAGCCCCAGTTTAAATTGGTAATTTGTTTTATTATTGTCACATATACAGAAGTACAGTGAAACTTTGCTTTGCATGCCACCCATTCAGATCATTTCATCACATCAGCCAATTGAGGTAGTACAGCCGAAAACAACAAAGGAATGCAGAATAAAGTTCAACAACCACAGAGAAAGTAATGTTCAGGCAGAAAATAAGGTGCAAGGCCACAATGATGTGGTAGGGGATAGGTCACTAGCTGTATAACAACAGATTAGAAACTGTCCTTGAGATTGGAGCTGGGTGCTTTCAGGCATTGGTATCTTTGGCTCAATAGAAGAGGGGAGGGGAAGAAGAAAGAATGTTCAGGGAGTCTTCAACTCCAATGGCTATTTCACCAAGGGAGCAAAATGTTTAGGCAGAGTCTATGGAAGTGAAACTTTTGTCTGTTGATATACTGAGCTGTGTCCGCAACTCTCTGCAGTTTCTTGATGTGGTTGGCAAAGTAGCAGCCATATAAAGCTATGATGCATCTCGATAGTATGCTTTTCAATGATGCATTGGTAAAAATGGTAAGTGTCAAAGAGGACATGCCAAATTTTCAGCTTCCTGAGAAAGAAGAGGCAGTGCTGTGTTTTCTTTTCCATGACGCATATGTAGTTGAATCAGGACAGGCTACTGTATTAGTAATGTTCATTCCTAGGAATTTGAAGTTTTCAATCTCCCTGAGTTCAACACAATTGATGTAAACTTGAGTGTTTTCAGTGTTCCTTCTTCTTTCATTCGATGATTAGCTCTTTTAAAACTGAGCTAAAATTAACTGCTTTGCTGAGGCTTTATAAGGCATTGGTCAGATCGCACTTGGAGTATTGTGAGTAGTTTTGGGCCCCTTATCTAAGTAAAGATGTGCTGGCATTGGAGAGGATCCAAAGGAGGTTCACCAGTATTATCTCAGAAATGAAAGGTTTAATGAATGAAAAGTGTTTGATGGCTCTAGGCCTGTAGTCACTAGAGTTTAAAAGGATGAAGAGAGGTCTCATTGAAGCCTACTGATCATTGAAATGCCTGCAAGAAGTGGATTTGGAGATGATTTTTCCAGTAGTAGGAGGGTCTAGAACCAAATGGCACGGCCTCAGAATAGGAGGATTTTCCTTTTGAACAGAGATTAGGAGGAATTTCTTTTGCTAGAGGGTGGTGAATCTGTGAAATTCATTACCATAGGCAGCTTTGGAGGCTAAATTACTGGTTACATTTAAGCAGAGGTTGATTATTAAAGGTCCCAAAGGTGAAAAGGTGAAGGCAGGATAATGGGGTTGAGGTGGAAGGAAAAACAACCAAGATCAAATCATAGAATAGACTCGATAGAGCATATTGAAGAGGGCCCAAAGGAGGTTCACGAGAAAGGTTCCAGAAATGAAAGGGTCACTGTATGAGAAGCATGTGATGCCTCTGAGCCTGTACTTGGATTTTAGAAGGATGAGTGGGAATCTCACTGAACCCTATTGAATATTGAAAGGCCTAGATACAGTGAATATAGAGAGATGTTTCCTATAGTGGGGAAGTCCAGCCTCAGAAGAGAGGGATGTCCATTTAGAAGAGATGAGGAGAAATTCCTTTAACTGGAGGGCACTGAATCTGTGAAATTCATTGCCACAGATGGCTGTGGAGGCCAAGTCATTGGGTATATTTAAAGCAGACGTCGAGATGTTCTGGATCAGACAGGGCATCAAGGGCTACGGGAAGAAGGCAAGAGAATGGGGATGAGCAAGGTAATAAATCAGCCATGATGGAATGGCAGAGCAGACTCGATGGGCCAAATGGACTAATCTGCTCCTGTGTCTTATAGTCTTGTGGTATAAGTCTGGAATTGGAATTGGTTTAGTATTGCCACATATATAGAGGTACAATGAAACACCTTCCTGCCAATGCCATTCATGTGCGTCATTTAAACCTTCATAGTACAGAAAGACAAAAGAACAGAATGCAGTATATACTATTACAGTTACAGAGAACGTGTAGTGAAGGCAGATTATTTTCCCCACATTCCCATCAATGTAACTATCCACCTGCATGAGGAACAACTTAGAATTATCAATAAATAAACAAGCCAGTCCACATTGGGATGTGAGAGGCAACCCACACAGCCACAGGAACCATGCGCAGATTTCATCAGATGGTATCCAAGGTTGAATCACATTGAGGTTATTGCCATGATGTTATGCACAGGTGTGTTGAAAAACTTACCTGCAACAGCATCACAGGCATATCACACCACAATAGCAGCATTCTCAAATTAAACATACACTAAACACAATTTCTACAAGAAAGAACACGATAAGAACAGAAAATGTCTATTTTAATGCAGTGATCAAAGTGACCATAGTCTGGATAAACTGTAGTAATTAGGGTTGGAGGCTCCTCTAGCACCACCCAGGTGGTGGTTGATCTCTGAGCCAACGTCTGCTTCTGAGGAGGAAATACTGCCAAGGTAGGGAAAGTGGTCTACATTTTTAAGTGTTTTATGTGTATGTCAATCCTTTTGGAGGGCTGGATAAATGGCTAGTTGGACGGTGACTGATATAGAACCTGTGACTTCACTTTCAAGAGAAGACTCAGAGCTCGATGTCCCTTGGCAAAAGCATTCAGGTATCAGGGCTGTTCCAGTTAGTTAAAGAGAGTGGTAGTTGCAGGAAAGAAGCTGTTCCTGAACCTGGTGGTGTGGGGCTTCAGGCTTTTTAACCTCCTGCACGATGGTATGTAGAAGTGAGAAGAGGAGTGACCCAGATGGTGGGATCCTGATGACAGGGGCCACCTCTGTGAGATAGCACCTCCTATAGATGATGTGGAGGGTCGGACTGGGCTGAGTACAGCCACAGCCTGACATCGGGTTATCTTCTGAGAAAGGAGATGAAGATATCTGGTTGTGCTACCCAATCCATCTGTCACCTGGTCAATCTATGTACGGGCAGTTTAATTCTAGTTTCCTCCTTCTGAAGTCAATAATCAGCTCCTTTGTCTTGCTGAGATGCATGAGAAGTTGTTGTGGTATCTCTCAGCCAGGTTTTCAGTCGCCCTTCTGTACATTGATTCATCACCACCTTTGATTTGGCCAGCAGCATTGATGTCATGAGCAAACCTAAATATGGCATTGGAGCTGTGCTTAGCCCCATAGTCATAAGTATAAAGTGAGTAGAACAGGGGACTAAGCACACAGCCTTGTGGTGCATCTGTGCTGATGGAGATTGTGGAGGAGATGTTGTTGCCAATCCAAACTGACTGGGTCTGCAAGTGAGGAAATCAAGAATACAATTGTACAAGGAAATATAGAGGCAAAAGTCATGAACGTTATTGATTAGCTTAGAGGGGATGATAGTGGAGAATGCTGCATCAGGCCAGAAAGGAGATAAGCATGTTTGTATGTGGCAAACGGACCACACAGGAATATGTGAACTCTGACCCTAGATGACCTTAATTTAACAAGCAATACAATTTATCAGAGCCATTAACTCAGAGGTCATAAGAGCATGAAAGGTCAATGTGAATTCAGATATAAACAGACCATCAGTGGAAGGATGAAAGGACATGATGTTATGGTGGTGGTCTGTTCGGACTTTCATTCCTCAGCCTTGTCAGTTTCCCTTCTCTGAGGTCAAGGATTCATTAGACGGTTCAAGTTGGAACTAAAAAACAAAATCTAAAATTATTGAGGAAACTTGAAGAGTAATGTATTCTTAATGACTAGTTCAAAGTATGATCCATACAAAATAAGTACAGCACTTGTGATGGACAATTATTTTAAGAGTTAGTGAGTGACAGACTATAAAAATATGCATAAAACAAGAAAAGAGGCTTGCATTTCTATAGCATCTTTCAAAAATTCAAGGGACCCCCAAAGAAAACTGTCCCAGTTCCATGAATTCTAACTGCCTCGGTAAAGGAGCCAATATAGAAACATAGAAAATAGGTGCAGGAGTAGGCCATTCGGCCCTTCGAGCCTGCACCGCCATTCAGTATGATCATGGCTGATCATCCAACTCAGAACCCTGTACCAGCCTTCCCTCCATACCCCCGATCCCTTTAGCCACAAGGGCCTTATCTAACTCCCTCTTAAATATAGCTAATGAACTGGCCTCAACTGTTTCCTGTGGCAGAGAATTCCACAGATTCACCACTCTCTGTGTGAAGAAGTTTTTCCTCATCTCTGTCCTAAAAGGCTTCCCCTTTATCCTCATACTGTGACCCTGTGATATAATCAAAGATATAATCAAAGACCTCACCTACTTTGCCATTTCCTCTTCTGGTGGGTAGAAGTTATAAAAGTCTGAAAGCACAAACCACCAGGCTCAAGGACAGCTCCTATGCCAGTAGTATTTTATTTCTTTGGAGATTTCAGGCCCAGTGATTCGCACCACCCATCAACCCACCTCATAGAATAATTTACAATGACCAGTTAATCCAGTAACCAGTACATCTTTGGAATGTGGGAGGAAACCAGAGGAATCATATGCATTTACAGCGAGGATGTATAAACTCCTTACAGATGGCTGTGGTATTGAAATCTCTACTCCGGCACCCCCAGCTGTAAAAGCATCACGCTAACTGCTATGCTAAGGTGGCTCCCCATGTTAAGAGTCTAATGAATCAAACCCTAGTACGATACGATGGACTTTCCAGTCCTGATGAAGGGTCTCGACTGTGTAATCTTTTCCATAGATGCTGCCTGGCCTGCTGAGTTCCTTCAGTATTGTGTGTGTGTGTGTGTGTGTGTGTGTGTGTGTGTGCGTGCGTGCGTGCGTGCGTGCGTGCGTGTGTGTGTGTGTGTGTGTGTGTTGCTTTGAATTTCCAGCATCGGCAGATTTTCTTGTGTTTAAGATAAGATGGACTCCTGACCTCACAACCTACCTTATTATGGCCTTGCACATTATTTCCTGCCTGAACTGCACTTTCTCTGTAACTGTAACTGTAATACTTTATTCTGCATTCTGTTATTGTCTTTCTCTTGTGCTACCTCGATGTACTGATATGATGAATTAGTCAGTATGGATGGTAGGCAGAGTAAAGTATTTCACTGTACCTCAGTACATGTGACAATAACAAACGAATTTACCAATTGTACTTTTGAAGTGAAGGAGGAGCAACTGCTAACTTGTAAGCACCATGGTCCCCCAAAAAAGCAATATCTTTGTGATCAAGTAATCTGTCCTAGTGGTATTGACTAAGAGGTAAATATTGGTCTGGACACCAGATGCAATTTTGCTGCTCTTTATAGAACAGGGTCAGGGAAACACTTGAATAAATCTGAGTAACAAAATAGAGTTTCTGTTGAAGGTTCCATTCCGAAAACAGACACTATGGCAGTACAGCACTCCATTAGAAACTGCACAGGGATATCAAGCAGATTTATACTCACTGGCCATCTTATTAGATACATCAGGATTGCTCGCTAATGCAAATATCTAGTCAGCCACAGAATGCATAAAAATATGCAGACATGGTTAAGATGTTCAGTTGTTATTCAGACCAAACATTACAATGGAAAAGAAATGTGATCTAAGAGATTTTGACCATGGAATGATTATTGGTGCCAGACAGAGTGATTTCAGTATCTCAGAAACTGTTGATTTCCGGGGATTTTCACACATAACTAGAGTTTACAGAGAATGGTTTGAAAAGCAAGAAACATTCAGTGAGTGGTAGTTCTGTGGCAAAAACACCTTGTTAATGTGAGAGGTCCACCATCTACAAGGCTCAGGTCAGGAGTGTAATGGAATACTTGCCACTCGTCTGGATGACTGCAGCACCATCAACACTCAAGAGGCTTGACACCATCCAATACAAGGCAGCCCTCTTGATCGTATTCCCTTCTACAAGCATCCAAACCCTCCACCACCGATGAACAGTTGCAGCACCGTGCAAGATGCACTGCAACAATATACCAAAGTTCCTGAGGCAGCACCATCCAGACCCACAACCACCACCATCTAGAACGACGAGGACAGCAGATAGCTGGGAGCACCACCACTTCGAAATCCCCCTCCAAGTCACTCACCATCCTGACTTGGAAACGTATCGCCGTTCCTTCATTGTTGCTGGGTCAAAATCATGGAATGCCCTCCCTAACAGCACTGTCGGTCAACTCTTCAGGGACTGCAGCGGTTCAAGAAGACAGCTCCGCACCACCTTCTCAAGCACAACTAGGGATGGGCAATAAATACTGGCTTAGCTGGTGATGCCCACATCCCTTAAATGAATGAATTTTAAAAGAAGTCAGAGGAGAATGGATGGAATGGCTTAAGCTGACAGGAAGGTGGCAGTAACTCAAATAACCATGTGTTGCAACAGTGGTGTGCAGAAGAGGATCTCTGAATGTGCAACACATCCAACCTTGAAGTGGATGGGCTACAGCAGTGGAAGACCACAAACATAATCAATGGCCACTTTATTAGGTACAAGAAGTGGCTAATAAAATGGCCATTGAATGTAAGCACTAATATTGCAACACAGCACATTAAGGAAGCTTAAAGTTATAGAAACATAGAAACATAGAAAATAGGTGCAGGAGTAGGCCATTCGGCCCTTCGAGCCTGCACCGCCATTTATTATGATCATGGCTGATCATCCAACTCAGAACCCAGCCTTCCCTCCATACCCCCTGACCCCTGTAGCCACAAGGGCCATATCTAACTTCCTTTTAAACATAGCTAATGAACTGGCCTCAACAGTTTGCTGTGGCAGAGAATTCCACAGATTCACCACTCTCTGTGTGAAGAAGTTTTTCCTAACCTCGGTCCTAAAAGGCTTCCCCTCTATCCTCAAACTGTGACCCCTCGTTCTAGACCTCCCCAACATCGGGAACAATCTTCCTGCATCTAGCCTGTCCAATCCCTTTAGGATCTTATACGTTTCAATCAGATCCCCCCTCAATCTTCTAAATTCCAACGAGTACAAGCCCAGTTCATCCAGTCTTTCTTCATATGAAAGACCTGCCATCCCAGGAATCAATCTGGTGAACCTTCTTTGTACTCCCTCTATGGCAAAGATGTCTTTCCTCAGATTAGGGGACCAAAACTGCACACAATACTCCAGGTGTGGTCTCACCAAGGCCTTGTACAACTGCAGTAGTACCTCCCTGCTCCTGTACTCGAATCCTCTCGCTATAAATGCCAGCATACCGTTCGCCTTTTTCACCGCCTGCTGTACCTGCATGCCCACTTTCAATGACTGGTGTATAATGACACCCAGGTCTCGTTGCACCTCCCCTTTTCCTAATCGGCCACCATTCAGATAATAATCTGTTTTCCTATTTTTGCCACCAAAGTGCATAACTTCACATTTATCCACATTAAATTGCATCTGCCATGAGTTTGCCCACTCACCCAACCTATCCAAGTCACCCTGCATCCTCTTAGCATCCTCCTCACTGCTAACACTGCCACCCAGCTTCGTGTCATCCGCAAACTTGGAGATGCTGCATTTAATTCCCTCATCCAAGTCATTAATATATATTGTAAACAACTGGGGTCCCAGCACTGAGCCTTGCGGTACCCCACTAGTCACCGCCTGCCATTCTGAAAAGGTCCCGTTTATTCCCACTCTTTGCTTCCTGTCTGCTAACCAATTCTCCACCCACACCAATACCTTACCCCCAATACCGTGTGCTTTAAGTTTGCACACTAATCTCCTATGTGGGACCTTGTCAAAAGCCTTTTGAAAATCCAAATATACCACATCCACTGGTTCTCCCCTATCCACTCTACTAGTTACATCCTCAAAAAATTCTATGAGATTCGTCAGACATGATTTTCCTTTCACAAATCCATGCTGACTTTGTCCGATCATTTCACCGCTTTCCAAATGTGCTGTTATCACATCCTTGATAACTGACTCCAGCAGTTTCCCCACCACCGACGTTAGGCTAACCGGCCTATAATTCCCCGGTTTCTCTCTCCCTCCTTTTTTAAAAAGTGGGGTTACATTAGCCACCCTCCAATCCTCAGGAACTAGTCCAGAATCTAACGAGTTTTGAAAAATTATCACTAATGCATCCACTATTTCTTGGGCCACTTCCTTAAGCACTCTGGGATGCAGACCATCTGGCCCTGGGGATTTATCTGCCTTCAATCCCTTCAATTTACCTAACACCACTTCCCTACTAACATGTATTTCGCTCAGTTCCTCCATCTCACTGGACCCTCTGTCCCTTACTATTTCTGGAAGATTATTTATGTCCTCCTTAGTGAAGACAGAACCAAAGTAATTATTCAATTGGTCTGCCATGTCCTTGCTCCCCATAATCAATTCACCTGTTTCTGTTTGCAGGGGACCTACATTTGTCTTTATCAGTCTTTTCCTTTTTACATATCTATAAAAGCTTTTACAGTCCGTTTTTATGTTCTCTGCCAGTTTTCTCTCATAATCTTTTTTCCCCTTCTTAATTAAGCCCTTTGTCCTCCTCTGCTGAACTCTGAATTTCTCCCAGTCCTCAGGTGAGCCACTTTCTCTGGCTAATTTGTATGCTACTTCTTTGGAATTGATACTATCCCTAATTTCTCTTGTCAGCCACGGGTGCACTACCTTCCTTGATTTATTCTTTTGCCAAACTGGGATGAACAATTGTTGTAGTTCATCCATGCAACCTTTAAATGCCTGCCATTGCATATCCACCGTCAATCCTTGAAGTGTCATTTGCCAGTCTATCTTAGCTAATTCATGTCTCATACCTTCAAAGTTACCCCTCTTTAAGTTCAGAACCTTTGTTTCTGAATTAACTACGTCACTCTCCATGTTAATGAAGAATTCCACCATATTATGGTCACTCTTACCCAAGGGGCCTCTCACGACAAGATCGCTAATTAACCCTTCCTCATTGCTCAAAACCCAGTCCAGAATAGCCTGCTCTCTAGTCGGTTCCTCGACATGTTGGTTCAAAAAACCATCCCGCATACATTCCAAGAAATCCTCTTCCTCAGCACCTTTACCAATTTGGTTCACCCAGTCTACATGTAGATTGAAGTCACCCATTATAACTGTTATGTTGCCGGGACTTGAGGACCTGTGTTACAGTGAAGGAGAATCTGCAGATGTTGGAAATTTTCAGCAGCATATACCAAAAACAGGATGAACTCAGCAGGTTTAGGCAGCACCTACGGAGGGCAATGAACAGTCAACATTTCGAGTCAAGAGCTTCTTTTTCAGAACTGGACTTTGAGATTGGAGTAGGTACTTTGCAACTGTTAAGAGTAACGATTAACATTGAAGATATAAACAATTACATTATCCTTCACAGATCATAATTGCAATTTGTATTAGTAAACCAGATAAGGCAAGAAACAGAAGCTGGCAAAGGGTTAATATTTGTGCACAAGACCAGAATATTGTTTCCCAGGAAACAAACACCTCATTGTCTTAACCAGAGGACCCAAACTACTCAAGTTGAATTAAACATATTCTGAAGGTTATACAACTTTGAGGGCTTTTCATGAAGATATAATCCAATTAGAAACTGTGAATGTAGTTATTGTGTCTCTCCTTTTCCCTGAAGGTCTGATTAAAAGCAACAAAAGATGTTACGAGCATTGGTGCTCTTGGGTTAATAACCAGAGCCCAGTTCCATTAGAATTCATTCATGACATTAAGCACTCACCTCCACCCCCATGACTTTCACTGGTACAGCAGTCTTAAGGGGTTTTGGTGGGCGGGGGTTGTGGTTATCGGAAGAAATAATAGAGCAAATTTCACATGAATCTGGACAACTCATATAGAGAGTTTGAGGTACTGCCTAGCTGTTTCATTCCAGAGGTGATACTACACATTTTCTTGCCTAATTTACCCACTTATATTGCACTGAGATGAAATTGCAGAACATTTAAATGGGCATCTTGAGTCAGTCTTTCCATAAGCACAAAAAAATTACACAAGGGTTATGTGACGAGAGGCCTAGTCGAGGATGGTAAGGACCCAAGTGCTGGAGTGTCCGAGATTAGACTTGAGACACGATTTTGTGATTGAGATGAGAGCAGAGTTCTTGACAAGATGCTAGACGAGAATCCAAACGAGACCGGAAATACAGACTGAACTAAAGTTGAGCTGACGATCGAACACTGAACCCGAGTTCAAGTGGTCTTTAAATATTAAAATCCTGGTGCCAAAACATGGCCGCCAATCAGGGGAGTAGGCCTGAATCTTTAAAGGCGTTGTGCCAGTTATCGATACTCTGGAGAATCAGAGCATCTAAACCCCAGAAGCTGGGATGGTCGGGTGGGAACTGTATCAGGAACCCCTTCCCTATGACTGACTCCTGACATCCCTGGCTCCTCAGAGTGACATTGATGGTAATCATGGTTCAGAGCTAGGCCCAGGATGTCCCTTTGTGGAACCCAGCACAGATTCTCAGGTCCAAACCCCTCCCAGACAATAAGGAACTGGCGAACACCCCGAGCACTCTGTAAATCCTAAATTCTCTTTATGGTGAAAAGTTGTTCCCCATCACAAATCTGGGTGGTGGCATGGCTGTTGGTGGTGGGGCTAAAGGACTGGTACTCACAGGCTTCAACTTGAATACATGGAAGGTGGAATTGATCTTAAGGGCCTTGGGGGAATGCAGAGTGTAAACTACTAGGTTCACTTTCTTAAGAACTTTGAAGGGTTCAGTGAACTTGGGCACCGGTTTTCTTGACTCTACCCGGAAAGCAAATCTTGAGTAGACAATCAGACTTCTTGCCCAGGCTGTAAAGCTGGTTCCTGAACTCTCTTATGGTTGGCTGACTCCTGACAGCCCTGGCTGTTCGGAGTGACATTGATTGTAATCATGGATCAGGGCCAGATCCAGGATGTCTCTAATCTATTTCTCCTTGCTGCATTGGACAACATCTTCGGCAGCCTTGGCGTCCTGCTCAGAGAAGAGTGGAGGAGATTACACAATTTGGAATTCAATTGGGGACATCCTGTGCACTGAATGCTGTAGTGTATTGTGGGTGACCTCTGCCCACATCAAATAATTGCACCTCTCATCTGGTTTTCCCAAGCCCAGGCTTCTCAGGGTTTGCTCCATATCCTGGTTCACCCGCTCCGTCTGACCGTTTGACTGTGGGTGAAGTTCAGAGGTAAGGCTCACTGTAGCCCTGATCAGCATTCAGAACACCTTCCAAAAATGTAATGTGAGTTGTGGACCCTGCTCCGACACAATTTCCACCGGAAATCCATGGACCCTGAAGACCTGATGAACGACAATCTCAGCTGTGCCTACTGCTTGTGATAGTTTACAGGCTTTCAAGAAGCAATTCACGATCACCATGATGATGGTCTTTCCCTTGGAAGGTGCAAAACCTAAGGCAAAGTTCATGGAGATATGTGCCCGTGGTCTGTCCAGAAGAGGGTGAAGGAGCCCTTGAAGTTAGGTGCAGGCCTCCTTGTTCCCGGTGCACACTTCGCATGCATGCACATATTGTCGGACTTCTCTAACCATTTCAGCCTACTAGCATTTCCTCTTAATGAATTTGAGGGTTCTTGTAACCCCGGGTGAGCTGTCATTCGAGATGCATGTCCCTTTGAAGAACCTTAGACCTGACATAACTTAGGACGAGCAGATGACCTGGAGGACTGCTCTTGTGAATCTCTCCTTGTGCCTGGGCCTTGCAAACAGGTGCATCGATTCGCCAACGAATGGGTGCCTGGCTATTCCTCTTTTTTGAGTTCATTGAACTGTCGAGACAAGGCATCTGATTTTGGCCATGGTTGACAGGTGGAAACAAATTTCACCCAGTTAAGTAAAGGAGATCATCTGACCTGCCTGGAATTCAGTCTTCTGAGCTCCTGAATATAAGCCAGGTTTTTGTGGCTTAAAGGCAGTGATGCCATTTCCGCCAATGTCAACTTGACTGTGAGCAGCTCTCTATTTCTGATATCATAGTTCATATGCGCCCTGGATAGACGTCTGGAGCAGAATGCTGTGGGTGCAGCTTATTGTCCAAAGATGTCTGTTCAGACAAAACTGCTTCCACTCTGATATCTGAGATGTCCACTTCCATGAAGGAGGAAAGGTCTGGGTTAAGTAAGACCAAACTAGGAACTGTTGTGAACCGTTGTTTGAGTTCTGCAAAAGCAGCCCCCACTTCGGCAGTCCAAACAAAAGGCCCGTGGATCTTTTAGTTAGTACTTTCAGCAGAGCCACCACTGAACTGAAGTGTCTGATGAACTTTCAGTAAAAGGTGGCAAATACCAGGAATTGTTGGACTTGCTTCACACTGGACGGTTGTGGCCAATCTCTGACTGCCTGTATCTTATTAGGGTCAATCTTGAGATTACCATTATAGATGATAAAATCCAAAAATGAAACAGCGGTCACATGAAATTTGGATTTCTCCAGCTTGATATAAAGCCCATGATCTAGAAGCCTCTTTAAGATATCTTCAAGGTGAGCAACGTGCTCCGCCATGGACTTTGAGAAAATTAGGATGTCATCCAAATAGACGAAGAACTACTTATAGAGAGCATCTCGGAGCACATCATTTATGAAGGCCTGACTGCTGGTATATTAGCAAGGCCGAACGACATGCCCAGGTACTCATAGTGCCCTGTTGGTGTGCAAAACGTAGTCTTCCATTCGTCTCCCTCCTTTATGCGGACTAGATTGTACACACTCCACAAGTGTAGCTTTGAGAACCTCTAAGGCAGTGTTCATGAGTGAAGTGGGTAACAATTCTTGGCCATTATGTGATTCAACCCTCTATAATCAATCCATAGCCACAGGCTTCCATCATTTTTCTATACAAAGAAGAAACCTGACTGGCTGGTTAGGTGGAGGGCCGAATGAATCCCATAGCAAGCGCCCCTTCTATGTATTCCTCCAATGTGCATCCCTCCAGTCCAGAGAGTGCGTACAATAACCCCGTGAAGGACATGTACCAGGCAGTAGATATATAGCACAGTCATAGGGTCAGTGCGGTGGAAGAGTCGAGGTCTTTCACTTGCAGAAGACCTCTTCCAAATCCTTGTAGATGGAAGGGATTGGGTATGGCAACTACCGGCAAAACTATCTCCAAGGATGACTCCTGAGGCTCCTTAGGTAGCCGGGACAATTCAACAGACCTCTGAGTCTCATCCATATGTTCTCTGGAGCTTTTTTTGTCAAAACAGAGCCCAAATCAGAGTCCTTTTCTGACTCCAGAGACTTGACCACATCAGAGTCCAAATCTTCATCCGTATCCTCGGACAGCGGCAGTGAGGTATTACAAATAGACTTTGTCCTCCTGGGATGACGCTCTGAGGATCTATGTTTAGGAGCATTTCCCTTACACGGGACCTGGCGACTGGTTTTCTTGGCTTGGCTGCGAGGCTTCAGAATTCTTAAGCATCTCTTTGGCAAATTTCTTAGCATGTTCATGAACTAGAGACTCTTTCTCTTCTGTTCCAGCGTGCTCATGACTAATCAGGGTCGGGACTCGCAACATCCTTTTGACTTGCAAAACTGATGCCTGCTGCAGGTTCTGCCCAGACCCAAGAAGATGTCCGTCCTGGGTGGCTGCTGTTATGTTCTAGCTCTACTCCTGCAGAGGTATGTTGTCCCCAGGTCCAGGAAATAATAAGCCAACCCAGAGTCCACAAAGGTACAACATAAAAGATTCTAGCATGGACAAAGCAGTGGTTAATCAGCAGGAGGCAAAGAGTGGGAATAAAGGGAGCCTTTTTTAGCTGGTTGCCATTCCACAGGAGTCTGTGTCGGGACTGATTCTTTTTACATTATATGTCAATGATTTAGATGATGGAATTGATGGATTTGTTGCAAAGCTTGCAGATAATATGAAACTAGCTGGAAGGAGAGGTAGTTTTGAGGAAGTAGAGAGGCTACAGAAGGACTTAGACAGATTAGGAGAATGGGAAGGGAAAAGGCAGATGGAATACCGTGTCAGGAAGTGTATGGTCATGCACTTTGGTAGAAGAAGTGAAAAACTTGACTATTTCCTAAATGGAGAGAAAATACAAAAAACAGAGGTGAAAGGGGACTTGGGAGTCCTTGTGCAGGATTCCCTAAAGGTTAATTTGTATGTTGAGTCTGTGGTGAGGGAGTCAAATGAAATGTTATCATTCATTTCAAGAGGACTAGAATATAAAAGCAAGGGAGTAATGTTAAAACTTTATAAAGCACTGGTGAGGACTCACTTGGAGTATTGTGAACAGTGTTGAGCCTCTTATCTGAGAAAGGATGTACTAAAACTGGAGAGGGTTCAAAGGAGGTTCACAAAAATGATTCTAGGATTGAATGGCTTTTCATATGGAGAGCATTTGATGGCTCTGGGCCTATACTCACTGGAATTCAAAAGAATGAGGGTGACCTCATTGAAACCTACTGAATGGTGAAAGGCCTTGATAGACTGGATGTAGAGAGGATGTTTTCTATGTTGGAAGAGCCTAAGGCCAGAGGACACTGCATCAAGATAGAGACACATCCTTTTAAAACAGAAATTAGGAGGAATTTCTTTAGACAGAGGGTGGTGAATCTGTGGAATTCTTTGTCACAGGAAGCTATGGAGGCCATGTCTTTATGTATATTTAAGGAAGAATTTGATAGATTTTTGATTGGTCAGGGCATGAATGGATACAGGGAGAAGGCAGGAGACTGGGGCTGAGAGGAAAATTGGATCAGCCATGATGAAATGGTGGAGCAGACTCTATGGGCCAAATGGCCGAATTCTGCTCCTATATCCTATGGTCGTACGCTGGTTCTCTCCCCAGGAGATCTACTGTCCCAGCCCTCCTGACATTGGACAATCTCATCAGTTTCCCTGACAGCTGCAGCTTCAGACATTCGACCCTCAGGTGATCTGCTTTCGCACAGTAGTAGCAGCAACTTTGACTCTGACACTGGGAGCTCTCATCAGCGGAGAGTCTTGTGGAGCCGATTTGCTTTGACTTTGCGGGATCTTGTGCAGGAGGCGGCTGGTCATTTTCCAAGGTCGGGAAATGGAACAGTGATGCAATGAGGCCGGGCTTGGTCTAGCCCTCTTCAACCTTCTGAGATAGTCCCTCTCTTGCTCTGCCAGGCAATTATCAAGGTGAACTAATGGATCAATCAGGGCCTCTAAGTCCTTTACTGGCTCTCCCAAAGCAAGAATATCCTCTAATTCACCTTGGAATTCATTGCAATACAGAGTGGTCAAGGCCTCCCTGTTCCAGCCTCACTCCTTGGCCAAAGTCCATAACTCAACTGTGTAGTCAGCAGTCTGAAGGTTGATAAATCACCTGGACCAGATGGACAACATCCCAGGCTTCTGAAAGAAGTAGCTGAAGCAATTGTGGAGGCATTAGCAATGAACTTTCAAGAATCATTATACTCTGGTAGGTTACAGAGGACTGGAAAATTGCAAATGTCACTAAATGCCACTCTTCAGGAATGGAGGGAGGCAAGAGAAAGGAAAAGGGCAGTTAGCCCGAACTCAATGGGAAGATGTTGGAATCGATTGTTATGAATGAGGTCTCAGGGTACTTGGAGGCACATGATAAAATAAGCCAAAGCCAGCATGGTTTTCTTAAAGGAAAATCTTGCCTGACTAATCTGTTGGAATTCTATGGAGAAATAAGAGGCTGGATAGAAAAAGTAGAATCGGTGGATGTCGTGTAATTGGATTTTCAGAAAGCCTTTGACAAAGGCCTTTAAGCACATAAGACTGCTTAACTAGATAAGAGCCCATGGTATTATAGGAAAGATTCTAGTATGGATAGAACATTAGGATTGGCAGGAGGCAAAGAAAGGGAATAAATGGAGCTTTTTCTGGTTGGCTGCTGGTGACTAGTGGTGTTCTGCGGGGGTCTGTGTTGGGACCACTTTTTTTTAAGTTGAATTTCAATGATATGGATTACGGAGTTGATGGATTCGTGGCCGAGTGTGTAGATAATATGAAAATAGGTGAAGGGGCAGTTAATGTTGAGGAAGCAAGAAGACTGTAGCTGCACTTAGACAGATTAGAAGAATGGGCAAAGAAGAGGCAGAGGCAGATGTTGGGAAGTGTATATTCATGCACTTTGGTAGAAGGAACTAAAGTGTATGCTATTTTCCAAATAAGCAGAAAATTTAAAAATCCAAGGTGCAAAGGGATTTGGGAGTCCTCATGCAGGATTCCCTAAAGGTTAATTTGCAGGATGAGTCAGTGCTGAGGAAAGCAAATGCAATGTTAGCATTTGAGAGTACTAGGATATTATAGGAAGAATGTAATGCTGAGGCTTTATAAGGCACTGGTAACAGCCTCACTGGGAGTATTGTGAGTAGCTTTGAGCCGCTTATATAAGAATGAATGTTCTGATGTTGGAGAAGGTTCAGAGGAGGCTCACGAGAATGATTGCAGCAATGAAAGGGTTATCGTATGAGGAGCAATTGATAGCTCTGGGCCTTGCTTGTTGGGAATGAGGGAGGGGAGTTCTTATTGAAACCGATTGAATGTTGAAAGGCTTAGGGTGGAGTGGATGAGGAGAGGATGGTTCCTAACCTAGAGGAGCCTAGGGCCAGAGGACACAAGTTTTGAATGTAGGGATGTATATTTAAAACAGAGATGAGGAGCAATTTCTTTAACCAGAGGGTGGTGAATCATGTAGCAGTAACTCAATACATTAAAGCATGCAGACACAGTCAAGAGGTTCGGTTGTTATTCAGACCAAACATTAGAATGGGAAAGAAAGGTGTTCTATGTAGCTTTGACCGTGGAATAATTGTCAGTGCCAGACAGAGTGGTTTGCCTACCTCAGAAACTGCTGATCTCCTGGGATTTTCAAACACAACAGTCTCTAGAGTTTACAGAGAATGGTGTGAAAAACAAAATAAAATTATCCAGTGAGCAGCATTTCTGTGGGTGAAAATACCTTGTTGATGAGAGAGGGCAGAGGAGAATGGCCAGACTGGTTCAAGCTGACAGGAAGGCAACAGTAACTGAAGTAACTGTACATTACAACGGTAGTGTGCATAAATGGATCTCTGAACACACAGCATGTTGAACCTTGAAGTGGTTTGGGCTACTGCAGCAGAATACCACGAACATACTGTAAGCTGTTATCAGTTACAGCAGGTGTCTAATAAAGTGGCCGCCAAGTGTATCTGTGATCAGGAATCCAGTTTGAAAGCTGTTGAAGGCATCCCTTCAGTCACTTGGTTCGTCTAACTCAAACATATGATACCTGAGCGGTCTGCATTGACATCAGATTGTTTACTTTGAGAGTGAGTGTTAGCACCTTAGAGTTGGTGATCAAATGGGTAGATTGAAAGAGAGAAGGGATGATGAATACTATTAAATTTCAGAAGGAAATGTCAATGAAAAGGTAATTAAATTCCTCCAGGCTTTGCTATTTATAGAGCATTTTCCTTCAGAAAAATTGCCTGAGGTCTTCGAATCGAACATTGTCCTACATCCTTTCTCCAGGCGGCTATGTTTTTGTAGCATTCTGTCCTTGAAGAGTCAAGCAGTCTGAAATGTTAGTAGCCAGCTTGGTTGAAATAGACTAGTTGTCAGAATGAATATAAATCTGTGTTTCCTTCAAGCACTCTTAAAGTAATCAGTGGTGGCAAAATGTAAAATGTTCAGTCGAAGGCTGGAAATTGGAAAGTGCCAGTAACAGGCCACCTGCGAGAGGAAGTACTCTGATCACCTTCCCATGTCATTGAATGGCATTACCATTGTAAAACTTCTAGTCAGCACTCAAGAAAAGCTGAGGCTCCATAAGGCATTGGTCAAACTCCACACTTGGAATAATGCATGTGGTTTTAGGCCCCTCAACTAAGAAAGGTTGTGCTGGCAGCGGAGAGTCCAGAGGAGGTTCACAACAATGATCCTGGGAATAAAACGGTTAATGTACGGGGAGTGTTTGATTACTCTGGGCCTATACTTGTTAGTGTTTAGAAGACCGATGGGAGATCGCATTGAAACATATCAAATATTGAAAGGCCTAGATAGACTGGACATAGAGAGGATGTTTCATATCGTGGGGGAGTCCAGAACCAAAGGGCATAACCTCAGATTACATGGACATCCCTTTGGAACAGAAATGAGGAGGAATTTCTTTAGCCAGAGGCTGCTGAATCTGTGGAACTCATTGTCACCGATGGCTGTGGAGGCCAAGTCAGAGGTTGACAGGTTCTTGATTAGTTAGGACATCAAGATTACGGGGAGAAGGCAGGAGAATGGGATTGTGAGTGATTTTATGTATGTACGGCAACAATCATTTTGTCTCCTTTACACTCATGTGCTGAAGAATGACAATAAACAATCTTGAATAACGAATCTCGAATCTTTAATCATTTTCAACTCAAAGTAGTCTCCTTGATTGGTGTCACATCCTCTCCTTAAACACTCTTCCCCTCCTCCACTGGCACACCATGGGTTTAGTGGGCACCATCAGCAGGACATAATGCAGCAACTTGTCTACCATCAGCAACAACTCCCAACCCCACAATGTCTACTGTCCTACTGTCCTGATTAGAAGTATTTTGTTCTGAAATGCTAAATCAGTTTTCCTCTTGCTGAGTGTTCCCTTATTCTACAGAACACTTCCATCATTTGTATTTCAGGATGGATAACAACCAGTATAATAATTTCCATTAGGATTGCTAAACAGTTTATATTTAATTATTTATTATTTAAAGATACAGCCCAGTAACAAACCCTTCTTGCCCAATCACACCCATGTGATCAATTAACCCACAAACCTGAGTGTCGTTGAAATGTGGGGGAAACAAGAACATCTGAAAGAAACCCACATGGTCATGAGGAGATTATACAAACTCCTTACAGTCAGCAATGGTATTGAACCCAGGTCACTGACACTGGTTTAGTGTTACACCAACCACTATTCTACTGTTCCACCTGTACAATTTTGTACTGCTATATTGTGCACAGGAAAGCAATTTGAAGTATGCTGAAAAGATCCCCTGTGTCATGTGGTTATCTTGACACAAATATATGTTACTTGGTGGTTGACATTAAGGTCAGGTTGGTTAAAACTGTTACGGAGTCATCAAGGCTCCTGAAACTTCAGCAATTCTTTTCCTCCTATGGATGCTGCTCGACCCGCTGAATTACTCCAGCAAATTGCTTGTTGCTCCAGATTCCTGGATCTACAGTCCCTTATGTCTCCATCATGTCGGATCCAAGCAGGGCCTCAGGCAGCACCACGACCTGTAGTTTTTTCTCCAGCTCACACAGCATCCTGAGTCCTGAGTTAGGAATATTGGTATTGGAATTGGAATTGGTTTACTATTGTCACATGTACGAAGACACAGTGAAAAGCTTGTCTTGTACATTGTTCATACAGGTCAAGTCATTAGATAGAGCAAGGTAAAAAAATAACAATGCAGAATTCTCTCCTTCCTTTCCAGTCCTGATGCAGGTTCTCAACCTGAAACATCAACTGTTTACTTTTTTCCAAGGATGCTGCCTGGCCTGATGAGTTCCTCCAATATTTTATGTATGTTTTTTTGGATTTCCAGCATCCGCAGATTTTCCTGTGTTTGGGATATAACATGGTTTACACGTTTTCCCTCTCTCTTCTCCCCTCTTCCTTTAGACAAAATATTAGAAGACTGAAAGCACATAGCACCCAGCTCAATGACAGCTTCTGTCTTGCACTTTATTCTCTACATGAACCGCACTTCCTCGTGTTCTGCATTGTTACTGTTTTACCTCGTCCTACCTCAGTGCATTGTGCAATGATTTGAAGAACTCAGCAGGTCAGGTAGCATCTATGGAGGGAAATGAACAGTAAACATTTTGGGCTGAGATCCTTCGTCAAAGCTGGGTTTTCTCGGGGCTTTGTGTGTGTTGCTCAAGGTTTCCAGCATCTGCGGATCCTCTTGTGTAATGATTTGATCTATATGAACAGCAAGCAGTTTTCTTCCCCTTATCCATAAGACCATAGACATGGAACAGAATTAGGCTATTCAGCTCATCGAGTTTGCTCTGCCGTTCCAGCGTAGCTGATCCCGGATCCCACTCAGCCCCATACACCTGCCTTCTCACCATATCCTTAGATGTCCTGACTGATCAGGAAACTATCAACTTCCGCCTTAAATATACCCACCGATTTGGCCTTCACCGCAGTCTGTGGCAAAGTATTCCAGAAATTCACTAATCTCTGGTTAAAAAATTCCTCGCTACCTCTGTTCTAAAAGGATGCCCCTCAATTTTGAGTCTGTGCCCTCTGGTTCTGGATACCTCACCATAGCAAACATCCTTTCCACATCCATCCTACCTAGTCCTTTCAACATTCAGTAGGTTTCAATGAGATCCCCATGCATTCTTCTAAATTACAGTAAGTACAGGTCCAAAGCCGCTAAACTCTCCTCATATGTTAACCCCTTCATTCCCAGAATCATCCTCGTGAACCTCCTCAGGACTCTCTACAATGTCAACACATCTTTCTGAGATATGGGGCCCAAAACTGTTGACAATACTCCAAGTGTCTTACAAAGCCTTAGCATTTTCTCCTTGCTTTTATATTCTATTCCCCTTGAAATAAATGCCAACTTTGCATTTGCTTTCTTTACCACAGACTCAACCTGTAAATTAAGTCTCTGGGAGTCTTGAACGAGAACTGCGAAGTCCCTCTGCACCTCTGATGTTTGAGCCTTCTCCCCATTTAGATAATAGTCCACACTATTGTTCCTTTTACCAAAATGCATTATCATACATTTTGCAACACTGTATTCCATCTGTCACTTTTTGGCCATCCTTCCAATTTGTCTATGTCCTGCTGCAATCGCATTGCTTCCTCAGCACTAACTACCCCTCCACCTATCTTCATGTCATCCTCAAACTTTGCTACAAAGCCACTCAATTATCTTGTGGGCACCTTGTCAACTGCGAGGAATTTTGGGCCCATTATCTAAGATAAGAAAGGATGTGCTGGCACTGGAAATGTTCCAGAGGAAGTTCCTGAGAAGGATCCTGGGAATGAAAGGGTTAATAAATAAAGAGCATTCGATGGCTATGGACACAAGCTCACTGGAGCTTAGAAGAATGAGGGGGGATCTCATTGAAACCTATCGAAAGGCCCAGATAACACACTTTTCGTCCCTCTTCCCTCGGGGAGAAGGCTCAGGAGCTTGAAAACTCGTGTGGCCAGATTTGGGAACAGCTTCTTTCCAACTGTGATAAGACTGCTGAACGGATCCTGACCCGGATCTGGGCCATACCCTCCAAATATCTGGACCTGCCTCTCAGTTCTTTTGCACTACCTTACTTTCCATTTTCTATTTTTTATTTATGATATATAATTTAAGTTTTTAATATTTACTATCGATTTGCACTCCAGGGAGCGGGAAGCGCAGAATCAAATATCGCTGTGATGATTGTATGTTCTAATATCAATTGTTTGGCGACAATAAAGTATGAAGTATAAAGATAGAGTGGAAACGGGGAGGATGTTTCTTATAGTGGAGAAGTCAAGGTCCAGAGGGCACAGTTTCAGAATGGAGTGATGTCCCTTTAGAACAGTGATGAGGAGGCAAATCTTTATCTAGGAGCTGGTGAATCTGTGGAATTAACTGTCACAGGTGGCTGTGGGGGCCAAGCTGTTGAACATATTTAAAGCAGATATTGATAGATTCTTGACTAGTAAGGGTGTCAAAAGCTTCAAGAAAGAAGGTAGGAGAATGGGGTTGAGAGGAATAATAAATCAGCCATGATGAACTGGCAGGGCAGGTTTATGGGCTGAATGGCCTAACTCTGCTCCTGTGTTTTAGGGTTATATTGTCTAAGCAAGACAAACTTTTTAGTGTACCTTGGTATATGTGACAATCACAAATCAATGGCAAATGCAATATAATGTATGAAAATGTATGTTGGAATAACAGTCTGAATGGTTTTGTTTTGTCCTGTAAACTTTCTATGACTATATTCCAAGCAAGTTGCCGTAATGAATCTAGTATGTAGTATACACAGCAGCCTCAGACCGTCAGCAGTAGAGCTGGTGGATACTTCAGTTGGCTGATCAGGAGAGTAGCTCATTTGGGCTACTGGCTAATAACAGATGTTTTGAAATACCTTTTAATCTGTTACCCTGCTTAAACAAATTATCAATCATTGTATCATTTGTAAATATACAGACTGTAGAAAGAAATCATTGATCAGGTACACAAAAGACCTTAAGCAGACTGTGACATGGACAGGGTAGACAGCTGGAAGAAACTGGTGACAAATAGAGTTTTCCTACAGCAAGCTGTCAAGTCTTTTTAATAGACTTCAAGGCATTTCCTTCACCAAGAAAACTGAGAAATTGAGTTTCCCACTTCACCTCTTCAAAAATCAATCCTCTGAAATAAAAAAACTGAAGCGAATTTCACTGAAAAAAAACATGGCAACTTCTAATGTTCAAGATACCTCTCTGATGATGATCTTTGGAGTTGGTGTAAATGCATACATGGAAGATTTAGTTTCTTGTGGTCCATTAAGTGGCATAATGACAGGCTCCGCTGGAAACCACCAAACCATTTATCTCCCAGAATTAACCTTGATTTCTGCATACACAGGCATAACTTGATAAATAGTTCTAGGGCTGCAGTAGGACTAAAGCAAACCAGGGTTATAATATTGTCTAATATTCCTGAGAGCATTAGCAATTATTCTAGTTTTCATGAGTAACAAAGCAATTTAGCCCATTCGGTGCTGATTCTTTTGAAGGTAATCCCCATTTCCTAGCTTACTCCTTTTTAAACAGTTTCTTTGTCCTTTTAAATTCAGGCCAATTCCTTTCTGAGGGCTCCTATGAAATCTTATCCCAATCAGCCTGTCAAACAGTTTGAACCATTCATTGGATTAAAAACAGGTTTTTATAGCCTGTTGGCGCCAGTTAACCTCATATTTGCACTTTCTGTGACCCATCAACCTTTACTCATCTTTTCGAAAATGACACACCACCATTATTTGGAAAAAATAACAATGGTTCTTCATCAGCATTGAGTCAAAGAGTAGCTAACCAGGAGGATATTTGATACAATTACTATGAATTCAAGTTTCAAGTTCACATTTTCAACTTTCAAGTTTATTGTCATCATCCAACGTACTCAGGGTATAAGTGTCTTCTTCTTGTGAGGTTTTATGGCAGCTGGCAACAGCTTTAAGGTGCATTACTGCCAGGGTATGAATTCCACAGTCATTTGCTTCATAAAGCCACAGAGCATTGCAAGCGCGACAAGCCTAGAGTTGAATTTACATAAATTGTACAGAACTTAAATAAAAAAAGATATAATCTAACAATAAATTACAATATGACTGGATAACCTGCAACCGTTCAGTTCCTGAGCCAGGGCGGATAACTTCACTGATTCCACTAACTATGGACTCACTTTCAAGGACATTGCAACTCATGTTCAGAGTATTCAGTTTTTATTTACATAGTTTATCTCCTTAGTACATATATTGTCTGTCCGTGTTTTTTGTATAGTTTTTCATAAATTTGATTGTATTTCTTCATTTTCCTGTAAATGCCTGCAAGAAAATGAATCTCGAGGTAGTATATGTCAAGAAGAATGAACTTTGATTTTGACCTAACATGCATCATACAATTGGGTGCCCTTTTCAGTTACCTGATGAGGTAACCGTAGCCTTTGGCCAGGTGCAGATGTCATCTGGTGCTGCCCAACCTTCATAAACTGTTTCAACCCTTAACCACCACACTCTTCAGTTGGTGGGTCAGCAGTGGTGGCCAAGTCACTGCCCATCTGCTCCTAACTTCCAGCTCAACTCCTCACGCCTGCTCCATATTCAGCAAGAGGCTCTTCCTGCTTCCTCCCTCATCCTGTGACCTGCTTTGTTCTTGCTCTTTTCATCAAGGCCCAGTGCAGACAGGGAAGCCTCTACGTTCGATCTCCAAGGGGAATAGCCACATCTGCCATCTTTGTCCCTGCACTCCTGGACTAAGGACTGGTACTTCAGGGCCTTCCTTTCATGAGCCTCCTTGCATCCTTTCTCCCATGGAACTCTGAGCTCCATCAGGATGATTTTCTTGTCTTCGATGGACCACAGTACGTGGTCTGTTTCGAAGTGTAGTTTGCACCACGTCCAGGAACTGCAGCTTCCTTCCCACATCAACCCTCCTGTCCCATGATTTGGTAGTTTGCAGAAGATTGGATTTAGGCCTCTTTGTTACGACTGGTGTGCCTCTCCCCTTGATGAAGATGACTGCCCTGTTTGCCCCTCTGCCAGCTGGTCTCTTTTTATTTCTCTCCTGGTCCAGTGTGACACACAGCTGCATTAAAGTACTTTCCAAGACACTTTACTGGGTTGTCCTCTTCTTCCTGTACCTGAAGACTGAACTTGTTAATAACCTTGTCCTTTTTGATCACCTGGCCTCGAAGGTCATCCTAGTCTAGGTAGCTACATTATCCAGGGTTCCAATACCCATCTTGCTCGGACATGGGTTCCATGAACCTCCATATTGCAGGCTGTTGGATGCTGTGCTCCAACACTGGGCCTCAGGTTATATCTGCTGTTGCAGATATGAGGAGGTTCATACCCATGACAAACAAGATGGGGGAGATGGCACAGCCGGCTGGAATCACTTTTTGGAGGTTTTGTCACCTGGTTATAAAGTGGTCTGAAGTGAAGCGTAGGTTAAACCCACCTAGGTAGCTGTTGATCATGTCTTGCATTACTGACAGGATATGGTAGTGGTCCAGGCCAACCTGGATAAGGATGAGTGGAATTGTTTCAAAGGAATTGGCTAGGTATAACCAGATGACTATTAAGTCATCTTTCTTCTGCCTGGTCTCGTGGATCAATTGGCTGATTATTGCAGTGTGTTCAAGGCACCCAGAAAAACACAGGATGACTCCTTTCTGGATGGATGTTTTGATATAGTGGTTCTCCATTTAGTAATAGGTCAGCCTTCTCGCAAGCACCGGGTAGAATATCTTGCACTCCACACTAAGGAGGGAGATTGTCCTAAACTGGGTGATTGTAGAGGAATCTTCTTCCTTGGAACAAAATGTTCTTCAGCCATTTTCCAGCATGGTCCAATTCTTCCTCATTATCTTCCACAAACTCCGGAGGAGTTTTGGGCATTTCTTATACAGTTTGTAAGGTATACCACCTGGTCCTGGGGCAGCAGATGACTTTGCTCTCATGATAATATCCTGGAGCTCCTGCCACATGGGATCTTCCATGCTTAGCTCAGTTGCTGGGATTCCTGGTTGTGGGACTTTTGGATTGAATTTTATTCCCTGATTCCTATAGGAATTGCTGTATAATTCCCGTGGAAATTCTTCCACCTCCTGTCTTGTGCCGGCTAAGGAGCCAGATTTTCACTGGCTGAAAAGAGCCCTGGTGAACCTGAATGGGCTTTTAACAAACCACATTTTCCTACTCTCTTTCCTTTTAGCTTTTGCTGCTTCCCCAACATTCTGCGCTTGCACAGCTGTTCCCATAGTTTGCTGGTTAGATCTTTGACAACTTCTTTTTTGTCAGGTGAACTGTTCTTGAATTATTTGTTCAGGGTCTTTATCTCGCTTCTCACGTGGCAAATCTCCCTTTTCCTCCTGTTTGGTTGCCTTGGTGGCTTAAGATCCCCTTCCTTCTCCATTGGGCTGAATTGCTCTTTAGCAAAGTCGTACACAATGGCTGTGAGGGAGTCCATTTTCCTGTATACAGGTCCTGCCAATGTAGCTTCTAAGATCCATCGTCAAACTGCTTCCAAGAAACATTATCTGATGATCTAGGCCAGCTGATCCTCTCTTTCTTCGATGAATGGATTAGGGTTTCTGAGGGGGAACTCACTTGGTCTCTTCTTTGGCACCGGGTCAGTTCAGGTGCAGAGAGATCTTCGGCTCTGTGGGTGCTTCCTGTCTGGAGTTTTCCATCACCTCACTGGGTGGTGAGTCCGTGCGCTACATTTGAGTCACCCTCGTTCCGCAGCTGGATCTGCTTTGTTGAGAGCGAAGTGAGAGGAAATACAGCAGAGGAAGTGTTAGGGTTTATCACGTTGATTCAAGAACTTGATTGCAGTGACTAAGAAGCTGCTTCAAACCTTGAACCATGGGCCTTCAGTCTGCTGTTCCTCATGCCTGATGGCGGCATTGAGAAAAGGCATGGCCTGGAGAGTGTGGGTCCTTCACGATAGATGTCACCTTCCTGAGGCTTTGCCTCCTGTTGGTGGTGGAGAGAGCTGTACACATGATGGGACTGGCTGCATCCATCACTCTGTACAGGCTCTTGCAGTCCTGTGCATTGAAGTTTCCATATCAGGTCTTGATACACTTAAAAAGGCAAAGAAGAATGCGGTATAAATGTGATCAAATGGGATTAGTATAAATAGGTATGGAAATGATGAGTCAATGTGTTGTTTTAATGCTGTAGAATTCTATGACTCTATCTATAACTCTATAAATGCTGACTTGTCAGCAATGCCCAAATCCCAGGAAATGAATTATAACAAGAAAGGACTGCATTTCTTTCATTGTGACACATGCAAAGACTTTGCCAGGACTGTAGCTGTGAGAAGAGATTTTGAGAAGCTAGCCTTGTTTACTTTGGAACAGATGAGGCTCTCGGAAGACTTAATTGAGATATATAAAATTATGTGGGGCCCAGGTAGAGTAAATAGAAAGGAACTATTTACCCTTAGCTGAGAGATCAAAAGCCAGTGGAATTTGATTTAAAGTAAGTTTTAAGATCAAAGTAAATTTATTATCAAAGTACATACTCTATTTGTCACTATATACTACCTTGAGATTCATTTTCTTGCAGGCATTCACAGCAGAACAAATAAATACTATAGTATCAGTGAAAAACTACACACAAAGAGTGACACACAATCAATGTGCAAAAGAGGGTAAACTGTGTGTGCAAAAAAAAGTCAAAAAGTTAAAAAAAAATAAACAACTACTACTGAAAACATGAGTTGTAGAGCCCTTGAAAGTGAGTCCATAGGTTGTGGAATCAGTTTAGAGTTGAGGTGAGTGAAGTTAGCCACGTTAGTTCAGAAGCCTGATGGTTGAAGGCTAATAACTGTTCCTGAACCTAGCGATGGTACTCTAAGGCTCTGGCACATCCTTCCTGATGGCAGCAATAAGAAAAGATGTGGCAGAAGGATTGGAGGAGAGATGAGCAAATATAATTTCATCCAGAGAGTGGTAGTGTCTTGGAATCCACGGCCTGGAAAGTCAGCAGAGACCTTGACAGTCATCACATATAAAAAGTCGGAGGTGAATTGAAGTACTGTGACTGTGAGGGAAGTAGCGAGGGGAATTAATAGAGAATAGGATTAATATAAGATCAGTGTAAATAAGTGACTGTCGCATGGCTTGGATTTGTGCAGCCACAGGCCCTTTGTTCCACGATGTTCCATTCTGTCCATTGGTTCAGTAGGTGTAAACTGAAAGGCTACATGGAGTTGGTATTTGGAAAAATAGGTGATTTATCAAAATTTGGTGCATACCAGGTGACTAGTCAAAGGTGAATTTGGTAGAAACTTTGCATTCCCAGCTGACAAGATTAAACATAAACTGATTAACAGTAAATCTAGGTTTTGATAACAGAATGCTGATTACAGATAGGTTTAATTAAGTAACAGACTAGGTCTTGATTGAAAAAAAAACATGTGATTCACAAGTTTAATTCAGTTTACAGTAAATCCATTTTTCTATTATAACAATGGGCTCACATTATAGCATAATTCGAGAAGTTTCTGAAATTTGGTGTCATTAGTGTTTTACTCAATGTTTCTAATTTTAGGCCTTGTCTGTGGTTCCCTGTTACCACAATAACACAATCCACATCCATATTTACTAGTTATTAGCCCTCACTGTTCTCTCCACTAAATCTGTTTATACACATTAGGTCTGTAGTTTTCCATGCCTTGCTGATTCAAATAGCTATCAAAATGATTTTTTTTAACCATTGTGAGAGCCACTCTTTAGGTTTAGTGCTTCAGACTCTCATTGTCCTCTGTGAGAAAAAAGTTTACCCTCAGATCACTTCTAAACCTCTCCCTCTTATAAATATATATTCTTGTCTGAGACATGTTGGCACCTACGGTAGCTATAGCCGGGGGTGGCAGTGGGTTAAGCTCCCACTACCTATAAAGTGCTTCAAATGGCATGCGTCTCTAACTGCCTCTGACAGCCAAGTCCAACTTTTGGCTTTCATGTGTGGCTTAGCTACTAGACCCTGTAGAACTCTTTCTACTGACAAGAGAAGAGGCAATGGTGGACCATTGGTGCCTCAAAACCAGTCACTTCAGTCAGGTAGTCAGCCTTGGTCGTCAGCCCACCTAGGAGCAGGAAAACCCTGATTTTAAACCTCTGCTGCCTTGCAGCCATACCCCCATGGGAAAGGCTTCAGGAATAAACCCTGAGGAAGAAATCCAGAGCTAGGGTCCCTAAGGTAGTTTGGTGTTGTTTACAACTTCACTCTGGCAACCTTCGCGACACCACCGGTGTCAAGCTTGTCGGTGCTTGCCCTTCCCTTGGACTACATCAGTGACATGGAGAGGGGAACCCGCAGCATGGGCAACAGTTGGTTCTTCAAATCTTCCTGCCCAGGCTTGCGCTCTGAAGAGGACACAGACCACCAGAGGCGCAAACCCATGATCCCCTGGGATCGACGGCTGCCAATTATTTTAGACATGTTACCATTGGGGAAAGAAATATTTGCTAGTTACCTTAAATAGTTTTACATATCTTTATCAAATTGCCCCTCAGCCTCCTTTGTTCCAAGGATATCAAACCCAGCCCATCTAATCTCTCCTTATTTCTCCAATTCAGACAATGCCCTATGACAGTATGGCCTTATGTTGGAGAGCTCTGCTTCTGCCAGCACAAACACGAAGGGCCAAATAGCCTTCTTCTGCATCACATTATTTCTATGATTTTTATCCTATAAGGACGATTTACTCTCTAAGACAGCCCATATCCTTCTCACCATCCTATACCAATTCCTAATGGAAAGAAACACAGCCTTCTTGGTAACAGTGCTTTATATATGGATGGCAATGATTTATTACATTTCATAACTTGGAAACTTATCTTAAAAAGGAACTATTATTGGGTGTATTAGAAAAGCAATAAAGAGCGTTGCCTTTGCACCTTCTACTACAACAACTAATTGGTAGAGAATGGCATGATGATAAATGTATTGTGGTTTCTACATGTTTTCACACATTGCCTGTTATTTGAAGGTAAGACAACATAAATGCTGAGTTTATTAAAAAAAATTATCTACTTTCACCCAAAGTTTTCTTTCCTAGACATGCAATTTAGATGTTTCCTATTGAATGCCTGCAGGAAGAAAGGTGCGTTTGAAGCAATTGGAATATATATCATTTCACACTAAGAAAATATGTCAGATTCACACCAGAAAGTGTCTGGGTTGATTTAGGAATGATATCCAATGTATAGTAGAGATTTTGAAAGGAATTATTCCTGCTACTGTTCAACTGATAAATGTAAAAAAAATCTTACAATTAGGTACAGTTCTCATGCACTTCTGATTTTGGTGGAATTCCAGGAGGTGCTTTTGAGTCAACAAACAAGAAGGTGAAGGAACTCGGTGTGTCACGCATCATGTGTTGAGGGAAATGGATGTTGACATTTTTGGATTGAGAAGCTTTATTTGGACTGCTGTTTGTACTTTTGAATATTGCTGTTGTTATGTACTGGTGGCTCAGAAAATGGTCCCAGAAATATTCAAAGTTTAAAAGGAATTTATTATCAAAGTACACATCTTACAATATACTTCCATGAGATTCACTTTCTTCCAGGCACTCACAGTAGAACAAAGAAATGCAGTAAAACCATTGAAAAACTATACACAAACACCGACAACAATCAATATGCAAAAAAGATAAACTGTGGAAATTAAAACATCAAATAATAAAAATAAATAACACCCAGAATATGAGTTGTGGAGCCATTGAAAGTGAGTCCATAGGTTGTGTTCAGTGATCAGTTGAGAAATTAACTGTTTAAATGTTGTCAGTTAAGAGATACTGGAAGAATCCCCTAATTCTCTCTCAGAGAAGCAGTAACAGTTGAGAGATTGGATTATTGTCTCAATTGAGGGAGAAAATAAAACCTTCTGACAGTTAAGATTCCATTCACTGAAGATTCAGCTTTGAAATATGCTGTGGGTCTAAGGACACAAGGGACTAACTACAGATGCTGGGATTAGTTACAGTAACAAGAGAAGTTAAATTATGCCTTGAGTATGGAGCAAAGTTGGGATATTCCAAAAGATAATCGATGTTGGCAAAGGAAGACAAAGAATAGGACAAGAAGCCAAACCCAACAAGGAAGGCAAGGTTTTTGCTGTTACTGGGAGTCTAAAACACAAGAAACATTGGTGATTTTATGGGCATTAGCAATCACAGATGAGTCTTGAGCAAGAACAGTTTACAAATATGAAGAGACATTTCACCAGTCAGGTACTTTTGAATATGAAAAATGCAAATTAAAAACCTTTATTCCAAAAGGTTGATTGGCAAACCAGCCAGTGTTACCAGGTGGTGGCGAAAATTTGAGATACAGTAAACAGTGGCAGAATTAGTGGTCATTTGGACAAGTGTGGATTAATGAGAAAAAGTCAGTTGGAATTTAAGTGTGAATTATTATTTAGTGAACTTGACCAAGATATTTGACATTGTAGCAGAGAGGTTTGATGAGGAAACTACAGTTAATGTAGACTTGAAATTGTATTTAGACTTGAAAATATTGGCAACATTGAGTTCCTCCAACAGATAGTTTGTTGAAAGAAAATATAACTTGTTATGAGAGTGCAATGAAGTTATGTGAACTTTCTCCATGAGGAATGATGAAGTGATCAAATTATGGGTACTAGAGACTTTGCAGGTGGAGTTTGCTAATAGCTCCTTAGAATAAGAACTAGGCTAAACAACTCTGAAATCAGAAATCTAAACAGAGAATCCAAAGTTGAAATCTCTACCATTAATATTGCCAGTACATCACCAGGTATAGCTTGATCACGTCATCTGTTCTTCTGGAGAAGATCATCAGTCTTTTAGTACTGTCATCCCAAGTACACCAGAAGTTGGGCAAATGTAGACAATGGTTGTGTGTCAAGGGGGTTGACAAAAGATTGAGACATACTGAGCCAAGACTTGCGTTGAAATTGCATGGCAGTGAAGGGACATCTGATATTGCTGTGATTCAAGTTGGCTGTGTAGCAAAGAACACATCCTTAGAACACTAAAATAATAAATAAACTTTTTTTTTACGATATGGAAAGATTTGGGTATCTACCAAAAGGAGCCAAATACAAAGCAACTTTCAATCAAATCTTCCAATAGCAATGTCAACAAGTACCAAGGACATGAAGTGTTCACTGCCAATATGCCTGCAGGCAAAAGCAGATTAATAAAGTAGACCATGGTGAGATGTCCCAAAATGATGGGCAGAAAAAAGGACAGGGTGAAGGGTGGCACAGTAGAAAAGCAGTTAGCACACCACTTTACAGCACCAGCTCTAAGATGAGAATTCGATATCCACTGCTGTCTGCGAGGGATTTGTACATTCTCCCCATGACCAGATGGTTTTCCTTCAGCTTTGTTGGTTTCCTCTACATTCCAAAGATGCACACTTAGGGTTAGTGAATTGTGGGCATGCTATGTTGGTGCCAGAAGCTCCTCAGCACATATTCAGACTGTTATTGACCCAAATGACACACTTCACTGCACGTTTCAATGTGCATACAACAAGCAAGGCTCAGATTAATCTGTAGATTGTTGGCACAGACCGCTTGTTGAAGGTTGGAACTTCATAATCCTGCTCTACATTTCAGGATGAGGTGATGCCTCAAAAAGGCAACGTCCATGATTAAGGACCCCCTCCACCCAGTACATGCCTTCTTCGCATTGCAGAGAGTTGATACAGGAGCTGTAGACAAACACTCAATGTTTTAGAAATAGCTTCTTCCCCTCCACCATTAGATTTCTGAATAGACAATGAATTCATGAATACTACCTCACAAATTTTTGCTCTCTTTCTGCGCTACTTATTTAATTTATATATAATTCCAATCATAATTTATAGTGTATTTATGTTTCGCACTGTACCAATGTGCAAAACAATAAATTTCATGACATTTGTCAATGATAATAAACCTGATTCTCATTCTGATTCAGGTACACAGATGCCCCATCAGGAATTCTTCCTTTATAGAACTAACGGCTTTAATGTCTCTCACCATGCAAATGCCAAATAGAACTGGAAAATACTGGCTGATTAAACTAGCTAATGCTTCATCTTCAAAAAAACCATCAAAAATAGATGAAATGGGGATTATGTTTTCAACGGCTTGTTGTGCCTACTTGAGCTGTTGGGCTAAAATGTTACACCAGCAATAAAACAATGGCTCTCTAAAAATGCTTCTTTCCAACAGCTCTGAGAAAATAAATTGTTTAAAAAACAATCTTGTGGTTCTCCTGGGGGCGTGGTTGACAGCTCACTCCGGCATTCCTAGGGGTCAGCACTACTTATTGTTCTTGTTTTAAAATGCATTCGTGGTGTGCATGTTCAGTAGAATTATGGTGGGAAGTTCAAGTTCATTTATTTTAGCTCAGGTTATACCGTTGCTCGCTTGTGTGTTTGTGTGCCATGGTGTGTAATAATCTCCTTCCCCGTCTGTATGTGACTGAGTAAGTTCTCACCGAGCGTTTAATGACATTAGGTCAATATACTTTACTTTATATTTTATACCTTATACTTTATTGTCACCAAACAATTGGTACTAGAACGTACAATCATCACAGCGATATTTGATTCTGCGCTTCCCACTCCCTGGATTACAAATATTAAATATTAAAAATATTAAAAATAGTAAAAATAGTAAATATTAAAAATTTAAATTATAAATCATAAATAGAAAATAGAAAAATGGGAAGTAAGGTAGTGCAAAAAAACTGAGAGGCAGGTCTGGATATTTGGAGGGTACGGCCCAGATCCGGGTAAGGATCCGTTCAGCAGTCTTATCACAGTTGGAAAGACGCTGTTCCCAAATCTGGCTGTACGAGTCTTCAAGCTCCTGAGCCTTCTCCCGGAGGGAAGAAGGACGAAAAGTGTGTTGGCTGGGTGGGTCGTGTCCTTGATTATCCTGGCAGCACTGCTCCGACAGCATGCGGTGTAAAGTGAGTCCACGGACGGAAGACTGGTTTGTGTGATGTGCTGAACCATGTTCACGATCTTCTGCAGCTTCTTTCAGTCTTGGACAAGACAACTTCCATACCAGGTTGTGATGCACGCGAGAAGAATGCTTTCTACAGTGCATCTATAAAAATTAATGAGGCTTTTTGGGGACGGGCCAAATTTCTTTAGTTTTCTCAGGAAGTAAAAGCACTGGTGGGCCTTCTTGGCAGTGAACTTTGAATTGGAATTTTGAACTTGGAATTCATTATGTATATTTATGTATATTTACACCATAAGACATAGGAGCAGAATTAGGCCATCTGGCCCATTAAGTCTGCTCAGCCTTTCAATCACGGTTGATCCTTTTTTCTATCTCCTCCACAACCCCATTTCCTGGCCTTCTCCCCATAACCTTTGATGCCATGTTCAATCAAGAACCTATCTATCTCTGCATTAAATACACCCAACAATCTGGCCTCCACAGCTGCATGTGGCAACAAATTCCACAGATTCACCACCCTTTTGCTAAAGGAATTTCTCAGCATCTCTGTTTTGAAAGGGCACTTCTCTATCCTGAGGCTGTGCTCTCTTGTCCTAGACTCTCCCACCATGGGAAACATCCTTACCATATCTACTCTATCTAGGCCTTTCAACATTCAAAAGGTTTCAATGGGATCCCCCCTCATCCTTTTGAATTCCAGTGAGTACAGACCCAGAACCATCAAACGTTCCTCATATGATAACCCTTTCATTCTTGGAATCATCCTTATGAACCTCCTCTGAACCCTCTCCAATGCCAGCACATCTTTTCTAAGAGGAGAGACCCAGAACTGTTCACAATACTCTCGGTGAGGCCTCACCAGTGTCTTATAAAGCCTCAACATCACATCCTTGCTCTTGTATTCTAGACCTCTTGAAATGAATCCTAACATGGCAGTTTCCTTCCTTACCACCGACTAAGCCTGCAAGTTAACCTTCAGGGCGTTCTGCACAAGGGCTCCCAAGTCCCTCTGCATCTCAGATTCCTAGATTTTCTCCCCATTTAGAAAATAGTCCGCACGTTTATTTCTACTATCAAAGTGCATGACCATGCATTTTCCAACATTGTATTTCATTTGCCACTCTCTTGCCCATTCTCTAAATCTGTCTAAGTCCTTCTGCATCCTACCTGCTTCCTCAACACGACCTGCCCCTCCACCAATCTTTGTATCATCTGCAAACTTGGAAACAAAGCCATCTATTCCATCATCTAAATCATTTATATACAGCATAAAAAGAAGTGGTCCCAACACCGACCCCTGTGGAACAACCCTAGTCATTGGCAGCCAACTTGAAAAGGATCGTTTTATTCCCACTCGCTACCTCCTACCAATCAGCCAATGCTCTAACCATGTTGGTATTTAAGGCTGAGGTTGATAAATTCATGATTGGTCAGGGTATTAAGGGATATGAGAGGAAGGCAGGAAATTGATGCTGAGAGGAAAATTGATCGGCTATGATGAAATGGTGGAGCAGCCTCGATAGGCCTAATAGCCTAATTCTGCTCCTGCGTCCTACAGTCTAAGGACTATGGCGCTCAGTCTGTTATTGTGCTTGTTGCAATAAAAACAGGAGCTTTTCTCATCTGTCATCATGGACCACAACATTTTATTTTTGCTTAATAATTGCAGAATTGGAACCAAAAAAATTAGTTACAGAAGTGGGAGTGGATGGTGTTCCGGTGGGGGGGGGGGCTCGTATAAAAAGTCGAAGGTTGGACAGTGAGCATTAGAATGAATTGTCTTTAGGAACAGAGTGCTTATTCATGGCGTTGGCTTTTAAAAGCTTATTGATGGTTCAGTACCTGGTATAAGAAGTCAGATGACAAGGTTGGGAGTACCTAAGACATTCAAAGCTCAGACTATATCTGTTCCATGCAGGTTAACTGAAAAGACATTTTAAAGGTTTACATAATTTATTACGAACCCATGTATAAACAAGATCAGAATCGCTAATGCATTCTACTCCATTTAAGTGTGTATCATTTACGAGACTACATTTTCAGAGTTCCAACTAACTCTTTCATTGCCCTTTGCTCTTGCTGTGAATGGACTGAATAAAAGCATATTTCAGTGAAGGGTAAGGAGTAATGTTAGTCTGCTAGGGTTACACATTCAGTTTGAAGTTGACCCAGCAAAACTGATGACTAAAACCTGACTTTTCGGAATAATGCAAGTGCTAACAGAAAAGTCAAGCTGAACTGTGTATCTAAATGCCACACTAGAGGCTGGTACATTTTCAGTCTATGGAAGAAAATATTATAAAAGAGAGCTCAAATCAATGCATGTCTGATGCATCATCATAGTGTCTAGTCGTTGAATGATAAAGTGGAAGTTTCCAAACATTTCTTACCTCATCTGTAAGAGATCTGTTACATAAAATTCAGCTTATAAAAACTCAAGAGCAGTATAGATGGGTAAATGTATACAGTCTTTTCCCAGGGCTAGGGAATCAAAACATAGAGGGAATTGTTCTAAGGTGAGAGGGGAAATATTTAATAAGAACCTGGGGGGGGGCGGGGGGGCAGCTTTTTTGACACAAAAGGTGGTATCTAAGTAGAATCAGTTGCCAGAGGAAGTGGTTGAAGCAGGTACAATAACAATATTTTAAAGATGATCAGACAGGTACATAGATAGAAAGGACTGGCCCAAACATAAAAACAACGGGAACTAGCTTGATTAGGGATCTCAGTCAGCATGCACCAGTTGGGCTGAAGGACCACCTTCTTTGCTGTATGACTTTGTGACTCTATTTTGTATCTTATGATCTGTTAGGATAGCATACAATCTAAAGCTTTTCACTCTATCTCAGTACATGTGGCAAATAATTGGGGCCTCACAGTAGTGTTGCAGTTAACGCAACACTATTACAGCCCGGGACGTGGGAGTTCAGAGTTCATTTCCGGATCAGTCTATGAGGAGTTTGTATGTGCTACTAGTGACTGCATGGGTTTCCTCCAGGTGCTCCAGTTTCTTCCCACACTCTAAAGACGTACCTTTTAGTAGGTTAGTTGGTCAATGTAAATTGCTGGAGTTAAAATTGATGGTTTGCTGGGCAATGCGGCTCATTGAGCCAGAATGGTTTCTTCTGTGCTGTATCTCTAAATAAATTAATTAAAGAGTTAACTAATTGCAATCCAAATTGCACTTTGAACAGCAATAATAATCTCCTCTCCACCCACCTCCGTCTTCTTTCGTTACCAGATTTCCTCTGTTCAAAAGCCTAGATTCTTAGTGATTGGCTGGGATTGTCCGCTCTGTCTAACTTGTGTATACGACCAAGTTGCCTAGTCCAATTTGCTTACATTTGGCACATGGCTCTCTAAATGTTTCCTATCCAATCACCAGTCTAAATGTCTTTTAAACATAATTGTACCCACATCTACCACTACTACGGACAGCTCTTTTTATAAGCATACCGCCATCTGTGTGAAAAAGCTGACTCTCAGGTCCCCATTAAACATTTCCCTCTCACAGTGAACCTATACTTCTAGTTTTCAAGTTCAAGTTCAAACGTATAGTGATCTGAATGTACATGCATACAACCAAATGAAACAATGTTCATCTGGATCACAGTGCAACCACACAAAACATATCATATGCAGCACATAAATCAAAACATTATACTATAAGTAAGCTAATAAAATATAATTCAAAATGCACATTGTAAGCACACCAGAGGTAAACAGTAAACAGTTCACTGACTTAGTGACGAGACCTTGGTGGTGGCAGAGGGAAGAAGCTGTTACTCAGTCTGGCTGTCCTAGTCTAGATGCTTCTGTATATCCTTCCCAACAATAGTGGGTCAAAGAGATTGTGGGTTGGGTGGTAGAAATCTTCAACAATTCTTTGGGCTCTTTGTCTGCAATGGTCCCAATAAATGTCACAAATAGCGGGGAGGGAGACCCCAGTGATCCTCTCGGCAGACTTTACTGTCCTCCATAGCGTCTTGCAGCTTTCATACCACACAATGAGGCAGCCAATCAGGGCACTCTCAATGGTCGAAAGTTTTTAGAATGGGGCTGAGGAGCCTTGTATGTCTTGGTCTCCTCAAAAAGTTGAGATGCTGCTGTGCCTTCTTGACTAATGAGGATGTCTTGTGGGTCCAGGTTAGATACTCCATTATGTGCAAACCAAGGAACGTTGTGCTCTTCACTCTCTCTGTGGCAGAGCCATTGATGTTCAATCAAGAGTGGTCAACCTTGTGGCTTGCTGTAGTCCACAAACATCTCTTTTGTCTTGTCCATGCTGAGACTTAGGTTGTTGCTCTCACATCATTTGACAAGCCTCCCTACCTCCTCTCCATATGCTAATTCATCATTGTTGCTGATGAGGCCAGCAAGTGTGATCTTAATGATATGGTTTGAGCAGAATCTGGCAGTGTAGTTGTGAGGTTCACAATGTGAACAGGAGCAGACTGAGCAAACGATCCTGGGGGGAGCAAGTGCTCAGCATGATGGAGCTAAAGATGTTGCTGCCAATTCAGACTGGCTGAGTCTTTCTATCAAGAAGTCCAAGGTCCAGTTACACAGAGAGGATGTTGAGTCCAAATAAGGACAGTTTACTCACCAGCCTCTGAGGAATAATAGCATTATATGCAAAGTTGACTTCGGTAGAAAAACATCCTGGCCTACGAGGCATTATTTTCCAGGTGGGACGACTGGAGAGCTGAGGATATGCATCATCAGTGGATTGATTTGAGTGATCAGCAAACTGGAAAGGGTCCAATGTAGTTGTTAGGTGGGATTTTATATGACCCATTAGCAGCTGCTCAAAGCACATCATGATTGTTGAAGTCAGTGCCACTGGGCGGTAATCATTGAGGCCAGTTACCATTGCTCTTTGGCCACTCAAATGATGGTGGCTGCCTCAAAGTCTGAAGGGACAGTGGACTGCTTCAGTGAAATACTAAGGAAGTCCATAAAACCATAACACAAAGAAGCAGAATTGGACCATTCGGCCCATTGACTCTGTTCTACCATTTGATCATGGCTGATCAAGTTCCATCTCAACCCCGTTCTCCTGTGTTCTCTTTCAAACCATAACTAATCAAGAATCTATCAACCACCACCTTAAATACATTCAATGACCTGGCCTCCACAGCTGCCTATGGCAATGAATTCCACAGATTTACCACCATTTGGTGAAAGGAATTCCTCTTCATTTCTTTTCTAAATGAACATCCCTTTATTCTGAGGCCATTCCCTCTGGTTCTAGAATCTCCTACTAGTGGAAACTTCTTCTCCACATCCACTCTCTCTTGGCCTTTCAACATTCGATAGGTTTCAATGAGATCCTCCCTCATTCTTCTAAATTCCAGTGAGTACAGGCTTAGAAAGAAATCGTTTTGCAACCCAGGTTTTTGAATTTTCTTCCCACTTAGAAGATAGTCTATGCTTTTATTCCTTCTGCTAAAGTGCATGACCAGATGCTTCCCAACATTTCTTTGTCCAGTCTCCTAATCTGTCCTTCTGCAGCCTCTCTGCTTCCTCAACACTACCTGCCCCTCCACCTATCTTCATATCGTTCCGAAACGTGAACACAAAGCTGTCAATTTCATCATCCAAATCACTGATATACAATGTAAAAAGAAGCTGTCCCAACACTGACCACTGTGGATCCCCACTAGTCACTGGCAGCCAACCAGAAATCGTTCCTTTTATTCCCATGCTTTTGCCCTACCAATCAGCTAATGCTCTACCCCTACTAATATCTTTCCTGTAATACCATGAGCTCATATCTTGGTAAGCAGCCTCATGTGCAGCACCTTGTCAAAGGCCTTCTAAAAATCCAAATGCACAACATCCACCAATTCTCCTTTGTCTATCCTGCTTGTTATTTCCTCAAAGAGTTCCAATGGATTTGTCAGGCAAGATTTTCCTATATCCATGCCCCTCATGACTTTATATATCCCTCCTCCTCCTACTCTCTTGAGGGTAAAGCACCAGCCTAAACACTAACTAGTCTTGCCTTATAACATACACCCATCATTCCTAGTAAAAATATTGTGAACCAATGGAATCAGAATCAGGGACAATGTGGAATAATGGTTAACACAACTCTTTACAGTACTAACAGCCCAGGTTCAATTCCTGCCACTGCCTGTAAGGAGTTCGTACCTTCTCCCCATGACCATGTGGGTTTCCCCCGTGTGCTCCAACTCTATTAATTAGTGCCTTGCCAAAGAGAGGAAGTGTGTCATTTGCCTCCTTCACATCTCCATCACAGTTCGAGGACCTTGACACCATCCAAGGAAAAGCAACCCCTTGACCAACACTCATGAGCACAGTGTTTCATTGTGTTTCTTTGTAATGCCTGCAAAAGGGTAGTATATGGTGACAAATATACATACTTTGATAATAAATTTACTTTGAACTTTGAACTTTAATTCACTAATCAGATGCTGTCCATAATGGTGTTAAATTGGAGTTTCATCATTGACATCCAGTAGTTGGATGGCTCTGGGCCTGTACTCACTAGAGTTTAGAAGTATGAGGAGAGGACCTCATTGGAACTTATCAAATATTGAAAGGTCTAGATAGAGAGCACATGGAGAGGATGTTTTCTATAGTGGGGACGTGCTTTTATGTGTTTGTTTGCATTTGCTGTGAATACCTACAAGAAAATGAATCTTAGAGTTGCATATGGTGACATATACTTTATGCACTTTGATAATAAATTTACTTTGAACTTTAAAGTTTAAACTTCTAATGATGGAATGGTGGAGAAGATTCAATGGGCTGAATGGCCTAATTCTGTTCCTATGTCTTAGGGTCTTATAATGCAGAATTGATAAGATTGAAGGTAATCTTCCTGATATTAATAGCACCTGAAGCAACTATTTATCATTGTTCATCAGCTATTTTCTTTTAGCTGTCAAACACAATGTTTGAGCGAAATTGTGATGATCATCCATGACATTACCACCTCAGGCAAGAAACAACATTAAGCATCTCATGATAACCATTTTTTTATAATAGCTAACAATTATAAGCGATATGTTATTTTAAGCACAGGCAAATTTGAATTCTTATTTTATTCCGTTGAATTAGTTTTGCTTTTCTTATGATATAATTAAGTTTTCTGTTATTTTATATTTACTCTTTCCTTCCATAATCCTTCCAGTAAACTCAAAGGACAACAAATGTTAAGAGTTGAGTACAATAAAAACATTAATCTTCCTGCCTCTAATTGTATGGAATGAGGCCTCAATTAGATGAAAAATACCTCCTCTCCTTCAGTGAACAGCAGTCATTCTTCATCTTCAGGAGGTTCTTAAATAATTTCATATACTTGTTGTTTTTCATGTATTAACTTACACAAATTTAGATCACCTCAAAATGCTTTACAGCAAGAAAATAGTTCTGACGTTTTCTTTTCAGATTTAAAATCACTGGCATATGTATAAATTAAATTAAATAAATGGTGCAACAAGAGTAACAAAATATAAGGAGGTAATATTCCTGGGTTGGTTCATTGTCCATTCAGAGGGAGAAGTTGTTCCTAAGACATTGAGTATGTGCTTTCAGGCTCTTGTACTTCCACCTTGATGGTAGCAATGGGAAGAGCACATGTCCTGGGAGATGGCAGTTCTTAATGATGGATGCTGCCTTTTGTCCTTGATGCTGGGGAGGTTAATGCCCACGATGGAGCTGCCCGAGCTTGCAGTTTCTTCTGATCCCGTGCCAATCCATACTAGACAGTGGTGCCACCAGGTAGAATGCTCTCCATGTGAGCTGGCTATGAGTACTCCTTCCCCTCCCCACCTTCCTATTCTAGCTTTCTTTCCCTTCCCTTCCAGTCCTGATAAAGGGTCTTAGCCCAAAATGCCAGCAGTTTATTATTCTCTTTAGATGCTGCCTTGATCTGCTGAGTTCCTCCAGCATTTTGTGTGTGTTGCTCTTGATCTCCAGCATCTACAGAATCTCGTGTGTTTATGCTTGATCATCCAAATACTTTTCCCACAGTAGGAGATTTAATGTGAGAGGAAAGAATTTTCAAGGGGAGAGCATTCTGTGCAGAAAGTGGTTGCTATCTGATAAAATGGCTGATCACTTCCAAATGTACTGAGGTATAGTGAAAAACTTATTCACATGCTATCCATACAGATCATTTCATTAAACCTCTGTATTGAAGTAGTACAAGGGAAAGCAATAACAAGATGCAGAATAAAATGTTATAGTCACAGAGAAGTTGCAGTGCAAGCAGTCAGTTGAGGGCAGGGCTACAAGGTAGATTGCGAGGTCAAGAGTACATCTTATCATACAAGGGAACTGTTCAATAAAATTATAGCTGGATCTATGGATATCTGTTCCCTAGATCTTGCTGCTGGAGGAGATGGTGGATCATGACATAGAAACATAGAAAACCTACAGCACAATACAGGCCCTTTGGCCCACAAAGCTGTGCTGAACATGTACTTACCTTAGAAATTACCGAGGGTTACCCATAGCCCTCTATTTTTCTAAGCTCCGTGTACCTATCCAGGAGTCTCTTAAAAGACCCTATCGCATTCGCCTCCACCACCACCTCCAGCAGCCCACTCCATGCACTCACCACTCTCTGCATAAAAAAAAACTTACCCCTGACATCTCCTCTGTACCTACTTCCAAGCACCTTAAAACTGTGCCCTCTCGTGCTAACCACCTCAGCCCTGGGAAAAAAGCCTCTGACTATCCACACGATCAATGCCTCTCATCATCTTATACACTTCTATCAGGTCACCTCTCATCCTCTGTCGCTCCAAGGAGAAAAGGCCGAGTTCACTCAACCTATTCTCATAAGATATGCTCCCCATCCAGGCAACATCCTTGTAAATGACCTAATCATTTTGTTTAAGAGACATTTAGTAAAGCAGTAAAATAGATAGAGCATAGACTATGTCTACTGAGTCTACAACCTTCTGCAGCCTTTTGTAATTCTGTGAAGTAGAGCCGCCATACCAGACTGTAGAACAGCCAGTCAGATGCTCTCTGTGGCACATCAATAGTTTTCAAGATTCTTTGGTGACATCAAATCTCTTCAAACGTCTAATTGGATCAAAGTTTTGGGCCCAGAATAGACCCTCTGAGATGTTGACACATCTACCGTATCTCAATGTTTTATGTCATATGAGTTGAAATCTCAGGAGAGCCCCTAAGGAATTTATTCTAGCTTGCTAAATAGTACAGCACTGAAATAGGCTTTTGGCTCCCAATGTTGCACCAAATTAAATAAGCAATCAAATGCCCAACTAAGTTAATCCCTTTCATTCAGTGTCCATATTATTCCATTTCCTGCAAAACCCTCTGCCTGTATAAGAGCCCCTTGAACATCCGTATTGTATTTGCCTCCACCCCCACTCCAAGCAGTGCATTCCAAACACTCATGACTCTGCCCCACACTTGCCCAACAGTATCCATAAAAATAACCTCTCACTTTGGGGGGAAATTTATTGCAAGTGCAGCATTTTCATTTATAGTACATAGACAAAATGCTGGAGGAACTCAGCAAGTCAGTCTGCGTCAATGAAGGGGAATAAACAGTCGACGTTTCGGGCCAAAATCCTTCATCAGGATCTAACATTTCGAGCGTGTTGCTCAAGATTTCTGGCATCTGTAGTCTCTTGTGTTTAGATTTTGAGATGTCTTGGGGAAGCTTGATAATGTGCTGTATGTGTGCATACTTTTTTAAAAATTTTAATTCAATGGAAAATTACGATAATGAATAATTGAGGGATATTTGAAATAATTTCCTTTGTAAGGCTGTACAGTGGTGCCCATCTTGTTGGTGGAATTTAACACTGCACTTTGGGCTTACAAAGTGGACTTAATTTCTGTTACCCTTAGAGTGATGTATTACATTTTTCAGTGAGAGGAAAAGCAGCCTTTCACACAGAATGAGACAGATGCAAAATGACAAGAAATGCTTGTGGACATGCATGAAACAAAGCTCATTTTATCCTTTCAGCTATCGTGTTAATGATACCAAAGGAGGTATTATTGAGTGTGAAGGCCTCAAGCACTGTTACGTGGGAGGGAAAGGCAGCCAGTTACTCTTAAATGGAACCGTGGGGAAACGTCAACTACTCTGAACTTGGTCACATTGAAGGTTTCAAACGGCACACTTTCATATTACTGAAGTTCAAACAGTAAATGCTCCATATGTGTTTGGTTTAGCAACAGACTGAGAGACCACTTTCAATCCCCACTGACCTTGTCTTTCAGAGACTTGTCTAATGGAAGGCGGCAGACACACTTTCTGCTTTAGCATAAAGGAAAGTAGGAATTAAGTTATCCTGTCTGACAGGACCACGTTAATGCTATGACTGCCTCATCCATGTGTCTAGATCCTAAACTCATTGGTCTGACAGCAGCCAGGTACTGAAGCAGTTTCAGATCTACCTCCACTATCAGTACACTGTTTATGGACTACACATGTTGCCACGCACGTTCACCTCATGTGTTGGTTTCAGTGCACAATGAAACACCCATTCTCATATAAAAATTTGATATGAATATGGGCGTGAACCAGAGACAATTATGGTTGATAAGATAACAGAATACTACCATCAGAGAGGAAATCAGGAGCCTGAGGCCTTACACTCAATGATTTGGGAGCAGCTTCTTCCCCTCCACCATCAGATTTGTGAACGGGCCATGAGCCCACAAACACTACCTCAGCATTTTGTTCTCTCTTTGCACTATTTAATTATATTTTATATATTCTTACTATAATTTATCATAAATATTACATACTTCACTCTACTGCTGACACAAAACAACAAAGTGCGCTGTGTCCTGCTGAAGGGTCCCCTGCCTGAAACGTCGACTGTGCTTTTTTGCATAGATGCTGCCTGACCTGCTGAGTTTCTCCAGCATTTTGTGGGTGTTGCTTGGATTTCCATCAGATTTTCTCTTGTTTGTGGTTGGAGCACTACATCTGTCAGCTATAATAAACCTGATTCTGATTCTGATTCTGAAAGGAGCATTTTTAAACATTACTCAGTTCACTTGTCTGTCTAATCATTTAAGGGAGATGGGCTTCACAGGTTGAGCTAGCATTTAATTGGCCAGATCCAGATGCCCTCAAGAAGTGGGTGGTGAGCTTCCATCTTGTCCTAGAGGTGTTAGGGATGGGGCTCTAGGTTATGAACCCGGCGAGGATGAAGGGATGGTGATCTTTTTCCCAGTCAGGATGCTGTGTATCTTGGAGATTATCTTCCTGGTGTGCTCATACTTTTGCTGCCCTTGTTCTTCCAACTGCGTTTGGAAGATGTTGTCTGAGGAGCCTTAATCAGTTGCTGCAGTGCATCCTGAGGTGATGCCATCTGCTGCTACTGTGTGTGGTGGTGGAGTGAGTGATTGGCTGTGGAGTGGTAAGGTCGTCGAGAGCGTTGTTGAAGTTGGATTTATACAACCAAGTGGAAAGTATTCCTTCACACTTCTCACCGGAGCCTTGGAGATGATGGAAGGCTTTGAGGAGTTAGGTGATGAGTTACTCATCACAGGATTCCCAATCTCTGACCTGCTCTTGTAGCCACAATATGTACTGGCTATTCCAGTTCAGTTTCTGGTCTATGTTGGTCGTGAGGGGTTGAGAGTTGGTCATGTCTTTGAATGTCAGTGGGGTGGGTGATAGTTGGATTTTCTCTTATACTTCATACTTTATTGTCGCCAAACAATTGGTACTAGAACGTACAATCATCACAGCGATATTTGATTCTGTGCTTCCCAATCCCTGGATTACAAATATTAAATATTAAAAATCGTAAAAATTAGTAAATATTAAAAATTTGAATTATAAATCATAAATAGAAAATAGAAGAATGGAAAGTAAGGTAGTGCAAAAAAACTGAGAGGAGGCAGGTCTGGATATTTGGAGGGTAGGGCCCAGATCCGGGTCAGGATCCGTTCAGCAGTCTTATCACAGTTGGAAAGAAGCTGTTCCCAAATCTGGCCGTACGAGTCTTCAAGCTCCTGAGCCTTCTTCCGGAGGGAAGAGGGACGAAAAGTGTGTTGGCTGGTTGGGTTATGTCCGTAATTATCCTGGCAGCACTGCTCCAACAGCATGAGGTGTAAAATGAGCCCAAGGATGGAAGATTGGTTTGTGTGATGTGCTGTGCTGTGTTCACGATCTTCTGCAGCTTCTTCCAGTATTGGACAGGACGACTTCCATACCAGGTTGTGATGCACCCTAGAAGAATGCTTTCTACGGTGCATCTATAAAAATCAGTGAGCTTATGCTTACGGATATCATCTTGTACTGCACATCCAACAGGAAGAATAAATTTAACCCTGATATTGCAGAAGATGAAATATTTTCAATTTAAACACCTTTAATGATGTCCCAAAGTAACTTACACCAAATAGCAAAGCTCTTTAAAGGACTGGCATTCTTATAATGTAGGAAACATTTCAGCCAATTTTGCATTTCACAATGTCCTAAAAAATGTGAACATTATCAGGTTGTTTTCAGTGTGAGGCTGAAAGAAGGATAAATGCTGGTCAGGACAGAATGCACACGTGTTCTTTCTCTACTTAAAGTGTTATGTCTTCACGCAAAGCCTTTGGTGAAAACCAGCATTTCCAGTTGTGTAGCTGTTTCCTAATCTTGAACAGAAGTCTCCGCCTAGACCTTTCTATGACACACCATGTAGTTGCATTTGATCACTTGAGTACTTTGAGGCTGCGGTTAATCCAGAGATTTGGACGGAATTGGGCAGGAGATGCAGACACCTGGACCACCAGGTTCAAGAACACCTGCTTCCCCTCAACCAGTCAGTTCTTGATCCAGCCAGCACAATCTTAATCATGACAGCTTAGCAATATTCATCAACTCTTTGAATGTTTTCTTTGTTCTAATTGTGTTATTTCTTGTAAAAAATTGTGTATTATTTATTTGATTTTATCTATATAGAGATCAGAATCAGAATGAGAATCAGAATCCTTTATTATCGCCAAGTATGTGGACACCAAAAAGCAATCAAAACAACACTGGAAATAATCGTGAACTATATACAATGAGGTGTACCTGTGTATGTACAGGTGGACTTGGTTTATAATAGACTAAAATTCAAGATACAATACATTAACAGGCCCTTCCGACAAATGAGTCCGTAACGCCAAATTACACCAACATGATCAATTAACCTACTAACCCGTACACCTTTGTACTGTGGAGGAAACCAGAAAACCCAGAGGAAACCCACAGGGTCATGAGGAGAATATACAAACTTCTTACAGACATTGGCAGAATTGAACACCGGGTCACTGGTATTGAAACAACATTACACTAACCGCATCACTACCATGCAGCTCCCCTGCTTAATTTGTATTTTGTCTCGAGAATACTGCATATGCAATGTTATGTGCCTGTGGTGTTGCTGCAAGTAAGTTTTTCATTGCAGCTGTGCTCTCTTGCATGTACTCATGCTTGCAGTAATAAACTTAACTTTGACATTGAAACTGGAGCCGAGAAGGACTGAACAGAGCACTGGTGACAAACGTGTAATGCTATTCCTCCAACAAGTTGCTTTGGATTTTCAGCATCTGCAGAATCTCTTGTGTTCATTCAACTTTCCTCTGGCTGAAGGAGGCGACAGGCAGTTGAGGGGAAGAGAAGGGGGACTGTGAATGGGTGGGAGGGTGGATGAAGTAGGAAGCTGTGAGGTCCAAAGCGGTGCTTATTCTCTTTAGTAAAGTGAAGGCAGAAGGAATTCACAAGTTCATGGCTCAGAGAGATTCTGAATCAAATAAATCTTCTGACTCTATGCATCCAGTGCCATTTCTGAGGAGTTAAGACGGACAGCAGTGCTGCTGTCACTGATCACCAACCTGACAAAAGACACCTTTGGTCATCCCAGTGTGTTTGTTGCTTCCCACTTCGAGATGTTTGTGGACAAATGCTGCAAACTGGCATACTCCAGGCTGCAGGGGTACGTACTAAAAGATGCACTGAGGCCTGGTGCAGCCACTGGAAGGGCTCAGTGGGGAAGAACCACAGTGTAGGGTTCTTCAGCTTCTGGAGAGGAAGGGGCCGGGTTGGGGGAGGGAGCCCCTCAATTATTGTAGCAGGATGCCATCCCAGAATGCCACCTGCCTGGCAGCAATGCTATTGGTGTGTAGGAATGTAATAGAAAGCATCAACTTTGTATGTAAAGAATGAAAAGGCTTTATTCTTGTAAATATTTTATTATGAATAAAGATTATTTTGTTTAAAAAAATCCTGGGTTTCTAAAAATCCTATGAGTCATTTCCTTCAGTATACTGCAACTAACTTCCGGCTTGAATCCTTCCAAATTACTTATTTATACTGTCACCAAATGAGCACAATTCCCGGCTAGACAGGATCAGACAAAATAACAAACAAATACCGGTTATTTACCCCCTTGTCAGTAATTATGTCAGTATCCTGCAGATACTAATTGAATAATTATAACTCGGTGATATTAATGGTTGCATCTGGTGCGCAGACAGAATGGTTTCCAGAATCCACTTCAAACTGATGTGAATACCAGGCTATACATCATCTACTGCAAACAGCAATGGATCATTAATCTTATTTCTTCAACTTAAATTCAAAAGTTCAATGAAATGCAGAGCTCATTTGTTATAAATATTACTGGCTTTTAACTTCAAGAGGACATCTCTTTCTTATATATTACCATATTTCCTCATCACCTGGGAAGAGGCCGTTCACCCACTGAGCTGAGAGAAATACAGTCAGTGGACCCTTAATAATGTAGCCCCTATACCTAATAAAGAGGCCACTGAGTGTCTCTTCATGGTCTTCTGCTGTTGTAGTTCATCCACTTCATGGTATGCTCTGTTGTGCATTCAGAGATGCTCTTTTGCACACCACTGTTGTAACTTGTGGTTATTTGAGTTACTGTTCCTTTCCTGTTACCTTGAACCAGTCTGGCTATTCTCCTCTGACCTCTCTCATTAACAAGGCATTTTCACCCACAGAACTATAGCTCACTGGATTTTTTTTTTCAATTTTTTGCACCATTATCTGTAAACTCTAGAGACTATTGTGTGTGAAAATCCCAGGAGATCAGCAGTTACTGAGATACACAAGCCACCCCATCTGGCACCTACAATCATTCAACAATCAAAGTCAAGTAGATCACAAATTCTTTCCTATTCTGATGTTTAGTCCGAACAAGAACTGAACCTCTTGATTTTATGTATTGAGTTGCTACCCCCTGACTGGCTGATAAAATATTTGCATTAACAAGTAGGTGTACAGGTACACCTAATAAAGTACCCATTGGGTATATGTCAATGACATAAACAGATAGTTGAGGGGTCCGCAGTACAACCTCTCACCTAATTGACATCCAACTTGACATAATAGCTTTAAGGTGAGAAGGGGAAAGTTTAAAGGAGATTTGCAAGGAAAGTTTTTTATAACACAAAGTGTGGTCGATGCCTGGAACATACTGCCAAGAGTGATGGTGGAATCAGATATAATTGTGAGACTTATGAAGCTTGGAGGTAAATACATGAACGTGCAGGGAATGGAGAAATATGGATCATGTGAAGGCAGAAGGATATTGCTTAATTTGACATCAGAGTTTGTTACAGACTTTTTGGGCAAAAGCGCATCTTCCTAAACTGCTTGTTCTATTTTTGAAATAATAAAAAATAAAAAGAATTATTGTTTACAATAGTAGAATGTGACCGTCTGTATTAATTGTCAAAAAGTTGCAGGGCCTCGATGGGCCAAATGTTCTCCCCTACCATAAAGATTCAGTAAACCTTGATTATAAACAATGAAACTTTCCTCCGTAATCACAAAACATAGTACGAGGAGCTAGTGCAAAACACCCAGCAAGTGCTACTCTTGAATGCAGTCTTAAAAGATAACTTAACGAACAATTAGTTATTTTAGAAAAAAAAACATTTGTGAATTCTTTCATTTTTAACACAGCCCAGAAGCTTCAAATTGTTGTATTCAGTCAGGCCCTAGAGCTCAAAGCCCATGGGAAAGACAAGACTATCGCAAAATAGTTGCTGGATTGACATGTCTGGAGTGTTTGGAGAGTTTTGCTAACAGCTGCATTATAGGTTTGTATCGGTGAGTCGTTCTCAGTTAATTGAGTGGCAGAAGTGGTTTCTGCTTGTTGGAGTCTGTTGCCTCTTGGCTGTTTCTTGCTGGTCTGGGTTAGTCTAGCTTGAACATCTTAACAGAGAATTTTCCAGACAGCCCTTGGCACATAGAGATGGAGCTTTTTCCAAGAACCATGCAAATGCATGACACATGCAACAACTTTAAACAGTTCATGTATAATAATATTATATAATGGTTTGGCTTAATAAGATAATTACTTGATTGCTTAATTTAACCTGTAGGCATTGAATTATCTTAGATATTGATGGATTATCATCTCCAACACGTTATTTACACAATTTAATAAGTTATATTGGTCACTGATCATGGAGTTAATTGAGCTAAACATGATGAAATAAAGTAAGTCGGCATTATTTCAAAGTCAAATTTATATGCACAAGTACATGTAAGCATAGTTGTAATGAAAAATTTACAGCAGCATCACAGGCACAGAGCATCATATATCGCATTCACAATAAAAACAAATTATACACAATTTTTATAAGACAATTAGAATTTTAAAAATGTCTATCTTAGCGCAAAGTTCAAAATTCAAAGTAAATTTATTATCAAAATTCATATATGTCACCATACACAACCCTGAGATTCATTTTCTTGCGGCATACTCAATAAATATATAGAATAATAACCATAACAGAATCAATGGAAGACTGCACCAACTTTGTCATTCAACCAGTGTGTAAAAGACAACAAACTGCGCAAATACAAAAAGAAATAATAATAAATAAATAAGCAATAAATATCAAGAATAGGGGACGGAAAGTCCTTGAAAGTGAGTTGATAGGTTGTGTGAACAGTTCAGTGATGGGGCAAGTGAAATGATCCTCTCTGGTTCAAGAGCTTGATGGATGAAGGGTAATAACTGATCCTGGACCTGGTGGTATGGGTCCTGAGGCTCCTGTATTTCCTTCCTGATGGCAGCAACAAGAAGAGAGCATGGTGTGGATGGGTGTGGGGGTAGACTCTGATGATGGATGGTGCTTTCCTATGACAGCGCTCCATGTAGGTGTGCTCAGTGGTGGAGTGGGTTTTACCCATGACGGCCGAGGCTATATCCACCACTTACTTATTGTCTTTCTCAACCCTATTGGGGTTGAGGTGGGGAAAGTGAAATTGAGTGAAGTTATCCTCTCTGGTTCAAGAGGCTAATGGTTGAGGGGTAATACCTGTTCCTGAACCTGGTGGTGTGAATTGTGAGCATCTTGTATCTTCCTGATGGCAGCAGAGAGAAGCGAGCATGTTCTGGGTGGTGGAGGTCCCTAACAATTGATGCTGTTTTCCTACGATAGTGTTTCATGTAGATGTGCTGAATGTTTGGGGGGGGGGGGGGGATGGTGCTTTATCCATGAGGACTGGGCTGTATCCACTACTTCTTGAAGGTTTTTCCATTCAAAGTTATTGGTGTTTCCGTGCCAGGCTGTGATGCAGCCCATCAGTATACTCTGCACTCCACATCTATAGAAGTTTGACAAAGTTTTAGATGTCATGTGGAATCTCTGCAAATTCCTCAGAAAGTAGAGGTGCTACTGTGCTTCTTCGTAATTACACCCATATGCTGGGCGCAGGACAAGTCCTCTGAAATAATAACTTCGAGGAACTTAAAGTTCCTGACCCTCTCCACCCTCCACCTCTGATCCTCCAATCAGGACTACGTCATGGACCTCTGGTTTCCTTCTCTGGAGTCTATAATCAGCTCCTTGGTCTTGCTGACATTGAGTGAGAGAGTGTTGTTGTAGCACCTCAGCCAGATTTTCAGTCTCCCTCCGATGTGCTGATTCATCACCACCTTTGATTCGGCCTATGACAGAGTGGTGAAAGTGTAGTAGTAGCCGTAAGTGTAAAGCAAGTAGAGCAGTGGCTAAGCTCAGTTTTGTGGTGCACCTTTGCTGACGGAGATCATGGAAGAGATGCTGTTGCCAATCAAAAATAACTGGGGTCTGCAAGTGACATAATTGAGAATATATTTGCACAAGGAGATAACAAGGTCAAGGTCTAGGAGCTTATTGATTAGTTTTGAGGGGATGATGGTATTGTATGCTGAGCTGTTGTCGATAAAGAGCATCTTCATCTGTGCATTTTTGCTGTCCAGATGTTCCAAGATTGAGTGAAGAGCCAATGACCTGCTGCTCTGGTTGGCAAATTGGAATGGGTATAAATCACTTCTCAGCAAGGAACTTATATATTTCATCACTGTCTCTCAAAATACTCCAGCACTGTGGATGTAAATGCCTCTTGATGGTAGTCATTGAGGCAGTTCACCATGTTCTTCTTGGGCACTGGTATAATTGATGCCTGCTTGAAGCAGTCTGCAGAATTAAGAGGTTAAAGATCTCAGTGACTGGTCCAGCCAATTAATTAGCACAGGTCCTTAGTACTTGGCCAAATGTTTTCCATGTGTTCACCCTACTCACACGTTGGCCTCAGAGTCTGAAATCACAGGATCTTCAGCGGCTATGAGAGTTTGTGATGGTTCTCCATGTTTTGCCCGTCAAAGCAAGCAGAGAAGGTACTGAGCTCATCTGGAAGTGAAACCCTGCTGTTACTTAAGTCGCTTGATTTACCTTTATGAGACATGATAGTATTCAAGCTGTGCCACATCCTTTGTTGATTCAAATTTAGTCCAGAGTTGCCATTTCACCCACCAGATGGCTTTCTGGACATTGTACCTGCACCTCTTGTAACTTTCTTGGTCACCAGACTTGAATGCCTCTGATTTGGCTCTCAGCAGACTGTGGATCTTGTGGTTCAACCAGGGCTTTTGACTGGGGAAGACTCTGAATGATTTTGTGGGGACACACTCAGCTACAAATATTTTAATAATGTCTATTACAACCATGGTGTATTCGTTCAGATACACAGATGGGTCCTTGAGCACGGCCCTGTCTACTTATTTGAAACAATCCCTTAACTGTCCCTCTGCCTCCTGCAAAGACCTCCTTGTTGTCCTGATCTCTGGAGCTTTTCTCGTTAGCCTCTGCCTGACTGCAAGTAGGAGAAGGGCAGCCAAGTAATCTGATTAACGGAAGTGCGGTCTGGATGTGGAATGGTAGGCATTCCTTCATGTGCTGGGATCTCTACTGCTACAGATCATAAGCTGAGGTAACTGGGCAAGGCTTTCTTCAGACAAGCCTGGCTGAAGTCCTTGATTGTGATTTGAAATGTGTCAGGATGGGCTGTTTATTGTTTGGTGATGACATCATGCAGTTTCTCATGTGCTTGATTATAGTCGGATGCTTGTTGTATGTAAACTGTGGTCAGGATTATGGAGGAGAACTCCCTAGGTAAATAGAATGGACGGCATTTGAATATTAGGTATTCAAGGCCAGGGGAACATGAGTTCGACAAAACCACATCAGAGCACCACCAAGAGTTTATCATGAAACACATACCTCAACCTTCAGTTAAAATAATAAATTAATTTAAAAGAAAAGAAAGGAAACAAATGAGGAATAGTGAGGTAGTGTTCACGGACCATTCAGAAACCTGATGGGGGAGGGGGAAAAGCTGTTCCAAAATATTTGAGAATCAGGTTTGTTATCACTGACATGTGTAGTGAAAAGTGTTCTTTTTGTGGCAGCAGTACAGTACAAGACATAAAAAGTTTTTATAAGTAATAATAAATAAATAGTGCAAAAGAGGAATAGTGAGGTAGTGTTCATGGGCTCGTGAGCCATTCAATAAGCTGACAGCAGAGGGGAATAAGCTTTTCCTCCTCCCTGATGGGAGTAATGAGATGAAGGCAGTTCCCGGGATGGTTAGTGTCCTTAATAATGCTGCGCCTTTTTGGGGCACTGTCTCTTAAAGATGGGGAGGGTTGTGCCATGATGGAGATTGCTGAGTCTACAATCCTCTGCAATCTTGGTCATTGGAGCCCTCATACCAGGCAGTGATTCAACTAGTCGGAATGCTCTCCACAGCACATCTGTAGAAATTGGCTAGAGTTACTGGTGACGAGTCATATCTCCTCAGACTAGCTGCTAGTGTGGCACCCTTCTGATTGCATCAGTGTCCTGGGCCCAGGATAAATCCTCTGAGATGTTGATATCCAGGAACCTGAAGCTGCTTACCCTTTCTATGCTGAATCCTCAATGAAGACTGATATGTGTCCTCACATTTTTAGTCTCTGCAAAAGAAAGCAACAAAATGCTTAGTCTCAGACTGGGAGGCCAGATCCATCCAGCACTACACTGAAACACCTACTGTATAACAACAGAGAGAGAAAATCTACAAGGGGATTGCTGGAACTTGAGGGTCTGAGCTATAGAAAAAGGTTGAATAGGTTAGGACTTTATTTCCTAAAGCACAGGAAAATGAGGGGACACCTTATAGAGTTATACAAAATTATAAGAGGTGTAGGTTGGGTGAATGCATTGCAGACACTTTCCCCTAGCATTGTGTGAGACTAGAACAAGAGGTCATAGATTTAGAGTGAGAAGCTTGATATTTAGGGGGAATCTGAGGAGGAACTCCTTCACCTGAAGGGTGGTGCAAGTGTGGAACAAGCAGCCAGCAGAAGTGGTAGATGTGCGTTCAATTGTATTGATTAAGAGAAGCTTGGATAGGAACATGGATGAGAAATATGGAGGGCTGTGATCCCGGTGCACATTGATGAGACTAGGCAGGAGACTAATCTGGATTGGACTAGATGGGCTTAGGGACCTGTAGTGGTCTATGATACTGTACAAAGGACAATTGTTTACAGACTACAGCTGTTTATAGGGCACATCGAAAAAACACATCTTTTATATGAACTTAGCAGTCCAGTTAGAAGCAGTTTAGGTGAAGTGTCCATGGCATTGGAATGTAGGAATCCTTGTCTGCTTTCTAGTATTCATTGAAGTCATTTGCATTAGTCTCATGAGCAGTTAATTTTCATGATCTTTGTAGTTCAAGTGGAATGCATGTTCCTGCTTTAAAGTCTAGACATTCACTTTTTTTCAAAAAAAAGCGATCACCGCAGGTGCATGAAAGAAATCTTATCCTGTCACTCATTGGATTTTAATTTACTACAAATGAGATGTTGCCCTTAAGCTGTGTTGTTGCCCAGTCTTATTTTTTAAGACACAGTCGTAGATTCAGTCAGTCAATCAGGAATCGACTCGAATTTCTGAACCAAAAACTTTTAGAAGTTTTCCTCTGACATTTTGGCCTGTGATTCATGACTTCATTTTTGTAAACCTTCTGTGCTGCACATTGTGTCAAATAAAGAATCTACCTAATAGTATTATATTCCCCTATACATTTGCATTCCTTCAGTCTATACTTTCTGTCTTCCCTCCATTACTGAAGCTTCAGTCTCTTAACTTTCAGTCTGTCAAGATCCTTGGACTTGGTGCCCAGTTACTCCACCTGAAACATTTTGCTATGGGTTCAAGTTGAGAAGGCAGCAAGTTCACAGTCTGAGATTGAGATTAGCCGTGGTCTGGTGGGGCTTCAATATTACAACATACCACCACCAGGGGTTTGTCTATAAATGCGGTATACTACCATAGCAGTTAGAATAATGCTATTACAGCTGATTCAATTCATCTCTCAACAAATAACACATCAAAACTTGAAAGGGATGGGCTATAGCAGCAGACAACTACAGACATACACTTAGTGACCACGTAATTAGGTACAGGAAGTACTAAATTAATAAAGTCACCACTGAGTGTACACTAATATTTAATTATTTGATTTGATAATGTAATTTCTGTTAATTCCTTAAACATACTTTTTTGCAACCATCTTCTGCCAATAAAGTTGAGTGGATGATTTACTTTTACTTCTTCCTGACATCCCCATCATCATAAAAGTCAGTCTTCACTTTACATGAAATAATCAAACATATTGTGTACGATGAGACTAAGCAATGTGCTAGCCATATTTCTGAATATTTGCTCTCCAGAACTTGCTGTGTCTCTAGCCAAGCTGCTCCAGTGTAATTACAACAATGGCATCTACCCAACAGCGTGGAAGACTGCCCAGGTATGCCCTGCTAACAAAAACAGGACAAATCCAATCCAACAAATTACTACATAATTAGTTTGCTCTCAATCATTGAGAAAGTCTGTAAATTGTCACCAATAGTATTATCATATGGTATTTTCTCACTTAATACTTTGCTCAACAACATTCGATTTGTTTACCACTAGAACCACGTCACACCAGACATCAACAGAGGCTTAGTACAAACATGGAACAGAGATTAAAATTCCAGTGTTGGCCCACAAGTGTACATCCAGGTAGCCTTTGAATACATGTGGCATAAAGGGTACCTATTGAAATCGAAGACAAATGCCATTAAAGGTAAATACTCCAGTGAGTGGAGTCCAACCTCACACAATGATTATCTTTGAAGGTCAATTATCCAACTCCAAACATTACTGCAGAGCTTGTTTTAGACCCAACAATTTTTTGACTAAAACATAGTCATAGTCATAGTCATACTTTATTAATCCCGGGGGAAATTGATTTTCATTACAGTTGCTCCATAAATAATAACTAGTAATAGAACCATAAATAGTTAAATAGTAATATGTAAATTATGCCAGTAAATGATGAAATAAGTCCAGGACCAGCCTATTGGCTCAGGGTGTCTGACCCTCCAAGGGAGGAGTTGTAAAGTTTGATGGCCACAGGCAAGAATGACTTCCTATGACGCTCTGTGTTGCACCTCGGTGGAATGAGTCTCTGGCTGAATGTACTCCTGTGCCCACCCAGTACATTATGTAGTGGATGGGAGACATTGTCCAAGATGGCATGCAACTTAGACAGCATCCTCATTTCAGACACCACCGTTAGAGAGTCCAGTTCCATCCCCACAACGTCACTGGCCTTACGAAGGAGTTTGTTGATTCTGTTGGTGTCTGCCACCCTCAGCCTGCTGCCCCAGCACACAACAGCAAACATGATAGCACTGGCCACCACAGACTCGTAGAACATACTCAGCACCGTCCGGCAGATGTTAAAGGACCTCAGTCTCCTCAGGAAATAGAGACGGCTCTGACCCTTCTTGTAGACAGCCTCAGTGTTCTTTGACCAGTCCAGTTTATTGTCAATTCGTATCCCCAGGTATTTGTAATCCTCCACCATGTCCACACTGACGCCCTGGATGGAAACAGGGGTCACTGGTACCTTAGCTCTCCTCAGGTCTACCACCAGCTCCTTAGTCTTTTTCACATTAAGCTGCAGATAATTCTGCTCACACCATGTGACCAAGTTTCCTACCGTAGACCTCATCTCCCTTGCTGATGCATCCAACTATGGCAGAGTCATCTATAAACTTCTGAAGATGACAAGACTCTGTGCAGTAGTTGAAGTCCGAGGTGTAAATGGTGAAGAGAAAGGGAGACAAGACAGTCCCCTGTGGAGCCCCAGTGCTGCTGATCACTCTGTCAGATACACAGTGTAGCAAGCACACGTACTGTGGTCTGCCAGTCAGGTAATCAAGAATCCATGATACCAGGGAAGCATCCACCTGCATCGCTGTCAGCTTCTTCCCCAGCAGAGCAGGATGGATGGTGTTGAACGCACTGGAGAAGTCAAAAAACATGACCCTCCCAGTGCTCGCTGGCTTGTCCAGCTGGGCGTAGACACGGTTCAGCAGGAAGACGAAACAGCAGATAATTGAGATCTGAAATCATAACAGGAGTTACCAGAAACATTCAGTAGGTCAGAGAGTGTCTGTGGAAAATGAAAAAGCTTGAAGTTCCAATGAAAATCATTGGCCTGAAAACGTAGCTCGTTTTCTCTTTCCCTGTGTGATCTATGGAGCACTCCGGCATTTCATCCTTTGTCATACCTAACCATTTTCATCTGCTACATCAATGACTTTCCTTCCATCATACAGTCAGAGCTGTGGACGCTCACCACATGTCCTCTCTCATTACTACCATCAGGGAGGAGGTACACAAGCCTGAAAGACTGATACTCAAAGCTTTGAGAACAGCAGCTTCCCTACTGTCATCAGACTTTTGAATTGTTCATCAGCCCGTGAACATTCCCTCACTATCCCTCTTTTGCACGATTTGTTTTTTTTTTGCTGTACCTTATAATAATTTTTATGTCTTGTACTGTACTGATTTCACAACATACTGAATGTCATTGATAACAAGCCTGATTCTGATTCTCATTCTACATTGGTGGAAAAATTGACAGAGAAAAGAGCAAATATGAGCAAAATATTAGCAATTGAAACTTGCTCAGATGGGCATCTTGGTAAGCATGGGTGAGTTGGGCTGATGGACAACTCACCCATTTCGAGCTGTATTACTCCATAACTCATGACTGTATTCCCACTTGGTAACTCCTTACAAGAAGTCCAGTTGGCCTGGCAGCTCAGCATCACTGACCACATTGAAATAGACATAAGTTCTGGGAATGGAGTCAGCTAACTGTCCCTTTGATTTTGCCCCACCATTCAGCTAGATCGTGGCAGATCTGCCTCAGTGCCATGTTTCTCCACTGTTCTCCTGATGCCTTTAATACCCAGAAATCTATTTATGACTCTTGAATGAAGTCCAGTGCCAGCGACCCGAGTTGAATTCCACCACTGTCTGTAAGGAGTTTGAACAGTCTCCCCATGACTGCATAGGGTTCCTTTGGGTGCTCCGCTTTCCTCCCACATTCCAAAGACATATGGGCCAAGTTAGTAAGTTGTGGACATGCTAGGGCCACTGGAAACATGGCAACACTTAAAGGGCTGCCCCCACCACAACCTCAAAGTGTGTTCATCATTGATGCAAATGACACATCTTACTGTATATTTTGATCTACGTGGGACGAATAGAGCTAATCTTTAATCTTATCTTTATTATCCTCCAAGTTGAGTTATATCACACATTTTTTGTAAAGTTTCTATGAGATTTCCTCTCATTCTTTTAAACTCTAGAGAATTCAGGCCTAGTTTACTCCGCCTCTCCTCACGTAGCATAGCCACCATCCCAGGAAATTGTCTCACTGGATGTCAATCCATCTTCTCACTGACTTTCTTCTTTTTAGATGACAGGAATGACCCTGTGCTTCACTCCGATTCTCATCAAGAGCCCGTGTAACTATAATAAGACCAAGTTTGTTGGAAGAAGATTAGGTGGAAATTCAAAACAAGTAGCATTTCAATAAACTGCAACCATATTACATTGTGGTGCTTTGGAACGTCTTAAATAAAATTCTGAATGAAAGCAAGTCTCTCGTTCTTCATTTAGGTACGTTTGGTGGTTCAGTTTCAGGAAGGATCTTTGGCTGACTGAACTGAGGAAATCATACTGATCTGACTTTGGGAAGGAAGTTGGTGTAATTTTACTTCTATTATTATCTCACTGCTGCCCACTGACACACAGAAATGTGACAGTAAGAAGCCCATTCTTAATATCGGACAGAATCAGTTTGCTGGAGGGGGCTTGGCGGTCTGGTTTATTTCTTTATTCATCACAAGATTTAAACCTCACTGGAGATGCCAGTATTTATTACACTGTCGGATGTCAGATATGGGTAAGCTAGATGGGACTTTCATTGTCAACATACCTGCATTTTGTTCCAAGTTTATCTATTTGTATTGAAATTCCCCAGAGGCCTCAATAGGCTCAGATCTCAACCTTTGAAACCATATTTCTGAATATTATTCCAGTAATTTAACAATTGATAATTTTCATTCTTTAGGCACCATTAGTGTAGATACTTTACCATAAGGTCCATAAGTACACAGGGCCAGAATTAGGCCCTCAGCCCATCGGGTCTGTTCCACCTTTCCATCATGGCTGATTTATTATCCCTTTTAACCCCACCCTCTTGCCTTCTCCCTGTAACCTTTGATGCCCTTAATAATCAGGATCTTATCAACCTCCTCTTCAAATTCACCCAATAACTTGGCCTCCATGCTTGTCAGTACAATGAATTCCACAGATTCACCATCCTCTGGCTAAACAAATTTTCGCTGTTTTAAAACGATGTCCTTGCATTCTGAGGTTGTGTCCTCCGGTTCTAGACTCCCCCACTATAGGAAACACCCACACCACATTCACTCTATCAGGGCCTTTCAATGTTCGATAGGTTTCAAAGAGATTCATCCTTTACAGAAGAAATTATCAAACAAAACTTAACTTTGAGCTGCATTAGTAGTTAGTTCATTAAAGGTTGCTTCAAAGAGTTAAGTTTGAAGTGAGTGATAAGTATGGAAACAATTTCTTTGACCCATTGAATCTGCATCAACCATCAAACACACACTTATAATGTAGAAAGGCCCCGGAAATCCTCTTTAAAACTCTTTCCTCTCACTTTAAATTTATGTTGTCTTGTTTTTGATAACCCTACTATGGAAAAAAAGAAGATTCTGACTATCTGTCTCTGCTTCTCATAATCCTATATAACTCCATCAGGTCACACTGCTGTTTCCTTTACTGTAGGAAAAAAATTAGCCAGACTATTCAATCCCCTCTCCATAACTAATGTTCATCAATCCAGACTACAACCTGGCAAAACTCCTCTGTGGTTTCTCCAACACAACCAAATCCTTCTTATAGTGTGCCAATTGCTCCAAGTGTGCTGCAACCAGTATTTTGTAAAGATGAAATTTATATCCTAACATTGATATTCTATGACCTGAATGTGAAGGCAAACAAGCCTCCTAGACTACTAAAACAACAGGAATTCTGCAGATGCTGGAAATTCAAGCAACACACATAAAAGTTGCTGGTGAAGGCAGCAGGCCAGGCAGCATCTCTAGGAAGAGGTGCAGTCGACGTTTCAGGCTGAGACCCTTCGTCAGGACTAACTGAAGGAAGAGCTAGTAAGAGATTTGAAAGTGGGGGGGGGGGTGTCACTCTTCCTTCAGTTAGTCCTGACGAAGGGTCTCGGCCTGAAATGTCGACTGCACCTCTTCCTAGAGATGCTGCCTGGCCTGCTGCGTTCACCAGCAACTTTTATGTGTGTTGCTCCTAGACTACTGTCAGATTTGGATTCATTTATTTAGCACATGTACATTGAAACATACAGTGAAATGTCTCATTTGCATTAGCAACCAACACAGCAAAAATTGTGCTGGAGTCGGCCTGTAAGTGTCACCACACATTCTGGCACCAACAAAGCATGCCCACTATGACCTATCTGGCTAGCTGTTTTTTTTGCCACTTTCAGAAACTATGGACTTCAGTACCAAGGTCCCTTTGTTTATCAACAATTCTTAGCATCTTATCATGACCACATACTGTATGTCCAACCCTTATTTGATTCACCAAAATGAATCACCGCACACTTGTCAAGATTAAATTCTATCTGTCAAAATTCTTCCCTACTTCTAGTTAATCTATATTCTATTTGCAGCTCGAGACAATCTTCTTCACTGTCCACAAACAATCAGTTGTTGTATTATTGACAAACTTACTATTCCTACCTCCCGCATTTACATCAAAGTTATTCAAAAATATCACAAATAACAAAGGTCCCAGCACCGATGCCTGCATTGCTCTTCTAGTCACAGTCTTCAGAAAGTATACTTCCATTGCCATCCTTTGTCTCCTATGAGAAAGCCAATTTTGGATCAAATAAGTCTGCTGGAGAAACTCAGCAGGGCAAGCAGCATTTCTCGGAGGAAAGAAATTGGTGACATTTCAGGTCGAAACCTAAATTCATTCTTCAGCCCCCACAAATGCTTTGCAACCCACTGAGTTCCTTCAGCAGATTATTTGTTGCTCCAGATCTCAGTATCTGCAGTCTCTCATGTCTCCCTTATTAGCTGGCTCACCTATGTGCCCCAATATTGTGGACCTGTGTATCGGCCTGTGTCTGAAGACAAGCTGGATAGCATAATAAATACACAGAACTTTCTGCATTAATTTTCATTATCTATGAATGGATATCTTTCAGCAAGTGCAATGAAATGAGAAATGTAAAATATTTTTACAGAATATCATGCACCAGAGAGCAGGTGGGACTGAAAAACTGAAGTGTTTACAGGAAAAGCTAAAAGTTTGCAAAAACAAATTGCCATTGCTTTTTAAAATGTTAGTTTACTCGATGTTAGGTAGTATTACCATGTATGGAAATGAATAGTGATCCACATGATAACGCCAATGTGTGGTTAACACTTTTATCTTTCACTTCCATCAGGCACCGGTTTGCTCAGCAGGAAATTTAGCTCTGGGTATTGAACACAAAATGTTACCAAGAGTTCTTCTCAGAAAACTTAGGCTTGAACATTCTAAATCTACAATCACTTGATTGAAATTACTAACAAAAAAAGCCCTCTAAATTCCTTGTAATTCCAAAGAAACCAGCTCCTGATTGGGAATGAGTATCAAAGACTTGTTTCTCAGAGTGAAAAGAAGAAAGGGTGCTGATGAATACCATTCACAAATTCAGAGTGTCCCAAAGTAGCTTACAGCCAACAAAATAGAATTCAAATATAATCTGTGTTGAAGTATGGGCATTGAAGGGCTCAGGCAACCATGTCATTTGAAACGCCCAAATGTATTACATGAGTGTTCATAAAAATGCAAATGATATTTTGTGAATTTCTCAGGTAATTTTGAAATTGTGCAGTTCTCAACCAAAGAATCGTGAGACTTTTTGAATATTTTCAAAGAGTAGCATAATTGGATATTGCAAATGTGATATAACAAATTTTGAAAATCAAAAATAAAACTACAGATGTTGAAAATCTGAAATAAAAATAGAACATTCTGGAAAGAGTCACCTGATTCAACAGTGCCTATGTAAAGAGAATTAGGGTTAATATTTGATATTGAAGTCCTTACATCTGGTCTTTTTTTCTCATTTGGTTCTGAAGATGAATTAGTGTTAAATGACAGAAGATGAGTGTTCTCTTCTTGCACCAATGAATTAGACAGATTCAGATCAGACTTTTCCCACCATCACATAGCTTAGGTTTCTAATCTCTCTTGCTCTCAGGTAAGATTGGTGACAATATATTGGTAATCGGCTCTTATTGTCAAATGTGCTATAAAATTCAAAGCTCAAAGTAAATTTATTATCAAAGAACGTGAACTTCACCATGTACAATCCTGAGATTCATTTTCTTGTGGGCATACTTAGTATATCCATAATAGAATAATAAGCATAATGAAAGCAATAAAAAACCCACCAATTTTAGGGATTCAACCAGTGTGCAAAAGACAGCAAACTGTCAAATACAAAATGAATGAAATAATAATAAATAAATAGCGATAAATATCAAGAACAAGAGATGAAGAGACTTCGAAAGTGAATCATTAGGTGTGGGAACATTTCAGCAATGGGGCAAGTGAAGTTGAGTGAAGTTATCCCCTTTTCAAGAGCCTGCTGGTTGAGGGGTAATACCTGCTCCTGAACTTGTTGGAGTGAGTCCTGAGTCTCCTGTACCTTCTTCCTAATGGCAGCAGCAAGAAGAGAGCATGTCCTGGATGGTGTGGATCCCTGATAATGGATGTGGCTTTCCTGCAACAGTGTTTCATGTAGATGTTCTCAGTGGTGGCAATGGCTTTACCCATGCTGTATCCACTCCTTTTAGAAGATTTTCCACTAAAGGACATTGGTGTTTCCACTAGGCTGGGATGCAGCCAGTCAATATACAACTGCGGAAGTTTGTCAAAGTTTTAGATGTCATGCCAAATCCTTGCAAACTTCTAAGGAAGTAAAAGTGCTGCAGTGCTTTCTCTGTAATTGCACTTATGTGCTTGGCCCAAGAGAGATCCCCCAAAATAATAATATTGAGGAACTTAAAGTTGCTGAACACTCTCCTCCTCTGATGCTCCAATGAGTGAAAAATACAGTGAACAACCTTGTTTGTATGCTATTCATACAGATCATTGGCTACAGGAGACACCAGTGCGTAATGCATCAGTGCATTGAGGTAGTACAAGGGAAAAGGGATAAGAGAATGCAGAAGATAGAGTTGCAGATACAAATGGACTGCAGTGCAGGCGGACAATAAGGTGCAAGGCAATAATGAAGTAGGTTGTGAGGTTAAGAGTCTATCTATTCATACACGAGGTCTGTTGAACAGTTTTAAAATGGTAGGGTAGAAACTGTTCTTGAACCTAGTGGTACGCGCTTTCAGGGTTTTGTATCTTCTGCTCAGTGGGAGGGGGAGGGAGGGAGTAGGAAAAGGGGCAATGTTGATGGTAGGTGGAGCCTTTGTTTATTTTTGCTGTTTTCAGAAGGCAATAAGAAGTGTAGACAGAGTCAATGGAGGGGAAGTTGTTTTTTTATGATGAGTTGAGCTGCGTCCACCACTCTCAGACATACAAGCTTAAAACCAGTATCAGGCAAATGAAAACGTTTGGGCTTGTGAGTAAACTATGATAAAATGCTTTATCATGTTTTGGACCATTGGGAAATTAGACTAAACAGTTCCACAATTCACCCTAATGCAAGTATCGTCTCTCCATTATGCATGATAACATCATCTGCGTGTTCAATAAACAATTCTTTCTTACCCTTAAAGTGTAGATGAGATGGTTATGACACATGATCTCCATTTTTCACTCACAGAGAATCAGGAAGAATATAGGATTTAAAGGAACTATGCTGGAGACAATGAAATGACACCCTCGTATTAACTTGATCTGTTCACAATTCAAAGTACAATTTATTATCAAAGTACATATATATACTAACTGGAGACTCGTTTTCTTGCAAGCATTTACAGGAAAATAAAGAAATACAATAGAACTTCCAAAAAAAATCCAAACATAAACAAAGGCTGATAAACAACCAATGTGTAAAAGAAGACAAATTATGCAAACAAAGAATACTGAGAACATAAATTGTAAAAATTTCTTGGAAGTGAGTCTGGAGGTTGTAGGATCAGTGCAAAGTTATGGTGAGTGAAATTATCCATGCTGCTTCAGGACCCTGATGGTTATAGGGTAATAACTGTTTCTGAACCTAGTGGTGTACGACCCATGGTTTCTGTACTTCCTGTCCAATTGTCGTGGTGAGAAGAGGACACAGCCTGGATGGTAGATGTCTTTGATGATGGATGGTGCTTTCTTGTGGCAGCCATCCATGTAGCTGTGCTCAGTGGTGGGGCTGATTTCATCAGTGAGAGGAACTGTGGGAGCAATGGTGGGTTATCCTATCTTCTTACAGATACCATTAGGCAGGAGATGTAAAGGCCTGAAGTCCCACACCACTCGGTTCAAGAACAGTTACTTCCCTTCAACTATTCTGTTCTGGAATCAATCAGAAATACCCTAATCACCACCATTTAGCAGCACTAAGACCACTTCGATCACTTTGGAATGGACAATTTTTTCAATTCTAATTGTGTTTTTTCTTGTAAAATTGTGTATAATTTTCCTTTTGTTTATGTTTTTCTGATGAATACTAATTATATAATGGTACAGAATGTTCCTCTAATGCTGCTGCGAGTAAGTTTTTTATTGCACCTGTGCATATGACAATAAACTTGACTTTGACTTTGAAAAGAATTGTTGATATTTCAGGTCAAAACCTTGCATCAAGACTGAGACTGGCCAGTATAGAGAGAAGCAGTGGATTATTGAGAATGATTGGTTGACTGAGGAGAGGTATAAGATGACAGGCAGGTTGTGTCAGGTAGGGAGATGAGTAGGGATGGAGTTGAGAGACAGCGGCAGGTAAATGATAGATGGAGGCAGACCAGAGAGAGAGATGAAAGTGGAAAAAGGAAGAAACTAGTGGAATGGTGCCACAGCAACAACCTGGCACTCAACGTCAGTAAGATGAAAGAGCTGATTGTGGACTTCAGGAAGGGTAAGATGAAGGAACACATACCAATCCTCATAGAGGGAGCAGAAATGGAGAGAGTGAGCAGCTTCAAGTTCCTGGGTGTCAAGATCTCTGGGGATCTAACCTGGTCCCAACACATTGATGTAGTCATAAAGAAGGCAAGACAGCAGCTATACTTTAATAGGAGTTTGAAGTGATTTGGTATGTCAACACTTACACTCAAAAACTTCTATAGTTGTACCATGGAGAGCATTCTGACAGGCTGCATCACTGTCTGGTATGGAGGGGCTACTGCACAGGACCAAAAGAAGCTGCAGAAGGTTGTAAATCTAGTCAGCTCCATCTTGGGCACTAGCCTATAAGGTACCCAGGACATCTTTAGGGAGCAGTGTCTCAGAAAGGCAGTGTCCATTATTAAAGACCTCCAGCACACAGGGCATGCCCTTTTCTCACTGTTACCATCAGGCAGGAGGTACAGAAGCCTGAAGACACACACTCAGCGATTCAGGAACAGCTGCTTCCCCTCTGCCATCTGATTCCTGAATGGACTTAGAAGCTTTGGACACTACCTCACTTTTTAATATACAGTATTTCTGTTTTTGCACATTTTTTAATAATCTATCCAATATGTGTAATTTATTTGTTCATTTACTATTATGGTTTATTTTATTTATTTTTACTACTTTTTTCTGTCTCTGCTAGATTATGATTGCACTGAACTGCTGCTGCTAAGTTAACAAATTTCACATCACATGCTGGTGATAATAAACCTGATTCTGATTCTGATTCTGAACAGTTAGAGCAAGGTGGGGGGAGGGGGGAGGATGTGAAGACTGGAGACAGTTGCTGGTAAACTGGAAAGCTGGTAAGACAATTCAAAGTAAAATCCACTGGGATTACTTGATAAATAAATTGACTGTTCTTTTCTCCAGGATGGCGGACGTAAGCTGTTCGATTAGGTTTCAAAGTGTTCTGGATAGCATAGAAAGTAAAAGATACTTCAATCTCCTAACACTCAAGAAACTATTCATCTTGTCAATGGATCTCAAAATGGACTTGGCAGGATTCTTCGGCTGCCAATGGTGCAAGGTGGACCTGCAGAAGATGGAAAGGTCTGCCTCATTGACAGGAACCCCAGTTTCCAGCCCTGCTGCATGCCAGTCAGTGGCAGCATCTTACATTTAATGGTCTCGGATGCTGGATAGACTAGGTAGATTCCCCATGGACTGACATGGACATGCACGCTTCCACAGGCCTTCCAACCATGAGTTGAGAGAAACTTCCCTGCTGATGGCTGATGGAGATAGGCATAAACACAAGAGATGCTGTAGATGTTGGAAATTCTGAGCAACATACACAAAATGCTAGAGGAACTCAACAGGTCAGCAGAATCTACAGAGGGGAATAAACATGTTTATTGTCAAGACCCTTCATCGTGACTAATGTCAACTGGTTATTCTCCTCCATAGATGCTGCATGACTTGCTGAATTTCTCCAGTGGCACGTTAGTGTCATGATTACATAGAACATAGAACATAGAATAGTACAGCACAGTGCAGGCCCTTCGGCCCACAATGTTGTGCCATCCCTCAAACCCTGCCTCCCATATAAGCCCCCAACTTAAATTCCTCCATTTACCTGTCTAGTAGTCTCTTAAACTTCACTAGTGTATCTGCCTCCACCACTGACCCAGGCAGTGCATTCCACGTACTAACCACTCTCTGAGTAAAAAACCTTCCTCTAATATCCTCCTTGAACTTCCCACCCCTTACCTTAAAGCCATGTCCTCTTGTATTGAGCAGTGGTGCCCTGGGGAAGAGGCGCTGGCTATCCACTCTATCTATTCCTCTTATTATCTTGTACATCTCTATCATGTCTCCTCTCATCCTCCTTCTCTCCAAAGAGTAAAGCCCTAGCTCCCTTAATTTCTGACCATAATGCATACTCTCTAAACCAGGCAGCATCCTGGTAAATCTCCTCTGTACCCTTTCCAATGCTTCCACATCCTTCCTATAGTGAGGTGACCAGAACTAGACACAGTACTCCAAGTGTGGCCTAACCAGAGTTTTATAGAGCTGTATCATTACATCGTGACTCTTAAACTCTATCCCTCGACTTATGAGAGCTAACACCCCATAAACTTTCTTAACTACCCTATCCACCTGTGAGGCAACTTTCAGGGATCTGTGCACATGTACCCCAAGATCCTTCTGCTCCTCCACACTACCAAGTATCCTGCCATTTACTTTGTACTCTGCCTTGGAGTTTGTCCTTCCAAAGTGTACCACCTCATACTTCTCCGGGTTGAACTCCATCTGCCACTTTTCAGCCCACTTCTGCATCCTATCAATGTCTCTCTGCAATCCTTGACAATCCTCTACACTATCTACAACACCACCAACCTTTGTGTCGTCTGCAAACTTGCCAACCCACCCTTCTACCCCCACATCCAGGTTGTTAATAAAAAACACGAAAAGTAGAGGTCCCAGAACAGATCCTTGTGGGACACCGCTAGTCACAGTCCTCCAATCTGAATGTACTCCCTCCTCCATGACCCTCTGCCTTCTGCAGGCAAGCCAATTCTGAATCCACCTGGCTAAACTTCAGGAATGCTTTACAGCAACAGCTGTAAGACCGGGATTCAATTCCCATCTCTGTCTGTAAGGAGTTTGTACGTTCCCCCTATGTCCATGTGGGTTTCCTCCAGGTGCTCCAATTTCGTCTCACATTCCAAAGAGGTATGGGTCAGGGTTAGTGAGTTGTGGCATGGTATGCTGGTACTGGAAGGATAATGATGTGATCTTCATTGATCTGATCGGACACCAACAACACATTTCACTGTCTGCATCAATGTACATGTGACAAAGAGAGATAATCTTTAATCTTTTAAAAAATTGAAAAAATGATTTTAACATGTTTCAAATGTCTTTAACTTCTTGCCACTGGCAAAATGAGTGCAATCAAAACTGATAGATTTTGGGACAAAGAAATATGGCAATTGGGTGGGGAGGGTGGAGAGACCATGCTGGAACATGTAAATGCATGATAGAGGAGAATTGTGGGCTGAATGGCCTTCTCTTGCTCCTGTTCCTTTTCAGCACATGGGACCCTTTGTTAAGCTCCAAACAGCAATCCACAGTGCAAATTCAAATTGCCTACTTAGGCTAAACTGTGTTCGTAGTATTGAAGTGATTTTGTTCTGAGTATATTCTAAGAAAGGCTATGTTATTTGATCAGAGACACTTCCCCTCCTAGAAGTTTGCTATTAAGAAAAGTCAGCAAGGAAATCCCTCACCTGACTCCAAGAAATCTGGAAAAAAAATCACTCCCCCATATTGTGGTGAACCATCATGAATCATTTGATAAGGCCCTTCAGTCCATTGAATCCATGCCTACCTTTTTTCACATTTACATTAATTTTTCCCTGAATCAGAATCAGAGTCAGGTTTATTATCACTGACATATGTCATGAAATATGATGCTTTGTGACAGCAGTATAGTGCTGATATAAAAAAAATTAGCATGCAGTTAAAAAAAAATAAATATGGGGTCATTGCAAATGTTCATGTGATTAAGCTATGGTTAAATAGATGGGTTGCTGGGTGGTGTGGCTCTTTGAAGGGTCTGTTTCATGCTGTAAACCCTAAATAATTAAGTAAAATAAAATGAACAGTGCAAAAGAGGAATGGTGAGGTAGCATTCATTAGTTCGTGGACCATTCAGAAATCTCATGATGGAGGGGAAGAAGCTGTTCCAAAAACATTGAGTGCAGCTGTTCAGCGTCCTGCATCTCCCTTCTGATTGTAGCAATGAGAAGAGGCCATGAGAGTAATGATTTGAAGCTTTGTTAATACAGCAGATCATGCAGAATCAAGTTAGATCAGCTTCTGAAGACGTTTTATGAGATAATGATGGAATATCACTGAGATTTCATTGTAGTAATCTAATCAAAGTGCTCATTTGAAATCATAAACTGCAGTAAAACAGCTGAGAATCTGTAAACCATCATTTGAATTCATGAAATTAAATTATAGACTTGAAATACCTACATCTGCATGAAGTGCACCGAGCTGCAGCTTTTCAGAGACTTTGTTAAGAAACTAGACCTTCAGCTTCAGTGGGACAATGAAAAGATGATACTTGGGTGCTACAGGGAGGTAGCCACTCCTAAGTTCCAGGAGATATCAGGAGTGGGAAAAGGAATAGGCAGTCAGTATAGAATACCTCTGTGGCCATTCCCCTCAATAATAAGTTTACTGCTTTAGATACTGCTGGGGGGGGTGGGGGAGGGTTGAACCTACCAGCAGGAAGCTGCAGCAATGTGACCCTTGGCCCTGAGTCTGCTTCTGTGGCTTAGAAGGGAAGGAGCAGAAGAGGAGTTCAGTAATGATAGGGGATTTCATAAATAGACGAGCAGACAGCAGATTCTATGGATGTGAAAGAGACACATGGATGGTATCTTGTCTCCCAGGTGCCAGGGTCATTGATGTCTCTTAACAGGTTCACAGCATTCTAAACAGGAGGATAAACAGTGGGAAGTCATGGTAGACATTGGTACCAACGACATAGGTCGGAGAAGGGAGGAGGTCCTGAAGAGAGAACATTGGGAGTTAGGTAGAAAGCTGAAAAGCAGGGCCTCCATGATAGTAATCTGTGGATTGCTGCCTATGCCACATGCCATTGAAGGTAAGAATTGGATCAGGTGAAGGCGTGGCTGAAGAACTGGTGCAGGGGTCAAGGTTTCAGATTTCAGGATCATTGGGATCTCTTCTGGGGAAAGTACGACCTATACAAAAAGGACAGAAAACATCTGAACCTGAGAGGGACCAATATTCTTGCAGGCAGCTTTGCTGGAGCTGTTGTGGAGGGTTCAAATTAATTCAGCAGGGGGATGAGAACCAGAATTGTAGGCCAAGAACGGGGCAATTGGTACATCACTGGATGCCGTGTATAGTGAGACTATGAGGAAGTACAGGCAGATGAGAGGGCAAAACTAAAGCCTGTGCAATGAGTTAAAATGTAAGAGGGGGACACAATCAAAAAGAGTGATGAATGCAGTACTGAAGGTGTTATATATGAATGCATGCAGAATTTGGAATAAGGTAGATTATCTTGTAGTGCTGTTAGAGACTGGCAAGAATACTGTTGGCGTCACTGAGTCGTAGCTAAAAGAGTATCACAGTTGGGAGTTTAACAATCGATATATATTGTATTGAACGGATAGGCAGAGGTGGGGTGGCTCTGTTGGTATAGAATGAAATCAAATCCTTAGAATGAAGTCACATAGGATCACAGAAACATAGAAAACCTACAGCACAATACATGCCCTTCAGCCCACAATGCTGTGCCAAACATATACTTACTTTCGAAATTACCTAGGGTTACCCATAGCCCTCTATTTTTCTAAGCCCCATGTACCTACCAAGTGTCTCTTAAAACACCTTATTGTATCCACCTCCACCACCGTCGCTGGCAGCACATTCCACGCACTCACCACTCTCTGCATTATAAACTTACTCTTGACATCTCCCCTGTACCTAATTCCAAGCACCTTAAAACTGTGCCCTCTCGTGTTAGCCATTTCAGCCCTGGGAAAAAGCCTCTGACTATCCACACGATCAATGCCTCTCATCATCTTGTACACCTCTATCAGGTCACCTCTCATCCTCCATCACTCCAAGGAGAAAAGGTGAAGTTCACTCAACCTATTCTCATAAGGTATGCTCGCCAATCCAGATCAAAAGATATAAAAACCTTGTGGGTAGAATTAAGAAAATGCAAGGGTGAAAAGACACTGATGGGAATTATATTCAGGCCTGCAAGCAATAGCCAGGATGTCGGCGACAAATTTCAATGGGAGATAAAAAATGCATGTCAAAACGGGGATTTCAACATGCAGGTAGGTTGGGAAAATCAGGTTGGTGCTGGATTCCAAGAGAGTGAATTCGTAGAATGCCTTAGAGATGGCTTTTAAGAGCAGCTTGTGGTTGAGTCCATTAGGAGAACCGCAATTCTGGATGGGTGTTATGTAATGACCCAGATCTGATCAGGAGTCAGTGATCATAATATGATAGAATTCACCCTGCAGTTTGACAAGTAGAATCTAAAATCAGATATTTCAACGTTAGAGTAGAGTGAAAGGAATTATAGAGGCATAAGATAGGATCTGGCCAAAGTTGATTGGAAGGGGACACTAGCAGGAATAATGACAGAACCGCAATGGCTGAATTTTCTGGGAGTCATTCAGAAATGCAGGAAAGACACTTCCTAAAGATGAAGAAGTATTATAAAAGGGAGTACAAGGCAACCATGGCTGTCAGGTGAAGTCAAAGATAGCATAAACGCAAAAGAGAAGGCAGATAATATAGCAAAAAAATAGTGGGAAGGTAGAGGATTGGGAAGCTTTTAAAAACCAACAGAAGGCAACTAAATTTCATAAAGAGAGAAAAGATAAAATAGGAAAGTAAGCTACCAATAATATGAAAGAGTATATAAGATGTTTTATCAAATGTATAAAGAGTAAAAGAGAGATGAGAGTGGATATCGGACCACTGGAAAATGGTGCTGGAGAGGTAATAACTGAGGATAAAGAAGTAGCATTCAAACTTAGAGTATCTGCAGTTTTTTTTTAACAAACCATAGAATTACACAGCACAGAACTATGTCATTTAGACCAACTGGTCCATTGCCTACATTTGGGTTATTCCCTTGAAACCTTTCCTATCTGTGTACTTGTTCAAGTGTCTTTCAAATATTGTCAATGTACCTGCCTCAACCACTTCTTCTGGCAGCTTATTCCATATATGTACCACCCACTACAAAAAAATCTGCCCCTCAAGTTCCAATTAACTCTCTCCCCCCTCACCCTAAACCTGTGCCTTCTGGTTCGTGATAACTCAAACCTGGGAAAAAGACTGTGCTCACTCACCCTATCTATGCCCCACGTAATTTTATTGACATCTGTAAGATCTCCTCTTCCGCTCAAAGGATTAAAGCTCATCCATACCGCATAACTCAGGCCCTCAAATCCCATTTTGATATTCACTTACAGTCAAAACCTTGGAACATGTGTCAGGTGCAAAATACCATTTGTGGATATAAAATTAATAATTAATCCTGCAGCATATTAGTTTCTTAACTGGACTTGGCTTAGAAGTCTGGACCTAGACTTGGTCACCAGGCGATTTAAATATCATATTCTGATGTCAGTAATGATGACATTTAAATTACTGGTCTACAATTAAAAACACATCAGTAGACTTCAGAGAAAGAAATCTGTTATTTTTTACCCACTCTGGTCTATTTGCTTAGCAAAGTAGTTGAGTCTTAATTACTTTCTTCAATTGTCCCTGCAAAACCATTTAGTTCAAATGATTACTGGGGATCGGCTAGATAAATTCCCTAGATTTCCCAAGAAGTCGAGTACAGCTATCTGCATGAAGTCAGAATAAGAAGGAGTTTATGTTGGTTTCTGCCTCCTTTTATTTCCAGCCCTGATGAAAGGTCTCAGACCAAAGCGTCAACTCGTTATTTCTTTCCCTAAATGCTGCTTGACCTGTTGAGTTCCTCCAGCATTTTCTTCATGCTGCTCTAGTAAATAATTATCGTGTTTGGTTGAAAACCAGATAATATCTTTCCTTGACTCTTTCCACTGGTTTAGCTAGTAGCTTGGTATTAACATTAAATTCATTCATATAATACTCTTCACAAGAAAAAACACGGTGATTTGAAGAATGCTTCAGTCAAATAACTTTTTCCAGAGTTCAACAGCAACCAAAACAAGAGCCAGACTGAGTAATAACAACACAATGAAATATTTTCAAAGTAAATCAATGTTTTTCCCACTTTGCTTTTGCTTCAATGAAGTCTCATTATCAGTTAGGGTGGTCAAATTGCAAAAAAAGAATCAAATGTCGGTACATTTACACCTCTGAAGGCTGACTACACAATACTACAAAGGGATTGAAACTTGGGGAGAAATGATGCATAACAGGAACCTTGAAACCTCAGTGCAGGAGGCACATCCCCTGCACAGTACATGGTTCAGAAAGTGAGAGCCATGGTACAATGTAGCACTGATATTTTTCACTGTACTCTGAACCTGGCAAGAAAATCTTGCTTGGAACGATTAAGAAACAGAAGTTTTAAGTATATATATCATCAAAGTACATACTGTATATGTCACCAGATACTACACTACATTTATCTTGCAGGCATTCACAGTAGAACAGAAATACAATAGAATTAACGAAAAACTACACTCAAATAAAGACTGACGAACAACCAATGTGAAAAAGAAGGCAGCAAATAGTTCAAATAAAAAATGAATAAATCAGCAGACCAATAAATAAATAAATAAATGCATACATTGCGCGTTTGTTATGCACTGTGTCGTATGATGTCTTCCCATGACATGGTTGTTCTTGGCAAACTTTTCTACAGAAATGTTTGGCCATTGCCTTCCTGTGGGCAGTGTCTTACAAGACAGGTAACTCCAGCCATTAACAGTATTCTTCAGAGATTGTCTGCCTGGCATCAGTAGTCACATGACCAGGACTTGTGCTATGCACCAGCTGCTCATACGACCATAAGACCATAAGACATAGGAGCAGAAGTAGGCAATTCAGCCCATCGAGTCTCCTCTGCCATTCAATCATGGGCTGATCCAACTCATGGACCATCCACCACCTGCTCCCATGGCTTTATGTGACCCAGATCAGGGGACGTTCAGCAGATGCTACACCTTGCCCAAGGGTGACCTGCAGGCTAGCAAAGGGAAGGAGTGGCTTATACCTCCTTTGGTAGAGACATATCTCCACCCCACCACCCAATTTCACCTGCCTTACCCATTATACTTCCTGCACGAAGATAAATACTCTCATATCATATTCTGGCTATGTTCGTTATCCTGGCCCTGACAACTTTGCTATTAGACTTTCTTGACTTCACCTCTACCTTCTCCTCAATTCCTCCACCTGCTGATGTACTGATCTGATTCCAGCACCTTACCATACTAATTTGAACCCTTGTATGCAAAAGTCAGGGAAGGAGCACTTTATACCTCCTTTGGTAGAGACTCTGCCACCCCAAATACACATAAACATACCGTACATAAATAAAACTGAGAACATCATTTTTAGAGTCCTTAAAAGTTAGTCTGTAGGTTGTGCAATCAGGTCAGAGTTCAGATGGGTAAAGTCATCCATGCTGGTTCATGGGCTTGATGGTTGAATGGTAATAACTGTTCCTGAACCTGGTGGTGTGAGACCTAAGACTCTTGTACCTCCTACCTGATGGCATCAGCAAGAAAAGAGCATGGCCTGGATGGTCGGGTCATGAAAAACATTTGTAGTTACATTGGCATATTGAGATGAGAGTTCATTTTACCCCTTGTGCATCACTTGCAGAACACACTGCAGCTCCTTATCCAGGCTATTCCAATGGCAGTTCCCAAACTTGAAGATGAAGACGAAGAAAATTAGCTTTATTTGTCGCATGTACATTGAAACATACAGTGAAATGCATCGTTTGCATCAACAACCAACCTAGTCCAAGAATGTGCTGGGGACAAATGCCCACAAGACTCGCCACACTTTCGGTGCCAACATAGCATGCCCACATCTGACTAACCCTAACCCGTAAATCTTTGGAATGTGGGAGGAACCTGGAGCACCCAGAGGAAACTCATCCAGTCACTGAGAGAATGTACAAACTATTTACAGACAGCAGTAGGAATTGAGCTCCAGTCTGTGGCACTGTAAAGGTAATGCTAACCACTACAATGCCCTGCCAACCCTACCGAAAACTGTTATCTCAATTGCCTAGATAGAAAGTTGACAGCACCAACAAGTTCTCCTCCATGACAGACATTCACTTAACTTGAAATCAGTCTCGAAATTTTCTTGCAAAGCTTCAAAAAAAAATGTGCTATGCTATCAACAGTTGTGTTAAGCCAGAACATGCCCTACCCACCCAGGACATGCTGTCTTCTCATTAGTACCATTAGGGAGGAGGTACAGGAGACTGAAGAAACACATTCAAGCTTTTAAGAACAGCTTCTCCTCTGCCATCAAATTTCTGAACAGACTTAACCCGTGAACACTACCTCGTTATTTATTTCTTCTCTCTTTTTGCACTACTTATTCATTTTAATTAAAATATATTTTAATTATAATTTATAATAAATTTAATGTATTGCACAGTACTGTTGTCACAAAATTATAAATTTCACGACATAATGTCACTGATAATAAACTTGATTCCCATTTTGAAGAACAAATTTACACCTATTTCCAGAATTTTATACTCTCATTTTTCAGCAGGTATTTCATTCTTTTTAGCATTCTTCTTTTCAAATATATCGCTTTTCCCAATGGTGTCAATAGTATCACAGATTAGGAAATTTGCCTTTAGTGGGATTTTAAACCTCATTGGCCCAGAAAAACATGATTCTTATAACTGACAGAGCAGATTTTACTCACCTTATTTGTCTTGGGACTGAGTTATTTAAATTGTTGCGTTCTTTATTTGCACTGAGATCTGCAACTTCCTGAGAGTTTAAACTCAACGTCACACATTTATCTGGAATGTGTTACCCATAGAGATTAGGATCACAGTCATTCTTGTTCTGGTGTTTCTGAATTGCTGCAGGCCTCAGCTCAAGTCTGTGTTACAGTAATCACTTTGACTCCATACTAAAGGCTCCAGTCTTCCTTTGGCCTACACGGGGTTAATATCAATTACTTATGGCCAAAGGCACGGCAAATGGCAAATACAAGGGGACAAAATTTTATGTTGATTGGAGGAAAGTACTGAGGGGGATAACCACGGTAAGATTTCTACATAGAGAGTGGTGGGTGCATGGAACACACTGCCAGTGGTGCTGGTAGAGACACATACATTAGGGGCTTTTAAGAAACTTTTAAATTGACAATTGGATGATAGAAAAATACAGGACTGTGTAGGAGGGAAGGGTTAAATAGATCTTGGCATAGGTTAAAAGGCTGGCACATCATTGTGGCAGAAGGGCCTGTACTGTGCGATTTTCGATGTCCTATGTACAGGAACGGGCAGACAATAGATACTCATGCACAACAAGTCCTCACAAAGAGCTCCCCTGCAACCTCCTGCCAGGAGAACTTGGGTGTTGTCCCAGAAACTCTCTGTGCCTCCCATGCTCAAAGAACACAAGTGCTCTTCAACCACCTACCAAGGTTCACTTGACCTCAGAAGCACTCTGCCTCCTATCGATGCAGTATTCATTCAGTCAGTAACAACAAGCGCCTAAGGTTGAAAGGGTGTTGCATGCAGGCCAGGTCGCTGGGTGTATTTAAGGCAGAACTTGATAGGTTCTTGATTGACGTGGCATCAAAGATAACGGAGAGTGGGGCTGAGGAGGGGTTGATTGAATGGTGGAACAGATGGACAGGCCAAATGGCCTAATTCTGCTCCTATGTCTTATGGTCTTAGGGACATAATGTTGCTCCTTTAAGAACCGGATTCAAAGATCAGACCTGCTACGTCAATTGCAAGAACTAGCAACACAGGCGGAAGGAACAGCATCCTTATTCTGGCTATGCCAGCTCCAGAGTGGCTTCACTCAGGGAAACACAACAGCACTGCTCTGTGAATTGAAGTTCTCACATTTTATGGGACCCTGCTTACAGACTGTTTGCCCCACTCCCATCAGGAAAGAGGCTGTGCAGCATCCACACCAGAACCACTAGATCAAAAACAGTTACTTCCCCCAAGCCGTTAAGATGATCCACACCTCTACCCATTAACCCACCACCACAAAATACACATTATCTAGTAATACCTTATGTACCTATAATCAGGCTATGTATATCACAGTTATTTGTACATTGTGTTTTATAGCGTGATGATATTGAGTTTGCTGACCGCAAAGTTCTAAACTCAAACGAAGATCTTAAGACCTATCAGATATAAATAGCCATGAGTACTCTCACAAAAAGGAAATCATACTGCAACTACCCAATCTTCAAAGACTAGTTCATTTCCCTCTTTATTCCCCATGGGGAGTTCAGCTGCCAATAGAACATAGAGCGTAGAACATAGCGGCGTACAGCACAGAAACAGAGCATTTGGCCTACAATGTTGTGCTGAACCAGCTAAAAAGCAAATCAAAAACACCCAAGCACTAATCCCTCCCACGTACACCACGTCCATATCTCTTCATCTTCCTCATATCTATGTGCCTATGCAAATGTCTTTTAAAAGCCTCTGATGTATTTGCCTCAGCCACCATACCAGTGACACACTCCAGGCATCACGACTCTCTGAGTAAAAAACTTACTCCTCACATCCCCGTTGAACCCACCCCTCTCACCTTCAATGCAAGCCCTTTGGTATTAGACAATTCAACTCCAGGAAATCGATACCCTCTGTCCACTATATCTTTGCCTCTCATAATCTTGTAAACCTCTATCAGACCTCTACCTGATTGGTAGGGCAACTCTACACCCACTTTTACCTCCTGCTCTATCATTTCTAAAACTTTGAAAACCTGGTACATTAATCATTCATTCCTGTCCCTCTCTCAACCAAGTTTCAGTAATTGGTGCTACATCGTAGTTCCATGTACTGATCCATGGTTTAAGTTTATCACCCTTACCCATAATACTCCTAGCATTAGAATACGCACACTTCAACCTATCTGACCTATCGTACCTGTAATTTCAATTTTTCCTTTTAATACTTTTCCTGACATCTGCCTCCCAGTCCAATCTTTCCCTACTGAGGCTCAGAGCTGGCTGCTGCTACCATGATCTGATGGGTCATCCTCCCCAGCAGTATCCAAAGGGGTTTAACTGTTGCTAGGGGAATGTCATGTCCACAGGAGAACACCGCACTGACTTTTAATCTCCTTACCTCTCCTGGTGGTCACCCATCTCTTGTCCCAAAGTACCCATTCTTTGAGTGGTAGGTCTTCCCTCCCTCGCAAGGAAATGATGCTTCCAGCTAACAAAGTAGCTTAAAGCACAGTTCATTTACTTACAGTGATACAAATTTAAATCCAAACAATATGCTTCAATCACATTTAAAGCTCATAGAGAATTTCTGTTTTAAACGTTTCCAAATTACAAACTAATTTTAAAACACAAAGCATTTCTATACTATAAATAAAGACATCCGTTAGCCTTGCGAGACCATGGATCTGCGCCTGGAAAGTCTTCACTCTCCAGGGCGCAGGCCTGAGCAAGGTTGTATGGAAGACCAGCAGTTTCCCATGCTGCAAGTCTCCCCTCTCCACGACACCAATGCTGTCCTAGGGAAGGGCATTAGGACTCATACAGCTTGGCACCAGTGTCGTCACAGAGCAATGTGTGATTAAGTGCCTTGCTCAAGGACACAACCCGTTCCCTCGGCTGGGGTTCGAACTCACGATCTTCAGGTAGCCAGTCCAATGCCTTAACCACTTGGCCACGTGCCCAAGTATTACTAAAACACAGGTTCCAGATGAAGCAATCATTTGTTTCAGAAATCAAAGGCAGAAGAATGGATTCTAGTTCAGCCTGTATTTCTTTCATAATTCGTAATGTTCCTTACCCCGTTCCTAATAAGCTTGAACTGTTCTCTACATTTATATCCTTTGTCTGCCACATGGTTGACTTTACACACGTGATATTTCCTTAGGTACGCTTTCTAAAACAGGGTTTCCTAACTCTTTATTGCACCATGTACCAATACCATTAAGCAAGGGGTCTATGGAACCCATGTTGGGAACACCTGGAAAGGCTTTATGGAGACACAGTATCCAGCTACCTACAATTAATGCTATAAAGCTAACTTATCTGAATACATAAAATATCCAAAATTAAAAGATCATAAGACATAAGAGCAAAATTAGGCCATTCAGCCCATTGAGTCTGCTCTGCTATTTGATCATAGCTGATCCATTTCCCTCAAAACACCATTCTCCTGCCTCCTCCCCATAACCTTTGGCACCCTGACTAATCAAGAACCTATCAACCTCCACCTTAAATATACTCAAGCATCTAGACTCCACAGATGCTTGTGGCAACAATTTCCATAGATTCACCACCCTCTGGCCAAAGAAATTCTTCCTCTTCTTCATTCTAAATGGACATCCCTCTATTCTGAGGTTGTGCCCACTGGTCCTAGACTCCCCTACTATAGGAAACAACCTCTCCAAATACATTCTCTCTAGGACTTTCAACATTCGATAGGTTTCAATGAGATCCCCCTCATTCTTGTAAATTCTAGCAAGTACAGGCGCAGAGCCATCATATGATATGCCTTTCATTCCCGGAATCATTTTCATGAACCTCCTTTGAACTTTCTCAAATGTCAACACACCCTTTCTTAGATAAGGGGCCCGAAACTGCTTACAATACACCAAGAGAGGCCTCACCAGTGCCTTATGGAGCATCAGTAATACACCCTTGTTTTTATATTCTTGTCCTCTCAAAATGATTGCCAACATTGCATTTGCCTTCCTCACAACCAACTCAACCTGTATGTTAACCTTTAGGGAATCCTGCACCCTTGGCACTTTGGATTTTTGATTTTTCTCCTCGGTTAGAAAATAGTATGTTCGTTTATTCCTTTTACCAAAGTGCATGACCATAACTTCCTGACACTGTATTCCATCTGCCACTTCTTTGCCCATTCTCCTAATCTAAGTCCTTTTATAGTCTCCCCGCATTTTCAACACTACTGGTCCTTGCATCTATCTTCATATCATCTGCAAACCTGACTGGCAGACCACAGTACGTGTGCTTGCAACACTGTGTGTCCGACAGAGTGATCAGCAGCACTGGGGCTCCACAGGGGACTGTCTTGTCTCCCTTTCTCTTCACCATTTACACCTCGGACTTCAACTACTGCACAGAGTCTTGTCATTTTCAGAAGTTTTCAGATGACTCTGTCATAATTGGATGCATCAGCAAGGGAGATGAGGTCTACGGTAGGAAACTTTGTCACATGGTGTGAGCAGAATTATCTGCAGTTTAATGTGAAAAAGACTAAGGAGCTGGTGGTAGACCTGAGGAGAGCTAAGGCACCGGTGACCCCTGTTTCCATCCAGGGGGTCAGTGTGGACATGGTGGAGGATTACAAATACCTGGGGATACGAATTGACAATAAACTGGACTGGTCAAAGAACACTGCGGCTGTCTACAAGAAGGGACAGAGCCGTCTCTATTTCCTGAGGAGATTGAGGTCCTTTAACATCTGCCGGACGATGCTGAGGATGTTCTACGAGTCTGTGATGGCCAGTGCTATCATGTTTGCTGTTGTGTGCTGGGGCAGCAGGCTGAGGGTAGCAGACACCAATAGAATCAACAAACTCATTTGTAAGGCCAGTGATATTGTGGGGATGGAACTGGACTCTGTCACGGTGGTGTCTGAAAAGAGGATGCTGTCTAAGTTGTATGCCATCTTGGTCAATGTCTCCCATCCACTACCTAATGTACTGGTTGGGCACAGAAGTACATTCAGCCAGAGACTCATTCCACCGAGATGCAACTCAGAGCGTCATAGAAAGTCATTCCTGCCTGTGGCCATCAAACTTTACAACTCCTCCCTTGGAGGGTCAGAGATCCTGAGCCAATAGGCTGGTCCTGGACTTATTTCATAATTTACTGGCATAACTTACATATTACTATTTAACTATTTATGGTTCTATTACTATATTATTTATGGTGCAACTGTAACGAAAACCAATTTCCCCCGGGATCAATAAAGTGTGCCTATGACTATGACTATGACTAAACCTGGCCCAAAGCCACCAATTACATCATCCAAATCATTGACATACAACATAAAAAGAAGTGGTCTCAACACCGACCTCTGCGGAAAACTACTAGTCACCAGCAGCTAATCTGAAAAGGCTTTCTTCATTCCCACTCTTTGCCTCCTGCCTATCAGCCAATGCTCTATCCATGCTAGTATCTTTCCTGTAATACCATAGGTTCTTATCTTGCTAAGCAGTCTTATGTATAGCACCATCTCAAAGAACTTCTGAAAATCAAGTTCACAACATCCACCTATTCTCTTTTGTCTATCTTTCTTGTTATTTCTTTAAAGAATTCTAACAGATTTATCAGGCAAGATTTTCCCTTAAGGAAACCATGCTGAGGTTGGCCTATTTTATCATGTGCCTCCAAAACCTCATCCTTAACAATCAACTCCAACATCTTCCCAACTATTGAGGTCAGGTTAATAGGCCTATCAGTCAATCAGAGATCAGATGATGATATGCTAAGTGTTTTCATCTGGTCTGCAAGCTTCCTTGATCTAAGCAACTTAGTCAGCATTATCTGTTTTGAAAGAAGCCAAATTATATAACCCATTGTCTTATACTGCATCTCTTGAGCAGCAAGAAAGGAGTTGTGGGCTAGCAGTCTGCTCCATAGACAGAGCTAGTTGACAAAGCTGCTCTATAGACAGTGCATGTTTTAACTTCAAACTGATTTCTGCTTTCCAGTTACATTTCAAGAATTAAAGATTGACTCCCATTTATGACCAGAAGCTAAACAATGTTAGTTGAATGTTTACTTACACCTGCTTGATAGCAATTGAGTATAGAAAACTGAGCTTGGCAAAACATGAGGACAACTGGCCCAGAAAGCTAACATCCATCAGAATAGGACTGTTTTTATATTTATATGTATTGCGTTTCTTTTTGTTTTTAGTATTGTGTTCTTTATGCTTATTAAGTTTTTTAATGCTGCATTGGATCTGAAGTAACAATCATTTCATTATCCTTTACAGTTGTATACTGAAGAATGAAAATAAACACTTTTGAATGCTGAATCTTTTACAAATAGTGTTAGTGGGATTCACTATGTGGTTTTATTGTGAAAGAGAAATGGGGTTTAATTTCAAGACTATCTCACCATCCTTTCATCATTGCAGAGTCTACTTCCTGAAGGTCCCAGCCAATAACACTATGAAAGTTCAATGCCTGCATCAACTACTGCAGTTCAGGAAGATAGCTAGTCACCTTCTGTGCAAAATTAAGCTTGGAAATAAATGCTGGTCCTGCCCACGCACTATGAATAATTAAGAAAAATTCTCCTCCCAACTCAGAATAAGCTATTAAGACTGCACAGTGCAATCAATTATCCTGTCTTGCCTGTGAAATATTATGAGAATCCCACATTATTTGAGACTGTTCAATGGATACATCACCGTAGCCTTCCTCTAATATCACATATTCTTTGCCCTTATCTTTTAGTTAACTCTTCATTTCAGAATCACTTATATATGTTGTAAAATGTTTTGTTTTGGGGCAGCAGTACAGTGTGCTCCATTAAAAAAAGTATAAATTATAATGAAAAATATACAGTGGATTCCAGTTAATTAAGACACATTGGGAGCCATACATTTTGGCCAATTGCTTACAGCTGTCCCAATTAGATGTTGTTTCATAAAATTGTTAAAAAGGTATAAAAAAGACAAGCTACCATTTAACTGAGCAGCAAATTATGTATTTAAATGAAATACAGAACAAAATACATTATCAATACTACAACACTACCATAAACAGCATGAGTTCCTAATAGTTATTGACAGAGAAATCGCTACCGTGTCCTTTTCATTGACTATATATGGACAAAATCAGCAGACTCCTAGTGAAGTTAATGGACTACTTTCATACAATGCTATCAACTTTCATACAATGCTTAATGCGAAAAAGACTAAGGAGCTGGTGGTAGACCTGAGGAGAGCTAAGGTACCAGTGACCCCTGTTTCCATCCAGGGGGTCAGTGTGGACATGGTGGAGGATTACAAATACCTGGGGATACGAATTGACAATAAACTGGACTGGTCAAAGAACACTGAGGCTGTCTACAAGAAGGGTCAGAGCCGTCTCTATTTCCTGAGGAGACTGAGGTCCTTTAACATCTGCCAGACGAAGCTGAGGATGTTCTACGAGTCTGTGGTGGCCAGTGCTATCATGTTTGCTGTTGTGTGCTGGGGCGGCAGGCTGAGGGTAACAGACACTAACAGAATCAACAAACTCATTCGTAAGGCCAGTGATGTTGTGGGGATGGAACTGGACTCTCTGACGGTGGTGTCTGAAAAGAGGATGCTGTCCAAGTTGCATGTCATCTTGGTCAATGTCTCCCATCCACTACATAATGTACTGGGTGGGCACAGGAGTACATTCAGCCAGAGACTCATTCCACCGAGATGCAGCACAGAGCATCATAGGAAGTCATTCCTGCCTGTGGCCATCAAACTTTACAACTCCTCCCTTGGAGGATCAGACACCCTGAGCCGATAGGCTGGTCCCGGACATTTCATAATTTACATATTACTATTTAACTATTTATTACTATTTTCTATTACTATTCTATTACTATTTATTATTTCTATGACTATTACTATTTACTAATAGTAATATTACTATTACTATTTCTATTACTATTTAATTATTTATGGTGCAACTGTAATGAAAACCAATTTCCCCCGGGATCAATAAAGTATGACTATGACTACTATGATTGCATCCTCCAAATCTTCATTTTCATTGTAACATTCAAGGTGATTGTCAATACCTTCAAAGTCTTTGTAGTTCCTAACTGTTAAAGTAGTGAAATTGTTTCATTTTCACTCCCAGCCGTTTTTGGCATCTCCAATGCTTGAAACCACAGTGAGCAAACAGTTCTGAATTGTCTTACTGTTTATAACTCACCTACTGTTAGTGACAAAAATCTGTTTTTAACACAAGTTCACACGACTGATGCTATTTAAAATCTGCTTACTCTAAGCATGATCTAGTGTCTAACAACTCCACAAGTGCATATATCTGACGATAGTAACAGGCACCTGCCTCATTTAGCCAGCATAGTATCCCAAATAAATTAAGGGAATCTCAGTTATTTTCTCAATTAGTTTTTGTTCCTTAAGAGTTGTCCCAAATAAGCAGATGCCCGAATTAACCAATGACCCAATTAGCCAGAATCCATTGTATTTAAAAAATTAAATGTGTAAAAAGAGGGCAATAAAGAGTGGGGTAGTGTTCATGGGTTAATTACCTGTTCAGAAATATGATGGCAGAAAAGCTGTTCCTAAAATATTGAGTGTGCCTCTTCAGGCTCCTGTGCCTCTTCACTGACAGTAGTAATGAGAAGAGAGCATGTCCTTGGTGGTGGAGATCCTTAATGAAGGGTGACCCCTGTTTGAGGTATTACATTTTGAAGATAGTGAGGAGACCAGTGCCCATGATGGAGCTGGCTGAGTTTACAATTCTTCCCAAAATTCCTCTGCCTTCAGTAGCTCCTGCTTTATAAAAAAAATACTATTAGTCACTGTCTGCAATCTATCTCTGCAACTGGGTACTCCTGGACATTTTTTAGATCTGTTTTCTGCAGTGCTCTTTGACAGGATGTTCATACTGTTGAAGAACAATGTGAACTCCCAGTGGCTGTATTCCATTTGGAGTTTGAGAAGATCTGAGGGGCCAATGCACAGGATCAGGGAAAGCCTCAGGAAGTTGTAAACTCACCCAGCTCTGTCATGGGCACTGGCCTACCCAGCATTGAGGACACCTGCCAAAGGCGAAGCCTCTAAAACACGGCATCATCATTAAGGACCCCTATCACCCTCTTCTTCTTTTTGCCTCCAAGTAGGAGGTACAGGAGCCTGAGACAGAGACACACACTCAATGTTTTAGGCGCAGTTTCTTCCCCTCATGAATGTACAATGAACCAAACCAAGAACACTACCTCATTATTTTTCTGCTCTTTTTGCACTCCCTACTTATTTATTTTTTTAATATATATTTCTTGTTGTCATTCATAGAGTTTTAAAAATGTTTATACTGCTGCCACAAAACAACAATTTTACGACACATGTCAGTGATATTAAACATGAATCTGAAGCCCATTCTCAAATGCAAGCTTACTCTGGACATTGCAGTTTACATAACTGTGGGAAAGTTGCTGCTCAAACTGCAAATTAAAACACAAGAATACTTAAATAGGGCCAGCTATCGATAATCCAGATAAGCACATTAACCTTTTGTGCTCTTGAGTTACCCGGCCTAATGTCAGGGCCATTGTTTTAGTGTTAGTGGAGAGCTGACAGTCCAAACTTTAAACATAAACACAAATATTAAGAGTTCCGTTTGAGTGATGCGAGGCCAGTTAGTTACTGATGTCTGACAGTCCTGTGTGCTTTTAAACTCATATCCCTTGAGACATGTGTGAAAACAGGGTCTGGTTTTGCAACACAAATGCTGAGATCCAGCTTTTTGGCAAGGGCCTCAAGGAATCAGAACTTAATTGAAAACACCATTTAAAAAAACATAATAAAAAGGTGAACATGTCTTTACACAGTTGGAACTGAAATTAATCTTTGTTCCCGTGAAAATGTTCTGAATGCTCTCTACATAAATTATTATGCCTTCTTTACTTAAAGTCATAGAATCATAGAGCAACGTAGCATGGATACAGGCCCTTTGGCCCAACAAAACCATGCTGACTACCCAGCTAGTTCCACTTTACTGCGTTCTGCCCACGTCACTGTATGCCCCACAGAATGTCAACTTGTTGACAAGAACAGCAATTGCTGATCATCTTTGATAGCTCTGTGGTTAGTTTGAAGTTACATATAGATCTGACCTGGAAAGGATGGTGTCCATCTGAAGAAACATCAGATAACAATCTAGCTTTTTATGACGATCAGTAATTTTGTGGTCATCAGTAGCTTTTTAGTCTGGATTTATCTAAATTCGGATTTATTTATCACATGTACAGTACAATGAAACAGTCAAATATGTCACTTGCGTTAATAATCAGCACATCCAAGAATGTGTTTGGGGTAGCCCACGAGTATCGCCACACATTTTATGTTGTATTGTATAAGGAAGGGTTAGATTCAAAGCTCAGTACACATCATAGGCTAAAGAGTGAGTACTCTGCTGTACCATTTGCTCCATGTTTTATTCCAGCACCAACGTCGAATGCTCACAACGTTCAGCAGAACACAAGCAGGAATAATACAACAACAAAGCAAAAACAAGCTCAAACATCTAGACAGGCCTACATTCCCAGAACAGGCTGCCTCCGGGCCTCCAGTACTAGGCCCCAGCTTCTCAGACTTCCCAGCTGTGCAATTCTAACTTGTACCCTCAAGTTAACACAGAAGAACGCAAGAAACCTGGAGCTAGAGATGGCTGCTCAAACCTGCCCCTCCCTTCAGTATGATCACAGATAATCTATTCCAGCCCTCTCGACATCCTCTATGCCAGATTCTCACTCTCAAGGTCCCCTGATCTTTCAGAAGTTACCTATATCCATGTTAAATACTTCTATTGATCCAGCCTCCACGACTGTTAGGAGCAGAGAATTCCAGAGAATCACTACACTCTGTGAGAAGGAATTTCTACATACCTTATGGCCTTCTAGCTTTTAACTGTGTTCTCCAGATGGAGGCTCTCTCACTAGTGAAAGCATCTCAGCATCTACCTTGCCATGCCCCATTAGGATGTTATAGTTTCAATAAGATCACTCCTCATTTTTCTAAACTCTGATTGCCCCAACCTGTATAGTTCTCTTTATAGGATTCTGTTCTGATAATTTAACTACTAACCTATTTTATTGATAATAGCTGCTTTAGACATGGAATGAAAATTAAATTTAGCAACTTTAATATATCATTGAAGGGACTAAGGTAGAGCAGTCAGTGTGTGGATGTGTGGAATATCAGACAAGTGGCAAGGCTGCCTCATGGCTAGTGTGATGCTTTACAGCGCCAGCGATCTGGCGTCAATTCTTGCTGCTGTCCGTACGTTCCTGTGACCGTGTGCTTTTCTTCTGGGTCCTCCGGTTTCCTCCCACATTACAAAAAATGTATGGGCTAGGGTTGGTGCGCTATGATGGGGTTATCGTTGGGACCAGAAGCATGGCAACATCTGACGGCTGCCCCCAGCACGTCCTCGGACTGTGTTGGTCGTTGACGCAGAGCAATACCTTTCCTTCGGCGCACATGTGACGAATAAACCTAATCTTTAAAACTGTGAAGCAGCCTGGTCAGGGCTTGAGTGCTATACTGGTGAGGTAATAGTAAATGCACTGTATTTCCACAGGATGGCAGAAGAAGTGTGCTGTCGGTTGCTCAGAGCGAGTCTGAGAGGCCCAGCAATGCATTAATGTCTGAAGTATTCACTCATCGAATCATTAAACACTCCAGTCTTTAATCCTATTATTTTTATGTTAAAGAATCACATATTTATTAGTGGCCTTGGATTGGGCAGCATTGACATGGCAATGGCCCATCCAGCATTCAGTGCTAAAACCTAATCTTATACCTAATCCTAACAAGAGAAATAAAGAGAGTTTAAATTCTGTACATTTTTTAGGGTTTTCCCAAATTAGTTTTCATAATATTGTTGTAATGGAAAAAATACAGGCAACAAATGCCACAGAACCTGTTTTAATGATATCGGATGAAGGATAAATATTGACAGTGACGTAATGTTTTCTTTGCTTTTCAGATTTGCACCAGGCAATCTTTTAGATCCACCTCATTTGTAAAACAACTTCATCAACAGGACAGCCTTCCTTCAGCACCGCAATAGACCTTAGCATTCAGTTCCCTGGAGGCAGATTTGAACCGGCTATTCTTGAATTCAAAGGAAAGTGGTATAGCTTGCAGACGTGCTGCCTCACAGCTTCGGAAACCCGGGTTCAACACTGATCTCGGCTACTGTCTGTCTGAAGTTTGCACGTTATCCCTGTGACCATGTGGGATTCTGCTGGGTGCTCTGGTTTCCTTCCACATCCCAAACGTTTACAGGGTTGTTAGAGCATACAACATAGAGAGGAACAACACAGGAACGGGTCCTTCGGCCCACGATGTTGTGCCCAACTAACATAGGTAACAATGCCGATTTAGACTAATGCCTGCACATGACCCATATCCATCCATTGTCTGCATATAGCCTATCTAAAAGCCACATAAACAACATCATATCTGCCTCCTCCACCACCCTGGAAGCATATTCTAGGCACCCACCACTCTCTGTGTAAAACACTTGGCCTGCATATCTCCTCTGACTTCCCTCCCTCTCACCTTATATACATTGTCTCCAGTATTAAGCATTTCAATATTGGTGGAAAATACAGGCTCTCTACTCTATCTATGCCTCTCATAATTTAATGAACTTCTATCAAGTCACCCCTCAGCCTGTGCCACTGCAGAGAAAACAACACTATTTAGTACTACATTAATTAGCCACTGTACATTATCCTTGGGTGTAGGTTGATGGGAATGAAGAGAGCATAAAATAGTTGTGGGTGTGTTGATTGTAAAAGTGGATGCTTGATGGTTGGCATGGCCTTGTTGTGTTTCTACGTTGCACTCGGTGGCCACTCCATTTGACATCCTCTGTACCTAATAAGGTAGCCTTTGAGCATGTGTTCATGGCCTTCTGCTGTGGTGACCCATCCACTTCAATGTTCCACATGATGTGCATTCAAAGATGCTCTTCTGCACACCACTGTGGCAGTGAATTGTTATTTGAGTTACTGTCACCTTCCGGTCAGTTTTTGAACCAACCTGGCCATTCTTCTCTGACCTTTCTCACTAGCAAGACATTTCACCCACAGAACTGCTACTCACTGGATGCTGTTTTGCTTCTTGCACCATTCTCTGTTAACTCTAGAGGCTATTGTGCATGAAAATCTCAGAACAACAGCAATTTCTGAGATACTCAAACCACCCCAATTATTCCACGGTCAAAGTCACTTGAATCACATTTCTTTCCCATTCTGATGTTTGGGCTGAACAAACAACTGAACATCTTAACCATGTCTGTATATCTTTATGTACTCAGTTTTTGCCACATGATTGGCTGATTAGATATTTGTTTTAACGAGCAGATGTACAGGGACATCGAGTGAAGTGTACCTTTATGAGTGCATATTTCTTTGTGATTTCTATGCAAGACCAGCTGCAACTGAAAAAAAGCTGTCAACATCAGGCCAATATATAAATTAATTTACTGGCTAATATTGTAGCCATGCTTTATTGATTTCCATAAATTTAACTTTTTGAGTTGTTATGTAAAAAAATACACGCTGATATGCCCACATTTACAATTCTGCTACTGCATGCAAGCATTCAGGAGAAAGTCAAAATTCCACAAGAGGTGGGGTCGTTTCAGCTTTACTTTGTTCACATTTCTTCGAAGTTCTTCTCAAGATGTTTGGTCACGGAACTTCCTCCAGTAGCCAAACCTTTTGTTTGAAGCGTTTTGCAAAGATAATTTTAGAATGGGTTTCAGACCAAGCTAAGACCTGATCTAGTAGGAGGAGTGAGATTGGAATACAAGAAAGATATCTAGTTGGCAAAAACAGGAAACAATCTGAAGGAATCCAGAGATCTCTGATCATTCAATCCTGGGCACTATAACATGCAGACAAACTAGATGTCAATTCTGAAACAGCCGGACTAGCCAGGCAAACAAATCCCTCAGCTGGTAAGTGATCCCACTGTGAAGACATATGGTTTAGTGTGGTTGACCTGTTCTTTTTTTTTATTCAGTTGTTAATGGGATGGTTTAGCCAGCATTGGTAATGGTATCACATCAGAGGTGCGGGGGAGCACAGTGAAAGGGAGAGGACTTAAAGCTTCACTAGGTAGGTACTTCACCTCATCTGGATCTGGAGTTGAGCTTCATTCGTAACAGCTCTGTTCCGCAATGGGCTATAAAGAACATAGGGAATCAGGAGCAGGAGTAGGCCAGTCAGAATAAGATTTAATATCACTGATATATGTTGTGAAATTTGTTGTTTTGTAGCAACAGAACAGTGCAATACAGAAAAACACACAATAAATTACAATAAATACACAGTATATATAAATTAAATTAAATAAATGGTGCAAAAAGAGAGCAAAAACAGTGAGGTAGATTTCATGGGTTCATTGTCTGTTCAGAAATCTGATGACAGAGGGGAAGAAGCTGTTTCTAAAATGTTGAGTGTGTGTCTTCAGGATCTTATGCCTTCTCTCTGATGGTAGTAATGAGAAGAGAGCATGGCCTGGGTGATGAGGGTACTTAATGATGGATGATGCCTTTTTGAGGCATCACCTTTTGAAGATATCCTCAACACTGGACAGGCTCGTTCCCATGATGGAGCTGGCTGAGTGTGAACTTTCTGCAGCTCTTCCTGATCCTGTGCAATGGCCCCTCCATAACAGACAGTGATACAACCCGTTTTAATGCTATCTGGGGCTTTGCTAGGGTCTTTGGTGACATAATGAATCACTTCAAACTCCTAATAAAATATAGCTCGACCATTGAAGTATACCCCACTAATCAATGTGATATATCTTGGCTGATCTGCCCTAGCTCTCAATTCTCTCAGTGCTTCAGTTATCCAATCTTCCAAAAAATATCTATCTCCTCTTTAAATGTCCCAGCAATCTGACCTCCACAACCCCAACATTGAGCCTGGTGGTACGTGTTTTTGGGCTTTTGTATCTCCAGCCCAATGGGAGGGAGAGAAGAGAGGAAGTCCAGGGTGGGTGGGGTATTTGATTATGCTGCTTGCTCTACTGGGGCAGTGAGAAGTGTGAACAGAATCCATTGAGCGGAAACTGGGTTCTGTGCTCTGCTGGGTTGTGTCCACAACTCTCTGCAGGTTCTTGTATCCTTGGGTAGAGCAGCTGCCATAGGGAAATTGTTCTTATTGTTCTGGTCAGCTGTCACCGCACTGTTAAAAGATTACTGTACAATAAGATGGACTCTTGACCTTGGCAGCTTTCTCAATGTGGGTTTGAAACTTATTGTTTACCTGCACAGCACTTTCTCCGTTACAGTAAGACTTTATTCTGCATTACAACAGGAATTCTGCAGATGCTGGAAATTCAAGCAACACACATCAAAGTTGTATGGTGAACGCAGCAGGCCAGGCAGCATCTCTAGGAAGAGGTACAGTCGACGTTTCAGGCCAAGACCCTTTGTCAGGGCTAACAGAAGGAAGAGTTAGTAAGAGATTTGAAAGTGGGAGGGGGAGAAAGCCCCTCCCACCAGAGAAAGCAGGATCTCCCAGTGGCCACACATTTTAATTCCACATCCCATTCCCATTCTGACATGTCTATCCACGGCCTCCTCTATTGTAAAGATGAAACCACACTCAGGTTGGAGGAACAACACCTATTGACTTCTCTAACTTCCGCTAATTCCCCAACTCCCCCTCGTACCCCATCCATTATTTATTTATATACACACATTCTTTTTCTCTCTCTCTCTCCTTTTTCTCCCTCTGTCCCTCTGACTATACCTCTTGCCCATCCTCTGGGTTCCCCCCCCCCCTTGTCTTTCTCCCCGGACCTCCTGTCCCATGATCCTCTCATATCCCCTTTGCCAATCACCTGTCCAGCTCTTGGCTCCATCCCTCCCCCTCCTGTCTTCTCCTATCATTTTGGATCTTCCCCTCCCCCTCCCACTTTCACATCTCTTACTAACTCTTCCTTCAGTTAGTCCTGACGAAGGGTCTCGGCCTGAAACGTCGACTGCACCTCTTCCTAGAGATGCTGCCTGGCCTGCTGCGTTCACCAGCAACTTTGATGTGTGTTGCTTTATTCTGCATTATGTTGTTACATCTGTACGGATGGTATGCAGAACAAAGTTTTTCACTGTACCTCAATAATATGACAATAATAAACCAAGGCTCAAGATTAAAGTTTATCTATTACATGAACAGTATATTGGAACATACAGTGAAATATGTCATTTGTGTTAACAACCAACACACAGTAATGAAACAACAGCCAAACAAGCCTCATTCCCTCCCCCTCCCATGCACATACACAGTCCTTTAACCCCAGGACAGGCTGTCTTCTTCAGCCTCCAGCCTATGGCTCGGATTTGCTTTGGCTTACCCAGCAGATTTGCACCAGTTTCACCAACTAGGCTCCGGCCTAGGGGCCTTGAATTCCGAACTCCCGATTTGATCCTCAGTCCTCAATCCCAGGACTGAGAATCACCAACACTACACCTCAAATTCTGCGCACACCCATGACAGAACCCTGAACACTAGGCCTCGAACTCCAGTCTCATTAATTCACAGACTCAAGGGGTCACTGGAACTCATTCCTCCTGGTCACACGGAACTCCAACTCTGGAACCTGCCAACAGCTCATTCACTTTTGTTTTTATTTTCACTTATTGAAATAGTGTGGAACAGGCCCTACCAGCCCTTCGAGCCGCCCTGCACAGCAATCCTCAAATTAATCCTAACCTAATCACAGGACAATTTACAATGACCAATTAACCTACCAACTGGTAAGTCTTTAGACTGTGGGAGGAATCCAGAGAACCTGAACTAAACCCAAGCAGTCACAGGGAGAATGTACAGGCAGCAATTGAACCCAGGATGCTGGTGTTGTAAAGCTACTGTGCTGCGCCACTTACTGATTTACCTACTTCTTGCAGCGTTCTCAATGAACAGGTTCCTTTATTTCGTCTTCAGCTTCAGTACTGATACTGCACATGTTTCAGGATTTATATCAAGACGAGGAGAGGAGTGAAAATAAAGCCAGAGGATCTTTGCATTCAACCAAATGTTAGATGCAGCTTCAGTGGAATGTTTTATCCAAACCTGACATTTCCAATGGTGCAGCACTCTCCCAGTGACGCGATAACGACGTTCCTCCCTTATAATGTCCAAACAGGTCAAAATCACAGCCGTTGACTCCATTGAAGGTCAAGATTGGTATAGTTAACCAAAGGTATCAATGAGACAAATCCCTGCCTTGAGAGTTGCTGATGCCTAGAATCAATACTATAAAATGGCAAGATGAAACAGTAAGGAAATGCTTATAGAGTTTAATGAAGGGATTCTTGAGGGTGTTAAAAAGTGAAGTGAGCCTACCTCTTGAGTGGATGGTCTGTATCTGGTCTGTGAACAATCTGTAATACTTTGGCCCAGAATTTGCAGGGAACAATGGTGGTCAACACTCACCTGCGATCCCTGTGACATTGATTGTTCCATTTCCATTCGACTATCCGACCATATGACATCGGGCAGAATATCAGAATTATGCTCCTGTGAGTCTGCAACACCATTCTATCATAGCTGATTTATTATCCCTCTCAACTCTATTCTCCCGCCTTCTCCCTTTGACATTATCAAACCACTTTAAATATACCCAGTGACTTGTCCTCCACAGCCACTGATGGCTATGAATTCCAAAGATTCACCACCTTCTAGTTCAAGAAATTCCTCTTCATCTCTGTTCTAAAGTGATGTCCTTATATTTTGAGGCTGTGCACTCTGATCTAGATTTTCCCACTGTAGGAAACTTCCTCCCTATGTCCACTCTATCTGGGCCTTTCAATATTAAATAGGTTTCAGTGAGATCCCCCCTCATACCGAGTACAGGCCCAGAGCCGCCACTCTAGATCAATCACAGGAACCTCCTCTGGACTCTTTCTGAGGCAGCAACAATCCCTCTATAGCACTGTGACTTTCGGGCTGCCATCAGTTTTCTGAACGGTCCATGAATGCATGAATTTCAAAGGTTCAAAGGTTCAGACCTCATTATTTCAAAGGTTCAAAGGTTCAAAGTTGGAATTTAATGTCAGAGAAATGTATACAATATACATCCTGAAATGCTTTTTCTTCACAAACACCCACTAAAACAGAGAAGTGCCCCAAAGACTGAATGACAGTTAGACGTGAGAACCCCAAAGTCACCCCCCCAGCTCCCCTCTCCTTGTGTGTAAGCAGCAGCAAGCAATGATCCACCCACCAGCAAAGAAACCACATCAATACCATCACCGAGCCCAAGTGTATGCTAAGCGATAGCAAAGACACAGACCAAAGTTACTCCAAAGCCTTCATATTTCATCCGACATTCGACAAACCACAGGTTCTCCCTCTCCCTGGCAAGGGAGAGGGAGGTGTCCCCCATTTTCACAGATAAAGGGAGACATAGCAACAACCTGCTGGTTTACGATGTTAAAAGTCCGTTTCGTCGCTTATTTCGAGCTCTGCGTCTGAAGATCGCAAAGAACTTGGGTCTTTGGGCCCACAGCGAAAGATTTTCCAGCCTCCCCGACGACACACGAGTCTCCTGCTGTGACACCGACCTTCGATCCGCCCGTCTCCAGAGCCCTGAGATCTTAGGCTTCTGAACATGATCGAGACTGTCAGGCCAAACCCTTGGCATGTCGAATAACGGCCAGTTGTGGAACCCCGAGAACAGGTCCCATTCCCGCAAAGAAACGAACCCTGCATGTAACTCCAGGTCTGGGTCTTCAAAAGAACCCTGAAAGGGAAAAATAAAGATATTAAAGGTAGAAATAGAGCTGTTTTCGAAGATGCAAACAAAGGAGTCGCCGTTAGGCGCCATTATCCCTCCTAAGCTCCGCTTTTCTTCTCTTTTGCATATACATTGTAACTTATAGTATATTTTACTGTACTACCTTACTATGCTATACAATACTGTAAGAGCACTGTTCTGCTGCCACACAACAACGAATTTCATAACACATACAAAATGCTGGAGGAACTCAGCAGGCCAGGCAGCATCTATGGAAAAGAGCGAACAGTCCATATTTAGGGCTGAGATCCTTCATCAGGACCCCACCATTTTGTGTGTATTACTTTAATTTCCAGCATCTATAAATTTTCTCCTGTTTGTGAACAAATTTCATAATAGATGTCAGCGATAGTGAACCTGATTCTGGGCTCTGGTCACTGAGCTGCACAGGTGAAGTGCTGAGGGACTGGAATCATTTTAGAACTAACTTGAACTAGCTACAAATGAAGTGCATATAACTAATGGCACTCTGCATTCTGGGGAAAGATCAACATGCTGGAACTGACATGTACGGGCTGACCCCAGATTACATCAGGGCTTTTCTTCCTGAGAGCTGACTGAGACAGTTTCTCTGTAGTTCAGAAATGCCTGTTTTCTACAGTAAACTACATCGCTCTACATATTTCATTAAATAATCACACTAATGCTCCACCCACAATTATCCTAATGGAGTATATACTGTATCCTCTCATTAATGAATACAGTGGAGACACAAGAAATGGCAATCTGGAATCTGGATCAACACACAAAGCATTGGTGGAATTCGGCAGTCTAAAGTTAAAGTTCCAAAGTAAAATTATTATCAAAGTGTGCATATGTTACCATATACTACCTTGTGGTTCATTTTCTTGCGGGCATTCACAGAAAAAAAGAACTACAATATAATTTTACAAAACTATGCATAAAAGGATGAAAAATGACAAACAACCGATGTGCAAAAGCAGACAAACTGCAAGTAAAAATAATACTGAAAGCATGAATGGTAAAGAGTCCTTGAAAGTGAGTCTACAGGTCTTTGAATTAGTTCAGAGTGGTGAGTGAAGTTATCCACAACAGTTCAAGAGCCTGATGTTTGTAGGATAATAACTGTGCCTGAATATGGTAGTGTGGGACCCAAGGCTTCTGTACCTCTTGCCCGATGGTGCGAGCAATTGTAGAACCTGTATCTATGGGCGGAAATAGATAGTCATCAGTTAGAAGTTTTGCCTTGACCTGACACACTGAGTATCCATTAGCATTCGGTAATTCAGCCCATTGGGTCTGCTCCGCCATTTCATCGTGGCTGATCTTGGACCCTATTCAACCCCATACACCTGCCTTCTCATCATATCCCTTGATACCCCAATCAGTTAGGAATCTAACAACTTGACAATTCATATTATGGTAAGGAAAGAAAGTCAATTTGATAAATTGTTACTCCCTGTAATGTTGGGAATATACACATAAACAAATAACACATACAAACTACTGGGCTGTTTGGAAGGCAACTCTGCTCACATGCATGAGTCCACTCATTGGGAGTAGGTAGAAGCCCCATCCTACCCCATCTGTGGAAAGCTCCATATTTGCTTCATCAGCCACCCCAGAAGCTACAAAACTAGAATGAAAATGATTTATCCTCGATTCTTAGAAACTCCCTAAGATGTTAAGGCAAACAATGTGGTGTACAGGCTCAGCATAACCTCCATACACACATCCATTATCAGCGCAACAATGTCAAAGCAAGAAAACCAAATTTCTTCATTAACACAATGGACTCTGCAGTCCTGATGAAGGGTCTCAGCCCAAAGCGTCGTCTCTTTATTCCTCTCCGTAGATGCTGGCTGATCTGCTGAGTTCCTTCGGCATTTTGTGTGTGTTATTCGTTTCGCTGTATATTCCCACCATTACAGGGAGTAACAATTTATCAAATTGGATTTCTTTCTTTACCATAATATGAATTGTCAATCAGTTTTTTACAATTCAAAACTGCTGAAAATTGTCAAAGTTCAAAATACGCTTTTCACCTGCTGAGGTCATAAACTCTGCTGGGAAAGTTTATGTTCGTGCCCTCTCCTTTAAGTCCCAAACAACCAGTTGGAGAAGTGGTAATGTGTTTAATTGCTGGATTCGTGTTGTCATTTGAGATTGGTACACTTCAACGTTACAGGTGCTGGGTTAAAGGGAACAGATGGATGAAAGAGCACCTTTTTTTCTTTTATTACCATGGAGCTGTGCCCAGTAGGAGACTTCCACTACAGAGGTTGTCCTGTGCTTACTATTACTTGTCATTGGCAACTGCAACTTGATTTATGTGGCCCAACTAGACAATCTTATTAGTTCTCACAGAAAATTTACAGCTTAAATCCACTGTTATTATGTCTCCTTAACATAACTGGAAAACATTCTATTGATTTCTTTTTTAAACCTTCTATGATATATGCAGCAGACTGCATTTCAAAGTACGAGAGACATTTATAATGAAGCAGTTATTACTGAAATGTTGTGACTGTTTCAGAAAGAGAAAGTCTACTTGTAGCATACGTTCCTGCATGTGGCACTACATGGAAAGCACTCAGATTCATATTTGGATTCATTTATTTATCACATATACATGAAAACATACAGTGAAATATGTCATTTGCATTAAAAACCAACACAGCCTAGGAATATGCTGGGGCAGCTTGCAAGTGTTGGCATACATTCCAGTGCCAACAAAGTATGCCTAGAATGTTCAGCAAAACAACACAAGTAACAAAAACAGCAACAGAACAACAGGAACAACTAAACAAGCCTCTGTCCTACCACCCAACCACCCACACAAACAAACAGTCCTCCAACCCCGGGACAGGCCACCATCAGGCCTGCGGAGGACTCATGAACTTGTAGACATTGGACCTTCGACATTGCCAGTGGACTTACTGATGCTGGGCCTTTGCCATCGGGCCTGGACTTCCAGAGTCACCATCTTCCGTCCTTAACCTTTGGTGTCAACCCTAGAACTTGCTGATGATAGCTGATTTTCCAAAGAATTAAATCCCATTTTCGTTACTGGAGTACTTGGTGTTTATCGTTGTTAATTTAGAGATGATGATAAAAATAACCTAACTGGTTCACAGAATTATATCGCTAAATTCAAAAGCTGATTGACTTTTCATATTATTGTAATGAAAGAGATTTGATTTGATAATTGTTACTCCTGCGAAAACCAATAATTTGACATGATTGTGCTGATAATAGGTGTGTGCAAGGAAGTTATATTGAACCTGATTTTACATAACATTGCGTAGGCTGCAACAAAGGAATTGCATGATGACTGGGTCACCACACTTTACAAAGGATTTGAGGGCTTGTAGAGATATCTTATTCATAGAGTCACATTGCTTTTTTTCAGTACAGTTTTTTCAGTACCCATCTATACTGATCCCATTTACCAGCACTTTATGTGTAGCACTTTATACCATGATGATTTAATTATTCTTCCAGTTACTTCTTAATTGTTGTGAGAATATCTCCCATTACCCATTCAAGCATTCACTGGATTGGTTCTAAAAGCAAGGGATATCAGCTCCAAGGTTAGACTGGAGAAAGTAGGGTGGTTCCTCTTGGAACATAGGTTGAGAGGAGATTTCAGATGATAAAGAACAGTTCCTATGGATAAAAAAAATACTTTCATGGATAGGAAGAGGTTAAAATATAGGCCAAACACAGGCAAATGGGAATAGCTCAGGTAGATAATTTGGTTGGCATGGTTGTGTTGGGCTGAAGGGTCTGTTTCTATGCTGAATAACTCTATGACCCTACGACTGGTTGAGCTGTTCAGAGACCAGGGCCGTCATAATCTACCTCACCAATCTGCATAATTCAATTGTGTGAGGTTGGCTTCTACCCGGCAAGTGGTGGTTGAGATCCTAGGCACAATCAGACATAGGAATGGATGGAACCTGTTGGTTTAAAATGTGGAAATGAAGAAGGAAAGAGAGACTGGAGCAACAAGGAGGCACTCTAATTTTCTCATGATTGCTCATGAAATTTTACAAGGCCTTCCTAAAATCTCATTTTGAGGGCTATGGATATTTGTTGTCTCAGCACTTAAAGAAGGACATACCAGCCTTGAAGCCATTTCAGTGTAGATACACTAGACTGGTTCCTCAGATAAAGCCAATGTCCTATGAAGAAAGATGAGGTATAGTATAAACCCACAGCAAATAAGACCAATGAAAGATTATCCCATTTCATTCATTCATAATTCAGAGAAATAATGGGATGGATTAAATAATAGAACAAAGAACAGTATTACACAATAAAAGTACAGGGTGGGACAGTAGTGTAGCAGTTAGCATAATGCTTTACAGTGCCAGTGAATAAGGTTATGAGTTTATATGGTCTTCCTGTGTCCACGTGGGTTTCCTCCAGGTACTCTGGTTTCCTCCCATGTGCCGAAGGCATATAGGTTAGTAAGGGTTAGTAAATTGTGGGCATGCTATTTTGGCACCAGAAGCGTGGCAATACTTGCAGCCTACCCCCCAGCAAATTCTCGGAATGTTTTGGTTGTTAGCGCAAATGACTCATTTCACTGTATGTTTCAATGTTTTGATGTACATAGAACAAATAAAGCTAATCTTTCATCTTTACAAAAAAGAACAGACTCTTCAGCTCACAATGTTGTGCCAAACTAGTAAAACTAACATTGCCTAATTACACTAATCCCTTCTGCCTGCACATGGTCCATATCCCTCCATTCTCTGCATCTCGATGAGCCTAGCTAGAAGCTTCTTAATCTCCTCTGTCCATAGTGCCTCCATCACCACCCCTGGCAGTGCATTCCAGGCACCCACAGCTCTTTGTAAAAGAACTTGCCCGCACATCTATTTGAAGTTACCACCTCTTGAAAATACATGCACCTTATTATTAGACATTTCAACCCTGTGTAAAAGCTACTGGCTGTCCATCTACACCTCTCCTAAACTTCTATCAGGTCTCTCCTCAGCTTCTGACCCTCCAGAGGTAAAAACCTAGGATTAGTCCAACCTCTCCCGAAAGCACCTGTCCTCCAATCTGAGCAGCATCGTGGTAATTAGTTGTAGAGATGTCAAGAAAATGAAGAACACAGCACCAGAAGGAAGGTCTCAGGATTAGGATTGTTGGTTAGATCTGGGAGACAGAAAGGTATCTTTATGCTGGTGTGAATCTTTGACATTCAGTGTCTCTGATGCTCAGTCTTTGTGTATTCAGGGTTGAAATGAAAATATTTGGATATTCAAGGAGTCAGATTGATGAAGACTTGGTGAAAATGGGGGCTGTGGATTAACCATGACTTTATTGGCTCTCAGAGGAGCCTTGAAAAACTATTTACCTTACTCTTGTTTCCATTTCTAATGTCCTTAAGACTTAGTTGAAGTAGGAGTGAAATAAGGAGTCTTGAATTTGTCTCTTATTACAATGACTTCTGTGTCAAAATAGTTGTTGTGATGTATCTAGTGTGGTCGTGTACAGGGTAGCATTTGTCACTTTCACTTTCAGTTTCCACCATTGGCTAGCAGTCTTGTGAAAAGGAGAGCTGAATGTGGAAGTCTCTCCCTGCCAGTACATAGAACTTTCCACCAGCAAGGCTCATGGAATGTCCCTTCACTGGCAACACATTCCTCCTTTCAGACTCAGGCTGAATTACAGAGGGTGGGCAGGAGGTCTGGCCCCTGCACTCGTAGCACGCAGGCCCACCGGTGTGAGAACACACCCTGGTGTTCATGAATCAGATCGTCATCTACAGGTAAATAGCCCCACTGCTTTGTGGGAAGCCTCAGGAGAGATAATGGCTACCGCAGTAAACCTAGACAGCAAGTGCAGAGTGGAGCCCTTAAGGCAGCTGGACATCATTGAACATCCTTCCGGCAGCTCCTGCAGCCAAGCTGGTGCCAAATGTATTGCTTCATCAGCTTTCCTTTGGACTACACTGTGAGGCCAAGAGGGGTATCTGGACGACTGGGCATCTGAGGATCTCTGTACTTTCCACCCAGGCTTGTGATGATGATGAACATCAACTATTGTCCTTCGAGACAGACAGGTGCCAATCACCACAAAGGCCTTGCTGTAACAGTTAACAAAGTTAATTACACTACGAACACTACAGTGAGGAGACATTGGTAGGAGGAAGAGAATGTAGTAGAAACAAAAGATAAATCTACCAAGGATACGTGATATGTCAGCATTGTCTTATAGAAACACCGGATGTTACAATGTCCCATAGTCTTTGCTCCATTAACAGTGCAGGATTTGCGATTTGTAATACTCCTGGAGCTTTGTGCTAAACCTCGTCAGATGTTTTAAAAGCAAACACTTCAGAACCTGATGTGTTCCTTGTGTTTCTTTGAGAGCGTGGATCAAGGAGATGCAGCACTTCCTAATTTTTAATCAGGCTGAACTGGGGACGGAAGTTGAAAAGTTAAATCTAATCGGGCCACAGCAGGCCATGTTCAGGGCTTTGTTGGTCTGGCTTGTCAGTCTCTCTAAAAGAGAAGGATTTCTATGTTTTGTCAAGAAATATGAGCTCACTATCTGATGAACAGATTGGAACCAAGCCATGTTTCCAGCCACGATGTTGACTCAATGCTGAAAAGTTTCAGTGGTCCCCGTCTTGACTTTAGCTTTGTCGAGTCGGGCCCACTTCAGGTCAAGGCGACCCAGAGGATTTTATCTTTAATTTTTAACAAGTGAGTCATTCATTGCCATTGTTGCTAAATGGGGGTGCCCGCAGGTGCAGGGTACGACGAGCCAGGTGGGCTTCCACGTGAGCCACATTGCTGGGGACATAAGAAAATGGGGGAAGAAGAAACCTTTAACTATGCGTGCCTGGGTCAGACTATGGTCATGGTGAGAAGCTGGAACAGGAAGGAAGGAAACACCTTTGGCCGCATTCAAAGCGTTAATACATTTTTTCCCCTACAATGTTTTATTTTTTTGGAAAAGCAAACTGTACAATGGGATTTCTCATCGAGTCTGCAAATTCAATTAAATTTAATTTCCTGAGAGGTGAAAGTGTATACAGGTTGTGCCTTGGGCTATAAGCATACCATTCAGTCATGAAGGCGTTCCACAGAAACTAGAGGAAGAGGACTGGTCTCTCCATCAAACCACTTTCCCCTGAACTATTGCACGGATCCACATATCATTTAATGAACTGACTCAGAAGTGTCATGAATGCAGTAATATTATCCTTCATACAAACACAATCTGCTTTTTAAATGTTTTTAGTTCTCTCTGAAGAATGCTCAGCATAGCCGGTCACTGTTAAATAGAGGCTATTGGTTAGAAAGCACCTCTTTGACATTTAAAGCCCATCACTTTTCATAATGTATTATATTCTTTGCCTCAGCCACTTCACATGCCAGCTGTGATTAATTTTCTTTTTCACACATTATGTATTGTGATCATTGGCGATAGCAGTTTGATTTATGAGGCCCGGCTAGACAATCTTATCACTTCCCTGAGAAGATATACAGTTCGAACTCCAAATGTTATTAAATATATGACTGTAATGCTTATTTGGATTTTTTTGAAAATGCATTGTGAAGGCTTCAAGATGAACAGAGGGACATTGAAAATATAAAGTTACTGCCCAAAGATTGAGCTTTTTTTTTTAAATTGAAAAAGTGCTATCTGCATTATGCAGATTAAGAATTGAAAACACAGTGGAAACATCAGGGCCCAGAAAATGTAGCAACAGCTGAAATGGCTGATGAAAGCCGCACATGGATATTTACACTTTCACCACACTAAGTAAAAATGCATCAGAATATCTTAATTACATGCAAGGTCTGGCCTGCAAATTCTCCATTTAAATCAGAGGAAAAACCTGTGTTGTTGCTCTAAAAATCTGAGACATCTAAATCCTTATGGTGGTGGTGGTGTCGGTGTCCCCCAGGTATCTGTGACATTGGGGCTCCTAAGTATGTGAGAATAACAAAGTCACAAAGGTGCCACAATGCCTGGTGTTCTACTCTCCTGAGGGTACCAGTTGATGGTCATCATCAGGTTACTGCTGTCTCTCAGGTTCACATATCCTTAGAATGTCAGGGTGTCTCTGTGTACAATGGCGACAATATCCTTAGGGGACTACTCCCTATTTTGAAAATCTCACTTGATTAATACCTTGGTGTGCAAGCTCCCTTTGCCCCCAATTACCTAAGTAATCTTATTTCTTCCTTGGAAGTAACATTTATAGAGCTTACACTGAAGAAGATCATTGCAATAGCATCAACAGATTATTGACAGAGGCAACTAATTTCCAACTTCGCAAACTTTCTTACTTGTTGGTATTCTACATGATGATGCCTTTTGGTATTAACTGTTAGGATTTTGGACTTCAAGTTGATAGGGTGGTTACAATGATGTATGGAGTGTTGGCCTTCATGAGTTGAGGGATTGCCTTCAAGAGTCCTGTGGTAATGTTACCGCTCTATAAAACCTTGGTCAGACCACACTTGGAGTACTGTGTTCAGTTCTGTCACCTCAGTATTAGAAGGATGTGGAAGGTTTAGAAAGGATGCAAAGGAGATTTACCAGGATGATGCCTGGATAAGAGAGCATGTATTTTAAGGATAGGGTGAGTGAGCTAAGGCTTTTCCTTTTGGAGCAAAGGAGGATGAAAGGTGACTTGGTAGAGATGTACAAGAGGATAAGAGGCATGAATTGAGTGGACAACCAGACATTTTTATTCCAGGGCAGAAATGACTAATACCAGGAGGTGTAAGTTTAATATGATTGAAGGAATGTATAGAGGGATGTCAGTGGTAAGATTTTTACATTCCTTATTATCCTTGAGCGAGATGAAATGCTGATGTCTTTATAGCGACAATACCTTCAGATTGTTTCGGACTTTTGACTAACAGTGATGAAGGAATAAGGATTACATCCAAGAAAGAACGGTGTAGACTTGCCTCCTAGCTCTTAAAAGTAGTGCCTTTGGGAAGGTGCTGTCAGCAAAGTCTGAACAAGTTGCTGTAGCGGTGTACATTTTACACTTAGTCATTTGGTGGTAGAGGAATTGAATGAATCAAGTGTTGTAAAAGGTTCCAGTTGCTTAGTTCTGAATGGGGTTCCATTACATAGTACAGTACAGTAGGTTAAAAGGTTAACCCTTGATGTTGTGCTGACCCTTTAACCTACTCCAAAATTAATGAATGCTTCCTTCCTGCATAATAGCTCTCCATTCTTCTTTCATCCATGTACCTATCTAAGAGTTTCTTAAATGTCCCTAATGCATCTGCCTCTGCCGCCACCCCTGGTACACTGATATTCTCTGTGTAAAAAGACATACCTCTGAGACCACTCCTACACCAGGGGTCGGCAACCTTTTTTGCCTCTGTGGGCCGGATCGCATATTAATGAGCAGACGGTGGGCCAGAAAAATGCCATAAAAAACTTGAAATATGGGAATTATCCATTTAAATACATCTAGTTATGTTTTGCCTCAAATTAATGAATAACGTATGCTAGAAAATCATTTGTGCTTAACCAAGGATGCCAATTAGTAATCAAAGAACTCAGTTTAGTTGCAATTTATTTCAATCAAGGCACCTTTTGAATCTGTTAAAAGGACACAAAGAGTCTTTAAACATAAAACGTATGAACATGATGCATTGAATGGTGGTAAATTAAGTATAATGAAAAAGAAAATTTTAATGCAAACAGTCAACAAATCAATGTGAACCTTGATGCTGTTTGTTGCTTGAAAGCTTCTCAATATTGGGTGTCAGACTTGTTGATGCCAAGAGCAAGACATTATCCAGATGGGCATCTGTCAATCTTGTTCTCAAATGGTTCTTGGTGTGCTTCATTTTTGAAAATAATTGCTCACACAAATAAGTGCTGCCAGACAATGATGCCATCTTTTTTGCATGGTCCACTAAGTTAGGATACTTCCCACTTGGATGAATATATTTTCTATAGAAGTCAAGCACTGACACATCTTCAGAATGAAATTTCGACCTCAATATGTCATCACACTGCATCTCAATCAATTCCATTTGAAAAATTTTGATGCAGTGTCCACTTCCACATCAAGTGGAGTAGCAAACAGCTTGAACACATTTGCATGCAAGCAAAAATCAGCAAAACGAGATGAAAACTCTTTTCTCAATTCTTGGGCCATCTTCACAAAAATGCCTGGATCTTGTGCTTTACATAATGTTCCCTGATACTTGCCACCTTCTTCACAGCAACATTTTCTAGGCAAATGAGACGAACTGGTTTCCCAGCTTGCTCAATGAAGAAGTAATCTGGTGTCCAAGTGTCTTGGAAATTTTGGCACTCAGCATCTACCTTCCTGCGTTTTGCATTCGTTGCCATTGGAATTTTTTTCCTCAATTTTATTTCGAAACGCAAGTTATTCAACAAGTATCGTAGCACATGTAAATATCTGGGTATTTAGCGTGGATTTCTTGTTAAAACACAGTGACGTTGTTTCTGTTTACAATTTTGAACGATCTCATCTGAAAACCTGCGCGTGCACGGAGAGTATCTAATACGTATTAATAAGGTAGTCTGCCTTCCCGTCATTCGTATATACTAGTGTTTGGTTTGGAACAAAACGGAACCGGGGGCCAGTGTAACAAGACACCATGCATGTCCATCAGTGTGGTCGCGTGAAACACTCAGAATAAAGAAAAATCGCTCGCGGGCCGGATATGCATAGTATCCCAATATTTGCTCGGTGGTCGGTCAAAATACCTTCGCAGGGCAGATCCGGCCCTCGGGCCATAGGTTGCCTACCCCTGTCCTATACTTTCCTCCAAAAATATGCCCTCTTGTATTAGCCATTTCCCATCTTGGAATAATTCACTGGCGTCCACTCTGTCAATGCCTCTTATCATCTCTATCAAGTCACCACTCGGCCTCCTTCACTGGATAGAGAAAAGCCCTACTTCACTCAACATTTTCTCAAGACACACTCTTCAATACCTGGCAAAGAAATGGAATTAAGTTCTGTAAAATCCTTCAAGAAAGTTGCATCATAACCTAAGAGAGAGACCATTCAACCCATCAGTTCTGTACCTGAGGAAAGGCTTGCAAGCTCATACAGATGAAAATGGAGTGAGCTGAACAAACTGTTGCTTGTTCTGTAACATTTCATGACATGATAACTCTTACAAATACATGAGCCTTTACTTCAGCTTTCCACTCTCAAAGAGAGCACATCTAACAGCACGCTCGTCTACTGATGTGCTATTAAATTTATTCACAGAGAGAGTGCATCTGTTGTTGGCAAGTTCAGTGCTTGCTAGCCATCCTGATCTCTCCTTTAATAAAGTGGCTTGCCGGGCATATTCAGTGAGCAGATAACCGTCAATCTCTTGCTGCAGACTAGAGGCCACAAGTAGGTCAACCAAGAACAGCAGGATTTCCTTCCCTAAAGGAAGGAAACTTGTGAACGAGTTAGATATATTTACAGTACTATTGATTCGCAGTTATTATGACTGATACTAGCTTTACTGCTCTTAAACATGTCAGATGGAATTCACATTTCTGTCACTAGATCACTGGGGCAAATCTCAAAGTTAGTGAAGCAGTAAATTATTCCACATGCTGCCATAGATATACTTTGGTGGAGAGCATATAATTGGTGAATTTGGAATCAACATTGGAATTGGTTTATTGTTGTCATGTACTGAGAAAAGCTTGTCTTTCATCATAAAAATCAGTTCATTACGTGATACATGAGTTAGAATAAGCCAAAACAACACCAATGCAGAATATAGTGTAACAGCTACAGAGAAAGTGCAGTGCAGGTAAACAATAAGATGCATGATCATAACAATGCAAACACGAGGAAATCTGCAGATGCTGGAAATTCAAGCAACACACACAAAATGCTGGTGGAACACCGCAGGCCAGGCAACATCTATAGGAAGAGGTACAGTTGACGTTGAAGGATCCTGACGAAGGGTCTTGGCCCGTACCGTTGACTGTAGCTCTTCCTATAGATGTTACCTGCCCTGCTGCATTCCACCAGCATTTTGTGTGTGTTGATCATTACAAGCTAGTTTAAAGGTCAAAAGTCCAACTTATTGTACAAGAGAGCCATTTAATTGTCTTATAGCAAAAGATCTGAGAAGAGAGAATATCTGGGGAGGCTGTGGTCTTTAGTTATGTTGGCTGCTTTACTGAAGCAGTAAAAACTACAGACAGGGTCTATGGGAGAGGAGACTTGTTTCCATGATATATCGAGCTTTGTCCACAATCCTCTGCACTGTCTTGCAGTCACGGACAAAACAGTTGCCATACCAACCCATAATGCATCTGGATAAGACACTCTCTTAGGTACATCGATAAAAAGTTGACATGCCAAAGCTCTTTAGCCTCCTGGAGAAATAAAGGCATTAGTGAGCTTTCTTGGCCATGGTGCCAATATGATTGGACGAGGACAAGCCATTGGTGATATTCACTGCTAGGAACTTGAAACTCGAAACTCTCAACTCACAGGATGTCAGTAGCATTGACATAAAGCAGGAGCATGTGCACCACCTCCCCTTCCTGAAGTTAGTGACCAGCTCTTTTGTTTCATTGGCATTGAAGGATAGGTTGTCTGACATGACACCATGTTAACAAGCTCGTTATCTTCTTCCTGCACTCCATCTCATTGTTATATGAGATACATCCACTACAGTGATACTGTAGATGGGGTTAGAGAAGAATCTGACCACACAGTCATCGAGACTAGAGTAGTGGGCTGAGACACCAGTATTGAGAATAGTCAAGGTGGAGGGTATCTGCCTAGGCTTACTGATTACAGTCATTTGGTCAATTAAGTCAAGGGCCCAGTTGCAAAGGGAAGTGTTGAGTTCCAGGTCCAGGAATTTGAAGTTGAGGTTGCTTGGAATTATAGTATGAAAGACAGAACTGTAGTCAATAAAAATACTCTAACTTAGGTATCTATACAGTTGTCCAGGTGCTTCAGAGGTGGGTGTAGGGCCAGGGAGATGGTGCCTGCCGTAGACCAAGGGAAAATGTTTAGGGTGAAAGGGGAAAGATTTAAAAGGAATCTTAGGACCAACTTTTTTCATGTAGAGGATGGTATGTAAAATGAGATGCCAGAGGAAGTGGTTGAGGCAGTTACAATATTATCATTTAGGAAGTGCTTGAATAGGTGGAGGGGTGGGGCTCAGAGGTACATGGGCAGAGAATTTGGGACAAGCTGGGTGGGCAGCATGATTGGAGTGGACTGGTTGGGCTGAAGACTCTGTGTTGCACCAAGACTCTGTCATCTTCAATGCCACATAATAGAGAGATATTGGGGAGAGGAGCGAAAGCTTGTTCTGAGAGAAAGGCATTGAAGAATGCCTTAAAGGTGTGAGTTTTTCAGGAAGTCTTTGGCCATCGTTGCCAATGATGTACTGATGAAATTCAAGGATCACCAAGAGATCAGGAATGGAGAAGATCAAGAATGGCATCAAGTTAATGGATCTAAGACAGATTAATGAGACAGGGAGAGGCAAGACCAGGGAGGAGTTTAAAAGCAGAGGCTAATCTCTATAGGACACTGTTTCATCAGAATCAATTTTCTTGAATGAGGGTGAGTTTGGGGGGACTTCCCACCCATGAATCAACACCTACAGGTGATGTGTTACATGATAGCCTCAATGCAGAAATGTAAAATGAAGATAGCTGTAAAGAGCATTAGGAAGTGACATTTACCAGGGCAAGTCAGGGAAATAGCTAAAGCTTCTGTCAAACTATCTGGGGAGGAAATCTAGAGAATAGTGTGAGAAGTCTAAGCCTCAGAATTATAGAGTGTTCAAATATTTACCACATAAATGACAATGCATTGATAGATTAGTTAATAAGAAACATTTAAATAACATGGAGAAACATCTCATATGAAGGTGCTCAGTACCAATTCATTCCTATTGTGCACTTATGACTTGTGACTTCAGATGACTTTCTCCTTAAAGCTGAAATCCTTGTCTATATATGTTGTCTATATACACAACACCCTCTCGTGCCCAATAACAACCTCTCACTCAATGTCAGCAAAACTAAAAAGCTGAATATTTACTACAGGGGGAGGAAATTGGAGGTTCATAAGTCAGCCCTTATCAGGGGATCAGAGGTGAAGAAGATCAGTAACTTCAAATTCCTCGACATTATCATTTCAGACGATCTTCCCTAGGTCCGGCATGTGAGTACCATTACAAAGAAGTAATGGCAGTGCCTCCACTTTCTTGGGATTTTGCAAAGATTCAGCATGTCATCTAAAACTTTGATAAACTTCAATAGATGCAGGGCAGAGAGCATACTGACTGATTTCATCATGGCCTGGTATGAAACACCAAGAAATGGAAAAGCCTACAAAAGGTAGTAGATACAGCCCATTCCATCACATGTACACCCTCCCTTCCAGGAAACACATCTGCAAGAAGCGCTGTCACAGGAAAGTAGCATTCATGATCAAGGAGACCCACCGTACAGGACATTCCTCTTCTCACTGCTGCCTTCAGGAAGGAGATACAGGAGTCTTATATCCTATTCCACCGGGTTCAGAAACAGTTATTACTCCTCAACCATCAAGCTACTGAAATAGAGTGGATAACTCCACTCACCCCATCACTGAACTGATCCCACCCATCGATGGGCTCACTTTCAAGGACTTTACAACTTATGTTCTCAATAGTTTTTATTTATTTATTATCATTATTTTGTTTCTTCTTTATTGTATTTGCACAACAGCGCCTTTTTCACATCAGGCGGTTGAGGAAGTTTGGTATGGGCTTCCAAATCCTAAGAACTTTCTACAGGGGCAGAATTGAGAGCATCCTGACTGGCTGCATCACTGCCTGGTATGGGTACTGTGTCTCCCTCAGTCGCAGGACTCTGCAGAGAGTGGTGCGGACAGCCCAGCGCATCTGTAGTTGTGGACATTTACAAGGACAGGTGTGTAAAAAGGGCCCATAGGATCACTGGGGACCCAAGCCATCCCAACCACAATCTATTCCAGCTGCTACCATCTGAGAAACGGTACTGCAACATAAAAGCCAGGACCAACAGACTCCGGGCCAGCTTCTTCCACCAGGCCATCAGACTGATAAACTCATGCTGACTTGCGTGTACTCTATATTACATTGACTGTTCTATTTACTATAAATTACTATGATTGCACGTAACATAAAGATTTTTACTCCCCATGTATGTGAAGGATGTAAGAAATAAAGTCAATTCAATTCAATGTGTTGTCTTTTGCATATTGGTTGTTTGTCCATCTTTGTTAGTGTGCAGTTTTTCATTGATTCTATTGTATTTCTTTGCATCTACTGTGAATGCCCACAAGAAAATGAGTCTCTAGGTAGTATACAGTCACATACATGCAATTTGATAATAAATTTACTTTGAAATGTGTTTATATCAACATATCTAAAATATGAAGTGGAGATTAATAGTAAGAGTTTAGAAAGGAATGCCTCAAGAAGGCAGCATCCATCATTAAAGACCCCCATTACCCAAACCCTGTTCTCATTGCTACCATCAGAAAGTAGGTACAGAAGGCACACACTCAATGATTCAGGAACAGCTTCTCACCCCGCTATCCGCCTTCTGAATGGACATTGACCTCATGAACACGACCTCACTATTTTTATTTTTATTTTTACACTACTTATTTAATCAAATTATTATATAATGTATATCAAGAAGAAAAGAAGAGCTTATGAAAGGTTCAAAAAGCTAGGTAATGATAAAGATCTAGAAAATTATAAAAATAGCAGGAAGGAGCTTAAGAAATAAATTATGAAAGCCAGAAGGAGCCATGAGAAGGCCTTGGTGGACAGGATTAAGGAAAACCCCAAGGCACTCTACAAGTATGTGAAGAGCAAGAGGATAAGCCATGAGAGAATACGACCAATCAAGTGTGACAGTGGGAAAGTGTGTATGGAACCGGAGGAGATAGCAGAGGTACTTAATGAGTATTTTGCTTCAGTATTCACTACGGAAAAGGATCTTGGCGATTGTAGGGATGACTTACAGTGGACTGAAAAGCTTGAGCATGTATATAATAAAAAAGAAGATGTGCTGGTGCTTTTGGAAAGCATCAAGTTTGTAACGAGAGCTGTATAACTCATCTCCTTCTACCTTAGGCCATGAACTTATCAATCACCCCTGCTGTGGACCACTTCTACAAAGGAGGGATCTGTATGCTCCACAACACCTAGACTAAGTATGTACAAGTAGGAGGGGACTATGTTGAAAAAGAAATGTGCTAAGTTTTCTAAAATTGACTCCTTCTACCTTAGGCCACGAACTTATCAATCATCCCTCGTATATGCTTACTGGAATTCACAGCTTTTTTCTCTATTAGTTTGTATTGCATGTTACTGCTGCCACAAAGACAACAGATTTCATGACATGTGCCAATGAATATAAGCCATATTCTGATTCTGAAAGGGTTTTAAGAAGGTAGCTATCAAGTGACTATTTCTCTGATTGCAGGTAACCTAAAATGAGCTTAGAAGGAATTTTAGGATAAGGCAAGAGCAATTTAAGATAGAATTGAGGAGGAATATCTCCCCAGAAGGGTTTGATAACTCAAAGAGCCATAGCTTCTGTGTCACGTTTAAAGGTTAGATAGATGTCTGAACATCAGCCGATCAAAGGGTTGAGGCAATCAAGTGGAGAAGTCAAGATCAGCTAACCAGTTAACCATTTTCTTATTGGGCATATTTGTGGAATTTACCTTCAGGAAAGATAGAGGTAAGCTTGAATGAGTAGAGAAAATTGACTAGAATGTCGATGAGACTTGAGGACCTAAGTTAAAGCGAAAGGTGAATGCATTAGGACTTTCTCCCCTGGAGTGAAGGAGAATGAAGGGAGATTTGATAGAAGTATACAAAATTATCAAGTTCAAGTTTAACTGTCATTCAATCATACATGAATACATCCAAACACAACAGCGTTACTCCGAGGCTAAGGTGTAAATCACACTACCAACAGTCGTGCACAACACAAGAGACACATAGCACACATAAAACAGCAGTAAAATATCGTCATACAAAAACAGTCCAAGTCCCTGAGCCCATGAATGTTGCAGCAGTCTGCAGTCGAATACAGTACAGCTTGTCTTCCGCTGAGCAAATACTAGAGTTCAGCACCGACTCCAGTATGTGCATCGTAACACACCACCTCTGGCACTCTGGGAGAGCGTCCTGACTCCAATACCTCTCTTCTGAGTGGCCACAAGCTGGTGACACCATGGCTTGATGCCTAGTCCTCGCTATGACCGAGGTCATACAGCTCCCCTGCTGTTCACCAATAAACCAGTGAATCAGACCTGTGGCATTCCACATTAACAATGTCCAGCAGGGTCTTGTGATCACAAGAAAAATGACCGAGAAGATGACTCACTGTCAGACTGCACGCCTCCTTTGCACACCCATTCTGAACTGCATGAATTCTGAAGGCATTGTTGATGAGGGTCTTGCAGCCTGAAATGACTCTGCACACAGAACTGGGATTCTAATTAATGACTTGGTGGGTCGTTCCATATGATGCTTGTCAATATGGAAGGCCAGAGCTATGAGGCTTTCGATGTCAGTGGGCATCTTCCCAGTAGACAACTCATCTTTCAAATGCTCTGAGAGGCTTTGATTGTAATGGGCCAGCAGCTCTTCCACATTCCAGGCTCAGTCCATCGCGATTGTCCTGAATTCCACATTGTAATTCAGCAATGACGTAAGTCTTGATAGAGGCGAAGTACCAGATCCTTTGCCTTCCTTCCACTTCCCAGGTGATTTAAAACTTGGCACATCTCAGCAGTGCAATCCTCATATATGTTGCAAATAAGGATCTTATTGTTCCAGTAGGAACAGCCCAGGTCAAAGCTTGCCTCATCAAGAGAGATGACAAAGAAAATTTTAGCCTGGTCCATAGCATACAGAGATGGCTGGAGCCCAAAGTGTAAGGCACACTGGGACAAGAAGTTGAGGCATTAGGTTGGGGATACTTTGAAGCCTTTGAGCACCTGAATCCAGGGCTCTGAGGGAGGACGTTGACTGACAAGTGGTTGCTGTAGTGAGACAGAATAGATTGCGAGTGGGAGCATATGGTCAATGATTTCTTAATTTTTCAATCTTTTTATTAGTATCGTAATGATAAAGATTAATATAACATAGAAATCATACAAAATTACACACATTAAAGTTGCTGGCGAATGCAGCAGGCCAGGCAGCATCTCTAGGAAGAGGTACAGTCGACGTTTCAGGCCGAGACCCTTCATCAGGACTAACTGAAGGAAGAGCTAGTAAGGGATTTGAAAGTGGGAGGGGGAGGGGGAGATCCAAAATGATAGAAGAAGACAGGAGGGGGAGGGATGGAGCCGAGAGCTGGACAGGTGATAGGCAAAGAGGATATGAGAGGATCATGGGACAGGAGGTCCAGGGAGAAAGACAAGGGGGGGGGAACCAGAGGATGGGCAAGGAGTATAGTGAGAGGGACAGAGGGAGAAAAAGGAGAGTGAGAGAAAGAACGTGTGTATAAAAATAAATAACGGATGGGGTACGAGGGGGAGGCGGGGCACTAGCGGAAGCTAGAGAAGTCAGTGTTCACGCCATCAGGTTGGAGTCTACCCAGATGGAATACAAGGCGCTGCTCCTTCAACCTGACTGTGGCTTCATCTTTACAGTAGAGGAGGCCGTGGATAGACATGTCAGAACAGGAACGGGATGTGAAATTAAAATGTGTGGCCACTGGGAGATCCTGCTTTCTCTGGCAGACGCAGACTGGGAGACCACTTTGCTGGACACCTACGCTCTGTCCACCAGAGAGAGCAGGATCTCCCAGTGGCCACACATTTTAATTCCACATCCCGTTGCCGTTCTGACGTGTTTATCCACGGCCTCCTCTGCTGTAGAGATGGGGCCGCACTCAGGTTGGAGGAACAGCGCCTTGTATTCCGTTTGGGTAGCCTCCAACCTGATGGCATGAACATCGACTTCTCTAGCTTCCGCTAGTGCCCTGCCTCCCCCTCGTACCCCATCCATTATTTATTTTTATACACACCTTCTTTCTCTCCCTCTCTTTTTTCTCCCTCTGTCCCTCTGACTATACCCCTTGCCCATCCTCTGGTTCCCCCCCCCCGCTCCGTCTTTCTCCCCGGACCTCCTGTCCCATGATCCTCTCATATCCCCTTTGCCAATCACCTGTCCAGCTCTTGGCTCCATCCCTGCCCCTCCTGTCTTCTCCTATCATTTTGGATCCCCCCTCCCCCTCCCACTTTCAAATCTCTTACTAACTCTTCTTTCAGTTAGTCCTGACGAAGGGTCTCGGCCCGAAACGTCGACTGTACCTCTTCCTAGAGATGCTGCCTGGCCTGCTGCGTTCACCAGCAACTTTGATGTGTGTTGCTTGAATTTCCAGCATCTGCAGAATTCCTGTTGTTTGCGTTTTTAAAAAAATCATACAAAGTTATTGGGATTACATTGTTATAATTATCATATATAAATATAAACCCAATTAATACATGGATATTAAACCTCCCAATCTTACAGGATACAAATATTATATATAGACAAATTAACATGAAAAAGGAAAAAAGGAAAAAATATATACCACCCCCAAAAGACTAACCTAACAAGATAGACCACTAAACTACAGAAAAAAAAAGACATGGGCTGTTGTGAAACATAAAAAAAAAGAACCATTAGTGTCGTTGACTCCACTCCCCTCAGCATATACAAAAAAAGATAGAGTAGGTTTGGAAAAGGTCAAATTACATCATATGAAAATATTGAATAGATGGCCTTCAAGTCTTTTTAAATTTAATAGAGGGATCACAAGTAACACTTCTAATATTTTCTAAATTTAAACACAACATAGAGAACCAATGAAATGTGGTGGGGGGGGGTTGATCTCTTTCCAATTCGGCAAAATGGATCTTCTGGCCATTAGTGTAAGAAATGCAATCATCCAACAAGCTGAAGATGTTAAAAGATTTGGTTCTATCATCGGTAAACCAAAAATTGCAGTAATAGGGTGGGGTTGTACATAAATACTCAAAACAGTTGAAATAATATCAAAGATAGCTTTCCAGTATTTTTTTAAAAAAGGACATGACCAAAACATATGAGTTAAAGAAGATACCTCAGAGTGACATCTGTCACATATAGGATTTATCTGAGGGTAATAACGAGCTAATTTATCCTTTGACATATGAACTCTATGCACTACTTTAAACTGTATCAGCGCATGTTTAGTACATATAGAGAATGAATTAACTAATTGAAGATTTTTTTCCCATTTTTCAATAGGTTAAGTAATCTTAAGTTCCCTTTCTCAATCGACCTTAACTTTATTAGATATGTCTGGACATATTTCCCTAATTATATTATAAGTGTTTGCTATTACACCTGTCTGAAAAGGATTTAAACCTAAAATTTTTTCCAAAATATCCGATGAATATAAATTCGGGAAGGTAGGAAGAACAGTATTTTAAAAATTTCTAATCTGCAAATATCAAAGGAAATAGGATCTAGGCAAATTGTATTTGTTAGATAATTGTTCAAAAGACATGAAACAATTATCCAAAAATAGATCACAAAATCTTAATATACCTTTAGTTTTCCAAGCCAAATAGGCCTGATCCATGATAGAGGGTTGAAAAAACAAATTAGAAAACAACTTGCTAGAATAAATTGATTCAACCCAAAAAATTTTTGAAATTGAAACCATATTCGTAAAGTATATTTTACTATTGGGTTAACCATTTGTTGATGCAATTTAGAAAGAGAATAGGGAAGCGATCTCCCTAAAATAGAACCCAATGAAAACCCTTGTAAAGATTTACATTCAAGATTTACCCAATGTGGACTTGAAGTTATGTCCAAGTCCCATGACCAAAATTTTAAATATCGAATATTAATTGCCCAATAATAAAATCTAAAATTCGGCAATGCCAGACCCTCCTCCTTTTTAAATTTCTGTAACTATCTTTTACCTATCCTAGGATTTTTATTCAGCCATATATATGAAGAGATTTTAAATCAACCTTGTCAAAGAAGGATTTTGGAATAAAAACTGGCACCGCTTGAAATAAATATAAAACTTTAGGTAAAATAATCATCTTGATAGCATTAATCTGACCTATCAATGATAGAGACATTGGTGACCATTTAGTAAACAAAAGTTTAATCTGATCAGTTAAAGGTAAAACATTAAATAAATCCTTATGCTTTTTTGTAATTTTAACCCCTAAGTATGTAAAGAAATCAGTAACCAATTTAAATGGTAAACATTCATAAATTGGAACCTGTATACTTAGGAGAAATAGTTCACTCTTATTAAGGTTTAATTTATAACCAGAAAAATGACTAAACTGAGCCAACAAGCATAAAACAGCAAGAACGGATTTCTCAGGGTTAGAGATATATAATAGCAAATCGTCTGCATATAATGATACCTTATGTATTTCATTCACACGGGTGATACCAAAAATGTAAGGTGAATCTTGAATAGCAATTGCTAAAGGTTCAAGGGCAATATCAAATAATAATGGACTAAAAGGACATCCCTGCCTAGTACCCCAAAATAAACAAAAAAAGGGAGATCTTTGATTATTGGTAAAAACCGAAGCTACAGGGGTATAATATATCTATTTAATCCAAGATATAAATATTGGGCTAAAATCAAATTTCTCAAACACAGTAAATAAATATGTCCATTCAACTCTGTTAAAAGCTTTCTCAGCATCTAATGAAATAACACATTCTGGAGTAGTAAGTGATGGAGTATAAATAATATTCATTAATCTACTAATATTAAAAGATGAATAACAGTTTTTAATAAATCCAGTCTGGTCCACAGAGATAATTTGGGGTAATACCTTCTCTAACCTAGTTGCTAATATTTTAGAAAAAATCTTAGAATCTACATTCAACAGAGATATCGGTCTATATGATGCACAATCAGTAGGGTCTTTATTCTTTTTAAGAATTTAAAGAAATAGAAGCTCCATAAAATGAGTGTGGTAATTTCCCTAATCTGAATGCTTCTTTAAAAACTCCAGACAACCAAGGCGAAAGAATAGAAGAAAAAAACTTAAAGAATTCCACTGTAAAACCATCTGGACCAGGTGCTTTGCCAGAATTCATAGAGGAAATAACGCCTTTTATTTCTTCATCCATGATAGGAGTATCTAATGTTAAACATTCTTCTGGTGATAATTTCGGAAAATTCAATTTCCTTAAAAAGTCATGCATAATGTTAGGATCATGAGGAAATCCAGAATGGTATAAAGAGGTGTAGAATTCTTGAAAGGATTTATTTATTTCATCATGATTGACTGTTGAGAGTCATCATGATTACAAATCTTAATAATTTGACGTTTAACCCAATCAGTTTTCAATTGATTAGCTAATAGTTTGCCCAACTTATCACTATGTATATAAGACTCACTTCTGGTTTTCATTAATTGATTTTCAATTGAGGATGTTAATAATAAGCTATGTTCCATTTGAAGTTCAACTCTTTGTTTATAAAGCTCCTTACTAGGAGTAATAGAATATTTCTTATCAATTTCTTTAATTTCCTCAACCAGCTGAAGTGTTTCATTCTTAATATGTTTTTTTCAAACCAACAGAATAAGAAATAATCTGACCACGGATATATGCTTTCAAAGTGTCCCATACTGTCCTAATGGAAATTTCTTCCGTATTATTTGTTGAAAAAAAGAGATCAATCTGTTCCTTCATAAACTTAACAAAATCCGGGTCTTGAAACAAATTAGAATTAAACCACCATTGTCTGATACTAGGAGATGTATCCATTAACTTGATAAAAAGTTTCAATGGAGCATGATCAGAAATGGCAATAATGTCATAATCACAGTCAATTACGGATGGAATTAAATGAGAATCTATAAAAAAGTGATCAATTCTAGAATATGAATGATAAACATGTGAGAAGAATGAGTATGCTTTCTCATTAGGTTGTAAAAATCTCCAAATTTCTGAAATTCCGGAGTCAATCATAAAAGAGTTGATAAGAGTGACTGGCTTACTGGGTAGAGCTTGACTGGATATAGATCTATCCATCTGGGGATTTAAACAACAATTAAAATCACCACCCATTATCAACATATATTCATCTAAATTAGGAAACAAAGTAAATAAATGCTTAAAAATTTCTGGATAGTCCATGTTCGGAGCATAAACATGAAACATAGCAACTCTTTTATTAAAGAGTAACCCAGTAATTAATAGAAATCTACCATTCGGATCTGAAATGATGTCATGGTGAACAAATATAATTGAGGAATCTATAAAAATTAAACCTCCGTTCACTTTGGCCTGAGAGCTCAAGTGATACTCTTGTTCCTTCCAAAACCTGAAAAAATGTTGATTATCCTCTTTCCTCATATGAGTTTCTTGTACAAAAATAATATGAGCCTTCAGTCTTTGGAATACTTTAAAAATCTTTTTCTGTTTAATTGGATGGTTTAAGACATTTGTATTCCAAGAGACAAAATTAATAGCCTGAGCCATATTTTAAAGTCAACCCTTTGGTATATAAAGAGTTAACCAAAATGAAAACTCATGAAACTAGAAGAGGAACAAATACCTGTATTCAGAGAGGAACCGGAAGTCATGACACTGCAGACATCTTTGTACTTTGGAATCAGCCCAATAGACAAAGAAAGTAAAAGTAAAATTCCCCCTATCCTCCAACCATAAAGTCCCAGAATTGAGCCTAAAGGAGTCCAGAGAAAAAAGTAATACTAAATCTACCTCCATTTCCCCAGAAGCCAACTCCAAAGATATATGTTAAAAAGAGACCCTCCCGAAAACCAAAAAAAAACCTTCTGCAGTAATAATCTTCATATTGTGGTATCAAAAATGAACGAAAGAGGAAAGGGTCAAAACATATTATCAATAAATTACAAACATAAGTCTAAATAATTGAAAATGGTACTTCAAAAAAAGAAAGAAAGAAAGGAATTATGGGAAGAAGAAACCTGAAAAGATGGCGCAGTAAAAAAACCAACCGCCATCTTAATTATACAAGGCTAAAAAAGACAACGTATTCCTCCATACAGTAAAAATTTACCATCAAATCGTTAGTAACAGTGTCAAAAATCAAATAAGAATACCTACACTATTAACGGAAAATGAAAATCTTGAATTATGAAAGTCTGTCTTCCTACAATAATTACAGGCTTTAAAGAAAAAGCACATAAGAACAGAGTTGATACTGCGAGAGCCAGACAATAATTAGAACAAAGTGTCCGTAGCAGTTGGATAATGCTCATCCAAAAAACATTGAACCGCATTTATGGAATAGAAGATACGAGATGAACTGTCTGGGAGAGAAATTCTTAAATGCGCAGGATACAATAATGCTGGTCAGAGACCTTTATGGTAACATTCCGTCATCAAAGGTATAAAAGCCCACCGCTCCTTCATCACTTCGGGACTGTAGTCTTCCACTAAATGGAACTGATATTGTTGAAGTTTAATCATACCTTGCCGATGGGCAATTCGGATAAGATGCTCTTTATCATGAACATAATGGAAACAGAGAATTACTGGCCTCGGTTTAAATCCGGGGCCTGGTTTTGAACGTAATGAACAGTGAGCGCGATCAAGCAGTGGAGGATCATCCAGGAATACAGAGCTAAGTTGAGAGAAGAATTTTAAAGGATCACCTTCTTCAACATCTTCAGGGAGACCGATTATACGTAAATTCTGTCTTCTAGATCGATTTTCAAGATCAATAATCTTAGAATTAAAACGCTCCAGTTGTTTAGTTGTCGAAGACAATTTCTGTTCCAAACTTTGAATTTTCAAATCTCTCTCCCGAGCATCACTATCCAATTCAGTAATTTTACTTTGTTGTTGTTTCACTTTGGAGCCCAGCAATTCCAAAGAATCTGTAATTGACTTTAAATCTTCTTTAATTCTTTGACGTTGTTGTGCAAATTTTTTATCTAAGAGATTCAGCAGAATATCATACGTTAATTCGGGTTGCCTGGTTTCAGTTTTCTTCCTCCCATTTCCATCGGAATCTTTCCCATATTTGGGATCCGGGTTCTAGATCTTGTACTTATTTCTTTATTCATTTTTTCAAATTTCACGGTCACAGTTCAAGGAAAAAGCAATAATATAGTTGAAATCTTCAAGTGTAGGTCAAGGTAAATTAAATAAGAGTGATCATAGGTTAAAAAGAATAACAGTAATGGAGCGAAGCCAGAGTCAACCTCACTCCATGAGCGCCTCCTGGAGAATCCGGTCAATGATTTCCTGCCACTTCTAGATCATGTGGTCATGTTGATGGATGATTTTCTTTAGGCCAGCAAACTCTACAGGGTCACCCATCCTGTCAGGAACTGTAGAGGAGGCTTGACCCAAAAGCAGAGCAGCAGAGACGATTTAGTGGTAAACAACACTTAACTATTAAACTGCAAAGTAACATGCTTTGGGGGCCTCAAAACGAGAGAGTAGAGAGAAGATACTAAACTCAACAGACAGGTAACAGAAGGCTGGGAACAGGGACTATGGATGAGGGCTGGGTTTAAATAGACTGCAGGTGATAAGTTGGAAACAAGTGGAAGGTGGCTCCTGTTAGCTCGGAGAAGACTGAGATATGCTTACCTATGTAGGCCTGACAAGGATAAAGTTGGGAACATTTGAATGGATGCAAACGATGTGGATGAAATCCTTAATAAGTACTTTACCTCAGTATTTACCAAGATGTTTGCCTATCACCACAATAGGTCTATGGTAGACACAATCTCAATGGCTCTCCATGCGGACTTGAATCACCTGGACAATACAAATATCCATGTCAGGATGCTGTTTACTGACTATAGCTCAGTGTTTAACAGCATCAATCCTGCAGTCCTGATCGAAAAACCACAGAACCTGGACCTCTGTACCTCCCTCTGCAATTGGTTCCACGACTTCTTAACTGGAAGACCACAATCTGTGCAAATAACGTCTCCACCTCACTGACAATCAACACTGGCACACCACCGGAGTGTTTGCTTAGCCCTCTGGTCTATTCTCTCTTCGCCCATGACTGTGTAACTCGGTATAGCTCAAATGCCATCTATAAATTTGCTGATGATACAATTATTGTTGGCAGATGGTGACAAGAGAGTGTACAGGAACAAGATACACTATTTAGTTGAGTGGTGTCATAGCAACAACCTTGCACTCAACATTTGCAAGACCGAAGAGCTGATTGTAGACTTCAAAAAGGATAAGATGAGAGAACACAAACCAATCCTCATCAAGGGTTCAGAAACTGAGCAATTTCAAGTTTCTGCTTGTCAAGATCTCTGAGGACCTAACTTGGTCCCAAAATATTGATGCAGCTATAAAGAAGGCAAGAACAATGGCTAGAATTTATTAGTAGTTTGAGGATATTTGGTTTGTCACCTAAAACACTTGAAAACTTCTGCGGTGTTGAATGGAGCACCAACACAGAAGCTGTGGACAAGAAGGGCCAGAGTCGCCTCTACTTCCTGAGGCGACTAAGGTCCTTTGGAGTACGCAGGCCTCTCCTTCACATGTTCTACCAGTCTCTCATCCCCAGTGCAATCCTCCATGCAGTGGTGTGCTGGGGCAATGGCATCAACATGGGTGATGCCAACAGGCTCATTAAAATGAGGAGAAAGGCTGGCTCATTTATAGTGGTCAAACTAGAGGCTGTGGTAGAACAAAGAACCCTACAGAAAATCCTGGCAATTCTGTAAAGTGTTTCTCACCCTCTGCATGCCACCTAGGCTGAACAGAGGAGCACTTTTAGTAATAGGCTAAGACAACTGTGCTGCTCCAAAGAGCGCTATATGAGGTCATTCTTACCCTCAGCCGTTAAGCTCTATGACGAGTCAACCTATAGCCAGGGCAGTTAGACTGTTTGAAGTATTTTTTTATTCTTTCTACTTCTCTTCTAATATTGCATATTTGTATATCTGTGCACTTGTAATGCTACTATGACACCATAATTTTCTTTGAGACCTATCTGTCTACAGATGCACTGTAGAGAGCATTCTGACTGGTTGCATTCCCTTCTGGTATGGAAAGGCTTCTGCTCAAGATCGAAGCAAGTTGCAGAAAGTTGAAAAATTAATCAGCTCCATCATGGGTACTGGCCTTCGTGGTGTCCAATACATCTTCAAGGAGCAGTGCCTCATTAAGACGGCGTCCATCATTAAGGAACCCGGCCACCTAGGACATGCCATTGTTACTATCAGGAAGGAGGTACAGAAGCCTGAAGACACACACTCAGCGATTCATGAACAGCTTCTTTCCCTCTGCCATCAAATTTCTACATGGACATTGAACCCATGAACACCACCTCACTATTTTTCTTTTTATTTTCTGTTTTTGTACTATTTATTTTAACTTAACTGTTTTTATATTTTTTTAACTATAATTCCATTTTTTTCTATATTTACCATGTATTGCATTGTACTGCTTTGCAAAGTTATCAAATTTCATGACATGTGCTGGTGATATTAAATCTGATCTTGATTCTGATTCTGAGTAGGACCTGGAGAACAGGAATATCTGCTGAGTATTACTGACATTATTAGTGAGGAGAGTATTACTGAACTAGGGCATTTTGAAGTAAAGGAGGAAGCAGTAATGTGTCTTTTAAAGAGCATTAAGTTGGATAAGTCCCAGAGCCTGATGGGATATACCCCAGATTATAGAGGGATGCAGATGAAGAGATTGTTGGGGCTTCGACCAACATCTTTACTTCTTCACTAGCCATAGTTGTGGTCACGGAGGACTGGCACGTACCTAATGTCGTTCCATTGTTCAAGAAGAGAATCAGGGATAATCCTGGAAACTACAGACTGATGAGTCTCACATCAGAGGTAGGGAAGTTACTAGAGAGAGTTCTTAGAGATAGGATTTATGAGCACTTGGAAAATCATAGACTAATTAGTGAAAGTCAGTATGGCTTTGCGTGAGGCAATGTATGCCTCAGTATCTTGACTGAGTTTCTTGACAAGGTGTTTGACGAAGGTAGAGCTATGCATGTTGTCTCCATGGATTTTAGTAAGGTGTTTGACAAGGTCCCTCATGGGAGGCTCATCTGGATTAAGATGCAGGGGATCATTGGAAAATTGGCTGTTTAGATTCAGAACTGGCTTGCCATAGAAGGCAGTGAGTGGTAGTCGAAGGGAATCATTCTAGCTGGAGGTCAATGATTAGTGGTACTCTGCAGTGGAACTGTACTGGTACCTCTGCTGCTTGTGATGGATATAAATGACCTGACTGGAAATGTAGGTGGGTGGATTAGTAAATTTTCAGATGATATGAAAATTGCAGGTGTTCTGGATAGCATACGTGACTGCCAAAGGATACAGTGGGATTGGTTACACACATGGACAGAGAAATGGCAAATGGTGTTTTTACCTGGCCTAATGTGAACTGTGGCACCTTGGCAGAAACATAAAGAAACATACACTGTTAAGAGGAAGGCCCTAAATAGTGTGGATGAGCAGAAGGATCTTGAGATCCAAGTACATAGCTCCGCAAAAGTGGCTACACAGGTTGATAGGGTGGTTAAGAAGGCATATGGCCTGTTGCCTTTATTAGTTGAGACATTGAGTTCAAATGACAGGAAGATATATTACAGCTTTATAAAACTCTTAGTTAGGCTGCATTTGCAGTATTACGTACAGTTCTGGTTGCCCTTTTATAAGAAGAATGTTGAGGCCTTGGAGAGGGTATAGATCGGGTTTACCTGGTTTCTGCCTGGATTAAAGCATGTACTATAATGAGGGGCTGGACAAACTTGGATGTTTTCTCTGGAGCAACAGAGGCTAAGGGGAGATCTGATAGAGGTTTATAAGATTACGAAAGGCATAGATAGAGTAGATAAACAATATCTTTTTCCCAGGGTTGAAATGTCTAATACCAGAGGGCATGCACTTAAGTTGAGGGGGGTTAATTTCAAGGCAGATGTGAGGGGCAAGATGTTTATACAGAGTGGTGGGTGCCTGGAATGTGTTGGCTGGTGTGGTAGTAAAAGCAGATACAGTAGAGACAGTTAAGAGATATTAGGCACAAATGTGAGGGAAACGGAAAGATATAGATATTGTTAAGGCATAAAGGATTAGTTTAGTTAGGCACTTGGTTATTAATTTATTTGGTTCAGCAAAACATTGTGGGCCAAAGGGCCTGTTCCTCAGTTAATCCAAACAACTGTGAGAGGAAAGCGTATAGTAAGTGACAGGACATATGGGTATTGATGTACAGAGGGATCTTGTACTGAAACATACAGGCAAGCTAACTGGCTTCCTTTGAGAGGAAATTAAAGCACAGGTTGTGAATCTTAAGGCTGCAGATCAGAATGGAAAGTTTTATGGCTCCACACACAATTCCCAGCTCTGTAATGTTAAAACAGAAGGAGATTTCCAGTTTTAGAAATTGATTGTGGATTTCAAGAAGAGAAAGTCAAGGAAACACACACCAATTATTAAGGGTTCAGCAGTGAAAAGGATTAACAGTTTCAAGTTCTTGGGTGTCAACATCTCCGAAGATCTATCTTGGGCCCAATATATTGATACAATTACAAAGAAGGCACAGCGGCAGCTACAGTTCATTAGAAGTTTGAGGAGACTTGGTGCGTCACCAAAATCTGACAATCTTCAAGAGATGTACTGTGAAGAGCATTCTAGCTGGTTGCATCACTGTCTGGTATGGAAGGGCCACTGCACAGGATCAGAAAGGCTATAGGAAGCCGCTAACTCAGCCAGCTCCATCACAGGCACTAGCATTCCCAGCATCGGGGACATCTTCAAAAGGCAATGTCTCAAAAAGGTTGCATCCATCATTAAGGACCACCGTCACCCAGGACATGCACTCTTCATATCGTTACCATCAAGAAGGAGGTACAGGAGTCTGAAGACACTTACACAACAGTTTAGGAACAGCTTCTGCCCCTCCTCCATCAGATTTCTGAATGGACGATAAAACCATGAACAAGATATTTTTTGCCCTTTTTTCACTCTTTTAGTGCTACTTAACTATTTTTCCTATATACATATTTTCTTATTGTAATTTGAATTTTTATAACTATTTTGTATTGTATGCTACTGCGGCTGCAAAACAACATATTTCATAGTATATGCTCATAATATTAAACCTGATTATGTTTCTGATTCATTTTAGCATTCCTCATCCAAGAAACAACCAAAGTCCAAATTTTTTGGGACAGTGTATCTTCACGAAACATAGAACATAGAACAGTACAGCATAGGAAGAGGCCTGTTGCCCCCACCATATCTACACTGAACATAATGTTTCTGTATATCTATGTTTTAAGGGTCCTGTCATTTACTGTATTCTTTCCTTAAACTTCATCTGCCATTTCTGTGCCCCAATTTTCAAGTGGTGCATATCTTCCTGTATCATATGAAAACCATTCTTGTTATTCACAACTGCGCTAATTTGGTGATATTAGAAAACTGATGTATACTGAGAAAATTGAGCAGTATTTTAAAGCAAATGGAATAGCCAATGAGAAACGACTACCAATTTTGCTGAGTGTAATGTGTGGGAAAGCATACAGTTTGCTAGGAAGTTTGACTGCTCCAACCAAACCAGCCAAAATGAGCTTTACTGATATCATGAAAATAATGCAGGATCATTTAGAACGGAAACCATTGTCAATTATAGAACACATCATCTTTCACAAGTAGAATCAAGAGGAAGGGGAGTCCATTTCAGCATATGTAGCTGAATTGAAGAAGTTGTCTGAGCATTGTCAGTTCATTGATGGGCTTAATGATGCACTGAGATCATTTAGTTTGTGGAATCTTAGAAAAAAGTATTCAAAAATGGCTCCTAACTGAAGCACAACTCACATTTAAAAGAGCAGTTGAAATTGATGGAAACAGCAGATAAAGGCGCAATTGAGTTGCAGTCAGTTTTGGTGAGTTGGGTAGTCTTGAGGTTCACAATGTGAAAACTAACAATAGACAGGCAATATGGCTTTCACCAGAAGTGAACAGCAATTAACTAAAATGGAATCGGCCGCTTCAGTCATTCTACAAAATTCCACAAGGGGCGACGTGGTAGCATAGTGGTTAGTATGTCGCCTTACAGCACAGGTGACACAGGTTCAATTCCTGATGCTGCCTATAAGGAGAGTTTGTATGTCATCCCCATGACCGCATGGGTTCCATCGGGGGTACTCCAGTTTCCTCACACAGTGCAAAGACATACCGGTTGGTAGGTTAATTGGTCATTGTAAACTGTCCTGTGATTAGGCCAGCGTAGAGCTGGTGAGTTGCTCTCAGCATGGCTCAAAGGGCCTATTCCACACTGTATCACAATAAATAAATAAAGATGTACTAGAGAAAAGATAACTCCAGTGGGAATAACATTTGTAAGAGTGTAATACAACAACCAACAAGAGTCACATTGAGCTTGCCCGTGTAAAAAAACAGGAGGACCAGCTTTGTGGGGATGTGATTGGCTGAGACAGCTACAACGTGACTAGAGACTTATGCATGCCACATCCCTTAAAACAGAATCAACTGAAAGTGAATGAAGAATGATACTGAATAATACCGCAGCAATGTTTAAGGATGTCATTGGAAAACTCAAACATATCAAGGGTAAAATAGTGTTAAATGAAAATACTATACCCAATTTTTAGAAAGCCATCCAATTCCTTATACAATCCATGGAAAAGTAGCCAGTGAGCTAGATCACATGGAGACTGAAGGAATTCTTTCCAAGTTTGAGTGGGGCCCATGGGCAATGTCATTTATCCCAATAGCTAAGGCAGATGGGTCTGTCAGGATCTGTTGTGATTTTAAGGTCACCATCAAAGCAGTACTGAAAGTAGATCAATACTCTCTGCCCAGGATAGAGGATATCTTTGCAACCCTTTCTTGAGGGAAGCACTTCAGCAAAGTGAACTTAGCAGACCCCTACTTACAGATGGAGATGGAAGAATAGTCTAAAGTGTTTATCAACATAAAACTGACAAAGGGCTTCATTGCTAAAATAGGCTTACTTTTGGAGTGGCACCTGCACCTGCACTCTGGCAGAAAGCTTTTGACCAGGTGCTGCAAGGATGCCCAGGCACTCAGTGTTACACGGACGGCATTATTGTTTCCAGTAAGGATGACAAGGAACATCTCCGAAATCTCTAGAAGATTATGTGCTCAGAGCTCAATGCCTCAAGAGTGAATTTTTTAAACCAAGCATCACATCACTGACACACAAGATTTACACAAGTATGTTGAAAAAATTCAAGCAGTGGTGGATTCCCCAAGGTCAAAGGGCATGTCTCAGTTGGGGTGCTTTTTAGGATTTGTCAATTACTATAACAGGTTCCTGACAAACCTGGCTACAGTGCTCCTCGCCGGTAGTCCTTGGCAAATTTTTTACAGGAGTCTTTTGCCATTGCCTTCTTGTGGGCAGTGTCTTTATAAGATGGGTGACAAGGGGTGTCACTCTGTTTGGCAGGAGAGACCTGTGGCTGTGAAACAATCTCAGGTTCTGGGGCCTCCTCCATGGTGGTTGTAGGAGCTGACTTTGGGACTGCAGAAAATGATCCTGACAGTTCCTGGTACCTTTCTTCAGAATGTGATGGCATCCTGAACAGTGTGCGGCAAGCTGCTTGATCTGCTGACCACTCCCAGGCCACCAGACAAACTTACATTTTGACCATGCCTAGATGTCCAGCATATAGCTCCTCGAACACTTTAGCTCTCAGCTTGGATGGTGTAATAACACAATCCCCACATAAGGCACTCTCTGTAAAGTGCAAGTTCAACCTGGAACTGGTAAAAAAAATAGGGCAACATGTAGACCTGAGACAGAGTGGGGTCTTTTCTGGTTTCCCTTTGGATCATCTCTGCCGTAATAGGGAGACTCTCGATTTGCATTAGGGAGAACACATCAAGAGGAGTGTCTTCTTTCATCAATTTTTCAGGTATTTCCTTTTCCAAGGGTTAATGGGACAATCCATCAGCATTTCTATTATTAGTCGTCCTCTTGAATTCGATCTTGTAATTGTGTCCTCCAAGACACACAGCCTTTCTCTACATTTGTGCTGCTGCTGTTAGTGGAACAGCCTTCTGAGGTTTGAAAATGGCCACTCCTGGTTGATGATCAGTAATGAGAATAAATTCTCCCCCGTAAAGGTATTGGTTGAAATATTTCACACCACAAAGCGGACTCAAAGACTCTCTAGAAGTGTGGGGATACTTGCGGGCTTCCCCAGCACATCTAAACCTGTATTGGTCCTTGACACAGACGAAGCATTTCACTGTATCTTTCGATACACATATGACAAATAAAGCTAATCTTTCATCATTATTGGCTCACTGCTGTTTTAACATGTATAAACCTATCAGCTCTGGAATGTGGGAAAAGTCTAAGGTTATTTTCAACTGCCACCGCCTCACTGTGCTAAAATAGAAGATCAAAAATGTCAGACCTTAAATTGGCATTGTGCAAATACTAAGCTGCCTGAATTAGTACATTGATTGAAAGAGGAATTTCATCCAGATGTTGCAGCAATATTTGCACACTGTAATTTTGAGGACATGATGTCAATTTTTAACTGCAGACATTGTGTATGGAATACAGTTCTCTCTGGGACTTTGTTCTTTCTGTCTTCAAACAGAACTGCAGTGAGGCCTATTTTTGCTGATGTTTTGCCGATAGGAATTGCGCATTTGGATGCATTCTAAAATTAAACTGGCCACCCAGAAACTGGGACTGATCTCACTCATTAACAGTAACCATTCATCCTTTGATCTGAAATGAATAAAACAAGACCGTATCACTAGCTGCTCACTCTAAGCACCTCATAGAAGTTGATGTGTGTACGCTTTGAACTGTCATTGATTGCTGTTAATCTTTAATGTCCTCTAGGATGACTAATACTTTTGGAATTCTGGCAAAACAGAATTTATGCATGAGAGTAAAAGGCACATTTTAGAAATATGGAGACTCAAGAAACTGCAGTCGCTGTAATCTGAAGCTTGGTAGCATAACAGTCAGCATTACAGTTTAGGGCTTTGGAAGTTCAATTCCGGCTCTTTCTGTAAGGAGTCTGTATGTTCTCCCCGTGACTGGGTGGGTTTCCTCCAGGTGGTCCAGGGTATACACTACACTGACTTGGAAATATTTTGCCATTTCTTAACCCTCACTGTGTCAGAAATCCTGGAACTCCCTGCAGAACTGTGGGGTGATGGGTGTAGTACTGTGATCATTCAAGTCAAGTATGTTCTCCTAAGGGATTGTCTAATGGTGTGTCGTCAGGAGGCTGTAGAGGCGGTTTCAGGATCTACATAACTCCGGGATGTTAGGGTGGATTCCTTTAATGGAGGACACCTGTGCATGACTTTGTTTAATGTGGGGAGGTTAATGCACTTTGGTCGTCATGCACTTTGGTAGAAGAAATAAATGTGCAGACTATTTTCTAAACAGGGAAAAAAATCCAAAAATCTGAATTGCAAAGGGACTTGAGAGTCTTTGTGCAGAACATCCTAAAGGTTAACTTGCAGGTTGAGTCGGCGGTGAGGAAAGCAAATATAATTTTAGCATTCATTTCAAGAGGTCTAGAATACAAGAGCAGGGATGTTATGCGGAGGTTTTATAAAGCACTGGTGAGGCCTCATCTTGAGAATTGCAAAAAGTTTTGGGCTCCTCATCTTAGAAAAGATGTGCTGGTATTGAAGAGGGTTTGGAGGAGGTTCACAAGGATGATTCCGGGAATGAAATATGAGGAACACTTGATGGCTCTGGATCTTGTCTTGCTGGAATTTAGAAGGATTGAGGGGATCTTATTGAAACCTTTTGAACATTGAAAGGCCTAGACAGAGTAGATGTGGAAAGGATGTTTCCCATGGTGGGGGAGTCTAGAACAAGAAGGCACAGCCCCAGGATAGAGGGGTGTGCATTTAAAAGAGAGATGCAGAGAAATTTCTTTAGCCAGTATTTGGTGAACATGTGGACTTTGTTGTCACAGGCAGCTGTGGAGGTCAGGTTTTGGGGTGTATTTAAGGCAGAGATTGATAGGTTCTTGATTGGACATGGCAACAAAGATTACAGGGAGAAGGCTGGAGTGTGGGGCTAAAGGGGGGAAAAAGGATCAGCTGTGATTGAATGATGGAGCAGACCTGATGGGCCAAATGACGTAATTCTGCTCCTATGTCTTATGGTCTAATGGAGAGGGTCTTGTCGCATGGAGTGCAGGATGACTGGTGATCCTTCACTGTAGCAGCCTTCCTCCACGTTCACTGCTGTCATCACCTCCTGCCAGCTCCACTGCTGAGGGATTGTTTGGATCACTCTGCAGTCAACCTACCAGGAGCTAAATACCAGATGGCATTGTTCTTGGGATCTCAGGAATGCTCAAGTCTCTCCACCACCATGACAAGCTAAATATCATTGGTGTACCCACACATCAAAGACTGCAGTAATTCAAGAAGACAGCTCTCTGCCATTTTGTCAAGGATAATTAGGATAGGCAAGTAAATTCTGGCTCAGCCTGCAAAACCCATGTCCATTGAATGAATACAAAATAAAATTGCTATGCATGAAAACTCTTGAATCAATTAATATTAAGAGTCAATTAAACAAGCTCCAATTACTTACAAATTAATATACAACTGTAGGACACTCAGATGTGACTCTGGCTGATTAAGACTTTATGGACGTATTTGAAAATTTTTGCCTTCTGGAAAAATATTGCAAAATATAATTTAAAAAGATAAATGTAGAAGAATCTTTCATTTTAATCAGGCTGTATCAAGGAATCTAATATATTGTGAGATTTAACTGCACTGTAGTATGCATAGTGTTAACAGAGACCTTGTCATTGTGATGGGCCCCGCAGAAACAAAGCTCCTTTTTCATGTAAGGGAGATGACATTAAACAGTCATCTCCCCGTCAAGTTGTGTGGTCAGCAGACAATCTTGCAAATGTTAAACAAGTGATCAGTTATTATTGTGAAATGGAAAGAGTACAGGAGCTGATGAAATATGAAATGTCCACTCATTCTGGGCTGGGTTGCTTTGTTTTATATCTGGTTTCTCTCCTGATGCTAAATCGCATCTGTTCAATGCACCACATCCAAAACAACACTGTGTCCGTCTTCCCCATCATCCGCCCTGCAAACTCCCCTCGCCCTCTCTCCCTCTTCAGCAATTCTAAACATGCTTTCATGTTTCAGTTTGGGATATCCTGTATAAATATATGATCCATAAATATGTTAAGACATGGAAGGAAATTTCGCAACGGTTGGAAGAAGAACAAAGGAAATGATCATGATGACTTGATCATGGCTGGGTTACAACAGGAATATTGATGCATATAGATTACAATATTCTTTTTCTAAATTTTATACATGTAAACAACATTTAACAAGAAGAAAAGATAATTACTGAACAAGATTCTCATAGTGTAGTTATCAAATTAAACATTAATTTTAAATATTAATTCACAGTACTCACAGAACTTGTAGGCAATACCTGCATTTTTTGTCCATCCCTCTCCGCTCCAAGTGAAGGAGGCAGATGAGAGTCAACGATATCGACGGGTGCAGAGTCTCCAAAGTTCCACACCACGCAGGGCAGCCAATTTTCAATGCATTTCATTCTACGTAACTGTGAAAAATAAATAAATTTGATCTGAATTACAAGGCATCAGAGTTGACCAGAGAAAAAGATAAACAAGAAACTGCAGATCCTGGATTGTGGAGCAACATATGAAGACCATAAGACATAGGCCGTTCAACCCATCAGCCTCTGCTCTGCCATTGCATCATGTCTGATTTATCACCTTTTACAACCACATTCTCCTGCCTTTTCCACGTCGAGCAGCTTGGGGTTGAGCCCAATAGGAGAAAGGCTACTCTGGATTGGACATTGTGTAATGAACTGGATGTTGTCTACTTGGATTTTCAGAAGGCCTTTGGCAAGGTACTACATATGAGGCTGCTTAACATGGTATTACAGGAAAGATACTAGCATAGGTACATCATAGGCTGATTGGCAGGAAGTAAAGGATGAGAATAAAGGGGACCTTTTCTAATTGGCTGCCCATGATGAGCGGTGTTCTGCAGAGGTTGGTGTTGGTGCTGTTTCTTTCTACATTACATATCAATGCTTTGGATGACAGAATTGATGGCACTGTAGCCAATTTTGCGGATGATATGAAGATAGGTAGAGGGGCAAGTAATGTTGAGGAAGCAAGAAGGCTGCTGAAGAAATTAGACATATTAGGAGAATGGGCAAAGAAGTGGCAAATGGAATACAGTGTCGGGAAGTATATGTTTATGCACTTGAGAAGGGGGAACAAAAGTGTAGACTATTTTCTAAATGGGCAGAAAATTCAAAAATCCAAGGTGCGAGGGACTTGGGAGTTCTCATGTAGGATTCCATATACAGGTTAACTTGCAGGTTGAGTTGATGGTGAGGAATACAAACGCAATGTTAGCACTCATTTCAGGGGGACAGGAATATACGTGCAGGATTGTAATGCTGAGGCTTTATAAGGCACAGGTGAAGCCTCACTTGCAATATTTTAAGCAGTTTTGGGTCTTTCATCTAAGAAAGGATGTGCTGATATTGAAGAGAATCCAAAGCATGTTCATGGGAATGAAAGGATTAACATCTGAGGAGAGTTTGATGGTTCTGGCCCTGTATTCGCTAGAATTTAGAAGAATGATGGGGGATCTCATTGAAACCTTTCAAACGTTGAAAGGCCTAGAGAGAATGGATGTGGCAAGAATGTTTCCTATAGCGGGGGACTCTAGGACCAGACAGCACAGCCTCAGAATAGAGGGATATTCATTTAGAATGGAGATCAGTATGAATTTCTTTAGCTAGATGGTGGTGAATCTGTGGTTCATTTCTACAGGCAGCTGTAGAAGCCAAGCCATTGGATGTACTTAAGATAGAGTTTGATAAGGTTCTTGATTAGTTCTTGAAAGGTTATGGGGTGAAGACAGGAGAATTTGGTTGAAAGGGAAAATGAATCTGCGATGATGAAATGCTGGAGCAGACTTGATGGGCCAAATACCCTATTTCTGCTCCTATCTCTTATGGTATATAGTAACCTTTTTCACCATTATTAATTAAGAAATTATCAATCCCTGCTTTAAATAGCAAAGTGCTAGATGAACTCAAGCAGTCAGACAGCATCCACACGGGCAAATGCAGACAGTCAATGTTAAGGGTTGAGTCACGTCACAGATGCTTCCTCACTTGTTGCGTTCCTCCACCATTGAGAAATGACCAAGTTTTTATGAAAATGTTGACTGTTATGGAAACAGTTTTACTTAAAGGTTCCAGATTTTTTTAATCAAATAAATTACCATGGTCCAGTCCCAACACATTTCTCTGCTTCAATAGCCCAGAGCTCTAGCTATCAGAGCAACAGAACTTCTTTGCTGAAAATACTAAGTAATCTCAATCAAAGAGAAAAAGGGAAAAAAGTATTTAGAAAGACTTGTATTTATATATAAAACCTTCCAATAGATTTGGCAGTTCCAAAGAGGTTTAAAACTAATGAAGTGTTTTTACATGAGGAACATAACAGCTAATTTCAGTGCTGCAATCTTCTGAGTGTCAATGTAACGATGCTCAATTGAATTCCCAATCTCATCGCCCTACTTCCTGTAGGGTAGGACCTGACCACAGTGACATTCACTGGAGCATACTGATGTATAACTGTGTGAAATCGTTGTCACTCTGTTCTCCACATCTTTTTCTGCTTTTACATCATTTAAATGTGATTAAAGCTGATGGCTGTTATGACAAATGGGGAACTCGCAAATTATTGCTTAAACCTAGGATGATTAAGATGATTGCTTTAACCACACAGCAGAGATCTGTTTCCTCTATAGCGTACTTGGGATGTCTAAATGTTACTCAAGATGTTACCCAAGCCACTTAACTTTTCAGATGACATCACCCAAAGTTAAGTGAGGTGGTCAGCTACATAGTCAGTAACAACAGCTTCAGCTTAAGTTTATATGCATGCCATTTTATATTGAGCACTTTTATTAGATAGATAGATAGATAGATAGATATACTTTATTGATCCCGAGGGAAATTGGGTTTTGTTACAGCCGCACCAACCAAGAATAGAGCATAAATATAGCAACACAAAAACCACAAACAATCAAACAACAAAATGCAAACTATGCCAGATGGAAAAAAGTCCAGGACCAGTCTATTGGCTCAGGGTGTCTGACCCTCCACGGGAGGAGCTGCAAGTTCGATGGCCACAGGCAGAAACGACCTCCCGTGCCGCCCAGTGTTGAATCTCGGTGGAATATGGCCGAAGTCCAACAGTAAAAAGTTCAATATCCAGTCTACAAACACGTTCCTCGATCGTAATATGACCCGGATTGCACCATCTGTTGTTAACCAGAACAGTAAGCACCCAACTCCTTTACGCTTACCGCTCTCAGTGCACTTCCGGAACGGTCTGGAAGCCATCCATGGAGAAGTTTTGATCGGGTATGTCCTTGTGCAGCCCCATTCCAGTGAAACACATAACACTGCACTCCCGAAATGTTTTCTGACACCTGGCTAGCGCTGAGTACTGCCACAAGAAAGCAGCACCCACCATCTAGTCTATGCCCATTTCTCACTACTACCATAGAGAGCATTCTGTCTCTTTGCATAGTGATTTGACAAGTGGGGAAACGTCAAGAATTCCTTCTATTCTGAGACTGATGCCTCTGGTCTTAGGCTCCCCGACTATCGGAAACATCCTTTCCATGTCTACTCTATCAAAGACTTTCAATATTTGTTAGGTTTCAATGAGATTTCCCCCCCTCACTCTTCTAAACTCCAGTAAGTACAGGCCCAGAGCCATTAAATGCTCCTAATACATTAATCCTTTCATTACTAGTATCATTCTGGACCCATTCCAATACCAGCACATCCTTTCTCAGATAAGGGGCTTAAAACTGTTCTCAATATTCCAAGTGCAATCTACCCAATGATTTCTCACAATACTCGAAGTACGATCTGAGTAATGCCTTATAAAGCCTCAGCATTACATCTTTGCTTTTATATCTTTGTTCTCTCAAAATGAATGCTGACTTTGTATTTGCCATCATCATACCCTTTCAAAGCAATTCTAAAACAAATCAATTTAGCCTGGCAGCCCATACCACCAGGCTCAAGAACAGCTTCTATCCCACTATTACAAGAATGTGCACCTAGCATGATCAGGTGCCCTCTTAACCTCACAACCTACCTTGTTGTAGCCTTGCACCTTATTGTCTGCCTGTACTGTATCCTCGATAATGGTAACACTTTATTCTGCTTTCTGTTATTGCTTTTTCCTTGCACTGGCTCAATGCACTTTTGTAATGAAACAATCCATCCAGGGGGTCAGTGTGGACATGGTGGAGGATTGCAAATACCTGGGGATACGAATTGACAATAAACTGGACTGGTCAAAGAACACTGAGGATGTCTATAAGAAGGGTCAGAGCCGTCTCTATTTCCTGAGGAGACTGAGGTCCTTGAACATCTGCCGGACGATGCTGAGAATGTTCTACGAGTCTGTGGTGGCCAGTGCTATCATGTTTGCTGTTGTGTGCTGGGGCAGCAGGCTGAGGGTAGCAGACACCAACAGAATCAACAAACTCATTTGTAAGGCCAGTGATGTTGTGGGGATGGAACTGGACTCTCTGACGGTGGTGTCTGAAAAGAGGATGCTGTCCAAGTGGCATGCCATCTTGGACAATGTCTCCCATCCACTACATAATGTACTGGTTGGGCACAGGAGTACATTCAGCCAGAGACTCATTCCACCGAGGTGCAACACAGAGCGTCATAGGAAGTCATTCCTGCCTGTGGCTATCAAACTTTACAACTCCTCCCTTGGAGGGTCAGACACCCTGAGCCAATAGTCTGGTCCTGGACTTATTTCCTGGCATAATTTACATATTACTATTTAACTGTTTATGGTTCTATTAATATTTAATTATTTATGGTGCAACTGTAACGAAAACCAATTTCCCCCCGGGATCAATAAAGTATGACTATGAATATGACTATCTGTATGGGTGGCATGCAAAACAAAGTCTTTCACTGTACCTCAGTACACGTGACAATAATAAACCAATTTGCTAATTTACCTCAGGGGCTTCGTTGCTCTCCAAGACCATGAGGTCTTTCAAATCACCCACATCTCTCGTTTAGAGTTCCCTATCTTTTCTGAATTCTTTGCATTCATTTCAAACCAAATTTCTATTACAACCTATTATTATGGAAGGATTTTTTGAAAGTTAAAATGAATCACTTATGGGACTATTTGTGTCTGAAACTCGCCACATAGTCTGTGTTTAGATGCAAACATCCTCCACACTTGTCTTTTTATTCAATGTAACTCTTCCTACTCTACTCCTATCTAATATATTACTTGCTTTTCCAGCAATTTCCTTTATCTCCCTCACTTCTCCTTCCACAGCAACATATTGGTGCCCACTCTCCAGTCATGCAACAATGATGAAGGAATGGTGACTTGCTTCTCAGTCAGAATGGCATGAGAGTTGGACAGAAACCTGCAGATAATGGTGTTCCAAGCCACCTTGAGGGTGCATAAACCTTCAGGAGAAAGAATTTGGTATCTCAGCAAATGGATGGCAATGCCATTCAAGGTTATGCTGAGGATCAGAAAGTGTGGAATACTACCTGCAATGCAACTGTAGTCTGAAAGGAGACGGGTTATTTGAAAGTTAAAATAAATCACCTAAATTTACATTTCAGTAAAATGAAACAGCGCACAGACCTTTTTTCATAATAACATCAATATGAAAGTCTATGGAATTTATTTTTCAAAAAACTGTGCTGGCTGATAAGATCCTCGAGAATGTGCTGAACTACACAGAGGATATTGTGGACAGTTGATAGCATCTTTATTTTTTTTAAGTCCGCTCAGAAAAGTCTACATAAATGAATGGCTTTGCAAAAAGCCAGAATATGCACTGTGTGCAAATTGTGGGCTGTTTATCAAGATAGATGAGATTATTCCAGAGTTCTCAAGAAACGCTCTGTACCTGCCTGTTTACTACGATGAGCCACAGTTTTTGGAACAAACGGTCTTCACTGGGCTCGAATCACTACAATCATTGTAGGATCTTTGTTACATTTCCTTTTCAAATATTCCATTAGCAAATTATTGAGGAACATTTTCTTACATAAATAACCCAAGAAAAATAATTACAAGAAATGCAAACCCACTTATTAATGTTTCTTTCTTCTTCTATAAATTCTGTCCTTCAAATTCAGAGCTGCCTCTGTGTGCTTTCTGTCAGACAGATGCATAAACTATCAGACTATTAATAGCAAGAGATAGTAATTATTCTTTGCAATGTTAGTGTACAGGAATTTATCAGATTTGTGCATGTTTCATCTTAGCTTAGTTTGAAGAAGGAGTAATAACCAAAAAGGGAAAGAAAACAGAGAGGAAGAAATGTATATTTGAATTGATGCAGCAAAAATATCAACTGCCTCACCTCTGTACATTCAGTTCCAGTGGAGTCTTGGTGTTAATAGTCAAAGGTGAATTTGACTATATAAGGGTAGAATAGGAGACAGGGAAAGTTACGGGACCAGGACACAAGACTCTTTATCTCAAAGTCATCCAGAAACCTGAACCACTGAGTTTGAATTAGCATCTATTTGCTCAATAGGAACATAATGATCTAACTAGTAGTTGTTTTGGAGTATTATTGTCATGCACTGAGATATGGTGAAAAACCTTTATTTGTATGCCATCCGGACAGATCATTCCATGCATTAGTGCATTGAAGTAGTAAAGAGGAAAAGCAGAATGCTGAATACTGTATTTGCAATAGCAAGTTCTGCCCATCTGTTTTCATACCTACAGAACAGTGCAACAGTCTTAGGCACAGCTATATAGCTAGGGTGCCTAGGACTTCTGCACAATACTGTATATTATGTCTATCCAGTTACCAAATAACATTTAATACTACTGACCTAATACAAAGCTAAGTACTCTATTATTTTTGTTTCCCAAACCACATTCCTATTTTAACCAAAAGTCTTGGACACCATAACTAAATGTAGTATATGTGCTTAAGACTTTTGCACAAAACCATAATAGTTCAAATGATAAAAAGAAGCTATTTCTTTTCATTGTGACTCTGCCATTTCCCGGATGAGAAATGTTTTTAGTTCATTTCTCATCTCCTCAATTCCCTGTACACCTGCAGTTTGCTCTCACTCTCAGGTATCTGTAAATTTCTCTTTGATTCTCTCAATTTGCCATTCATCCACGTAAAGAGGGAACTGCACCAAGGTTTAGAAACTATGCAACTCTTTCATATCCTCACATTATCTGCCCTGGATCCTGGTTAAGCACCAGCTCAGTCTTGTATTTGAATGCTTTTTTAAAATCCTATCCCATGTATCTCAAGGCTTCTTCGACATTGCAACCTTCTGAAATCTGGCTACTAAGGGAATTACTTGATGGTAAGGGAACCAAGGCATAAGGAGAATAGTGCTCAGGTAAAAGATCAGCCATAATCATGGTGAAGGGCAGGTTCTAACTGCCAGGTGATTGACTCCTTCTCCTAATTCTTATATCTGCTTTCCTCCAATCTGAGTTCAGCAGCATCACTAATTTTAATTGTTCTATCAAACAATTTGTTGGAGGATCTCAGCAGGATGAGTGGCTTCTGTGGGAGGAAAAGAAGCGATGATTTTTCAGCTCCAAACCCTGGGTGAGGACCTGAACCTCTGGCAATTCCATTCCTCCCACAAACATTGCTCAACATGCTGAGTTCCTCCAGCAGATTGTTTGCTGCTCCAGATTGCAGCATTTGTGGTCTCTTGTGATTCTTTCAGTTGCTCCAAGTTTAGATTTAGATTAATAAAGATTAATTTGTTTATTTATCACATCAGAATCAGAATTAGATTTATTATCACTGGCATATGTTGTGAAATTTGCTGTTTTGCAGCAGCAGTACCGTGCAATACATAATGATAAAAACTATAAATTACATTAAGTATATATAAAAAGAGAAAACAAAATTAATAAGCAGCGCAAACAGCCTGAGGTAGTGTTCATGGGTTCATTGTCCAATCGGAAATCTGATGGCGAAGGTGAAGAACCTGTCCCTGAAAAGTTGAGTGGGTGCCTTCCGACTCTATCTCCTTCAGGATGGTAGCAATAAGAAGAGAGTATGCCCTGGGTGATGAGGGTCCTCAATGATCAATGCTGTCTTCCATCAAAACATGGAGAGATATATTGTTTACATTAATGACCAACACAACGAAAGGATGTCCAGGGGGCAGCCCACAAGTGTCACCGCACATTCCGTTGCCAACAGAGCATGCCCACAGTCTTCAGCAGAGAAAAACAAGCAACAGAAAACAACAACAACAGAACAACAGTGAAGAGCAACAACAATAAAACAAGCCCCTTTCCTCCATCCTACCTATCCGCCCACCTACTCAGACACACAGGCAGTCCTCCAGCCACACGACAGGCCACCTCCGGGCCTCCAGCCTCCACAGGACTTGCAGACTCAGGGCTTTGGCATTGAGCCTCAGCTTCCAGACTTTCAACCAACCTTTGGGCTTCCCCCTTCGGTATTGACCCCAGGACCCTCCAGTGATGGGATCCCAAACTCCACGCATTGATCTCTGGACTTGCCAGTGATGGCATCCCGAACTGACTTCGAACTCCTGACTAGCCTTCTCGTGTACCTAGGAATAGTGGGCCTGATGCCTCTGATCCATGTCTTCCTCTGTTAAGGCTTTAAACTCTGGAGGTCCTTCCTAATCCCTTCTTTTCTCCTCTAAGATATTCCTTGAAACGGCAACAAAAAACACGTCTCACGATAGACAACAGACAATAGGTGCAGGAGTAGGCCATTCGGCCCTTCGAGCCAGCACCGCCATTCACTGTGATCATGGCTGATCATCCACAATCAGTATCCAGTTCCTGACATCCCCATAACCTTTGATTCCACTATCTTTAAGAGCTCTATCCATCCCTTTCTTGAAAGCATCCAGAGATTTGGCCTCCACAGCCTTCTGGGGCAGAGCATTCCATACATCCATCACTCTCTGGGTGAAAAAGTTTTTCCTCAACTCCGTTCCAAATGGCCTACCCCTTATTCTTAAACTGTGGCCTCTGGTTCTGGACTCACCCATCAGCGGGAACATGCTTCCTGCCTCCAGCGTGTCCAATCCCTTAATAATCTTATATGCTTCAATAAGATCCCCTCTCAGCCTTCTAAATTCCAGAATATACAAGCCCAGTCGCTCCAATCTTTCGACATATGACAGTCCCACCGTCCCGGGCATTGACCTTGTGAACCTATGCTGCACTCCCTCAATAGCAAGAATGTCCTTCCTCAAATTTGGAGACCAAAACTGCACACAGTACTCCAGGTGTGGTCTCACCAGGGCCCTGTACAGCTGCAGAAGGATCTCTTTGCTCTTATACTCAATTCCCCTTGTTATGAAGGCCAGCATGCCATTAGCTTTCTTCACTGCCTGCTGTACTTGCATGCTTGCTTTCAGTGACTGATGATGAATATCACGTCCATCTACAAATCCATAAACATGATAAACTGAACCAGAATCTGTGCCTCTCTTGAGTAACATCACCAACATCGATGTTTCACATATACACAGTTATCTCCAATGCTCTGGCCAATTTACTTCCATGTCCAAGACCAGATCTCTGGCCACGAACTCTACTCTAAGTTCTAGCAAGGCACGTTTATTCAAACAACATACAGAACATGAGTTACACATAAATTATACAAGTGGTTGAAGAAAAGTGATGTGCAAAATCAGAATCGGAATTACTGCAAAATAAAGAATCAGAGACAAATCCATGGGAGCACAAAAAGTATTTCCTAGTATTCCAATTCTAAGATAGGATTATTATTATTACTACTTTTGTCACAGTTACTGAGGAATAGTGAAATTCTTGGTCTGCGTGCATATAGATCATTTAATCTCATCAGTACATCAAAGTAGTACAAGAGGAAAGTAATAACGGAGTGCTGAATGAAGTGCTACAGTTACAGAAAAAATGCAGTGCAGGTCGACAATAAGGTGCAAGTCCATAATGACATAGATTGTGATGTCAAACATCCATTTATCGTACACGAGGTTAATTTGGTCATCTTATAGTGGCAGTATAGAAGTCATCCTTGAGTTTGGTGGATCATCAGTTCAAGAACTTGATGCGCATAGGAAAGTAACTGTGGGGGCTTTCCAGGTCCTGTATGTCCTACAGTGTTTGGGGTGTATGGGGTGTCGGGGAGGGGTAGCACCTCTGGTGGGGGAAAACGTTGCATCCTTTTCAAGGCGGTTCATCCACCTTTGGTCCCCACCTGGCACTCAGCTCTCACCTGTGGCTCCCCGTAGCTGTCTGTATGCAACAGCGGCCACACCCCGGGCAACGGCTTCGACAAGCCGGCTAAACCAGGTGAGGGTAGCCAATGGGTCTCAAACCCTCGGTGAGATAGGGAGTTGTCTATCCCAGCCTGTGAAGACTGACTCTGGCAGTTTGAGCGGATGAGACCAATGGAAGGTCCAACAGTCAAGAAGGTGGTCTCTGCAGGCATTGTGGAACATGTAGAGTAGGACAAGACAAAGAAGACATCCTGGTCATCCACTGCGCCTAGTCCCATCTCCAGTCTTGTCTTGCCACTGGATCCAGATGGGAATTGGGAAGAGAGAGTGAGACTGACTCTGCGCAGCTCTCCCTCACTTAAATCCAAATCATGCGCTAGTCTCGACATCATCATCATCATAATGGTGTCAAGGTCTTCATCGACGATGACGGTGCACAAACAACATGTCCTTCTCAACAGAAGCAGCAAGAAAATGGAATGATGCTGTTGCTGCATCATCCTGCTCCAAAGTTTGTTTTACACTTCACATGTAGTCAATTCTACCCCCTATCATCCTGTGGTAGTAGTGTAACTGAGCAACTGTAAAATGATTTGCAGTATCCTATTTAAATGAGGAGCCCTCTTTAAACATCGATCTTTCTTTCTTTCTGTTACAGATGCTGCTAATTTAACCCCAATATTGCAAATTGTCTCCTTTTTATTTTCTATTACTGCAGGATCTAACAAATTTGGTGTTAATAAAATTCCTGACAGGTTAAAAGAATTTGAATGGCTCAATTCATTTACTGTATCAGTAAATGAATGGATTAGCACTCACGTTATAGTGAATTTACTACTCATTTATAGTGAAAATCTAAACACCAATTTGCCATTGTTTAGTTCACAAGGAACAGGGAAGTGTACCTGCTAGATAAATGGAAACTGCTCTTACCAACCATGAGCTTTTTAATCTCTGTCTGCACACTGACTGAATCTCTTAATTACACGTTTCAAAAGTATTCATCTGGGTTCACCAATCAATCTTGGGAACACAGACTCTTTTTCCTAACAAACCTGTCGAGACAATTTCAGATCAGACTTACAAGGGTGCTCTATCTCTGGCTTAGTCAGCCTTTGAATTGGCACTAAGACAGAAAAGCATGCAAGCCATGATGTCTGTCTTGCTCCTGAGCTTAACAACTTGGGGATTTCTCAATATAATAAAATCTAATCCTTAGGAACAAGAAAGAAATTGACCTAATTTTGCTGGATCAACCCTGTCGATGAAGGTTTTTCAGTAATGACTACTGTTCTGGGCAGTATGGTAGTATAACAGTTAGTGTAACCTATTACAGCGCCAGTGATCGAAAGTTTGGGGTTCAATTCCCACCGCTGTCCCTAAGGAAATTGTACTTTCTCCCCATGACTGCATGGGTTTCCTCTGGGTGGTCCAATGTCCCTTCATATTTCAAAGACAGATGAGTTAGTAAGGGTTAGTCAGTTGTAGGCATGCAATATCAGTGCTGGAAGTATGGCGACATTTGCAAGTTGTCCCCGGCACATCCTCGGGCTATATTGTCGTTGACACAAGTGACATACTCCACTGTGCTTTTTGATGTACACGTGACAAATAAAGCTAATCTCTCAATCTCTCTCTTTCAACAGAAATTCTTCACCTTGGGATTTATCTCACAGTCAAACTCTAAACCCATGTCAGTCATCCTCAGATTATAAAAGGGGCATGGATTTATTAGGGTGGTACAGTGGAGCTACTGTTTCATGGTTCCAATGATCTGGCTTCAACCCTGATCCCTGGTGACATATGTGTGGAAACATGTATTCCCTGGTGTTTTATAGGAGTTTGTATTGGTTTGCTATCTCAATATACATACTGGTTTGAAGACACAATGAACGCAAGGTTAATTCTGCACTAATTGTGCTGCATGTACATTTAAAAAAAGATAAGTATGTTTCTAAAATTTAAAAAAAAATCTGTGTGGAGTTTGCAAGCTCTCTTTTTGACCACTGTTCCTCCTTCCCTCTCTTTAATGGTCAATGTTTGAAGAAGGTGGCATCCATTGCTAAGAACTCTCACCATCTAGGACATGTCTCTTCCTAAAACTACCATCAAAGAGGAGGGACAGGAGGCTGAAGATCCACACTCATTGATTCAGAAACAGCTTCTTCCTCTCTGCCATCGCATTTCTGAATGACCATGAAACCATGAACATTAACTCATTCCTTTTTCTTTTGCACTCCCTATTTGATTTTGTAATTCATGGTAATATTTATGACTTCGCACTGTACCGCTGTCGCAAAACAACGCATTTCACATTATGAAGTCAAGGCTAATAAACCTGATTCTTCATCTTACCACCTTTGTTCTCTGGTTTCTTCCACATCCTAAAGACAAGTGGGCTGATAGGTTATTTGGTAAATTGCTGCTAGTATGCAGATGAGTGGTGGAATCTAAGGAGAGTTACCAGGAATATAGAGAGAACAGGGTACAGGGAAAATTAAGGGCAAATGAAATTGTTTTGAGAGCCTCCAACTATGTTATAAAGAATATATACTCATTGGCTACGTTATTAGGAATCTCCTGTAGACATGGTTTTACATATCTCCTGTCCCTAATAAATTGGTCACTGTGCATGTTTGTCATTTTTTGCTGTTGTAGCCATCCACTTAAAGGTTAAATATGTTGTGTGTTCAGAAACTTCCTTCTGCTCGCCACTGTTGTAACGCATGATTATTTCAGTTACTATTGCCTTCCTGTCAGTTTGAACCAATCTGTTTATCTTCCTCTGACCTCTCTCATTAATAAGGCCTTTTTTCCCACTGAACTGCAGCTCATTAATTTTTTTTTTGTTTTCCTCACCATTTTCGGCAAACTCTAGAGACTGTTGTGTGTGAAAATACCAAGAGATCAATAGTTTCTGAGATACTCAAACCACCCTATCTGGCACCAACAACCATTCCATGGTCAAAGTCACTTAGGTCACACTTCATCCCTTTAAGGATACTGAAGATAAATTTGGGGTGGGGTTTACATAATTAATCCAATTACCTGAAGCCAGTCATACTCGTCGAAGCAAGGAAATTGAAAGGTGAGAGTTAAAATTGGATGGACCTCTCCCTGATAAGGAACACTTCATCTCCCAGATTACCTCGTGGTGGTCCTTGCACTTCATTTGACTAGCTGTACTGCACTTTCTCTGTAACAGTAACACTAGATTTCTCTGTTCTGTTATTGCTCTTATTATTTTGTACAATTTTGATGAACTTATGTATGGAATAATCTGCCTGCATGGCATGCAAACAAAAGCTTTTCACTGTATCTCTCTGCATATGGCAATAATAAACCAACTACCAAATACATACTGTCAGTGAGCCAGTCCGTCAAAGCACCAACAACCCAGGTTCGATCCTGACCTTGGGTGCTGTCTGCAAGGAGTTTGCATGTTTTCTCAGCAACTGCATCAATTTCCTCCTGGTGCTCCCACTCCCCCCATATCCCAAAGACATGCTGGTAGGTCGATTCGCGTAGCGGAAAATTGTAGAATTGGGTACCAGGAAAATTAGTGGGGGACAGGGATTGCTCTGTGAGCCAGCATAGAGTAAATGGGTGGAATGGCCTCCTATGTTGCAAGAAAAATATGAAATACGCAGGTTCTTTACTGGTGGTTCTCAGCTAAAGCATAAAACTACGAAAGGACATTACTGCAGCAGGTGACCAAAATAATTAGAATCAGAATCAGAGACAGGTATATATCATTGACATATGATATGAAATTTGTTGTTTTGCAGCAGCAGAGCAATGCAAGGCACAAAATATACTATAAATTATGAGAAATATTATATGTGCATATATATTTCATTCATTTAAATACAGTGTGAAGCTTTCGTTTGCATGTCATTAAGACAGAACATTCCATATGTAAGTTCATCAGTGTTGTACAAAGGAGAGAGCAGTAACAGAACACAAATATGGTATTACAGTGACAGAGAAATTGCAGTGCAGGTAGTCAAATAAAGAAAAATATTTATGTTATAGATCAGACAAACTATATAGTGCAAAAAGTGAGCAAGATAGTTTATATGGGTTCATTGTCTGTTCTGAAATCTGACGGTGGAGGGGAAGACAGTGTTCCTAAATCATTGTGTGGGTGTCTTCAGCTGCCAGTATCTCCTCAGTAAGAAGCAGGCAAGATTTGGGTGGTGGGGGTCCTTAATGAGCATTGAGGCAGATTGTAAGGAGTACATGGAAGGAGAAAAGAGAGGAGAGGTTTAGGGAAGGAATCCAAGAACTGAGAGCGTTAAAGGAACAGCTGTCCATAGTTAAGTGGTTAAATCAAGGCAACTGAAATACCTCCTGCAGTGTTATATTTAGCCTGTGCCAGCTGCTGTTACACAGACAATCCTTTGAAACATTAATTAAGCATCGAAGATTGTGGTGGATTTCTGTTGAACTCCCCTTCACAGAATGAGATGCTTTAGATCAAATATATCTACATAGCATTGGCTTCCAAAGTTTTGAATTTATTGCCCTTCTAGGACATGGTGTTTCTTCTGCTGTTCCAAACAAGGTGAAACAGATTGTCTTAGTCGACATTATCTCATGCCATTAGAATGCAAAAAGCACTAATTATGTCACCTCTTGACCCTCTCTTATCCAGCGAGAATGTGCCGAAGTAATATCATCACATTATCTGATCCCTCCATCCCCTCAGTCATGCTGATCGCTCTCTTCTGTGTCAGTAGACATTTTATACACAACAATTGGCACTGTACACAATGTTCTAAATGTGGTCTCTCCAATCATTTATAACATGGCTACAAAGTTTTCCTGTTCTGACTCAAGAATGACCTTTTAATATGTCTCAGCTCTGATCTGTTGATATGTTGATCTGCTCTAGGCTTTCATCGAGTTGTTAATGATACCATGGCTTTGTTTGAGTGAGTTCCATCTGTGGTTATTACAGTGCCTATAAAAAGTATTCCCACCCCCCTTGGAAGTTTTTATGTTTTATTGTTTTACAACATTGAATCACGATGGATTTAATTTAACCTTTTTGACACTGATCAGAAAAATACTCCTTCATGTCAAAGTGAAAACAGATCTCTATAAAGTAATCTAAATTAATTACAAATACAAAACAAAATAATTGATTGAATAAGTATTCCCCCCTTCAAGTCAGTATTTAGTAGATGCAACTTTGGCAGCAATTACAGCTGAGTCTATGTGGATAGGTTTCCAATAGCTTTGCACATCTGAATGGTGTAATTTTCCCCCATTCTTCTTTACAAAACTGCTCAAGCGCTGTCAGATTGCATGGGCATTGTGAGTGAACAGCCCTTGTCAAGTCCAGCCACAAATTCTCAATTGGATTGAGGTCTGGACTCTGACTTGGCCACTCCAGGACATTAACTTTGTTGTTTTTAAGCCATTCCTGTGTAGCTTTGGCTTTATGCTTGGGGTCATTGTCTCGCTGGAAAACAAATCTTCTCCCAAGTCACAGTTCTCCTGCAGAGTGCATCAAGTTTTCCTCTAGGATTTCCCTGTACTTTACTACATTCATTTTACCCTCTCACTTCATAAGCCTTCCAAGGACCTGCTGCAGTGAAGCATCCCCACAGAATGACACAGCCACCACCATGCTTCATGGTAGGGATGGTATGTTTTTGTTGATATGCAGTGTTTGACTTACACAAACATAGTATTTAGTCTAACGGCCAAAAACCTCAATTTTAGTTTCATCAGACCATAGAATTTTCTTCCAGCTGACCTCATAGTCTCCCACATCTTCTGGCAAACTCTAGCCGAGATTTCATCTGAGTTTTTTTTACAATGGTGGCCTTCTCTTTGCCACTCTTCCATTACCCGCCGACTGGTGAATCACCCAGGGAACAGTTGTTGTATGCGCAGTCTCTCCCATCTCAGCCACTGAAGCTTGTAGCTCCTCCACAGTTGTCACAGGTCTCCTGATGGCCTCCCTCATGAATCCCTTTGTTGCACGGTCACTCAGTTTTTGAGGACGGCATGCTCTAGGCAGATTTACAGCTGTGCCATATTCTTTCTATTTCTTGATGATTGATGTAACTGTACTCCAAGGTATATTCAGTGACTGGGAGATTGTCTTGTAACCATTTCCTAACTTGTGCTTTTCAATAACCTTTTCGCAGAGTTGTTTGGTGTGTTCTTTTGTCTTCACGGTGTAGTTTTTGCCAGGATACTGACTCACCAGCAGCTGGACCTTCCAGATACAGGTGTATTTTTACTACAATCAATTGAAACACTTTGACTGCACAAAGGGGATCTCAATTTAACTAATGATGTGACTTCTAAAACCAATTGGCTGCACCAGTGATGATTTGGTGTCTCATATTAAAGCATGTGACTATTTATTCAATCAATTGTTTTGTGTTTTATATTTGTATGTAATTTAGATCATTTTGTAAAGCTCTGCTTTACTTTGACATGAGTCTTCTTCTGTTGATCAGTGTCAAAAAAACCAAATTAAATCCACTGTGATTCAATGTTATAAAACAATAAAACATAAACCTTTCGGGGGGGGGTGAATACACTTCATAGGCACTGTATATTACCTTTAATATAATGAATGTTTACAAGCAGACATGACATGTGCCGTCACTATGGATAATTAACAAAATCCTAAGGAATGTACATAACACAAAATAAAAAGCTCTGGAGAATTGAATTTTCATAGTATCCTTCTTAAAGGGAATCAATACTTATTACGTTACTGGACATTTTGGAGGACAATAAAAATAATATTGCAGGTATCAGAAAGTTCTGCCACAACAGGGTCACAAAGCAAGGTTTATATTGATATTCAATTTCATTACCCTACAACTATCAGGCTCCTGAACTGGCAGGGATGACTTCACTCATCACAAAACTGAACTGATTCCACAAACTGCAGACTCCCTTTCAAGGAATTGACAACTCAAATTCTTAGTATGATTTATTTTCTATTTGCACAATTTGTCTTCTTCCGCACTTTGGTTGTTTATGGAGTTTCCATAAATTCAGTTATATTTCTTTATTTTCCTATAAATGCCTGCGAAAATGAATCTCAAGGCTGTACACGGTGACATACATAGATTAAAAAATTGACTTTGAGTTTGAATTTCAGTGGCTTGTAAATTCACCCCGCCTGATCTTTAGAATTTAGAATTGGAACAGTGCAGAATAGGTATCGGCCTTTAAGCCCACAATGTTGTGCCAAACTAATAAATCTAGTGGCACATAAGCCTTTCTGTATGCATGCAGTCTGTATCCCCCATTCTCTGCATATTCCCATGCCCACCTAAAGCTTCTTAAATACCTCCATCACATCTGCCTCCTCCATTGTCCCTCCATTGTGCATTCCAAACTTCCACCACTCTCTGTGTAAATAAAAACCTTGCGAACACATCTCTTTTGAACTTACCCACTTTCACTTCAAATGCATGCCCTCTAATGTTTGACATCTTGACTCGGGGGGGAAGGGTGGTGGAATATACCGGCTACTTAATCTGCATAACTTCCATGGTTTTCAGTTGTATTTTATACTTGTAAATATATCAGACCAGCTCCATTGGGAAGATTCTGTGGCGAAAAGCTTTGAGTTCAAGCCCTCCTAGAGAATTTTAGATTCTGTGGGTGCACTGGCCTAACCCAAGTCTAATCTCTTGCTATCTCTACCAACTTTTGTACTCACAAACAGCAGGCAATTTTAGATTATGAGGACACTCAGACCTCTTTTATTGTCATTTAGAAATGCATACATGCAGTAAGAAATGATACAATGTTTCTCCAGAGTGATATCACGGAAAACAAGACAAACCAAAGACTAACACTGATAGAACCACATAATTATAACATATAGTTACAGCAGTGCAAAGCAATACCATAATTTGATGAAGAACAAACCATGGGCATGGTAAAAATAATCTCAAAGTCCCCGAGTCGATCGACTCCCGAGTCCCCGACAGCAGGCGGCAAAAGGGAGAAACTCCCTGCCATAAACCTCCAGGCACCGTCAACTTGCCGATGCCTTGGAAGCAGCCGACCACAGCCGACACTGAGTCTATGCATCCAAAAACTTTGAGCCTCCGACCAGCCCCTCCGATACAGCCTCCCGAGCGCCATCCTCTGCCGAGCGCCTTCGACGTAGCCCCGGCCGCTAAAACAAGCAAAGCCGAGGATTCGGGGCCTTCTGCTCCGGAGATTCCGGTTACCACACAGTAGCAGCAGCAGCGAAGCGGGTATTTCAGAAGTTTCTCCAGATGTTCCTCCGTACTCTCACGTCCGTCTCCATCAAATCAGAATTGTGCACGGTCACCTACTTGACAGACTACAGATATCATTCACTGGAGAGGCAGCGCGCGCTGCCGTCACACCGCCATCTTCTCCTCCTGCTAATGATATCTGCTAATTTACTCAACAGTGAGCATAAGTGAACAGAAATTTCTTCAATCATTTAGTTTTTTTTTATTTAGATAATCTCTCGCTTGCAATTGCTCGAGTGGAGTATGATGTTCTCCTAAATTAGATCCTCAGAGGCTAATCCAGGATCCACATATTCTGGTGCAGCATAGGGAAGAGTAAGTGGTAGCTGTGGTTAGCAGCTGGGTCTTTTGCCTCTTCAGTTTCTCCTGTTAGTGTTGCCGCTTCTATTCTGCGGCACCAGCATTGTCATGTAGCACAGCTTTATCTATTGAGTGCAATGTCTTCCCAGTTTTTAGATATAATGCTAAATTTTGTTTAGGCTGATTTTGATCCTTGAAGTATTTCCTTTGCCCACCAGGGACTCACTGAGATATAACACTGTAACAGGCCCTCCTAGCCCAATGAGTCTTTGCCAACCAATTACACCCACGTGATCAATTAAAGAAATGGAAGATTAGATTTATTCCAATCAATAACATTGAAAGAGTACAGAAACAAACTAGGAGGATTTTGTTGGGACATGAGGACCTGAGTTATAGGGAAGGTTTGAATAGGTGAGGAATTTACACCCTGGAACATAGGAGAATGAATGAGGGAAGTTCTAACAGAGGCATACAAAAAATCAAGGAGTGTAGACAGATAAGCAATCAGGCATTTTGCATTAAGGTTGGGTGAGACTACAAATGAAGATCATGGGTTAAGGGGGAAAGGTGAAAGGTTTAAGGAGGATATGAGGGGATCTTCTTCATTCATAGGGTGTTGAGAGAGCGGAACGAGCTGCCAGCAGAAGTGGTGGATGCGAGTTTGATTCCAACAACTAAGAGAAATTTGGATAGGCACATGGATGGGTGGGGTATGGAGGGCTGTGATCTGCATTCAGGTTGATGGGATTATATTGTAATTAGGCATGATTTAGATAGGCCAAAAGACCTGTTTCTGTGACTCTCATTAGCAACGAGTTGAATTCTATTTCTCTCACGTTGCTAATTCAGGAAAGAGTTTATTTTACAGACTGTAATAAGCTGTAAATTTAAATTCTGCCAAATTAGAGGAAAAACAGCACATTACTGAGACACGTGATAATCGAATCACTCATGCAACATGAAGGAAACAGGCATGTAAATCTTTCACTATTAGCTTCTGTGAAAACCTGCTGCTATTTCAGTAATGGATGAAATTCAGCATAGAATGATTTATTACTTATATTTTATGCATTTCTCAGATATATTTACTTCACAGTAAGTCCACGGAAAGAAGCTTGTATTTGAAAATAGGTAATATATTCCACAAAAAAAAAAGAAATTCTGGGTTTTATGTTTCCAAAGATAAAACAGTTCAAAACAGCTTCCAGCATGACATTTATGCTGGATAAATCTCACAGACAGATGAACAATTAACCGATTAGCATTTGCAAAGATGAAATGGAGGCCAGGACTATATAATGTAAAAGTAGAATGATTCTTATCGCTGTACACATATCTTTACATTCAGAACAGGCTAATGCAGAAGTAAACTGGGGCATGATACAGCTTTCAGAAAAATAAACAACTTTAATAAGATTTGTTTGTGAGTAATTTAGAAAGGCAGATTTTATTGATGTATATATATATGTACGTGTGTGTGTCTAGCATATAGGGTGTGAATATCTAATGCATTTAGCACACATATATGTGTTTATTGTACATATATGCAATATTTCAAAATTGCATATGCAACAACATAATTTAAAAAAATATTTGAGGGCATGTATTATCAGAAATTAAATTTCTGCTTCAGTCAGTGTGATGCAATTGTCATTTTTTTTCCTTGGATGATCCATACTAAAGTCATTTTCCAAGATTTATTTATTTTTATATGTTGCTTATTAATTTTGTAACTTCTCATAATCTCATGTCTTTGCACTGTACTGCTACTGCAGAACAACAAATCTCATGTTATCGAGGTTAGTGATGATAAATCTGATTCTGATCCCCTGTTATTTTGCATCATTCGGAAAATGTTGTGGATTCTTTTTAGTGTTTGTCAGCTTTACGACCATTCAACCTGGGACAACAACACTCCCCGGTTCTGTGTTTGGGGAATTACAAAGCAATTGGGGTCAGCTGGTCCAAGGACACCCTGCTAAGAATTTTTGTTTATATCCCAAATCCTATCCCCACCAACACACTGGACCAACCCCCTTCCTCGATTCTCATTTCATCCCAATCTCCAGACTAAATCCTGGAGAACATACAAACTCCCTGCAGCCAAAGGCAAGAATTGAACCCAGTTTGCTGGTGTTGTAATGGCATTTCAGATTTAGATACATTTATTTAGCACACAGACATCAAAACATACAGTGAAATGTGTTGTCTGTACTAACAACCAACACAACCTAAGGAAGAAGAGGGGCAGCCTGCAGGTGTGACCACATTTCTCGCCGCCAATATGACTTGCCCAACATGTTCACAGAACAACAGAGCAATAGCAACAAGCTAGCATGGTAAAACAAAGTCCTGTCCTCCCTCTCACCCACACACATGCACAGGCAGTCATCTGACACCAAGACAGACCATCAGCTTCCAGTGAACTGGTGGACTCAAAAACATAGAGTCTTCAACTTCCCCAATAGACACAAGGACTTACACTACTGTACCACCCAAAAATAAGAGCCAAATCTAACTGCCTCTCCTCATTTCCTTCACTCTCTTCAGGGAAGGAAATGTGTTGAAGCCACTTACAAAATAAATTTCTGGACATTCAATAGGATATGTAGCATGAGGATGTTTCTTCATCCAAAAAAAGGTTCTATCAAATTTGGCACTTTTAAAATATTTGTAAAATTTAACCTAGCATTTATTAACTTCATTATTCATTCTCATCGAACAACATTTTTAAGAGTATCAAAAGGGAGTAGTTGACCTTGTAGTCCTAGAGAAGAGAATGTACTTTGGTAAAAATGAAATCATTCATCAAATAAATTCCCTTACTTTAGTATCCCATCCAATTCTCATTCCAGCTTCAGTGCTTTGGCCTCTTACACTTTGCCATTCACGGATCAAGGATCCACTTTATTTGCCATATATATTTACGTATGTTATAAATTTGCTTTGGTGCGTTGGTCATGGTGCAACATGCAACAAAAACAACATTCAACAATTAGAAAGAATTATATAAAAATAAAGTTAGAGGTTAAAGGATGGATATGGAATAAAATATGCATAAGTACATAAATACCAGTGTGCATTTGCATTATAAAAAGTAGTTTAAAGTGTACATAGTGTAGTACAGTGATGAGGGTGATATATAGATGGGTTGGGGTCTAAACAGGATGGTTGATCAGAGTAACGGTCTGGGAGAAGAAACTTTTAAGATCGTGTGATGATGTGTTTTAATAGCCTTATAGCACTTCCCAGAAGGGAGCTTTTTGGAAAAGGCAGTTGGCAGGGTAGGTAGTGTCCTCAATGGAGCCCAACACAATCTTGAAGAACGGAACCTCACTTTCTGACTAAGCACATTTGAGTTCTTATGAAGTGACTTAAATCCGAGATAATAACTCTGTTTCTTTCCCCACTGATATGCCTGATCTGCAGAGTCTTTCTCATTTCTTCTGTATTTACCTCAGTAATTCAGCATCTGCAGTTTTCTATTTTGATTTCCCGTTACAAATGCCTAGACTCAACTCTGAACGGCACACGATATGCTGTCCAGGCAGTATCTTTACAGCAGGTTGATCTGGATTTCCAGCACCTGAAAAATTTCTTGAGTTTAGGGCTGAACATTGAGCTCAATGATATGAAACCCATGCAGATAGGTCACATCTGGAGTATTGCATTTAATACTAGTTGCCCTATTTGGTGAAACCTTCTGGTGAAACCAGGAGAGGGGGAGTGGGTGATGTAAATAGCTGGGAATTAAATTGGTGAAAGAAATAAAGGGATGGAGAAGGGAGAATCTGATAGGAGAGGACAGAAGACCATGCAAAATGGTAAAGGGGAGAAGAACCAGTGAGAGGTAATGGGCATTTAAGGAGATAAGTTGAGAGAGAGGGAAACAGAAATAGTGAGGGGATGGGGTGAATTACCAGATGTTCAAGAAACTGAAGTTCATGCCATCAGGTTGGAGGCTACCCAGATGGAATATAAGGGGTTGCCCCTCCAATCTGAATGTGGTCTCATCTTGGTCATAGAGAAGGTCATGGACTGACATGTAGGAAATGGGAATGGGAAGTAGAATTGAAATGGGTGGCTACCGAGAAATCCCGCCTTTTATGACAGATGAAGCGGAGGCGCTCGACGAAGCGGTCTCCCAATCTATGTGAGGTCTCACTGATATAAAGGAGGTCACACCAATGGCACCGGATACAGTAGATGACCCCAACAGATTCACAGTTGAAGTGTTGCCTCACCTGGAAGGACTGACCCTAAATCGTAGAGAGGGAGGAGGTATAGGAGCAGGTGTGGCATTTGTTCCACTTACAAGGATAATACCAGGAGGGAGATCAATGGGAAGGGATGAGTGGACAAGGGAATCATGTAGGGAGCAATCCATGTGGAACGTGGAAAGTGGCCTTCTATTTCTCTAGCTCATTCTATAAATTCTAGAGACTGTTGTGTGTGAAAACAGCAGAGTCTGAGATACTCAAACCACACAGTTTGGCACCAGCAATCATTCTACAGTCAAAGTCACTTTGATCACATTTCTTCCTCAATCTGGTGTCTGATTTCAACAACAACTGAACATCTTGCTATTATTCATTGAGTTGCTGCCTCATGACTGACCAATTAGATAATGCAAATACATTACTGAACAGCTGTGCCTAATAAAGAGGCTACTGATTGTGTTATAGCCGATGATAGCTGTAGGTTGACAAACTACCTTCTCACAGCAACCATCAGGCAGGAGGCACAGAAACACACCCTTAGGTAAATGTTGGATTCCTCCTATACTTTGTTTCCAGTCTTTTCTGTGTTCACTCTTACCATGTCAGTGATGGGGGCTGGGGTGAGTGCAGGAAGAACTCAGTAAATCAGGAGGAGAGAGGAAAGAGACAGTGGGGGAGTAGTTTACCTGAAATTGGAAAAATCAGTTTTCAAACCGCAGATTTGACAGGCTGGACTGCTGTGGATTTACGGCTTACGTGCATTCGTTTACATAGAGGAAGACTATGTTGCTGTTGGTGAAATATAACCAGCTCACATTACTGTTTGTAGATCTAATATTTTTTTCTATATGTAACAGAGAACTGTTCATTGAATTCTATTTCCTCTTTTAAATTCCTCCCTCCATAGCGAAATCATCAGCAGAGGAGGAAGCTAACGGATCAGAACTCCAGGAATCTGGGCAAGCAGCTAATGTCACGGACAAAATCCTAGGTCTCTACCTTTGTTTAGTAAGTAACCTGAGAATGCCAGGTGTGGTGAGCAATTCCATCCCTCAGTGCCAGTCCTGGGTAGGATTTGTACTGGTACCAACCAATATTGGGAGATGCCAACAAGCATAATGATGTTCTCACTCACTGTCAATTGTGAGTTTTATCACCAATTTGTTTGGCCAAGCTGGCTAGGCATTTCTTTTGAGAGAGAGAGAGAGAGAGCTTTCATCTGTCGTATAAGATGTCTTACTAGTGCAGGCTGCTTCATTTCACCTGATAACCAAAGCTCAAAGTAACTACTGGTGATGTGAGTGGTTAAATATTTAACACGGCCGTAAAACATTTGCTGTGTTAACACAGGCATTAGCCCACATAAAGGAACTCTTTAAGCCTATAATCTAAACTGCAAGAATGTAGAACAGTAGACCACAGGAAGAGGTCCTTCGGTCCTCCATGCCTGCGTGACCATGAAGCCTACCTCATGGTTTAAATCTCACAATCCCCTGCCTCTTCATGTGTCTTTATAAATGTCTATTAAACATTGCTATCCAATATGTTTCTCCTAGGCATTGATATTTCAATCTCCAACCACCCTCTGTGTAAAAAAACTTGCTTCCTAAGTCACCTTTAAACTTCATGCCTCTCACTTCATATCTGTACCCTTCAATATCTGACATCCCCACCCTACAGTCTGATTATCTACCCCGTCTATAGATTAGATTAGCTCAGATTACACAGTTAAATTCCTTGAATAAACATCATAGATGGTAATAATAAAAGCAACAAATAACAGCAGAATGCTGGTAAGTAGAGCATTGCTGATTCAAGCAGTGGAAAGTGAAATGTTAAAGTGACAAGAACTGAACAACTGAGAGAGGTAGCCAAAAGCTTCTCGTTCAGCTTTTCCTTCAGCCTCTGATGCTCCAAACAAATCAATCCAGCCTCAGAGTCAAAGTCAATGTCACGTTTATTTTTATATTATGATTATTGCTATATATGCTTATTGGATTTTTCGATGTTTTTTAATGCTGCAACGGATCTGGAGCAACAATTATTTCATTCTCCTTTACACTTGTGTACCGATGAATGACAATAAACAATTTTGGATCTGGAATTTGCACAAGTGCAGATGTAATTTAAAACATACTTGCAACAGCATAGCAGCGTTCACAAGAAAAACATAAATGAAACATAAATAAATCAAAGTCAAGTTCATTGTCCTACATGCAATTATCTGTATGGACAAGGTGCAATGAAGAGCTAACTTGCATTAGCATCAATGGGCATAGCAAGTATACATAATTTTTACAGGAATTAAAACAAAAAAGCCCATTTTAGTTCAAAGTGATCAAAGATGTCATAGTGTTGCTATGCTGAGGTACTGATTATGGTTGTGTCAGTTGGTTCAAGAACAATGGTTGAAGGGAAACAGCTATTTGCGAACCAAGTGGTATGGATTTTCAGGTTTCTGTACCTCCTGCCTGATGGTAACACTGAGAAGATGGCATAACCCAAGGTCATAACACTATAATGACTCATTATTGCCAGTTCAATTTTCAGAGGAAAACTTGAAAAACATTAATGGGACTGGTTAGACTCATGGGTTTATCATAGTGAATCACGTTTAACATAAATACTGAATTTTCTTTTTAGTAGAGTGGATAAATTGAACCAATGGATGTGGACCTTCTAAAGGTCTTTAATGAGGTCTCAATGAAAGTGAGTAATGTGAAAAATTAAATCACATGGGGTTGGGAGAAATATACCGACACGGACTGAGGATTGGTTAATGGAGACCAAATAGAATAGGAATAATTCAGTTCCCTCATCCAATCCACTAGTGGGTGGTGTCAGGTGTTAGTAATGGGGCCACAATTAATCACAGTATATATTAATGAATTGGATTGGGGTAATATCTGTCAGGTAGCCAACAACCCAAAGAACAGCAGAGAAAATGACTTAGACAAGTCAGCGAGTGGGTCGATGTATCGCAGTGGTGCAGCTACTACCCAGTTCCAGCCTCGTGTGTGGAGCACGCACCTTTGCCCTGTGTCAATGTGAGTGCGCCAGTTTCCTCCCACATTTGAAAGGTGTGTTGCTGAGTAGGTTAATTGTCCACAGTAAATCATGCCAATGTGTGCCATTGTGGGAAAATCACAGGGTGGGATGCTGTGAAGGGATATGTTGGAAAAACAGGATACAAGGCATAGAACATGGAAGAAGAGTACAGCACTGTACAGGCCCTGTGGCCGACAATGTTGCACCAACCTTTTTACCTACTCCATCATTAATCTAACCCTTTCAAAGTTCAAAGTAAATTTATTATCAAAGTAAGTATGTGCATGCCACCATATACTACCCAGAGATTCATTTTCTCGCAGGCAATCACAGTAGATGAAGAAATATGATAGAGTCAATAAAAAACTACACACAAACAAAAACTGACAAACAACCAATGTACAAACAAAAGACAAACTGTGGAAATGCAAAACTAAATGAATGAATAAATAGAAAGATAGATAGGTAAATAATACTGAGAACATGAGTTGTAGGGTCCCTGACAATGAGTCCTTAGGTTATGGAGTCAGTTTAGCACTGACGTGGGTGAAGTTCCTTCTACATAGCCCATAACTCTCCATTTTCCTTTCATCCACATTAAGAGAAAATTAGTGAGAGAATCGGAATTAACCACGGGAATGGGATTGCTCACTCAAAGAGCTACGGCAAATAGCCTCCTTCACGTTGTAAGGAAATATAAGGCACGTATATGTGAGGTTATGTACTTTGGTTCTAAACACAGAAAGTCAAATCATTATCTGGTGATAGGCAAGTAAAAAGGTGAGAGCAACAAGGCCTGTGTGTCTTTGTATACAAATCGCATAAAGTAAGTGTACAGGTACAGCAAACATTTGTAAAGACAAATATAGATGTTGGTTTTCATTGCAAAAGAATCTTGAGAACAGAGCTGGGGATACCTTACTGCTAGTGTACATGGTTTTGGTGAGATCCTATTTGGAGATTAGAGGGTAGCTTTAAAACATAGAACATAGAACAGTACAGCACAATACTGGCCCTTTGGGGAAAAAGATGTTCTGAGGACTTTTTAATCTGCTGCAAGATCAATCTAATGCTTCCTTCTCTCATGGCCCTCCATCATTCCTTCATCCCTGTGCCTATTAAGAGTTACTTAAATGTCCCTAGTATATCTGCCTCTAGCACTATGTCTGGCAGAGTGTTCCATGCTCACACATTCTCTATTTTTATCTCTGACACCCTCCTATACTCTCCTCTAAGATTTTGCCCTGTCATATGTGGGAATAAACGGGACCTTTTCAGAATGGCAGGTGGTGACTAGTGGGGTACCGCAAGGCTCAGTGCTGGGACCCCAGTTGTTTACAATATATATTAATGACTTGGATGAGGGAATTAAATGCAGCATCTCCAAGTTTGCGGATGACACGAAGCTGGGTGGCAGTGTTAGCTGTGAGGAGGATGCTAAGAGGATGCAGAGTGACTTGGATAGGTTGGGTGAGTGGGCAAATTCATGGCACATGCAATTTAATGTGGATAAATGTGAAGTTATCCACTTTGGTGGCAAAAATAGGAAAACAGATTATTATCTGAATGGTGGCCGATTAGGAAAAGGGGAGGTGCAACGAGACCTGGGTGTCATTATACACCAGTCATTGAAAGTGGGCATGCAGGTACAGCAGGCGGTGAAAAAGGCGAATGGTATGCTGGCATTTATAGCGAGAGGATTCGAGTACAGGAGCAGGGAGGTACTACTGCAGTTGTACAAGGCCTTGGTGAGACCACACCTGGAGTATTGTGTGCAGTTTTGGTCCCCTAACCTGAGGAAAGACATCCTTGCCATAGAGGGATCACCAGATTGATTCCTGGAATGGCAGGACTTTCATATGAAGAAAGACTGGATGAACTGGGCTTGTACTCGTTGGAATTTAGAAGATTGAGGGGGGATCTGATTGAAACATATAAAATCCTAAAGGGATTGGACAGGCTAGATGCAGGAAGATTGTTCCCGACGTTGGGGAAGTCCAGAACGAGGGGTCACAGTTTGAGGATAAAGGGGAAGCCTCTTAGGACTGAGATTAGGAAAAACTTCTTCACACAGAGAGTGGTGAATCTGTGGAATTCTCTGCCACAGGAAGCAGTTGAGGCCAGTTCATTGGCTATATTTAAGAGGGAGTTAGATATGGCCCTTGTGGCTACGGGGGTCAGGGGGTATGGAGGGAAGGCTGGGGCGGGGTTCTGAGTTGGATGATCAGCCATGATCATAATAAATGGCGGTGCAGGCTCGAAGGGCCGAATGGCCTACTCCTGCACCTATTTTCTATGTTTCTATGTTTCTATATTAGCTAATTCAACCTGGCAAAAAGTTGTTAGCTGTCCTACATCTTATCTTACACACCACTCCCAAGGCACTTCTCAGCTTTAGTCATAGTCATAGTCATAGTCATGGTCATACTTTATTGATCCCGAGGGAAATTGGTTTTTGTTACAGTTGCACCATAAATAATTAAATAGTAATATGTAAATTATGCCAGGAAATAAGTCCAGGACTAGCTATTGGCTCAGGGTTTCTGACCCTCCAAGGAGGAACTGTAAAGTTTGATGGCCACAGGCAGGAATGACTTCCTATGACGCTCAATGTTGCATCTCGGTGGAATGAGTCTCTGGCTGAAAGTACTCCTGTGCTCAACCAATCCATTATGTAGTGGATGGGAGACATTGTCCAAGATGGCATGCAACTTAGACAGCATCCTCTTTTCAGACACCACCGTCAGGGAGTCCAGTTCCATCCCCACAACATCACTGGCCTTACGAATGAGTTTGTTGATTCTGTTGGTGTCTGCTACCCTCAGCCTGCTGCCCCAGCACACAACAGCAAACATGATAGCACTGGCCACCACAGACTCGTAGAACATCCTCAGCATCGTCCGGCCGATGTTAAAGGACGTCGGTCTCCTCAGCAAATAGAGACGGTTCTGACCCTTCTTGTAGACATCCTCAGTGTTCTTTGACCAGTCCAATTTATTGTCAATTCGTATCCCCAGGTATTTGTAATCCTCCACCACGTCCACACTGACCCCCTGGATGGAAACAAGGGTCACCGGTGCCTTAGCCCTCCTCAGGTCTACCACCAGCTCCTTAGTCTTTTTCTCATTAAGCTGCAGATAATTCTGCTCACACCATGTGACAAAGTTTCCTACAAACTTGTGTACAAAGTTTGATCTCTTGATGAGACTGGGTGTTTCTGCCAAGTTAAGAGTTCAAACAAGGCTTGCTGGACTGACACACGAGGAGAAATTGGGTCAATTAGGTCAATATTCTACATGACAGGGAGGCAGGGTGAAGATATCTTTCCTCCAAATGAGGTGTAAGGCAGACATTCCCTCCACTAGCCTGCAGGTCACCCTTGGGCAAGGTGTTGTACCTGCTTAGTCTCTGATCAGGGTCACGTGAAGCCATGGGAGCAGGTGGCAGATCATTCTATGAGCAGCTGGTGCTTAGCACAAGTCCTGGTTATGCGACCACCGATGCCAGGCAGACAACCTCTGAAGACAATGGCTGAGGCCACTCGCCTTGTAAAGACACTGCCCAGATGAAGGCAATGTCAAACTACTTCTGTAGAAAATTAGCTAAGTGCAATCATGTCATGGAAAGACTATGATCATCTATGTCATATGACATGGCACATAATGAATGAATGAACAATTCTACATAGAGTTCAGTAATGCTTTTGACAGTTCCCACATGGAATACTGCCCAAAATATTAATGCCTCTGGTATCCATAGCAAATTGACAAATTGGATTGAAAATTGGCTCAATATGTTGGAGGCAGAGAGTTATAGTGGAGTGTTGCTTTAGTGATTGGAAACATGTAAGAAGAGGTGTATCATAAATATCAACCTTGCAACTTTTACTGATTGTTACGTGTGTTAAGATCTAGCTATGAATGCAGAAGACCTGATTAATAAGTTTACAGAAGACACAAAAATCTGCAGCGGTGTTGATAGTCAGGATGATAGTTGTAAGTTGCAGGATGATATTGATCATTTAGCAAAATGGGTAGATTTAACCCCGATACGTGAAAGGTTGTGCCCTTTAGGAGGAGTCATAAGGGCATCTTGGCAATGGATCTTTAGGACCATTGGTAATGACTATAGGAACCAGAGTACATCATAAAATTTCTTTTATTTTATAAGCCAGCTTGCGCTCCCAGATCTTCTTCTGCAGTCCCTTAAATTTAAACAACCTTCCACAAAATATAATTGGCTTGCCAACTTTTTTGAACTACACTCCTAAACTGTGGAATTCAATACCTAAAACTATAAGGGATGCAGATTCAGCTGACACTTTTAAATGCCAGCTCAAAACCTACTTATTTAATATTGCTGTTAATTAATTTTTTTGTCTTTTATTTCATTTATTTTTATTTTTACTTTTTATTTTAGTTTATGTTTGCACTGTATCCCATTGTAAAGCACTTTGAACTATATTATCTCAATGAAAAGTGCTCTATAAAGTAATTATTTATTATTAATTCTTTAGTTAGCATAGATAGCTACCTGATGCACAACATACTATAGATATAATGGGCTGAAAGGCCCATTTTTCTGCTGTAGGACTCTGTGGCTTTATATTCACCAGAACTTTGAAAGCCGAGAAGGCATGCCACGGAAACCGACAACAAAGGGATATGGGTTAACAAGTTTAAGTTCCGCTGAAGGTGGTTGCACAGATATATGAGGTGAAGAAGGCATAAAGGATATTAGCCAGAGCACATATGATAAGAGCAGGGTGGATATGATACAGCTCTATAAAGCATTGGTTAGGACACAGCTGTGTACAGTTCTGGTTACAGTACCATAGGGAATTACCTCTCACTCAGCATCATTAAAATCGCATTGATATTCACAGGAGCTTGCTGTGTGAAAGATGGCTGCTACACTTCCGATGTCCAGTCGTTTGTTGCATGTACACAAAAATAGTGAAACACAAGTACAATGAAAAACTTGCTTGCAGCAGCATCACCAGCCATGTAGATATAGACAATATACAGAATATAAATTATACAGTGAAGAAAAACAGAAAATATACAAAATAGGATATTGGTGTAAAAAGCAACATATCCATGTTAGTGTAAATATTGGAGTTGGAACTGGAACTGGAATTGGAATTGGTCCATCGTGTTCCATTGCGGAGGCAGGATTAAAGTTGTGCCATTAAAGCAATTAAACACTTCACATTTATTGGATAATCTACAGCAACATGATACTGAAATCATACCAAGGTAGTTTCACGACCCAATGAAACCATCCTGCTGCATTTCGTAACCTAAATTCTACCTTAAATTATATTAATTCTATGATACCTTCACACAGGAAACAAGTTTAACCCTTACATACTGTTCGGGTCAAATTTGACCCATTTTGACATTTGACAGCAGTAAAAATACCCAAAATGCCATTTTTTTAGCTGAGATTTGATGACTTTTCCTAAAGTGACCCAAAATGCACAAAAATGAAAATATTTTAAAATGTTACACTTTTGTATGGGTGCTACAAGTTTTTTGTACATTGAGGCTGTTCCAGGTCAAATTTGACCTATATCTATTGAAATGGATTTTAGATCTCTGAAACATTAATTAAGGATTAATGTACATTGAGGCTGTTCCGGGTCAAATTTGACCCGTATCTTTTGAGATGGATTTTAGATCTCTGAAACATTAATTAGGGATTAATCACCCATTTATTAATGTCAGATAGGCTAGTTATACATTCTAAATAGATCTGTGGTTCAAAATTTGGTATAGATACTTGTTATGAGGGGATTCTTGGGCCGGGTCAAAACTGACCCGGACCATACTGAGAAGATATAGAATATGAACAGGTTGCCTGGGTTAATAGTAAATCAATGCCAAAGTAAATCATCTGATATGTTTCTATTTCAACAGTCATAGATGCTGAACAAGTAGTCCTTCAGATATGTATGAACTAAAAAGGTAAAGCTGTAGACTTATGCTTTAATTAGCAGACATTTTTAGGGCTAGTAATGTTGGAAAATGTTTTGCCATTTTGTCCAATTGTTAATAAGAGCTTGTGCAGTTTAAATGCCACTCAGTAAAATGCATAGCTTTGTTACGTGATACGCTTTCCAAATAGGAATGTATCTACTGTTTAAAGGAGGATTTTTTTTCTTGTGGCGATGATAATGACTTCTTGATTGAAAGCAATTGTTCAGAAGGTTCTCTGCTCTAAAAGTGACGTCGTTGTCAACTGTTCCAAACTGTGATAGGTGCTCTGAATTCAAGATCACATTTCCATGCTGTCCTACATTAGGCTTGTTTTGTCACACAGTTGTGTAATTGTCCCTGAGCAAAATGGTTATTCTGTGCCATTACAGCTACTTAAATGAGAGAATCAAATAACATAGCCAACAGAAAGTGAGAGAGAGGTGGTTTTGTGTCTGTGCCAAGATTTGCTTGCCTAAGCAGTTTTAAAATAAATTTAAGACCTGGGGATAAGAATAGGATGTAGGCAGCTGTTGTATTTCTGTACTGTGCTTTAGAAAGGTGCCTAAAGTGCTTTCATTTAAAGCTGAATATGTTCATAGTGGCTCCTCAGCTGTCTGTGCGGAAAGAGGAGACTGTCACTAAAGTAGAATCATTTGACAAGAAGTTCGCCGAAATAAATAAGCTACGTCAACAATAAAACAAGCAGTAAAAGAGAAAATATGATGCCCACAGTGAGTGTGAGAGTCTGTCTGCGTTTGAAATGGTCGATGGTACACTGGCTTTGAAATTCTGTTCCAAATCGTGACACATCAATTAAGCCAGGGAGTGTAGCTGAGGGCCCTTCTATGAACATGCAAGGGAGAGATCATAGGAGCTTGGCGTGTGAAAGACGGCTGCCATGTAACCTATGTGATGACAGTGCAACACATCAAATGTATAGTGTTGAAGTGTTTTAGTGTGATGAAAGGTATGCAGTGCATGTGATGCAGGAAATGGGACAAGTAGGAGAGAGGACATCTCTTCTCTTCTGCTCTCCTGCCTGTCACCCCTCTCTGATGGCCCTCTTTCCCTTTCACCCATGGTACACTTTCCTCTCCTATCACGTTCCTCTTCTTCAACACTTTACCTTTTCCATCTATCATCTCTCAGCTTCTCACTTCATTGCCCTACCCTCCACCCATCCACATTCACCCTCAACTGGCTTCACCTATCACCTCCCAGCTTCTCATTTCATCCTCCCTCCTTCCCCCCCCCTTCAAATGCCTTCCTCCTCACCTGCCTTCACCTATCACCTCCCAGCTTGAATTCCTTCCCCCCTCTCTCCACCTTCTTATTCTGGCTTCTTCCCCCTTCCTTTTCATTCCTGATGAAGGACCCCTGCTTGAAACGTTGACACTTTACACCTCCCCATAGATACTGCCAGACCTGCTGAGTTCCTCCAACATTTTGTGTGTGTTACTAGGAGAAGGGACGGTTGGATCTGTGCATAGACCCCCTTGGCAGCTGACAGATCTTGTCCCAGTTACTCATGCAGATATAGAGAAGGGAAGATTGAAACGTCTTTCGATAACTCTGCTGCTGCTCCGTGCTATCGACTGATCTGTTGCAGTGTTTCACTCGAGCTGCTTCAACATTACCACCATTCCAACCAGCTTTAACTTGGACAAGAGCAATAGAGTCAGTTCCAGGTTCTGAGACACCTCACTACATGCAGGTATATGATAAACTCTGAATATCCCATCAGTTACAATTGACTCAACCGCCGTGGCTGTGCAAATACTGCAGGAGGACCAGCTGAACTCACAGATTAGCTGAAATCATTTTAAATAGTACAACAGGCATCAGGGACTGAATGATCTCCCTCTGCTTCTTTTCTTCTTAAATTCATTGTTAGGGATTATTCTGGAGTTATGAAATTATTGGTAGAATAATTATGGATTAATTAAAATGAGAACAAGTCTTCAGTAAGTAAAACCTGTACATAATTTAACTTCCAACTGATACTTTGTGGCTAGTGAAAGTGATCACTGTGTTTGGGATATTCTGAGACTGTCCCATTAAAATTACATAGGGAAAGACAAAAGAGTAATCTTTCTGCTGCTAGTGTATTGTTAACCATGGATCCCTGCCACTTAAGGCACAGTTTAAGTCAAATCTATTTTGTCACTTAGCCTTCTGGTTAGGTAGATAGATAGATACTTTATCGATCTCAAAGGTAATTACAGTGTCACAGTAGCACTGCAAGTGCACAGGTATACAAATATACAATATTAGAAGGGAAGTAAGAAAGAATAAAAAATAAGTTACCTCAAACAGTCTAACAGGAGGGGTTCATCACTTCCCAGCTATAGGTTGACTCATTATAGAGCTAATGGCCAAGGGTAAGAATGACCTCATATAGCGCCCTTTAGAGCAGCAGATTTGTTTTTGGTCTACTCCTAAAAATACATTGTAATGCAATGGCCAAACTGCATTGAATGGACTTTTCTCCCAGCAATGAGGGCTGTATGGTATTGAAGGCATTTGAGAAATCATAAAACCTGATCCTCACGGTACTGCCCTGCTTATTCAAATGGGAGTTAGTTGCATAATCATGGCACTATCTCTGAACACTGTAATAAAAGGGGGATTCGACACCAGTATTGAAAATTCAAAGGGGGTTTTGTTAGTCGGATGTTCCACCACTGTAAATATCGAATATAAACAGTGGATATGGAGAGGATGTTTCCCGTAGTGGAGGAGTCTCAGACCAGAGGGCACATTCTCAAAATCGAGAGATGCCCATTTAGAACAGAGATGAGGAGAAAATTCTTTAGGTAAAGGGTAGTGAATCTGTGAAAATTATTGCCACAGATGGCTGTGGGCATATTTTAAAATGAATGTTGATAGATTCTTATTTAGTCAGGTTGTCAAAGGCTACGAGAATGTGGTTGAGAGAAATAATAAATGAGCCAAGATGGAATGGGGGGAATAGTTTAATTCTGTTTCTATGTTTTATGACCTATGGTCTAATATGTAATTCTGTAAATTTATCTGAGTTAATCAGGTGCTAACAGCACCTGAACCTTGAGTTGATTGTTTACTATTATCATTGTGCTTGAAGAAATACAAAACATTCGGTCAGGAGAGTGAGATTCTTATGGTTTCTCCTGGAGGTTTGTTGTGTGAATAAAGACCTCTATATTTCTCGGTTACAGAGATTTCCGATAAAGACATAGCCGGTTGTGTCACTAAGTTACATCCAACTCCCAAACCTGCAGCCTTTTCCACAAAAGAGGACAATGACAGGGAACACTACGACTGGCATGGGAACACTACGACCTGCAGGTTCCCCTCCGAGTCGCACGCCTTTCTAGCTGAGAAAAAAACTCATCTTCCCTGGGTTTAAACCCAGGAACTCCCACACCAGTGACTTTATCAGAAGAATAGCAAGTTCTCAAACATGTAGATCATCACCAATACAGTTGGGCAATAAATGTCTTCTGAAAAAAAACAATTAATAATTGGAGACACAGGAAAGAATACAGATGCTGGAAACGCACAGAAAATGATAGGGAAGCTCAGTGGCTCAGGCAGCATCTATGGAGGAAAGTGAGCCAATGATATTTCACGCCTAAATCCTCCATCAGGCCATTAAAAAATATCAGAGTGCCCTGACGTTGAGTAATTTGAGCTTCTATTAAACATGGCATCACTGGAGTTAATCTTGTATAATGTGAGGATAAGTTGATGAGTAACATGACCAAAGCAATGATATTTAATTGCAACACGAACTGGCAGTGCAGCATTTTTAGTTTATCGATGGTGGAAGTGTCAAAAATGGAGTGGACGGTTTGAATGCTGAAGTGCACCACAGCATGCTATGCAGTTAGTTGCATTCTGCTTCTGCAGATTCCCAACCATAATTAGCTCTGTGAGAAAGAGGATGAGGTAGAAATTTGTTTTAAACCAACAGAGCACAGCCAGGACACTGGCATCGGCTGATGTTGTACCCACTTGAACTCCTTCCAGTCTATCACGTCAGTACTCACATACGACTCACTTAAGGCCAATAACTCCGCTGTTACTTGGCAAGGCACAGATAGAGCACAGACCTCACAATGAGGTCCCGGGAGACTGAAAACTTGAATGGCATGCCTCAGAGGAATCAAATTCTATTTCTAACTTATATAAGCATTGGGCAGGTGAACCGTTCCACGTGTAAAGAGAGGAATGATGAGGATTTGGACAACAACTTCTGTTTTAAGACTGCACTCAATATTTTAGAAACAGCTTCTTCCCGTCCACCAAAAGCCTGAAAAGTCCATGAACCCATGAACACTACCTCAGTATTTTTGCTTTCTTTTTGCTCTACTTACTAACTTAAGCCTATCACCACTACTGGGACACCGAGGCTACTAACAGCAGCTTCCCAGAGTCCTCCGTCCTGGGCCAGTCTTTCAAATTGTTCCCATGTGTAGCCCATCTCCTTCTAGGTGAAGATCTTCCTCTCCCAAGGTCATGGTCTTTGGTGCTTTTGTTGGCATTTCTGCAGCTCTGGGTTTTTATGTACTGGAGTTGCTAAACCTATGACCAAACTTACTTTTGCAGCCAGGGTTTGGACCGTCCGAGGCAGTACACTTGTATTACTTATTTATTATCTTCTGTATATATATATATATATATATATGTGTGTGTGTGTGTGTGTGTGTGTTTTATTTATTGCATTGTACTGCTGCTGCAAAACAGCACATTTCACAACATATCCAAGTGATAAAAAACCTGATTCTAATTCTGATTCTGATTCTAGGGTTTGAAGGATTTGCTGATAGATGAAAATTGGTTAATGCAAGCTTTCTACTTCCATATTAAAAATACAGAATAAACCACTGCCATGGGTATTTTGGATTTCTGTGCAAATTTGTCAGGTATACCTGATCAGGGATGAATGTGTTGCTCAGGGAGAGACAAGCTATCTAAAAAGAGCAGTGCTTAACGAAGAAATGTAATTGGCTGCTCATCTCTCCAACATGATGGGGGCAACACGGGCAGGGTCAGCATTCATTGTCAATCACCGTATCCCCTTGGAATGTAAACCATCTTAAAACAGCTGATTATATGGTCAATGTGCTCCCAGTGTTGCTGGAATCAAACATATTTTGTAACACTGACTTATACTGGGTTAAAATAAATCTTAGAGTTTGACGCAGTGACGATGAAGGAATGGTAATATACTTCTGTGCCAGGTTGGTATATGACTTGGGGAGGAACTTGCCTCCAAGCACAGCCAATTCTCTTTCACTGAAGTTAACTTATTGAAATTTTTAAAAAAACAAGCTTCCCTTTATACATTGTACATTCTTCATTTCCTGAATGTATTGGGAAGAGAATGAATAGAAAGAATTTTAATTTAACTGAAATTGGTTAAACTAAAATCCTCATACACTTGTTATTATCACTGTTTTTAAACTAAATGTACAACTATAGTTGAGATTTCTTTTGAGGTGCTTAATGTACAATTACCACCTCTCCTTTGCTCTACTAATACAAGTATTTCATTCTTTTAAATATATATCTATTTATTTGTAATGAATACATAGTAAATTCAAACTTTTTCATTTTATGTGGTCTCTATTTAATTATTTTGTGTCAATCAATTAATTATTTTTTCCCTCAAATTAAGAGTAGATGGAAATTCACCAAAGAGATTTTCATGAGCAGCAATGAGATAATGAGATAACTTTAGTCCAATGCTTTTGAAATAAACCTCTGCAAATCATGCTAGTAGTGTTGGTTTTGATTAGTTTCAGGATTCATATAGTTATCAGAAATACTTTTGGAACTGAAGTTAATATTTTTTATACCTGCCCTGTAAATGAAACTAAAAATAGCTTCATATCATAAGTAATCTAACTGTGATGAAAATATAATTTCACTTTAAATCAGTGAAGCCATTTCCTCGCTACTTGTTTCAGTAAATCATATGATAACGTTCACAATGCAAAGCCACCTTTACTGCCTTTCAGAAAAAAATCTAACCTTTAACTATAATTTTATCTTACATTGCAACCGACAGGGAATATGATGTGTAAACTGCTTTTGATAATATAATGTATCTGCTACATTCTACTGTATGCCTTTTATGCACAGAAGATATTAGGTAAAATAACAGAAGAGATATTTGTTATTAGTCTCCTTACAGTTTTCTTATAACATGTTAGAAGGCTATTTTAGTCTATCAGTTTAATGCTAGTTCACAGTATACTAACATTCCACATTAATTTTCCCAGTATTCTCCCAATTTCTCCCAAATTCTCCCAATTTTCTTATCCACTCCTTCTAGATTCTACCACCACTCACCTACAAAACTAAGGACAATGAATCCTATATAATGTCTTTGGGATGTGGAAGGAAATTAGAATGCTCAGGGAATACCTATGTGGCATCAGGGATAGGTGAAAGCTCCAAGCAGCCACTAGAACTCAGGATTAAAACCAGATCTATGGAGCTGTGAGCTTTGCCACCAATAATGTCACCATAGAAATAAAATGAAAGAAAACTGTTGACCTAAATTCACTATCAAAACATCCTGAGATGCCTGCTGCTCTTGAATGTTCAGAGTGCCTCTCTAGATGGTCAGATAAAGCTGCAATTCACTTTCCTGGGTGCCAGCATCTCTGAAGATATATCCTGGGCCCAACATATTGATGCAATTATGAAGAAAGGACTACATTTGCTTAGGAGCTTGAAGAGAGATGTTATGTCATGAAAGATTCCAGATGTACAATGGAGAGGTAGAACTGGTTGCATTTCCGTTTGGTGTGGAGGGGCCTCTGCACAAGATTAGAGAAAGGCGCAGGGGGTTGCAAATTCAACCAGCTCCATCATGGGCACCAACCGTCCCCGCACTGAGGACATCTTCAAAAGGAGATGCCTCTAAGAGATGGTATCCATCATGAAGGACTTCCATCACCCAAGAAATGCTTTCTTCTCATTGCTGCCATTGTGGATGAGGTACTGGAGCCTGAAGATATGATGTGGTCTCCGCTGCACTGACGAAACCAAACATAGACAAGAAGGAACCATTTCTCTTGATTCAGTCCGCAAGAAGATCCAAACCTTCCATTTATCTGTCACTTTAATTCTCCATCCCACTCTCACTCTGAAATCTCTGTCCTTGTTCTCTGGTGCAGCTACAATAACTCTCACATCAGCTCCATAAACAATGACTCTTCAAACCAGGCACATTTGCAACCCTTGTGATTAATATATTTTTTATAACTTTAGGTAAATTATTCATTGGATGTACCTAAAGTGGAGGTTGATAGGCTCTTAATCAGTGAGGGTGACAAAAGTTTCAGGGAGAAGGCAGAATAATGGGGTTGAGGAAGCTAATAAATCAGTCATGATGGAATGGCATAGCAGACTGGATGGGCCAAATTTCTGCTCCAATGTCTTATGGTCTTACAGTCTAAATTCATTTGTTTTTGTTCTCAACTGTGGCAGTATCGTGTTACAGCCTCTTATACTTCGATTTCTCTCCATTACGTTTTATCCAGTTAAAATATTTGTAATAAACAGAATCATTACATTATTTTTTAAATAACTGTTACCTTGCCAAAGCTGGTCTACACTATAACGCTGATAGTCTTCACTGACATCTTCACCTCTCTTTCTCTGCAACATAAAACTTACTTGTCCTCAGACAGATTTCTGATAAAAGATGTTTCTATTCCTGGGGATATCCGCCTGACATACTGGGCACGTACCGCTCTTTTGGATGTCCAGCATTCGCATTGGAGGTACAGAAGCCTGCAGATGTTGGAATCAGGAGGAACCAACAATCCACTGGAAGATCTCAGCTGAATTCCTAAAGCAGACTGGCTATTGCCCTCGGATTCGCGTGTGTTGTTCTGCTCGCAGGCAGCAAGTTTGATTTAAGCAATAACAAATACTGGCGTATTGTGTGGAGTTTTCTCTTGTACTTGGATGATCGGGGCAGGAATATTGCAACTCAATCTGCCGAATGGTCAAAATTGAATGCCTGTGATCTTCATTTAAATTTTAAATCAACATGAATTTAAGATTCAAGATTGAAGATTTAATGTCATTTTCTGTACACGAGTATGAAGGAGAACGAAATCATTGTTACCCCGGATTCGATACAGCACTCAAAAACACACACACTATAAGATAAAGAAAGAAATCAATAAATATAAATACATACAGATTCCTCATATACACAGATTGAAGTATGTACATAAAGTGACACTAGGCACAGAAGTGTTTGTACATAAGGTGACTCTGACAGACAATGATAAAGTTGTGGAGGTGGCCATCCGTTTGTTAACTGAAACAAACAACCAAAAACAAACGAAAATTCGTTCAGCAGATTTTTCTAGGCGATATTTTCAGATGAACGCAATATGAATGAACTCCGCTGTTCTAATTTAATCTTGTTTATTCACAGCCCAAACGTGGGTTGCATGTGCCGATTGCTTTTATTTTAATACTGGCATCAACCGACTAAAATAGAAAAGTCAGCGGCGACCTCAGAGCAAAAGTAAACATAAAATCTAGCCTCCTGAGTTATCGGCGCCTCTTGATTAAATTAGCACTGCTTCCTTCACATCAAATTGTGCAGAATTCTTGCTCCTTGTTACATATTAATCATAACAGACAGCGCCAACATAATAACCTGCTCTCCTCCATTCATTTTTGCTCTTTGTGCAGAAGAAAACTATCTCGGGAGTTTCACCGAGCTAACTATTCAAAGCGCATTGCTGCGTTCACTGGTTTAGTGAATAGCCTGGACAGGGACATAAAATGGTGTTCCCTGCTTTGTAGAGAAGCCTACTCTTCTTTGCTAAAAATAGCAGAGGGAGGAAAATACAAGCTCTTTGAGAACTGATAACCTTTGTCTGTCATATGAATGCAACACAGAAAAGCAAAGGGAACGAGTTTTTCCACAAAAAAATCGATAACAATGTCACTCCTGCACAAACTACGCACTTGCTCGCCAGCTCAATATATGTATATATTTTTAATACAAATTGCAAAATCTGCTGGATATGAAACTGTTTAGCTCACTTTGAAATTGAGCTCTTATCTCTAATATTTCACCGACTGCATCCACCTGCATGTAAAGTGAATAGCCTGATCTCTCCTAATAAATCATACTGTCTGCTTCACTTTCCAGCTAAGGCAAGAGACACTTGTTTTAATAGAGCTTAATCACAACTGCAATCCTGAAAGTTTCTCGGAACTGTTTTATTATATGTAAGTAATGTCAATGTTGTTATGAAATGCGCCATTTTATACCTGTTCTAATGCACTACCGTGTATTATCCTTCAGTCTTGTGAACGGTATAATTTTACCTTGTCATTGTCATCATGTGGTAATCTAGTAGGATGGTGCCTCTTGCAGAAGAGCAGAAAATGTTACTAATCATTAAAAAGGTTCAGTTCTTTTCCACATTCCACAACATAAAGAAAAGAAACATTCAGCCAGTTGTGACTTCTCTGCTATTCAATAAGGTAATTTATTTTATTATTCTTAATATTTAGGGATACTATAACAGGCCTTTTTTTTTGCACAATGAACCCATGCCACCCAATAACATCCACGTGTCCAAATAACCTACTAACCCATATGTCTTGGGAATGCGAGAGGAGCCCTATACAGTCATGGGAAGAACATAGCAACTCCTACTCTTCCTTCAGTTAGTCCTGACGAAGGGTCTCGGCCTGAAACGTCGACTGCGCCTCTTCCTATAGATGCTGCTTGGCCTGCTGCGTTCACCAGCAACTTTGATGTGTGTTGCCTAACAGAGTGATATTGGTTTTGCCTCAGCAGCACCTTCCTGCATTAACACCACATGGAATGGAGAAATGGAGTTCACATTTTAGGTTTAATGTGCGCCAGAATTTGTGGCACGCATGTGTGCTGCCCCCAGCACACCCTCAGGTGCGTTTGATTCCTAATGCAAACGACACGTGTTTTGATGTACACATGATAAATAAACTTGAATTGTGAATCATTGAACTTCATTTTTGATGGAATCTCCAACCTGAAACATTAACTTCATTTCCCAACCCACAGATGCTGCCTGACCTGTTGAGTGTATCCAACACACTCTATTTCTATTTTAGATTTGCAACACATGTAGTTTTTTTTTGTTCCATCAGCATTTTTTTGGACAAACTGGGGTTGTTTTCTATGGACTGTAAGAGCCTGAGAACGAAATGTATAATGTTGCAGCGTAGAAATAGAATAGAGAGTGGGTATCTCTGTTCTTAGGAGCAAAATGTCGAATACTAGCAGACATGGCTTTAAGGGAAAAGTTCAATAGGAGTGTGCAGGACAAGGTCTTTTTTTTAGCCAGAGAATGGTGGGTTCCTGGAATGCACTGGCTGGGTGGTGTTGGAGGCAGATACAATAAGAGCATTTAAGATGCTGTTAGAGGTGCACGTGAATATGCAGAGAATGGGGGAATAAGAATATTGTGCGGACAGAAGGAATTCAGTGTCTCAGGTTAATTAGTTCAGGACAGCATTATGAACTGAAAAGCCTGTTCCTGTGCTGTACTCTTCTGTGTTTTACATTATAATTTTTGTTTTGTAATAGAGTCTCTATAACCCATCTGGGTAGAGATTCTTAAAATTATTTTCATTTTTTAAAATGGAAAACGTTATGCAGTTCAGTCTAAAAAAGCCTTCCTGCCTTACTCAACACAAGCAACTCTCTGTCCAGATTCAACACATCGACACATCTTTCGTGCATATAGTATTCCACCCACTCTCTTTTCCATCTTCCTTTTAAAGACTTCTATAATATTTGTGTTGATTTCTCCAAGTTCCTCATTCTATGCATACTAATATAGATATTCCATTTCTGTCCTTTGTCCTCTAATTTCATTTTTACATAGTCCTTTATTCTTTATAATTATTGAATGCTTTTTAAAAAAAAATTCCATGTTGCACACTAACCAATGCACTGCTGCAAATTCTTAATACCTGTAGATATATAATGCGAATGGCATAGATCTTCGATCCTCTATCTTCACTCCTAATCACTCCCAGTTTGTGGCACAGTTTTGACATTACCTGAAATATGGATCGTGGCAACCTGATAGAAGTGTATAAAATTATGAGATGCATTAGCAGGGTTAATAGACTGAATCATTCTCCTGGGGTGGAAATCTCAAAAGGTAAAGTCAAAGTAAATTTATTATCGAAGTAAGTATATGTCACCATATATTTATTACCTTGAGATCATAAGACCCTAAGACATAGGAAAAGAATCAGGCCATTCTACCCATCTAGTCTGTGCCACCATTCCATTATGTCTGATTTTTCATCCCTTTCAACCTCATTCTCTTGCCTTCTCCCAGTAAATTTTGATATCCTCACTAATCAAGAACCTAACAACCTCTGCTATAAATATACCCAATGACTTGGCATCCACAGCCATATGTGGTAATGATTAGACAGATTTACCACCCTCTGGCTAAAGAAATTCCTCCTCATCTCTGTTCTAGAAAGACATCCTCCTTTTTCTGAAGCAGTGTCCTCTGGTCCTAGACTCCTCCATTATAGAAAACACCCGTCACCATATACTACTTTGAGATTCATTTTCTTGCAGGCATTTACTGGAAAATAAGAATATTCAATAAAAATCACGAAAAACTATTCATGACAGTTGACAAACAACAAATGTACAAAGGAAGACTAACTGTGCAAATAAAAAAATACAGAGAACATAAGCTGTGGAGTCTTTTAAAATGAGTCTGTAAACTGGGGAATCAGTTCAGAGTTGAGATGAGAGAAGTTATCCGACCTGGTTCAGGAGCCAGATAGCCGTAAGGTAATTACTGCTCCTGAACCTAGTGTGTGGGACCTAAGGCTCCTGTACCTCCTGTTGGATGGTTGGAACAAGAAGAGAGCTTTGCCTCCCCCCACAGTTGTAAATATTTAAGAACATACCTTTGAGCAGAGAGAGGGAAAGCTTAAAGGAGATTCATGAGGAATAATGTTTGGACAATGAATGGTAGGTACCTGAAACACACTGCCAAGGGCAGTGGTGAAAGCGGGCATGATAGCAATATTTATAAGGCATTAAGACAGGCACATAACAGACAGGGAATGGACAAATGCAGACAATGTGCAGGCAGATGGAATTAGTTAGATTGGCATCATGATTGGCATAGATATGGTGGGACAAAGAACCTATTCCTGTGCTGAACTCTTCTCTGCTATATCTTCTAGTATTGCATTACATAAGCATGTGATGAAATTAATTTATGTATTTTAATCATGCTTGAAATTTCACTCTTGTTGTAGACTATTGGTTCTTCCAAGGATAGAAACATTAAAGGTTAAAGTGAAAGAGTGGCTGATTACTCACTGCAGAAATATCCTGGTAAATGGAATGTCAAATGCATAGTACTTAGGGTCTGATAATGTAATTCTAAGAGAACGTTGGTGAAGTTTCTTTTCTGACATCAACACAGTGCAATGTGGGAGGGGAAGGAATGAGAGATGTAGAAGGTGAATTAACTCAAATGACCAAACATGAACCAATCTATTGAAGAGGGCTTGGGAGAGGTCAGAGAAGGTGGAAAGCTCCATATGTAAGGAAGACTTGTCAAAAGAGGGCATTGCAGTAAGCATCAAGGAGTGGAAGAGGATCTCTGAAGAAGATTGAAACCACTCAGAATGTTGTCCAGTGTAAAGCCTAAGGGAGAGGGGATTGCACTCTCAGTGAGAATTTCGGGACAGGGCAAAGCCAACAGTGTTAAACAAGCTGAGGAACTCAAAGAAGGAGCTTAAACTTCCTTCCCATTGGGTAGAAGATACAGCAGCCCAAAAATACCTTCCACCAGGCTCACGGTCAGCTTCTGTCCCACAGGTATTAGACCCTTGAGCAGACCTCTTGTACGATAACATGGACTCTTCCCCTCACCATCTACTTCGGTATGATTTTGAACTTTATTGTCTACCTACATTGCACTTACATTGTACTTTTATTCTGCATTGTTATTGGTTTATCTTCTTCTCCCACGGTGCACTATGTAATGAATTGATCTGTATGAACAGTATGCAGGATAGGTTTTCACTGGAAGTTGGGATATGTGACAATGTCAAACCAAAACCATGAGATCCAGTTTAAACTGGACAGGAGTATGCTCCTGCAGGGATTTTAATCACAGGAGCTGCAGATGCTGAAATCTCTACCAATAAGCAAAGTGCTTGAGGAGCTCAGTGAGTTGAGGAGCATCTGTGAGGCGGCAGGGGGGGGGGGAGAATTTTCTGCATGAGGCAGCAGTATAAATTAAAGTATGCTGTATTGAGACCTTAAGCTAAGCCTGGGAACTTAATATTTTTCAGTATCAACCATCAATTCTCTGCTTCCTCTTCTCCCCTTACCTGTCTGTCTGTCTGTCTCTCTCCCACTCTCCCTCTCTCTCTCTCTCCTTCCCTCCCTTCCTCGCTCTCTCTCTCACTCTCCCTCTCTCACACACACTATTCCATTCTTCTCTCCTTTTCCGCCTCATTCCTTCTTTTTCTCAAACATACTCAGACACATAGAAACCATTGCCTCCCTTTCTCCATCCACCAGCCTCTCACTTCCTCTTTCTCTCTGCCTGTGTTTCTTGCTCTCTGGCAACTTGGCATGGCTGGACAGGTCCAAAGTGAACCAACTCGTGAGCAGAAACAGCTGGCACTTTCCAAAACGTGATCTGACCAGGGCCAACCCTAACCACATCAGTGCCCTTGAGGTATTACAGTTGATATGTAACATGATCCAACTTGAAGCCAACTCACAGAGAGGTTTCATTGGGTTCTGCACAGGAAACCAAGTGTGTTTCCAGTTTTGATTGCTGGCAAGACCAACGATGTGGCACTGACAGTCTATTATGTACAATGGCAACTTGGAAACTTGGAACCACAGAATCAAAATTGGAAAGGAGTCTTTTCGGCCGATTACATTTGTGCTATTCCTCTGAACAATTCCACACATCGCATTCCCTCGCAGTTTTTTTTTATCTCTAAGTCCTAAGTATTGTTCTCTCCTGAGTACTTATCCAAATCTATATCAAAAACCTTGATTTTGTTCCCAACACCAGATTATCTTTGTTTAACATATTATTTATTTTCCCTCTCACAATACCCTTACAGTGTATCATTTTTCCTCCTCTTCACCTTGAATCCATCTTCCCCCAGTCTTGAACTGGTGTGAAGAGCTCTTCCCCACAGTTCCAGTGACACACATAAATGTCCTATTGGAGGGTCTCGGCCTGAAATATTGACTGTTTATTCCCCTCCATAGACCTGTTGAGTTCCCCTAGCATTTTGTGTGTGTTGCTCAGGATTTTCAGCATCTGCAGAATCTTTTCTGTTTACCGTTCCCAGTGACCTGGGTCTAATCCTGGAATTCAATGTAATCTCCATGGAGTTTTGCATATTATCCCTGTGATTGAGTGGACTTCCCACAGGTCCTCTGGTTTCCTGCCATGTCCCAAAGACGTCAGGGTTCGTAGGTCAATTGACTGATGTAAATTTTTCCAGATGGGTTTTAGAATTCAAGAGGAATTAAAGAGATAAAAAAGAAGTTATTGTGCAAATGAGACAATGCACTTAGAAGGCCAGAATGATCTCATTCTATGTAAGGAAATATGCCAGGAATGTGTACTGTGATTTCTTCTACTTTCAGCTTCTATTAATGGTAAAATTGGGCCACGTGTATAGCAGCTTACCAATCAGATCTTGCTAGATTTGAAAATGAAAGTAAATTTATTTGATTTGAAAATCAAAGTATATGTTCCTGCTGAACCTCAGTGACTTCTGGCTGGTGGCTAACGAAACAAGGAAAGCAACTAAATACCTTGTTAGTCACACTTTTTTCTTGCCAAATGATCATTGCTAGTCTGTAACTTCCTTTTGGACTTGGAGGAAATTCGATGGGCTCACCACTGAGAACAAGGAAGACCTGAGGTTTGATCATTTTAAGCACTATGCCGAAGGTCAAATCGAGGTGGCGAGGTCTGGTCACCAGAGCATACCAAAGCGACTGAACTCAATACATAGGTGGAGACTGAAGCTCCAGGCCGAATTGAAAAGGTCAGTTACAGGCCAAATTGAGGCAGCCGGGTCCAGGCACCAGAGTGGTAACTGAACTCGGTGTTCGGATGGAAACTTAAGTGCAGGCCCAACTGGAAAAGGCTGGGCACAGGCCAAGTGGAGGTGGTGGTGTCCTGGCCCTAAAGTGTATCAAGGCAACTGAACCCAATGTTTGAACATCCATTTAGGGCCATATTGAAAAGGTTAGGATGTTGAGGCCCAAGGCGAGGGATGGGCCAGTTCAGCTCATCACTCCACAACTCGGCTCTGTGTTGAATTATGGTACTCTCTTCGCAGACTTCAGTTCAGAACACCACTTGCTTGTGGTTACTTTCTGCATGTTGTTTTTCTCTCTGCACATTGGTTGTTCAATGGTCTTTTTTTATGAGCATGATATGTTTCTTTTCTCTCTGCACATTGGGTGTTTGACAGTCTTCTCTTATCAAATGGGTTCTTTTCGGTTTCTTCGTTTCGTGGCTGCCTAATAGGAGACGAATCTCAAAGCTGTATAATGTATATATATTTTGATAATAAAAGTACTTTGAACTTTGTCACTAAATACTACCTCGATGTTCATTCTCTTGCAGAAAGTAATAAAGAAATACAACAGAATTTATGAAAAAACTATACACAAGACTGATAAACAGCAAACCTGCAGAATAACATAAATTGTGCAAAATGAAAAAAAATAATACTGAGAATGTTATTTGTAGAGTCTGTAGATTGTGCAATCAGTTCAGCATTGAGGTGAGTGAATTTATCCACACCAGTTCAGGAGAGTCATGGTTGTGGGGTAATAACTGCTCCTGAACCTGGCGCTGTAGGACCTAAGGATACTGTACTCCTTCCCGATGGTACCTGGGAGTCTGGATGATGGGGGTCCTTGATGGATGTTGCACTCCTGCGGCAGTGCTCCTGTAAATGTGCTCAATAGTGGGGAGGGCTTTGTTTGTGATGGGGTGGGCTGTATCCATCACTTTCTGTCGGCTTTTCTGTTCCTGGGTATTGGTATTTCCATACCAGGCCGTGAAGCAACCAGTTAGGATGTTCAAAGTTGGTCAAAGTTTTACTGAATCTATGCAAATTTCTTAGAAGTCTTTCTAAGACTTATACCCTTTTTGTCTCAATATGTTTTTTAATAAAGATCAGAATAAAATCAGGTTTAATATCATTGGTGTATGCCATGAAATTTGTTATTTTGCAGCATCAGTACTTTGCAATACATATAATAGAACTATATACATTACAATAAGAAATATATTTTAAAAATAATTTATATAAGTAGTGGAAAAAGAAAGCAAAAAAATCTTGAGGTCGTGAACATGGGTTTATTGTCCATTCAGAGATCTGATGGCGGAGGGGAAGAAGCGGTTCCTAAAACGTACGGTGTGTGTCTTCAGCCACCTGTACCTCCTCCCGTGGTAACAATGAGAAGAGGGCAAGTCCAGAGTGATGGGGGTCCTTAATGAGGGAGGCTAGTGCCCATGATGGAACTGCCTGAGTTCACAACTCACTAAAGCTTTTACCGATCCTGTGCAGTGTCTCCTCCATACTAGGTGGTGATGCAGCCAGTTAGAATGCTCATCGTAGTACCTATGTAGAAATTTGCTAGAATCTTTGGCGACTACCAAGTCTCCTCAAACTCCTAAAGAGATATCGCCACTGACGTGCCTTCATAGCAATTGCATCACTGTTTTGGGCCCAAGATAGGTCTTCAGAGATGTTGACGCCCAGGAACTTGTAACTATTAACCCTTTCCACTGCTGACCAGCCACTTGTGGGTTATACTTATAGTTCCATTGCAGTGAACATACTCCCTCCAAGAAAGAAACAGGAGGATGAAATTTAATCAATCAAGCAAGTTCTAACATACAGAATATAATATTAATGGTAAGACTCGGTAGTGGGGGAGGATCAGAGAGATCTTGGGGTCCATGTCCATAGGACACTCAAAGCTTCTGCGCTTTGTTAAGAATGTGTATGGTGTGTTGGCCTTCATCAACTATGGGACTGAGTTCAAGAGCCATGAGGTAATGTTACAGCTATATAATACCTTGGTCAGGCCCCACTTGGAGTATTGTGTTCAGTTCCGGTCACATCACTGCCGAAAGGATGCGGATAATATAGAGAGAATGCAGAGGAGATGCCTGGATTGGAGAGCACGCCTTATGAGAATAGGTTGAGTGAACTTGGCCCTTTCTCCTTGGAGCAACGGAGGATGAGAGGTGACCTGATGAAGGTGTATAAGATGATGAGGGGCATTGATCATGTGGAAAGCCAGAGGCTTTTTCTTAGGACTGAAATGGCTAATATGCAGGGGCGTAGTTTTAAGGTGCTTGGAATTAGGTACAAGAGGGATGCGAGAGGTGGGTTTTTCACACAGAGTGTGGTGGGTGCGTGGAATGCACTTCCAGCGAAGATGGTAGGGGCGGATACAATACGGTCTTTTAAGAGACTCTTAGATAGGTACAGGGAGCTTAGAAAAATAGAAAGCTATACAGTAGGGAAATTCTAGGCAGCTTCTAGAGTATATTACATGTTCAGCACAACATTGTGGGCGAAAGGGCCTGTAATGTGCTGTAGATTTCTATGTTCTATGTTCTATGTTCTTGCCTTACTCTCACTCCCATTAGCTCCATTCATGAATTTTTTTTTTCAACAAAAGTCTTTCTCAACTTTTCTCAGCTGAGTGTCTGTCTTCAGGCTTCAGTACCTACTCCTTGATGGTAGCAATGAGAAGAGGGCATGTCCTGGTAGCAATGAGAAGAGAGCATGTCCTGGGAGATAAGGGTCCTTAATGATGGATGCTGCCTTTCCGAGGCATTTCCCTTTGAAGATTTTCTAGCTGCTGGGGGGGCTAGTGCACATGATGGAGATGGCTGAGTTCACAACAGTCTACAGCTTTTTCCATTCCTGTGCAGTCGCCCCCTTCATGCCAGACAATGATGAAACCAGTTAGAATGATCTCCAGAATACAGCTGTAGACATTTGTGAGTTTTTTGTGTCATACTAATTCTCCTCAAGCTCCTAATGAATTATAAATCCTGTTGTGCCTTCTTTGTCATTGCATCAATATGTTGATTCCAAGATAGACCTTCAGAGATATTCACACCTAGGAACTTGAAACTGCTCACACTTTCCACTACAGATCCCTTAATGAGTACTAGTGTATGTTCCCTCACCTTCCCCTTCCTGAAGTCCACAATCATTTCCTTGGTCTTAATGTCGTTGAGCACAAGATTGTTGGTGCGACACTAAAAAGCCAGCTGATCGATATCTGCTCCTGTATGCCTCCTCATCTCCATCTGAAATTCTACCAACAATAGTTGTGTCATCAGCAAAGTTATAGATATCGTTTCAGCTGTGCCTAGCCATACAATCGTGGGACACAGTAGAGCAGTGAGCTAAGATCACGTCCTTGAGGTGTGCCATTGTTGATTGTCAGTGAGGAAGAGATATTATTTCCACTAAGCACTGTTATGTTTTGTAACTCTAAAATATTAAACTAATTAAAAGGAAAACAAGAGCCAAGAGATGTAAGTCGTATTTTGTTTTTTTTACTTTAAACAAGGTTCGCATATATCAGATGGTAGCATGATGCTGTATGCTTAAAGATTTAATCACTGGAGGATTTCTTACTCTTGTAGGATAACGTCTTTCCTGGCAGGTTAGACTTGTGGCTGTGAAACAATCTCAGGTTCTGGGGCCTCCTCTGTGATGGTTGTAGGAGTTGACTCTGAGATGGCAGGAAGTGGTTCTGACACCTTTATTCTCTAACAATTGACTCTGCTGTCCTCAACTGACCGATGTACCAGCTCCAGATGATACCAGATGCAATCTCTACCATGTAGTAAATTGATCTGTTTCTGAATCTTTCTGAGTACTCTCTTTTGATCACCTCAGTGGTCTCTCGAGAGAACTGCTTGTCCAGGCGTGGAAGATTGAACCTCCTTGTTTGAGGAGTTTTCAATTTGTCTCATCTGTTTGTCCCACATACTTTTTCTGAGATTATATTTGAGGACATACTGTACAGGCGTGAATGCAAAGGATGACCCAAAAACAGCATAGTTAGTGAGTTGCTGGTTGTAGACTGTGCTGTATTGTGATATGGTAGGAAGAAATTAATAAGCTTCTCATTCAGTGACAGTGTTGTGTTTCTGCTGACAATGTTTGCAGTAAGTTCTTTAGACTCTGGACAAACTTTTCCACCAACCCACTTGTAGCTGGGTGGTACAAGGCGGATGTAATATATCTTATTCCATTCATTTCCAGGAATGACTGTAACTGTTGAACCATAAACTGTGGTCCCTTGTTACTAACTAACTGTGCTGGAACATCAGTCCTTGCAAAGAGGCTTTTCAACACATCAACTGTATGCAAGGCTGGAGTGGAGGCTATTGGGAACACTTCTGGCTACTTTGTAGCTGTATTCACTACTACCAAGAAACTTGTGCCCATGAGTGGTCTGGAAAAATCCACATGAATCCTCTAATAGGGCAAGCCAGGGAAGGAGGGATGTTGGGACGCTGCTCTTGGGATCTTCTGGACACGTTGGCATCCGAAACAGTGCATAGGCAGCTGCTTTATCTGCTGATCTATCCCAAGGCACCAAACAAAGCTTCAAGCCTATGCTTTCATTTTAACTACACTTAGATGACTGGCATGTAGCTCCTTTACCACTTTAGCTTCAGCCTGGAGAGTACAACAACTCTTAATCCCCACCTAAGGCAACCTCCATCAAGGACAAGTTCATCACAGCGCAGGTAAAAATGGGGGAAGTGGAGTTTTCTGCTGCATGTTCCAACCCTTTTTTGTGGCTATGTAGAGATGAGACAGTGTGATGTCTTTCCTGCTTTCCTTTTGAATCATCTCTGCCATAATAGGGAGACTTTTAATTTGATTTAGAGAGAACACGTCAAAAGGAGGGTCATCTTCTATAAATTTTTCATGTAGTTCCTTTTCCAATGGTAAATGGGACAATCCAGTAGCATTTCCGTGTTTAATCACCCACTTGAATTCAATCTTGTAATTGTGTTCTCCAAGAAACAGAGCCTACCTTTGCTTTTATTCCGCTGCTGCTCATGGAACACTCTTCTGTGGGACAGAAATAGACACTTGTGGTTGATGATCAGTAACAAAGGCACATTCTTTCCCATACAAGTACTGGTTGAAACGTTTTACTCCCTAAACCAAACTCGAGGCCTCTCTGTCAACCTGTGCATAATTGTTCTCTACAGCGGTAATGGAAAGTGATCCAAATGCTATGAGGCATTCACTTCTATCGCTCATAACAGGTAACATGACAGTACCTGTGCCATAAGGTGAGGTATCACAGGCAAGCTTCACTGGCTGATGTGGATCATAATGTGTGAGTACAGTGCCTGACGTTACCACTTCCTTCACCTTTTTGAAAGCCACCTTGCACGGCTTTGTCCATTGCCATTTCAAGAGATGGAGCACAGTAGCCAGATTTGGCCGGAAACTGCTATATTTGTTGACAAACCCTAAAAAAAGCACCACAGCTACAACACATCCTTTGGCCTTGGGGCATCCACCACTGTTTGAACTTTCTCAGCACATTTTTGTAAGTGATGCTTGGTTTAAAGAATTCACGCTTGTTGTGTGTGCTGTGAGTTTATAATCTTCTAATCTTTTAAAAAAATGTTTTGAGATTTTGGAGATGTTCCTTGTCATCTTTACTGTTAACAAAGATGGCAAACAGGTAACAGAGTGCTTGGTCAGCCTTGCAGCACCTGGTCCATGGCTGTCTGCCAGAATGCAGGTGTAGATGCTACTCCAAAAATAAACTATTATGGTAAAAATGCCCTTTGTGAGTAAGAAACAATTTTGACTCTTCTTTCATCTCCATCTGTAGGTAGGACTCAACTAAATTTGTTTTGCTGAAGCATTTTCCTCCAGAAAGGTTTGCAAAGATATCCTTAATCATGTGTATTGACCTACTTTCAGTACCGGGTTGATGGTGACCATAAAATCACCACAGATCCTGACAGATCCATTCGTTTTGGCAATTTGGACCACTGGCATTGTGCATGGGCTCCAGTCAACCTATGAATATAAGGAATAAAAACGGACTTTGCAAAACCTAGGTGTGGCATTTTCTTTTAACACTGTTTTACCCTTGATACGTTTGAGTTTTCCAATCCAATTCTATTCACCACTGTTATGTTTGTAACTCCAAAACATTAAACTAATTAAAAGGAAAACAAGAAAACCATGCAATGTGAGTCTTAGTTCATTTGTTTTCTTTAAAGTAGGTGCACATGTATCACCTGGTATCGCAATGATTTATGCAGTTCACGCATTTTTACAAATTACCCATAATGAATTATCTAAGCAAAGAATGTTGAAACAAACAGTATGTCTACAAATTTTATTGAAGTATTCAATACACAGCAGGCACTGACTGTAGTTTCTGGAAGTGGAAGCCAAGAATCCATTCGCAGAGGCAGGTGCCGAGGCCCAGGTTTTGGAGCTTGTTGATTAGTACTGAGGGTATGATGGTGTTGAATGCTGAGCTATCATCAACAAACATCATCCTGATGTAGATATTACTATTGTACAGGTGACCCAAGGCCAAGTGGAGAGCCAGTGAGGCTGCATTTGCTGCAGACCTATTATGGTGATAGGCAAATTGCAGTTGGTCCAGGTCCTTGCTTAGGCAGGAGTAGTTTCTGGCCATGACCAACCTTTCAAAGCAATTTATCATAGTAGATATGTGTGTAACTGGGCAATATCATTGAGACAGCTCACCCTGATCTTCTTGGGCACTAGTATGATTGTCGCTCTTTTGAAGTAGGTGGGAACCTTCAACTGTAGCAGTGAGAGATTGAAAATCACCTTGAACACTCCCACTAGTTTGCAGTGCCTTACCAGCTACACAATCAAGGCCTGATGGGTTCACTCTGTAAAAGGATGTTCTGACATCAGCCTCTGAGACAGAGATCACAGTGTCACCAGATTCTACCTGGATTCACACAGGTGTAGTTCACATTGTGTGTCAGTTTTGAGCTGCAGCCAATAGTCTTACTGAGTAAGTGTCTGGTGCAAATCCAACATCACAGCATTAGCCTGTTAGATGTCATACTAAACAACTTCTTCTGCTGTTATTCCACCAAATGTTTGGCCAGACATCATAGTATTGATTTATTTGGTAAATTGTATTAGAGGACATCAATGATTTCATCACAAGTACTTCAGCTTTGACCTTTAGGTGCCCAATATTCCTTTGTTAAAATCTGCTTCTGCTCACCATAACCTCTTGTCTTATGCTTCACTTCGCATGTTGCCTTATAATCTTTCTATCCTTCTTTGGATGCACAACTGATACTGCCTGCATACCTATTTGAGAATTTATTACATTGTCCCACACTTGAAAGCCATTTGATTTTAATAAGAAGCCAGGTCATTGGGTGTATTTAAGGATGAGATTGATAGGTTCTTGATTGGCTACAGCATCAAAGGTTATGGGGAGAAGGCCAGGGAGCAGAATTAAGAAAGGGAAAAAAAGATCAGCCATGATTGAATGGTGAAGCAGACTCAATAGGCCAAATGGCCTCATTCTGGTCCTATGTCTTACGGTCTTATAACAGGACAACAAAAATGGGGAGGTGGGAAGGAAAAGTTGGATGTTAAGTAACCTCCTAACATATTGTGAAAATATACTAAATTTTGCAGAAGAATAAATGTTATTAATTTAGTCTTCAATTCTGTGAAGTGAGTCCTGAGAATAATAGACAACTGTCTACCCTAAACATGTCACATAAGCAGTTGGAAACCACCAAACAACTTGTATCAGCAAGTTGTGGTGTTCTAAGATAAAATCCACTTTCAGTCCTTAAAAGGTTGAGATAAGCGGCTGCTGAAAAAATTGATAATTATCTTTACATGGTATATTTGTTGCTGGTGGACTCTAAAGAAGTGATAAATAAAGATATATGCGTTATATGGAGGACAACATGTCAGACAATCGCAGAAGAAATCAAACAAGTGTAGATTTTATTCCTTCGAAACAGTAGTGGGTAAAACGTTGGCACACTAGACTGATAGTAATTACATGGTTTCAATGTCTAATAGTGTTCAGCTTAGGGAGATAGGTAACGTCTTACATCGGCAAAAATATTTTTACTTTGATGGTTTGAGCAGATTGCTGCTCAGTCATGTGGTATCTCCCTGTAGATGAGAACATTGAGGAACGGATCTCCTTGAAGTTGATAAACCCTGGGTCGTGGGATCTAGGTCATCTTTCAGTAAGTTTGTAGATGTACTAATTTTAGTATCTCTTAAAAAGTAGTCTCCATAGGCAGTTACATTCGGAGAGCAGAGTGTACTGGTATTGGTTTAATATTGTCACATCAAACAAGACACAGTGAAAAACATGACTTACATACTGTTACTAAAGGTCAATTGGTTCAGGTAGATAGGTCTGAATGTACCTTTTCTTGAATCTGCAGAATTTTATGTCTCTTTCCTTGTTTGGATTGACCTTCCAGCTTTATTACTCCGTTAACCACACCTATGTGGTTAATTAACTATGTCAATTGGCATTTTCAGGTAGTATGATGATAAAATTTCCTTTAACTTACTAATGTGAACAGCAACAATTTAAGAACAGAGGTTTTGAACCCCTTGTCTTTGTTCAGTTAGATGAGAGCTGACGGATATCTTAATTCCATCTAGCCACCTTGGTAACCCTTACTAGGCTTGCTCAGTAAAGTTGTCAACCTCAAATTAGTTATGAACTTTTCAGTCTCTGAAATCCCTTGAGGCTTTTGGGGTTGAGAGATTCATTGCCGCAATGTGAAGTGAACGAATATCTTTCTTGAATGTTCTAACTTACGTTTTAAGCCTTGCCTCCTGCCCCCGTTCTGAGCCCACCAGCAGAAATAGCCCCTCTCTGCATTATTCACCTCGGTTAGGACACCCTTTGACATTTAAAGCAAGTCACGTAACGTTTACCTTGACAACATTTAGTATGCACAAACAAAGGAAATATTAATTCTTGCACTCATACCTAAAATTTCCAGACATTTGATCAATATAATTTCTTATCTTGGTCTTCTGAAATGAGAGGGACCATGGGGTCAATGAAAGAGTGATCAAAATCATTGGTACAGATACTGTGAGTGATGATTCTAGCAACTGACGAGGGGTGGTGGATACGTTAATGAGGGAGTATCCACCAGACTTAGAGTCAGGTTTAATTTCATTAGCACATGTCTGGAAATCTGTTGTTTTGCAGCAGCAGTAAAGTGCAATACATGAAAACTATAAATTGCAACAATATATATATACTGTATCTATAAATTAGATTACATATTTAGTGCAAAGAAAGCCAAAAATAGTGAGTTAATGTTCAGGGGTTGGTTAATTGTCCATTCAGAAATGTGCTGGTGGAGGGGAAGAAACAGCTGCTAAAATGTTGGGTGTTTGACCTCCCTGATGGTAGCAATGAGAAAAGGGCATGTCCTATGCGATGGTGGTCCTTAATGTTTGATGCTGCATTTTAGAGATATTGCCTTTTAAAGATCTCTTTGGCGCTGAGGAGGCTTGTTCCATGATGGAGCTGCCCGAGTTTGTAACTTTCTACAGCTTTTCCTGATACTGTGCAGTGTCCCCTCCGTAACAGACAATGGTGCAGCCAGTTGAATGCTCTCCACAGTACATCTGTAGAAACTTGCCAAAGTCTTTGCTGACATACCAAATCTCTTCAAACTCCCAATGAAATATAGCCGCTGACGTGCCACCTTTGTAGCTGCAGCAATATGTTTGGCCTAGTTCTTTTGATATGTTTAAATATTTCACAGTCCCACAACAAGAACTGTCGAATATATATATTCAAATAATTTTACAAATCTAAGTTTTGGAAGAAGTAAGCATGCTGACCATAATATTGCTACACTTTTATTTTGTCAGTAACCCATCTAGTTTGCGGAGATTCATTGACAACAGCCAAACTTCCACCTTCCGGTTCCCTTGTGAGTTGACTGCAGTCAGGGATAAACAATAAATGCTGGTTGTGTGGTTGAGTACTGTGAACAAAAAAAAACAAGCCTACATCCAAATAAATAAATAACTCACTGACTCAGATTCAAAGCAATATTTTCTTTGTATTATTTTGATATAACTTTTCCTTCCATTCCTCTCTATAGTTCATTCCATTCAACGTTATAAACTTCAGTCACATCCTCAAGTAGGTACTTACAAATTATTTAAGGATATAATAGTTTTCTTTTGGCTGCACTGAAAAGTAGTTGTTATGACTTTTTTATTGGTCCATGACAGAGTTTGGTGATTATATTTGTATGTGACCTACTTTTATCACAGAACATATCTTAAGGTGAATCCTGCAGCCTCAGACTTACAGTGGTAATGAAAATGCAGGGAAAGGTTACAGTATGAACAGACAAATTCCATTCACCCACCAGGCTGTCTTTTACTTGGAACAATCCAAATTTTTTTTATCCTTTCCCATGTATAACATCTATTGAATCTTCTCTTCAAAGGCAAAAGAATTATTCATGAAATACAGTAAAGCTCCAATAATTTGTGATCACTAGCTTCTCTAGTTCCTCAAGGGGACAAAACTTACTGAATTTTATTGATGCATGGTAAAAGGCATCCTATCTAGGTGCATCACTGTTTGGTATAGGAACTGTTCTGCACTTGACTACAAGAAACTGCGGAGGGTTGCAGACGTAGCACAGAATGTCACATAAACCAGCACCCTTTCCATGGACATTGTCTATGCTTCTGGCCGCCTCAGTAAAACAGCCAGCATAATTAAAGACACCACTTATTTTGGACATTCTCTCTTCTCCCCAAGCACATTGGTCAGAATTTTTAAAAGTCCTGAAAACCTGTACCATCAGGCTCAAGGCAGCTTTTATCCTGCTGTTAGAAGATTATTGAATGGTCCTTTAGTACAATGAGGTGCACTCTTGATCTTACAATCTACCTTATTATGGCCTTGCATCTTATTGTCTGCCTACACTGGACTTTCTCAGCAACACATTGTTCTACATTACCTTGCACACCCTCAATACAATATAATACAGTTTTTCACTGTATCTTGTGACATGTGATAATCATAAATCAAATTATCCATTTGGTAATTTATCATTGTTCAAATCCAGAAGATTTTTAGAAAATAGTAGCTAAAAGCTAAAGCTCAACAAGAAAGGAGAAAATTGATTATGAGTGAAAATTTTTGTATAAATTCAAAACAAAATAGCAGGGTTTCTATGGATATATAAATAGGAAAAAGACATTGAAGTGTAAGACCTCCAAGGATTGAAGCTGGGGAGTAATTTTAAAAAATAAATAAATGATGGCTATTTTAAATTAGTTTTGTTTTAATTGGGAAATTGATTTATTATTGTCATATCTACTGAAGTTTTGTAGGATGAACACTCAGTGACCATTTTGTTACGTACACCTGATATTTGCTTATTAATGCAAATATCTAATCAGCAAATCATGTGGCAGCAACTCAATGCATTAAAACATGCAGGCATGGTCAAAAAGTTCAATTGTTTTGTTCAGACCAAACATCAGAATGGGGAAAAAACATAATCTAAGTGACTTTGACCATGGAATGATTGTTGGTGCCAGACAATGTGAGTCATAAGAAACTACAGCACAAAAGCAGGACCTTTGGCCCATCTGATCTGTGCTGAACCATTGGCGGTTTGAGAATCTCAGAAGCTTTTGCTGATGTCCTGGGGTTTTCACACACAACAGTCTGTAGAGTTTAGAGAATTGTGTTAAAAACGGAAAACATCCAGTGAGTGGCAGTTCTATAGGCACAAAATGCCTTGTACTAAGAGAGGTCAGAGGAGAATGGCAAGATTGATTCAAGCTGTCAGGAAAGTGACAGTAACTCAAATAACCACACTTTACAACAATGGTGTGCATACGACCATCTCTGAATGCACAGCATGTTGAACTCTGAAGTGGATGGACTGCGGCAAAAGAAGACCACAAACATTCGGAAGTACAGTCAGTGACCACTTCATTGAGTACAGGAGTTGCCTCGTAAAATCACCACTGAGTGTAGATAGATTGAGTGATTGAGCAAAATTCTGGCAAATGGCGTTAAATCTGGGAAAGTGTGAGATCTTTCAACACACAAGCTGCTGGAGGAACTCAGCAGTTTGACCTACTGACTTCCTCCAGCAGGTTTGTTTATGGTCAGAAGGGAATCTACGCCATCAGCATATTAGAAAATACTAAACGTAATGCTAGGATATAGCTCACAGTGCAGACTGACAATATAAACCCTGCAGAGATAAAGAAACTATGAGGTCATCAGATAAATGGGAAAAAAATTAAAACTTAATGCTTCCCTTCTTTTCCAATAGCAGCAAATTTTGTCTTTGGATCATCCTGGGGATATACTGGAAATATATTGGATCATCCTGGGGATATACTGGAAATTTTGCTAGTTTATTAATGAAAGGATAACGTGTCAGCTGCATGTATCTTGTTTTCAATTTTGAATCTCATTGACTCAACGTTTTAAAACTACACATTCCTGCCTCAGCTTTTTGGTTTTCAGTAAAGTTTACCGTAAATCTGCTTTCAAAATTCTTTCGGAACAAAACACAGACTGATGTGGTGGAGACATGGTAACAGCTTGATACTAGGAACCATATCTGATTGACTGATGATGCAGTGGAAGAAAAGACTGGTCAGTGCAGCAGATAATTTTTTTTTAAGTTCCTTGTATTTCACAATTCTATGCCCTCTCTGTATTCTTCCAATTCTACACTCTTGTGGAATCTTGGTATTCAAATTTTCTCAATGCAAATTCAGAAATTCCTTTCTTACCAATCTTTGATGCTTCACAATTGTCATTAACTTGAGGATACTCCTATCTTGTTGCATACGTCTTCCATCAACATTTTGTCTTGATGATTTATAATATGGTTTAGTGTCATTTTTTAAATAATGTAATCATATACAAAACATATTTCTAACTTTTTGTGTCTTCTGCTGCTGTAGCCTATCCACTTCAAGGTTCGATATGTTGCACAATCAGATATACTCCTCTGCACGCCACTGTTGTAATGCATAGTTATTTGAATTACTGTCATCTCCCTGTTAGCTTGAAATAGTCTGGTCATTCTCCTCTGACCTCTCTCATTAACAAGATGTTTTCACCCACAAGACTGCCACTCACTGATATTTGTTTTGTTTGTTTCTTACACCATTCTCTGTAAACTCTCAAAGACTATTGTGCATGAAAATCCCAGGAAATCAGCAATTACTGAGATACTCAAACCACCCTGTCTGGCACCAACAATCATTCCTTGGTCAAAGTTAGATCACATTTCTTCCCCATTCTGATGATTGGTGTGAACAACAACCAAACACCTTGACGATGTCTGCATATTTTTATACATTGAGGTGCTGCCTCACGATTAGCTGATTACATACATGTTTACATTAAGGAGCAGGTGTACTGGTATAACTGATAAAGTGGCCACTGTTTGTACATGTACAATAAAATCTGAGTTTGTTAAATCTAGGAGTAATAAGTTTTTAATGACAATACTATCTGGATCAGCAACAAGAGCTGATTTCTAGAGATAGGAATTGAATGACAGAGCAGGATTGTGGGGCTACACGTAAACAAAAGAGAAATACTACAGATGCTAGAAGTCTGAGATAAAATAGAAACAGCTGAAAACACTCAACAGGTCTGGCAGCATCTGTGGAGAAAGAAGCAGAGCCAATGTTTTACATACAAAACCCTAAAGGGCTGAAAAGAGTCAAAAGCATGAAACTTTAACTCAGTTTTTTTTTGGTGGAGAAATTAAGAATATAAGAAAATAAGAAAATAAATTACTTCATCAATACAAAATGGTTTCAGTGTTGCCTTCATTATAAGATTTTTAGGATGCTATGTTTTAAGTCAAGGACTTTCTCAGGAATCCTGTGAAGCTAATCTCTATCACAAGGCTGCATCAGGGCATGGACCATGAGTAAACAAGAGTACATATTATGAACAACGTGCCCAAAATGGGATGGCAAGAAGTTTTTTTTTGGATATGACTTAGATTCTAATTGTGTCAATTATATCAGATTCAGCTTTATTTCAGAATCAGATTTATTACTCACATATGCATCAAAACATATAGTGAAATGCAGCATTTGCATTAGCAACCAACGCAATCAAGGCTGTGCTTCCCCCACGATGCTCAGGGAACAACCCATACACATGGACAGTCTGTCAGGAAACGTAGAGTAGGCTTGACTCAAAAGCAGAGCAGGGGGAGATGGTTTTAGTAGTAGACAATACTTTACTACTAAACTTCAAAATAACAAGCCAAGAGCGGCCACGGAACAAGGGAGAACAGGCATTAACATGGCTAGGCAGCAAGCTAACTGAAAGCTGGAAGCAACTGGTTGAAGCTGGCTGGGTGGATGGGTGAACAAAGAACTGTGGCTGAGAACTGAATTTGAAAAGGCTGCAGAGGATGAGTTGGAAACTAGTGACAGGTGACTCCTGTTAGGTGGGTGGAGACTGAGAGGTGCCTGCCTGTGCAGGCCTGACGGATCCCCCTTCCTACAACTGGCACCCAACAGCCCAGGACACTCCAGATGGGCCCAGTGTAACTCCTCAGTGAGCAATGGATTCAAGATGAACTGGACGGCACCCAAGACCTCTCCTCTGGACGGTATCGTTCCCAGGCAACCAGGTACTGCATACCCTGTCCACAACAACGTGAATCCATCAAATGGCAAACCTTGTACACTGGACCATCTTCTGCCATCGTTGGTTCTGGAAGTGCAGGCTCACGCGCGTTGAGGCAGGACAAATGGAGGTAGGTATGATTCTGAGGGATGGTGGCAGCTGGAGATGGTAAGTGACTGGAATGATGTGATGGGTAATCTTAAAGGGACCAATGAACCAGGACGAGAGCTTGTGGAAGTCAGTGCACAGGCAGACAGTCAGACACGGTCTCCAGGCTAGAATAGTTTGGCTGAGTACTGACAGCAGTTAGCCTGGTGGCAAGTAGGTGTGGTTGACTGCTGGGATGTATCTCCGTGCCCTCATCAAGCATTCTGGTATTGGCCAACTAGGGCCTTGGTAGATGGAAGCTCCACCCTTGGCTTCTCAGCGGGGAAAAATGGGAGTTGGTAGCCATGAGGCATTTGAGAGACTGACCTTTGGAAGAGAAGTTGTATAGATTGTGGAACAGTTTGGCCCAGAGCAGGTACTTCTTCCACGTGGAAAGTCTGAGGCAGCAAAGCATCACAGAAATTTCTCCATTTGCTGATTGGCTCTTTCTGACTGGCAGTTGACAAATAACCAGACGACAAATTCATTGAGGTGCGGAGAACATATAATAGTACAACACAGTACAGGCCCTTCGGCCCACGTTGTTGTGCCGACCCTCAAACCCTGCCTCCCATATTACACCCCACCTTAAATTCCTCCATCTACCTGTCTAGTAGTCTCTTAAGGTTCACTAGTGTTCCTGCCTCCACCACAGGCAGTGTATTCCACCTACTAACCACTCTCTGAATAAAAAACCTTCCTCTAATATCCCCCTTGAACTTCTCACCCCTTACCTTAAAGCCATGTCCTCTTGTATTGAGCAGTGTTGCCCTGGCGAAGAGGCGCTGGCTATCCACTTTATCTATTCCTCTTAATATCTTGTACACCTCTATCATGCCTCCTCTCATCCTCCTTCTCTCCAAAGAGTAAAGCACTAGCTCCCTTAATCTCTGATCATAATCCATACTCTCTAAACCAGGCAGCATCCTGGTAAATCTCCTCTGTACTCTTTCCAATGCTTCCACATGCTTCCTATACAGAGGCGACCAGAACTGGACACAGTACTCCAAGTTTTATAGAGCTGCATCAGTACCTCGACTTATGAAAGCTAACACCCCATAAGCTTTCTTAACTACCCTATCTACCTGTGAGGCAACTTTTAGGGATCTGTGGACATGTACCCCCAGATTCCTCTGCTCCTCCACACTACCAAGTATCCTGCCATTTACTTTGTACTCTGCCTTGGAGTTTGTCCTTCCAAAGTGTACCACCTCACACTTCTCCGTGTTGAACTCCATCTGCCACTTCTCAGCTCACTTCTGCAACCTATCAATGTCTCTCTGCAATCTTCGATAATCATCTACACTACCTACAACACCACCAACCTTTGTGTCATCTGCAAACTTGCCATCCCACCCTTCTACCCCAACATCCAGGTTGTTAATAAAAATCATGAAAAGTAGAGGTGCCAGACCGATCCTTGTGGGACACCACTAGTCACAACCCTCCAATCCGAATGTACTCCCTCCATCATGATCTCTGCCTTCTGCAGGCAATCCAATTCTGAATCCACCTGGCCAAAATTCCCTGGATCCCATGCCTTCTGACTTTCTGAGTAAGCCTACCATGTGGAACCTTGTCAAATGCCTTACTAAAATCCATATAGATCACATCCACTGCACTACCCTCATCTATATGCCTGGTCACCTCCTCAAAGAACTCTATCAGGCTTGTTAGACATGATCTGCCCTTCACAAAGCCATGCAGACTGTCCCTGATCAGACCATGATTTCCCACCACAGACGTAAGGCTCCCTGGTTTATAATTACCCAGACTATCCCTACTACCTTTTTTAAACAAGGGGACAACATTCGCCTCCCTCCAGTCCTCCAGTACCATTCCCATAGACAACGAGGACATAAAGATCCTAGCCCGAGGCTCAGCAATCTCTTCCCTTGCCTCGTGGAGCAGCTTGGGGAATATTCCGTCAGGCCCTGGGGACTTATCTATCCTAATGTATTTTAATAACTCCAACACCTCCTCTCTCTTAATATCAACATCTCCAGAACATCAACCTCACTCATATTGTCCTTATCGTCATCAAGTTCCCTCTCATTGGTGAATACCGAAGAGAAGTATTCATTGAGGACTTCGCTCACTTCCACAGTCTCTAGGAACATCTTCCCACCTTTATCTCTAATCAGTCCTACCTTCACTCCTGTCATCCTTTTGCTGTTCACATAATTGAAGAATGCCTTGGGGTTTTCCTTTACCCTACTCGCCAAGGCCTTCTCATGCCCCCTTCTTGCTCTTCTCAGCCCCTTCTTAAGCTCCTTTCTTGCTACCCTATATTCCTCAATAGGCCCATCTGATCCTTGCTTCCTAAACCTTATGTATGCTGCCTTCTTCCACCTGACTAGATTTTCCACCTCACTTGTCACCCATGGTTCCTTCACCCTACCATTCTTTATCTTCGTCACCGAGACAAATTTATCCCTAACATCCTGCAGGAGATCTCTAAACATCAACCACATGTCCATAGTACATTTCCCTGCAAAAACATCATCCCAATTCACACCCGCAAGTTCTAGCCTTATAGCCTCATAATTTGCCCTTCCCCAATTAAAAATTTTCGTGTCCTCTCTGATTCTATCCTTTTCCATGATAATGCTAAAGGCCAGGGAGTGGTGGTCACTGTCCCCCAGATGCTCACCCACTGAGAGTTCTGTGACCTGACCCGGTTCGTTACCTAATACTATATCTAGTATGGCATTCCCCCTAGTTAGCCTGTCAACATACTGTGACAAGAATCTGTCCTGGACACACTTAACAAACTCTGCCCCGTCCAAACCCTTGGAACTAATCAGGTACCAATCAATATTAGGGAAGTTAAAGTCACCCATGATAACAACCCTGTTATTTTTGCATCTTTCCAAAATCTGCCTCCCAATCTGCTCCTCGGTATCTCTACTGCTACCAGGGGGCCTATAGAATACTCCCAATAGAGTAACTGCTCCCTTCCTGTTCCTGACATCAACCCATACCGATTCAAAAGAGGATCCTGCTACATTACCCACACTTTCTGTAGCTGTAATAGTATCCCTAACCAGTAATGCCACCCCTCCTCCTCTTTCCCCACCTCTATCCCCTTTATAGCACTGAAATCCAGGAATATTGAGAATCCATTCCTGCCCTAGTGCCAGCCAAGTCTCTGTAATGGCCACTACAGAAATATTGAGCAGAAGGGAGCAGAAGTCTCACCAGAAGCACGTGATGAATTGTGGACCCCAGCCTGACACAATATCCTGAGGGAAACCATGGAGGTGAACTACATGTTGGAGAACCAGCTCCATGTCTCAGCGGCTGATGGAAATTTGGGCAGGGCAATGAAGAGGGCCATCTTGGAGATCTGTTCCACCACGGTCATCATCACCGTGGACCCATTGGAAGGTGTAAAAACTGTGATGAAGTCCATGGTGATGTGGGACCATGGGTCTGGTAGGGGCCACAGGAGCCCAGAGGGCCACTGGTTGGAGGAAATGGACTAGGCACGTTGAGGACACGCAGCGACAATCTGATATACATCCACTATCATGGTGGGCCACCACAACCGGCATTGCAGAAAATCCAGAATCCATTGTGTGCCTGAATGGCCAGAGAGGGGTGAGTAGTGGGCCCACCGAAGTCCCTCAGAGTGAACGTCCAGTTGTCAGGCATGTCAGCCAGAGAAGACTTGTGCTGTATGGCCTGGTGGATTTGGTTCTCAAGATCCCAGACAATCTCAGCGAGGATCTGGAGGATGTGAGGGTGGAACAATGGAGTAAGGATCAATCTCTATTTCAGCTGGATCAAACTGTTGTGTCAGGGCATCTGGCTTAGTCCTATTAGAGCCAAGTCAGTAGAAGATGGTAAAGTTGAATTGCTTGAAGGAGAGGACCCAAGAAGCCTGACATGGGTTGAGTTGACAAGTCTGTCATATGGGGATGTAAGGTTCTGGTGGCCAGTCTGGATCAGGAAGGACTTACTGTTTCCCATCATCTGAGCCTCCATTCTTCCAAGGCCCATTTATTGGTGAATAGTTCCCTGTCTCCTACTCCATAATGGCGCCATATGAAATTGAATTTGTGTGAGAAGAAGGTTTAAGGGTGAGTCTTCCTGTCCAGTCCTCACTCAGAGAGGATGGCCCCAGCACCCATGTCAGATGCTTCCACCTCTATCTAAGGTCCAGAGGATTTTAGATGGCAGATAATGGGAGCAGTGGTGAAACATTCCTTGAGCTCCTCAAAAGCGTGACCATGGCAGCAGACCAGGTTATCTGTGAGGTAGATGATTTGGTGAGGAAGGTGAAAGGATGAGTGACTTGGCTGTTGTTTCTGATGTATCAGTGGTAGAAGCTCGAGAAGCCCAAGAAGTGCTGAAGTTGTTTGAGGGAGCATGGTCAGAGACATTTAATGATGGCGTGTACTTTGTCTGGGTCCATGGTTATGTCTTGGGGTGAAAGGACGTAATCCAGAAAGGAAATGACTAGGATGTGAAACTGGCATTCTTCTAACTTGCAGTACAGCTGTTTTCGAAGAGACACTGTCGGACTGAATGGACGTGACAGTCATAGTGTTGAAGGTCCTTGGAGAAAATGAGGATGAAGGCTTAGAAAATGGCTGTATTGTTGGAAAATCCAAAAGGCACTACAAGGTATTCATACTGTCCATTTGGTCATATGAGCTCTGTCTCCACTCATTCCCCTGGCAGGTACAGATCAGGTTCTAAGTGCTCTAGATTCAGACTGGTGAAGATCTGATCTCCTCAGAGTGGTTTGGATGCACTATCCGTCAAAGGGAGAGAGTAATGGTTCTTAATGGTGACTTTGTTGAGTCTACAGTAGGCGAAGCAGCGACAAAGGCCCCCATCTTCCTCTTGCCGTAGAAGAAACCTGCACCAGCTGGATTGGTCGAATGAAGTCGTGCTGTGGTTCTTCTGGGATGTTGTCATTCATGGTCTGGATTTCAGTAGGGGAGAGGGACCACAGATAACCTCACGGAGGGGTGATGCCCGGGACGAAGTCTGTTACGTGCTCATTGAGGCAGTGGGATCTTGGCTTCCTATTTACTGAAGGTGCTTGCTAAGTTGTGGTATTCCTGAGGGAACTACGTCTCCACCTATTTGTGAGGTTAAGTCAGCTATGGGTGTAGTCAGGTGGTCTGGCAAGTGTATCCCCAAATCAGCAGTGAACTAGGTGGATGATAAGAAGGATATGTTACTAGTTAATCTGTTCCATTCCTTATAATGGATAATATTAATGCAGTCTAGTTTGTTATTTATGTGTGATTCATCTGTAGATTTTATCCTTACCTTAATAAGTTATTGTGTGTTATCTGTGTTACATGTACTACTGTGCTTTACACCTTGGTTTGAAGAAACGTTGTCTTCCTTCTATACAAATGATATAGTTATATACATTATATACATGTACGTATGTAGTTAAATGTTGGCGCGTGGCCATGTGGTTAAGACGTTGGTCTAGTGATCTGAAGGTCACTAGTTCGAGCCTCAGCTGAGGCAGCATGCTGTGTCCTTGAGCAAGGCAATTAACCACACATTGCTCTGCGATGACACTGATGCCAATCTGTATCGGCCCTAGTGCCCTTCCCCTGGACAACATTGGTGTCGTGGAGAAGGGAGACTCGCAGCATGGGCAACTGCCGGTCTTCCATACAACCTTGCCCAGGCCTGCACCCTGGAACCCTGGAAACTTTACAAGGTGCAAATCCATAGTCACACGAGACTAACGGATGCCTGTATGTATATACGTTTTGTGAGTGTGTATATATATAGTTAAATGACAATAAACTTCACTTGACTTGACACTTGAATTGGAGGGACTCGCGATGCTCTCCGGTGCTCATGTGCACAGGCCGTGTAGACGCTCTGACCATCCCAGACCACAAAGGACATCCATCAGGGCCTGCGATGCAGAAGGATTCAGAGGTAGGCTCAGTGGGAAGTCCAAGCTGCACACACAGAGTCTGGTCTGGAAAGTTGCCTGCTGTACCTGAATCCACCACAGCTTCCTGTGTGCATAGAGTTATCGGGACGTGGAGGAGAAGAGAGGGTGAGTTGGGCTATGGTGCTGGAATGAGGCCAGTGGGAACTTACCAAATGGAAGGTCCTTCATCTCTCCCTGATGGTTCCATGTTCCCAGAAGCAACGAGTATTTGACGTGAGGGTGATTGTCAGCTCACAACTAAACACACAAGTTGATTCTGCACCATCGCCCACATTTTGGGAGGTTAAGGGAGCTCTGCCTGACTGCATGTGTTCTGGAGGCACTGATGATGAGGGTCCTGCAGCCTGAAATGGTTCTGGGAACGGAACTGGGTTCTGGCTGATGATCTGGGGGGTTGTTCCATAAGATGCTTGTCAATCCGGAGGACCAGAGTGATGAGGCTTATGAGGTTGGTAGGCATCTCCCAGGTAGTCAGCTTGTCTTTCAAATGTCCGTGATGGTAACAGGCTAGCAGTGCTTCCGCATTCCACCACACTCTGACACAAGCACCCCGAATTTCACCGTGCAATCCACGGCAAACCTTGAGGCAGGTAAAGAAGCTGATCTGGTGCCTTACTTCTACATCATCAAAAACCTGGGGCGCATATGTTTTACTGCAAATGTCCCAGTTAGTAGTGGCCGAGGTCAGAGCATGCCCAGTCAGAAGAGGCATGACAAAGACAATCTTGGCTCAGTCTGTAGAATGGAGAGGTTACTGGAGCTCGAAGTGTAAAACACATTAGGCCAGGTAGTTGCAGCATCAGGTTGGGGATCCATCAAGATAATTGGGAGCTGAAATCCGGGGCTCCAAGGGAGAAGGTTGACTGGATCAGGATCGAGAAAGAGCTTTGGTTGAAGTGCCATGCAGATGGTGAATGGTTTCCTGCTGCTTCTGGATCGTGTACTCCTGTCAATGGATGACTTCCTCTGGGTGAACATACTCTGCTGGCTCAAACGCAGGTTCATCCAGGAAACGAAGAGGAGGCTTGACCCAAAATCAGAGCAGCAGAGATGATTTAGCAGTAAACAATACTTTATTAATAAAATGCAAAATAAAAAGCCACGAGGGGCCACAAAACAAGAGAGAACATATACTTAATGTGACAAAGCTAGGAGCAACTGGTTGAGGCTGGCTGGTTTGATGGGTGAACAAAGGGCTGTACCTGAAAGGCCGGGTTAAAATAGGCTGCAGATGATGAGTTAGAAGCAAGTGGCAGTCGATTAGCTCCAGTCCCCAGGATTTGGCATCAGGTTCAACCTCCAGACTTTTAATCGAACTTTGGGCTTCACTCTTTGGTAGTGACCCCTGGACTGAATGATGATGGACCCCAAATTCAGGTTAAAGCTCTGGGCACAATATGTCAGTTCTTCAAGGATTTTGCCTTGAAACATTGACCATGTTTTTCTTTTCACAGATGCTGCCTGACTTGCTAAGTGCTTTCAGCATTTTCTATTTTATTTCAGATTTTCATCATCTGCAATTTTTTTTTTGTTTTTGTGTGGCCCTGCAATCCTGTTCTGTCATTTAATTTCTATCTTTACAAACCAGCTTTTGCTGCACATCCAGATAATATTCTCTGTTAAATTATTCTTGAATTTAATAAGGTCAAAGTCAGAGTCATAGTTATATACACAAGTACATGTACACATTGCTGCAATGATAAAGTCTCTTGCAGTACCACCACAGGCACATCCGAGAGACAATATTCACGAGAAAACCATTAATGAACACAATTTTTAAAAGAGTACAATGGGAACAAAAATTTCCATTTTAGGTCAAAGTGATCCAACTGATTGTAAGTTGCTAGGCTATAGTGTTTCAAGTGTTGCCTGTAAGTTTGAGAACAGAATAGATGAACCTTGTGTTTGAAGAGGGTTACACATTTCGGCCACACTTTGTACATAAATGTCTTTCTGGAAGTTCATTCAGAATATCAGCTTTTGTTTTTGTTTTATTGACCATGCACCCTAGTTCTAGACTCTTAAAGCAGCAGAAACAGATTCCTTAAAGTTGTACTCAAGCTTATACTTTTGATTGCACATATCATTTGTAGTTCTGCATTTCTGGCAGTTTCACACTTTTTCAATGCCACATGCAAGGCTTTGAGATGGTGTTTCATAGTTTCAATACCAGGTATGAATTATATTTGAGATGTCACCAATGTCTGTCCAGGTTCCTGTGTAAAGATCACCAGGAACTTTGACAGACATTGATCATATCTCAGATATAATTAATCACCATGTCTATGCAGCACCAAGGAGCTCTGCAATTGAGTCCGATAAAAAGTCAACAAAATTGATGTTTTTTCCCTCTGATAATCACCAGTGCAAGAAACTTTAAGGCACTTCAGCTATGCCTTCATGACTACAGACACTACCCTTTGACAGTACTTCATGAGTTGGAAAGCACTTTAGGGCCTCTTATCTAAAAAATATATTGGAAACACTTCAAAAGAGGTTCACCAATCTAATTCCTTGTATGAGAATTAGAATCAAAAGACACTGAACAAGTTGGTTCTATATTTTTTTTGGAATTTAAAAGAATGGTTGGGGTGAACATAATTGATATATATAATATCTTAAAAGAGCTAAACAGGGTAGATATTGAGGAGTTTTCAGTGGCAGGGGAGTGTCAAATGAGTGGACATGATTTCAAGTGCTAATCAGTTAAGATATGTAAAATTTATTCTTATAGATGGTAGTAAATGTCTGGAGGGCAGAAGTGGCTAGTTCATTAGAAGTTGGTGGACTGGTATCTATTACAATGCCAGTGACCCGGGTTCATTTCCGCTGCTGTCTGTAACGAGTTTGTATGTCATCCCTGTGACTATGTGGGTTCCTTCACGGTGCTCCAGTTTCCTCCAACATTCCAAAAGCGTATGGATTCGTAGTTTAATTGTTCACACGGGTGTAATTAGGTGTCACAGTTCATTGGATTGGAAGGGCCTGTTTTCAGACTGCATCTCAAACTTAAAAAAAATAATAAGAATTTAAGCATAAAAGTCAGAATCTGAATCAGAATCAGGATTAATTTTCACTGTCCTATACAACATGAAATTTGTTTCTGGCAGCAGGGTAGTGCAAAGAACTAAAGTTTACTACAAACACTAAACAAATAGTGCAAAGTAAAGGAAAAGTGATGCAGTGTTCATGGATTAATGGGCCATTCCAGAAGTCAGGTGGTGGAAAGGAAGGAGGAGTTTTTCCTGAGTTGTTCAGCCAGAGTATTCAGACTCCTGCATCCCTTCCCTGATGTACCTCGTTCTCGAGAAAAGGCTATGTCCCAGCTGGTGAGGGACCTTAGCTGCAGTGGACACCACCTTGAGGCACTGTCTCTTGAAAATGACCGTGATGGTGGAGAGAGTTGAGCCAGTGATGGACCTGACTGAGCCTATAACCCTCTGCACCATCTTGTAATCCTGTGCATTGCAGCCTCCGTGCCAGGCTTTGATGCAAACTGTCAGAATGCCCTCTACTGTACATCTATAGAAATTTGCAAGAGCCTTTAGTAACACTTCAAATCTCCACAAACTCCTAATAAAGTAGAGCTGCTGGTGTGCCTTCCTCATGCTTGACACATCATTATGTCACCTAAACATCGTGCTTCTTTATCAAACTGTGCGAATCCATTTCTGCATAACTCAACTTCCATATTCCATCCACAAGGGTGGGAAAATGACCAGAAACCTCAAAATGTATTGGAGAATTTTTATTCTGTAGAAGTTGAAGAGTTGGCATTCTTGATATTTGTTTGACTCTGCTGTCGTAATCCTCAATCACATTTTGCACTGGTGAGTTTCTGAGTGGAATAACTCTTCCCACACACATCTGGGCTAGGGTTTGCTGGAAAATTTCAGCAGATTCAGTTCATGGTGTATCATGTGCCCAAAGGTCATCACCGTCCAATGAAATTTTGTCATATGATTTGCACTATTTTATCAGGAGCTCTTTAAGTTTCCTGCTTGTATGCCAGATTTGATAAGCATTGCTCCTTCATCCTGAATAAAACCATGCCCAGTTTTCTGGATTAACATTACTTTGATCACCGTTGAAACACAGGTTTAACCAGGATTTGGCAGTGACCACAGATATTGCTCCCAAATCAATTTGCCTCTTAAACAAAATCTCTTTACTGGCCTTTGCTGATTCATTTAGTTGCTGAAAAATAATTACCTTTCAGACGTACTAGCTAGTCAGAGAGATTCCCGGTAAGCTGACAGAATTTTCGAAAGTCATTAAATGTGCATTTCGATTCACCGATTTCGGGACCTTTAACAACATTAATTGCTTATTTTAACAAGCATTATTGATCGAAGCAGAGCTTGCTTTAAACTCATGCTGATAGATAGATTCAATTCCACACTAACGGGGTAAGATGTCAATAGATATTTTGTTCAAGGATCAAATGTAAAATTGGTCTATTAACGGAGTTCAGCCATGAAAGATATTGAGAAATGAGTTATTAAATTATTACTTACCTAGAACTTAGTTTGAATTCAACATACATCTTCCTCATCGATTTGCTAATACCACAGAAAATAATTACAAATTGGATGCATTCATTTGTTTCCTGTTCCTACTTCTTAGGGTGATGCCTGAATGATATTTGTTTTCTTTACTTACAGATACTGGTAAGGTCAGCCTTAATTGCCCATCCAAAATTATCCTTGAGTGAGATTTGGGATGCCACCAAAGACTCTAGCAAATTTCTACAGCTGTTCCGTGGAGAGCATTCTAACTGGTTGCATATCCGTCTGGTATGAAGGTCAACAAGATTGGATAAAGCTGCAGAGGGTTGTAAAAATTAGCCAGCTCTATCACAGGCATTAGTTACCCCACCATTGAGCACATTTTCAAAGATGATGCTTCAAAAAGGAGGCATATACTGTATCATTAAGGACCCCCACCATCCAGGAGGTACCTTTTTCTGATTGCTAGCATCAGAAAGGAGGTACAGGAGCCTAACGTTTTAGGAACAACTTCTTCCCTTCGGCCATCATATTTCTGAATGGACAATGAACACTACCTCACTATTTTCACTCTCTTTGCACTGCTTATTTTAAAATATCTTCCTTATTGTCATTTACAGCAGTTTTTATGCATTGCACTGTACTGCTGCCTCAAAACACCAGGTTTCACAACATATTTCAGAGGTTGTGAAATAAATCTGATTATGATTCAGATTCTGTAGTTGCAGTGAGCTGTTTCTTAAACCACTACAGGGGAAGGAGTTTGAAAACATTAGACGCAGCAAAGCTGAAAGAATGCTGATGAATAACGAGGGTTTCTGAAATCAATATATACGAGAGGAGGTGCTGTTCTGGACCTGGTGTTGTGTAATGACCCTAGCCAGGTGACTGACCTTTCAGTGGGTCAGCAGTTATGGAACAGCGACTATAGTTTCTTAACTTTCAGGATCGCTATCAATAAGTGTAGGTATGGCCCTTATGGGAGAGTTTTAAATTGGAGTAGGGAAAATTATGAGGGCATTAGGCAGGAACTAAGGAGAGTTAATTGGGGACAACATATTTTCTGGCGAGTCCACACCAGACATGTGGAGGGTGTTTAAAAATCCTGCACAGAGTACAGGAAAGGTCTGTTCCTGTTAGAAGGAAGGACAAGGATGGAAAGATAAGAGAACCTTGGATGTCCAGAGAGGTGATGAATTTAGTCAAGATGGAAAAGTATGCAAAGCTTTGGGTTAGGATCAAACGGAGCACATGAGGAGTATAAAGAGGCCAGAAAAGAACTGAAGAAGGGAATTAGGAAAGCCAGGAATGACCATGAAAAGTCCTTGGCAGGTAGGATCAAGGTGAATCCCAAGGCATTCTGTACAGACATCAGGAGCAAGAGGATAACTCGGGAGAGGGTAGGACCACTTAAGAATAAAGAGGGGAATATTTTCTTGATGTAAAGAATGTGAATGAGGTACTTAATGAGTATTTTACTTCAGTATTTACCAAGGAAAGGGATATGAAAGACCAGATGATCAGTGTTGAGTGCATAAATACATTAGGGCATTTAAAGATCAAAGAGAAGGAAGTGTTGGGTCTCCTAATGAGTATTAAAGTGTGTAAGTCCTCAGAGCCTGATGGGATTTACTCCAGGTTATTGAGGGAGGCAAGAGATGGGATTGCTGGGGCCCTGACCAGTATCTTTGTGCCCTCTCTAGGGACAGGTGAGGTCCTGGAGGACTGTCAAGTGGCTAATGTTGTATCTTTATTTAAGAAGGGAACAAAGGAAACTATTGGAAACTATAGACTGGTGAGAACCATTTCAGTTGCAAGAAAACTGATAGAGAAAATGCCTAGGGATAGGGTATATAAGCATTTGGAAACGCATGGCCTAATTGAGGAGAGCCATCATGGCTTTGTGCGGAGCAAGGCAGGCCTTACCAACTTGATTGAGTTTTTTGACAAGGTGACGAAAGAGATTAATGAAGGTAGAGCAGTGTATGTTGTCTGCATGGATTGTAGTAAGGCATTTGACAAAGTCCCTCATGGGGGGCTAATCCAAAAGATTAGGGTTCATGGGGTCAGTGGCGAATTGGCTGTTTGAATTCAGAACCGAATTGCGCATAGATGACAGAGGGTGGTGGTTGAAGGGACTTATTCAAGCTGGAGGTCTGTCATTAGTGGTATTCTGCAGGGATCTGTGGTGAGACCTCTGCTGTTTGTGATGTACGTAAGTGACCTGGATGAAAATGTAGATAGGTAGGTTAGTAAATTTGCAGATGATTCCAAGAATATAGAGTGATATAGATCAGTTGCAGATATGGGCAGAGAAGCGGCAGATTGAGTTTAACCTAGATAAATGTAAGGTTTTGCACCTTGTTAGGATAAATGCAAGGCAATAGTTGCTGGGCAGAGAGGTCTTGGGATCATGGTTCATAGTTCCTTGAAAGTGGCTACACAGGTCGATAGGGTGGTTAAGAAGGCTTATGGACTGCTTTTTTTATTAGTTGAGGCACTGAGTTCAAAAGTCAAGAAATAATGTCACAACTTTATAGAATTCTGGTTAGGCACCATCTAGGGTATTGCTTACAGTTCTGGTCACCCCACTATAGGAAAGATGTTGAGGCTTTGGAGAGGGTGCAGAAGATGCTACCTGGATTAGAGGGAATGTGCTATCATGAGAGGCTGGACAAACTTGGGTTGTTTTCTCTGGAGTGGCAGAGGCAGAGGGGAGATCTGATAGAGGTTTATAAGATTATGAGAGGCATAGATAAATTAAACAGGGAGTACCTTTTTCCCAGGGTAGAAATGTCTAATACCAGAGGACATACATTGAAGGTGAGAGGAGAAAGGTTCAAAGAGGATGTGAAAGGTAAGTTTTTTACTGAGAGAGTGGTGGATGCCTGGGATTGCGCTGCCTGCTATGGCAGTAGAGGCAAATAGGTATATTGGAGGCTTTTAAGAGATGTTTAGATAGGCACATGAATGTGAGGAAGAGGGAAAGAAATGGACATTCTGTTGGTAGGAGGGATTAGTTTACCTTTTAGCTGGTTCGGCACAACATTGTGGGATGAAGGGCCGGTTCCTGTGCTGTAGGTATGTCGCATCCGGAGTTTCTCCGGTTAGCGGAGGATTTTCCTCCACGCCTCTCTGGCGTAGTGGGGAACCGCGTATGAGGCAAGTTACAGCAGTGGTTTGCCATTGTCTTCTGCCAGGTGAGTTTCCAAAGAGATCACCAGCTCGTAACCCAGCATGGATGGAAAGCGTGCAGGGGAGCCGGCTGGAGCTGGATTCAAACTCGGGACCCTTCGTCCCGAAATCCCGCACTGATGCCGGGTCATCCTGTGCTATACCGTTCCATATTCTATGTTCTATGACTTCACGAAGAGGTAGGATGCTGTTTATTGACCTTTGGTCCACCCATCTGAGATATTTACCAGGAGCACTGTATTCTGAGTGCTCTGAACATTGTGAATGATGTCTTCCATCCATCCAACAATCTCTTTGCCCCCTACCATCAGGCAAGACATACCGTAGCATTGGGACAAGGACTGTTAAGAAGTGAATTAGCCTCCTTCCCCCCTCCCCTCACACCACCTGATGTGAGACTACTGCACTTCCTACCACCACTCAGGTCTCACCACGTATGAAGCACCAATAGTTTTATACTGTTTACTTTTTAGCTTGTTTTGCACTTTAAATAAATAAATGCACTTTATTATTTGTTAATTTATTTCTGGTAAGATAACTTTGAGTGGTATGTGAGTTACAGTAGATGTGCTGTGCTGTGTAACTTGGTCTGGAGAAGCATTGCTTTGCTTGGCAGTATACATGTATATGGTTGAAATGACAAAAACTTGAACTTCAACTTGAGGTATTAATGGCAGCAATGATTTCCAAAAGGAAAGGAAGAGAGAAAATCAAGATGATGAATGAGGAACTTAGCTTCTTGGTAACGAGGGCAACTGCTCACAAGGCAGGACAAGGATGATCAAGAGACCAAGTTTGGGGAAGTTCAGATATTTTAGTGGCTTATGGGGCTGGAAGAGACAATTGTGATAGGTAAATTTTGGGGAAAATGGTTGTGGTTAAAAATCTGAGGCACTATTTAAATGGTGTAGGTGTTATTGAGCACAAGGGCAGTAAATGAACAGCATTTGCCATAGGCTATGATACATACCATCAGGCTTTGCATAACATCAGGTCTGCAGAGAGTTAAAACACACTGAAAGAGTGGAATCCAGAAGCCTTGCCTCACACTACCACTGGTCTTTTGAATGATATTTAATTTAGGATTAAAAATTTGTTGAAACTGTTATTGTGTTCTTAAGGTGACCACATTCCTTTTTATCAAGCCTAAGCTGTAAATGTACTCCTGCTTGTAAAACAAACCGCTAAATATCAAGCATACGTCTGCAACCCACAAACGTGATTCAGATCTCTCATTCACCAAAGAGCTCATATACCCTTAACTTAAGCATCAGTGTCCTGGGTGGTAACTGTGGGTTTTTAAAGTTAATGCAGTCAGAATATTCCTTCTCCAAAATGCATCAAATCAGTTTTTTTTTACAAAGTGAGCTAATTGAAAGGGGTGGGGGAAGATGTGAGCAGATAATTTAAGGTGCATCTGTGTTTTCATTATTTGAAGATCAGGAGATTTTCTCTGTGTCGTTGCAAGTGGGAGCAAGATAAGCATCTTTTGAAAAGCAGTAATGATCATTTATCTTCTGCTACAGTTAATCCTGACATTGGCAATTGCTGATGAGATTCTGCAAACATGGGCCTTGGTGGTCTGGCAGAGCACGGCATACAGGGGTACAAGTGTGCAGGCTGCTTTCTTTGGGGCAAGGACAGAGTGGATGCATTGCATTTGCTCCTTGCCAACGGCTGTTTTCCAGTTTACACTCTGACAGACCTTGCCAGCTTTAACAAAAGTTCACTGTTGAACATTATTCACTTAATAAGCATTTACACTAACCTAGAGAGGGATTTGGGATTCCTCAGATGGTGATCTGGCAGTGTACTGCAGTCAATGTTCACAGTGAGGTCTTCTCTTGTTTAAGGAAACCAAAGGCAGAAGGGGTGATCGCTTTGAGGAACACCTGCCCTCAGTCCACAGGGACAACCCTGAGCTTCCTGGTGCCTAGTACATTAATTCACCATCCTACTCCCACCCGACTTATTATCCTGAGGCCTCCAATTCAGTTATAACGAACAGCATTTCAGCTACAGTCTGGACACATTGCAGCCTGCAAGGCTCAATACTAAATTTGACGACTTAAGATGATTTGATTTCTCTGTCTGTATCGGTGGTATTGACTCAACTTACTTGTTCCTTTTTCCCTTTTCTTACCTGCCGGGCATGTCTTCCAGCTCTGTGTTTCAAAGTGAAAAGTAAATTTATTATCAAACTATGTATATGTCACCATATACTACACCAAGATGCATTTTCTTGCAGGCATTCAAACGAGAACAAAGAAATACAATCGTATCAATGAAAAATTACACACCATAAAGTCTGAAAAACAACCAATGTACTAAAGAAGACAAACTGCTCAAATAAATAAATAAATAAATATAGTGAACAACTCCCTCATTCTTCTGTCCACGTTCTCGTATCTAGCTGCTCCAGTTCACTCGTTGCCAGGGTAACATTGTTTATAGCAAATGCCCAGGGTCACCCCAATTTTAGCCCACCAGAAGCATCCCTTTTCCCCCACTTTTTCATTGTTTCCATTCTAGTTCTAATGTGAAGGAAACAAATCTATATCCATAGTTTAGATCTCCACTGCCCTGGGAAAAGACTGTTACTACCCACTTTATCTATGCCTCTCATAACTTCACTAATTTTTATAATGTTTTCCCTCCTTCTCCTTCATTCCAAGGAATAAAGACATAGTCTGGCCAAACTCTCCCTGTAACTCGGGCCCTCTAGTCCTGACAAGATCCTTTGTAAATTTTCTGTGCGTTCTATCACATAGATTGACGGTGATTGGGGGAAGATTTAAAAGAGACCTGTGGGGAAATCTTTTCCATGCATTTGGTGGTGAGTAAATGGAATGAGCTGTTCAGCAGAAGTGGTTGAGCCATGTACAATAGTGTCATTTAAGGCCTGTTTCTGTGCTGTAGCATTCTATGATATTATGACTACAACATTTTTCCTATGACACAGAGACTAAAACTGCACACGGCAATGACTTATATAACCACAACATAAAATCCTGACTCCTATATTCAATGTCCTCATTGATATAAGCCAGCATGCTAAACATCTTTTTCACCACTGTTTATCTGTGACACCACTTTTAATGAACTATACAATTACACTTCCAAGTCCCTCTGTTCCACTACACTCCCTAGTGCCCAACCATTGATAGTATAAAGTCCTATGTTGGTTTGACTTTCCAAAATATGTATCAGCTTACATATATCTGTATTGAAATCCATTTACCAGGCCCACTTCTCTAACCAATGAAGATCTCCTTGATAACCTTCTTCACTATCAACAACACCTAACTTTGCGTTGTTTGCAAACTTACTTAGCAGGCTTGGCAAAATTGCATCCAAATCACTCGTATAAGTCATGAATAGCATGGGTCCCAATTAGATTAATATCAATCTATTAGATTGATACTTATGAAGAAAAGATTGCCTTTAGTTGTGCATGTTAGGCCTCAACTTATGGAACTTTGAGGAATAAAAGATGATTTAAGTGAATTAAGATTCTGGAAAGTCTTGCCAGGGTACATGCAGAAAGAAAGTTTCATCTCTCACAGAACTTGGATGCATGGTTTCAGAGTAAGGAATTGTACAGTTGAGATTTATTTCTCTCACTCTTTGGAAGTCTCTAGCCCAGAAATCTGTGGAGGCTTGAGTTATTGGGTCACAAGAATGCAATGAATGGATTTTTGTGTTCAGATGTCATCCGGAACAAGCGGGAAGGTGGTGTTGAGGTCAAGATTAGACAGGTCATGATGTTATTGAATAACAGTGCAGGCTCAAGCAGTTATGTAGTCCTGTACCTTATGCTCTTAGGTTCAAAAAGGTTTCAGTCCCGGTGACTGAGTGAGATGGTTAACCTTGCAGGTGAGAAGAGACAAGCATCAGGCACTGTAAACTCAGCAAGTAGATATTGTAAAAATATGAACAACAAAGTAGTTTTCAAGGGTTCATGGGTCATTCAGAAATTTGATAGTGGAGGGGAAGAAGCTGTTCCTAAAATGTTCAGTGTGAGTCCTCAATTCTTGTACCTCCTCCCTGATGGTAGTAATGAAAAGAGTTCATGTCCCAGATGGTGAGGGTTCTTAGTGATGGATGCTACCATCCTAATGCACTGTTTCATGAAGATGTTGTTGATGTTGGAGATGGTTGTGCCCACCATATTTTCTTAATGGTATATATTTCAGCAATATACACCTTGTGGTGGTGTGGAAAATGTATTGCCCTATACTGTTTATTTTCAGCACATTGTGTAAAAAAAAATTCCCGAGTATCAAATGATTATGATGGTTTTCTGGTTGAATTGTGATGTTCCAAATATTCCATCGGGAACTTTCTGTTGTGTATTAGGTAAAACTCAAGCAAAACATTCACAGTGACTTATTACACATCTGTGTGTACCAATAAATTCCAACGTGACTTTCAGCTTTTGCCCTTGTCCTCCTAGGTGGTTGAGCCAGGCTGTGTTATTAGAAGGGACATAGAAATATATAAAATAGGTGCAGGAGTAGGCCATTCGGCCCTTCAAGCCCGCACCACCATTCAGTATGATCATGGCTGATCATCCAACTCAGAACCCTGTACCAGCCTTCCCCCGATACCCCCTGATCCCTTTAGCCACAAGGGCCATATCTAACTCCCTCTTAAATATAGCCAATGAACTGGCCTCAACTGTTTGAGAATTCCACAGATTCACCACTGTCTGTGTGAAGGAGTTTTTCCTAATCTCAGTCCTAAAAGGCTTCCCCTTTATCCTCAAACTATGACCCCTCGTTCTGGACTTCTCCAAAGTAAGGAACTGCAGAACATTGTGAAAAATACAGTGGTTGGTGTAAATGAAGATTATTGTTTGGCCATGTTAATGCTACTGGAATTGGAATTGACTTATTATGGTCACATATATGTAGATACCAAATAAATAATTAGGATAAAGTGTAACAGATAATAAAGTGTAAGATCAGAATGTGGTAGATTGTGAGATGAAGAGTCCATCTTATCGTCTTAAGAAAATATTCAATACTTATATAAAAGTAGGGTAGAAACTATTGAGCCTGGTGGTATATGCTTTCAGGTTTTTCTATGGTCTGCCCAATGGCAAAGGGGAGCAGAGAAAATGTCTGCGGTTGGTGGAGTCTTTGATTACACTGGCAACCTTACTAAGACAACAAGAAGTGCAGACAGAGCCTATGAACCATAGAACCATAGAACCATAGAAACATAGAAACTACAGCACAGAAACAGGCCCTTTGGCCCTTCTTGGCTGTGCCGAACCATTTTCTGCCTAATCCCACTGACCTGCACACGGACCATATCCCTCCATACACCTCCCATCCATGTATCTGTCCAATTTATTCTTAAATGTTAAAAAAGAACCCGCATTTACCACCTCGTCTGGCAGCTCATTCCATACTCCCACCACTCTCTGTGTGAAGAAGCCCCCACTAATGTTCCCTTTAAACTTTTCCCCCCTCACCCTTAACCCATGTCCTCTGGTTTTTTTCTCCCCTTGCCTCAGTGGAAAAAGCCTGCTTGCATTCACTCTATCTATACCCATCATAATTTTATATACCTCTATCAAATCTCCCCTCATTCTTCTATGCTCCAGGGAATAAAGTCCTAACCTATTCAACCTTTCTCTGTAACTGAGTTTCTCAAGTCCCGGCAACATCCTTGTAAACCTTCTCTACACTCTTTCAACCTTATTTATATCCTTCCTGTAATTTGGTGACCAAAACTGAACACAATACTCCAGATTCGGCCTCACCAATGCCCTATACAACCTCATCATAACATTCCAGCTCTTATACTCAATACTTCGATTAATAAAGGCCAATGTACCGAAAGCTCTCTTTACGACCCTATCCACCTGTATCTACAGAGGGGAACCTATTGGTAACACCAGCTACAATGAAGTAGTTGGCATATCTTTATATCACAAATGTTTCAGATTATTATGAACATTCCACACATCATTGTTGTAATTTGTAATCAGTGTTTACAACTAAAGCAGTTAATGCACAGTTTGGTCCTGAGACGTGATACGTGCAATTCATGGGAAATATGAAAGGATTCAATAGGGTCAACATAGGTATGATAATTTCCACTTCAGAGTGATCCAAATGTAAAGCCCATAAATAGATGATAATCAACAATCACTTCAATAGGAAAGTTCAGGAGGACCTTCTCCACCCAAAGAACACAGAAGAGAACAGGCAAGTAGTTGAGACTGATATCAGCGATGCTTTTATTGGAGAAAATAATTGAATAATTTTACATATTAAATATGTACTACTAATAGAAATCTGAAATAAAAGCAGAAAATTCTGGAATCGTTCTGCAGGTCAGGCTACACCTGTGGAAAGAGAAACCAAGTGAATATTTCAGATCATTTCAGGTTCTAAAGAAAGGCCTGACACCTGAACCATTAACTCTATGTCTCTCTTCACAGAAGTAGTGGGATCTGCAGGTTGTTTTTCCAAGCATTTTCTGTTTTCTTTTATTTCAAATATACTGCTTTTGAAGTATTTTGCTTATGGAGTAATGTTGAATGAAATCACAGCAAAATTCATCCTTCCCATCTGTCCCACAATCTCTTTAAGACTCTACCATTAGGCATGAGGGTAAACAGCTTCCTCCCCTAAGCTGTGAGACTACTAAACTTCCTACTACCACCCAGCTGTCATCATTATGAAGCGTAAGTAACGTTATACATCCACTTTTTAACTTGTATCGCAAATGCACCTTATATTAAATGTCAACCATCTGGAATATATTTTATTATTTGCTGATTTATTTGTGGTAATATCACTTTATGTGTTGTATGTGAGTTACAGGTACCGTGCTGTGTGCCTTCATCTGGAGGAATGTAGTTTCATTTGGTGGTATACATGTATATGGTTGTATAATGTAAACTTGAACTTGAAACTTGTAATAGTATTGGGTTTGCTGACCACTAAGTTCTAGACTCAAACAAAGACTGTAATCCCTAGCAGGTATAAATAACCATGAGTACTCTCGCCAGAGGGAGATCATACTGTAAATACCCAATCTTCAAAGTCTAGTTCACTTCCCTGTTTATTCACTTCGGTGAGCTTAGCTGCCAATACCCACTATTCAAGTGCTGGGTCTCCTCTCTCTATCAAAAAGAGGATAATTCCAGCTAACAAGATAATTTAAAAACACAGTTCATTTACTTTCAGTGGTACATGTTTAAATTCTAACAACACTCTTAAAATACATTTAAAACTCACAGAGGACTTCTATCTTAAGCATTTCCAAATTACAAACCATTTCGCAAACACAATACATTTCTAGAACATAAAGCACAAAGAATAAAAGATTTCCAAAACACAGGTGAAATTTCTATAAACTAAAAGACATAACCACAAGTTGCAGAGATAGAAGCTGGAAGAATGGATTCTAGTTCATCCCGTGTTTCTTCCACCCTTCTGCCTGAAGTTCCTTATCCCATTCCTAATAAAGCTGAACGGTTGTCTATACTTATACAATTTCTTTCCACTTGGATGACTTCATACTTACAGGATGTTTCCTCAGGTATGCTTTTAGCACAAATTGTCTAAGAGCATTTTGGAGACATAGACTTTAATTAGCTCTCATTAATGCTGTGAAGCTAAGGTCTTAAGTACATAGACATACCAACAATAAACATATCAGTTATTGATATGATAAATGATATTATCCATCTAGTCTGCAAGCTTCCTTGAACTAAGCAAATTAGAGTCAGCTAATCCATTGTCTTTGATTGCATCTTGAGCAGTAATAAAGCATATACAGTAAGATAGCAGCATACTTCTCACAGACAGAGCATACTTCTCACAGACAGAGGATTTGCTTGCAAAGCTGTATTTTTAACTTCAAGCTGATTACCACTTTCCATTTACATTTTGAGAACTGAAGACTGGCTTCCTTTTATGACCAGAAACTAAACAAACTATTAGGTGGAGATTTTTTACATCTGATTTAAATCTTGCAAGTGGCAGATGCTGTGTTTAGAAAGCCAAGATTAGCAAGCAAACAAGGGGCCCACTGGCCAAGTAATAAATATCCATCACAAATTGAAAGAAACTACATTCACAAGGAAGTATGTCACAGCTAGCGGCAGACCTTCCGCATCCAGTTCTAAAGTCCGTGAGGCAGGCTGTCCCACAACAACCATTCATTAATGAATAGTTCTTTTGCACCTGATACTGAGCTTTTGACTTGAAGTATTAATTCTGCTTCTTTTTCTGCAAGTTCTGCCTAATTTGCTGAATGTTTTCAGCATTTTGATTCAGATTTCCAGCTTTTACTATTTGTATCGAATGCCATTATAACTTGTACATCAATTGCTTTTCATGTCCTTGTTTCTGAAAACTCTGGCCTCAGATTTGCTGTGTACAAATGATATGTCCTGGAGGTCTGACAAGTAGCTAAGATTGTTCCTTTATTCAAGTAGGGAAATAGGCATAATCTTGGAAGCTATAGGCTGTTAATTCTCACATCAGTGGTGGAGAATTTACTGGAAAGGATTCTTAGAGATAGGATTTACTAGCAATTGGAAAACCATGGCCTAATAGGGACAATCAGTATGGCTAAGTGCAGGGCAAATTGTGTCTTCCCAAATTGATTGAGATTTTCAAGGAGGTGATAAAGTGGTTGTGGATATTGTCTACAAGGATTTTATCACTGGCATTTGTCGTGAAATTTGTTATTTTGCAGAAGCAGTAAAGTGCAATGAATAAAATAGTAATATAGGTTACAATAAGGAATATAAAAAACTAAATGAGTAGCACAGTGCAAAAAGAGAGCAAAATCATAAGGTATTGTTCATGGATTCATGGACTGTTCAGAAATCTGATGGTGGAGGGGAAATCATTGTTGTTTCTAAGTCATCGAGTATGGTCTTCAGGCTCCTGTTTCTGCTCCTTGATGGTAGAAATGAGAAGAGGACACAATGATGATAATAAGAATGAGAGATGCCTGGAAGGTGGTGTCTGGGTTGGTGGTGGAGGCAAATGTGACAGAGGCATTCAAAATGTTCAGAGGAGCCTGTGACTGTGCAGGAAATCAAAGGAAACAGACATTGTGCAGGCAGAAAGGGTTGATTTAGAACATAGATCATAGAACAGTATAGCACAGGAACAGGCCATTCGTCCCTCAATGTTGTGCTGAACCACTTGAAAAGCAAATCAAAAACACCCAAACACTAATCCCTCCTACCTACACAATGTCCATATCCTTCCAACTTCCTTACATCCTTGTGCCTGTCCAAAAATCTCTTAAAAGCCTCTTATGTATTTGCCTCTACCACCATACTCAACTATGTCTTGCCACTGGGCCCAGATAGGCCGGGATGAGAGAGTGAGGCTGACGACCTGCACAACTCTCCCTCACTTTAATCCAAGTCAAGTGTAAGTCATGACTTCAATCCCAACGCGCAACCTAAAGTCCTGTGGCAATGGGGGAGTGGCGAAGCAGCAGGTACGGATACACTGGAAGCTGTAGTCACAAACCTGCACACAGGCCGCCCAGGGCATAAGGTCGCTCTCTACTGGACTGAAGCAGCAGCTGAGTTCGGCAGCCCCCTGGGTGTCTGAGCAGCCCTCTTCAGGGTCGCTCTGCTCACCTCCATGGAGGAAGGGGCTGGAAAAGGTGCCTCAAACATAGTCTGCTTCACTTCACCCTGGCCAGCTTACCGCGGCTGGTGGGGATCCCTCATAGCGGTCGACCTACAACAGTGAAGAAGAAAGTGATGGTGCTCAACCTTGGCACATGGAACGTGAGAACTCTACGAGATAACATCAAGGCAGACAGACCAGAGTGAAGAACTGCTCTAGTTGCAAAAGAGCTAGCTCGCTACAATGTGAACATAGCAGCTGTCAGCGAAACTCGCCTGGCAGACAAGGGCCAGCTGACAGAACGTAGTGGTGGATACACGTTCTTCTGGAGCGGTCGCAGCAGCGCTGAACGACGTGAAGCAGGCGTGGGATTTGCCATCAATTCTAACCTCACCCGTAAACTCAGCAAGCACTCAGAGAGCATCAACGACCGCCTGATGACACTTCAGCTCCCACTTACAAACAAGAAGAGTGCTACGCTGATTAGTGTCTACACTCCCACCATGACCAACCCAGATGAGATTAAAGACAAGTTCTATGAAGAACTCGACGTCCTCATCTCAGCAATCCCACAGTCAGAGAAGCTCATCGTTCTCGGGGACTTCAATGCCAGAGTAGGGACAGACTACCAAACCTGGGAAGGGATCATTGGAAGACACGGCACTGGCAAGTGTAACAACAACGGCCTTCTGCTCCTCAAGACATGTGCCACACACGACCTTGTCATCACCAACACCCTGTCCCGCCTACCCACCCGTAAGAAGACGTCATGGATGCACCCACGCTCGAAGCACTGGCATCTGATTGACTACATCATCACCAGGAAGAGGGACAGGATGGATGTCAGAGTGACGAGAGCCATGTGTGGTGCCGACTGCTGGACCGATCACCGCCTCATTGTGTCCAAGTTCAGGCTTCGCATTCTGCCCATGAGAAGACCCCAAGGGCAGAAGACTGCAAAAAGGCTGAATGTCTCCAAGCTGAAATGCAGCAGGGTTGCAAAAGAACTCGTCGATGACCTTGAAAGCAGACTGCCAGACACACCACAGGATGACGGGATCAGCGTTGAGGAACAGTGGACGGCCTTCAGAGACGCTGTCTACACTACCGCCCTCGAACATCTCAGACCAGCAACCCGAAGAAACCAAGACTGGTTTGATGAGAATGATGAAGAAATACAGGCACTACTAACAGAGAAACATCAACATTACAGAGCGCATCAGAACGACCCCACGTCGCTAGCCAAGAAAGATGCCTTTACCAACGCAAGAAGAAAGGTGCAGAAAAAACTTCACGATATGCAGGACAGCTGGTTCAGCAAGAAGGCCGATGAAATCCAGGGCTATGCAGACAGCCACGACATAAAGCGCTTCTACAATGTGCTTAAGGCTGTATACGGACCCCAGTCCTCCGGCTCCTCACCCCTTCTCAACGCAGATGAGACACAGCTGCTGACAGAGAAGAAGCAGATTCTGGATCGGTGGGCTGAGCACTTTAACAACGTCCTTAACCGCCCTGCCGACATCAATGACGAGGCCATTGCCCGCCTGCCCCAGGTAGAGATCAACAAGAACCTCGACACCCTCCCCACAGTAGATGAAGTCAGGAAGGCAGTGAAGCAACTCTCCTGTGGCAAAGCGCCAGGAACCGATGCAATCCCTGCTGAGGTATACAAAGCAGGAGGCCCTGTCATGATGCAAAAGCTGACTGTTCTCTTCCTGTCCATGTAGAAAAAGGGACAGGTCCCGCAACAGCTGAAAGATGCCTACATAGCCCACATCTACAAGAGGAAAGGCAACCGCCAGTCTTGCGACAACCACCGAGGCATCTCCCTCTTGTCCATTGCGGAGAAGATTCTGGCCCGTGTCCTGCTCAACCGCCTTCTCCAACATCTTGAGCAAGATCTGCTCCCAGAAAGCCAGTGCGGCTTCCGTGCTGAACGTGGGACCGCGGACATGATTTTTGCTGCGCGCCAACTCCAGGAAAAATGCCAGGAGCAACACAGCGACCTCTTCGTGACCTTTGTTGATCTAACCAAGGCTTTCGATACGGTCAGCAGAGAAAGCTTGTGGAAGATCATGGAGAAGTTTGGCTGCCCCAGCAAGTTCATCACAATCGTCTGGCAGTTCCACGACGGTATGATGGTGAAAGTTCTGGATGACGGCGACGAGTCAGAGGCCTTCCCAGTGACAAATGGCGTCAAACAAGGCTGCGTTCTTGCCCCGACTCTGTTCAGTATGGTATTCTCTGCCATGCTGACAGATGCCTTCCGTAACTACGAAGAAGGAATCCACGTCAGGTACGGGACTGACAGCAGGTTGTTCAACCTTAGGCGCCTGCGGGCAGTTACAAAGGTGCAAGAGACTGTCATCAGAGACTTGTTGTTTGCTGATGACTGCGCACTCAACGCCAGCACAGAGCAGGAGATGCAACGTGAAATGGACTGCTTCTCACAAGCCTGCGATAACTTCGGTCTCACTATCAGCACCAAAAAGACCGAAGTTATGTACCAGCCTGCCCCAGGAAAGCCATACCAGGAGCCGCGCATCACGGTGAAGGGCCAGAACCTCCAGACAGTCGACAACTTCACCTACCTGGGCAGCATACTCTCTCGCGCAGTGAACATAGACGCTGAGGTCAACAACAGGATTGCCAAAGCCAGCGCCGCCTTTGGGAGACTCCGTGAGAACGTCTGGGAGCGGAGAGGACTCAGCCTTACCACCAAGCTGAAGGTCTACTGTGCAGTGGTCCTTACCACCCTCCTTTACGCCAGCGAGACCTGGACTGTCTACAGCAGACACGCCAAACAGCTCAACCACTTTCACCTGAGCTGTCTCCGCAGACTCCTCCACATCAGGTGGCAGGACAAAGTCCCTGACACGGAAATCCTGGAACGAGCTGGGCTCTGCAGCGTCTACACCCTCCTACTGAAAGCCCGAGCCAGGTGGGCTGGACATGTGGTCAGAATGCCAGACAGCCAATTGCCTAAGCAGCTGCTTTACGGAGAACTGTGTCAGGGCAAGCGCTCAGTCGGGGGGCAGAAGAAACGTTACAAAGACTGCCTCAAAGTGTCCCTCAAAGGCCTGGCTGTCGACATCAACACGTGGGAGACGCTTGCCCTCGACCGTCCAGCTTGTCGCAGCAAGATCACCACAGGAGCCCGTGCAGCTGAAGTCAGGTGCATCATCGAGGCACAACGAAAGCGTGCTGTGAGCAAGGCCCGAGCAGCATCCACTGCCACGACAGCACCCACCCACTTGTGTCCCACACGTGGGCGAGCCTTCAGGGCCCGGATTGGCCTCATCAGTCACCTCCGGACCCACAGCCACCAATCTCCCATTTGACTTTGAAGCCATGGTCATCTTCGACTACGAAGGACGAACAACATCATACCAGGCAGCACATTCCAGGCATACATCACTTTGAGTAAAAAACTTACCCCTCACATTCCCTTTTGAATCTACCCCCTCTCACCTTCAATGCATGCCCTCTATTATAAGCCATTTCAACGGTGGGAAACAGATACCTCTTATCTACTCTATCTATGCCTCTCATAATCTTATAGCCCTCTATCAGATCTCCCTTCAGCTTCTGCTGTTCTAGAGAAAACAACTCAATTTATTGAGCCTCTCATGATAGCATATGCCCTCTAAACCAGGCAGCATCCTGGTAAGCTTCTTCTGCACCTCTCCAAAGCCTGAACATCCATAGTTGGACATTAGATTACAAATTTAATTAGATTTTTACAACATTTTACCAAATTGGAATGACAGCACAAAAATAAATAAGTAAATCAAAGATTACATCTATCTTCAGTGATGGTGACTGTGAAACTATTAGATAGGTGTATTAGATTAAAACAGCTGGTTCACTATATTTTATAAGAAAAGCTGTCTGCCTCCATAACCCATTCTGGTTGCTGTATGACCTCAAGCCTTTATCTTCTTCATCTTCTTCTTCTTCTTCTTCTTCTGAAGTTCTTTGGTGGTTTGCAAACAACCATAATTACCATTACCATCACCTTCAGAACTGGAGTGGGGGACAGGATGTCTAAATCTTATATCTTTATTTTTGTGTCAAATTCTATAAAAAAACAACCTGTATTCTTAAGGAACTTCACTATATATTTAAAACAATAATCCTGTGATCCTTTCTGCAAAATATTGTTAATGTTAAACCGTATTTTATTCTGTGATACCTTTAAAATCAGCTTTCCTCTCTCAATTATATCTTAGACACCTCACCAGTACATGCTTATCATTCCTTGTTGATTACAATATTTGCACCTCCCATTATTGTGTTTCTTCATTAAAACAATGTACTATTTAACCTCATGTGCCCAAACCTCAATCCCAAACTCAAGCCTACCCATATGGTTGACGTTGAATTACCTCCTCAATTCAGGGGCAATTAGGGATGGCCAATGAATGCTGGTGTTGCTAATGAGGTCCATATTATGTGATCAAATAATCAGCTACAATCTATGGTGAGGTCACAGGACTGAGTGAAGAGCTATTTATCTGGATTGATTTCGAGGCAGCCTCTCTGCCTGAATCTCATCTCAGGGTAAGCTGTTTTTTTTAACTGTGGCAGGCAGGATAAATGAAAAGATGATGCCCGGGCCTTTGAAGAAGAAGAGAGGGGCAATGCCCCAATTCAGAGGCATGAGGCTGAACCATGAACTGCAGCATTGTTTCACTGCACTGCCTGAGGTGTCATTGTTCAGATGAGATGTGAAACAAGCCTCATGTTTGAAATTACAGATGGATGTAAAACAACCCTTGTTGGGACAAAAGTATGCAAAGCAGTGCAGTAGAGTTTGTGGATTCATGGACTGTAAAATCTGATGGTGGAGGGGAGTCATTGATATTCCTAAATCATCAAGTTTGGGCCTCACTGGGACAACTTTGATGAGCTATTGTCCAGGTCCACAACATTTACAATAATAACTTTCTAAAAGGCATTTGGACAGGTGAGAGAGATATGGGCCAAACACAGGCAAAGGGGATTAGTTTGGAAGGACCTCTTAGCCTGGACCAGTTGGGCCATACAGCCTTTTTCTATCATGGCTGACTCTATTTTTCCTTCATTCAGTTGAATTAGATTGTCTGGTTATTATCATATTCTCCTGTTGACTAGCTTCCTATATAACAAAATGAGCATATCTACAAACTTCTTCTTAAAGTGTTTTGAGTTGTCCTGAAACTCTGAAAGTTTTTTTTAATAAATGGAAGTCTGTCCCTTCAGTTATCAGCCATTAACCTAGCATCGATACCTCCTGTAGTTCTGCCACCATAGAACTACATGTGCTGCATACAATGTTCCCACTAAGGTGTGCCCCTGCACACATTTGCTACTAGCACACAAAGGAACTTAAAGTGCACACAAAAGGTTGTCGCTGTCTACTTCATAGGCATGTTAAGTATATTTCATGATTGTACACAATTACATTTACTTTTCCGGTTTCTGATGCAGATGATGTTGACAATGTAGAATTTGCAAAGTTTTATCTGTAGATTTTAGAAGTGGCTTATTTTCACTATTTTAGTGAAGAAATTATTGACCCACTATGTGAAATTCCAAAGAAGCAAAGGGTGTGAAGGGCTAAAGAACTGCTAGTTCATTTAAAGCAGAATGTCTTAATGAAACAGTCGAAACTGCTACACCAAAAGCTCATGAGGTCAGGTATGTGCAGCTTGGAGAAATATTTATGTACAATACAGAAACTGGTGTTACCTGAGTGTGTTGTTGCGATGCAAAAGTTGCTGGAGAATTTGCAAGTGGGAAGAAGTGGAGTGATATTTGGAAACTTGACTTCTTAAAGTGTCATTTATTAAGCCAATCAGAATCAGGTTTATTATCACTGGCCTATGATGTGAAATTTGTTAACTTAGCAGCAGCAGTTCAATGCAATACAAAAATACAGAAGAGAAAAAAAAGAAATAAAATAAAAATAAAGTAAATCAATTACAGTATATGTATATTGAATAGATTAAAATCATGTAAAAAAACAGAAATACTGTATATTTAAAAAAGTGAGGTAGTGTCCAAGGGTTCAATGTCCATTTAGGAATTGGATAGCAGTGGGGAAGAAGCTGTTCCTGAATCACTGAGTCTGTGTCTTCAGGCTTCTGTACTTCCTACCTGTTGGTAACAGTGAGAAAAGGGCATGCCCTGGATGCTAGAGATCCTTAATAATGGACACTGCCTTTCTGAGACACCACTCCTTGAAGATGTCCTGGGTGCTTTGTAGGCTAGTACCCAAGATGGAGCTGACTAGATTTACAAACCTCTGCAGCTTCTTTCAGTTCTGTGCAGTAGCTCCCCCATACCAGAGTGTGATGCAGCCTGTTAGAATGCTCTCCATGGTACATCTATAGAAGTTTTAGAGTATATTTGTTGACATGCCAAATCTCTTCAGACTCCTAATGAAGTATAGCCTCTGTCTTGCCTTCTTTATAACTATATCGATATGTTGGGACCAGGTTAGATCCTCAGAGATCTTGACACCCAGGAACTTGAAACTGTTCACTCTCTCTACCTCTGATCCCTTTATGAGGATTGGTACGTGTTCCTTCATCTTACCGTTCCTGAAGTCCACAATCAGCTCTTTCGTCTTACTGATGTTGAGTATCAGGTTGTTGCTGTAGCACCACTCCACTAGTTGGCTTATCTCACTCCTGCACGCCCTCTCATCACCACCTGATTGTATCATTAGCAAATTTATAGATGGTATTTGAGCTATGCCTAGCCACACAGTCATGTGTATACAGAGAGAAGAGCAGTGGGCTAAGCACACACCCCTGAGGTGCGGCAGTGTAGATGGTCAGCGAGGAGGATAAGTTATCACCAATCTGCACAGATTGTAGTCTTCCAGTTAGGAAGTTGAGGATCCAATTGCAGAGGGAGGTATAGACCTGATGAGAAAATCCTTCATTACTTGTTGCAGCCTGCTACGTATATTTTGTGAGAGTGCAGATGAATGAGAGCAAAAATGATCAAAAGCAGAGGAAATCAAAGTTCTTATTGATAGTGTTTTGCTAGCTGTTAAAATGAATACCTCTATATATAAAATTCAGTGCTGTTGTCACTGGGCAAAAAAAAATGCTCTCTGGTCATTACAAATTAGAGGGAGCATTGTTATTGCAGCCACAGTAGAAAACCAATGTGGAGAAAGCCTGCTCATTGCCTTAAATCACTATTCTCTCTGCCATGTTTTGGCGGAGCAAAAGATTTAAGACAATTAGCAAAAGAGTTCAATGCGTCACCAGGACAAACTGTTTTCAGATTCAATTACAACTCTTTTAAAATGCTTGGATAAGTGTTGTAAAGGAGAAAGCTGCATTTGAGAGAAAAGTGTGGGAATACTGAACTAACTGGAAAAATCCTTCAAGGATATTCTGAACAGAGTGCCAAGTTCTTACAAGAATCTGAGATGGCTTCCATCTCTAGTGAAGAAGCTGCATCTAAGTGTCATAAGTTATAAAAGAAAATCAGCTTGTTATTAAATAGTAGTATTATTAGCTTTTTTCAGTTTGCAATAAAATGTTACATTATTTCTATTCATCTCATTACTACTATGAAGGAAGTGAAGAACTGAAGACCCACACTCAACATTTGAGAAATAGCTCCTTCCCCTCCACCGGCAGGTTTCTGACTGCTCCATGCACCCATGAAAATTACCTCATTATTCTTGTTTTTACAATGTTTACTTAATTTATAATTTATTGTAATTTTGATGTCTTTGCACTGTACTATTTTCACAGAACAACAGATTTCATGTCCTGTAAGTAAGTGAAAATGAATCTGATTCTAATTTGGGGCAGCATGGTGCGTAATGGCTAGTGGAATGCTAATACAGTGTCAGCGACCCAGGTTCAATTCTGCCACTCTATATATGGAGTTTGTACATTCTCCCTGTGTCCATGCAGGTTTGCTCCCACTTTCCAAAGGGTTAATTACTCACATCGATGTAATTGGGTAGCACAAGCTTCTTGGGCTAGAAGGGCAAGTTACCGTGCTGTATCCCTACAGAAAAAAAATATAATTTTCACACAGTCACAAACGGTTACTAGTTCAAACTCCATTTCGACATTGAGTTCTCAATTATGTCACACCCCACACTGATCTGGTGTAACCTCCCCGCCATTTGATTGAAGTTCTGCATATCCCCACCCAGCACTCAGAGACAATGTTCACACGCAGAAAGCAGTAATCGAGAAGGCACACTAAACCCCACTTTTTCAAGGGAAATTAGGGATGGGCAGCATGTACTGAATTTGCTGTTAACACCCACATAGTACATAAGATACTTTTTTAAAAAAAGTCAGCCAGCTAAGCACTTTTCACTTCTCATCTGTATCTAAATTAATATTCAGAGGCAGAGGGTAACTCTCCCAGCCTATATTAGTCATAACAGAGTGTTTATAAACAAAAGTTAAACCAAAAGAAATTACTGAAATAAACATTGCTCCAGTAAATGAGTTTAATGTTTATTGGACCTTTCTTGCACAGGAGGGACGACTGCACAGGTTTTGTTAATGCAAGGTGTCATGAAACTGTGTTTATGAACGGCAGCATATTTCCATTCAATTTGTAAACTCAAACATGCTTTAGATGAATTTGTAAAACCTGCATGAGCTGCACAGAAGATAAAATTACATGGTGCAATTTGGTTGCTTAAGTGCCTGACAGATCTGTCTGAAATTATTTTGCTCAGTTTTAGTAGTAATACGACATCAGGACAGAATGGAACGTGACAACCTGCTGAACGTTGCACAGTGGCCAGAGACCCAGGTTCATTCTTGTCTGTGTGAAATTTGCACATTCTCCGTCACTGCGCGGATTTCCTCCAGGTGTTCCGGTTTCTTTACACATCCCAAGGATGTGCCAGTTGGTAGGCTAGTTTGGCTGATGTAAATTGCCCTATCAGTAAGCAGAAACAGGTGGGAGTTGGGGAGGATGTGGACTGATGCCAGTGTGGGGAGAATAATATAATATAGATGAGTTACTATCTTTAAAACTTTTAACTAGCTGTGTGAAACTATGTTTTGTTGATTGTATATATTTTTATTAAATTATAGTGCAGTGGTTGAGAAAATTGATTGCCAAGTACTGCTTATTTTCAGCATAATTTGCATAAATAGTGAGTTTCCAGAGTAGTAAATGATTATGAAGTGTCCCTGGTTAAATTGTCATTAGAGAAAACACAGCCAAAGTGTTCACAGCAGCTGATTACTTCTCTTTGCCAGTGTCAATGAACTTCAAGGTTTCTTCTTAAGAGAAACATAAGTTAGCAGCTCAATTGTAGTAAGTAGGAGTCATAGCACATAGAGGGGAGTGGGCACTATTTTGAACAATGTTCTTCCAATAAAAATTCTAAATTGACTCTGGAATTAGCCATATGCTCAAGAATTACCTCCACCCAAAGCAATCAGTACTTTTCTTATGACGTTAATTAACTTGTCAAGGGTTCAAAGTCTATAGGTCAAGTTCTGGTAAACGGGATTGGTATAGATCGGGACCTGATGGTCAGTGTGGTCATGGTGGATCAAAGGGTCTTTAAAAATTCGTGACTCTAAAATAAGTTTTTCACTTGCAAAGAATGTTCAGTATTTGAGCTAAATCTACAATTTATTAAAATAAATAGAATTTATTTAAATTTATGTTAATTAAAATTTCAGATGAAGGGCACCATTAACTTTTGTTCCCTGCTTAGAATCAGTTGTTGACCTAGTTGCAGGTTGTCCTCACAAGAACAGAGTTAAAGAAGAAAAGAAGAAAGAAAAGAGTAATTTTGATTTTTTTTGTGTGTTCTGAACTTTCTCAAATACTTTCATTCATTTCCCATAGAATTAATTAATTAGTGCAATAATTGTTAATTTATAAACAACTGAAGAAGTCATTTTGCAAGATATTATGAAGGATCACAGTCTGAACAACCAATTGAATCTTTGATGGTGACATTGGTTGAAGAGGTGATGTTTGTTAGAACACTGGAAAAAAACAACTGTTCTTTCTTGAGCAGTGAGATATGACTAATATTAACTGACCTAATCAGGTACAGATAAACAGGACTTTACGTTCGTAATATGTGAAATATTGATAGGAGATTGACCTACTGTACATGTTTCAATTTTGATTTCCATACGTAAGACAGCATATGCTAGAACTGGAGGCATTCCAGTGTATATTAACTGGACTCAGTCTCCAAATAAAGAGAGGTTCTATAAGGAAGGGTTAAAGACAATTATGCAATGCTTGGCAGAATGTGAGTTGATCTGATTAAAAATGACAGGATTATGAGATTGATAGGTAATTACTGAGATCTGAGAGTGGAAGGGAGTTTAGTGCAGGTGAACAATAAGAAATCAGTTATTTAATACTGAGGTTGAGTGAAGCTTCTTTATTCAGAGTCTTGAATATGTTTGGAATCACCCCCGGAGAGAAGTGGAGATATTAACCTAGTACACACATTCAAGGAAAGGGTTGCTGGATTGAAGATGCAGGGATCATGCAGCTGATTGAACTTTATGAACTTGCGTTCAGTGGCCATTTTATCAGATACTTCCAGTAAATAAAGCAGCTGCTGGGTGTGCCTTTGTGGTCTTCTGCTGCTATAGCCCATTTACTTCAAGGTTTGAAATGTTGTGCATTCAGAGATGCTCTTTTTCACACCACCGTTGTAACGTGGTTATTTGAGTTACTGTCACCTTCCTGACAGCTTAAACCAGTTTGGCATGTCCTCTCTGACCTCTCATTAACAAGGCATTTTCGCCCACAGACCTGCCATTCGCTGGATGTTTTTTTTTTGTTTCTCGCACCATTCTCTGTAAACTTGAGAGATTATTCTGCACAGAAATCCTAGGATATCAGCAATTCTGAGATAGTCAAACCACCCCGTCTGGCATCAACAGTCATTGCATGGTCAAAGTCACTTTGATCATATTTCATCCCCATTCTGCTATTTGGTCTAAACAACAACTGGACCTTTTGACCATGTCAACATGGTTTTTTTCTCATTATGTTGCTGCCATATGATTGGCTGATTAGATATTTGAATTAACAAGCAGGTGTTAGGTTTACCCAATAAAATGGTCACCGACTGCAAATGGCAAATACAAGAGACAATTAGAAGTGAGGGTTGATGTATGAAGATCTTTGCTCCATAATGAGTTTGGTTTATGAGAAATGAAGGAAACCTTGCTATCCATCTGGCCTGGGTGCTGCTTCTCTAGAAGGTCAGGTAAATATTGGTGCAACAATTATGAAATGTCAGAATGATGAACAGCAGAAGTCAATGCACTGCCTTTTTGTCATTTCAAAACATTGTTGACATACAAGGTATTATGTAGGTTTTTTTCCATAACATAAGAGAAGAAAAACCCCCTTTGAAAATGGTCTCACTGAATTGTTATGAACCCCCATCTACCAGAACTATTACTGTCACCGCTTGTCAGTCTGTGTCCTTCCCCAATGAATGCTCTAAATTATGTATTGTGAGAGTGTAATCACTCCCCATTTCTGAGCTAAGTTAGTTTATTCTTTTGCTAGACGTTCATTAGCCTTCTAACCATTCAATGTGTACTGAAGACAAATCAGTCATCTTGTATCCTTAACCAAAACAAGTGGTGCCAACCAGTAGCTTTTAACACTGTTTACAGTTGGCTTTCCTCTGGTCTATTCAATGATTAATTTGGGATACGCCGCTTGGTAAACACAGAGCTATTAAAACGTTGCTTCCTGATTCCAATGTATACTTGTGCTCTTGCAAAGTCTGAGACACAATATCCATTAAACCACTATGGTCTGGCCATTTAACTCTTCAAGAGTGACCTGGGGTGCACTTTAGGTAGACAGCAACACAGTATTCTCAGGAATAAACCTTTTTAAGTTTACAGAGATATGGGAGCTCTTTCCATGAACATTATGCAGCCTCCCTGTGTCATTGGATTCTAATGGATTGTAAAGAAGCTCAAAAACTATAAAAGGTCCTTCGTTAAAACAACCTCTGCATCAACAGAAGACATATTCTGTGGTTAACTGCGATTTTCTGAAATGGTCTGCCCGTGTATTTGCAGATTAAGCCAGGTGGTTTACTTAATTATGAGAACAGCATACCTTGGTTAAGTGAGTTGGTGATAGATTGATAATGAAATGATGTAATCATGGCAGATACATATTAAATAAACAAACCTACAAAATGTGGTGTGGTTCATCTTAGATCTTTGACTCTAATACATAGCAAGAGGTATCAATGGCAAAAATCTAAGATATTCAAGATGTCTTACAGTTAGCAAACAGGCAACAGGGACTCAAGTACACTAATCATACGATGATCGCTCTAGGCCTGTACTCGCTGGAGTTTACAAAAATGAGGTCTCAATGAAATCTATTGAATATTGAGAGGCTTAGATAAAGTAGATCTGGAGAGGATGTATCCTATAGTGGGGGAGTCTAGGACCAGAGGGCACCGAATAGAGGGATGTCCATTTAGAAAACAGATGAGGAGGAATTTCTTAGATAGAGGGTGATGAATCTGCGGAATTCATTACTGCAAATGGTTACAGTATGCATATTTATGTAGCATAAGTCTATGACCATGAGATAGAAAGTTAACATGATTGGAAACAAAAATATTTTATATACACTCAGTGGGCATCTTATTAGGTACCTCCTGTCGTTAATAGAGTAGCCACTGAGTTTATGTTCATGATCTTCTCCTACTGTAGCCTATCCACTTCAAAGTCCGGTGTGTTTGGAGATTCTCTTCTGCACGCCACTGTTGTAACATATGTTTATTTGAGTTACTGTCGCCTTCCTGTCAGCTTGAACCAGTCTTCCTATACTCCTCTGACCTCTCTCATTAATGAGGTGTTTTCACCCAGAGGACTGCCACTCACTTATTTTTTGTTTTTTGCACCATTCACTGTAAACTCTAGAGACTGTTGTGCATGAACATCCCAGGAAATCATCAATTTCTGAGATATTCAACCCACCCTTTCTGCCACCAACAATCATTCCACAGTCATGGTCACTGAGATCACATTTCTTTCCCATTCTGATGTTTGGTCTGAACACAACTGAAAATCTTGACCATGTCTACATGATTTTATGCATTGAGTTGCTCCCACATGATTGGCGGATTAGATATTTGCAGTAACGAGCAAGAATTCAGGTGTACATAATAAAGTGGCCCCTGAGTTTATAGCAAATGGTTAGGGTTGGGATACAGTCCAAAAGGGAATTATGATGGCTGATTGACCTGTAGCAGTTAAAGAGCAATAGATAACTATCTGAAAAGGAAAGAAGTTGCAGGAAAGGGATGCAGGATTATTTTTATGTTGATAACAGGATGAACTTGATAGGTATAGATTTTTACAGATGCGCCGTAGAAAGCATTCTTCTGGGGTGCATCACAAACTGGTATGGAAGTTGTCTTGTCCAAGACCGGAAGAAGCTGCAGAAGATCGTGAACACAGCCCAGCACATCACACAATCCAATCTTCCGTCCTTGGACTCACTTTACACCACACACTGTCGGAGCAGTGCTGCCAGTATAATCAAGGACACGACCCACCCAGCCAACAGACTTTTTGTCCCTCTTCCCTCCGGGAGAAGGCTCAGGAGCTTGAAGACTTGTACAGCCAGATTTGGGAACAGCTTCTTTCCAACTGTGATAAGACTGCTGAACGGATCCTGACCCAGGTCTGGGCCGTACCCTCCAAATATCCGGACCTGCCTCTCGTTTTTTTTTGCACTACCTTACTTTCCCTTTTCTATTTTCTATTTATGATTCATAATTTAAATTTTTATTATATTTACGATCAATTTGTACTCCAGAGAGCGCGAAGCACAGAATAAAATATCGCTGTGATGATTGTACACTCTAGTATCAACTGTTTAGCAACAATAAAGTAATAAAATATAATAGCCGCCTTCTCTGCAGTAACTATTGTATGATTCAATGGTACTACATGTGAATCTTATGGAGTTAGATGAAAAAAAAGGGAGGTGGCCATCAGCACAACTTCATAGGTGATTACCTTAATTAGCTCTATTTGTCATGTACATAGAAACATACAGTGAAATGCATTGTGGGAGGCCAAGAAACCCACTAATGCCGAACAATTTAAGATTATAGTGAAATCAGAAACGCTTGTAGCAATGTAATTTCTAATTTAATATTAAACAAATAATTACGTGTATATAACACATGACAGGAAATGGTGGAGGAAATCAAGAAATTTTCGATTCAGGTTACATTTAGGGACTTTTGAATTCATAGCGTTCTGCTTGCATTATGAAAAGTGCAAAATCCGGAAGAATTTCACGTCAATACCTTTCCTCTAAAGGTAGGGGGTTTCCCTTGCATGCTGTGGGTCGGAGGTTGATACAATTATCTTTCTCCTTGTCAGCTTTGTCAATCAATAAAGGAAGTTTATGCACCTCTTTTGTAGCATTGCTATGATTTTAATCTAATCTCTTCTTTAGATTCCAGTGTAATACATACGGTATTTGGAATAACCCTGATGAATTTTGATCTAAAAATGTTTTTTGATAAACTAAGAGAGGGTACTTTTATAATTGTAGCAGTTTTATTACATAGCTCATACAACATTTACAAATGCTGTAAAACTACATATTGAATGCTCAATACCTGTCTAAACTTGCATGTTAGAACATTTCCCTTTGTATGCGGATGACACCGAATTTCACTATTTTCATGATGAATTGTGAGCACTGTTACATACTGTCTGTGCAGTAGGGAGCAGCAGGATTAAACTTTTTTACTGAGATTAGTTAGTAAGAGTCCACACTGGGCAACTTACAGTGTGGGAGCTATGAACTAAGTCTGCCGAGACAAACACATGGGCACACTTCCAAAACAGAGAGCGCTCCATGTGTAGGAAGCCCAGTCGATTCACTGCAGGATCAATCGGCCAAAATTGATGCAATATCATTCAAGGACTAGCTAAGAGGAAAAAATATTTCAATAAATATTTAGATTGCTGTCTCGCTGCTGCCATCAGGGAGAAAGTACAGGAGGCTCAGGACACTCACTGTCAGGTTCAAGATCAGTTATCACCCTTCAACAATCAGGCTCCTGAACCAGAGTAGATAACTTCACTCAACTTCACTGGCCCCATCACTGAACTATTCCCACAACCTCTGGGCACACTTTTACCTCTTCATCTCATGTTCTTGGTATTTATTGCTTGTTTATTTATTTGTTTGTTTATTTATTCTTGCTTATATTTTCTTTAGTATTTGCACAGATTGTTGTCTTTTGCACAGTGCTTGCCTGCCCTGGGTGTAGTCTTTCAGTGACTCTACTATGGTTGTTGGATTTATTGAGTAAGCCTACAAGAAAACAAATCTCGGGGTTGTATAGGGTGACATACGTACTTCGATAATAAATTTACTTTGAACTTCGAACATGCCCTCTTTTCATTGCAACCATCAAGGAAGAGGTACAGGCTCACTTTCAATGATGCAGTAACAATTTCTTTCCCTCCACCATCAGGTTTCTGTAAGGTCCATGAGCAATACCTCATCATCCCTTTCTTTTGCACTATTTATTTACTTATTTCATAAGTTATTGCAATTTAATGTCCTTGCACAGTACTGCTGCCACAAAAGTGCAAATTTTGCATCATATAAAGCAGTGCTAATAAACCTGAGGAAAACACACAAAATGCTGGAGGAACTCAGCAGGTCAGGCAGCATCTATGGGGGGGTGGGGGAGATAATATACAGTCCACGTTTCACCCCAATACTCTTCATCAGGACAATCTCTCCCTATAACTCAGGACCTCGAGTCCAGCTTAATGCTGACTTCTTCATATGCCCCTTTTGATTGAGCCATTTAACATTGTGCTCCAATGCATCTTCTGATCTTAAAATAAACAAGGAGAATTATTGTCCAGGTCCTGGCTAATAATTATACCTGAATTAGTATCACTGATTATCTAAGCTTCATAGTATCATCTTGAAACTTTGATAGTGGAATTAGTTATCATCATTCCTACACTGCTATTATTGGATACTTTTCAGTTACTTATTGATTGAAAGCTATTTTGGAAAGAATGTGAAAGGTAGCAGATAAATGCAAGCCTTTCTCTCCATGTTTCCACCAACAGTCTTCTTTCCTTCACACTGTTTAAAGTCATAGCAAGCCCTTCAATCTGCTATGACTATCAACTAAAAAGGAAAAAAAAACAGCTAAAGGCATTGTTTACATCAGATCAAATCCGCAAGGTCTGTGCTGAGGGCAGCCTGCAAGTGTCACCATGCTTCCAGTGCCAAAAGAGCATACCCACATCTTACTAACCCATACGTCTTTGGGATGTGAGAGGAAACTAGAGCACGCTCAGGAAACCCATGCAGCGTTCAGAAGAATGTACAAATTCGTTACACACAATAGCAGGAATTACACCTGCCTCAGTGATTCTCAGTGCTATAAAGCGACTGTGCTAACCACTACATTACTGTGATGCTACTAACCATCTTTTCAATTCCAATTTACCAGCACTTGGTCCAGATGAAGCTCTCCTTCACATCACGTTCGCCTCCTATTCTTCTGACTGCTGACTCTGATGTTATTTACTCCCCGGGTGCTGCTATCATTTATCACTGCACGCGGCCAACACTCCACTCCCACTCACTGACTCTAAGAGCATGGAAAAGCGGAGCACAGTACGGCCCATTTGGCAGGAAAAAGAACAGACTCAACCAATTGATACTTTCTCATCTATCTCATTCCTTTAGTGGTCCATTATTTTGTTTTTAAAATTCAAGCATCTGCCTTTAAAAATTAATACAAATTAGAATGTGTCAGGTCAAATTTATCATCAAAGTACATATATGTCACTATATACTACATTGAGATTCATATTCTTGCTGGTATTCACAGGAAAATAAATAATTCAATCAAATTCTTAAGCAACCAATGTGCAAGAGAAGACGTTGTCAAATATAAATATACAGTAAATACAAATACATGCCTTATATATATTTTCTCTGATATCTCCAGAAGGGTTCAAGTTGACTGGACGGTGACAGTGACTCAGGTAACCATGCAATGCAACAGAGGTGTTCAGAAGAGGATCTCTGAATGCACAACACGTCAAACCTTGAAGAGGATGGGTTACAGCAGCAGATGACCACAAATATACACTTAGTGGCATTTTGTTAGGTACAGGAGGTATATATAATATTTGAGAACATAATGTTTCTTCTGACTCCTGGCTCAGATGTTATTTGCTACCCAGGCTCTGTTATTAAGTTGTAGAATCAGGTCAGAGTTGACGTGAGTGGAGAGAAGTTACCCAGGCCAATTCATGAGCTTCCATTGATTCTATAATTGAGTATATCCACAAGAAAATGAATCTCAGAGTTGTGTATGGTGACATATATGTACTTTGAGCTTTAAGCACAATGGTTGTAGGGTAATTTTGTTTCTTGAACCTGGTGGTTTGGGGACCTAAGGCTTCTGTACCTCCTGCCTGATGCTAGTAGCAAGAAGGCAGGGTGACCTGGATGGCAGGGGTACTAGATAATGGATGCTCCTTTCTTGCGACAGCACTCCATGTAAATATGCTCAATGGTGGAAAGTGCTTTGCCTGTGATGGACTGGGCTACATCCATCAGATTCAATAGACCTTTCCGTTCCTGAACACTGGTGTGGCCATGATGCAACAGTTTGGATAGTCTCTACTCTTCATCTGTAGAGGTTTGTCAAAGTTTCAGATGACATGCAGAAATTATGCAAGCTTCTAAGAAAGTAGAAACACTGTTGTTCCTTCTTTGTGACGGCACTTAGGTGCTGATCCCAGGACAGATCTGTGCCTTTCTCTCCATCTTTCCATATGTCTGATTCCTGCAAATAATTGGACTTTCTCCCCCACAGTGTAATGCCTTTATAATGTCCTTTCGTTGCCATTGAACAAAATGCTGCCAAGTTAATCTGCTGACTTCAAAATTTAACCTATTTTATTTTAGATTGATCTTTCAGCATAAAGAATGGTGCACACTGTTTCCTTGACCCCACCATATCTTGGTCAGCATCTCTTCCTCTCTCTTTGTTAACTTCTCAAGATTACAGAACTTATAGAACAAGAAAAGTGCAACAGGGGTTTAATCCCCCCTGCCGAGAAACACAAATATACATCCACATGCAGCCTTTCAATGTTAAATATATCATGCTGCGTAATCTTCACCTGAATGAGGTTTTTGAAACTTTGGCTTTTCTTTAGATTACTTTCAAACTATCTAAAAGAAAAGGAAAATGGCAGTAATGCGGCTTCATAGAGTTACAATCCAAATTGTCACAGCATTATAGGAGCATTAATATTAAAGGCAAGTCTTTCTGGGGAGACCAAGATTCAAATAAAGCCTTAACCAAAATATTTAATGCTCAAAAAGCATTTCAATGTATGTAAAAGTTATTGTAAAGAAGTATTTTATACAACTTCTTGAATTCTAAAAAAGCTTTATTTTAGACATAAATATCAGTTATTGGATCAAAAATCTTAAATGATGCCTTTCTCCGGATGTATTTTCATTGTTTTATGGGAAAATGATAACACAGTGTTACTCTCTAGGCTGGTTACACATTCTGAGTTTATGTACAATTTACAAGGTGTTCCATTTTAAATGTTAATATTAATATTTAGAAGAGAAGAAAGTGCATCCCCCTCATCGGGCTCGTATGGAAACTTGGCTCGTTGCCAGCCCGGCTAACGGTCACGGACTCAGTGATGAGAAGGTACCTTTCATAAACAATAGGGGTCTAGGGTCAATATGATTTGGGCTCAACCAAACAGGAATGTCATGATGTTCCAATCAAAGAAACTTTGATTTGAACAAATGCTGCATAAGTACTGCCCATACGCAATTGTCAGTCGACAAGAAATAACAAGTTGTACACTACATAAAATTATAAGGAAAGTATATTTACACATTTCAGCTTTATCGAACAGTTGGTAGGAAAAAGAAAAAAAGGAAAATAAATAAAAAGGCCCATTACAGTTAAAATCAGTCTAACTGCGCACATCACTAGAGCTCATGTTGAAGTTGTTTTTTTCTCTCATACGCTGGACCCACGGTCTGCATAAAAGACCATATTCTGAACTTTGCTCGAATTCCAGCTCGAACCAACAGACTCTTTCTCTGAAGTATCGGCCCTTCCTCCTAGGAGCCATTCATCTGCACAAACAACCTTGTGCAATGGGGATGCTTCTTCCTCTGGCATCCTCAGCCATCTTCCCGTCTGTCCTCTCTGCAGCTCCCAACAAAAGGACCATGAAGCCCACCAGTGTCCATCACAAATCCCTCTCCACCGAGCTTTCCCTAGAACATTCTCCCAATTCTACCATCCTGACTGGTTGACACAACATTCCTAAGTTGAACATCATAGCCCCTTATCTTTAGCTAAAGACCCAAACATGCTAAAAGCAGAATGCACTGCTTTTAATGAACTGCAAAAATGAAATACCTACAGCACAGTGGTACAAATCTTAACCAGGGCATACGTCACAAGTTGGGTGATAAAAGGAGTAAGGTTTGGCCAATCAAAAATGAATAGTCAGAATTGTATCAACAACCAATCACACCTCGTGTAATTCCACTTTGCCACAACAACAAAGTTACATGGAAGTCTGCGATGTAACCATGTCATTATATCCAGGAATCCATTTTTTGTTGGATAGTGCAGAGACCCAGTCGCAAAGCAAAGGCACTCTGACGAGACTGTTTGGATGCACAAGGCTTCAGACACCCCAGTCCTCTGCCAGGGAAGGCCTGAATTGCAAGGAAGATCCCATTCACTTGCACCAGCCCTGCCGAAAGGGTTGTGCACCAATAAATATGTAAGTTATTTTATTTCATTCTGGTGTTTGTAATTGTTTATTAATATCTCAATGTTTGTAATTATATTTTTGAATGATTTAAATTGCTTTTATTATTCCCTTCACCGTCAGAATCACAGGTATAGATTGTGCTGATAGTTAGTCAGGAATTGTGTGCATTAGTAAGGTCTGGACTACCACCTCTATCTGTTTCATTCCTGCACTCTCCACTGCATCCAGAGTCACTTCCTACAAATACCGAACCAAGGATGCACTTCATACCTGGCCCTTTAGCTTTAAACCAGTTGGTACATCAGGTATGGTTCCATTCAGTTCAGTGAGTTAGCAGTTTTTAAAAATAAAATGGTAAATTAAGATGATTGTTTGACAAGGTAAGAGGAATAAATTTAGATTAGATTGTGAGGGCACGCAGTTCTCTTTATTGTCATTTAGTAATGCGTGCATGAAGAAATGATACACTGTTTCTCTAGAATGATATCATGGAAACACATGACAAACCAACTGAAAAACTGACAAAAACCACGTAATTATAACATATAGTTACAACAGTGCAAAGCAATACCGTAATTTGATAAGAACAGACCATGGACACGGTAAAAATCTCAAAGTCTCTCGGAAGTCCCATCATCTCATGCAGACAGTGAACCTCCAGTGCCGCAAACTTGCCGATGCATCATCCTGGAAGCACCTGACTACAGTCCAACTCCGAGTCCATCTGAAATCCCCGAGCCTCCGACCAGCTCCCCAACACCAATGTACTGAGCACCATCTCTGCCGAGCACTTCGACCCCGGCAATAGGCAAAGCCGAGGATTTGGGGCCTTCCCCTCCGGAGATTCTCGATCGCCCAGTAGCAGCGGCAGTGAAGCAGGCATTTCAGAAGTTTCTCCAGGTGTTCCTCTGTGCTTCTTATGGCTGTCTCCATCAAATCAGGATTGTGTACGGCCCCTAGTTAACACATACGATATCATTCATAACGGCTGCGCGCGTCGCCATCTTCTCCTCCCTCCTCCTCATTTACAAATGGTGGAAGCATTTTGAAATAATACTTTAAGTAGCTTTTAATTTGCTTAATTACATTCAGATTCATTCATTTATAACATGTACATTGAAAAATACAAATAAATACATTATTTGCGTTAACAACCAACGCAACCTAAAAATGTGCAGGGAGCAACCCATAAGTGGTGCCACACATTCTGGCACCAGTGCAGCATGCCCACAATGTTCTGCTGAAGTACAGAACAGCAACAGCAAAACAAGCCCATTTCGTCCCTCCCACCCACCAACTCATAGACACAGGCAGTCCTCCAACCCCAAGACAGGCCACCTCTGGGCTTTCAGCCGCCAATAGACTTGTGGCCTCACAGACACCGAGCCTCTAACTTCCCCCAGTATGCCCGCAGACCCAAGGGCCTCAGCTATCCGGCCTCAACTTACAGACTTCCAATCGACCTTCAGGCTTTGCTATTGACACCACGCTTCACCGATGACAGCACATTTTTATGCGTATATGTGATTCTAAATGTTCTTGATCATCAGAGGTATTTCGAAATACTGGTACACCACAAGTGAACTGTGGGCCATCAGAACGTTTGGGAGACTGTGGACTGCTCGAGGCATAGTCATCACCGGTAGACCACTTTGCCATGTAGAGCGGTCAGAGATGTAAAATCTCCATGATGCTGAACACAGCAGAGCCACAAGAGGGGATAAAGCTATTGAGATTCCATGGGAGGTGAATACAAAGTCTGTCCTAGGTCCACAACAATCCAGCCCAACCAAATAACCTTAATAAACATCTGACAGTTTACACATTCAGGATATGATACCTGCGGCCCAGTTGCAAATTGGAGCCTTCCTGGACTTGCTAAACACCTCTCAGATGTGGAGGTGGTGAATGACGGGACAGTCAGCGGCCTTTTGCCCCCACTCCACCCACTTTCCTCAAATGTGACTGTTCAGCAAATCTGCACAGTAAGTGGAGCTTAGGGCATTCTGACCCGAGGATTATTTTCTCCTCATGTATTAAATGGAAAATACACCCTCAATTAGAAATCCTTCCTGAAGAGAGATTAAATATCCTTTCCAATTTATTAGAAGTAATTTGGAATGTCAATATTACTTTCCTGTATCTTTCTGTATTGTTTTGTGTACAAGAAACTATACTTCTACACTCTGAACCTAGAACAAAGGAGTCCTCTCTTCTCCCTCAGAAGATGATAGGTGAAGCCAGATGGGTGGGAGAGCGCAATAAGTTAAGAAGCTGGGAGGTTATAGGAGGAAAAGACTGGAGAAGAAGAAACTGATAGGAGAGGAGAGTGGACATGGGAGAAAGGGAAGGAGGAGGGGCACCAGGGGAAGGTGATAAACAGGTGAGGAGAAGAGGTAAGAGGCCAGAATGTGGAAATGAAGAGGGAAAAGATACTATCAGAAGTTAGAGATATTGATGTTCATGCCCTCTGGTTGGAGGCTATCTAGGTGGAATATGAGGTGTTGCTTCTCCAACCTGAGAATGGCCTCATCATGGCAGAAGAGGAGGCAATGGACCAGCATGTCAGAATGGGAATGGGGATAGGTATTAAAATGGTTGGCCACCGGGAAATCCCACTTTTTGCAGATGGGACGGAGGTGCTCAACAAACTTAGTTGGGTTTCACCATTGTAGGGGAGGCCACATAGTAGAGTATATGGACCTCACAGGTGAGGTGTGACCTCACAGGTGAGGTGTGACCTCACAGGTGAGGTGTTGCCTCACCTAGAATGATTGGAGACCTGAATGGAGGTGAGTGAATGGGTAGGTGTAGCACTCTGCCACTTGCAGAGATAAGTGCCAGGCGAGAGATATGTGTGGAGGGATGAATTGACATAAGAATCACGGAGGAAGTGGTCCTTGCAGAAAGGAGAGAGTGGAGGAGAGGTTAAGATGTATTTGGTGGTAAGGTGGACTATATCATAAAAATATTTTTTTTAAATCTAAAAGCACAGCCTGAAGTTCAACTATTCTACATAGTGTTAGTATAGACAAGGAAAGTTAGCAAAATGAAACCCATCCTCATTGAACATTCGCACTGGAATACTGCACTGTCACACTTCATTCTGCATTCTGTTATTGTTTTTCCCTTGTACTACCTCAATGCATTGTTGTAATGAATTGGCCTGTGAGAATGGCATACAAGACTAATTTTTCACTATACCCCAGTAAATGTGGCAAAAATAAACTATTTACCAATTTACTGAGCAGTTATCTATTGCATGCAAGAGTTATTTACTTCTCCAGATGGGCTTTTTCTCCTAATACAAAATATCTGATGATGGGTCTTCAACCTTAAAGTTTCACTGTTTCTTTGCATAGATGCTCCCTGACCTGCTGAATGTTTACAGCCTTTTCCATTTTCCTTTACTCTAAGCTAATGTTTAGGGTCTGAGATGTGCTGGCTGGATAGATGGTGGAAGATTCTGTTGTGATATTCATAAGAGAATTACGGAAATAAAGGAGTCAACATTTTAGGTCAAATAGTGCATCTTTAACATGAAACATTTCAAGTTTCTCTTCTTACAGATGTCGTCTGTGTGGCTGAGTGCTTCCAATGTTTTCTACATGACTTTAGATGTGGTGTTGGTATTGGTATATTATTGTCACATGCACTCTCATATAGATGAAAGCTTTCATTTGCATACCATCCTGACCGATCATTCCACATATCAGTGCATTGAGGTATGAAAATGAAAACAGATGCAGAATATGGTGTTGCAGTTACAGAGAAAGAGTAGAGCAGATCGACAATTGTAAGGTGCAAAGGCAATGACAAGTTAGATAGGGAGATCCTGAGTTCAAATGTTTATCATTTATCATACGAGAGGTCTCATCAAGAATCTGATATCATTAAAAAAGAAACTGTCCCTGCATCTGCAATTTATTTTTGATCTTCGTTGGCCTGTTTCTAAGCTCTTCACTCCTGATGAACGTGAAGAGACAGAGTAGCACATACAAAGTGCTGGGAGAACTCAGCAGGTCAGGCAGCAACCGTTTTGTGTGTGTCACTATGGATTTCCAGCATCTGCAGGATCTCTTGTACTAATTAAAAAGTAGGCACTTTATTAAACTAAATAGAGTACATTTCCTTTTTCATTGTAATTTTGTTGGAAAATATTCATATGAAAATATCTGTGTAAAAAAACTTGTAAAGGATCCGCAGGCACTTATTAAACTGACCAAGCCTGATTCCATACCTGATGCTGCAGGAATGCAAGAACATTTCCTCAGGAAGACAACATGTATCATCAAATCCCCTCACCATCTGGGCCATGCCATCTTCTCACAGCTATTATCAGGCAGGAGGTACAGAAGCCTGTAGTCCCTCACTATCAGGGTTATGTACAGTTACATCCCTTCAACCGTTCAGTAACTGAACCAATCTGCACGGCCTTAATCACTAGCTCCACATCGCAACATTATGACCTCTTCAGCCATTTTACCGCACAAAGCTTTTCTTTGGTTCTAATTGTATTCTTTCTTTTTAAAAAAATGAGTAAAATTTACGTTTAATGTGTTTCCCGGTGAACATTGTGTATCAGATGCTATGTACCTGTGAATCCAAGTAAGTTTTTCATTGCAGCTCTGCATACTGTACATTTACTGGCGGCTATGGCAATAAACTCAACTTTGAATTTGACTTAATTCAAGAACAAACTCGTAGTTATGCTGTAGAAGTTTTAAGTCTCAAGGGAATTAATTTGAAAATGGTTTTGGTTAACCAAGCAGATCAACAATTAGGGTTAAGTGTAAACAGAACATGGAGCATGTGGACAGAAGAATTTTGTGAACTCAAATTTATATTTAGTGAATCAAAGGACAACAGCCGGGAGAGAATTGGAACAGTCAAAATCAAAATAAATTATCTATCAAAGAACAAATATGTCACCATATACACTATCCTGAGATTCATTTTCTTGCAGGCATTTGCAGAAAAATAAAGAAATACATGTGAATAAAACAGTGAACATTATAGTATATTTCTAATATACATATATATAACATACTGTTTATACTGAGAACTAGAGTCTGCAGGTTGCAGAATCAGTTCAGAGTTGAAATGAGTAAAGTGATCCATGCCAATTCAGGATACGGATGGTTACAGGGTAGTAACTATTCATGAGCCTGGTGGTGCGGGTCCTAGTGCTCCTGGACCTCCTACCTGACGGCAGTAGTAAGAAGCGAGCGTGGTCTGGATAGTTAGGGTCCTTGATGCCAGCTGCTGCTTTCTTGTAGCAGCACTCATTATAAGTGTGCCCAGTGGTGGGGGGAAGCTTTCTTTGCCTGTCATCACTGGGCTGTATCCGCCACTCTCTGTAGACATTTCCATTCCTGGGAATTGGTGTCTCCATACCAGTTGGTGATGCAACCTGTCAGGACACTCTCTGCTGTGGATCGACAGAAGTTTGTCAAGGGTTTTAGGTGACTTGCCGAACCTATGCAAACTTCTAGAAAGCAGAGTTACTGTCGTGCCTTCTTCGTGATGGCACTTGTGTGCTGGTCCCGGGACAGATCCTCTAATATGATAATGCCAAGGAATGTGAAGTTACTGGCTCTCTCCAACTCCAGTCTTCTCACTAGGACTGGGTCGTGGAACTGCAGCCTCTTCCTCCTGCAGCCGATAACCAAGTTTAAACATGAATGGTCATGTTTCATGTTAACAAAGGTATGATGAGTTTTACAGCAACAGATGCGTTCAGACCATAATTGGGGATTACCTTTGGGGTAATTTCAGGCAATTTTAGTGATGGTGATATTCAGTAAAAGAAACTACAGTTGAGAGTGTGTATGCAACAGATGATGCAATGTAACTCCCATATGACAATATGGGAGAAGGAGGAGAAGATGGCAGTGCGACGGTGATGTCTGTTATCTGTCAAGTAGGGGACTGTGCACAATTCTGATTTGATGGAGACAGACATGAGACCACGGAGGAACATCCGGAAAACTTCTGAAATGCCTGCTTCATTGCCGCTGCTACTGTGTGGTAACTGGAATCTCCGGAGCAGAAGGCCCCAAAATCCTCGGCTTTGCGTGTTTCAGCGGCCGGGGAGAGGTCGAAGGAACTCAGCAGAGGATGGTGCTCGGGAGGCTGTATCGGAGAGGCTGGTCGGAAGCTCGAAGTTTTCAGACGGTTGGACTCCGTGTCGGCTGTGGTCGGCTGCTTCCAAGGCATCGGCAAGTTCATGGTGCCTGGAGGTTTATGGCAGGGAATTTCTCCCTTTTGCCGTCTGCTATCGGGGACTTGGGAAAGAATCGACTTAGGGACTTTTGAGACTTTATTTACCATCCCCATGGTTTGTTCTTCACCAAATTATGGTATTGCTTTGCACTGCTGTAACTATATGTTATAATTATGTGGTTCTGTCAGTGTTAGTCTTTGGTTTGTCCTGTTTTCTGTGATATCACTCCGGAGAAACATTGTATCATTTCTTAATGCATGTATGCATTTCTAAATGACAATAAAAAGAGGACTGAGTGTTCTCATAATCTAATATGTTTGTACTGTGGTTGTCACTGGACTAGTTCCTAAAGGTAAAAGTTTAAATTCCACCATGGCAATTTGAAAATTCAAAGTAATTAAATAAATCTGAATTGAAAAGATGAACATTCATAATCCACGGCATGTTTTCTTCTCAATACACACAAAATACAGGAAGAACTCAGCAGGTCAGGCAGCATCTGTGGAAATTAATTAATAGTCAATGTTTGGGACTGAGACCCTTCTTCAGGCTTGCGTTTCATTTCTTCCATCAGACAGGAGTTACAGTTAATACTTTATAACCAACAGGCTTTTGAACCAGCATGAATAACTTCAATCACCACGACTCTGAACTGATTCCACGACCTACAGACTCAATTTCAAGGACTCAACAACTCATGTTCTCAATATTATTTTGTCTTTGCACAATTTGTCTTCTGTTACACATTGGTCGTTTGTTAGTCTTTGTTAAAGCATTGTTTTCCCATAAATTCTATTTCTTTATTTTCCCATAAATGCCTGTAAGAAAACAAATCTCAAGATAGCATAAGTAATAAATTTACTTTGAACTTTGAGCATAGAGCTACCAGATTATGGTAAAATACATCTGATTTTGTAATGCTCTTCCATCACTCACAGTCCATCCTTATCTGGTCAAGCCCAAATGGGACTCAATATCACTGAGTCTTTCTGCCTCCTCAGTCAGACTGAACAATAAAATACTGCCATTGCCTCATGACATTTACATCCTGAGAACAAAGTACAAAGCAGAACCACTATGTAAAGGACAAAAACTGGGAAATGGTGCTCCTATACTTTACAAAATATTAATGTCTTTTCCTTTTACAGATTACAGATGAACCACAAACACTATTCCTTTTTCTGAATTATTTACTTATAATTGTAATTTATAGTAACTTTATATCTTTGCACTGTACTGTTACTGCTAAACAACAATTTTATGTCATACATGGCAGTGATAATAAAGCAGATTCTGATTTTGAGATACTACTTTGCAGCCTTTTTTTTTAGCTATTCTCCAATAGAATTGGAACTGGAATGGGAATTGTTTTTTTATTATTACATGTACCAGGGTACAGTGAAAAGCTTGACTGACATACTGTTCATATGGATTACGTCATTACACTGTGCATTGAGGTAGTGCAAGCTAAAGCAAAAACAGAATGCAGAATTGAGTGCAACAGACAGTGCAGATAGACAATAAAGCGCAAGATCCTAGTGAGATAGATTGTGAGGATAAGAGTTCATTTTGTCATACAAGAGGTTCATTCAAGTCATATAACAGTGGGGTAAAAGTTGTCCTTGAGCCTGGTGGTACATGTTTTAAGGCTTTTGCATCTCTGCCCAATGGGAGGGAGGAGAAAACAATGTCCAAGATGGACAGGGTCTTTGATTTTGCTGGCTGCTCTTGTGATGCAGCGATAAGTATAGATGGAGTACACGGAAGATGAACTAGTTCTTGGTTGTGCTGAGCTGTGTCCACACCTCTGTAGTTTCTTGTGGTCTTGGGTGAAACAGTTACACGCGATGCCGTCATGCACCTGGATAGATGCTTTCTAAGGTGCATCACAGTGCCTATAAAAAGTATGCACCCTTCTTTTATTCTTTTACAAAACTGAATCATGGTGTGTTGAATTTGGCTTTTTGACACTGATCAACAGAAAAGGACTCTTTCATGTCAAAGTGATCTAAATTAATTTAGGTGATTAAAATTGATTATATAAGTATTCACTCCCTTTAATATGACACACCAAATCATTACCAGTGCATCCAGCTGGTTACAGAAGTCACATAATTAGGTAAATTGAGATCACATGTGTACAGTCAAGCTGATTCAATTGATTGTAGTAAAAATACACCTCTATCTGAAAGGTCCAACTGCTGGTGAGCCAGTATCCTGGCAAAAAATACACCATGAAGACAAAAGAACACTCCAAGCAACTCCACAAAAAGGTTATTGAAAAGCACAAATCAGGAGATTGATACAAGAAAATTTTCAAGTCACTGAATGTGCCATGGAGTACAGTTAAGTCAAACATCAAGAAATGGAAAGAATATGACACAGCTGTAAATCTGCCTAGAGAAGGCTGTCCTCAAAAACTGAGTGTCTGTGCAAGAAGGGGACTAGTGAGGGAGGCCACCAAGAGACCTATGACAAATCTGCTGGAGTTACAAGCTACAATGGCTGAGATGGGAGAAACTGCACAGGCAATTACTGTTGCCCGGGTGCTTCACCAGTCACAGCTTTATGGGAGAATGGCAAAGAGAAAGCCACTGTTGAAAAAAATTCAGATGAACTCTCGGCTAGAGTTTGCCAGAAGGCATGTAGGAGACTCTGAAGTCAGCTGGAAGAAGGTTCTATGGTTTAATGTAACTAAAATTAAGCTTTCTGACTAGATTAAATGCCATGTTTGGCATAAGCAAAACACTGCACATCAGAACCACACCATAACACCAGGAAATCTGCAGAGGCTGGAAGTTCAAGCAACACACACAAAATGCTGGTGGGACGCAGCAGGCCAGGCAGCATCTATTGGAAGAGGTACAGTTGGCGTTTCAGGCCGAGACCCTTCGTCAGGACTAACTGAAAGAAGAGACAGTAAGAGATTTGAAATGGGAGGGGGACGGGGAGACCCGAAATGATAGGAGAAGACAGAAGGGGGAGGGATGGAGCTAACAGCTGGAAAGTTCATTGGCAAAAGGGATACATGACTGGAGAAGGGAGAGGATCATGGGACGGGAAGCCTAGGGAGAAGGAAAGGGCGAGGGGAGCCCAGAGGAAGATGGAGAGCAGGCAAGGAGTTATAGTGAGAGGGACAAAGGGAGAAAAAAGTGAGAGAGAAAAAAAGGGGAAAAAAATTAAAAATATATAATAAATAAAGGATGGGGTAAGAAGGGGAGGAAGGGCATTAACGGAAGTTAGAGAAGTCAATGTTCATGCCATCAGGTTGGAGACTACCCAGACGGAATATAAGGTGTTCTTCCTCCAACCTGAGTGTGGCTTCATCTTGACAGCAGAGGAGGCCGTGGATAGACATATCCGAATGGGAATGGGATGTGGAATTAAAATGTGTGGCCACTGGGAGATCCTGCTTTCCCTGGCGGACAGAGCATAGGTGTTCAGCGAAACAGTCTCCCAGCCTGCGTCGGGTCTTGCCAATATATAGAAGGTCACACCGGGAGCAGCGGAAGCAGTATATCACCCCAGCCAACGCACAGGTGAAGTGTCGCCTCACCTGGAAAGACTGTCTGAGGCCCTGAATGGTGGTGAGAGAGGATGTGTAAGGGCATGTGTAGCACTTGTTCCGCTTACGAGGATAAGTGCCAGGAGAGAAATCGGTGGGAAGCGATGGGGGGATGAATGGACAAGGAAGTCGCGTAGGGAGCGATCCCTGCGGAAAGCAGAAAGAGGGGGACAGGGAAAGATGTGCTTGGTGATGGGATCCCATTGGAGGTGGCAGAAGTTACGGAGAATAATATGTTGGACCCGGAGGCTGGTGGGGTGGTAGGTGAGGACCAGGGGAACCCTATCTCTAGTGGGGTGGCGGGAGGATGGGGTGAGAGCAAATGTGCATGAAATAGGAGAGATGCATTTGAGAGCAGAGTTGATGGTGGAGGAAGAGAAGCCCCTTTCTTTAAAAAAGGAAGACATCTCCTTTGTTCTGGAATGAAAAGCCTCATCCTGAGAGCAGATGCAGCGGAGACGGAGGAATTGTGAGAAGGGGATGGCATTTTTGCAAGAGACAGTGAGGGAAGGGGAATAGTCCAGGTAGCTGTGAGAGTCCGTAGGCTTATAGTAGACATCAGTAGATAAGCTGCCTCCAGAGACAGAAACAGAAAGATCAAGAAAGGGGAGGGAGGTGTTGGAAATAGACCAGGTAAGCTTGAGGGCTGGGTGAAAGTTGGAGGCAAAGTTAATTAAGTCAGTGAGCTCAGCATGCGTGCAGGAAACAGTGCCAATGTCGCAAAGGAAAAGTGGGGGACAGATTCCAGTATAGGCTTGGAACATGGATTGTTCCACAAAGCCAACAAAAAGGCAGGCATAGCTAGGACCCATGTGGGTGCCCATAGCTACACCTTTAGTTTGGAGGAAGTGGGAGGAGCCAAAGGAGAAACTATTAAGAGTAAGGATAAATTCCACTAGACGGAGGAGAGTGGTGGTAGAGGGGAACTGGTTAGGTCTGGAATACAAAAAGAAGTGGAGAGCTTTGAGACCTTCCTGGTGAGGGATCGAAGTATAGAGGGACTGGACATCCATGGTGAAAATAAAGCAGTGGGGGCCAGGGAACTTAAAATCGTTGAAAAAATTCAGAGAGTGAGAACCACACCATCCCTACCGTGAAGCATGGTGGTGGCTGCATCATGCTGTGGGGATGCTTCACTACAGCAGGCCCTGGAAGGCTTGTGAAGGTAGAAGGTAAAATGAATGCAGCAAAATACAGGGAAATCCTGAAGGAAACCTGATGCAGTCTGCAAGAGAACTGCAACTTGGGAGAAGATTTGTCTTCATGCAAGACAATGACCCCAAGCGTAAAGCCAAGGCTACACAAAAGTGGCTTAAAAACAACAAAGTTAATGTCCTGGAGCAGCCAACTCAGAGTCCAGACCTCAATCTGATTGAGAATTTGTAGCTGGACTTGAAAAGGGCTGTTCACTCACCATATCCATGTAATCTGATAGAGCTTGAGCAGTTTTGTAAAGAAGAATGGGGAAAAATTGCAGTGTCCAGATGTGCAAAGCTAACAGAGACCTATCCACACAGACTCAAGGTTGTCATTGCTGCCAAAGGGGAATCTACTAAATACTGACTTGAAGTGGGTGAAAACTTATGCAGCCAATTGTTTTGTGTTAAATAATTGTAATAAATTTAGACCAATTTGGGGAAGTTTGTTTTCACTTTAACACAAATGAGTCTTTTCTGTTGATCAGTGTCAAAAAAGCCAAATTAAATGCACCGTGATTCAATGTTGTAAAACAATAAAACATGAAAACCTCCAGTGCGGAGAGGGAGGTGGGTGAATACTTCTCATCGGCACTATAGATTGGTTCTGCGGACATTAGCCTACTTGCTTTAAAAACCATGGTTAATTTCTCATGTTACCATTGCTTAGTGTTTGTGAAGCCCAATGTAGGTACAGATCAGAAAGTATCTTAGCTCCATAGCAATAGAGAAGATACAAAAAACATTGTGCTGAATTCTGTTGATCCTGACCTGATAATAAGCACATCGAAGAAAATCTTTTGAAAGATTCAAATTACATTTATTGTTAAAGAATGTATAAATTATACAATTTTGAGATTTGTTTGCTTATGGGCCGTCGCCAAGCAAGGAACATGAAAGAAACCAGTTCAAAGAAAAGATAAGACCAACCTTCAATGTGCTCAGAGAAAGAGGAAAAAAAACAAAACAAATCATGCAAACAATACGAAGTGAGCAACAGCAACAGCATTCCGAACCAATTCAATCCTTAGATCCGAATCCTCGGATCAGCCCGGGTTAGGCCCAAAACCTCAGTATTCATTTTGTCATATTCGTGGGGCAAATCGCCACAAAGTTCGCAGACATGAAACACAGCAGCTGGGGGCGGTCTCAGTTAAGTATGATAATAATTCCCATTCAGCCAGGACTACAGCTTGCATTCGGACATACAATTATGGAGTCAGAGAGTGATAATACGGCACTACAGCACTGAAACAGACATTTCAGCCCATCTAGTCCATGCTGAACTTTATTCTTCCTAGTCCCACACATTGACTCACACCTAGACCATAGCCCTCCTAACCACGTATCTATCCAAACTTCTCTTCAATGTTGCAATTGAATCTGCAACCACCACTGATAGTTCGTTCCACACTTGCATCACCTTGTGGGTGAAGAATTTCCCCGACAGGTTCCCTTTAAATATTTCTCCTTTCACCCTTAACCTATGACCTCGAGTTCCAGTCTCACCCACCTTCAGTAGAAAAGGCCTGCTTGTTTTTACCCTATCTATGCCCTTCATAATTTTGTATACCTCTATCAAATCTCCCCTTATACTTCTACATTCCAGGGTAAAAAGTCCTAATCTTTCCCTATTACGCAGGTCCTCAAGTCCTGACAATACCCTTGTAACTTTTCTTTGTACTCTTTCAATCTTATTCATAATTATATTATGCTTGTTACAAAGGAGCAAGTTAAAGGTGAAGAGAACGAAATAAATATCAACCTGTAATTATTTAAAATTAGCATCATTCCTGCGCTGTACCTAATGAACAATAAAAGCTCTTATTTTCTTGGAGTGTAGGGTAACAAACATGTTATTGTAACCAGCCTCCACAAATCACAAGGTGCAGTAAGTTTTTCTTTCTGCTGAGAAATGTTCTGTTTAATGATTACTGCATCGTGGAATGCTGTGAAACAGCTTTTGGCTGCTGACTGAAAATAATCAGCTTACGGGAATGGCAAGGTCTTCCCACAATCACGGAGTAAGCTCAGTATGCGGCACACCCATGTATCCTGCTCATCAGCTCGGAACACACAAGGTCCAGAACTGATGACAGGCTAGCCAAAAGCAGCAACAACTGCTTTGGTTTATGCAGCCAACCTTAGTGTGCTTCACAGTGAGGTTTCAAGGACAGAATCCCTTTTGCCCATGTTGGCTTTATCCTTGACCTTTTTAGGTGCATGGCTGTCTTAAGCCGATCTTTCAAGATGTTTACTTTATAACTTAATGAACAAATGGGAGATTTGTTCAGAAAAGCTGCAATGGACCTTCACTGATTCAAGATGAGAATTCATCTATCACATAGAGATCGAAACAAACAGCGAAATGTGTCATTTGTTTTAGCAACCAACATTGCCAAGGCATTCCACATGTTGCCTCACATTCTGGCACCAAAACAGCATGGCCGCAATACTCGGTAGAACAACAGAGAGCACAACAAAGCAGAACGAGAACTGCATATCAGGCTCTGTTCCTCTTTTCCACCCAGCCACATACATACACAATCCTCCAACCTCAGGACAAGCCATTTTAAGACTTCAGCCTCCAGCAGACTTGAACTCAGACCAACAGACATTGAGCCTTTGACTTCTATCACGACTGCAGAGAATCGCTGCAGATTTGGGCTCCATCCCATGGGCCTCGACTTCCTGACTTCTGGAAGTCCAGAAAATGAAGGGTCTCATCACGAAATGTCAATCGCTTATTTCTCTCCATGGATGTTGTCTGACCCGTCAGTCTTAGCTTATGTATAGTTTTTCATAAATTCTAACGTATTTCTTTATTTTCCCGTAAATGCCTGCAAGGAAATGAACCTCAGATAGTATAATGTAACATTGGGTCCCTTGATAATAAATTCATTTTGAGCTCTATGTTCCTTCAGCACTTTTTGTGTGTTATGGTAGTGTTCGCCTTTGTCAGGTATAATTTCCTCACCTGTTTGGCGAGCTGCTGCAAATCCAGCTAAATAGCACAAACTACTGCTCCTGTGGAGCAGTAATGGGGTGCTTATCAAGCAGGCTGCTATTTCCTCACCATTGATTACAAAAATTACAAATTATTGTTGATACGAGGAAATCTGCAGATGCTGGAAATTCAAGCAACACACACAAAAACTGCTGGTGAACGCTGCAGGTCAGGCAGCATCTATAGGAAGAGGTACAGTCAACGTTTTGGGCCGAGACCTTTCGACAGGACTAACTGAAAGAAGAGATAATAAGAGATTTGAAAGTGGGAGGGGTAGGAGGAGATCCGAAATGATAGGAGAAGACAGGAGGGGGAGGGATGGAGCTAAGAGCTGGAAAGTTGATTGGCAAAAGGGATACGAGGCTGGAGAAGGGAGAGGATCATGGAATGGGAGGCCTAGGGAGAAAGAAAGGGGGGGGTAAATCCAGAGGATGGGCAAGGAGTGTAGTGAGAGGGACAGAGGTAGAAAGAAGAGAGGAAAAAAAGGGGGAAAGAAAAAACAAACAAATAAATAAATAAATAAGGGATGGGGTATGAAGGGGAGGTGGGGCAGTAACGGAAGTTAGAGAAGTCAATGTTCATGCCATCAGGTTGGAGGCTACCCAGACGGAATATAAGGTGTTGTTCCTCCAACCTGAGTGTGGCTTCATCTTTACAGTAGAGGAGGCCGTGGATAGACATATCAGAATGGGAATGGGACGTGGAATTAAAATGTGTGGCCACTGGGAGATCCTGCTTTCACTGGCGGACAAAGCATAGGTGTTCAGCGAAACGGTCTCCCAGCCGGCGTCGGATCTCACCAATATATAGAAGGCCGCACCGGGAGCGGTGGACACAGTATAGGTGTCGCCTCACCTGGAAGGACTGTCTGGGGCCCTGAATGGTGGTGAGGGAGGAAGTGTAAGGGCATGTGTTGCACTTGTTCCACTTACAAGGAAAAGTGCCAGGAGGGAAATTGGTGGGAAGGGATGGGGGGGACGAATGGACAAGGGAGTCACCAAGGGAGCGATCCCTGCGGAAAGCAGAAAGAGAGGGGGAGGGAAAGATGTGCTTAGTGGTGGGATCCCGTTGGAGGTGGTGGAAGTTACGGAGAATAATATGTTGGACCCGGAGGCTGGTGGGGTGGTAGGTGAGGACAAGGGGAACCCTATTCCTAGTGGGGTGGCGGGAGGATGGGGAGGATTATTGTTGATGTACTATAACAGCCCCAGCACAGCACCATAACCACTTGAGGTGCAGCAGGATCACTCAGGATAGTACTGAGAACCTCAAGGCCTTGCATGAGGAGCACACAATGTGGAGAAACAAACAGACCACCTGACATTCTACCCACAAAAATCTGCAGATTTCAGAAATCTGAAATAAAATCAGAAAATGCTAGGAACACTCAGCAGGCCAGACAGCATCTGAAACGTTAACACTATTTCTTCTTCAGCATGCGCTACCTGATCTGAATTACAGGGAAAGGTGGAATGGGTTAAGATTTTATTTCCTGAAGCATAGGAGAATGAGCAGGGATTTGATAGAAGTATATAAAATTATGAGGTGTATAGGTAAGGTAAATACAAGTAGAGTGTTTTTGGGGGGTGGGATGAGAACTAGAGATCATAGGTTAAGGGTGAAAGGTGAAATATTTAAAGGGAACCTAAGGAGAAACTTCTTCACTCAGTAGGAGGTGTGCGAGGGAGGAGCTACCAGTGCAAGTGGGGGATGTAGGTTTGATTACATAAGCACGTGGATGGGAGGTGTACAGAAGGATATGGTGCAGTTTTGGGTCAAAGGAGCTGGGCAGAATAGTAGTTCAACACAGACTAGATGGGCTGAAGATACTGCTTCTGTGCTGAGCACAGACTCTATGAGTGTTTCCAGTATTTCTGTTTTCAGATTTGGGAAAAATAAAAAATGCTGGAAAATGGTAAATTTGGGAACATTTTGAGAGTGCAAAGATGGTTAGTGTCATCAGAAAACACAAAAGCTGTTTGAACTGAATATTGGTGAGTGTGGGATGTGGTCTGTACAAGAGAGAACAAATGCCCATTTTCAATAACCTTTCTTGTTCCAAGTTATCACTGAGAGGGGGATGACGTGGCTGCCTGCTGATGAGTTTCCTATAGCACAATGGTTCAAGGAGATTGATCACCATGTCCTTCTCAAAAACAGTCAAGGATAGACTGTAATAGCAAAATGAAGTTAGGAAACACAACAGATAAAATGCAAAATAAATGCATCACTTTTTATTAATTTATGCAACCAGTGCATTGAGGTCAAGACTGAAATTTACTGTCCTTCCCAAACTGCCTTAAACTGTGCCCATTTCAACACACATTTATCTATATCTTAGTTCTGGAGTCACAGCAAATATTGTGGGCCACTTCCTCACCTGAATGTCATCAACAAACCAGATGGGCCTTATCAACAATCCCATCATGGCCCCACTGCAGCCACTGGCTTCTTATTCTATATTTGTTTAATTAATTTGGTTTTAAACTTACATCTATGCTGAAGGAATTTATATAATTTCTGGCCTCTAGATTAATAATCCAGTAATATCGCTACTGTGTATGGTTGGTTTCAATTGAATATGTTACCCCTAATTATTAACACTATTTTAGGAGTGAAATAAACCTCAGAATTTCTAGTAATTGAAAACCAACAAAATTCAGATGCTGGAAATCTGAGATTAAAAAATAGCTTAGTTTGTCTCAGATACTGTACATCAAAACATACAGTGAAATGCATTGTTTTGCATTAAATCAAATCATCGAAGATCGTGCTGGGCAGTCTGCAAATGTCTCCAAGCTTCTGGCACCAACATATCATGCCCACAACTTGCTAACCGTAAGTGTCTTTGGAATATGGGGAGAAGCCAGGACACCCGGAATAAACCATGTGGTCGTGGAGGGAACGTAGAAACTCCTTAAGAACAGCAGTGGGAATCAAACCTCAGTGATCGTTGGCACTGTAAAGTGATTGTGCTAACTGCTTTGCTATCCTGCTGTGAAGGTATTGTTTGAATGTCATCCCCATCCACAGCCAGGCAACAGAAGTTTGCACCCTAGTCAATTCTTCCAAACAATCTTATTGACTAATAAAGTGTACCTCCAAAGAATTATATCATGCTACATCAAAATTTAAAAAAAAACATGCTGATGTTGGATAGCTGAAATAAAAGTTCAAAAGTTCAAAGTAAATGTATCATCAAAGTATGTATTATATATGTTACCTGAAATTCATTTTCTTATGGGGATTCACAGTATTCACAAATAAAGTTTGCTCCTCTGGTTCAACAGATGATATATCGGTAAGTTGTTCAGAGACTTCTTCAAACTGGCCTGGTTGAAATCTCCCACAATGATAAGGAAGGCATCAGGGTGCATTGCTTCAGGACTGCTGATCACAGTGCTCAGCTTCTCCAGTGCCTGACTGAAGTTGCCCTGAGGTGGAATGTACACCACCTCAGCAGATAAAATGGATATTCTAGGTCAGGTGAGCAGGACGAAGCCTAAACTGCCACATTTGTGCACCACGAGAGTTAATCATAAAGCATACCCTGTCTCCTCTGCCTTTAATAGATTCAGCTGTCCTGTCTTTGCAAAGAATTTTGAAGTTATTGAGCTGCTGTGCTGCATCTGAAATGTTGGCTATGAGGCCATGTTTCTGTGAAGCAAAGTACACAGCAGTCCCTGATATCCCTCTGATACTGCAATCCAGAGTCTGTACCAATACCAGCAGGATAGTCAGGGGTGGGGAGGTCTAAAGCCTTTATGTTTTAATCATACATGCAGACTGGCATGCGATCCCCGCTTCTGTTTTGTTAGAGGAGGAATACACTCACAACCCGAGTCTGCCATCCAATGCTCGTCTGACACCAACAATCATTCCACAGTCACATTTCCTTCCCCATTCCGATGTTTGGTCTGAACAACAATTGAACTCCTTGGTGATGCCTGCATGCATTTATGCATGGAATTGCTGAGACATGATTGGCTGATTAGATACTTGCATTAACGAGCAGATGTACCTGAAAAAGTGGCCACTGAGTGTATTTAACAATGTGTTCTAAAGGCAGGATGACCCAACCGTGGCTGACAAGAGAAATAAAAGCAAAAGAGAGGGTTCCACAGGGGTGTGTGCTGGGACTACATCTTTTAACGTTATATGTCAACGATTTGAATGATGGAATTGAGGGGTTTGAAACCAAATCTGTGGATGATATGAAGATAGGTGGAGGGGCAGGTAGTTTTGAAGAAGCAGAAAGGCTACAGAAGGACTTAGATATATTAGAGAATGGGCGAAGTGGCAGATGGAATACAATGTTGGGAAGTGTATGATCATGTCCTTTGCTGGATGAAATAAAAGCATAGATTATTTTCTAACTGGAGCGAAAACTCAGAAAGTCAAAGGGACTTGGAAGTCCTCATGCAGGATTCCCTAAAGGTTAATTTGCAGGTTGGGTCGATGGTGAGGAAGGCAAATGGGATGTTAGTATTTGTTTCACGAGGACTAGAATATAAAAGCAAGGATGTAATGTTGAGGCTTTATAAAGCACTCGAGGCCTCACAGAGTATTATGAGCAGATTTAGTCTCCTTTTCTAAGAAAGGATGTGCTGACATTGAAAAGGTTTCAAAGGAGGTTCACGGAAATGATTGTGGGATTGAAAGGTTTATCATATGAGGAGCACTTGATTGCTCTGGACCTGTACTTGCTAGAACTCAGAAGAATGAGGTGGGGGAATCTCATTGAAACCTAACCACCTTGATAGAGTGGTTGTAGAGTTAATGTTTCCTATGGTGGGGTGTCTAAGGCCAGAGGGCACAGCCTCAGAATGGAGGGCTATCTATTTAGAACAGAGAAGAAGAGAACTTTATGTAGTCAGGGAGTGGTGAATCTGTGGAATTCATTCACAGGTGGCTGTGGAGGCCAAGTTTTTGGGTATATTTAAGGCAGAGTTTGATAGATTTTTGATTAGACAAGGCATGAAGGGATATGGGGTGAATGCAAGAGATTGGGGCTAAGAGGGAAATGGATCAGTCATGATGAAATGGTGGAACAGTCTCAATGGGCCAAATTTCCTAATTCTGCTCCTGTATATTTATGGTCTAATATCTCAGAACCTGTGGCATTAAGTGTGATGAAACAAATAAGAAGGGCTGGAATAATCACTGTTAGATAAATAGTAAAAGCAAAGAAAAGGAAAAATGAGGCAGATGCAAAATAACACAGGAAAGATCAGACATTTGGAGAAATGTCAAACAGGTGAGTTAGGATTAAAAGATTAATTCAAAAGTTCAAGGCTATTCATATGTTAATATTGATGTCATACTAATTACAGAGCCATCCACTAGAAGACTTGTTCTGAATAGAATGAGGTATTTCCTTTGAATTACTTGCAACATCTGATGTGTTTAATTTATGAAAACAATTACGACATTGAGCTGGTCGTATTAAGATATAAAATTAGATCAATGGAAATGCTATCGATTACTTCAGTCATACCAATAGAAGCTCCTTGCTTGGGTTTTACGCTTTGAATTCACTGTAGAGTTCTGTTTATATTGGTATCCTACTGGGGCTGGCTCCCCAATTCACAAATCCAACAAGGTCAGTGGCAAACAGAGTTTGAATTGGTTTCACTAGAAAAACTATTCAAACAAAAAGCACACAAAAGTAAGGACTGTCTCCAACCTCCTCACTCACGTCAGGTCTCCAGGACTTTTAATACTGTAATTTTGCAAGATCTGTATGTTGCTAGCAAAATCAGTGCTTACTAGCCTATATCCATTATCCTTGAGAAGGTGGTAAAGAGCCACTGTAAGTGTTACCACAATGACATTGGAGACAGAATTGAACATAGAACATAGAACATCAAACAGTACAGGCCCTTTGGCCAAAAAAGTTGTGCTGTCTTTTCAACCTACTCCAAGATCAATCTAATCCTACCCTCCCACATAGCCCTTCATTTTTCTTTCATCCATTGACTGATTGGTTGTCCATTGCTTCTCATGATGATAGTTCCATAAATAAGCCTGTGTGGAAGAGCTGTCTAAAGTAGGAAAAGCATTTCCACCCCATTGAACTCAGAAATCCAGGTTCAGTGGTACAAGTTGCCGTCACAACTAAGGTCTTCCTTAGTAGCAGTGGATGACCATGATTTCTTCTATGCCGTGTCTTTCCCTTCACTCTCCACGGAGCTTTGCAGAATCTTCTTCTAGTCATGCTAACACAGGTATATCCCTATTTCACTCAAGTATGAGGCCCACCGGCTACCTTCAACTGATTTAGCCTGTCTGTCAAAGCGATGTACTGGGGTGTGGCTGGTGTCTCATGCCAGCAGCTACTTGGAGCTGCAGGTGACAGCTGAGTGTCTAGTGGGGACTAAAGGGAAGTGAGCTGCCCTGGAATGGATACAACAAGCCTCTTCACCAGAAGTGCTAAGCCTCTTTAGACACGTCTTCATCAATTAGACTTGAATAAATTTCATACTGTGTGGGTTTTCAGGTTCCTGTACATTCTCTGAGAGGCATGTTCTGGATGGTGAGGCTCCTCAGTGATGATGACACTCAGCGATGGCTCTTTAACCACAGGGGTTAATTTCACTCAACTTCACTCGCCCCATCACTGAACTGTTCCCACAACCAATGGACTCACTTTAAAGGACACTTCATTTCATGCTTTCTATATTTAACATTTATTTATTACTAGCTCAAGCTGGTAAAACATGAGGTACGGGCATAGACAAGCACACTCATTTTTCAATTAATCGGAACTTTAGGACTATTCTAGTGGTGTCTAGTATTGTGGCTTTCTGAAGGTTTACATAAAAATTGCTGTGAAGGCCTAACAGTTTAATGCTATTGTTTAGTGTCTTTGGGATGATACCAGTGTAGATATGACTATTGGGACAATATTCACATTCCATAGTTTTCAGTTTCCTCTTTTCATTCAGCATATTTCTGATGTTTTTCACTAATTGATTTCTGTATGTTTTGTGTGTTTGGAATGGCTATATCTATAAGTTGTTCTTGCTTGTTTATCCTGTAATATTACATCTGGATGGTTATTATGGATTATTCTATCTGTGATGATAGAACAGTTGTAATATAATTTGTAGGACTCTGACTCTAAAACAGGATCAAGGTTGTATTTGTAGTAAGGCATGGTGTCTTTTTATGAGTTTGTTTTTTAAAACAGGATGTTAGTGAATGATGTTTGCCTCTTGATTTGCCTGCTGGAAGTAATCAGATTGAGTTAAACTGCTGCAGGATCCTGTAATGTGTTGATTGGTTTTCTAATCCAGGTAGTTTCCTGATAAATCTCCTCTGCACCCATTCTAAATCTTCTACATCCTTTCTATATTGAGGCAACCAACACTGAACACAATATTCCAAGTGTGGTCTAACCTGAGTTTTATAGAGCTGCATTATTACCATATTATTCTTGAACTCAGTCTCCTGACTAATGAAGGCCAACACACCATATGTCTTCTTAATCGCTCCATCAACTTGCTCAACAACTTTGAAGGATCTGTAGACATGATGATTTGTGAGCACAGTGAATGACTAAAAAAGAAGACATGAACCAATCTTGTTGAACCTTAATAAACATGTCAAAAATATAAACAGAAAAATTCAAGCCTTTTTTCATGATTTATCAAAGCACCAATCAGCTCTGCACTGTTGCAACATGAAAAGCTTTATACCTCCGGCTAGGAGATACTTCTGGCGTGTGCTGTGAAATTCTGCCTAGAAATTTTAACATAATTGTTATAATAATCTTATATCTTGCCTAATTCGTAGGACTGCTTCCTTCCTTCAAACCTCACGTCTAAAAAGAAATAAAATTATCACTAAGAAGGGATGACAACCTTGATAAAGGTTTTGTGTTGTTGAGGGGAAGATTAACTGATTGTGACACACCTACTGTATATCGTTGGCACATTTGGTTCCAGTCAGGCAGTGCACATTGAAAAGTTCATTCACAGTGGCCAAGGGCAGACAAGCATGAAAAATGGCAAACATCTTCCTGATCTGGGAGATCACCCTGTTTTCATAGCGCTGGAAACACCTGATGGGTCAGGCAGCATTTGTGGGAAGGGAATGGGAAAAGGAAGAAGCAGAGAAAGGAAGGGACAGTGCAGAGAGACTAAAAGGACCTATCACGTCACTGCTTGTGGGACCTTCTTGTGTGTAGATTGGCACTCCACTGTGTTTCCCGCATAACAGCAGTGACTACACCTTAAAAGTACTCTGTGATATTCTGGTAGATGGTCTAGAAATGACAAGCTCTTTTACATTTTTCAAACACAAGAGCTGCTCAGATGCAGGAAATCCAAAGCAACAAACACAGGATACTGGAGGAACTCAGCAGGTCAGGCAGCATCAATGGGGAGAAATAAACAGTTGACCTTTCGGGATGAGACCCTTTATCAAGAACTCATTTTCTAAGTTCCTATCAGCCATGACCTTGTAGCTCATTGTAAAAGTGTAGTACCTATCTAAAATACCCGTGAATTTAGGTTTGACTGTGCAAGTATGTGCTCTGAGCACATTTACATGTGTAATTGTGTGTTCACATATGCATGTGATGGTGTGTGTGTGTGTGGGCACATGCACAAGGTATTTTGGTATGTGCATGGTTTGTATGTACAGTATGTATGTGCGTGCTGTTTGTGTGTGTGTGTGTGCTCATGGTGTTTATATGTCTGGTGTGTGAGTACATGTTTACTTCTATATGCATGCATTTCAGTGTATAATAATTTACCTCTGTATCCATACAGGCATGCTTATGTATGCATTGGTTTTGTATACTAACTTGCACCATGCATTGTGCAAAAGTGAAAATAATTGAGCACAGTCCTAGCCCTACTAACATTATAAGAATTTCTCTGCCCCAGGAGTTATATAAATTATAATATCCCATGTGAATCCTTTCATGAATTTTACAATGCATTAATTTTGCTGCAGTGAGACTATAAATTTTCAACCCAATGACCTTTCACTGGAAACTATATGGATGCAGAATACATTGGTTCTTACTTTAGCTCAAGACCGTGAGAGGAAAGCGATTCTCAGTTACCATGAAGGGATTTGGATGATTGACGCCGGGGTTGCATAATGGAATGGAATCTGAAGGTGTTCAATGGCTGTGTCAATGTTTTGAAATACATTATAAATGGTATTTTTTGTTTTGATAATACTGGTGTCAGTGCTGGAAGCAAAAACATTTCATTCACAATTGAGGAATGTACTTAGGACTTATTGTCCAATTCAGTGTCATCGGCCTTCATTAGTATAGGGCAGACATAAGGGGGCAATATTGCAATACTTTATCATGCACCTCTAAGTACGCTGAAAACTCATCCTTAATAGTGGACTCCAACACTGAAGTTAGGCTAACTGGCCTATAATCTCTTTTCTTCTACCACCCTCACTTCTTAAAGAATGAAGAGACATCTCCAATATTCCTGTCCTCCAGAACCATTCCAGGATCTAATGATTCTTAAAAGATCATTACTAGTGCCCCTACATTCTCAACAGCTACCTGTTTCAGAACCATGGATATAGTTCATCTGGTCTAGGTGAATTACCTAACTTCAGACCTTCCAGCTTCCCAAACACCTACTCTTTATTGTCAGCAATGGCACTCACTTCTGCCCCCTGACACTCTCGTATTTCTGGCATACACTGATATCTTCCAATGCATAAATTCGAGATTCAGATTTATTTATCATGTGCATATTGAAACCTACAGTGAACTGCTTCATTTGTGTTAACAACCAACACACTCAAGGATATGCTGGGAGCAGTTTGCAATAAATGGACAAAAATAGCTCAAGATAAACCCAAAATATACTTAGACTTGAGAAATGTGTGTCATTTTGGAAGATTCTGGGAACATTTTCTGTTGGAGAAGGGAATAGCACTTGAACAGGTACATGGAAAGGTGGGAGTTGGAGAGATAAGAGATAACCACAGGAAACTGGGACTAGTTGGTTGGGCAGTATGCACTTGTTAGACTGAAGGGCCTTTATCCCTATTGCTTTATACCTCTGTGACTCTCTAAGAGCTGACTATGAAGAAGCCTTGTTAATTTCACCATCCCAAATCTTACACTCTTTTCCACACGACAAGTATTTGACCATCAATATTAGGATGAAGGAAGGGGAATCATGGAACACAGTAGAGTAAGAGGAATGGAGAGTGCTAAGTAGGAGGTTATCACTGGGGTGGCCAAGGCAACCACTGCCCTGTAAGCAAGAATTCAACATACGGGCAGCACGACAGCACAAGTAGAAATTGATCATGAAAGGATACGGGATGAAGGCAGGAGATTGGGGCTGAGCGGAAAAATGGATCAGCCATGATGAAATGGTGGAGGAGTCTTGATGGGCTAAATAGCCTCGTTCTGCTCCTATGGGCTTATCTCTGCAAGCTTTTATGCATTCAGTTGCTGCTGCTTGACAAGCTGATTAGATATCTGCATGAACGAGCAGGTGTACAGCAGTATCCAATAAAGTGTAGAGTTATACAGCACAGATCAAGCCATTCAGTCCAACACTGATCATCAAATACCCATTTATACTCATTCTATTTCACTTTTTCATTCACATCTCTATCCCCTCCCTCTCCGCCTCCAGATTCTACCACTGATCTGCATACTAGGAGCAATTTACAGTGGCCAAAAAATCCGCCAACGTACACACCTTTGTGATGTGGGAGGAAGTTGGTTCACTTGACTGTCACAGGGAGAGAACATATGCGAGCTCTGCCCAGATGGCACAGGAGACTGGGGATATGGTCATGAGGTTTAGTTAATGTTCAGATCAAACATCAGAATGGGCAAGAACTATGATCTAAGTGACTCACTGTGGGATGATTGTTGGTGCCAGATAAAGTGCTTTGGGTACCTATGAAACAGCTGATCTGCAGAAATTTTCATTCACAGCAGTTTAGAGAGTTTACCAAAAATGATGTGGAAAAACATAAATTATCTAGTGTGTGGCAATTCTGTGAGCAGAAACAGCTTGTTAATAAGAGAAGTCTGAGGAAAATAGCCAAACTGGTTCAAGGTGGTTTTAAAAAGCGAGCAGGGCCTGTCGGGACTTCTCTGTGGAGTGGGAGATCGCGGAATAAGTTGGAGACAGTTCCTTGTTGTCTTTATGTGCCAGTTTTGAAAAAGCAAGTGGGGGCCTGTCAATCAGAGGAGCAAGTGATTGCTTGAGTTAATGGTAACTGGGGTTAATTAGCAAGGGCAAATAAAAGGAAGCAGGATTTGAATGGAGCGGCAGTTGTGTGAGTGGGCAGTGTTAGAGTGGTTAAGCTTGGACAAGAGCAGGCACAGTCTAGAAATTAAGTTTGAAAAGTTAGAGGCATGACAAGTGCAGACATGATGGTAGTTCAGGCAGTAGAATTCTCCTTCAGTGAGATGTGGGATTTCAGAGAAGCTAATGGTCTCCCTGATTCCTACATCTGCAGGAAATGCACGCAACTTCTGCTCCTGACTGACAATGTCAAGGAAATGGAGCTGGAGCTGGATACACTCAGGACACAGGGGGGCTGAAAACTTCATAGACGAGTCTTTTTCTGAGGTCGTCACACCCAGAGTGTAGGCTTCAGATGGGTGACCACTAGAAGTAAGTGGAGAAAGCAGTCAGTGCAGGGTTCTGCTGTGGCCAGTCCTCTGAGCAAGCAAGTATTCCCCCTTTGGATACTACTTGGGGGAGGGGTAACGACACAGCAGCAGCAGCCAAACCAATGTCACAGTGGCCGGCTTTGAGGCTCAACACGGAAAAGTAAAGTCAGGCAGAACTGTACTCGATAGTTGGGATATCAAACAGAATATAATGCGGTTGTGAAAGAAAAGCCAGGATTGTATTTGTCTCCCATGTTTTAGGGTCCAGGATGTGGGTAGAGTGGCTGCAGAGAATTCTCAGGAGGGAGGGTGAGCAGCCAGTTGTGGTGCATATTGGCATCAGACACATAGTTAGAAAGAGGGAAGAAGTCCTATGCAGTGAGCATAAGGAGTTAGAGAAAAGCTGAAGAACAGGAACTCCCGAGATAGTAATCTCTAGATTACTTCCAATGCCACACGCTAGTCAGGGCAGGAATAGAATGATGGCACAAATAAAAGAGTTGGAGAGTAAGTGGTGCAGGGGGAAGGGTTTCAGGCTTCTAGATCATTGTGATGTCTTCTGTGAAATTGCAAACATCACTCTACTCTTTAAGAAGGGAGGGTAGCAGAAGAATGAAAAATTTTGGTCAGTTAACCCAACTACAGATTTGGAATCCATTATTATGGATCAGGATTTGGAGTAGTTAAAGGCGCATGATAAAGGAGGCCAAAGTCAGCATGGTTTCTTTAAGGGGAAATTTTTCCTGATAAGTTTGTTGGAATTCTTTGTGGAAATAACAAGCAGAATAGACAAATGAGAGTCAGTGGAGGTTGTGCAGGACTCCCTAAAGGAAAACTTGCAGGTTGAGTCGGAGGTAAATAAGACAAATGCAATGTTAGCATTCATTTTGAGAGGAATAGAACATAAAATCAAAGTATGTGATGCTGGACCTTTTTTCAGACCACACGGAATATTGAAAGCAGTTTTGGGCCCCTTATCTGAGAAAAAAATGTGCTGGCATAGGAGTGGATCTAGAGGAGATTCACGAGAATGATCCTGGGAATGAAAGGATTGACGTATGAGGAGAGCTTGATGGCTCCGGGCCTGTTCTCACTGGTGTTCAGAAAAATGAGGGAGGATCTCATTGAAACCCATCAGATATTGAAAGGCCTAGATAGAGTGGATATGGAGATGATGTTTCCTATAGTAAGTGAGTCTAGGACCACAGGGCACAACCTCGGAATAGAAGGCACTTAGAACAGATGTGAAAAGGAATCCCTTTAGTCAGAGGGTGGTGAATCTGTGGTATTTATTACCACAGCAGCAGTGGATGCCAAGTCATTGAGTACATTTAAAGTAGTAGTTAATATGTTCTCGGTTAGTCAGGGTGTCAAAGGTTATGGGGAGATGGCAGGAGAAAGGGGCTGAGAGGGAAAATAAATTAACCATGATGGAATGGCGGAGCAGACTCAATGGGCCAAGAGGCCTAATTTTGCTCCTGTGTCTTATGGTGTTATGGTTGATGCTGACAGGAATGTGACAGTAACTTAATTAACCACGTGTTACAACAGTGATGAGCAGAAGATCATCTCAGAACATACAACACGTCGAACCTTGAAGGATGGATTACTACAGTAGAAGACCACAAACATAAACCCAGTCGCTACTTAATTAGGTACAGGAGGCACTTAATACAGTGGCAACTGAGTGCATAACCACAATATATCATCACTTCAGAGTTGTTTTTGTACATGTAATTCATATAATAAATTACCTTGCATAGCATTTCATCTTGAATCTGGAAGCTGTATATAACACAGTCTGTGGTCCACTTCTGAGGCCAGATGATAACAAAAGCCACTCACATACAAATGTACAAACTGCCCTGAACTTCACAAGCCATTCATTAACTGATAAAAAGCAGTTTGCCTGTTTACAGAAAGGATCAGATTCTTCTGCACTGTTCTCAGAGCTTAAGGAAGGACAAGGGACAAGCTACATCAAAACAAGAAGTTCCACATTTTTTTTTGTCATAACAAAAGGAAAAAGAATGTACACTCTGAGTGACAGCCAGAGAATGAACAAACCATTCCAAATTTTAGTGGCCTCCTGCTGCTGTAGCCCATAGAGCAGATATGGAGGTACGACACAGCACCAGGCACTTCTGCATCAATGAGGACATGCCATACAATTGCTCCCATGTATCCAATTATCCTACTAACTCATCCATCAAGGAAACCGGAGCACCCTGATGAAGCCGATATGGTCACAGAAAGAATGTACAAACTCCTTGCAGACAGTGACAGAACTGAACCCAGGGCGCTGGCGTTGTAACAGAATAGTGCCAACCGCTGTGCTACCTAGTCCCCCAATTCGTAATGCAGAATGGGGTTATTTGAAGTCAGGAATATAAACATTTGCAAACACGAGGAAATCTGCAGATGCTGGAATTTCAGGCAACACACATAAAAGTTGCTGGTGAACGCAGCGGGCCAGGCACCATCTCTAGGAAGAGGTAGCGTCGACGTTTCGGGCCGAGACCCTTCGTCAGGGCTAACTGAAAGAAGAGCTAGTAAGAGATTTGAAAGTGGGAGGGGGAGGGGGAGATCCGAAATGATAGGAGAAGACAGGAGGGGGAGGGATGGAGCCAAGAGCTGGACAGTTGATTGGCAAAAGGGATATGAGAGGATCATGGGACAGGAGGCCTCCGCTAATGCCCCACATCCCCCTTGTACCCCATCCGTTATTTATTTATATACACACATTATTTTTCTCTCTCTCCTTTTTCTCCCTCTGTCCCTCTGACTATACCCCTTGCCCATCCTCTGGGCTTTCCCCCCTCCCTCTTTTCCTTCTCCCTAGGCCTCCTGTCCCATGATCCTCTCATATCCCTTTTGCCAATCACCTGTCCAGCTCTTGGCTCCATCCCCCCACTCCTGTCTTCTCCTATCATTTCGGATCTCCCCCTCCCCCTCCCACTTTCAAATCTCTTACTATCTCTTCTTTCAGTTAATCCTGACGAAGGGTCTTGGCCCGAAACGTCAACTGTACCTGTTCCTAGAGATGCTGCCTGGCCTGCTGCGTTCACCAGCAACTTTCATGTGTGTTGCTTAATATAAACATTTGATTTGCTGCTATCTTTTCAACTAAGATGTTTTCCTTACAAGATGTGAGCTTCAGTGGCAAATTACCGTTGAGTTTATTCACTCCACTGGTAACCAGAAACTTAGGTTATTGATCTGAGATGTGTGTTTACGGCCTCCTAGGGAATTAAATTCAGTAAATTCAATAATGTAGAACTCTAAGAGTTTTGTGACAATGAAATTACTAGGTTGTCATAAAATCCTATCAAGTTCATTATTTTTCTTCAGGGAAGGATTATCTGCTACTTTGGGACTACATTTTAAACCTGATTTGTCAATGTGATGGACTCATACCTGCCTTTGAAGTGAAGTTAAGTAAAGTTCAATTGTCATTCAACCATGCATGCTAACCCATGAATACAGACAAACATATCAGTGTTCTTCTGGGGCCAAGGTGCAAAACACAGTACCAACAGTCACACACAACGCAAGGCACGGATAGCACATATAATTCTGATAGCAGTAAAATGAAAATATAGCCCAATTCCCCGAGTGCCATGTCCTATAGTTAGATGCTGCATGGGATGTTGTCAGCAGCAGTCCGATCACCAGGTGCTAATGCATCTGCAGACAAAGGCAATCCAGCTTCTCTTCCACAGAGCAAACGCTGGAGAGAAGCACCAACAGGAGGGGCTGGCCATCAACCCAACATGCGGGCATGGACTTACAGTAATCTACAGTGAAATGAACAGCAAGTTGTTCATTTCAAGGCTTCTGGGAATTGATAATATATTGCTCACCTTACTACCATCACCCAAATAATAAGAAACCATCGACTTGTAGTGCAGGAAGTTAAAATCTATGTTAACTCAGCAAATATGAGGCAGCATCTGATGAAAGTCAGATAATGAAACTGTTGACACTGAGTGAATATTGCCATCAACAATCACCTTTTAACTTGTTTTTATCTTAAACTGACATTATAGTCCAAGCTACAATGAAGAGGAGCCATTTTAATCAGACCTATAATATTATGTATCATAATAATCAGCAGGCAGGTCTCCAAATTTCCTTGGCTCACAACTGGACTTAACCAGAGTCAAACAAGGTCTTAAATAAACATAATAATTGTTTGGCTTCAATAGCTGAGTATAAAAGTTGTGTTGTCTCTTTGCAGTTGTTTTCAAATTTCAATTGGGCCACATCTGTGAGTCTTAGTGAAGGGTCTCGGCCTGAAATATCGACTTATTATTCCTCTCCGTAGATGCTACCTGACCTGCTGAGTTCCTCCCACATTTTGTGTGCGTTGCTCTTGATTTCCAGCACCTGCACAATCTCTTGTCTTTATATCTGGAGCACTATGTCTATTTCAGATCACCACGTTACAGGAAAGCTGTTGAGGCTTTGGAGAGGGTGCAGAAGAGGTTCACCAATAGCCTAGGTTGGAGGGTATTAGCTATAAGGAGAATTTGGACAAACTTGTATAATATTTTGCTGGTGCGTCAAATGCCTAGAACAACATGATAGAAGTACATAAAATTAAGAATGATATATAAAGGATGGATAAAATTTTACAGGGTGGAAGTGTCAAATATTAGAGGGCATTGGTTGCAGATGAGAGGGGGAAAGCTTGCAGGAGATCTTGTGGGGCAAGTTTTGTTTTATATATGTGCAGAGTGGTAAGTGCCTGAAACATGCTGCAGGGGAAGGTGATAAAAGTATTTACAACAGCAACAAGTAATTGGCATTCCAACAGATACACAAACATGCATGAAACAAAGAGGTACAGGCTATCTGCAGACAGATGGAATTAGTTATACTTGTACCATGGTATAGACACGGTAGACTGTGCTGTACTATTCACTATTGTATATTGTATAACAGGGTGTCATTGAACACCGGTTGAAACTGCTTAACACTGATTTCACCACTAGTCTATTGATCTTTTATGATAGGTGGTAATGAAAAGTTGGTAAAGAATGGAACCTGGGTTCAACCCTGACCTCAAGAGCTGTCCATGTGGAGTTTGCACGTTCCACCTGTGACTGCATTGGCTTCCTTCCAGGTGCTCTGGTTTCCCTTCATATGCAGGTTGGCAGGGTGACTGGCTGCTGTAAAGTGCCCCTAGTACGTAGGTGAGAGGTGGGATCTGCGGGGGACTTGATAGAATTGTAGTGAGAATCAAAGTAGAATTAGTCTAAGTGAATAATTAGTGGTCAGCATAGACTCTTTGGGCTGTCTTTTTCCATGTTACAGATGGAACAGATGGATGAACTGATATCATCGAAAATCGGGAAGATTCACCCAACATTCATTTTACAGGATCTGCAAATCATAGATTGAGTAGCCAGCCGGGGACATTTTCTCAGGGCGGAAAAGGCTAATACTTTGGGAGGCATAGTTTTAATGTGATTGGAGGAAAGTATGGGGGGGGTCTATTTCAGTGAGTGGTATCTTGGATAGGGGCTACAGCATTCTAAAGGGGCAGGACGACCAGCTGGAAGTTGTGGTCCATATTGGTACCAATGACATGTTGGAAAAAGGAGGAGGTCCTGAAGAGAGAGTATAGGAAGTTAGGCAGAAAGCTGAAAACCAAGACCTCCAGGGTAGTAATCTCTGCCAGTGCATGTAAAAATAGGATGATTTGACAGGGTAATGTGTGGCTGAGAAATTGGTGTAGGGGGCAGGGCTTCAGATTTCTGGATCATTGGGATCTATTCTGGGGAAGATATGGCCTGTCCAAAAAGTACAGGTTACACCTGAACCCGAGGGGGACCAATATCTTTGAGGGCAGGTTTGCTAGAGCTGTGATGAAGAGTTTAAACTAATGTGGTTTGAGTATGGGAACTGGAGTGATAGGGTTGAAGATGGGGCACTTAGTTTACAAGTAGATGCAATGTGCCATGAGGCTGCAAGGAAGGACAGGCAAATGATAAGAAAAAATTGCAGTCAGTGGGATGAATTAATGTGTAACAAGAGGCCAAAATCAAAAAGGTGATGAATACAGGACAGAATGGGCTATATTGCAATGCATGTAGTATGCAAAATCAGGTAGATGATCATGAGGAGCAGTTAGAGATTGGCAGCTATGATGTTCTGGGCATTTCTGAGCCATGGTTGAAGGAAATCAATTGGGAGCTTAACATCCAAGGATCGCTTAAGGGACTCCTGGATAGGTAAATGGAGATTAGAAAAATAGAGAGCTACGGGTAACCCTAGGTAACTTCTAAAGTAAGTACATGTTCAGCACAGCATTGTGGGCTGAAGGGCCTGTATTGTGCTGTAGGTTTTCTATGTTCTATGAGAAGCTAAAATCAGATGTATCAGTATTACAGTGGGGTAAAGGGGATTACAGAGGCATGAGAAAGGAGCTGGTCTCAGCTGATTTGATAGTGGATCCTAACAGGGATGACAGCAGAACAACAATGGCTGAAATTTTTTGGGGGAATTTGGAAGGTGCTGGATAGATACATCTCAAAGATGAAGAAGTATCTGCCTGAAGATAGCTAAGTCATCTGGACCAGACTTGGAGATATGCACATGGACGAAAGTAAAATGGAGAGCTATGCAGGAGTAGGTTACAAGGCCGGCATGACATCAAGGGCTGAGGAGCCTGTATTGTGCCGTAATAGTCTATGTTCTATTTACATATTACACACCCCTCATCACCCTTCATGAATGTTTGGAGCAAAAGGTCATCAATGAAGACAAGTGTTAAATCAACATATTTTAATTCAGAGTCATAGAGTCACAGTTATGAAGTTATAGAGCTTGGAAAAAGGCCTTTCTGGCAGTATTGTCCATGCCAACCAAATTGCCAAGCTAAGCTTGTCCCATCTGGCTGCATTTGGCCTATATCACTCTAAGCCTTACCCATCCATGTATTTGTCCAAACTCTTTTGAAAATTGTATCTGTACCCACCTCTACTGCTTCCTCTAACAGATCATTCCACATACACACCACCCTTTTAAACATGCCCCTTTATATCTTTCACCCCTCATCTTAAATCTATGCCTCCTAGTTTTAAATAAGACTCCCTAACCCTGGGAAAAAGACTGTCACCATCCATACTATCTACTCCCCTCCTGATACTGTATATCTCTACAAGATTACCTCTGGGCTCTCCCGCTCCAAAGAAAACAGCCTGCCCAGCCTCTCCTTGTATCTCAAGCAGGTATCAGCAACATAAATCTAAGAGATTCAGCAGATGCTAGAAATCCAGAGCAACATACGTAAAATGCTGGAGGAACTCAGCAGATCAGGCAGCATCTAGGGAGAGGAACAAAGACTCAAAGTTTCAGGCCGAGACAATGAAGGGTCTTGGCCCGAAACGTTGCTCTTTATTCCTCTCCCTAGATGTTGCTTGGCCAGCTGAGGTCCCAGCAACATCTTTGTGAATCTACCCTGCACTCTGTCTGGCTTAATGGCATTCTTCCTATGTCAAGGTGGCCAGAACAATACACCATGTGTGATCTCACAAGCAGCCTGTACAGTTGCAGTATGGTGTTCCAACACTTGTACTCAGTGCCCTGACCAATGCAGGCAGGTCTTCAGCACCACCCTACCTTCCTGTCTTGTCAACCCTTGGACCAGATCCCTCAATGACTTGATAATTGCAACAGCAAAGTAGGACTAGGTTGTTAGATGGAGTGGCTCAATACAACTGATATTTGGATATCCTGACACAAAGTACTGTGAGATTATCATAGCCTCGAGCTGACAATCAACGCAGGTGCGGTTTGATGGTGTGTGCTTTCCCACTGCCCTACGCCCATGACTGTGTGGTTGAGCACTGCTCAAATGTTATCTATAAATTTGCTGATAACACCACTTTTGTTGGCATAATCCCTGACGGTGACAAGGTGTTCAGGAGTAAGAATAATCAGCTGGTTGAGTGCTGTCACAACAACAACCTTGCATTCAGTGCCTGAATGATAATTGGCTTCAGGGAGAGGAAGTGAGGAGAAGTCACACCAGTCCTCATCGAGGGATCAGCACTGGAAAGGGTGAGGTGCTGCAAGTTCCTGGTCACCAACATCAGAGAGGATCAACATATTAACGCAGTCACAAAGAAGGCAGGCCAGCAGCTGGACTTCCTTAGGCGTTTGAAAAGATTTGGTAGGCCAGCTAAGGCTAGCAATTTTTTTATGGGTGTACCAGAGAGAACATTCTGACTGGTTGCATCACCACCTGGTATGGAGGCCACTATATGCGGGATCAAAAGAGGCCGCAGAGGGTTGTAGGTTCAGCCAGTTCCAGCTCAGGCACAACCCTCCGCACTATCGAGGACCTTTTCCAGAGGTGGTGTCACAGGAAGGTGACATCCATTATTAAAGACCATGCCGGTTCCTGCTTGACCCTTCCCCCTCACCACCTTATTCTGGCTATCTCCACTCTATACTCTCAGTCCTAATGCAAAGTCTCAACCTGAAACATTGACTATCCGTTTGCTTCCATGGATGTGACCTAACAGTTCCTCCAGCCATCAGTTTTCAGAGACTCAGAGATTCTGCAGATGCTGGTAATCTTGAGCAACACACACAAAACACTGGGGGAACTTAACAAATCAGGCACCATCTATGGGAGGGGAATAAGCAATTGACATTTTGGGCCAAGACCCTTCATCAAGACTCAAAAAGAAAGAGGATGAAGCCAGAATAAGAAGGTGGGTGGAGGTGGAGGAGTTCACACTGACAGGTGGTAGGTGAGTTTAAGTGAGGAGAGATGAAAGAGAATGATATGATACTATGGAAGATGATAAGTAGAAGATGCAAAGGGCTGTAAAAGAAGGAACCTAATAGGATAGGACAGTGGGCCATTGAATAAGGCAAAAGAGTTGGGGAAACAGTGGGAGCTGATGGCCAGGACATGAAGGAGAAGAGAAGGGGTGAGAGGACCACCAGAACAAGGAAAATGAAAAGGAAGGGTCATGAAAACAAGGCGGACTATATATCAGAAGCTGAGGAAATTGATGTTCATACCATCAGGTTGGAGACTACCCAGATAGAATATGAGGAGTCACTCCTCCAACCTGCATCTAACATTTCCTTTTTTAGTTTGCTTTCAGCTTGTCTTCAATTAGACAGCTTATCTAGTTTTCAGATTCCAACAAGTTTATTGTAGATACACCAGGGTGCAATGAATTTCCTTGTGTATATGACAATACAAAATACAGCAATAAATACAGCGATGAGGGCCAAAGTAGTGGAGTGGTGCAAGATGGAGCAGGGCAAACTAAGGTAGTGCAGAAAGAAAAGACACACTCGAAGTGGTAGAAATACGGGTCTCGGAACGTGGCAGCACCACTAAGAAGGACCTGTGAATCTGGTCATTTGGGCTTCACCTCAAAGTTCAAAGATCAAAGTAAATTTATTATCAAAGTATGTACATGCCACTATGTGACTACCCTGAGATTCATTTTCTTGCAGGCATTCACAATAGAACAAAGGTAAATAATCAAATCAATGAAAAGCTACACACAAAGATTGAAAAACAATGCGCAAAAAAGGTGAGCTGTTCAAATATAAAAAACAAATAATATACAAATAAATAAGCAAATAAACAACCAAATTTCAGAAAGCCTTTGATAAAGTCTCACATAGGAGATTAGTGGGCAAAATTAGGGCACATGGTATTGGGGGCAGAGTACTGACACGGATTGAAAATTGGCTGGCTGACAGAAAACAAAGAGTAACGATTAACGGGTCCCTTTCGGAATGGCAGGCGGTGACCAGTGGGGTATCGCAGGGTTCAGTGCTGGGACCGCAGCTGTTTACAATATATATTAATGACTTAGATGAGGGAATTAAAAGCAACATTAGCAAATTTGCCAATGACACAAAGCTAGGTGGCAGTGTGAAATGTGAGGAGGATATTATGAGAATGCAGGGTGACTTGGACAGGCTGGGTGAGTGGGCAGATGCATGGCAGATGCAGTTTAATGTGGATAAATGCGAGGTTATCCACTTTGGTGGTAAGAACAGGAAGGCAGATTATTATGTAAATGGAGTCAAGTTAGGAAAAGGGGAAGCACAACGAGATCTAGGTGTTCTTGTACATCAGTCACTGAAAGCAAGCATGCAAGTACGGCAGGCAGTGAAGAAAGCTAATGGCATGCTGGCCTTCATAACAAGGGGAATTGAGTATAAGAGCAAAGAGGTCCTTCTGCAGCTGTACAGGGCCCTGGTGAGACCACACCTGGAGTACTGTGTGCAGTTTTGGTCTCCAAATTTGAGGAAGGACATTCTTGCTATTGAGGGAGTTCAGCGTAGGTTCACAAGGTTAATTCCCAGGATGGCGGGATTGTCATATGTTGAAAAATTGGAGCGACTGGGCTTGTATACTCTGGAATTTAGAAGGTTGAGAGGGGATCTTATTGAAACATATAAGATTATTAAGGGATTGGACACGCTGGAGGTAGGAAGCATGTTCCCGCTGATGGGTGAGTCCAGAACCAGAGGCCACAGTTTAAATAAGAATAAATCAAGGAAGGTAGTGCACCCGTGGCTGACAAGAGAAATTAGGGATAGTATCAATTCCAAAGAAGTAGCATACAAATTAGCCAGAGAAAGTGGCTCACCTGAGGACTGGGAGAAATTCAGAGTTCAGCAGAGGAGGACAAAGGGCTTAATTAGGAAGGGGAAAAAAGATTATGAGAGAAAACTGGCAGAGAACATAAAAACGGACTGTAAAAGCTTTTATAGATATGTAAAAAGGAAAAGACTGATAAAGACAAATGTAGGTCCCCTGCAAACAGAAACAGGTGAATTGATTATGGGGAGCAAGGACATGGCAGACCAATTGAATAATTACTTTGGTTCTGTCTTCACTAAGGAGGACATAAATAATCTTCCAGAAATAGTAAGGGACAGAGGGTCCAGTGAGATGGAGGAACTGAGCGAAATACATGTTAGTAGGGAAGTGGTGTTAGGTAAATTGAAGGGATTGAAGGCAGATAAATCCCCAGGGGCAGATGGTCTGCATCCCAGAGTGCTTAAGGAAGTGGCCTAAGAAATAGTGGATGCATTAGTGATAATTTTTCAAAACTCGTTAGATTCTGGACTAGTTCCTGAAGATTGGAGGGTGGCTAATGTAACCCCACTTTTTAAAAAAGGAGGGAGAGAGAAACCGGGGAATTATAGGCCGGTTAGCCTAACGTCGGTGGTGGGGAAACTGCTGGAGTCAGTTATCAAGGATGTGATAACAGCACATTTGGAAAGCGGTGAAATGATCGGACAAAGTCAGCATGGATTTGTGAAAGGAAAATCATGTCTGACGAATCTCATAGAATTTTTTGAGGATGTAACTAGTAGAGTGGATAGGGGAGAACCAGTGGATGTGGTATATTTGGATTTTCAAAAGGCTTTTGACAAGGTCCCACACAGGAGATTAGTGTGCAAACTTAAAGCACACGGTATTGGGGGTAAGGTATTGGTGTGGGTGGAGAATTGGTTAGCAGACAGGAAGCAAAGAGTGGGAATAAACGGGACCTTTTCAGAATGGCAGGCGGTGACTAGTGGGGTACCGCAAGGCTCAGTGCTGGGACCCCAGTTGTTTACAATATATATTAATGACTTGGATGAGGGAATTAAATGCAGCATCTCCAAGTTTGCGGATGACACAAAGCTGGGTGGCAGTGTTAGCAGTGAGGAGGATGCTAAGAGGATGCAGGGTGACTTGGATAGGTTGGGTGAGTGGGCAAACTCATGGCAGATGCAATTTAATGTGGATAAATGTGAAGTTATCCACTTTGGTGGCAAAAATAGGAAAACAGATTATTATCTGAATGGTGGCCGATTAGGAAAAGGGGAGGTGCAACGAGACCTGGGTGTCATTATACACCAGTCATTGAAAGTGGGCATGCAGGTACAGCAGGCGGTGAAAAAGGCGAACGGTATGCTGGCATTTATAGCGAGAGGATTCGAGTACAGGAGCAGGGAGGTACTACTGCAGTTGTACAAGGCCTTGGTGAGACCACACCTGGAGTATTGTGTGCAGTTTTGGTCTCCTAATCTGAGGAAAGACATCTTTGCCATAGAGGGAGTACAAAGAAGGTTCACCAGATTGATTCCTGGGATGGCAGGTCTTTCATATGAAGAAAGACTGGATGAACTGGGCTTGTACTCGTTGGAATTTAGAAGATTGAGGGGGGATCTGATTGAAACGTATAAGATCCTAAAGGGATTGGACAGGCTAGATGCGGGAAGATTGTTCCCGATGTTGGGGAGGTCTAGAACGAGGGGTCACAGTTTGAGGATAGAGGGGAAGCCTTTTAGGACCGAGGTTAGGAAAAACTTCTTCACACAGAGAGTGGTGAATCTGTGGAATTCTCTGCCACAGCAAACTGTTGAGGCCAGTTCATTAGCTATGTTTAAAAGGAAGTTAGATATGGCCCTTGTGGCTACAGGGGTCAGGGGGTATGGAGGGAAGGCTGGGTTCTGAGTTGGATGATCAGCCATGATCATAATAAATGGCGGTGCAGGCTCGAAGGGCCGAATGGCCTACTCCTGCACCTATTTTCTATGTTTCTATGTTTCTATGTTTAAGAATAAGGGGTAGGCCATTTAGAACAGAGTTGAGGAAAAACTTTTTCACCCAGAGAGTGGTGGATATATGGAATGCTCTGCCCCAGAAGGCTGTGGAGGCCAAGTCTCTGGATGCTTTCAAGAAAGAGATGGATAGAGCTCTTAAAGTTAGCGGAATCAAAGGTTATGGGGATAAGGCAAGAACTGGATACTGATTGCGGATGATCAGCCATGATCACAGTGAATGGCGGTGCTGGCTCGAAGGGCCAAATGGCCTAGTCCCGCACCTATTGTCTATTATCTATTGTCTAAATAAATACATGCGATTATACATAAATACTTGAATAAATAATACAGAGAACTTGAGTTCTAGAGTCCTTCAAAGTGACTCCATAGTTTGTGAATGATTTCAGTAATGAGGTGAGTAAAGTGCTTCACACTGGTTCAGGAGTCTAATGGTTGGAAGGTTGTAACTGTTCCTGAATCTGGAGTTGTGAGATCTAAGGCTCCTGTATCTCCTTCCTGATGGCAACAGAGAAATGAGTGCATGGCCTGGATGGTGGGGTCCTTGATGATGGATGCTGCTTTCTTATGGCAGTGCTCTTTATAGATGTGTTCAATGGTGGGAAGGTCTTTTCCTGTAATGGACTGAGCTGTATTCACCACTTTTTGTCGTCTTTTTAATTTTTCGGCATTGGTGTTCCCATATCAGGCCATGATGCAACTAATCATGATCCTCCCCACTGTGTATCTGTAGAAGTTTGCTAAAGTTTTAGATGACATGCCAAATCTGCATAACTTCTAAGAAACTGGATACCGCATTACTGCTTATCAGAGAGCTGGTTGTCTGTACACTAGCTGGTGCATTATAACACCATTTCAGAAAATATTTCATTGGCTGCAAAGCAAACTGAGGCATTTATAAGTTGAAAAAAAGTTACAGAAATTACAATTCTTTCATTGCCTTTGCCCAGGATATTGAAGAAGTTGAGCACTTGGCTGAGCTGAATGATACTTTCAAGACTGACTCATAAAAATCATTATGGAGACTGTTAAATATTAATTAGCCACTAAAAAATACAATGAAGCAACTGTTAACTGGTTATCTGTAGCAATGACCTCAGTGGACCACTTAACTCTGGTTCTTTTCTAACTATGTCACCCATCACAGATCTGCACAGAAACCATTTTCTCCATCCTTTGGCCTAATGAATATTGATTGGTATTCCTAATTAAAGTACCAGCTCCAATTATCTGATAATTTTGCAAGGAACTGTTTATTTAATTGTGTCACTGTCTTATCATATGACAGAATCCTGCCCTGGGAAATGGCTTTGAAGTGAAGATTAGGGTCACAACTAAATGACAGCTGTTCTTCTGAGTGACTTTTTTTTACGTCAGTTTGCAGTTATTTTTAGGTACTCTGAGAAGCAATGTTAGATAGAAGAAAAGGCTTAGGAGTTAAAACAGTTGTTTGAAGTATGAATCTGAGATTTTGTAGCAAGTACAAGGAGAAATGGACTAGAAATAAGGAACTGATATTCTTCAACAACACAGACATCCTCACAGGAATAACTAAACCCCACAATGTGGATATGGGTATGTTGGCGCCAGAACATGTGGTAACACTTGGGGGCAGCCCCCAGCACATCCTTGCATTCCATCGGTTCTTAACGCAAATGACACATTTCATTGTATGCTTTAGTATGCACTCAGTGCCCACTTCATTGGGTACAATTGCTTGTTGATGTAACTATCTAATTAATCAATCACATGGCAGAAACTCAATTCATAAATGCATGCAGACAAGGTCAAGAGGTTCAGTTGCTGGTCAGACCAAACATCATAATGGGGAAGAAATGTGATCAAAGTGATTGAACGTGCAATGATTGCTGTGTAGATTGAGTATCTCAGAAATTGCTGATCTCCTGGATTTTCACGCACTAAAACCTCTGGAGTTTACAGAAAATGGTGTGATAAACAAAATATACCCAGTAGGCGGAAGTTCTATGGGTGAAAGTGCCTTGTTATTGGGAGAGGTCAGAGGAGAATGGCCAGATTGGCTCAAGCTGGCCGGATGGCAAAAGTAACTCAGATAACCAAGTGTTACAACAGCGGCGTGCAGAAGAGTATCTCTGAATGCACCACACGTTAAACCTTGAAATGGATGGTCTACAACAGCAGAAGGCTACAAACATATAATCATATGTGATAAATAAATGAATCCAAATGTGAATTTGAAATCCCTCCCTGTGGTCTAATGGAAAATGAATCCTGTAGCTCTTAACTTAATGGCAAATGCTCTTCCAAATGAACCACAGTTCAGTGTTGCCAGTTTGTTATGCTGTTGAAGGTATAATATTTTGTCCAAGACAGTAAACAGAAACTCTAACTCTAACAATTGAATTCACAATTTTTTTCTTCAAGCAGACACATTTCTGTTTGTGGGTGCTTGTTCTGTACAAATTAGCTGCAGTATTTCATATATGACTACCTTTCTCAGGGATTAATTGCCTGCACATCATAATTGGTCATCTTTAGCTAATTAAAGCCCTTATGGAATTTTAAAAAATCTGCCCCTCATAAATTTGTATATCTCTTACAGGACACCCCTTTATTGCCCCCAGTCTAAAAGGTGAAAAAAAGTGATCCCTGTGTGTGTTTTTCCTCATAATTGGTACATTTTATTCCAGATAGCATCCTGGTGAATCTCCTCTGCTCCTTCTCCAGTGAAATCACTTCTTTCGATAGTGCGGCAATTAGGCTATCAGGGGATTGAGTTCAAGAATGGCAAGGTAGTGTTGCTACTCTATAAAACCTTGCGGAGAGTGAGTGCCAGCTGCCTGCTGCAGACAGCGAAAGGTCTGCTGCTGGGCTCGTAGAATGCTGACCAGGTTTTCTGAGTTTTGGATGTGGACTTGGACTTCAGACTTTTTTCAATCTTATTGTTTTTATATTCCGTCTTTTTTGCCCAGTCTTTGTTTACTTTGTGCAGGGAGGGGGACTTGGGGAGTCGATGTGCTTGTTCCATTTTGTTCACTTTTTTGTATGGGGAGGGGAGATTTTGGGGGATTGATGATCGTGCTGCTGTTCTTTGCTTTCTTGGTTTCATGGCTACCCAGCGAAGAAGAATCTCATGTTGTATACCTTGATAATAAATGAACCTTCAAACCTTTGAAATTGGGGTATTGTGTTCAGTTCCAGTCACCTGATTATAGGAAGGAATTGGAAGGTGTAGAGAGGGTGCAGAGAAGATTCACCAGGGTGCAATATGGATTGGAGAGCATGTCTTAAGAGGATAAATCGAGTGAGCTAGCGCTCCTCTCTTTGGAGCAAAGGAGGATGAGAGATAATATGATAGAGATAATAAAAGGCCACTGATAGAGTGGGCAGCCAGTGACATTTTTCCAGAGAGGAAATGGATAATATGAGAGGACAATGATAAGGTGATAGGAGGAAAGTATAGGGGAGAATATCAAGGGTAAGATTTTTTATACAGAGAGTTGTGGTTGCATGGAACTCTGGCCAGAGTGCCAGAGGTGGTTGCTGAGGTAGAATCATTAGGTATATTTAAGAGACTCTTGGATAGGAATATGGATGATAGAAAACTGGAGGACTATGTGGGAGGGAAGGGAAGGGTCAGAAAGATCTTCGAGTAGATGAAAAGGTTGGTACAACAAGGTGGGATGAAGGGACTGTACTGTGCAGTAATGGTTGTTATTTTTATTTAGAGATACAGACCCATCTGGCCCAACAAGCAGCACCACCTAGCAACTATAATCTTTGCTCTAAGTTCTAGAACCGTCCATATTTGTGGTGTAATCAATATTTTATAATGCTATTTTGTAGCCCTTTTGCCTTTGATTTTAATATCCAGGCTAATGATTGCAGGTTTTGCATGTGCCTTCTATCCTATCTTTATCTCCCAGGCGGGGGGAGAAGATGGCGGCGCGACGGCAGCATGAGCAGCCACTTCAGTGATGATGTCTGTTATCTGTCAAGTAGGGGACATGCACAATTCTGATCTGATGGAGACAGACGTGAGAGCACAGCAGAACATCTGGAAAACTTCTGAAATGCCCGCTTCGCTGCCGCTGCTACTGTGTGGTAACCGTAATCTCTGGAGCTGAAGGCCCCGAAATCCTCGGCTTTGTGTGTTTCAGCGGCCGGGGAGATGTCGAAGGTGCTCGGGAGGCTGTATCGGAGAGGCTGGTCGGAAGCTCGAAGTTTTCGGACAGATGAACTCAGTGTCAGCTGGCGTCAGCTGCTTCCAAGGTATTGGCAAGTTGACGGTGCCTGGAGGTTTATGGCAGGGAGTTTCTCCCTTTTGCCACCTGCTATCGAGGACTTGGGAGTTGATCGACTCAGGACTTTGAGACTTTGAGGCCCATGGCCTGTTCTTTATCAAATTATGGTATTGCTTTGCACTGCGTAATTATATGTTATAATTATATGATTCTGTCAGTGTTGGTCTTTGGTCTGTCCTGTTTTCTGTGATATCACTCCGGAGAAACATTGTATCATTTCTTAATGCATGTATGCATTTCTAAATGACAATAAAAGAGGACTGAGTGTTCTCATAATCTAATCTAACTATTTTATTAATCAGTGCACCTATCTTCAGTAGTCCTTAGACTTTACCTTCAGGTTCTTTTGTTCTCCAATATTCCTTAAGGCGCTCCAATCAATTATCATATCCTTATTGGTTACACCCCAAATTGCCTATTTTCATATTGATCACTTTAAGCTCTGTTTGTTATTGTTTTGCCAACCTTACCAACTGATAGGTAGCATCCTGTAGCTTTCAAATTTCTTCCTCACTCTCTATAATATGACCAACTTTTAAAATAATTCATCCCACTTCTTCCAATGTGTCCTTGTCAGACCTCAAGAAATATTCATAAATCAGAAAGCCCAGTGACTTCAATTTTCTAAACTATCAAACTTACTATCTTCCCTTTCGTACTTTTAGTATGTCAGTCAGGAGTGTGGTTTGACCTCCCCACTGAAGCAAAAGAACACAGGATACCTCATTATGACAATCTGGCTCTTAAAGTATTTCCACTTTTTTGGGAGGATTCAGCAAGTCTATGAAGATCGCTCAAACTTCTGCAGATATTATTTATTTTGAGATAAGGTATGGTAACAGGCCCTTCTGGGCCAATGAGCCCAAGGTCCAATTACAGCCCATAGGAGCCATTAATTTACTACACTGAATGTCTTTAGAATGTGGAGGAAAACCAGAGCACCTGGAGGAAACCCATGTGGTTACAGGGAGAACATACAATCTCCATATAATGTGCCATGGAATTGAACCCTGGTCACTGGCACTGTGGTAGATTTGCACAAACCACTATGTCACACATACCTGTCTTAGGATACGAATTCAGGTCTGCCGAACTAAGCAAATGAGCTCAGCAGTGAAATAGAACAGCCAGGAAGGTGGTCTGGGGAGTGAAGGGCGTGGCACCACACAGAAAAAGTCATCATCTTACACTGCAGCCAAGGAAGACTTATACCACTGGACCCAAACTTCCAAGGTCGAAAGAGTGCAACTGCCCCAATGCAACAGATAGTCTAGTTTTAAAAACTCTCCCATACAGGTGGCAATGTCAGATCACATAGGACAGCCAACCAACCTAATCGACTGCAACATACGTACAAAATGCTAGAGGAACTCAGCAAGTCAGGCAGCATCAATGAAAATAAGCGAACACGACGTTTCGGGCTGAGACCCTTCTTCAGGACTGAAATAGAAGGGGGAAGATGCCAAAGTAAATAGGCTTTCAAACTTGACCTTATACCCTTATGGTCTATTATGTCCATTTTGTAAAGTGCAGCACTTTATCTTGTGAAGAAATCAGTTGTGAGTACTCTGATCTGTTTTCTACTGGTGCAAGTGTGCAAACGTAAGTAAGATATTGGGGAATTGTTCTTTGCAAACATCTACTCTCACTGTGGTACTTTAATTTAATCTGCCAGTTCATTGGTGTAGATCACCTGACTCTGCAGAAAAACAAATACGACTATCCACCTTCAGATTGTTCCCTCAAAAACGCCTTTCCCATTTGAACCCTAAGCATCTGACATTTACTATCAGACATTTACAATTGGACATGGAGTATATAGAATTTCATAAACGCAAGAGATTCTGCAGATGCCAGAAAACATACAAAATGTTAGAGGAACTCAGCAGGTCCATCATCCTCTTCACATCCACCCTCTGGTCCTTTGAACATTCGGTGGGTTTTAATGAGATCCTCCAACATTCTTCTAAGTTCCATTGAGTACAGGCCCAAGGCTGCCAAAAGCTCCTCATATGTTAACCCCTTCATTCCCGTTGTATGTTTATGCATCTCCCACTCAAATTGCAGTATGAATTCAATCACAATGAGCACTGCCTCCTAAGGGCTCCTTTACATTAAGCTCTCTAATAAGATCTGTGTTAGTACACAACACACAATCTAAAATAGCCTTTCCCTGAATAGGCTCAAGCACAAGCTGCTCTATAAGGCCATCTCGTAAGCATTCAACAAATTCCTTCTCTTGCAATCCAACACCAATTTTCCCAATTCCCATGCATATTGAAATCCCCCATTACAATTCTGTCATCACCCTTATTACATGCTTTTTTCTGCTCCCTTTGCAAACTCAACCCCACATCTTGGCTACTATTTGGAGGCCCATATATAACTCCCATAATGATTCCCATAAAGGTCAGGCAGCATCTATGGAAAGGAATAAAGAGTTGATATTTTGGACCAAGACCCTTCATCAGGACTGGAAAGAAAGGGGAAAGAAGTCAGAATAAGAGGTAGGGTGACTGGAAGAAGTACCAGGTAGAAGTTGATAGGTGATGACCAGTGAGGAGGAAGGTAGCTGGGTGGGTTGGAGGCCAAATTTTGAAACTGGGAGCCGATAGGTGAAAAAGACGATGGGGTGAAGAAAGAGGAATCTACTGAGAGAGGAGAGTGGACCAGGGGAGAAAGGGAATGAGGAGGGACAGAAAAGGGAAGTGATAGGCAGGTGAGGAGAAGAGAAGTGGTAAGAATGGCGCAAACACGAGGAATTCTGCAGATACTGGAAATTCAAGCAACACACATCAACGTTGCTGGTGAACGCAGCAGGCCAGGCAGCATCTCTAGGAAGAGGTACAGTCGACGTTTCAGGCCGAGGCCCTTTTCAGGACTAACTGAAAGAAGAGCTAGTAAGAGATTTGAAAATGGGAGTGGGAAGGGGAGATCCAAAATGATAGGAGAAGACAGGAGGGGGAGGGATGGAGCCAAGAGCTGGAGAGGTGATTGGCAAAAGGGATATGAGAGGATCATGGAACAGGAGGCCTAGGGAGAAGGAAAAGGGGGGGGAACCTAGAGGATGGGCAAGGGGTATAGTGAGAGGGACAGAGAGAGAAAAAGGAGAGAGGGAGAAAGAATGCGTGTATATAAATAAATAACAGATTGGGTACGAGGGGAAGGTGGGGCATAAGCGGAAGTTTGAGAAGTCAATGTTCATGCCATCAGGTTGGAGGCTACCCAGACGGAATATAAAGTGTTGTTCCTCGAACCTGAGTGTCACTTCATCTTTACAGTAGAGGAGGCCGTGGATAGACATATCAAAATGGGAATGGGACATGGAATTAAAATATGTGGCTACTGGGAGATCCTGCTTTCTCTGGCGGACAGAGCGTAGGTGTTCAGCAAAATGATCTCCCAGTCTACGGCGGGTCTCGCCAATATATAGAAGGCCACATCGGGAGCACCGGACGCAGTATATCACCCCAGCCGACTCACAGGTGAAGTGTCGCCTCATCTGGAAGGACTGTCTGGGGCCCTGATTGGTGGTAAGAGAGGAAGCGTAAGGGCATGTGTAGCACTTGTTCCGCTTACAAGGTTAAGTGCCAGGAGGGAGATCAGAGGGGAGGGATGGGGGGGACAAATGGACAAGGGAGTCACGTAGGGAGCGATCCCTGCAGAAAGCAGAGGCGGGGGAGGGAAAGATGTGCTTAGTGGTGGGATCCCGTTGGAGGTGGTGGAAATTACGGAGAATAATATGTTGGACCCGGAGGTTGGTTGGGTGGTAGCTGAGGACAAAGGGAACTTTATTCCTAGTGGGGTGGCGGGATGATGGAGTGAGAGCAGATGTGCGTGAAATGGGGGAGATGCGTTTGAGAGCAGAGTTGATGGTGGAGGAAGGGAAGCCACTTTCTTTAAAAAAAAGAGGACAGTTTCCTTGTCCTGGAATGAAAAGCCTCATCCTGAGAGCAGATGCGGCGGAGACAGAGGAATTGTGAGAAGGGGCTAGCATTTTTGCAAGAGACAGGGTGAGAAGAGGAATAGTCCAGATAGCTGTGAGAGTAAGTAGGCTTATAGTAGACATCAGTAGATAAGCTGCCTCCAGAGATAGAGATAGAAAGATCTAGAAAGGGGAGGGAGGTGTCGGAAATGGACCAGGTAAACTTGAGGGCAGGGTGAAAGTTGGAGGCAAAGTTAATGAAGTCAACAAATGAATCTTAAGGTAAACATATGATAAGATATACATACTTTCAGAATAAATTCCTTTCAAACTTTGACCTTTGAAAATTGAGTTTATTGAGGCCAACACAGGTAAGTTTTTGGACTGCAAGAGTGGCAACGGTGATAGTAAGAAGTAAGAAAATAGAACTGAGACCAAGATCAGATAAGCCATGACTTTATAGCACAGACTCAATGGGCTGTATGGTCACTCCTACTCCTTTTTATCATGCGTCTATTCACGGCCTCCTCTACTGTAAAGATGAAGCCACACTCAGGTTGGAGGAGCAACACTTATATTCCGTATGGGTAGCCTCCAACCTGATAGCATGAACATTGACCTCTCTAACTTCCGCTAATGCCTCACCTCCCCCTCGTACCCCATCTGTTATTTATTTATTTATATACACACATTCTTTTTCTCTCTCTCCTTTTTCTCCCTCTGTCCCTCCCATTATACCCCTTGCCCATCCTCTGGGTTTGCACCCCGCCCCTTTTCTTTCTCCCTGGGCCTCCTGTCCCATGATCCTCTCATATCCCTTTTGCCAATCACCTGTCCAGCTCTTGGTTCCATCCCTCCCCCTCCTGTCTTCTCCTATCATTTTGGATATCCCCCTACCCCTCCCACTTTCAAACCTCTTACCAGTTCTTCTCTCAGTTTGTCGTGAAGAAGGGTCTCGGCCCAAAACGTCGACTGTACCTCTTCCTAGAGATGCTGCCTGGCCTGCTGCGTTCACCAGCAACTTTGATGTGTGTTACTGCTAAGAGTGGAACCAGAATAGGGAATGAAAAAAGAGAGAATGGAGTAGGGGAAGAAATTTTCTTAAATTAGAAAAATCAATACTCATACAGTAAGATTGGAAGTTATCCAGATGGAATATCAGGTGTTGCTCCTCCAAACTGAACATCGCTTCATCAGTAGGGGAGGCTGTAAATGTTGGAATGGGAATGGGGTTTCATACAGCCTGGTGAAATGTTACTGACCTGACATTAGTTCTCACATAGTCAATGCCTAGCTGTGGTAGGTTTACAACACTTTGCCCATTTCATGTTCAGATTTACTTTCAATGGACTCACTTTCAAGGACTCAGTCTTATTTATTACCTTTTTTTTATATTTGCACAACTTGTCTTTTGCATCGTCGTGGCTATCCCTCGAGGTTGAGGATAATGGTCCTCGTTCTAAAGTGGCCCACAGAGTGAAGACGCCTGTGCGTGTATTTGTTTAACGTGTACTTGATGTTGCACTCCCAGAAGCACACAATACTTCACAAATCAACCAACTGATTCCAATGGCATGGAAACCACGACGATTGGAGCTGATGGATTGTTGCAGCCTTCATCCGCCTTCACAGCCATTGAGTTTGAAGTAACTTCGTCCGCCTGTTCCACCGTTGAGGTCTTGGTTGGATTGTTCTTTGTCAGGGACCTCACCCTCGACCTTACCGCCATGGGTGACCCTACCAGGAGCATAGCTCCAGACGGCATTGTTCTTGGGATCACAGGACCACACAGGCTTCTCCACCACGACAAGGTGACAATCCATGGAGAAGTGTCTTTTGCATATTGGTTGTTTGTCAATCTTTGTATGTAGTTTTTCATTGATTCTATTGTATTTCTTTGCTCTACTGTAAATGCCTCCAAGAAAATGAATCTCAAGGTAGAATTTGGTGACTTTCACAGCAGGCACTTTGATAATAAATTTACTTTGAAATTTGAAGATTAGTTTGATAACTGGAGCAAAGTTCAGAACTGGATAAAGAGGCCGGAAACTAATGTTGTTTTTTCCATTATCCTATTCCCTTAAGTGATCAATAAATAAATCTGAACCTCCTTATTTTCATTCAAAGTACGAAATCAGTTGTTTTCAGCACGCGTCTTTGGGGAGGTTAGCGCTGTACCTGCACACAATGCAATGTGGATGTCTGGAGCCTTTCTCAATGAGTTAGGTCAGCAGTTCCAGCTCATCACTCACCTGAGATGCTGGTAACTGACCCTGATCTCCCCACAGAACCCTGCTCCAAAGAGGTAGTTTGCATTCTTCATCTCATCAAAACACCAAAATTAAGAAAACTATGTTAAAAAGACAAAAAAAGTTGAAAGGTATACTGCGGTGAACATCTCGGGTTGAGTGAAATAGTTCAGAGATATTTTGAAATGCCCAGTTCTCAGACATTTATACTATAATTGTTTGTGACATTTTTTTAAAAAGTCTTTATTCATGGTTGACACCTGCCTTCATCCTGACCTCCCACAAGCGAAAGTAAGAGGAATAAGTAACAAAAATAAACTTAGCTGTTCAGAATAAAACGTGTGGTTTATCTTATCTGGGAAACAGCTTGCTTTTAGTGAGATAGTATCTTGTCTCCCAAGTTAAAAATGTACAGCTTCAGGTCTGCCTTGAGTTTATGATCTGGCCTATTACTTCAAGGTTGTGGGGGAATCATGTTCATGGGTGGGGCATACCTTCTATCTATTAGATCATCCATCAGACAACGTCACATTTAGCAGATTAACCTGCTGCTAACAGGTAACTAACACAATGCCATTTGTAGTAACTAGATGCATATATTTTCTCTTAGTGACAGAGACAATAAGTTAGAGCATAGAACAGTACAAGCGCAGGAACAGTCTTTTTGGGCCATAAATTTCTGTAAAATAATTAAACTAATTGCACCTAATTAAGTTAATTCCTGACAAAGGGTCTCGGCCCGAAACGTCGACTGTACTTCTTCCTAGAGATGCTGCCTGGCCTGCTGTGTTCACCAGCAACTTTTATGTGTGTTGCTTGAAATTCCAGCATCTGGAGATTTCCTCGTGTTTGTGTAAATTAATTCCTTCTGTCTCCTTGTGGCCCATATCCCTCCAAGTTCTGCATATTTGTGAGCCTCTTTAATGCCTCTATCTCACCTGTCTCCACCACTACCCCTGGAAGCACAACCATGCACCCACCACTTTCTTTGTAAGAACTTGCCATACACATATCCTTTGAACTTTCCCCCTCACCTTAAATGCATGCCCTTTTGTATTAGACATTTCAACACTGGGAATAAAGTTACGCCTTTCATTGTTTCATAAACATCTATCAGGTCTGTCCTCAGCCTCCACTGCTCCAGAGAAAACAACCTATGTTTGTCCAACCTCTCCTTCTTGTTCATATCCCTTAATGCAGACAGGAACCTGGAAATCGTAATCTGCACCCAGGCCAAAGCATCCATATCCTTCCTGTAATGGGGCAACCAGAAATGGAGCATCAGGAGGAAATCCACGTGGTCACAGAGTAAAGTACAGGCTCCTTACAATTAGTGGTAAGGAGCTCACACTTCCTTGTACATTATTATTGTTAAGGGAACTGCAGTTAGTTGCATACTTTCCCTTTAAATTTAATCTCCCAAAATGCAGCACCTTGCACTTGCCCAGATTTCCCATCTTACCTTTCTCCGCCCATATCTACAAATGCTCTATATCCCACTTTATGTCCTGACATTCTGCTACACTATCCACAAAACCACCAACCTTTGGGTTCATTGTACCAGACCAACCCCATCTGTCCTGAAGGCATTGCAGAAAAAAGGATGAAAATCTCGGTCTGCAGCAAACATGTCATTCCTGATAAAGAACAGAATACAATGTGACAATACTACCCGACCCAGATAAAACTACCTGTAGACTAGCATAGCTCAATCCAACCCACGTACTTTAGCAGAATGTAAAACCAAACTGACCCTGAAGCTGAAAAAGTTTCAAAGTTTCAAAGTATCGAAATATATGAGGGATGATTGATAAGTTCGTGACCTAGGGTAGAAGGACATGAGTTATTAATTTCAAACTTTCTCAATTTTCACTCAAAGATTTGAACTGCACGTGCATGTAACGAGAGCTGTATAACTCATCTCCTACCTTAGGCCACAAACTTATCAGTCACCCCTGCTGTGGACCACCTGGAGGTCCAAGACGCTCTCGTTACATGCACGTGCAGTTCAGCTCTTTGAGCAATAATGCAGAAAGTTTGAAGTTAATAACTCATCTCCTTCTACTTTAGGCCACGAACTTATCAATCACCCCTGCTGTGGACCACTTCTACAAAGAAGTGATCCATATGCTCCACAACCGCTGGACTAAGTGTGTACATGTAGGAGGGGACTATGTTGAAAAATAAATGTGCTAGGTTTTCTAAAATTGACTCTTTCTACCTTAGGCCACGAACTTATCAATCACCCCTCGTATATATGATACTATATGCTGCTTTGCGATTCATTTTCTTGCAGGCATTTACAGGAAAAATAAAGCTTAAAGTTCAAAGTACATTTATTATCTATGTATGTATACTATATAAAAGCAACACTCACAACACACTAGAGGAACTCAGCAGGTCGGGCAGCATCCGTGGAAACGATCAGTCAACGTTTCGGGCCGGAACCCTTCGTCAAGACTGAAGAGGGAAGGGGTTCGGGCCTCTGCCCCTTCCCTTTTCAGTCCTGACGAAGGGTTCCGGCCCGAAACATTGACTGATCGTTTCCACGGATACTGCCGGACCTGCTGAGTTCCTCCAGCGTGTTGTGAGTGTTGCTTTGATCCCAGCACCTGCAGAGTATTTTGTGTATACAATATAAAACTTTGGGATTGGTCTCCTTACAGGCTGCCACAAAACAAAGAAACCCAATAGAACCCATTAAAAAAAAGACTGTCAAACACCCAAAGTGCAAAAAAAAGTAAATAGTACGGACAACAAAAGCAAGCAAACAACTGAAGTTCATGAAAGTGAGTTCACAGCCATGAAGCCGGTCATCACTGCAACTGATCTGGGAGCCTGTTAGTTGCAGGCCACAGACTCACTTCAGCGCAGAGACGAGTAAACCCGCAGAGCAGCGAGCTGAACCAGTCCATCCCTGACCTGTTCAATCTGTTCCGATGCTTAAACCATCCAAACCTTGGGTCGCTCCTCACTCTCGGACCCGGAACCTGCCGCTTTGCTGTGCTCTCGGGCCCGAGCCCTGCCGCCTCGACTCGATAAAAAACACAATAGAATTTACAAAAAGACTATACAGAAGCAAAGGACAGCAAACAGCCTCTGAAAAGGAAGACAAGCCATGCGATTAAGAAATAATACTGAGAGAATGAGTTGTAAAGAGTCCTTGAAAGTGAGTCTGTAGGTTGTAGAAACAGTTTGGAGTTGGGTGTGCGAAGATATCCACGCTGATCTGGAGGCCTGATGGCTGAAGGGTAATAATTGAACACATATAATTATCATCTTGGATCAGTTAGTTAGGCATCCTTGCATAAATTCTTACTCTTTTAACCTTAGTTTCGGTTGTACTTCCCCTGATTTAATTTTAGTTTTCAGGTACCACACCCCTGAATGGCGTTCAACAGAAAAATATCCCAACCTATGAATCTATTTTTACATAGACCTGTAAAGACAAGAGAATGTGCAAGTGCTGGATATCTTGAGCAACCAAACCGTGGTGAAGGAACTCAGCAGGTCTGGCAACATCTACAGAGAGGAATAAAAAGTCAACATTTCTGGCCGTGACCCTTATTCAGACTGGAAAGGAAGGGGGCAGAAACCCGAATAAGAAGGTAGGGGAAGGGAAGGAGTACAAGCTGGCAGGGGAGAGGTGAGACTAGCTGCAGGGGAATAAGAATCAAAATCAGAATCAGATTTATTATCACCAACATGTGTCATGAAATTTGTTAACTTAGCAGCAGTAGTCAATGCAATACATAACATAGAAGAAAAAAATAAGTAAATCAATTACAGTATATGTATATTAATAAAAATTGTGCAAAAACAGAAATAAAATATATTTTAAAAGTGAGGCAGCGTTCAAGGGTTCAATGTCCATTTGGGAATCAGATGACAGAGGGGAAGAAGCTGTTCCTGAATCGCTGAGTGTGTTCCTCAGGCTTCTGTACCTCCTACCTGATGGAAGGTCCTTAATAGTGGACGCTGCCTTTCTGAGACACCGCTTCTTGAAGATGTCCTGGGTACTTTTGCAGGCTAGTACCCAAGATGGAGCCAACTAAATTTACAACCCTCCGCAGCTTCTTTCGGTCCTGTGCTGTAGCCCCCCCATACCAGACAGTGATGCAGCCTGTCAGAATGCTCTCCACAGTAAATCTATAGAAGTTTTTGAGTGTATTTGTTGACATACTAAATGACTAGCCACACAGTCATGGGTTTAGAGAGAGTAGAGCAGTGGGCTAAGCACACTCCCCTGAGGTGCACCAGTGTTGATCAGTGTCAGCGAGGAGGAAATGTTATCACCTTTTGTAGTCATACAGTTAGGAAGTTGAGGATTCAATTGCAGAGGGAGGTACAGAGGCCCAGGTTCTGTAACTTCTCAATCAGGATTGTGGGAATGATGGTATTAAATGCTGAGCTGTAGTCGATGAACAGCATCCTGACAAAAGTGTTTGTATTGTCCAAGTGGTCTAAGGCAGTGGTCCCCAACCACCGGGCTGCGGACCGGTACCGGGCCGCAAAGCACGTGCTACTGGGCCACAAGGAAACGATGTAAGTCAGCTGCACCTTTCCTCATTCCCTGTCACACACTGTTGAGCTTGAACATAGGGTTGCCAACTGTCCTGTATTTGCCGGGACATCCTGTATGTTGGGCTAAATTGGTTTGTCCCATACGGGACAGCCCTTGTCCCGTACTTCCCCCGCTAAGGTAGAGCGTTCGTATGAAATCTTTCGTGCCAAAATGGCGTAAAGCGAAGAAGCAATTACCATTAATTTATATGAGAAAATTTTTTGAGCGTTCCCAGACCCAGAAAATAACCTATCAAATCATACCAAATAACACATAAAACCAAAAATAACACTAACATATAGCAAAAGCAGGAATGATATGATAAATACACAGCCTATATAAAGTAGAGTATGTACAGTATCGTCAGGAAGATTAAGCCAAAACCAATCTGTGGAAAAAAAATCGGCACATACACGCATGCGCACACAGGTGCCCGTGCAAGGCTTCATGGTCATGGTAGTCTTTCCTGGGGTAAACACAAGTGACCCAGGATTTGAATGCTACTTTTGTCCCTTATTTGGGAGTGAGAAAGTTGGCAACCCTAACTGTAAAAGACATGTTGAGGTGAGTTTAACCCTACTTGAACACTCAACCCCCGGTCAGCCGGTCCACGAGAATATTGTCAACATTGAACTGGTCCACAGTGCAGAAAAGATTGGGGACCCCTGGTCTAAGGCCATGTGAAGAGCCATTGAGATTGCATCTGCCGTTGACCTATTGTGGTGATAGGCAAATTACAATAAGTCCATGTCCTTTCAGAGGCAGGAGTTTAGTCTAGTCATGCCCAACCTCTCAAAGCATGTCATTAATGTAGATGTGAGTGCTATGGGGCGATAGTCATTAACTGGTTGTCATTAAAATAGGTGGATGGGGGAGAGGCAATGAAGTGAGAAGCCAGGATGTGATAGGTAAAGGGCTGATGAGAAAATCTGATCGGGGAGGAGATTGGACTATGGGAGAAAGGGAAGGTGGAGGGGCCCCAGAGGGAGGTGATGGACAGTTGAGAAGAAGAGAGGGTGTGAGATCAAAACCAAAATGGGGAAATGGAAAAAGAGAGGAGAAAGGGAAATTTTATTGGAAATTGGAGAAATTAATGCTCATGCCAACTGCTTGGAGGATACCCAAATGGATTATGAGATGTTGCTCCTCGAACCCGTGAATCTTTCAGCAGGATTGGGGGATAGGAGTAGTTTTCTGAATGCTGGAAGTAAAGCCATGGATAATGAGAATGTAAATCTGAGTTACTTTAATCTAGAAAAAACACTTAACTCTTAAAGAGTATGGCAGGCTCAGTGATTGCAGCTAAATCATCCAGCTGGCAGCAAATTACTAATAAGGTGGATCATGGATTGAGACAGGGCCCTCTGACTTTTCTAATCTATGAAATGTAGCTGAATCAAGCATGGTAATATAATAACAGATAATATAGAACAGAAATTGTTTAAAGATGGCGCTGGTAAACCTGCTGTCGCACAGCTGTGGTGACCAGGTTTCAATCCCGGCCTTCAGTGCTGCCTGTAAGGAGTTTGCAGTTCGTTCAAGGTAACTCAGGTTCTACCTACGTCTGAAAGAGCTGCAGGTTGGTAGGTTAACTGGGCACTGTAAACTTTTCCTGGAATAGGCAGGAGAAAGAGGGTCAGGGTGGAGTTCATGAGAGAGAGAGAGAGAGAGAATGAAAGAATGAATAGGTTAGAGGGGAATAGGAATAGGATTGGTGAGATTAACCTGAGAGCAGACATGATTTTAATGGTTCAAATGGCCTCCCTCTACATCATAGGAGAATATGAAATAAATATAAGGATAAAATATTTAACAATGATCCACTGTGTACAACACTCTGCTCTGGACCATTGGACAACAGGATCTGACATGTCAAGCTGCTGTTGATCGACTACTGATCAACATTAAACACAATCATCTCATCCAAACTCATCATTAAGCTTCAAGTCCAGGGTCCCTATACCCCCCTCTGCAACTTGGCTTCCTCATTGGCAGACCTCAATCAGTGACAATATCTCTTTCTCACTGACCATCAACGCAGGTCCACCTCAAGTCTGCATCCTGAGCCCGCTGCTCTGCTGTGTACACACACATGACTGTGTGGTGTGGCTAAGCACAGCTTCAATGCCATCATTAAATTCACTGATGATACTACATTGTTATTGGACAAATCACAGGTGAGGATGATTCAGCTTACTGAAACAAGATAGGCCATCTAGTTGATTGGTGCCAGAAAAACAAATTCTCACCCAACATCAAAAGGTACAGTGAAATGGGTCATTTTACGACAACGATCAACTCAGTTGGAGGACGTGCTTGGGGCAGCCTGCAAGTGTCATTAATCTGGCGCTAACATAGCATGCCCACAACTCCCTTATCTTAACCAATATGTCTTAAGAATGTGTGAGGAAACCAGTGCAGTCACAGGTTGAATTTACAAATTCATCCTGTTTGAAATGTTTGGGATGTTCAACGAGTCAGAAAACAGCTGAGAGAAGAGGATCAGAGCAAGAGTAATACTGTATTGCTAAAATGTTAGCAAAGTTAAAACTAGAGGACATACATTTATGGTGAGAGGGGAAAGATTTAAAAAGGACTCAAGGGGAAACATTCTAATACAGAGGCTGGTAAGTACACAAAATGAGCTGCCTGAGGGAGTAGTAGAGGGCACACAATGACAATCTGTAAAAGACATTTGGACAGGTTCACGGAAAAGGTCTAAAAGCCTATGGGCTAACTGTGTGCAAACAGGGTCTGCTGAGACATATTTTGGACAGCATGGACAAGATAGGGTGAAAGGCCTGATTCCATGCTGTGTAAGTCTATGATTCAAAGGTCCACTGCAGAATCTAGAGAGAGGCAATGCACAGCCCTGTACAATTTATTAATCGATCAAAATAACTACATCACAAGAGAAACAATCTGGCTGCTCGATTCAATTTTACGTCCCAATGAGCAGTCCATACAGAGCCATTTAATTAATTATCCGTGGCTTTGCAACATGTTTTCCCACAACTGGTGACCTAATATATTTTCCAAAGACGTAATTTCAAGATACAAAGTATAAAGTAAATTTATTATCGAAGTATGTATATATCACCATATACTATCCTGAGGTTCATGTTCTTGTGACATTCATGGTAGATTTAAAAAAATAATAGAATCAATGAAAAACTATACACTGAGACTGACCAATGTGCAAAAGAAGACAAACTGTGCAAATACAAAAAAAAAAGCTTACTGTAAATACTTACAGTATCTGTGGTTCCAGTATCCAGGACGTAAATCTCTGGGCTCCGTGTAAAATCGACATTCCCTGTACCCATTCCCTCTATCTTTTTTAAAGATTAGTTTTAATTGCCACATATATGTCAAAACATCAAAACATACAGTGAAATGTGTTGTTATGATTCAACGACGAACACATTCCAAGGACGAGGAGAACATACACGCTTCTGACAGTGAGCGGAGGAATGGAACCCAGGCTGCTTGTGCTGTAACGCATTACGCTAACCACGTCGCTACCATGCCACCCACTCTTTTGCGCCACTTCCAATCTTTATTTCTTTAATCCATTAAGAAAGTCTTTCTTCTGTTTACCTTTTCTGAACCTCTCATGATCTTTTACAATGGTGTCCTGTCTAATTTTGTTGAATTCTTCAGAACTCATTACACTTTGAATTAATGCCACAACGCCAACTTATGTATCGTCACAGGAAACTTCAAAAAGGACGCTTGCCATTTACATTAGGACCAATAGCCTTCCGCCAGAATGACTATGACTAAATTAAAGATGAATGATCAGCTTTATTTGTCACGTATACATCAAAGCATCCAAACATACAATGAAGTTCATCGTTTGAGTCAACGACCAACACAGCCCACAAATGTCCCCATACTCCCAGCACCAACATAGCATATGCCCACAATTTACTAACCCTAACCCATGCGCATTTTGCAATGTAGGAGGAAATTGGAGCACCCAGATGAAACACACATGGTCTCAGGAGAATATACAAACACCTTACAGACAGCGGTGGATTTGAACCCAGTCACTGACACTGTAAAGCACTACACAAGCCACAATGCTACCATGTCACCGCCACCCAGCCTCTTGCACCGCTCTCGATCGTTGGCTTTGAACAATATAATACTGAGAAAGACTTCCTTCTGTTTACCTGTTTTGAACCTCTTGTGATCTTTTACAATGGTTCCAGTCTACTTTTGCTGAATTGTTCAACAGTCATTAAATGTTGAGTTGATTTATTCAAATACCACTGGTATCTGCTCAAGAACTTTGCCTTTAACATTAGGACTAACGGCCTTCCAGAATGACTAGGACTAAAATTAAAGATTATTGACTAGCTTGTTTTGGTTACATATATATCCAAACATTGAAAGATAAAATGAAATGTGTCACTGCGTAAAAAACCAACACAGTCTGAAGATGTACGGGGCAACCCGTAAGTGTCCACCAAGCTTTTGGCACCAATATAACATGCCCACACCTATTAACCATAACCCGTACATCTTTAGAATGAGGGAGGAAACCAGAGCACTCAGAGGAAACACATGTGCTCACGGAGAGAATGTACAAACTCCTTACAGACAGTGGTGGAACTGAACCCTGTTGCCGACATTGTAAAGCGTTTATGCTAACAGCTTCACTACCGTGCCATGAAATTTGATAAGGGTAACAAAAGCCAATTTAGATCTGCAGGACCCCTTTGGAATTTTCTAAGTAATGGCAGGCAAATACTCCCAAGGAAATGTATTCATCAGTTAACCACAGTCATGCTTTTATACTTTTTATACAAGTCTCCCCACAATTTTTAGTGTTTTAAAAGTAATAGTTACAAAGTGACGTAGTCTGGCCACTGAACTGTGCAAGTGTAGATGGAATTCGAGTCATTTCTCCTGAGGCGTGAAGTTTAATGACAAGACTAGTCATGTTTTAAGACTGTATTTAACTGCCTGTTGTATAAAGCTCTTTACTAAGTTAGAAATTTATCAATTTTTATAGTAGGAAAGTCACAGATTAGTGTTACTATCTTCTTGTCAAAAAAAAATGTTCAACACCTATATTAATCAGGATCTGCCAAGCAACAATGTTAACAAAATATAGAAAAGTTTGTGTATAACGCATCTATCACAACAGCAGAAAGTTTCTATGGTATTTCCTGACCCTAACCTTCAAATGACCTTGTTTTTTCCCCTTCAGTGGAAAAGCCTCACACATTATTGAGTGTCAGTGTAACCACACCCATGATATCTCCTTACCTGAAGATTGTGCAAGGAAATCTTGAGGAGGCGGCTCACCCACAATGCTGGGAGGCAGGATAATCCTGTTTACACTTACACAGAATTTGCATATTCCGATTCTTGTCAACTGGATTCAACAGGGTTTTTCTTTCAGTTGACTGCAGTGCGTTCAGAAGATGGGGGTCTCTGTTGCTTCTTTGAGAAGCCTGGGTATGATCTTCCACTTTTTCACAACTAAACTTTAAATATTAAAGATCAAAAAATTAGCCTTTATTCCTCAAATGTTCATTCAAGCATACAGTAAAAGGCATTATTTGCACTAATGACCAGCACATTCTGAAGATGTGTTGGGAGCAACCTGTAGGTGTTGCCATGCTTCTGACACCAACAAAGCATGCCCATAACTTACTAACCCTAATCTTTGGAATGTAGGAGAAAAGCAGAGCACTTGGAGAAAAGCCACACAGTCATGGGGAAAATGTACAAACTCCTTACAGAGAGCGGCGGGAATTGAACTCCAATTGCCAAGCCAAATAGACACAAGTAAATGAAGGAAAATATACCCCAAGCCTTCATATAAATGATAAGAAAACAAAGAGGGAGCTTCAACCCCACTCATGCAGAAGACAATGAAGATTCTGGTTTATGCTTTGTCCCTTCTGAAATTCAGGCTGTGGAGATTTTAAGATGTGCCCCCTTCTACTGCATGTGTTTCTTTCATTGTAGAGAGGTGAAGGAATTAAAAGAGACCTGAGGGGCAACTTCTTCATACAGAGGGTAGTGTGTGTGTGAAGTGAGCTGCGAGAGGAAGTGTTTGAAACATTCAAAAAAGATTTGGCTAAGTGCACGGATAGGGGGTTGTTTAAAGGGTATAGGCTAAACATGGGAAAATAGGACTAGCTTGTTAGGCACCATGGACAGTACGGACGAGCTGGGCCGAAAGGCCTGTTTCCATTGCTCCATTGCTCTGTTACTCTAAATTTTTGGAGAGTAGAAAAGAGTGATCAAGGTGAACACAGATAAAGAAACCCCAAAGTTGACAGGGCAATAGTGTTGGAGTTAAATTCTGAAGTGGGTGCTTTGATTTTTTTTCAAACTTGTGAAGAGATTTGGTTAAGTATCCAGCGGAAGTGCAGTTCCTCCAATTGGAAAACCAGGCAGTCACACGTTGAACACCAGAATCCCAAAATAGGCACATAGGAAGAGATACCAGGTGGAGTGAGGAAAAGATTCAAGAATGTGCCCAAAGCTTCTAGTACAAAACTGATAGTCTAACATAGAACAGTAATCTAGAGTCCACTGTGTTTCAAGACACTGGAAAGATACAACTAATGTTGTCTACAAAATCCTTCAAGTTCTTTGGAAGATCTAATGAACCGACATCAATGTCTGCTCCTTGGATACCTTCCCAAGCACCGAGACCACAAATACACAGTTAACTACATTGGGCACTCTGTATCTTGAATCTTTCATGCCAAGACCAAATAGATTCAAGGAATCTCTTTGAAGAAATGCAGCATCCCCATGACTTTTGCTAGAAGGAAGAAGGAGCATTTGGCATGGTAAATTAGTATTGTTATGCCGTCCATTCAAATCATTTTATCACATCAATACATTGAGGTGGTATCAGGGAAAAGCCATAACAGAATGCAAAGTACAGTATTATAGTTTCAGAGAGAGTGCAGTGCAAGCAGACAATACAGAAAGTAATTTTTAAGAGACTTAGAATTTAGATATAAAAAGAGTAGATTGATTGTATTAGAAGCAATGAGTATAATGTATCTTTGAAGAGCATCTTAGAATGAGTCACCACCAAAAAAAATAGAGGTATAATTGAGATTATGCAGATGTCCTGCATAAGCAGCAGAAGGAGAGAGTGATCCCACACCCATCCATTGGATCGCACCGTCTCCAATATGGCCTCATCATTCACCTCCAAACTTGTAAAACCAGAGTGTAAGTAAATCAGTCATCACCCCAATCGAGTTCCTAGAAAGAAGGTTGATTCTGAATAGTCCTTTTAAAGAGCTCAGCAAAGGAAAGCTTGATAATTCTGGCCACTTCCGTGATGTTCACTGCTCATAGGAAAGGAAAGGAACGTCACATCCGGAGTTTCTCCGATTAGCGGACGATTTCCCTCCACGCCTCTCTGACGTAGTGGGGAACTGCGTACGAGGCAAGTTACAGCAGTGGTTTACCATTGCCTTCTGCCGAGTGAGTTTCCAAAGAGATCACCAGCTCGTAACCCAGCATGGTGGAAAGCGTGTAGGGGAGCCGGCTGGATTCGAACTCAAGACCTTTCGTCCCAAAGTCCAGCACTGATGCCACTACGCCACCAGCTGGGTCTTCACTGCCCATTCTTTAACTGCCCATAAACAATTAAAAAACAACACCAGTGCAGAAAATACTAAAAATACTCAGCGGGTCCGGCCACATCGGTGGGAAGAGAAACAGGGGGAATGTTTCAGGTTGAGGCACAAGAGACTGCAGATGCTGAATCTGGAGCTAAAAACAAATTACAGGCGGAACTCAGCAGGTCAGGCAACATGTTTGCAGGGAAATGGATGGTCAACGTTTTGGGTCAAGACCCTTCGCCTGGACTGAAACTGAAGAGGGGAGATAGCCAGGATAAAGAGGTAAGGGGAAGAACTGGCAAGCAGAAGGTGGATCCGGCTGAGGAGGGCTAATAGGCATGTAGAGGAGGGAAAGATGAAGATAATGAGGTGTTAGATGGAGGCATAGAATCTGATTGGAGAGGAAAGTGGATCAAAAATAAGGGATATAGGGAAGAAAGATGGGAGCATCAGGGAGGGGACCCAACAGGAGGAATGTGTGGATGATGAGCAGATGGAGTGGGTGAAACAAAAGAGAGAAACAGTGCAATCAGAAACTGGGATATAGGATTTGGGTAAATGTAGAATAAACCAGATAGTTCCTCCTGCGTTTCTTTTTGATTTTAAAAACTGCAGTGATATCCCAAAATATCTGAGGTGATGTGAAGTTTAAGAGTACAGGACGTTTTGACTCTACCGGCCAAGGTACATAGGGCCAAATGGCAATGTTATACACTTTTATTAGTCTAGTCTTTAAAACATGTGAAGCCTTTTGCCTAATGAACTATTTTTATTTGGAAACTACTTGTGAGAACGACATTATGTGTATGAACTAAATGGGTGATTCAGACAGTACTCTCCACTCCTTTATTAGAAGCCAGTGGAGGTGAGTTTAGAAGGATGGTACCTCAGGCGTTCAGGCTGATATCATGAGCAACACACAAAATGCCGGGGGATCTCAACAAGTTAGGCAGCATCTATGGAGTGGAACAAACAGCCGATGTTTCGGGCCTAAACATTTCATCAGGTTGATATCATGCTCATAGACAAGGGACAACACAAAGATTTCTGAATGGTGCACGAATCCATGAGCACAAAGTCACTATTCCTCATTTGCACTATTGATTTATTTTATTTTTCTCATAAAATTGTAATTTTTTATGTATTGCACTGTGCTGCTGCCACAATAAATTTCACAATATATGCTGTCGATAATAAACATAATTCTCATTTTGATGTTATGTGAAAAATTGCAGTAATCAGTCTTCCAGAGCCAGATGGAATAAAACGTGTGACATTCTGGTTAATTCCCAAGCTATCGTGCATTCACTGTTATATTAGTTCTCTTCCTCTATACTCTTTTGGCAGGCTGATTGCTGACTGCAGAACTAAGTGCTCTGTCCTAGAATATTTGCAGATCAATCTCCAGTCAGTACATAGTTGATTGGGATAAATAATGAAAACCATTCAGTGTAGATCCCTGCCATTAGAGATGGTGGGGAACTTGTGTGCCTGTGCATTCATACAGCAATTCAAAAGCACAGGAACATCAGAAGCTACAGAGAGTAGTGGGCCGTGTCCAATACATCCTGAGCACATCCCTCCCCACCATTGGTATCAAGGAGGCAACATCAGTTATCAAAGTGCCCCACCATCTGGGTGATGCCATCTTCTTGCAGCTACCATCGGGCAAGAAGTACAGAAACCTGAAGTCAGACATCATCAGGTACAAGAATAGCTATTTGTTTCAAGCATTCAGTTCTTAAATCGATTTTCACGACCTTAATCAGTACAACAGTATAGTAACACTATAGCTATTTTCTTTTGTTCTAATTGTGTTCTTTCTTGTTTTTTTTTAATAATTTATGTTTAGTTTGTGTTTTTCTCATGGATATTCTGTATTTGGTGCCATGTTCAGAATTCAAAATAAAGTTTCTATCAATGTATGTAATGTCACCATATATGTCACCATGAAATATCACCATGAATTTTATTCTCTTGCAGATATTGATATTATAACAAAGAAATACAATGAAAAAACTACACACAAAGACTAAAAAAACAAATGTGTAAAATAAGACAAACTCTGCAAACGGTCTCGAGGCGCAGAAACTTAGAGACAGGATGAGAGCTGATGTTCAATTCCATTCTGCCGATTAAAACGTTTAATTGGCAATGAAAGTGTCGAGGAAGATTGAGACATCAAGGCGAGCGAGGGTTCAGCAGCGACTGCCTTCCTTTTGGTCGCTGATAGGATCCCTCTGCTGCCGAAGAAGGAGTCTATGAGCAGCCTGTCTCTGTGTGGTGGCTCACTGTGGCAAGCACGTAGGCCTCTGAATTCATATGGTATCTCTCTCTTTCGATGATGCTACGTTTAAGGATTGGACAATTACAATTATGGGGACTGTGGACTGTTTCAGACTTACGGTCTCTATATTCTGTGTTTTTGCCCATTCCTTTCTGTTTTGTTGTGTGAGGGGAGGAGGCCCGACTTCCATGATTTTTCTTTGTTTCATGGCTATCTGGAGAAGTCAAATCTCAGAGCTGTATATGGATACATACTTTGATAATAAGTTAACCTTTAAACCTTTGAAATACAACAAAAACAAATAATAAATAAATACATAAATAATGCATGAGTCACAGTGTTCTTGCAAGTGAGAAAGCATGTTTTCTAAGATGCTACTGCAGGTTAGTTTAATACCACAGTTCTGCAATACATACATATACTTGTGTATCTGACAATAATCTCAACATAGCTTTGAACTTAATGCCTCTGCATTACTGGACGACATTTCCGTTGCTGATTCCCAGTTGACAACAATTGCTGCCAAATGATCATCGATTCACCTGGCTTTTCCTCTGCCTTTCGATTAGATTGTGGCAGACCTGAGCCTCGGTATCTCCGCTGCTGGCACAGTGATGCAGCAGGAAGAGTCACTGCCGCACTTATACCGTGACTTGGGTTCGATCCTGGACTCTGCTGCTGTTTGCTCAAAGTTTCCAGTTTCTCCCTGGAATCATTGTGAGTTTCCGCTGGATTCTCTTATTTCCTCCCACATCCCCAAACTTGTGCAGGTTGGTAAAAAGGAAGCTAAAGATTGGTTTTATTTCTCTCATGTACGGTACATCAAAATATACAGTGAAATGCATCATCTGTGGCAAATCAAATCTTTGAGGATTGTGTTGAGCATCCCACAAATGTCACCACACTTCCAGAACATACCCACAATGCACTCAGCATAACCATACCTCTTTGGAATGTGGGAGGAAACTGGAGCACCCGGAGGAAACCCATGCAGTCATGGAGAGAGAGTACAAACTCCTTACAGACAGTGATAGGATTCAAAAGGCAATCTTACAGCTAGTGCTGGAAGCATAGCATTATCTGCTATGCTACCCTGCCACCACTGATAAATTTAGTGACCACTGTAAATTTGATAGGTAAAAGATTGAACATGAGAGGAATTAATGGGAATATGAAGTACACAGCATACAAGGAAAATTAATGAGGAATGGGCATTGTTGTATGAGGTAGCATAGAACTGATAGGCCAACATGAAATCAGAAATACAATTAGCAAGCTGGAAATGGTGCAGAGAAATTCACAAGGATATTACTGAGACTGGTGAGTTTAAGTCATAAGGAGAGGCTAGATTTTTTTTCTCCCTGGTACATAAGAAGCTTATGAGTGACCCTACAAAAGTTGCATAAAATTATGGGAGGAGTAGTTAAAATAGATGGTCACAGTCTTTTTCCCAGGGAAGGGGAGTCTAAAACTAGACAGCATACAGTAGATTTAAGGTGAGAGGGGAACATTTTTAGAGGGATCCGAAGGGCAAAATTTTCAGAGTTTGAAATAATTTTATTATCAAAGTACATATATACAGTATCACCATACACTACCCTGCAATTAATTTTCTTGCTGGTACAAAAGAAACACAATAGAACCAATGAAAAAGCTGCACGCAAAAGAGAGCCAGCAACCAATCTGCAAAAGAGGACAAACTGCGAATGCAAAAATAGGAAATTAATAATAATAAATAATATTGAGAACAAGAGTTGTAAAGTCCTTGAAAGTGAGCCCACAGGTTGTGGAATCAGTTTAGTGTTGAGGAGAGTGAAGGTTGAAGGGTAACAACTGTTCTGAACTTGCTTAATCTTTGGCTTACTATCCAAGAACAACTATAGTCTAACTTAAATTGAAAAGGAAAAAGGCAAAATTAGGAGAAAACACAAAGCTAGAGGGGAAATAGATCCATAAAAACAGTGTGGGGCATAAAACAAACACTTCTGATGGGTTAACTTTAAATTGGTACAAACCCATTTGCCAGACTGTCCTTCATAAAAATCCTGGCCCTTTAAGTAATCGAGTAGAATTTCTTTTCCTCTCATGTAGATAGTAGCCATGTATAAATTATTGAAAATTATCAGGTGCAATGAGTGTATTTGAGAGATTAACACAACTCACTGAGCTGCAGTTTATGCTGTTGTCTGGGACCCCTCAGTTGTGCGGCTCTTTAATTTTCTCATTATTTCTTACTCCTTTCATTTTGTAGTTCCCCTTGATTTCTCCACCAATGTTTCTATTTTTATCTGGCTTTCTATTTACTCGGTGTCTTTCTATTTTTCCTGTTACAGCTGAATACCATTCCTCTCAACAGTCAAGATACACCCCTGTGTGGTTAAATGAGGAGACTGAATAAAGAGTGACATTTTCATTCTGCCAGTGTGCACTGCAATAAACAACATTCATTTAGCTTGAAACTGATATTCAGTCAAATCAAATAATTCTAGGTAGTCAATTCTGATGACAGAAAACTGGATTAGCACCTTCTGACTGCTCTGATTAGTCTTTACTTCACATTATCAACTAATATTAACAACACTGTAGTAAACCATTCAGTCCAATTGGCTTCTGCCGACATTTATATCTTATGAGTATCTTCTACTATCTTAATTCATCTCAGTTTAACAATACATTCTTTTATTTATTTCTGCTTGTGGTATCTGCTTATGGCCACTTTATTAGGTACACTTGTACACCAGCTTATATATCAATTCAATGCATAAAAGGCAGCAACTCAATGCATAAAAGTTCGCAGTCCTGGTCAAGAGGTTCAGTTGTTGTTCAGACCAGACATCAGAATGGGGAAGAAATATGATCTAAGTGACCTTGACCGTGGAGATACTGTTGGTTCTAGATGGGGCAGTTTGAGTATCTTAGGAACTACTGATCTCCTGGGATATTCACACAAAATACTCTCTAGTACTTAAGGAGAATGGTGTGAAAAACAAAAAAAAAATCTAGCGAGTAGCAATTCTTTGGGTGAAAAAGCCTTCAGTGAAAAAGCAGAGGATAATGACCAGACTGTTTCAAGGTGGCAGAAAGACAACAATAATTCATATTAGGTTATGAGAACACTCAGTCTTTTATTGTCATTTAGAAATGCATACATGCATATAACTACATGTTTCAATAGTGGTGTGCAGAAGAGCATCTCAAATGCACAACATATCAAACCTTGAAGTGGAAGGGCAACTGTAGTAGGAACCCATGAATATATAATAAATTGGCCACAGGACCTACAGGTGAACAACAACTGAACCTCTTGACTATGTCTATGCATTAAATTGCTCCCACATAATTGGCTGATTAGATTTTTGGATTAAGAAGTAGATGTACAAGAGGCACCTAATAAAGTGGCCACTGAGTGTATGATTCGATGTGTAAAACATTTGCCTTTGAATTGGAAGTTTGTGCAACTAAGTCAATGCAGACTGACTTCATAATTTAACCCCTTGAAGCTCTTGTGTTATCTTAGAAAAACTGCTCTCAGTTCTTCCAAGGAGAGTAATACATTTAGCCGCTATTTCACAGTTTCAGCAACCCAGCTTCAATCTCAATGTCTGACGCTGTCCTGCTCAAAGCTTAGACTTCTCTTTGTAACTCTATGGGTTTCCCTCGGATACTCCAGTTTCCTACCACTTCCCAAACACAGAGAATCTTGGATTTATAGAGCACAGAATATTAAGGTTAGCTTTATTCATCATATTTACATCAAAACATACAGTGAAATGCATTGTTTGTGTCAAATCAGTAACGATTGTGTTAGTCAGCCCACAAGTGTCACCACACTTCCAGCGCTAACATAGTGTACACACAACTCACTAACCCTAACCAAACGCCTTTGGAACATGAGAAGAAACAAGAGCACTCGGATGAAACCCATGTGGTCACAGGGAGAATGTACAAACTCCTAAGGACAGTGGTGGGAATCAAACCTCGATCTTATAGCTGGTGGTGTAAAGTGATTGCGCTAATCACTGTAATACTGTGCCACCCCTTTCGGAACAGGCCCTTTAGCCTGAGTGGTCCACAACGACCAAGATGCCCAATTCAAGGCTGTTCCACTCGTCAGTGTCTGGCCCATTCTAAATCTTTCCAACCCACGTACTGTTCAACTGTCTTCTAAAAGCTGTTATTGTACCTGCCACAATCACTCCTTCTGGCAGCTCGTTCCAAATAGATACCACTTTCTCCACAAAAATTTGCCCCGATAGCTCCAGTTAAATCTTTTCCTTCTCACTTCAGACCGCTGCCCTTTAGTTCTTGATAGCCTAATCCTGGGAAAAAGACTTAGTGCACTCACCCTACCTATACCCCTTATAATTTTATACCCCTCGATAAGATCATCTGTCAGTCTCAGCACTGAATCTAAGGCACAGCACTAGCCACAAGCTTCCTGTCTGATCAATACCATCACACCATCACAGTCTGCTTTATGCCATCGAGCTTAATGTGTATGCAGTTTGTCATTTCTCCCTAGGATCCATGTAATCTAATTTTCCAGAGCAGCCTACCATGTGGAAAATTATTAAAGTCTTTGCAGAAGTCCATATACACCACATCTACTGCCCTGCTATCTTCAACATTCCTGGTCACATTATCAAAAACAAAAACAAGCAAGTTCATGAGACATGATCTCCCATGCACAAAGCCATAATGACAACCTTTAATCAAGCCCAAAGTGTTTATGCCTTTCTCCATGGTAAAAACAGAACAGAAGAGAAATATTAATCGACCACCTTGTTCATCCCTTGCATCTCCACTCAAAGATGTCCTCTTTGGTCTTTAAGGGAACCTATTTGCTCTCTGATTACTATTTTCCCCTTAATATACCAAGAAGATTTCTTTAATCTTCTCTGCCAAAGCTATCTCATGCCGCCTTTTTACCCCCTTGACAGGTGCACATTTATCTTATCCCTCAAGATCCCCTCGAGTAACTTATCTACCACAGATGTTAAACCTACTGTTCCATACTTCTGAGATTTAACTTTGCCACCTTCTCAAATAAAGGGACAAACGTCGCTGCCCTCCAGCCTCCCTACCACACTTCCTCACCCATGGTTAACAATGTAAATGTTAGCTAGGGCTCCTGCAGTTTCTTCCCTTGTGTCCCATCTAGGATATGCCTGGTCATGCTCTGGAGATTTGTCTAGCTTCATACCTTCTAAGACATCAAGTATCTCCTTGTACCATAATGGGGGCTTTTCCAAAGATTTCCCTTTTCCTTATCTGAGTTCTGAAATCTTCATGTCATTCTCTATGGTTCAATATTGAAGAGAAATGTTCATTGGACCTTGTCATCCCCTGTGGCTCCAAACAAAAATATTCCCTTTGGTCTTTGAGGGGCTCTCTGCTTTCTGTCGTTACTCTTTTTTCCCAACAATGCTTTGGATTTTCCTTAATCTTACCTGCCAAATCTCAAAACCCATTTCTGCTGTCCTGACACGTGAGATGATAGCCACTGTAAATCGACTTTAGTGTGTCGGTGAGAAAATATATCGGAAGGGGGAGGAGCTGGGAATATGGAATGGAAGCTCCGTTGATTCTCAGTGCAGACAGAGAAAAGGTACTGTTGGAAGTCCTTTATCTTAAATGGGATAGTAAGCAGGATCTTTTAATGTGAAGAAAATTCATGTCAATAATCATAAGAAAATTTACTGACAGAAATATGAAAAAAACTTTTGCAACAGGAAGTAATCACTAACAACGCCTCGTTCATTCAAGTTTCTCTTAATGGGAGCTTCCTATGCACAGACTGGGCTCAGTGTTTCTCACTTCAAATCTGAGGGCTCCATTGTCTGCAAAGCCCTTTGGGATATCCTGAAGAATATAAAATCCCCAAAATAATCCTGAAATCTGCCAAAAAATAACAAATTTCACGTCATATGCCAGTGATATTAAACCTGATTCTGATCCTGAAAAGCACTGTACAGATGTAGGTTATTACTGTCTTCCCCGTGAATTAGGCAAACATTTTTTTTTATGAGTCTGTAACTTTAAAGGTTTCAGCGATTTCATTTTATGTTTTATTCTTGAACAGAATAAAGCTTGATAAAGCAGCAAGTTCATTCTGTGTTCTTTTATTTTGAGATTTAGTTTGACCCTTGAAGCTGAATTTTAGAAGCGGCCTTTAGCTTGCAAACCTTTTTACGTCACACATTGAGCTTATCTGACTGAGGGCAAGATTCAAGATTAAAGTTAATTTATCATGTGTACATCGAAACAAACAGTGAAGTGTGCTATATGGGTCAACAAGCAACACATTCAAGGGTTTGCCGGGGACAGCCTGCTGAGCAGTACAACGCAGAACACAAAAATCGAGCAACAACAGCAATGTTAACCCCATTCCTCCCTCCACCCCAGCACAAACACAGCCCTCTAACCCCAAAACAGCCCAGCTTCTTCAGCCTACAGCCTTCAATGGACTCGGATTTGGATGCAGATAGGAAGGCACTGGGCCTTCAGCTACCTCAGTGAACTCACATAGATTTGCATGCCCAGAGTATCAGGCAACGGGCCTTGACTTCCAGACTTCTGATTCGACCCCTGGGCCTCGATCCTCGACATAGGCTACAGGACACGCCAATCACCAGAAGTTAGATTTCGAACACCGGATTGCCAACTAGGCCTCGGAACTCCAGTCTCGCTAATTCGCGAACCCAGAGGAGTCACTGGATCTCGTTCCTGCTGCCTGTATGAAACTCTGACCCCGGGACCCGGTCATAACTTGCTGACCCTGGGGGAACCACCAGCCTTTGTCAACAATGGTCTGTTGGCATGGTTTCTGCGATGCAATAGCCTCAACAGCTAGAACACAAAGGGTTAACACACCTGCAAGTGTCAGCACTGTTCTGTCCTGTTTTGGGTCCAAATGTTCACAGGGACTGCCTGAAGCCTTGAGGGGTGAAACCTGGCTCTTTTCTGTGCTGCATTGTACAATTCAGAATGCAGCACCTGCAAAGATCATCATTAATATTATACTTCCCACTCCAGCTGATGAAGGTATCGATGACAGTAGCCCAGTACTCTCCTCAGATTCATCCACGTGCTCCTTTGTTTTTGACTCTGTAACAACAAATTTCCTTTCACGCTGCCCTGTCAGGTGCCTGTGATAAATTGCTTACGGGTTCAGGGGCACTTCTCTGTTCTTTAAAAGACAGTATCATTTTTGACTGTGCAGGTTTTGAGATATTTCAGACAATTATAGGTGTGCACTTCACTGCCGTCTTACGCTACAATCACTATATAGGCAGGTAAACATCTGAGGAACATCGGGGACCCATTGTGAGTGCTGGAAATGAATAGCAGGAATGCAAGAGGCTTGAACGCGTGCTTTGCTGATTACATAATTGCTTAAAACCAATCCTCATTGTAGGCCTGCAATTCAAGAAAAGTGCCTTGGGGAGAGATAGCAGGTAAAGAATGAGTAATTGGAGTGGGATAACAGTTCAACTGTGGTTCCTCCCTGCATGCACTCAGGATACAAAATACCTACTTACCTGCCCACCCATGCATAAAGAGGACGGGTCTGCAGGAATTCCAGCCTCCCCTGGGGACCTTGCTCCTCAGCTCTCAGTGCTGATGGGATCCAGGACCCAGTGAAGGATGAGCATCCAAGCCAGGACTGTGATCAGCTTAGAGGGGCCAGCCTGCAGGTGGTAGTGTTTCCATATGCCTGTGACCTTTGTTCTTTTGAGTGGTCAAGATCCAATCCATCTATTCTCTCTTGAAGAAGAAGAACTGCATGCTTATGTCTGTAAATGACACTTTAAGAAACACAAGAGATTCAGCAGGTCAGGCAGTACCTGTGGAGGGGAATAAACAGTCAACATTCTGGGCTGAGACCCTTCATTGGGACTGGAAAGGAAGAGGGCAGGAGCCAGAATAAGAATGCAGGGGAGGAGTACAAGCTGCCAGGCGGTAATAGAGACTTTGTGAGAGGGGGCGATAATGTGAGAAGTTAGAAGCTGAGATGTGGAAGAGGTAATGGATTGAAGAAGAAGGCATCTGATAGGAGAAGGCAGTGGACGGTAGAATAAAGGGAAGGAGGTGGGGAACTAGTGGGAAGTGATGAGGATGGGCGAGAGAGCCACTTGAATGAGGGAAAATCAAAACAAAAATTCTGAGGAAATACGGGAGTGGTTACTGGAAGTTAGGGAAAACAATATTCATTCCATCAGGTTGGAGGCTAACCAACCAACTGGAGGAGCCTCCAGTCTTCATTTGGTCTCATCATGGCAAGAGGAAGCTGTGGGACAGAACTGTTGGTTTGGAAATAGGAAGCAACCTGGAGATCCTGGCTGTTGTGAGGACGGAGTGAAGGTGCTCAATGAAATAGTTCCCCAATCTTCGTCGGGTCTCATGATGTAGAAGAAACCATACCAGGAGCAATGACCCTGACAGCCTCATAAGTGAAGTGCCAAAACCTGATAGGACTGTTTAGGGCCCTGAATGGTGCTGAGGAAGGAGATACATTAAGGACGTTGCAAGGAATTTTAAAGATTATACACAAGGGGTAAATCTACCTGATAAACTTGGTACATGGTTATTCAGCTTCTCACCAACTCTAACCAGGCAACTAACATAGTTATGGTCATCTGAATGAGGTCACTGAGCTATATTGGGAAGCTTAAGTAATGTTAGAACTTGGGTCGTAGAACAGCACAGCACTGAAACAGGCCCTTCTTTCCACAATGTTGTGCCAGATCAATTAAATTACTAATCAAGTGGCTAACTAATCTCTTCAGGCTACACAATGTTCATATCTTTCCATTTTCCTCACATTCATGTGTCTATCTAAATGCCCCTTAAATGCCCCTAATGTATCTAGGCAGTGCATTCCAAGCACCCATCACTCTCTGTGTAAAAATCTTGCCCCTCATATCTCCTTTGAAATTACCCGCTCTCACCTTAAATGCATGCCATCTGGCATTAGACATTTCAAACCTTGAAAATACATTTTGTCTAGCTACAATGCCTCGCATAATTTTATAAACCTCTACCAGATCTCCCCTCAGCCTCCTCCGCTCCAGAGAAAACAACGGGATTTGGTCCAACCTCTTGTTAGAGCACATGCCATCTAATCCAGGCAATTGCTTTCCAAAATGCTCAGAAATCCTATCTCTATGAATTCACTCTAGTAACTTCCCTACCACTAATGTGAGACTTACCAGTCTATAGTTTCCAAGATTATTCCTGATTCCTTTCTCGAATAATGGAACAACATTAACAACTCGCCTGAGCAATTTATTCTGTTGACTCTCTCAGTAACCTGGGGTATATCATATCTGACCTTAGGGACTTATCCTTCTTAACGCACTTTAAGAGTATCCACATTACCTTCTCCCTTATCTCAAAGTTCCTTAGCATATCAATACACAGTGCTGATCTCCCTACCCTCCATGTCCATCTACTTGGTAAATACTGATGTAAAGTGCTCACTAAGGACCTCACCCATATCCTCTGCATCCAAGCAAATGTTTTCCTTTACCCTTGAGTGGCCCTATCCTCTCCCTAGCTCTCCTCTTGTTCTTGTTTTACGCATAGAAGGCCTTGTGATTTTCTTTAATCCTTTTCCCCAAGAACCTTTCATGGCCCCTCCTGATATTCCTAATACCCTTCTTGAGTTCTTTACTGGCTTTTTTATAATCCTTATGGGCTCTTTTTGATTCTAGATTCCTAAGATTTTCCTTTTTCTTCTTGACTAAATTCATCACCACTCTCAACATCAGAAATTTTCTTACATCCCCATCCTTGTCTATCCTTCTGATTGGAAGATACTGTACCTGTCCTGTACTCTGAACAATTTGTCTTTAGACATCCTCCACATGTCAGATGTGGTCTTTCCCCAAAACAGCTGTTCCCAACTAAATCTCTCTCGTAACACACATAAAAGTTGCTGGTGAACGCAGCAGGCCAGGCAGCATCTCTAGGAAGAGGTGCAGTCAACGTTTCAGGCCGAAGGGTCCTAGAGATGCTGCCTGGCCTGCTGCGTTCACCAGCAACTTTTATGTGTGTTGCTCAAATTTCCAGCATCTGCAGAATTCCTGTTGTTTGAGTTTTTAAATCTCTCTCATTCCTGCTTAACGCTATCAAAATATTCCCTGCGCCAATTTAATACTCACCTGAAATCTCCATCCTTAACAATAAAACTTAAGGAATTGTGGTCACTGTTCCCTAACTGCTCACCCACTGAGAGATTGGTCAGTTAAGTGTTTTATTTTTAACTTTGTTATTAATTAACATGTTTTGCATAAGTCAAATATGCTTGAAATTGACATTTTATCATTAGTAAAAAGCACATATACTTTTATACATATAAATATATACATATATATTTATGTACATTTATATAATATGTATATATTTATATACATATAAATGAGGAATATACATCTCTGATATTTGGTTTCTGATGAAAAACAAAGTAGTAGAAAAACTTTTGACAACATAAGCTATCAATAGGACATCATGATGATTGGGGGGCAACCCAGCTGGAACTCCTAGACCACTCATGGAACGGCCTCATCTTGTCTTTTTAAGTTGCCCATGGTAACAAAGGGGTTGATATTTTCCCGGGCAGCATGCTTAAGAGGAATAAGACAGTCAACTAAATAGGTAAGACATAAAATGATACAGTGCTAATGTTTGCAAATAGGATTAGTGTAGGCAAGCAACTGCAGGACTGTCCATGCATGTAGGTTGGAGGGAGCAAGGGGGTTGTTTTGCTGTCATTGTTTTGTTGCTTGTTGTGTTCTGTGTTGATCTGCCGTGCATTGTACACGATACTTGCTATATTGGCACCACGTATTCACAATCCGCAAGTGTCGCCGCACATGCAAATTTGAGCCAACACTTGTGAGTTGCCCCCAACACATCCCTAAGTTGTGTTGGTTGTTAATGCAAATGATATATTTCACTATGTCTTTCGAAGCACTGTGCATGTGATAATACATCTGATTCTGAATCTGATTTTTTTTGTGGAAGTGAGAACTGGAATATAAGAATTTACAAACAATGGTGAAGTTGCAAATATCTTTAGGATCTTACGGTCCAGTACCCATAGGACACGATCTGATCCTTTTTGTTCTCATTGTGAGTTTCTGAGAGTGTGTTGGATGAAAGCTAGATGAAACATAAGTGATTTATTGAGAAACAGGAGCTCGGGAGTGATTGGAGCAATCATACTGTGCGTTGCAATCACACTTGACAATGCGTGAAATTAGGTCTGTTAACTGGAATTAAATGTGATTTATTTAAGTAACATTTTATGTTACTGCCAGAATACATACCCATTGCTGAATTATGTGCAGTTGAACAGTAATCCATTTTGCAGCAATAACAATTGGAAGCTCAAAGTTAGCTAGAGGTATTGACCATCTTAAGATAAGTAGTAAGCCATTTCACCAATGGCTATACTCTGGCTACTCTCCTTGGGCTGGCATCTCAGTTATAATTTAAGCTCCTAGCTGACTGAGTTTGTTTCTTTTTATAGAACTAAATATACTGGCCATACCCTGAGATGTTTATTTAGTTTGTTGGGTCACTGAACACTGGATCATTGAGATGAGACAGTTGCTCCCTAAAGTCCCATTCATTCATTCAGGTGATGAGTTAATACTTATTAGACTGTAAGACATACGAGTAAAATTAGGCCATTCAGCCTGCTCTGGCACTCCATCATGGCTGATCCCAGATCCCACTCAACCCCATACAACTGCCTTCTCGCCATAACCTTTGATGCCCTGACCAATCAGGAAACTATCAATTTTTGCTTTAAATATACCTACAGTCGTAGCCTCAATAGACGTCTGTGGGAGAGCATTCCACAGATTCACTACTCTCTGGCAAAAAAAAATTCCTCCTTACCTCCATTCTGAAAGGTCACCCCACAATTTTGACACTGTGCCCTCCAGTTCTGCACACCCTCACCACAGGAAACATCCTCTCCACATCCACCTTATCAAGTTCTTCCAATATTCAGTAGGTTTCAATGAGATTCCCCCGACATTATTCCAAATTCCAGTGAGTATAGGACCAAAGCTACCAAACACTCCTCATATGTTAACCCCTTCATTTCTGGAATCAACCTTGTGAACCTTCTCTGGACTCTCTACAATAACAACATATCCTTTCTGAGATATGGGGCCTAAAACTGTTAACAATACTCCAAGTGCAGCCTGACTAATGTCTTAAAAAGCCTCAGAATATTCTCCTTGTTTTTATATTCTATTCTCCTTGAAATGAGTGCCTACATTACATCTGCCTTCTGTACCACAGACTCGACCTGTAAATTAAACATCTGGGAGTCTGGCACGAGGACTCCTAAGTCCCTCTGCACCTCTGATGTTTGAACCTGCTCCCCATTTAGATAATAGTCCGCACTATTGTTCTTTTACCAAAATGCATTATCATACATTTCCCAGCACTGTATTCCATCTGCCACTTTTTTGCCCATTCTTCCAATTTGTCTAAGTTCTTCTGCAATTATATTGCTTCTTCAGCATTAGCTACCCCTCCGCCTATTTTTGTATCATCTGCAAACTTTGCCACAAAGCCATCATTTCCATTATCTAAATCATTGACAAACAATATGAAAGGTAACGCTCCCAATACTGACCACTGAAAAACACCACTAGTCACTGGCAGCCTACCAGAAAAGGCCCCCTTTATTCCCATTTGCTGCCTCCTGCCTGTCAGCTATTCCTCCATCTATGCCAGTATCTTTCCTGTAATGCCATGAGATTTTTTATCTTGTTAAGCAGCCCCATGCGTGGCACCTTATCAAATGCCTTCTGAAAATCCAAGTAAATGACATCCACTGCCTCTCCTTTGTCCATCCTGCTTGGTACTTGTTTGAAGAGCTCTAACAAATTTATCAGCCAAGATTTCCCTTTACAGAAACCATGCTGTCTTTGACATATTTTATCATTAGTTTCCAAGTACCCCAAAACCTCATCCTTAATAATAGACTCCAACACTTTCCCAACCACTGAGGTTAGGCTAACTTCCCTATAATTTCCTTTCTTTTACCTTCCTCCGTTCTTAAAGAGTGGAGTGACATTTGCAATTTTCCAGTCCTCCGGAACCATTCCAGAATCTAGTGATTCTTGAAAGATCATAACCAATGCATCTATTATCTCTTCAGCAACCTCTTTCAGAACTCTCGGATGTAGACCATATGGTCCAGGTGACTTATCCACCTTAAGTCCTTTCAGTTTGCCTAGCACTTTTTCCTTTGTTATAGCAATGGCATACACTCCTGGTCCCTGATACTCTGACACACAGCTAGTGTCTTCCACAGGGAAGACTGATACAAGGTACTTATAAAGTTCATCTGCCATTGTATTTGTCCCCCATTACTACCTCACCAGCATCATTTTCCGCAGGTCCGATATCAACTCTGTCCTCCTTTTTACCCTTTATATAACTGAAAAAACTTTTTAGTATTCTGCTTTTCACTTCTTAAGGCTTTTTTTAGTTGCTTTTTGTTGGGTTTTAAAAATTTCCCAATCATCCAACTTCCCACTTACTTTTGCTACATTATATGCCCTTTCCTTGGCTTTTATGCAGTCCTTAACTTCCCTTGTCAGCCATGGTTGCCTACCCCTGCCATTTGAGAACAACTTCTTCTGTGGGACATATCCATTCTGCGCCTTGTGAACTATTCCCAGAAATTTCAGCCACCTCTGCTCTGCCGTCATCCCTGCCAGTATCCCCCTCCAATCCACCTCTCTCATGCCTCTGTAATTCCCTTTATTCCATTGCGATACTGATACATCTGACATATGTTTCTCCCTCTCAAATTGCAAGATAAATTCAATCATCTTATGATCACTGCTTCCGAAGGGTTGCTTTACCTTAAGCTCCCTTATAAAATCTGGATTATTGCGCAACACCCAATCTAAGATAGCCTTTCCCCGAGTAGGCTCAAGCACAAGCTGCTCTAAAAAACTATCTCAAAGGCATTCAACAAATTCCCTCCCTTGCAATCAGACACCAACCTAATTTTCCCAATCTCCTTGCATATTGAACTCTCCCATTACAATTATTACATGCCCTTTCCAATCTCAACCCCACATCTTGCCTACTATTTGGAGGCCTATATATGATTCCCATTATGTTTTTTTAACCCTGCAGTTTCTTAACTTCATCTACAAAGATTCGACATTCTCTGATCTTATGTCACCTCTTACCTACAGATCCACACCACCACCTACGCCTTCCTGCCTGTCCTTTTCATAGCAAGTATATCCTTTTATATTAAGCTCCCATCTATAACCTTCTTTCAGCCACAACTCAGTGATGTCCTCAACATCATACCGACCAATCTCTAATCATGCCACAAGTTCATCCGCTTTATTCTTGCACTTAAATCAGCACCTTCAGCCCTGCATTCTTTGCCTTTTTGAATTTTGCCTCTGTGAAAATTTAACTCTTTTCACTGTCTGTATTTGTACCCAATCATTGGCTTGTGCTTCCTTACATTCATATTACACCCATCTTTTCTTTTAAACCTGCCATTTCATCCTTGGCTCTATCATACTGGTTCCCAGCCCCCTGCCATTCTAGTTTAAGCCACTCTCAACTCTAGTAAACCTGCCTGCAAGAATATTGGCCCCCTCAGATTCAAGCACAGCCCCTTCCTTTGTACAGGTCACACCTTCCCCAGAAGAGATCACAATGATCCAGAAATCTGAATCCCTGCCCCCACTCCAATTCTTCAGCCTCACATTTATCTGCCACCTCATTCTATTCCTTTCCTCACTGCCGCATGACACAGACAGCAATCCCAAGATTACTACCCCTGAGGTCCTGCTTCTCAACTTCCTTCCTAACACCCTGCATTCTGTTTTCAGGGCCTCCTCCCTTTTTTCACTTATGTCATTGGTGCCAATATGTACCATGACTCCTTGCTGCTCACCCTCCCTTTTCAGGATATTGTGGACGTGTTCAGAAACAGCATGGACCCTGGCACATGAAAGGCAAACTACCATACGTGTTTCTTTTTCATGTCTACAGAATTGCTTATCTGTCCCCTAACTATAGAGTCCCCTATAACTGCTGCCATCTCTTCAGTTCCCTACCCTTCTGAGCCACAGGGCTAGACTCTGTGCCAGACGCATTGTCACTGTTGCTTCCCCCAGGTAGGTCCACTCCCCAACAGTACTCAAAATGGAGTACTTATTGTTCAGGGGGACGGCCACAGTAGTGCACTCCACTATCTGATGTTTTCCCTTCCCTCTCTTGACAGTCACCCATTTAACTGTCTCCTGTAGCCTTGGGGTGACTGCCTCCTTTTAGCTCCTGTTTATCACTGCTTCACTTTTCCTAACAAGCCGAAGGTCATCGAGCTGCAGCTCCAGTTTCCTAACACAGTCTCTAAGGAGCTGCATCCCGATGCACCTGGTGCAGGTGTGGGCATCAGGGAGAATGGAAGTCTCCTGGAAATCCCACGTCTGACACCCAGAACAGATCACCGGCCCTGCAAACATATCCCCTATTCTTTCAAGAGATAAATAAGAAAATTAAATAAAAAATAAACTTACCTACTTACCTGTTCTCGCATAAGCCTGTGTGAATGAAAGCCTGACCACTCTGACTCAGCCCACGCCAACAATGACCACTTTGCTAGACTCTCTTTTACAGAGACATAGAGACTGGGTTTTTCAAACTCTGTTCCAGACCTGTGTGGGAATGCTTCTACTGCAACTGTGCCGCTGTCCCATCTAAGACTCCCACTGAAAATTGACTGCTTTTTCGAGCTATGCAATGGACCTGCACAGGAACACATCAACTGCGACTGCGACATTGATCAATCAAAGACTCCCGCTGAAAACTGGCCGCTTTTTCAAGCGCTGCTCCGAACCTGCGCGGGAATACTTCTACTGCGTCTGCACCGCTGTCCAATCAAAAAGGTATTCTGACCCGCTGGAATGTGAGAGAGTGCAGAGATTTACCGGGATGCTGCCTGGATTGGAGAGCATATCTTATGAGGATAGGTTGAGCAAGCTGGAGCCTTTCGCTTCGGAACGAAGGAAGATGAAACCGTAAGACTTTAAGACCATAAGACATAGAAGCAGGATTAGGTCATGTGGCCCATCAAGTCTGCTCCGCATTCCAACATTGCTGATTTATTACCCCTCTCAACCCTACTCTCCTGCCTTATCATTAAACCTTTGATGCCCTGACTAATCAAGAAATATACCCAATGACTAGACATCCACAGCCATCTGTGGCAAAAAATTCCACAGATTCATAACCCTCTGGCTAAACAAGTTCCTCCTTTTCTCAATTCTAAAGGGACATCCTTATATTCTGAGGTTGTGCACCCATTTCGAGATTCCCCCACTACAGAAAACAATCTATCTAACCTTTCAATATTCAATAGGTTTCAATAAGATTCCCCCTCACTCTTCTAAACTCCAGTGAGTACAGGCCAAATGGCATCTGTATTCTGACCTACTGGATAGAGAGGGTGTATAGAGGAGATAGACCAGGATGGTGCCTGGATTGGAGAACATATTTTATAAGGAAAGTTAGGGCATTTCTCTTTGGAATGAAAGAGGATGAGAGGTGACTTGATAGTAGCGTACCAGACGATAAGAGGCATATATGGTGTGAACAGCCAGAGACTATTTCCCAGGGCAGAAGTGACTAATGCGAGGGAGCATAATTTTAAGATGATTGGAGGAAAGTATAGGGTGGATGTTAGAGGCACATTCTTCACACAGAGAGTGGTGAGTGCATGGAACACACTTCCAGGTGTGGTCATAGAGGCAGGCATACCAGGGACATTTATGAATCTCTTAGGTAGGCACATGGATGATAGAAAAATGTCAGACCATGTGGAAAGGGTGGATTAGATTGATCTTAGAGTAGGTTAGGAGGGCAGTGCAACATTTTGGACCAAAGAGCCAGTATTGTGCTGTAGTGTTTTATATTCTGTATTCTACATTAACACCTCAACAGTACAACATAGATGGAGCCTATTATTCCTGTTGCCTATTCACAAAAAGATTCCATTTTCCCAAATAATTCTCCCCCTAACCTATATTCTCCACCTTCCCTTTAGCTTCTCCCAGATTCTAAGCATTAGAGGGAATTTAAAATGGCCAATAAGCCTAGTAATCTGCATGAGTCTGAGGGTTGGGAAGAAACTAAAGAAACCAGGGGAAAATCATACAGTCAAGAAGAAAGTGCAAACTACACAGCAGCAGCAGAAGTAAGGAATAAATTTGTTTTACCTGATTGTGAGGGTCGCATAACCTCTAGACCTTGTTTTTAATTGTTCTTTCTAAATCCGGACAAATTCTGTCATCCCTTCCCTTGGAATTAGCATGGTTCCCTGAATCTTAGAGAGCTGGATCCTGTGCAAATAATTCTGTATGGATATTAATGAATATTACATTGCATTAGCTTGCAACTTTTAATTGAACAAGAAGATGAAATGCTGCCACTGATAGCTGTAGTTATTTGATGGACATTCAATGTAAGTTTACTTTATATAATATAATATCTCTTTTCCCTAACACAGGTTTAAATCAGGCTGTGTAGACGTAGAATTAAGATGGAGATTGCAGACGCTGGAATCTAAGGCAACATGCAATCAGCAGGTCAAGCAGCCCCTGTGGAGGTAAATTGACTGTTGCTATTTTGGGCGAAATACTTCGGTCTACACATCTCGCTGCCTCAGTAAAACAGCCAGCATAATCAAAAAGCCCCACCATCCCTGGACATTTTCGCTTCTCACAAAGGAGCGCCAAACTGAGATGCCTATTTCAAACTGTACTGCTATTGGTTTATTATTGTCACATGTACCAAGTTATGGTGTCATGTGTCCTGTTCGTACAAATCAAATCATTACACAGTGCATTGAGGTAGAACAAGAGAAAACAATAACAATACAGAATAAAGTGTTATGTCTTCAGAGAAAGTGCAGTACAGGGTGCAGGTAAGAAATAAAGTAGAAGCTCCTAATGAAGTAGATTGTGAGGTCAAGAGTCCATCTTACCATAGACCGAGAGGCAGCAAAAAAGGTTTCATTTTGCATATCATCCAGACAGATATCAAGTACTCACTGTGGGGGAAAAAATAGCCTACTCCCTCAAATTCCCTTTTAAACTTCTTCCTCACATGTTGCCCTGCGCATTTTTAGCCTATGGCTTGTTCTGTCATGCTATATTCAGTGTAATTATATGTAAATCTACTCTGATACCAAACCAAGAAAGTAACCACATCTTCAATTAACTGAATCTCTGCTTTCACTAAATCTAACCATTTTGTTTCTGAAAGGGCTAGTATGCTCATAGCCGAACAAAAACTGGTGTAACTAAGAACACTCTTCATAATCCTCAGGCGTGCAATGTGTTAGATCAACAAAATATGTCATCAATTAGCGGTTTACCAGAAATAAACCACAAAATGACTCAGGCCTACTTTGATAGGCCGTTTGCTTTTTTTTATCTTCCATAATAAATATACATTAACATGGGTTTTTTGCTATTTTGTTGCTGTTACCACTAATCAAGTGGTTATTGCTGTTTTGGCTTTTTCTTTACCAGAACAATTCCTCAGGAATTCAGGATAGCTTCCATTCATGCTTTGTGGGTTCTGAGCTGGTAAATAAGGAATCCAGAGACCTTGAGCTGGTAAATTGGCAAATTAGTTGACTCTTCTGAGCAGTTTTGGTGCTTATTGTGTTCTGTTTTTCTGCTGGAACGTGTGGCAACACTTGTGGGCTGCTCCCAGTCCACTCTCGGGTGTGTTGGTTGTTAATGGAAACAGCAAACTTCACTGTATGTTTTGACGTACATGTAACGGATAAACTTGAATCTTGAATCTATAGTCACATGTACTAAGGTATAGTTATCTTGAGCTTGGAAAGGTGCAGTTAGTTCACTGGAGTATTCTCTTATGAATCTTTCTTTCACTCCTTTTACAATCTGATCTCTCCTCTTGGTTTCCACATCCACAACATCATCGGGTGAAACTCTACTTTTATATCTCCATTGACACCTTACTTTTGATCTTCCGTTCTTCCAGCTGGTCTTTCTTCTTTGCATCTACTTTTACAAGCAGCTTTTTGTCTCCCACTTGAAGTTTATGCAATTAATGCACACAGAGTAGATTCCGGTTCCTTAAACTCAAAAAAGCCAAATGCTTACAACAGGAATTCTGCAGATGCTGGAAATTCAAGCAACATACATCAAAGTTGCTGGTGAACGCAGCAGGCCAGGCAGCATCTATAGGAAGAGGCGCAGTCGACGTTTCAGGCCGAGATCCTTCGTCAGGACTAACTGAAGGAAGCCAAATGCTTGAGCTCTCTTCCAGATTAAAATCAAGCCACATTTTCCAAATAACTGCCTGATTAACATATCAGAAGCTTTCTCAAATAGGTTGCCTACTAAAGCTGTTGTTGTTGGACTGCTGCCTTCATCAATTTCACGATTTCTCTGAACATGGTCTTTCCTTGTTCCAATATGCTTTCCAACCAGAGGCACAGAGGTTGGCACCAACACTTGCTTGTCTTCTGTTGGGCTACGGTTCATAGTGTTCGTCATGGAGAGAGTTATGGCATCATCCAATACATTTCTTAATTTGCTTTCAGTTGGCTTTACTTCAGGGGATATGGCATGCAAATTGTGGATGGATCTTCAACCAAGTTGCAGTTGTCTCAGCCAATCTTGCCCCACAATGCTGGTCCTTCTGTTTTTACCACATATAAGCTCAATGTGGCTTGTTGTTTGTTGTATTTCACTGTTATGGTTGTTATTTCCACAGAAGTTATCTTTCTGTTGGATATCTGCAGGCTTCAGTTTGGTGTTTCTGAAATTCCATTCCAATTCATTTGTGGAATGATTGAAACGGCTTAGCCAGTGTCCAATTCCATTTTAATAATTTGCTGTTCAATTCTGGTGTAAGCCATATTGCCTGTCTATTGCTAAGTTTCACACTGTAAGTCTGAAGACTACACAGTCCTGTGTCACTCTCATTGTTAGATTTTTCATCAGCAGCATGCAAATTAATGTTCTTTTTGAAACTGCTATTTGACGTTTTAGTGTTTTCTCTTCCTGGTGTAGACCATTTGCTTTAGTCTGCCTGACGTACTCTTTGTATATGCCTCACTGTATTGGATTTTCTGCAAGTTTTGCCTTTAAATCTACATTTACTTGATGTATGTGAGCCCCTGTCAAAAAGGTAACACAATTTGTTCGGTCAGGCTGGTCTCTGTTCAGAAGCTGCAATTTTATTCACACTCGCTTTCAATTCTGACTGCAACTCAATCTGCCTGTTTCCATTGTAATAGTGATTGTAATAGTAATTGCTCACTTGAAGGTAAGCTGTGCTTCAGTGAGGTACCATTTTTGAATGCTTTCTTGTAAAATCCAAAAACTAAGCGATCTCTCAGTGTATCAAGAACATTACTGAATTGACAATGCTCAGACAATTTCTTCAATTCAACCACGTACTCTGAAAATGATTTCCCTTCTTTTTGATTCGACTTATGAGACCTAAAGCATTCTGCAATTAACAATTGCTTTGGTTCTAAGTGTTCCTGCTTCACTTTTACAATAGCAGCAAAGCTTATTTCAGATGGTTTGGCTGGAGCAGTCAAACTTTGAAGCAAACCGTACAACTTTAATCCTAATGTACTTAGCAAAATTGACACTCACTTCTCATTGGTTATTTCATTTGCTTCAAAATACTGTTCCAATAGCTCAATCTATATGAGCCAATTACTTGTTATGTAATCGAACTCATCAAACTTTCTGACATAGCCAGCCATCTCTCATCTTTTTCATGATAATTATCACACATTCTTTATAAACACTGAATTCTTAGATTTTCTTTTTTAAAAAAACTCGATCATATCTTCCCTTCTGAAGAACACTGCTTTAAAAAAAACTCGAGCTATCTGTGCATGTGCTGGTAGTTTTTTTTACTCACTGTTGCTCTCACTCTATTTTATTTTGTTTTGAATGTCTCCTTTGCTTTAAGGGGTCGGTAACCGTCTAGGGTTCTTTTTAAAAATATCTCATCATCAATGTTACGTAAACATTAATCTAATTCAAAGAAATCACAGGGACTCCAGGAATGCAAGTTTAACTTGACCCTTTACTTTAAGCAAGGCTCGCACATATCATGTGGTAGCATGTTGATGTAGACAATTAACATATTTATGCATATAGCCCGTAATGAACAATATATAATCAAACTATATATATACATACAAGATTATTCAAATAATATTGAAATATCAAATGCATAATAATATTTAATTGTTCAGTATTATTTGACTAATTTTGTAAATATATTATTTGATTGAACATTCTTTGTTTACGTAAGTCATTATGGGTTATATCTGAGAAGTACATGAATGACATATGTCATTATGCCACCACATTATATGTGGATGCCTCACTAAAAAGAAAAGAAAAACTATGTAGACAAATCTTCCAACTCCAGTGTTTTTCTTTTGATTAGTTTTTGGAGTTACAAAACGTAACAGTAGTGATGAGAAAGTTTTCAAACAAACCTGAGGTGAATATCTACCTAAACAACAAGAATTCTGCAGATGCTGGAAATTCAAGCAACACACATCAAAGTTGCTGGTGAACGCAGCAGGCCAGGCAGCATCTATAGGAAGAGGTACAGTCGACGTTTCAGGCCGAGACCCTTCGTCAGGACTGAATATCTACCTGTTGAAACACAGCACATTTTTCTTCAGGAAGGGAGAGAGATGCTCAAGTTAAAAAAAGGAAGATATGCACGAAATTATCAAGCAAGGAGTATGGCCATAGGCTCAAAAACAGTGACTACTGGGTAATAATAATAAATTTAATAAAAGCAGAAATGGCTGGCTATATCAGGAAGATAGACATGTCTGATTGCACAAGAGATAACTGGTTAATGTACACTGAATGATTAAGCAGTATTTTAAAGTAAGTTAAATAAACAATGCAAAGCGAGTGCCAATTTTGCTGAATGCAATAGGTGGAAGAGCATACAATTTGCATAAGTTTTACTGCTCCAACCAAATCAGTCAAAATGAGCTTTGCTGATACCATGAAAGTAATGCGGGAATATTTAGAACTTCCAGAACACTTTACATTTCAAAAGAGGAATCAAAAAGAAGGGAAGTCCATTTCAGCATACAAATCTGACTGAATTGAAGAAGCTTTGTAAGCAATATCAGTTCAGTGATGGACTTAATGATGCACTGAGAGATCATTTAGTTTGTAGAATCTTATAGGTGAGCAGTTAAAAACTGCATCCACCAGAAGTACAACTCACATTTAAAAGAGCAGTTGAAATCACAGTATCAATGGAAATGGGAGCCAGGGACTCAACTGATTTGTAGTCAAGAATGAAAGTAAGCATGGACGAATTTGTAATGTCTAAACAGAAATCAGCCTGACCGAACAAATTGTGTTACCATTGCAGTAGGAGCTCACATATATCTGACCAATGCAAGTTTAACAGCGAAACTTGTATAACAGGCAACAAAGTAGGGCACATACAAAGAGTATAATGGGCAGACAAAAATAAATGGACTGCACAGGGAAGAAAAAAAGATAAAAAGTCAAGTTGCGGTTTCAAAACGAGCACCAATCTGCATGCTGTTGACGAAAAACATTCTGTGGCCATTCCCCTCAATAATAAGTATACAGTTTTGGATACTGTTGTGGGGGATGACCTCCCAGGGAAATGCCACAGAGACCGGGTTACTGGCACTAAGCATCGGTCCACAGTGCAAAAGCGAAAGAGGGAAAAGAAGGGAGCTGTAGTGATAGGGGACTCAATAGTCAGGGGAACAGGCAGGATATTCGGTGGACTTGAGCGGGACACCCAAACGGTATGTTGCCTCCCAGGGGCCAGAATAAGGGACATCTTGGATCACGTCCACAACATTTTGGCAAGGGAGGGAAAGGAGCCAAGTGCCTTAGTAAATTTTGGTAACAATAGCATAGGAAGGAAAAGCAAAGAGGTCCTGAAAAAAAGAATTTAGAGAGCTACGTAGAAAGCTGAGAAGCAGGACCTCCCAGGAAGTAATTTCTGGATTGCTACCTGTGCCATGCGCCAATGAGGGTAGAAACAGGATGATTTGGCAGATTAATGCATGGCCGTGAAGCTGGTGCAGGGGGCAGGGCTTCTGGTTCTTGTATCATTGGGATCTCTTCTGGGGGAGGTATGTCCTGTACAAAGGTGATGGGCTGCACCTGAACCCAAGGGGAACGAATTTTCTTGCAGGCAAATTTGTTAGAGCTATTGGGGAGGGTTTAAATGAATTTGGCAGGGGGGGTGGGAGCCAGAGTGAAGGAACTCAAGATAGGACATGGTAAAAAAGCAAAGATGCAAAGATAGTGTGCAGTCAGACTGTCAGGAAGAGCAGGCAGATGATAGGACATAATTGCAGTCAGCAGAGTGAGTATCAGAGCGTTAGGAATGTAGAATCAAAAAGGGTAGCAAATACAGTACTCAAAAGTGTTATATACAATGCATGGACTATAAGAAACAAGGTAGATAATCTTGTAGCACTATTACAGATTGTCAGGTATGATGCTTGGCCATCACTGAATCATGGCTGAAGGTTGGATGTATATGGGTGCTAATTGTCCAAGGTTACACGTGGTATCAGAATGATAGGCAGGTAGGCCGGGGGGAGATGGCATTGCTCTGCTGGTAAAGAATGGCGTAAAATCAGTCGAAAGATGTGATATAGGACCGGAAGACGTTGAATCCTTGTGGGTTGAGTTAAGAAACTGCAAGGATATCCTCTAGCCTGGGCAGAGGGTATTGATCTACTTTCAGTACTAGGTTAGTGGTGACCTTGAGATAACCACAAATGCTGACAGACCCATTCTTTTTGGCTACTGGGACCACTGACATTACAGATGGACTCCACCCAAACTTGGAAAGAATTCCTTCAGCTTCTGTGCAATCTCACTCACTGGTTACTTTTTCACGGATGGTATTAGAAACTGAATGGGCTTTGCAAAACTTGGGTGTGGCATTATCATTTAGTATTATTTTACCCTTGATTTGTCTGGGTTTTCCAAAGCCATCTTTGGACACTGCTGTGGCATCATCCAGTACCTTTCTTAGTTCCTTCTGTTGACTCTATTGCAGGTGATGTGGCATGCAAATAGTGGATGTATCTCCAATCGAGTTCCAGCTCTCTCAGCCAAACACATCCCCACGTTGCTGACTCTTCAGTTTTTACCACATACAAGTGCAATGTGGCCTGTTGGTTGTTGCATCTCACTGTTACGAATGTCATTCCCAGAGGAATGACCTTTTCTTCAGTGTAAGCAGTTAGTTGGATATCTGCAGGCTTCAGCTCAGTATCTTTGAGTGCCATTCAAACTCATTTTGTAGAATGACTGAAACAATGGAGCCAGTGTCCAATTCCATTTTAATTAATTTGCAGTTCACTTCTGGTGTAAACCAAACTGCTTGTCTATTGTTAATTTTCACATTACATGTCCTAGTGATAGTGGATGATTGCTTATCAGACTGGAGGCCTGTGACGAGTGGTGTGCCTCAAGGATCTGTGCTGGGACCATCATTGTTTGTTGTCTATATCAATGATCTAGATAATAATGTGGTAAGTTGGATCAGCAAGTTTGCTGATGACACTAAGATTGGAGGCGTTGTGAACAGCGAGGAAGGCTTTCAAAGCTTGCAGAGGGATCTGGACCAACTGGAAGAATGGACCAGAAAATGGCAGATGGAACTTAATGCAAAAAAAGTATAAGGGGTTGCATTTTGGAAGGACAAATCAAGGTAGGATATACACAGTAAATGGTAGGGCACTGAGTAGTGCAGAGGAACAAAGAGATCTGGGAGTTCAGATACATAATTCCCTGAAAGTGGCATCACAGGTAGACAGGGTTGTAAAGAAGGCTTTTGGCATCCTGGCATTCATAAATCAAAGTATTGAGTATAGGAGTTGGGATGTTATGGGGAGGTTGTATAAGACATTGGTGAGGCCAAATTTGGAGTATTGTGTACAGTCACCTAACTATATGAAGGATATCAGTAAGATTGAAAGAGTGCAGAGAAGATTTACTAGGATGTTGCCAGGTCTTCAGGAGTTAAGTTACAGGGAAAAGTTGAATAGGTTAGGACTTTATTCCTTGGAGTGTAGAAGAATGAGGGGAGATTTGATAGAGGTTTACAAAATTATGAGGGGTATAGACAGTAAATGTGAATAGGTTCTTTCCAGTTAGATTAGGAGAGATAAATACGAGAGGACATGGCTTTAGAGTGAAAGGGGAAAGGTTTAGGGGGAACTTCTTCACTCAGAGAGTGGTGGGAGTGTGGAACGAGCTGACAGTAAATGCAGGCTCACTCCTAAGTTTTAAGAGTAAATTGGATAGGTACATGGATGGAAGAGGTCTGAAGGGTTAAGGACAGGATGCAGGTCAATGGGACTAGCGGAATAATGTTTTGGCACAGACTAGAAGGGCTGAATGGCCTGTTTTCTGTGCTGTCGTGTTCTATGGTTCTATGAAACACTTCAGCAATGTAGGCTGAGCTGAAGCCTGCCTACAGATGGAGATGGAAGAAGAGTCCAAACTGTTTCTCATCATAAACACTCACAATGGGCTTTATCACTATTAAAGGCTTATTTTTGGGACAGCAGCTGCAACTGCACTCTCGCAGAAAGCTATAGGCCTGGTGGTCCATAGCTACCCAGGCACTCAGTGTTACCTGGATGACACCATTGTTGCCAGTGAGGATGACAAGATACATCTCCAAAATCTCAAGACACTGTGAAAAAAGATCAGAAGATAATGGCCTCAGAGCATGACGTGACATGTGAATTCATGAAACCAAGATCACTTAGTGTGGTCACACTATTGACGCACAAAGATTACGCAAGTGTGCTGAAGACATTCAAACCAGTGTAGGATGCCCCAAGACCAAGGGAGATGTAACATTTGCAGCCCTTTTTAAAGTTCAAAATGTAAAGTTCTAAGTGCATTTGTTATCAAAGTATGCATACAATATTCTGTACAAACTTGAGATTTGTCTCCTCAGGGGCAGCAATAAAACAGTGAAACCCAATAGAACCCATTAAAAAAAACAAGACTGTCAAACACCCAATGTGCAGGAGAAAAAAAAACAAATCATGCAAACAGTAAACGTAATCAAATAACATTCAGAACTGAATTTCACAAAACTGAGTCCACAGCAGCGAAGGCAGACATAGCTTATCTAGGAACCCGTCAGTGGCAAGTCACAGCCTCAATTCAGCAGAGGGAGGAATAAACATCATGAGCAATGAACTGAATACTGGACCATCTCTCTCCACCGACCCATCCCTCTCCTCCAGCCCCAACACCTTTTCAATCTGACCCTGCACTTAAATCGGCCAAACAGCAGTTCATCCCTTTCTCTCAGGCCTGGGACCAGCCACCTCGATTCAGCCTGTACCCAATCTTTCCAATCTAGCTCGGAACTTAAATCAGTCAAACACTGGCCTGTTCTTCACTCCAGGACCCGAGCCCCACTGCCTCAACTCTGCTTTATCTTGGTCCTGCTGCTTTGAATTACTTCCAAGTTCGCTCCAGCAATGGTCAAACATTAGCTCGTTTCCCACTGTCGGCCCCATGCTCCACCACCTCAATTCGGCCTGTACACATTACGCCTCAATGTCCTGCACCTTTAAGACTTCAGTTCACACCACCAAAATGCCAGATTTTACAAGCAGTTAAAAAACTCAACGCTGAAAGGGAAGTCACAGGTAGTGATTGTTTTCCAGAAAAAGTGTGATCAATAAACTCTTTAGTTATTTTATTTGTTACCAGTAATACATCACCAGAGCATCTTAAACTGGAAGATGTGCCAATTACTATAACAGGTTCCTGCCAAACCTAGCTGCTGTGCTCCACACCTTGAACTCATTACTACAGATCAGGAAGAAGTAGCAATGGACAAAGCATTGTGAGGTGGCTTTCAAAAAGGCAGAAGAAATGGTAACATCAGATATTGTACTCACACATTATGATCCACATTGTCCACAGAAACATAGAAACATAGAAAATAGGTGCAGGAGTAGGCCATTTGGCCCTTCGAGCCTGCACCGCCATTCAGTATGATCATGGCTGATCATCCAACTCAGAACCCCGTACCTGCTTTCTCTCTATACCCCCTGATCCCTTTAGCCACAAGGGCCTTATCTAACTCCCTCTTAAATATAGCCAATGAACTGGCCTCAACTGTTTCCTGTGGCAGAGAATTCCACAGATTCACCACTCTCTGTGTGAAGAAGTTTTTCCTCATCTCGGTGCTAAAAGGCTTCCCCTTTATCCTCAAACTGTGACCCCTCGTTCTGGACTTCTCCAACATCGGGAACAATCTTCTTGCATCTAGCTTGTCCAATCCCTTTAGGATTTTATATGTTTCAAAAAGATCCTCCCTCAATCTTCTAAATTCCAACGAGTATAAGCCCAGTTGATCCAGTCTTTCATCATATGAAAGTCCTGCCATCCCAGGAATCAATCTGGTGAACCTTCTTTGTACTCCCTCTATGGCAAGGATGTCTTTCCTCAGATTAGGGGACCAAAACTGCACACAATACTCCGGGTGTGGTCTCACCAAGGCCTTGTACAACTGCAGTAGTACCTCCCTGCTCCTGTACTCAAATCCAGTGAAGCTTGTTTGAGACGCCTCACTTATAGTATAGGTGCAGTCATGTCACATGTTATGATTGATGGAAGTGAACACCTATAGACTTTGCATCACATTTCCTTACCACTGCAGAGAAAAATTGTGCATAGATTGACAGAAGGGTCTTGAGTCTGGGTTGGGCTGTAAAATGTTTCAATCAGTACTTGTATGGGAGAGAGTTTACCCTCATTACTGATCATCAACCATTAGTGTCCATTTTCAATCGACAGAAGTCTGATTCACTAACGGCAGCAGCAGCACAAAAGCATAGGTTCCATTCCTTGAAGGATGCAAGTACAAAGTCAAATTCAAGGAGACAACTAATCATGGAAATGCTGATGGATTGTCCCATTTAACCTTGGAAAAGGAAACCCCTGAAAAATTTACAGAAGAGGACACTCCTCTTAACATATTCTACCTAATGTGAAGTAAAAGTCTCCCTATTACGGCAGAGTTGATCCAAAGGGGAACAGAAAAGACCCTGCACTGTCTCGGATCTACATGGTCACACAGAGTGGCTGGAAGGTGCAGGAGAAACTCCAGTTTCCCAGTGCCAGGACGAACTTGCCCTGGATGGGGATTGCCTTATGTGGGGATTGAGAGTTGTTCTACCATCCAAGCTGAGAGCTAAAGTGTTAGAGGAGCTTCATGTCGGTCATCTAGGCGTTGTCAAAATTAATCTGTTAGCTCAAAGTCAATGCTCGTCTGGTGCCTTGAGATTGCAGATTGACCAGCTTGCCATGCACTGTTCAGGATGCCAACACATCCAAAAGACGCCAAAAGATGGAGAAGAAAGACGAAAGGTACCCAAAGCTGTTAGAGCCACTTCCTGCAGACCCAGTGTCAACTCATACAACCACAACGGAGGAGGCCCCAGAACCTGAGACTGTTTCACAGCTACAAGTCTCACCTGCTAAGCAGAGTGACACCCCTCCCCCGACCACCCGTCTGGAAAAATGTTAAAAATGTTATCCCCAAGAGTAAGAAGTCATCCACAGCAATTAAATCATTAGGCCTGAATGGGACAATTTAGAATTTACTATGCTGTTGAGGTCTATATAGTAGTTGTATTATTGCATTATATAGCAGACTGTGTATGCAAGCAGCAATTCTAGAAATGGTGGGCCACAAGATGAAATGCAGTGGAGAATACTGTCATAACACGCCCCCCCCCCCCGCCGCCCCAGAGACGACAACTGGAAATTAAGATGAAAACCACAAGGGCGGATGTCAACAGACTAAATGAGCTGCAGAAAGGTATGAAGATCATCTCGGCTCCCAAGGGAGAGGTATGTCCATAGCCAAAAGCCCTGGAAACTGCCAAGCAACGGTTAACAGCTCTGACTACCAGACTACAGAGGTACACTAAGGATGCAGAGGCCAAGAGAATAAATGCAGCTTCCTCCAAAGAACCAGGAAAAGTATTTGCACAATTCAGTGCAACAACATGTCAGTACCTGAACCAACCAAAACAGCAACTGAGGAGTACTGGAGGAGTATGTGGGAGAAAGAAGCGTCACATAACACCAGTGCCCAATGGCTGAAGACCTACAAGTAAGCCTCTGCAACCTCCCAGAGGAAGAACCTGTCACCATCCAAACAGTAGATGTCCAGCAACATATGAAAAACTGGATGTCACCAGGACCTGACATGATCCACGCCTTTTGGTGGAAGAAACTAACGGCAATACATACACAGCTGCGAGTTCAAATGAACCAACTGCTTGAAGCAGCCTCCCACCCTGACTGGCTAACTCAAGGAAGGACAGTACTCATAGTGATAGATCCTCACAAAGGATAAACACCATCAAACTATTAGCCTATAACCTGCCTATCAACAACATGGAAGCTCCTATCATAGCCACCAAGCTGAAGGAGCATGTGTGTAAATTCCTGAGCCCTGCTCAGAGAGGGATTGGTAATGGATCCAGAGGTTCCAAGCATCAACTACTGGTGAACAAAGCAGTTATGCTTGGCCCCACAAGAGCAATATAAACAGGGGTCAAACACATAAGACAAGAGCCAAGACTGTGCAAGAAATCTGCTGAAACCATCCAGCACATAGTAGCAGGGTGCAAAATGCACTGAACGGCACAATCATGTAGCAGGAATTGTGTACAGGAGCATCTGTGCTGAGTATGGATTGGACACTCCCAAGTCCAAATGGGATACACCCAAGAAGGTAGTGGAGAGTGACAGAGCTAAGATCTTGTGGGACTTCCAAATGCAGACTGATGAGCAGGTACTGGCCAACCAACCAGACAAGGTAATATTGGATAAGAAACAGAAGAAAGCAATAGTAATAGAAGTCGCAATCCCGAATGACAGTAACATCAGGAAGAAAGAATATGAGAAGCTGAAGAAATACCAGGGCTTGAAAGAGCAGATAGAAAGGATGTGGAAGGTTGAATCCAGAGTAATCCCAGTGGTGATAGGAGCACTTGGAGCTCTAGCACCTGGTCTGGGAGAGTGGCTCCGGCAAATCCCTGGAACAACCTCTGAGATCTCGGTCTGGAAGAGCGTACTGCTAGGAACAGCTAGGATACTGCACCGAACCCACAAGCTCCCAGGCCTCTGGCAGAGGACCCAAGACTGAGGGAAAAATATGCATATACACTACCCATAACGGGAGTGAGGAGAATAAAGTTATTAGACAAATCTCCAAGCTCCTGTTTTTCTCTGGATTATTTTCTGGAGTCACAGAACTTAGCAGGTGCTGTTTTGGGAAATTTGATGTAGGAAGCTTCATGGTCCTCGGTTAGATATCACCAATTTGTCCTCGCTCAGCCTTGTGGATGTTATGACCAAGAAAGCACACCAGTGTCTCTTACTTCCTTTTACATGTCCCGATGATTCTCACCAATTTTTACAGATGCGCCTTAGAATGCATCCTGTCTGGATGTATCACAGTTTGGTATGTTAATTAATCTGCCCAGGACTGCAAGAAATTGCAGAGGCTTCTGAATGTTGCCCTGTTCATCAGGCAAACCAACCTCTCCTCTTTTAACACTGTCTATATTCCCTCTACCTCAGGAGAGCAACCAACATAATGAGAGATCCCTCCCACCCAGTCATTCTCTCTTCTCCACTCTCAACCTAAAGATATCACTGTTTTTGTTGCTTTTTGCGTCTGACCAGGCAAAAACTTACTAAGCAAATATATGAACTCGGGAAACAACCCACAGATTTATGAAGTGGGACTTCAATAGGAGTTGCATTAACTTGAAAAAGAAAAGATTTGTGGAGTGATGCAGGCTGGTCCTTTAAGATGCTAAAATGCATGAAGAAATACTGATTTAGATTTAATGTAGAGTTAATTAACTTGGGCTCTGATCACAGAACCAGAGGAAAAATGTACAAAATTAACAAGCCTCAAGCAAGACTACAAAGTGGTAGATAAGTAGAACAGGCTACCACTGGATGGTAATTAACTCATTTAAAACTGTGTTTCTGCTTGGTACAGAATGAGTTGACCCATGCAAACATCCCACGATCTTGCTACACAAGCTAAAGTGTGGGAGAATCTACTAGCACGTTTATTCCTGTTTGTACTTATTGTCCAGTCAGATGGGAAGTGGGGGGAGGGTGTGTGGTGGTCTTCTAAATTTGACCCATACTACCTCACAGGGTTGAGTAACATTATTGAGATGCTTTGTCTATGTTTTTTGGATAAATAATGGACACATGATTTTTGGAGATTCAGTAGCCTTGGTGTAAAACTACTTAACTCGAAAACTGAAAGGATTTGATGAAGGACATAAGCATTAACTGTGTCTCAGTCAGAAACATCTACTGTCTATTCCTATCCATGGATGCTGCCTGACCTGCTGAGCTCCTCCAGCATTTTGTGTGTGTTGCTCTAGATTCCCAGCATCTTGTGTTTACTCACTGTTCACCTCTCTCCACTGATGCTGCCTGACAGGCTAGTGTTTCTCGCATTTTCAGTTTTCCTTCCAACCTATTGCGAGCCTCTCAGTATAAATAAGCCTTAGGTGTCACACCACCGGGTTCAGGAACTGTTCATACCCTACAACCATGAGGTTCTTGAACCAACATTAATTACTTCACTCACCTCAATTCCGAACTGATGGTACAACCCACAGGCTACTCCACATCTACTCTATTTAGGCCTTTCAATATTTGAAAGATTGAAGGTTATTGGGGTCTCCCTACCTTCTGTCCAAGACCTCTTTCAGAGTCGATACCTCCAGAAGACACGGTACATCATTAAAAACCCCTCACACCCTCTCAATGAACTGTTTGTTCTTCTGCCATCAGGCAAACGTTACAGGAGCATCAAAACTAAAACCACAAGGTTACTAAACAGCTTCCTCCCACAGGCAGTCAGACTGCTAAATAGCTGCTCCACCTGACTCCTGACTCTGCTTTGGACACTTTTAATTTGCACTGGACACTTATAACTGATTTTAACTGACATGTGGCTGTTGTGTTTTACTATTTATTGTTATGTTTATTATTTAGTGTTGCGTTTGTTACGTTATGATTGCACTGCCCCTGAGAAACGCTGTCTCATTCTGCCCTGCAGAGCTGATGTATGGTTAGAATGACAATAAAGTTTCTTGAATCTTTGAATCTTTGAATTTTAGTGGGATCCCCCTGTCATTCTTCCAAATCCAGCGATTACAGGCCCAGGACCATCAAATGCTCCTCATACATTATCCTTTTCATTCAGGGAATCATTCTCGTGAACTTCCTCTGGATCTTGTCCAATGCCAGCACATCCTTTCTTAGATAAAGGGCCAAAAACTGCTCACAGTACTCCAAGTGCAGTCTGGCCGGTGTTTTATAAAGCCTCAGCATCACATCCTCGCTCTTATGTTCTACTCATTTCGAGATGAATGATAACAGTGCATTTGCCTTCCCTACCACCAACTCAGCCAGCAAGTTAAACTTCAAGAAATCCTGCACAAAGACTCCCAAGCCCCTTTGTACCTCAGATTTTTGAATTTTCTCATTTTTCAGAAAATAGTCCGTTAACATTATTCCTTCTACCAAGGTGCATGACTATACACTTCCCTACACTATATTCCATCTGTCACTTCTTTGCCCACTCTCCTAGTCTGCCCAAGTTCTTCTGCAGACTCCCTGCTTCCTCAAAACTATCTGCCCCTCCACCTATCTTTGTATCATCTGAAAATCTGGCCACAAAACCATTAATTCTATCATCCAAATTGTTGACATATAACTTGAAAAGTAACAGTCCCAATACTGACCTCTGCGGAACACCACTAGTCACCTGCAGCCAATCAGAGTAGGCCCCCTTTACTCTGACCCTGCCTCCTGCCAGTCAGCCAATCTTCTATCCATTCCAGCATCTTTCCTGTAATACCATGGACTCTTCTTTTGTTAAGCAGCCTCAAGGTGTGGCACCTTGTCAAAACCCTTCAGAAAATTCAAGTAAACAGCATCCTCTTACTCCCTTTTATCTATCCTGCCTGTTATTTCCTTAAAGAATTCTAACAGATTTGTTAGCCAAGATTTCCCCTTAAGGAAACCATGCTGACTTTGGCCTAGTTTATCATGCACCTCCAAGTAGCCCGAAACCTCATTCCTAATAATGGACTCCAACATCTTCCCAGCCGCTGAAGTCAGGCTACCTGTCCTATAATTTCCTTTTGTCTGCCCCCCGCCCCCCGCTTCCTAAAGAGTAGAGTGATAGTTACAATTTTCTAGTCCTCTAGAACCATTGCAGTATCTTGAAAGATCATTACTAATGCTTCCACAATCTCTTCAGCTTTTCCCAGAAACAAAATATCTAATACTGGAGGGCATATATTTAATGTGAGAGGGGATAAGTTCGAAAGAGATATGCAAGGCATGTTTTTTACACACAAAGTGGTGGGTCCGTGAAATGCACTGCGAGGATTGGTTGTGGCGAAGGCAGATATGATAGTGAAGTACAATAGATGCCTAGGCATATATAGGTTTAACCAGTAATATACTGGTACTCAAGCAATATGACAATTAATAGTGGGATAATACAGACACAAGTTTCCAGCTCCTCTGAGGTATATGTCACAGAAGACAAGCCTTTAGCAGAATGAATACAGTAGTCTGAATCGTGCTTCCAAATTTACTCCTCATCCTGACACTTCACTCAAAAGTACAAAACAATGAGTTCTTTTCTTGATCCACTGAAACCTTGGCAATGTCATCAATGGAATTCAATTAGTCTGGATTGTCTAACACAGTATTTTTCTGTTAACCTGCAAACTGCAAGTCACTTGATTACCTCAGCCAGTTAAAGCAATATAGTTGAAGTAATCCCTAACATCTTTATACTTGACCTGTCATTACTTTGATTTGTCAATCGATTACTAAGTCAATAGTATCTTACGGGATTATTTATACTTGTTGGAAGGAATTCTATGGGTTTCTGGTGTTACATGTTTTGTGATTTAGTTTTGTTGCATTTTCAACATCCTGTAGATTAAATTATGCACATATTATGTTTATGTATTTAGATATGAATGCTAAGTCAATATGTGTAACTATCACGTGTAGCTCGACAAGATATTATTGAGAAACAGATGCAGAAGGTGCTTTGAGCAAATCTGTTCAGTATATCAGCCAAACATTTTCCCAATTTGCAAGCTGTTTGCAAGTAGTCCTATATTCAAATAATTCATAAACAATAAAGCAGGAGGAATCCTTCAATGAACTGTTACCTAACAAGGTTGGAGTAGGAGCTCCTTGAGAAAATCTACAACCACTGGACTGTTGACCAATGAGTTTAAAGATGATTTAATTGTATTACTTTTAAACTTTGTAGGAACTGGAAAAAAAGTTGTAGAAATATTGTAGAAATGTTTGTTTATACTATTTGAATCTATTAAACTTGAAAAGGAAAAATAAAACAAAACAAGATGATTTAATCTGATTACTAATCTATGGTAAATAATTGATAGAAGTACATGACAAAAAGAGTATTTGTATAGACTCTTGCAGGCAGGTGAAGATGTCAAACTATCTGGGAATCTGATCATTTTCAATAAGATCAGCTCTTATTTTTTGAAGCTGTAGAGGATATGGACTCATTCTACTAAGCAATGTTGTAGTAAAAGGGAAAAGAGTTAGACATTGAAATGATTGAGTGAGATGGTTTGTGTGGAGTATAAAGTGAATCGTGGATTGGATGAATCAATAATCTGCCATTCCATGGCCTGCAGTACCAGACTAAATCAATCAGAAATTGTGGACTGAAGTTAGACCCACAAGTTTGTCACCTGTTTTGAACCTAAGAATTGCAGGATGCATTAGCTCATGATGTGCAAAAATCATGAATATCTAGCTTTATATTCTTCACACAGCATTTTATTAGTAAGTGAGGACTTGACTTTATTGTCGCCAAACAATTGGTACTAGGACGTACATTCATCACAGCGATATTTGATTCTGCACTTCATACTCCCTGAATTACAAATATTAAATATTAAAAATACTTAAAATAGTTAAAATTAGTAAATATTTAAAAATTAAATTATAAATCATAAATAGAAAATAGAAAAATGGGAAGTAAGGTAGTGCAAAAAAACCGAGAGGCAGGTCTGGATATTTGGAGGGTACAGCCCAGATTCGGGTCAGGATCCACTCAGCAGTCCTATCACAGTTGGAAAGAATCTGTTCCCGAATCTGGCCATATGAGTCTTCAAGCTCCTGAGCCTTCTCCCAGAGGGAAGAGGGATGAAAAGTGTGTTGGCTGAGTGGGTCGTGTCCTTGATTATCCTGGCAGCACTGCTCCGACAGCGTGCGGTGTAAAGTAAGTCCACGGACGGAAGATTGGTTTGTGTGATGTGCTGCGCCATGTTCACGATCTTCTGCAGCTTCTTTCGGTCTTGGATAGGACAACTTCCATACCAGGTTGTGATGCACCCTAGAAGAATGCTTTCTACAGTGCATCTATAAAAATTAGTGAGGGTTTTAGCGGACAGGCCAAATTTCTTTAGTTTTCTCAGGAAGTAAATGCGTTGGTGGACCTTCTTGGCAGTGAACTCTGCTTGGTTGGACCGAGTCAAGTCATTTGTGATATTGACCCCGAGGAACTTAAAGCTTTTGACCTGTTCCACTTGCGCACCACCGATGTAAATTGGGTTGTGTGGTCCGCTACTCCTTCTGAAGTCAACAACCAATTCCTTCGTCTTGCTGACGCTGAGGGATAGGTTATTGTCTTCGCACCATGTCATCAGGTTCTTAATTTCCTCTCTGTACTCAAACTCATCATTACCTGAGATACGGCCTACAATTGTTGTGTCATCAGCAAACTTATATATTGAGTTTGATGGAAACTTGGCTACACAATCATGGGTGTACAGTGAGTACAGCAGGGGGCTGAGTACACAGCCTTGTGGGGCACCGGTGCTCAGAGTGATTGTAGAGGAGAGCTTGTCCCCTATTTTTACAGCCTGGGTCCTGTCTGTGAGGAAGCTGAAGATCCAGCTGCAGATCTGAGTGCTAAGGCCCAGGTTCCGGAGCTTAGGAATCAGTTTATTTGGCATGATGGTACAAAAAGCAGAGCTGTAGTCAATGAAAAGGATCCTTACGTATGCACCTTTATTCTCCAGGTGTTCTAAGGATGAATGTAGGGCCAGAGGGGTGGCATCAGCCGTTGACCTCTTGCTCCAGTAGGCAAATTGCAAAGCATTGAGGTTGACTGGTAGGCTGTGGTTGATGTGTGCCATAACCAATCTCTCGAAGCACTTCATAGCAATTGATGTCAGAGTCACAGGTGGATAGTCATTCAGGCATGCCACCTTGCTCTTCTTCGGCACTGGGATTATCGTTGCCTTCTTAAAACACGAGGGGATCTTAGACTGAAGCAAGGAGCAGTTGAAGATGTCAGCAAACACTCCAGCTAGCTCGCTTGCACAGGCCTGGAGAACCCTTCCTGGGACGCCATCTGGGCCCGTCACCTTCCTTGAAGGCCCTTCTAATGTCGTCCTCGGTGACGATGAATCTCGATGCCACCAGGTTCGGTTCATCCAGAGGGAGCAGGACACTCCTCTTCTGTTCGAATCTTGTGTAGAATGCGTAGACTTATGGGGGCTTAAGAAAACCAAAGATTAAAGAAGAGATTTTATCTTCCATTAACAAGCTTGGTCCCTTGTCATGTTATGAGGAACATTGGGGTAAACCTCCAAGCACAGCATGAAAGCAGGGTTAGGTCTGGTTGGGGTTCTTTGCATTATAAAATAGCCTGTTACACAGTGATAACCAGTACATGGAACACAGACTATGGAACCACTGGTTAAAAAAGAAGTTTATTGAGTTCACTAATGTCAAGAACATAGAACAATTCAGTACAGGAAAACATCCTTCAGCCCACAAAATAGTGCTGAATTAACTAAACTAGCAATTAAAAGCCTATTAAACAGTTTCTTTCTGCCTATACAATGTCCTCATCCATCCGTTCTCTACTCATTTGGTTGGGTGAGACTGGAATTAGAGGTTATAGGTTAAGGATGAAATGTGAAATAATTAAGGAGAACCTGAGGGGGAACTTCTTCACTCAGAGGGCAGTGCGAGCGTAGAATGAGCTGCCGGTAGAAGTAGTGGATGTGGGTTCGATTGAGAAAGTAGTATGGATAAGTACATGGATGGGAAGGGTGTGGAGGGCAATGGTCCAGGTGTTGACCAACAGGGTTAGGCAGAATAACATGGACTAGATGGACTGAAGATCCTCTTTCTGTGCTGTCATATAGTGTTCTATGATCCTATGACACAGATTTGTGTTAGGACATACAGTAAAATATTGACTTCAGTGATCAACCTTCAGATCTAAATATGCATTGTAGAATAAATTTAAAATGCAGCTCAGAACAGTTCTCTTTCTCTCTCCCTCTCTCTTCCTCTCCCCGCTCCCTCCCTCTCTCTCTCTCTCCCCCCCCCCTCCCCTCCCCCCCCTCTCTCTCTCTCTCTCTCCCTCTTTCCCTCTCTCCATCCCTCTCCCCCTCCACCCGTACTTCTCGCCGGTGACTTCATTCACACAACAGAAATGTGCATATCTAATAACCTCTTAAATGCTGATATCAAATTTGCTTCCACCATTACCACAGGAATGCATTCCAGGCACTTCAGGGATAACTGGGAAAAACATGATACGTCTTCTTTGAACTTACCCATTCTCACATCTAATGCATGACCTCTTAAGAATAGGTGTTTCAACCCTGAGAAAAAGATACTGTATGTCTCCTCTATCCATACATCTCATAATATTACAAACTTCGATTTGGTCTCCTCTCAGACTCCACCGCTCCAGAAGGAAACAACCTCAGTGTGCACAACTTGTGAAGAATAATACAGTGGACGGGAAGACCATCTGGTTCTTCATCTCCAACTCAGCTGAGGATGAAGCTTAAAGGCTTACTGGCCCTGTCTTGTAGTTTGAACAGCACCTTTATTCATAATGGCTCTGTTTTCAGTTTATTTAATTCACTGGTTTTACTTCTCCCAGTGACAAAAGATCTAACTGATTTTTTTTGAAACATTGTTCAATAACTCATTGTGTCTCAGAATCTAATGTGTTGGGCAGGTGGAACTTTCTTACTCAGGCACTAATTGCACAGCTACTTTCATGGTTAGACAATGATTCGAAACAACTGATCTCCACCTCCAAAATAATCAAACCTGGCTTTTGTGAATGTTGAACTTCTGAGAGTCCTGCAATATCTCCCCAAAACCTGTTACTGATTCTCAAAAATTCAGTTAGCCCTTCCATTAAAGTCTGTAACTTTTTGCTTTTATGTCATACTATGTCCCCAGATGCACAGAATGCATAAGGAAATGAGACTCCTCTTAAACAAACCTCTTGGCTTTGATGTAACTGTTATCTCCGTAAGTGTGAAAGGGGCAGGCAACACTTTCATTCATCTTAGTGCATTAGGTCGATTAGCTGATTCACTGGAGTATGTGATCTCATTATTCCAGCCAAACTGCAATCCTGTGACCTCATTATTCTAGACAAACTAAGATGACAACATCTCAAGATATGATTTTTTTTATGGTAGACTTGACTTAAAGCTAGGTATGTTTTAACTGGGAGGATCAACAAAGCAGATTCTAAAGATGCTGTTGAATCTAAGTCCCAACTTCTGAAGATCCATGAAAACTGGTCAGATGATGTTTGAAAGGTTGAACATGTTGGCAAAATACAGGGTTAATGACAGGATTCTAAGCAGTGTGGAAGAAAAGAGGGATCTTAGTATGCACATCTATAGGCTCCTCAGAATTGCCACACAAGTTGATAGGGTGATTAAGAAGGCATGTGGTGTGTTGCGTAGGTCTTCATTGGTCAGTAGATTGATTCAAGAGCTGTGAGATAATGTTGCAGCTCTATAAAACTCTAGTTAGACCACACTTGGCTTATTGTGTACAGTACTGATTGCTGCATTATAGGAAGGATATGAAAGAGCTGGGGGAGCGCAAAGGAGATTTACCAGGATGCTTTCTGGATTGGAGAGCATATCTTATGAGGAAAGGTTGAGAGAGCTAAGGTTTTTATCATTGGAGCAAAGGAGGGTGAGAAGTGACTTGACAGCGGTGTACAAGATGATAAGAGGGATTGATAAAATGGGTAGCCAGTGACTTTTTTCTCCAGGGAAGAAATGGCTAATAAAAGAGGACATAATGTCGATGTTAAGGTGATTAGAGGAAAGTGTAGGGAGGGAGGTCAGAGGTAAGTTTTTTTTAAACAGAGAGAGGCAAGTGCATGGAGCCATGAGTCATGACATTAGGGACATTTAGTCTCTTAAATAGGCACATAAATGAAAGAAAAGTGGAGAGTTATGTTTAAGGGAAGGGTTATACGGATCTTGCAGTAGATTAAAACAATAGCATAACATTGTGGGCCGAAGTACAATTGTGCTTCAATCCATCCAAAAATGTTCTCAGTATGAAATGGCTAGTCCTTTGTGTCCTTTGATCTCTCTCCTTTCCTCCATTGGTTTATTACTAAAGGAGCCTCAGGTCTTTATGTTTCATCTAAATGAAAAAATATTAAATGATTAACCCGACGAGTCTTTGCTTATTGTGATTGGATGGCTTTTCATATCATTAACAGTATAAGTCAGTTTAACTGTTTGCAAGCGTGATTAATAATTTACTATTACAGCAGCAGGACACTTTTCTTTCACTGTTATAGAAGAACAGTAACATCTCAGATTGTGTTCATGAAATACAACATTTTATTCTCATAATATTAGAAAAGTCTGTGTTATAGTGTGGTGTTGAATCTCCGCATTAATCCTGAACCCTAGTAATTATCCACTTGCGATTCAATTTTTATAATTTATACATTCTTAACATTGTACGATATCCAAAAACACATCATCAGAATGCGATCAAACATAATGACCTGTATGGTGCTGTAGTGTTCTCTGTTCTATGAAATCTGTCACTGGAAATGGTCAGAGCAATGGTCAATATGGAATATTCAAAAGAAAGTAAAAGTACCACAGGGTATGTAAGGCTTACTTACTCAGAAACAAATTCAGCCTTGGCTTTACCGTCCTTCACAACCCACCTAACCCTCTTCTCCTCCCCCCCCCCCCCATTTCCTTTGATTTCTTTAGCATTAAGAAATACACGTATCACTTTCTTATTTAATGGCTTAGCCTCCACGGCCTTTTGTAGCAGAGAATTCTACATGTACACCATGATCTGTGTGAAGAAATGTCTCCGCATTGTGATTTTAAATTAAGTACCCCTTATTTCTGAGGAAGTTACCCCTGGTTCCATCTATCAGGAACAAAAAACTGACCTGCATGTAGTTTGTCCAGTTCATTTGCAATTTTAGATACTTAACTGTCTTAAGAGGAATGATGAGCAAGTGAAGTTTTTTCTTTTTTGGAGCTTTGGAGGATTAGAGACAACTTGATAGAGATGCGTAAGATTATGAGAGGCATAAATAGGGTAGGCAGCTGGTACAATAGAGACATGTAAGAGACTCTTGTATAGGCACATGAGTATCAGAAAAATGGAAGGTTATGGGTTTTGTAGGAGGGAAACGTTAGGTTAATTGTGCAATAGAATGACACAACATTGTGGGGAGAGAAGGACCCGTGCTATTCAAGATTCAAGATTTTTCATTGATTGGCCAAATTAAGCGCTGGGCCAGACTGAAAAAAGTCAAGGTGTCAGGGCCGGAGGCAAGGGAAGGTCAGTGTTTAGTTCACTGCTCACGAGGTTTACTCATCTCTACACTGAACTGAGGCTGTGGCCTGCAACTAGCAGGCTCCTCGACCGGCTGCACTGATGACTGGCTTTGTGGCTGTGGACTCACTTTCGTGACCTTCAGTTCTGAATGTTATTTGCTTACTTTTATTGTTTGCACAATTTGAGTTTTTTATGCACATTTGGGTATATGGCTGTCTTCTTTTTTTACTGGGTTCTGTTAGGTTTATTTGTTTCGTGGCTACTGTGAATATAGGATGAATCATCCCAATCTACCTTCAAATGTCAGTCCTGCCTTTCCAAAAACTGTCAAATAAGTGTTTGTTATACTGCAAGGGAGCATTCTTGCTGCAATAAGGAAAACCAAACTACACATAATGTCATTGGTAATGTTCACCAGGGCCAAGTACAGCAGTAATAAGAAATCTTTGTTCCTATACTTATATCTTTTTACAATACTGTTGCCTTCCTAACTGTTTGCTGCACCTAAACACTGTGCCAGCTGGTGGCGCAATGGCATTGGCGCCAGACTCCAGAGCGAAGGCTCCTGAGTTCGAATCCAAGTCGGGCCACCCCCCAAGCACACTTTCCATCCGTGCCGGGTTGAGCATCGAGCTAGCCACTTGGCCTCATAAAAAAAAAGGGTCAAGTCAGGAACGTTCATATCATGACCCAGTTAATTCGAAAGGAGACCAATCCTGACACCATGCGCCAGACAGGAATGGCACACACCAAAAAAAAACCTAAACACTTGTGCAGTTATTGAAAGCAAGTTTCATTGTATCTTCCTATTTCTCTTTTGCCAATCCATTGTCATTCAAATAATGAATAATTTTCTTGTTTCTATAACCACAGTGGAGCACA